>NC_140592.1:545357469-546744136 GCF_964204655.1 Triturus cristatus
CTCTGGCCTACTGGTTAAGGTCTTAACTCTAACTCCGGTCTAATAGCTAAGGTCTTAGACTCGTACTCTGGCCTAATGGTTAAGGTCTTAACTCGTACTCTGGCTTAATGGTTAAGGTCTTAACTCTTACTCTGGCCTATTAGCTAAGGTCTTAACTCTTACTCTGGCCTAATAGCTAAGGTCTTAGACTCGTACTCTAGCCTACTGGTTAAGGTCTTAACTCTTACTCTGGCCTACTGGTTAAGGTCTTAACTCTAACTCCGGTCTAATAGCTAAGGTCTTAGACTCGTACTCTGGCCTAATGGTTAAGGTCTTAACTCGTACTCTGGCTTAATGGTTAAGGTCTTAACTCTTACTCTGGCCTAATAGCTAAGGTCTTAACTCTTACTCTGGCCTAATAGCTAAGGTCTTAACTCTTACTCTGGCCTAATAGCTAAGGTCTTAGACTCGTACTCTGGCCTACTGGTTAAAGTCTTAACTCTTACTCTGGCCTCCTGGTTAAGGTCTTAACTCTTACTCTGGCCTAATAGCTAAGGTCTTAACTCTTACTCTGGCCTAATAGCTAAGGTCTTAACTCTTACTCTGGCCTACTGGTTAAGGTCTTAACTCTTACTCTGGCCTAATAGCTAAGGTCTTATACTCGTACTCTGGCCTACTGTTTAAGGTCTTAACTCTTTCTCTGGCCTAATAGATAAGGTCTTAACTCTTACTCTGGCCTAATAGCTAAGGTCTTAGACACGTACTATGGCCTACTGGTTAAGTCCTTAACTCATACTATGGCCTAAAGGTTAAGGTCTTAACTCTTACTCTGGCCTAATAGCTAAGGTATTAACTCTTACTTTGGCCTAATAGCTAAGGTCTTAGACTCGTACTATGGCCTACAGGTTAAGGTCTTAACTCTTACTCTGGCCTACTGGTTAAGGTCTTAACTCTTACTCTGGCCTAATAGCTAAGGTCTTAACTCTTACTCTGGCCTAATAACTAAGGTCTTAGACCCATACAATTGCCTACAGGTTAAGGTCTTAACTCTTACTCTGGCCTAATAGCTAAGGTCTTAGACTCGTTCTATGGCCTACAGGTTAAGGTCTTAACCCTTACTCTGGCCTAATAGCTAAGGTCTTAGACTCGTTCTCTGGCCTACTGGTTAAGGTCTTAACTCTTACTCTGGCCTAATAGCTAAGGTCTTAACTCTTACTCTGGCCTAATAGCTAAGGTCTTAACTCTTACTCTGGCCTAATAGCTAAGGTCTTAACTCTTACTCTGGCCTACTGGTTAAGGTCTTAACTCTTACTCTGGCCTAATAGCTAAGGTCTTAGACTCGTACTCTGGCCTAATGGTTAAGGTCTTAACTCTTACTCTGGCCTACTGGTTAAGGTCTTAACTCTTACTCTGGCCTAATAGCTAAGGTCTTATCTCTTACTCTTGCCTAATAGCTAAGGTCTTAGACTCGTACTATGGCCTACAGGTTAAGGTCTTAACTCTTACTCTGGCCTATTGGTTAAGGTCTTAACTCTTACTCTGGCCTAATAGCTAAGGTCTTAGACTCGTACTCTGGCCTACTGTTTGAGGTCTTAACTCTTACTCTGGCCTAATAGCTAAGGTCTTAGACTCGTACTCTGGCCTAATAGCTAAGGTCTTAGACTCTTCCTCTGGCCTACTGGTTAAGGTCTTAACTCTTACTCTGGCCTAATAGCTAAGGTCTTAACTCTGACTCTGGCCTAATGGTTAAGGTCTTAGCTCTTACTCTGGCCTAATAGCTAAGGTCTTAGACTCTTACTCTGGCCTACTGGTTAAGGTCTTAACTCTTACTCTGGCCTAATAGCTAACGTCTTAACTCTTACTCTGGCCTAATAGCTAAGGTCTTAACTCTTACTCTGGCCTAATGGCTAAGGTCTTAACTCTTACTCTGGCCTACTGGTTAAGGTCTTAACTCTTACTCTGGCCTAATAGCTAAGGTCTTAACTCTTACTCTGGCCTAATAGCTAAGGTCTTAGACTCGTACTCTGGCCTACTGGTTAAGGTCTTAACTCTTACTCTGGCCTACTGGTTAAGGTCTTAACTCTTACTCTGGCCTAATAGCTAAGGTCTTAGACTCGTACTCTGGCCTACTGGTTAAGGTCTTAACTCTTACTCTGGCCTACTGGTTAAGGTCTTAACTCTTACTCTGACCTAATAGCTAAGGTCTTAGACTCGTACTCTGGCCTAATGGTTAAGGTCGTAACTCGTACTCTGGCCTAATAGCTAAGGTCTTAACTCTTACTCTGGCCTAATGGTTAAGGTCTTAACTCTTCCTCTGGCCTACTGGTTAAGGTCTTAACTCTTACTCTGGCCTAATAGCTAAGGTCTTAACTCTTTCTCTGGCCTAATGGTTAAGGTCTTAGCTCTTACTCTGGCCTAATAGCTAAGGTCTTAGACTCTTACTCTGGCCTACTGGTTAAGGTCTGAACTCTTACTCTGGCCTAATAGCTAACGTCTTAGCTCTTAATCTGGCCTAATAGCTAAGGTCTTAACTCTTACTCTGGCCTAATGGCTAAGGTCTTAACCCTTACTCTGGCCTACTGGTTAAGGTCTTAACTCTTACTCTGGCCTAATAGCTAAGGTCTTAACCCTTACTCTTGCCTAATAGCTAAGGTCTTAGACTCGTACTCTGGCCTACTGGTTAAGGTCTTAACTCTTACTCTGGCCTACTGGTTAAGGTCTTAACTCTAACTCCGGTCTAATAGCTAAGGTCTTAGACTCATACTCTGGCCTAATGGTTAAGGTCTTAACTCCTACTCTGGCTTAATGGTTAAGGTCTTAACTCTTACTCTGGCCTAATAGCTAAGGTCTTAACTCTTACTCTGGCCTAATAGCTAAGGTCTTAACTCTTACTCTGGCCTAATAGCTTAGGTCTTAGACTCGTACCCTGGCCTACTGGTTAAGGTCTTAACTCTTACTCTGGCCTCCTGGTTAAGGTCTTAACTCTTACTCTGGCCTTATAGCTAAGGTCTTAACTCTTACTCTGGCCTAATAGCTAAGGTCTTAACTCTTACTCTGGCCTACTGGTTAAGGTCTTAACTCTTACTCTGGCCTAATAGCTAAGGTCTTAGACCCGTACTATGGCCTACTGGTTCAGTTCTTAACTCATACTATGGCCTACAGGTTAAGGTCTTAACTCTTACTCTGGCCTAATAGCTAAGGTCTTAACTCTTACTCTGGCCTAATAGCTAAGGTCTTAGACTCGTACTATGGCCTACAGGTTAAGGTCTTAACTCTTACTCTGGCCTACTGGTTAAGGTCTTAACTCTTACTCTGGCCTACTGGTTAAGGTCTTAACTCTTACTCTGGCCTAATAGCTAAGGTCTTAGACCCGTACTATGGCCTACAGGTTAAGGTCTTAACTCTTACTCTGGCCTACTGGTTAAGGTTTTAACTCTTACTCTGGCCTAATAGCTAAGGTCTTAGACTCGTTCTATGGCCTACAGGTTAAAGTCTTAACCCTTACTCTGGCCTAATAGCTAAGGTCTTAGACTCGAACTCTGCCCTACTAGTTAAGGTCTTAACTCTTACTCTGGCCTAATAGCTAAGGTCTTAACTCTTACTCTGGCCTAATAGCTAAGGTCTTAACTCTTACTCTGGCCTAATAGCTAAGGTCTTAACTCTTACTCTGGACTAATAGCTAAGGTCTTAGACTCTTACTCTGGCCTAATGGTTAAGGTCTTAACTCTTACTCTGGCCTAATAGCTAAGGTCTTAACTCTTACTCTGGCCTAATAGCTAAGGTCTTAACTCTCACTCTGGCCTACTGGTTAAGGTCTTTACTCTTACTCTGGCCTAATAGCTAAGGTCTTAGACTCGTACTCTGGCCTAATGGTTAAGGTCTTAACTCTTACTCTGGCCTACTTGTTAAGGTCTTAACTCTTACTCTGGCCTACTGGTTAAGGTCTTAACTCTTACTCTGGCCTAATAGCTAAGGTCTTATCTCTTACTCTTGCCTAATATCTAAGGTCTTAGACTCGTACTATGGCCTACAGGTTAAGGTCTTAACTCTTACTCTGGCCTACTGGTTAAGGTCTTAACTCTTACTCTGGCCTAATAGCTAAGGTCTTAGACTCGTACTCTGGCCTACTGGTTGAGGTCTTAACTCTTACTCTGGCCTAATAGCTAAGGTCTTAGACTCATACTCTGGCCTAATAGCTAAGGTCTTAGACTCGTACTCTGGCCTAATAGCTAAGGTCTTAGACTCGTACTATGGCCTACAGGTTAAGGTCTTAACTCTTATTCTGGCCTAATAGCTAAGGTCTTAACTCTTACTCTGGCCTAATAGCTAAGGTCTTAACTCTTACTCTGGCCTAATGGCTAAGGTCTAAACTCTTACTCTGGCCTACTGGTTAAGATCTTAACTCTTACTCTGGCCTAATAGCTAAGGTCTTAACTCTTTCTCTGGCCTAATTGCTAAGGTCTTAGACTCGTACTCTGGCCTACTGGTTAAGGTCTTAACTCTTAATCTGGCCTACTGGTTAAGGTCTTAACTCTTACTCTGGCCTAATAGCTAAGGTCTTAGACTCGTACTCTGGCCTACTGGTTAAGGTCTTAACTCTTACTCTGGCCTAATAGCTAAGGTCTTAACTCTTACTCTTGCCTAATAGCTAAGGTCTTAGACTCGTACTCTGGCCTACTGGTTAAGGTCTTAACTCTTACTCTGGCCTACTGGTTAAGGTCTTAACTCTAACTCCGGTCTAATAGCTAAGGTCTTAGACTCGTACTCTGGCCTAATGGTTAAGGTCTTAACTCCTACTCTGGCTTAATGGTTAAGGTCTTAACTCTTACTCTGGCCTAATAGCTAAGGTCTTAACTCTTACTCTGGCCTAATAGCTAAGGTCTTAACTCTTACTCTGGCCTAATAGCTTAGGTCTTAGACTCGTACTCTGGCCTACTGGTTAAGGTCTTAACTCTTACTCTGGCCTCCTGGTAAAGGTCTTAACTCTTACTCTGGCCTTATAGCTAAGGTCTTAACTCTTACTCTGGCCTAATAGCTAAGGTCTTAACTCTTACTCTGGCCTACTGGTTAAGGTCTTAACTCTTACTCTGGCCTAATAGCTAAGGTCTTAGACTCGTACTATGGCCTACAGGTTAAGGTCTTAACTCTTACTCTGGCCTACTGGTTAAGGTCTTAACTCTTACTCTGGCCTACTGGTTAAGGTCTTAACTCTTACTCTGGCCTAATAGCTAAGGTCTTAGACCCGTACTATGGCCTACAGGTTAAGGTCTTAACTTTTACTCTGGCCTACTGGTTAAGGTTTTAACTCTTACTCTGGCCTAATAGCTAAGGTCTTAGACTCGTTCTATGGCCTACAGATTAAAGTCTTAACCCTTACTCTGGCCTAATAGCTAAGGTCTTAGACTCGTACTCTGGCCTACTAGTTAAGGTCTTAACTCTTACTCTGGCCTAATAGCTAAGGTCTTAACTCTTACTCTGGCCTAATAGCTAAGGTCTTAACTCTTACTCTGGACTAATAGCTAAGGTCTTAGACTCTTACTCTGGCCTAATGGTTAAGGTCTTAACTCTTACTCTGGCCTAATAGCTAAGGTCTTAACTCTTACTCTGGCCTAATAGCTAAGGTCTTAACTCTTACTCTGGCCTACTGGTTAAGGTCTTTACTCTTACTCTGGCCTAATAGCTAAGGTCTTAGACTTGTACTCTGGCCCAATGGTTAAGGTCTTAACTCTTACTCTGGCCTACTTGTTAAGGTCTTAACTCTTACTCTGGCCTACTGGTTAAGGTCTTAACTCTTACTCTGGCTTAATAGCTAAGGTCTTATCTCTTACTCTTGCCTAATAGCTAAGGTCTTAGACTCGTACTATGGCCTACAGGTTAAGGTCTTAACTCTTACTCTGGCCTACTGGTTAAGGTCTGAACTCTTACTCTGGCCTAATAGCTAAGGTCTTAGACTCGTACTCTGGACTACTGGTTGCGGTCTTAACTCTTACTCTGGCCTAATAGCTAAGGTCTTAGACTCATACTCTGGCCTAATAGCTAAGGTCTTAGACTCGTACTCTGGCCTAATAGCTAAGGTCTTAGACTCGTACTATGGCCTACAGGTTAAGGTCTTAACTCTTATTCTGGCCTAATAGCTAAGGTCTTAACTCTTACTCTGGCCTAATAGCTAAGGTCTTAACTCTTACTCTGGCCTAATGGCTAAGGTCTAAACTCTTACTCTGGCCTACTGGTTAAGGTCTTAACTCTTACTCTGGCCTAATAGCTAAGGTCTTAACTCTTACTCTGGCCTAATAGCTAAGGTCTTAGACTCGTACTCTGGCCTACTGGTTAAGGTCTTAACTCTTCCTCTGGCCTACTGGTTAAGGTCTTAACTCTTACTCTGGCCTAATAGCTAAGGTCTTAGACTCGTACTCTGGCCTACTGGTTAAGGTCTTAACTCTTACTCTGGCCTACTGGTTAAGGTCTTAACTCTTACTCTGACCTATTAGCTAAGGCCTTAGACTCGTACTCTGGCCTAATGGTTAAGGTCTTAACTCGTACTCTGGCCTAATAGCTAAGGTCTTAACTCTTACTCTGGCCTAATGGCTAAGGTCTTAACTCTTCCTCTGGCCTACTGGTTAAGGTCTTAACTCTTACTCTGGCCTAATAGCTAAGGTCTTAACTCTTTCTCTGGCCTAATGGTTAAGGTCTTAGCTCTTACTCTGGCCTAATAGCTAAGGTCTTAGACTCTTACTCTGGCCTACTGGTTAAGGTCTGAACTCTTACTCTGGCCTAATAGCTAACGTCTTAGCTCTTAATCTGGCCTAATAGCTAAGGTCTCAACTCTTACTCTGGCCTAATGGCTAAGGTCTTAACCCTTACTCTGGCCTACTGGTTAAGGTCTTAACTCTTACTCTGGCCTAATAGCTAAGGTCTTAACTCTTACTCTTGCCTAATAGCTAAGGTCTTAGACTCGTACTCTGGCCTACTGGTTAAGGTCTTAACTCTTACTCTGGCCTACTGGTTAAGGTCTTAACTCTTACTCTGGCCTAATAGCTAAGGTCTTAGACTCGTACTCTGGCCTACTGGTTAAGGTCTTAACTCTTACTCTGGCCTACTGGTTAATGTCTTAACTCTTACTCTGACCTAATAGCTAAGGTCTTAGACTCGTACTCTGGCTTAATGGTTAAGGTCTTAACTCGTACTCTGGCCTAATAGCTAAGGTCTTAACTCTTACTATGTCCTAATAGCTAAGGTCTTAGACTCGTACTCTGGCCTACTGGTTAAGGTCTTAACTCTTACACTGGCCTACTGGTTAAGGTATTAACTCTCACTCTGGCCTAATAGCTAAGGTCTTAACTCTTACTCTGGCCTAATAGCTAAGGTCTTAGACTCGTACTATGGCCTACAGGTTAAGGTCTTAACTCTTACTCTGGCCTAATAGCTAAGAACTTAGACTCGTACTCTGGCCAACTGGCTAAGGTCTTAACTCTTACTCTGGCCTAATAGCTAAGGTCTTAGACTCGTACTCTGGCCTAATGGTTAAGGTCTTAACTCGTACTCTGGCTTAATGGTTAAGGTCTTAACTCTTACTCTGGCCTAATAGCTAAGGTCTTAGACTCGTACTCTGGCATACTGGTTAAAGTCTTAACTCTTACTCTGGCCTCCTGGTTAAGGTCTTAACTCTTACTCTGGCCTAATAGCTAACGTCTTAACTCTTACTCTGGCCTAATAGCTAAGGTCTTAACTCTTACTCTGGCCTAATGGCTAAGGTCTTAACCCTTACTCTGGCCTACTGGTTAAGGTCTTAACACTTACTCTGGCCTAATAGCTAAGGTCTTAACTCTTACTCTGGCCTAATAGCTAAGGTCTTAGACTCGTACTCTGGCCTACTGGTTAAGGTCTTAACTCTTACTCTGGCCTACTGGTTAAGGTCTTAACTCTTACTCTGGCCTAATAGCTAAGGTCTTAGACTCGTACTCTAGCCTACTGGTTAAGGTCTTAACTCTTACTCTGGCCTACTGGTTAAGGTCTTAACTCTAACTCCGGTCTAATAGCTAAGGTCTTAGACTCGTACTCTGGCCTAATGGTTAAGGTCTTAACTCCTACTCTGGCTTAATGGTTAAGGTCTTAACTCTTACTCTGGCCTAATAGCTAAGGTCTTAACTCTTACTCTGGCCTAATAGCTAAGGTCTTAACTCTTACTCTGGCCTAATAGCTTAGGTCTTAGACTCGTACTCTGGCCTACTGGTTAAGGTCGTAACTCTTACTCTGGCATCCTGGTTAAGGTCTTAACTCTTACTCTGGCCTTATAGCTAAGGTCTTAACTCTTACTCTGGCCTAATAGCTAAGGTCTTAACTCTTACTCTGGCCTACTGGTTAAGGTCTTAACTCTTACTCTGGCCTAATAGCTAAGGTCTTAGACCCGTACTATGGCCTACTGGTTCAGTTCTTAACTCATACTATGGCCTACAGGTTAAGGTCTTAACTCTTACTCTGGCCTAATAGCTAAGGTCTTAACTCTTACTCTGGCCTAATAGCTAAGGTCTTAGACTCGTACTATGGCCTACAGGTTAAGGTCTTAACTCTTACTCTGGCCTACTGGTTAAGGTCTTAACTCTTACTCTGGCCTACTGGTTAAGGTCTTAACTCTTACTCTGGCCTAATAGCTAAGGTCTTAGACCCGTACTATGGCCTACAGGTTAAGGTCTTAACTCTTACTCTGGCCTACTGGTTAAGGTTTTAACTCTTACTCTGGCCTAATAGCTAAGGTCTTAGACTCGTTCTATGGCCTACAGGTTAAAGTCTTAACCCTTACTCTGGCCTAATAGCTAAGGTCTTAGACTCGTACTCTGGCCTACTAGTTAAGGTCTTAACTCTTACTCTGGCCTAATAGCTAAGGTCTTAACTCTTACTCTGGCCTAATAGCTAAGGTCTTAACTCTTACTCTGGCCTAATAGCTAAGGTCTTAACTCTTACTCTGGACTAATAGCTAAGGTCTTAGACTCTTACTCTGGCCTAATGGTTAAGGTCTTAACTCTTACTCTGGCCTAATAGCTAAGGTCTTAACTCTTACTCTGGCCTAATAGCTAAGGTCTTAACTCTTACTCTGGCCTACTGGTTAAGGTCTTTACTCTTACTCTGGCCTAATAGCTAAGGTCTTAGACTCGTACTCTGGCCTAATGGTTAAGGTCTTAACTCTTACTCTGGCCTACTTGTTAAGGTCTTAACTCTTACTCTGGCCTACTGGTTAAGGTCTTAACTCTTACTCTGGCCTAATAGCTAAGGTCTTATCTCTTACTCTTGCCTAATATCTAAGGTCTTAGACTCGTACTATGGCCTACAGGTTAAGGTCTTAACTCTTACTCTGGCCTACTGGTTAAGGTCTTAACTCTTACTCTGGCCTAATAGCTAAGGTCTTAGACTCGTACTCTGGCCTACTGGTTGAGGTCTTAACTCTTACTCTGGCCTAATAGCTAAGGTCTTAGACTCATACTCTGGCCTAATAGCTAAGGTCTTAGACTCGTACTCTGGCCTAATAGCTAAGGTCTTAGACTCATACTATGGCCTACAGGTTAAGGTCTTAACTCTTATTCTGGCCTAACAGCTAAGGTCTTAACTCTTACTCTGGCCTAATAGCTAAGGTCTTAACTCTTACTCTGGCCTAATGGCTAAGGTCTAAACTCTTACTCTGGCCTACTGGTTAAGGTCTTAACTCTTACTCTGGCCTAATAGCTAAGGTCTTAACTCTTACTCTGGCCTAATAGCTAAGGTCTTAGACTCGTACTCTGGCCTACTGGTTAAGGTCTTAACTCTTACTCTGGCCTACTGGTTAAGGTCTTAACTCTTACTCTGGCCTAATAGCTAAGGTCTTAGACTCGTACTCTGGCCTACTGGTTAAGGTCTTAACTCTTACTCTGGCCTAATAGCTAAGGTCTTAACTCTTACTCCTGCCTAATAGCTAAGGTCTTAGACTCGTACTCTGGCCTACTGGTTAAGGTCTTAACTCTTACTCTGGCCTACTGGTTAAGGTCTTAACTCTAACTCCGGTATAATAGCTAAGGTCTTAGACTCGTACTCTGGCCTAATGGTTAAGGTCTTAACTCCTACTCTGGCTTAATGGTTAAGGTCTTAACTCTTACTCTGGCCTAATAGCTAAGGTCTTAACTCTTACTCTGGCCTAATAGCTAAGGTCTTAACTCTTACTCTGGCCTAATAGCTTAGGTCTTAGACTCGTACTCTGGCCTACTGGTTAAGGTCTTAACTCTTACTCTGGCCTCCTGGTTAAGGTCTTAACTCTTACTCTGGCCTTATAGCTAAGGTCTTAACTCTTACTCTGGCCTAATAGCTAAGGTCTTAACTCTTACTCTGGCCTACTGGTTAAGGTCTTAACTCTTACTCTTGCCTAATAGCTAAGGTCTTAGACCCGTACTATGGCCTACTGGTTCAGTTCTTAACTCATACTATGGCCTACAGGTTAAGGTCTTAACTCTTACTCTGGCCTAATAGCTAAGGTCTTAACTCTTACTCTGGCCTAATAGCTAAGGTCTTAGACTCGTACTATGGCCTACAGGTTAAGGTCTTAACTCTTACTCTGGCCTACTGGTTAAGGTCTTAACTCTTACTCTGGCCTACTGGTTAAGGCCTTAACACTTACTCTGGCCTAATAGCTAAGGTCTTAGACCCGTACTATGGCCTACAGGTTAAGGTCTTAACTCTTACTCTGGCCTACTGGTTAAGGTTTTAACTCTTACTCTGGCCTAATAGCTAAGGTCTTAGACTCGTTCTATGGCCTACAGGTTAAAGTCTTAACCCTTACTCTGGCCTAATAGCTAAGGTCTTAGACTCGTACTCTGGCCTACTAGTTAAGGTCTTAACTCTTACTCTGGCCTAATAGCTAAGGTCTAACTCTTACTCTGGCCTAATAGCTAAGGTCTTAACTCTTACTCTGGCCTAATAGCTAAGGTCTTAACTCTTACTCTGGACTAATAGCTAAGGTCTTAGACTCTTACTCTGGCCTAATGGTTAAGGTCTTAACTCTTACTCTGGCCTAATAGCTAAGGTCTTAACTCTTACTCTGGCCTAATAGCTAAGGTCTTAACTCTTACTCTGGCCTACTGGTTAAGGTCTTTACTCTTACTCTGGCCTAATAGCTAAGGTCTTAGACTTGCACTCTGGCCCAATGGTTAAGGTCTTAACTCTTACTCTGGCCTACTTGGTAAGGTCTTAACTCTTACTCTGGCCTACTGGTTAAGGTCTTAACTCTTACTCTGGCTTAATAGCTAAGGTCTTATCTCTTACTCTTGCCTAATAGCTAAGGTCTTAGACTCGTACTATGGCCTACAGGTTAAGGTCTTAACTCTTACTCTGGCCTACTGGTTAAGGTCTTAACTCTTACTCTGGCCTAATAGCTAAGGTCTTAGACTCGTACTCTGGACTACTGGTTGAGGTCTTAACTCTTACTCTGGCCTAATAGCTAAGGTCTTAGACTCATACTCTGGCCTAATAGCTAAGGTCTTAGACTCGTACTCTGGCCTAATAGCTAAGGTCTTAGACTCGTACTATGGCCTACAGGTTAAGGTCTTAACTCTTATTCTGGCCTAATAGCTAAGGTCTTAACTCTTACTCTGGCCTAATAGCTAAGGTCTTAACTCTTACTCTGGCCTAATGGCTAAGGTCTAAACTCTTACTCTGGCCTACTGGTTAAGGTCCTAACTCTTACCCTGGCCTAATAGCTAAGGTCTTAACTCTTACTCTGGCCTAATAGCCAAGGTCTTAGACTCGTACTCTGGCCTACTGGTTAAGGTCTTAACTCTTCCTCTGGCCTACTGGTTAAGGTCTTAACTCTTACTCTGGCCTAATAGCTAAGGTCTTAGACTCGTACTCTGGCCTACTGGTTAAGGTCTTAACTCTTACTCTGGCCTACTGGTTAAGGTCTTAACTCTTACTCTGACCTATTAGCTAAGGCCTTAGACTCGTACTCTGGCCTAATGGTTAAGGTCTTAACTCGTACTCTGGCCTAATAGCTAAGGTCTTAACTCTTACTCTGGCCTAATGGTTAAGGTCTTAACTCTTCCTCTGGCCTACTGGTTAAGGTCTTAACTCTTACTCTGGCCTAATAGCTGAGGTCTTAACTCTTTCTCTGGCCTAATGGTTAAGGTCTTAGCTCTTACTCTGGCCTAATAGCTAAGGTCTTAGACTCTTACTCTGGCCTACTGGTTAAGGTCTGAACTCTTACTCTGGCCTAATAGCTAACGTCTTAGCTCTTAATCTGGCCTAATAGCTAAGGTCTCAACTCTTACTCTGGCCTAATGGCTAAGGTCTTAACCCTTACTCTGGCCTACTGGTTAAGGTCTTAACTCTTACTCTGGCCTAATAGCTAAGGTCTTAACTCTTACTCTTGCCTAATAGCTAATGTCTTAGACTCGTACTCTGGCCTACTGGTTAAGGTCTTAACTCTTACTCTGGCCTACTGGTTAAGGTCTTAACTCTTACTCTGGCCTAATAGCTAAGGTCTTAGACTCGTACTCTGGCCTACTGGTTAAGGTCTTAACTCTTACTCTGGCCTACTGGTTAATGTCTTAACTCTTACTCTGACCTAATAGCTAAGGTCTTAGACTCGTACTCTGGCTTAATGGTTAAGGTCTTAACTCGTACTCTGGCCTAATAGCTAAGGTCTTAACTCTTACTATGTCCTAATAGCTAAGGTCTTAGACTCGTACTCTGGCCTACTGGTTAAGGTCTTAACTCTTACACTGGCCTACTGGTTAAGGTATTAACTCTCACTCTGGCCTAATAGCTAAGGTCTTAACTCTTACTCTGGCCTAATAGCTAAGGTCTTAGACTCGTACTATGGCCTACAGGTTAAGGTCTTAACTCTTACTCTGGCCTAATAGCTAAGAACTTAGACTCGTACTCTGGCCAACTGGCTAAGGTCTTAACTCTTACTCTGGCCGAATAGCTAAGGTCTTAGACTCGTACTCTGGCCTAATGGTTAAGGTCTTAACTCGTACTCTGGCTTAATGGTTAAGGTCTTAACTCTTACTCTGGCCTAATAGCTAAGGTCTTAACTCTTACTCTGGCCTAATAGCTAAGGTCTTAGACTCGTACTCTGGCCTACTGGTTAAAGTCTTAACTCTTACTCTGGCCTCCTGGTTAAGGTCTTAACTCTTACTCTGGCCTAATAGCTAACGTCTTAACTCTTACTCTGGCCTAATAGCTAAGGTCTTAACTCTTACTCTGGCCTAATGGCTAAGGTCTTAACCCTTACTCTGGCCTACTGGTTAAGGTCTTAACTCTTACTCTGGCCTAATAGCTAAGGTCTTAACTCTTACTCTGGCCTAATAGCTAAGGTCTTAGACTCGTACTCTGGCCTACTGGTTAAGGTCTTAACTCTTACTCTGGCCTACTGGTTAAGGTCTTAACTCTTACTCTGGCCTAATAGCTAAGGTCTTAGACTCGTACTCTGGCCTACTGGTTAAGGTCTTAACTCTTACTCTGGCCTACTGGTTAAGGTCTTAACTCTTACTCTGACCTAATAGCTAAGGTCATAGACTCGTACTCTGGCTTAATGGTTAAGGTCTTAACTCGTACTCTGGCCTAATAGCTAAGGTCTTAACTCTTACTCTGGCCTAATAGCTAAGGTCTTAGACTCGTACTCTGGCCTACTGGTTAAGGTCCTAACTCTTACACTGGCCTACTGGTTAAGGTCTTAACTCTCACTCTGGCCTAATAGCTAAGGTCTTAACTCTTACTCTGGCCTAATAGCTAAGGTCTTAGACTCGTACTATGGCCTACAGGTTAAGGTCTTAACTCTTACTCTGGCCTAATAGCTAAGAACTTAGACTCGTACTCTGGCCTACTGGTTAAGGTCTTAACTCTTACTCTGGCCTAATAGCTAAAGGTCTTAGACTCGTACTCTGGCCTACTGGTTAAGGTCTTAACTCTTACTCTGGCCTACTGGTTAAGGTCTTAACTCTAACTCCGGTCTAATAGCTAAGGTCTTAGACTCTTACTCTGGCCTAATGGTTAAGGTCTTAACTCGTACTCTGGCTTAATGGTTAAGGTCTTAACTCTTACTCTGGCCTAATAGCTAAGGTCTTAACTCTTACTCTGGCCTAATAGCTAAGGTCTTAGACTCGTACTCTAGCCTACTGGTTAAGGTCTTAACTCTTACTCTGGCCTACTGGTTAAGGTCTTAACTCTAACTCCGGTCTAATAGCTAAGGTCTTAGACTCGTACTCTGGCCTAATGGTTAAGGTCTTAACTCGTACTCTGGCTTAATGGTTAAGGTCTTAACTCTTACTCTGGCCTAATAGCTAAGGTCTTAACTCATACTCTGGCCTAATAGCTAAGGTCTTAACTCTTACTCTGGCCTAATAGCTAAGGTCTTAGACTCGTACTCTGGCCTACTGGTTAAAGTCTTAACTCTTACTCTGGCCTCCTGGTTAAGGTCTTAACTCTTACTCTGGCCTAATAGCTGAGGTCTTAACTCTTACTCTGGCCTAATAGCTAAGGTCTTAACTCTTACTCTGGCCTACTGGATAAGGTCTTAACTCTTACTCTGGCCTAATAGCTAAGGTCTTATACTCGTACTCTGGCCTACTGTTTAAGGTCTTAACTCTTTCTCTGGCCTAATAGATAAGGTCTTAACTCTTACTCTGGCCTAATAGCTAAGGTCTTAGACACGTACTATGGCCTACTGGTTAAGTCCTTAACTCATACTATGGCCTAAAGGTTAAGGTCTTAACTCTTACTCTGGCCTAATAGCTAAGGTCTTAACTCTTACTTTGGCCTAATAGCTAAGGTCTTAGACTCGTACTATGGCCTACAGGTTAAGGTCTTAACTCTTACTCTGGCCTACTGGTTAAGGTCTTAACTCTTACTCTGGCCTAATAGCTAAGGTCTTAGACCCATACAATTGCCTACAGGTTAAGGTCTTAACTCTTACTCTGGCCTAATAGCTAAGGTCTTAGACTCGTTCTATGGCCTACAGGTTAAGGTCTTAACCCTTACTCTGGCCTAATAGCTAAGGTTTTAGACTCGTTCTCTGGCCTACTGGTTAAGGTCTTAACTCTTACTCTGGCCTAATAGCTAAGGTCTTAACTCTTACTCTGGCCTAATAGCTAAGGTCTTAACTCTTACTCTGGCCTAATAGCTAAGGTCTTAACTCTTACTCTGGCCTACTGGTTAAGGTCTTAACTCTTACTCTGGCCTAATAGCTAAGGTCTTAGACTCGTACTCTGGCCTAATGGTTAAGGTCTTAACTCTTACTCTGGCCTACTGGTTAAGGTCTTAACTCTTACTCTGGCCTAATAGCTAAGGTCTTATCTCTTACTCTTGCCTAATAGCTAAGGTCTTAGACTCGTACTATGGCCTGCAGGTTAAGGTCTTAACTCTTACTCTGGCCTATTGGTTAAGGTCTTAACTCTTACTCTGGCCTAATAGCTAAGGTCTTAGACTCGTACTCTGGCCTACTGTTTGAGGTCTTAACTCTTACTCTGGCCTAATAGCTAAGGTCTTAGACTCGTACTCTGGCCTAATAGCTAAGGTCTTAGACTCTTCCTCTGGCCTACTGGTTAAGGTCTTAACTCTTACTCTGGCCTAATAGCTAAGGTCTTAACTCTGACTCTGGCCTAATGGTTAAGGTCTTAACTCTTACTCTGGCCTAATAGCTAACGTCTTAACTCTTACTCTGGCCTAATAGCTAAGGTCTTAACTCTTACTCTAGCCTAATGGCTAAGGTCTTAACTCTTACTCTGGCCTACTGGTTAAGGTCTTAACTCTTACTCTGGCCTAATAGCTAAGGTCTTAATTCTTACTCTGGCCTAATAGCTAAGGTCTTAGACTCGTACTCTGGCCTACTGGTTAAGGTCTTAACTCTTACTCTGGCCTACTGGTTAAGGTCTTAACTCTTACTCTGGCCTAATAGCTAAGGTCTTAGACTCGTACTCTGGCCTACTGGTTAAGGTCTTAACTCTTACTCTGGCCTACTGGTTAAGGTCTTAACTCTTACTCTGACCTAATAGCTAAGGTCTTAGACTCGTACTCTGGCCTAATGGTTAAGGTCTTAACTCATACTCTGGCCTAATAGCTAAGGTCTTAACTATTACTCTGGCCTAATTGCTAAGGTCTTAACTCTTACTCTGGCCTAATAGCTAAGGTCTTAGACTCGTGCTCTGGCCTACTGGTTAAGGTCTTAACTCTTACACTGGCCTACTGGTTAAGGTCTTAACTCTCACTCTGGCCTAATAGCTAGTCTTAACTCTTACTCTGGCCTAATAGCTAAGGTCTTAGACTCGTACTATGGCCTACAGGTTAAGGTCTTAACTCTTACTCTGGCCTAATAGCTAAGGTCTTAACTCTAACTCCGGTCTAATAGCTAAGGTCTTAGACTCGTACTCTGGCCTAATGGTTAGGGTCTTAACTCGTACTCTGGCTTAATGGTTAAGGTCTTAACTCTTACTCTGGCCTAATAGCTAAGGTCTTAACTCTTACTCTGGCCTAATAGCTAAGGTCTTAACTCTTACTCTGGCCTAATACCTAAGGTCTTAGACTCGTACTCTGGCCTACTGGTTAAGGTCTTAACTCTTACTCTGGCCTCCTGGTTAAGGTCTTAACTCTTCCTCTGGCCTAATAGCTAAGGTCTTAACTCTTACTCTGGCCTAATAGCTAAGGTCTTAACTCTTACTCTGGCCTACTGGTTAAGGTCTTAACTCTTACTCTGGCCTAATAGCTAAGGTCTTAGACCCGTACTATGGCCTACTGGTTAAGTTCCTAACTCATACTATGGCCTACAGGTTAAGGTCTTAACTCTTACTCTGGCCTAATAGCTAAGGTCTTAACTCTTACTCTGGCCTAATAGCTAAGGTCTTAGACTCGTACTATGGCCTACAGGTTAAGGTCTTAACTTTTACTCTGGCCTACTGGTTAAGGTCTTAACTCTTACTCTGGCCTAATAGCTAAGGTCTTAACTCTTACTCTGGCCTAATAGCTAAGGTCTTAGACCCGTACTATGGCCTACAGGTTAAGGTCTTAACTCTTACTCTGGCCTAATAGCTAAGGTCTTAGACTCGTACTCTGTCCTACTGGTTAAGGTCTTAACTCTTACTCTGGCCTAATAGCTGAGGTCTTAGACTCGTACTCTGGCCTAATGGTTAAGGTCTTATCTCTTACTCTGGCCTAATAGCTAAGGTCTTAACTCTTACTCTGGCCTAATATCTAAGGTCTTAACTCTTACTCTGGCCTAATAGCTAAGGTCTTAACTCTTACTCTGGACTAATAGCTAAGGTCTTAGACTCTTACTCTGGCCTAATAGCTAAGGTCTTAACTCTTACTCTGGCCTAATGGCTAAGGTCTTAACCCTTACTCTGGCCTACTGGTTAAGGTCTTAACTCTTACTCTGGCCTAATAGCTAAGGTCCTAACTCTTACTCTTGCCTAATAGCTAAGGTCTTAGACTCGTACTCTGGCCTACTGGTTAAGGTCTTAACTCTTACTCTGGCCTACTGGTTAAGGTCTTAACTCTAACTCCGGTCTAATAGCTAAGGTCTTAGACTCGTACTCTGGCCTAATGGTTAAGGTCTTAACTCCTACTCTGGCTTAATGGTTAAGGTCTTAACTCTTACTCTGGCCTAATAGCTAAGGTCTTAACTCTTACTCTGGCCTAATAGCTAAGGTCTTAACTCTTACTCTGGCCTAATAGCTTAGGTCTTAGACTCGTACTCTGGCCTACTGGTTAAGGTCTTAACTCTTACTCTGGCCTCCTGGTTAAGGTCTTAACTCTTACTCTGGCCTTATAGCTAAGGTCTTAACTCTTACTCTGGCCTACTGGTTAAGGTCTTAACTCTTACTCTGGCCTAATAGCTAAGGTCTTAGACCCGTACTATGGCCTACTGGTTCAGTTCTTAACTCATACTATGGCCTACAGGTTAAGGTCTTAACTCTTACTCTGGCCTAATAGCTAAGGTCTTAACTCTTACTCTGGCCTAATAGCTAAGGTCTTAGACTCGCACTATGGCCTACAGGTTAAGGTCTTAACTCTTACTCTGGCCTACTGGTTAAGGTCTTAACTCTTACTCTGGCCTACTGGTTAAGGTCTTAACTCTTACTCTGGCCTAATAGCTAAGGTCTTAGACCCGTACTATGGCCTACAGGTTAAGGTCTTAACTCTTACTCTGGCCTACTGGTTAAGGTTTTAACTCTTACTCTGGCCTAATAGCTAAGGTCTTAGACTCGTTCTATGGCCTACAGGTTAAAGTCTTAACCCTTACTCTGGCCTAATAGCTAAGGTCTTAGACTCGTACTCTGGCCTACTAGTTAAGGTCTTAACTCTTACTCTGGCCTAATAGCTAAGGTTTTAGACTCGTTCTCTGGCCTACTGGTTAAGGTCTTAACTCTTACTCTGGCCTAATAGCTAAGGTCTTAACTCTTACTCTGGCCTAATAGCTAAGGTCTTAACTCTTACTCTGGCCTAATAGCTAAGGTCTTAACTCTTACTTTGGCCTACTGGTTAAGGTCTTAACTCTTACTCTGGCCTAATAGCTAAGGTCTTAGACTCGTACTCTGGCCTAATGGTTAAGGTCTTAACTCTTACTCTGGCCTACTGGTTAAGGTCTTAACTCTTACTCTGGCCTAATAGCTAAGGTCTTATCTCTTACTCTTGCCTAATAGCTAAGGTCTTAGACTCGTACTATGGCCTGCAGGTTAAGGTCTTAACTCTTACTCTGGCCTATTGGTTAAGGTCTTAACTCTTACTCTGGCCTAATAGCTAAGGTATTAGACTCGTACTCTGGCCTACTGTTTGAGGTCTTAACTCTTACTCTGGCCTAATAGCTAAGGTCTTAGACTCGTACTCTGGCCTAATAGCTAAGGTCTTAGACTCTTCCTCTGGCCTACTGGTTAAGGTCTTAACTCTTACTCTGGCCTAATAGCTAAGGTCTTAACTCTGACTCTGGCCTAATGGTTAAGGTCTTAACTCTTACTCTGGCCTAATAGCTAACGTCTTAACTCTTACTCTGGCCTAATAGCTAAGGTCTTAACTCTTACTCTGGCCTAATGGCTAAGGTCTTAACTCTTACTCTGGCCTACTGGTTAAGGTCTTAACTCTTACTCTGGCCTAATAGCTAAGGTCTTAACTCTTACTCTGGCCTAATAGCTAAGGTCTTAGACTCGTACTCTGGCCTACTGGTTAAGGTCTTAACTCTTACTCTGGCCTACTGGTTAAGGTCTTAACTCTTACTCTGGCCTAATAGCTAAGGTCTTAGACTCGTACTCTGGCCTACTGGTTAAGGTCTTAACTCTTACTCTGGCCTACTGGTTAAGGTCTTAACTCTTACTCTGACCTAATAGCTAAGGTCTTAGACTCGTACTCTGGCCTAATGGTTAAGGTCTTAACTCATACTCTGGCTTAATAGCTAAGGTCTTAACTATTACTCTGGCCTAATTGCTAAGGTCTTAACTCTTACTCTGGCCTAATAGCTAAGGTCTTAGACTCGTGCTCTGGCCTACTGGTTAAGGTCTTAACTCTTACACTGGCCTACTGGTTAAGGTCTTAACTCTCACTCTGGCCTAATAGCTAGTCTTAACTCTTACTCTGGCCTAATAGCTAAGGTCTTAGACTCGTACTATGGCCTACAGGTTAAGGTCTTAACTCTTACTCTGGCCTAATAGCTAAGAACTTAGACTCGTACTCTGGCCTACTGGTTAAGGTCTTAACTCTTACTCTGGCCTAATAGCTAAGGTCTTAAACTCGTACTCTGGCCTACTGGTTAAGGTCTTACCTCTTACTCTGGCCTACTGGTTAAGGTCTTAACTCTAACTCCGGTCTAATAGCTAAGGTCTTAGACTCGTACTCTGGCCTAATGGTTAAGGTCTTAACTCGTACTCTGGCTTAATGGTTAAGGTCTTAACTCTTACTCTGGCCTAATAGCTAAGGTCTTAACTCTTACTCTGGCCTAATAGCTAAGGTCTTAACTCTTACTCTGGCCTAACACCTAAGGTCTTAGACTCGTACTCTGGCCTACTGGTTAAGGTCTTAACTCTTACTCTGGCCTCCTGGTTAAGGTCTTAACTCTTCCTCTGGCCTAATAGCTAAGGTCTTAACTCTTACTCTGGCCTAATAGCTAAGGTCTTAACTCTTACTCTGGCCTACTGGTTAAGGTCTTAACTCTTACTCTGGCCTAATAGCTAAGGTCTTAGGCCCGTACTATGGCCTACTGGTTAAGTTCTTAACTCATACTATGGCCTACAGGTTAAGGTCTTAACTCTTACTCTGGCCTAATAGCTAAGGTCTTAACTCTTACTCTGGCCTAATAGCTAAGGTCTTAGACTCGTACTATGGCCTACAGGTTAAGGTCTTAACTTTTACTCTGGCCTACTGGTTAAGGTCTTAACTCTTACTCTGGCCTAATAGCTAAGGTCTTAACTCTTACTCTGGCCTAATAGCTAAGGTCTTAGACCCGTACTATGGCCTACAGGTTAAGGTCTTAACTCTTACTCTGGCCTAATAGCTAAGGTCTTAACTCTTACTCTGGCCTAATAGCTAAGGTCTGAATTCTTACTCTGGCCTAATAGCTGAGGTCTTAGACTCGTACTCTGGCCTAATGGTTAAGGTCTTATCTCTTACTCTGGCCTAATAGCTAAGGTCTTAACTCTTACTCTGGCCTAATATCTAAGGTCTTATCTCTTACTCTTGCCTAATAGCTAAGGTCTTAGACTCGTACTATGGCCTGCAGGTTAAGGTCTTAACTCTTACTCTGGCCTATTGGTTAAGGTCTTAACTCTTACTCTGGCCTAATAGCTAAGGTCTTAGACTCGTACTCTGGCCTACTGTTTGAGGTCTTAACTCTTACTCTGGCCTAATAGCTAAGGTCTTAGACTCGTACTCTGGCCTAATAGCTAAGGTCTTAGACTCTTCCTCTGGCCTACTGGTTAAGGTCTTAACTCTTACTCTGGCCTAATAGCTAAGGTCTTAACTCTGACTCTGGCCTAATGGTTAAGGTCTTAACTCTTACTCTGGCCTAATAGCTAACGTCTTAACTCTTACTCTGGCCTAATAGCTAAGGTCTTAACTCTTACTCTGGCCTAATGGCTAAGGTCTTAACTCTTACTCTGGCCTACTGGTTAAGGTCTTAACTCTTACTCTGGCCTAATAGCTAAGGTCTTAACTCTTACTCTGGCCTAATAGCTAAGGTCTTAGACTCGTACTCTGGCCTACTGGTTAAGGTCTTAACTCTTACTCTGGCCTACTGGTTAAGGTCTTAACTCTTACTCTGGCCTAATAGCTAAGGTCTTAGACTCGTACTCTGGCCTACTGGTTAAGGTCTTAACTCTTACTCTGGCCTACTGGTTAAGGTCTTAACTCTTACTCTGACCTAATAGCTAAGGTCTTAGACTCGTACTCTGGCCTAATGGTTAAGGTCTTAACTCATACTCTGGCCTAATAGCTAAGGTCTTAACTATTACTCTGGCCTAATTGCTAAGGTCTTAACTCTTACTCTGGCCTAATAGCTAAGGTCTTAGACTCGTGCTCTGGCCTACTGGTTAAGGTCTTAACTCTTACACTGGCCTACTGGTTAAGGTCTTAACTCTCACTCTGGCCTAATAGCTAGTCTTAACTCTTACTCTGGCCTAATAGCTAAGGTCTTAGACTCGTACTATGGCCTACAGGTTAAGGTCTTAACTCTTACTCTGGCCTAATAGCTAAGAACTTAGACTCGTACTCTGGCCTACTGGTTAAGGTCTTAACTCTTACTCTGGCCTAATAGCTAAGGTCTTATACTCGTACTCTGGCCTACTGGTTAAGGTCTTACCTCTTACTCTGGCCTACTGGTTAAGGTCTTAACTCTAACTCCGGTCTAATAGCTAAGGTCTTAGACTCGTACTCTGGCCTAATGGTTAAGGTCTTAACTCGTACTCTGGCTTAATGGTTAAGGTCTTAACTCTTACTCTGGCCTAATAGCTAAGGTCTTAACTCTTACTCTGGCCTAATAGCTAAGGTCTTAACTCTTACTCTGGCCTAACACCTAAGGTCTTAGACTCGTACTCTGGCCTACTGGTTAAGGTCTTTACTCTTACTCTGGCCTCCTGGTTAAGGTCTTAACTCTTCCTCTGGCCTAATAGCTAAGGTCTTAACTCTTACTCTGGCCTAATAGCTAAGGTCTTAACTCTTACTCTGGCCTACTGGTTAAGGTCTTAACTCTTACTCTGGCCTAATAGCTAAGGTCTTAGACCCGTACTATGGCCTACTGGTTAAGTTCTTAACTCATACTATGGCCTACAGCTTAAGGTCTTAACTCTTACTCTGGCCTAATAGCTAAGGTCTTAACTCTTACTCTGGCCTAATAGCTAAGGTCTTAGACTCGTACTATGGCCTACAGGTTAAGGTCTTAACTTTTACTCTGGCCTACTGGTTAAGGTCTTAACTCTTACTCTGGCCTAATAGCTAAGGTCTTAACTCTTACTCTGGCCTAATAGCTAAGGTCTTAGACCCGTACTATGGCCTACAGGTTAAGGTCTTAACTCTTACTCTGGCCTAATAGCTAAGGTCTTAGACTCGTACTCTGTCCTACTGGTTAAGGTCTTAACTCTTACTCTGGCCTAATAGCTGAGGTCTTAGACTCGTACTCTGGCCTAATGGTTAAGGTCTTATCTCTTACTCTGGCCTAATAGCTAAGGTCTTAACTCTTACTCTGGCCTAATATCTAAGGTCTTAACTCTTACTCTGGCCTAATAGCTAAGGTCTTACCTCTTACTCTGGACTAATAGCTAAGGTCTTAGACTCTTACTCTGGCCTAATAGCTAAGGTCTTAACTCTTACTCTGGCCTAATGGCTAAGGTCTTAACTCTTACTCTGGCCTACTGGTTAAGGTCTTAACTCTTACTCTGGCCTAATAGCTAAGGTCTTAGACCCGTACTATGGCCTACTGGTTCAGTTCTTAACTCATACTATGGCCTACAGGTTAAGGTCTTAACTCTTACTCTGGCCTAATAGCTAAGGTCTTAACTCTTACTCTGGCCTAATAGCTAAGGTCTTAGACTCGCACTATGGCCTACAGGTTAAGGTCTTAACTCTTACTCTGGCCTACTGGTTAAGGTCTTAACTCTTACTCTGGCCTACTGGTTAAGGTCTTAACTCTTCCTCTGGCCTAATAGCTAAGGTCTTAACTCTTACTCTGGCCTAATAGCTAAGGTCTTAACTCTTACTCTGGCCTACTGGTTAAGGTCTTAACTCTTACTCTGGCCTAATAGCTAAGGTCTTAGACCCGTACTATGGCCTACTGGTTAAGTTCTTAACTCATACTATGGCCTACAGCTTAAGGTCTTAACTCTTACTCTGGCCTAATAGCTAAGGTCTTAACTCTTACTCTGGCCTAATAGCTAAGGTCTTAGACTCGTACTATGGCCTACAGGTTAAGGTCTTAACTTTTACTCTGGCCTACTGGTTAAGGTCTTAACTCTTACTCTGGCCTAATAGCTAAGGTCTTAACTCTTACTCTGGCCTAATAGCTAAGGTCTTAGACCCGTACTATGGCCTACAGGTTAAGGTCTTAACTCTTACTCTGGCCTAATAGCTAAGGTCTTAGACTCGTACTCTGTCCTACTGGTTAAGGTCTTAACTCTTACTCTGGCCTAATAGCTGAGGTCTTAGACTCGTACTCTGGCCTAATGGTTAAGGTCTTATCTCTTACTCTGGCCTAATAGCTAAGGTCTTAACTCTTACTCTGGCCTAATATCTAAGGTCTTAACTCTTACTCTGGCCTAATAGCTAAGGTCTTACCTCTTACTCTGGACTAATAGCTAAGGTCTTAGACTCTTACTCTGGCCTAATAGCTAAGGTCTTAACTCTTACTCTGGCCTAATGGCTAAGGTCTTAACCCTTACTCTGGCCTACTGGTTAAGGTCTTAACTCTTACTCTGGCCTAATAGCTAAGGTCCTAACTCTTACTCTTGCCTAATAGCTAAGGTCTTAGACTCGTACTCTGGCCTACTGGTTAAGGTCTTAACTCTTACTCTGGCCTACTGGTTAAGGTCTTAACTCTAACTCCGGTCTAATAGCTAAGGTCTTAGACTCGTACTCTGGCCTAATGGTTAAGGTCTTAACTCCTACTCTGGCTTAATGGTTAAGGTCTTAACTCTTACTCTGGCCTAATAGCTAAGGTCTAAACTCTTACTCTGGCCTAATAGCTAAGGTCTTAACTCTTACTCTGGCCTAATAGCTTAGGTCTTAGACTCGTACTCTGGCCTACTGGTTAAGGTCTTAACTCTTACTCTGGCCTCCTGGTTAAGGTCTTAACTCTTACTCTGGCCTTATAGCTAAGGTCTTAACTCTTACTCTGGCCTAATAGCTAAGGTCTTAACTCTTACTCTGGCCTACTGGTTAAGGTCTTAACTCTTACTCTGGCCTAATAGCTAAGGTCTTAGACCCGTACTATGGCCTACTGGTTCAGTTCTTAACTCATACTATGGCCTACAGGTTAAGGTCTTAACTCTTACTCTGGCCTAATAGCTAAGGTCTTAACTCTTACTCTGGCCTAATAGCTAAGGTCTTAGACTCGCACTATGGCCTACAGGTTAAGGTCTTAACTCTTACTCTGGCCTACTGGTTAAGGTCTTAACTCTTACTCTGGCCTACTGGTTAAGGTCTTAACTCTTACTCTGGCCTAATAGCTAAGGTCTTAGACCCGTACTATGGCCTACAGGTTAAGGTCTTAACTCTTACTCTGGCCTACTGGTTAAGGTTTTAACTCTTACTCTGGCCTAATAGCTAAGGTCTTAGACTCGTTCTATGGCCTACAGGTTAAAGTCTTAACCCTTACTCTGGCCTAATAGCTAAGGTCTTAGACTCGTACTCTGGCCTACTAGTTAAGGTCTTAACTCTTACTCTGGCCTAATAGCTAAGGTCTTAACTCTTACTCTGGCCTAATAGCTAAGGTCTTAACTCTTACTCTGGCCTAATAGCTAAGGTCTTAACTCTTACTCTGGACTAATAGCTAAGGTCTTAGACTCTTACTCTGGCCTAATGGTTAAGGTCTTAACTCTTACTCTGGCCTAATAGCTAAGGTCTTAACTCTTACTCTGGCCTAATAGCTAAGGTCTTAACTCTTACTCTGGCCTACTGGTTAAGGTCTTTACTCTTACTCTGGCCTAATAGCTAAGGTCTTAGACTCGTACTCTAGCCTAATGGTTAAGGTCTTAACTCTTACTCTGGCCTACTTGTTAAGGTCTTAACTCTTACTCTGGCCTACTGGTTAAGGTCTTAACTCTTACTCTGGCCTAATAGCTAAGGTCTTATCTCTTACTCTTGCCTAATAGCTAAGGTCTTAGACTCGTACTATGGCCTACAGGTTAAGGTCTTAACTCTTACTCTGGCCTACTGGTTAAGGTCTTAACTCTTACTCTGGCCTAATAGCTAAGGTCTTAGACTCGTACTCTGGCCTACTGTTTGAGGTCTTAACTCTTACTCTGGCCTAATAGCTAAGGTCTTAGACTCATACTCTGGCCTAATAGCTAAGGTCTTAGACTCGTACTCTGGCCTAATAGCTAAGGTCTTAGACTCGTACTATGGCCTACAGGTTAAGGTCTTAACTCTTATTCTGGCCTAATAGCTAAGGTCTTAACTCTTACTCAGGCCTAATAGCTAAGGTCTTTACTCTTACTCTGGCCTACTGGTTAAGGTCTTAACTCTTACTCTGGCCTAATAGCTAAGGTCTTAGACTCGTACTCTGGCCTACTGGTTAAGGTCTTAACTCTTACTCTGGCCTACTGGTTAAGGTCTTAACTCTTACTCTGGCCTAATAGCTAAGGTCTTAGACTCGTACTCTGGCCTACTGGTTAAGGTCTTAACTCTTACTCTGGCCTACTGGTTAAGGTCTTAACTCTTACTCTGACCTATTAGCTAAGGTCTTAGACTCGTACTCTGGCCTAATGGTTAAGGTCTTAACTCGTACTCTGGCCTAATAGCTAAGGTCTTAACTCTTACTCTGGCCTAATGGTTAAGGTCTTAACTCTTCCTCTGGCCTACTGGTTAAGGTCTTAACTCTTACTCTGGCCTAATAGCTAAGGTCTTAACTCTTTCTCTGGCCTAATGGTTAAGGTCTTAGCTCTTACTCTGGCCTAATAGCTAAGGTCTTAGACTCTTACTCTGGCCTACTGGTTAAGGTCTGAACTCTTACTCTGGCCTAATAGCTAACGTCTTAGCTCTTAATCTGGCCTAATAGCTAAGGTCTCAACTCTTACTCTGGCCTAATGGCTAAGGTCTTAACCCTTACTCTGGCCTAATAGCTAAAGGTCTTAGACTCGTACTCTGGCCTACTGGTTAAGGTCTTAACTCTTACTCTTTCCTAATAGCTAAAGGTCTTAGACTCGTACTCTGGCCTACTGGTTAAGGTCTTAACTCTTACTCTGGCCTACTGGTTAAGGTCTTAACTCTAACTCTGGTCTAATAGCTAAGGTCTTAGACTCGTACTCTGGCCTAATGGTTAAGGTCTTAACTCCTACTCTGGCCTAATGGTTAAGGTCTTAACTCTTACTCTGGCCTAATAGCTAAGGTCTAAACTCTTACTCTGGCCTAATAGCTAAGGTCTTAACTCTTACTCTGGCCTAATAGCTTAGGTCTTAGACTCGTACTCTGGCCTACTGGTTAAGGTCTTAACTCTTACTCTGGCCTCCTGGTTAAGGTCTTAACTCTTACTCTGGCCTTATAGCTAAGGTCTTAACTCTTACTCTGGCCTAATAGCTAAGGTCTTAACTCTTACTCTGGCCTACTGGTTAAGGTCTTAACTCTTACTCTGGCCTAATAGCTAAGGTCTTAGACCCGTACTATGGCCTACTGGTTCAGTTCTTAACTCATACTATGGCCTACAGGTTAAGGTCTTAACTCTTACTCTGGCCTAATAGCTAAGGTCTTAACTCTTACTCTGGCCTAATAGCTAAGGTCTTAGACTCGCACTATGGCCTACAGGTTAAGGTCTTAACTCTTACTCTGGCCTACTGGTTAAGGTCTTAACTCTTACTCTGGCCTAATAGCTAAGGTCTTAGACCCGTACTATGGCCTACAGGTTAAGGTCTTAACTCTTACTCTGGCCTACTGGTTAAGGTTTTAACTCTTACTCTGGCCTAATAGCTAAGGTCTTAGACTCGTTCTATGGCCTACAGGTTAAAGTCTTAACCCTTACTCTGGCCTAATAGCTAAGGTCTTAGACTCGTACTCTGGCCTACTAGTTAAGGTCTTAACTCTTACTCTGGCCTAATAGCTAAGGTCTTAACTCTTACTCTGGCCTAATAGCTAAGGTCTTAACTCTTACTCTGGCCTAATAGCTAAGGTCTTAACTCTTACTCTGGACTAATAGCTAAGGTCTTAGACTCTTACTCTGGCCTAATGGTTAAGGTCTTAACTCTTACTCTGGCCTAATAGCTAAGGTCTTAACTCTTACTCTGGCCTAATAGCTAAGGTCTTAACTCTTACTCTGGCCTACTGGTTAAGGTCTTTACTCTTACTCTGGCCTAATAGCTAAGGTCTTAGACTCGTACTCTAGCCTAATGGTTAAGGTCTTAACTCTTACTCTGGCCTACTTGTTAAGGTCTTAACTCTTACTCTGGCCTACTGGTTAAGGTCTTAACTCTTACTCTGGCCTAATAGCTAAGGTCTTATCTCTTACTCTTGCCTAATAGCTAAGGTCTTAGACTCGTACTATGGCCTACAGGTTAAGGTCTTAACTCTTACTCTGGCCTACTGGTTAAGGTCTTAACTCTTACTCTGGCCTAATAGCTAAGGTCTTAGACTCGTACTCTGGCCTACTGTTTGAGGTCTTAACTCTTACTCTGGCCTAATAGCTAAGGTCTTAGACTCATACTCTGGCCTAATAGCTAAGGTCTTAGACTCGTACTCTGGCCTAATAGCTAAGGTCTTAGACTCGTACTATGGCCTACAGGTTAAGGTCTTAACTCTTATTCTGGCCTAATAGCTAACGTCTTAACTCTTACTCAGGCCTAATAGCTAAGGTCTTTACTCTTACTCTGGCCTACTGGTTAAGGTCTTAACTCTTACTCTGGCCTAATAGCTAAGGTCTTAGACTCATACTCTGGCCTACTGGTTAAGGTCTTAACTCTTACTCTGGCCTACTGGTTAAGGTCTTAACTCTTACTCTGGCCTAATAGCTAAGGTCTTAGACTCGTACTCTGGCCTACTGGTTAAGGTCTTAACTCTTACTCTGGCCTACTGGTTAAGGTCTTAACTCTTACTCTGACCTATTAGCTAAGGTCTTAGACTCGTACTCTGGCCTAATGGTTAAGGTCTTAACTCGTACTCTGGCCTAATAGCTAAGGTCTTAACTCTTACTCTGGCCTAATGGTTAAGGTCTTAACTCTTCCTCTGGCCTACTGGTTAAGGTCTTACCTCTTACTCTGGCCTAATAGCTAAGGTCTTAACTCTTTCTCTGGGCTAATGGTTAAGGTCTTAGCTCTTACTCTGGCCTAATAGCTAAGGTCTTAGACTCTTACTCTGGCCTACTGGTTAAGGTCTGAACTCTTACTCTGGCCTAATAGCTAACGTCTTAGCTCTTAATCTGGCCTAATAGCTAAGGTCTCAACTCTTACTCTGGCCTAATGGCTAAGGTCTTAACCCTTACTCTGGCCTACTGGTTAAGGTCTTAACTCTTACTCTGGCCTAATAGCTAAGGTCTTAACTCTTACTCTTGCCTAATAGCTAAGGTCTTAGACTCGTGTTCTGGCCTACTGGTTAAGGTCTTAACTCTTACTCTGGCCTACTGGTTAAGGTCTTAGACTCGTACTCTGGCCTACTGGTTAAGGTCTTAACTCTTACTCTGGCCTACTGGTTAATGTCTTAACTCTTACTCTGACCT
The DNA here is from genome assembly GCF_964204655.1 of Triturus cristatus. Taxonomy (NCBI): domain Eukaryota; kingdom Metazoa; phylum Chordata; class Amphibia; order Caudata; family Salamandridae; genus Triturus; species Triturus cristatus. The sequence continues at coordinate 545,386,289 of NC_140592.1, forward strand.
AATAGCTAAGGTCTTAGATTCGTACTCTGGCTTAATGGTTAAGGTCTTAACTCGTACTCTGGCCTAATAGCTAAGGTCTTAACTCTTACCATGTCCTAATAGCTAAGGTCTTAGACTCGTACTCTGGCCTACTGGTTAAGGTCTTAACTCTTACACTGGCCTACTGGTTAAGGTATTAACTCTCACTCTGGCCTAATAGCTAAGGTCTTAACTCTTACTCTGGCCTAATAGCTAAGGTCTTAGACTCGTACTATGGCCTACAGGTTAAGGTCTTAACTCTTACTCTGGCCTAATAGCTAAGAACTTAGACTCGTACTCTGGCCAACTGGTTAAGGTCTTAACTCTTACTCTGGCCTAATAGCTAAGGTCTTAGACTCGTACTCTGGCCTAATGGTTAAGGTCTTAACTCGTACTCTGGCTTAATGGTTAAGGTCTTAACTCTTACTCTGGCCTAATAGCTAAGGTCTTAACTCTTACTCTGGCCTAATAGCTAAGGTCTTAGACTCGTACTCTGGCCTACTGGTTAAGGTCTTAACTCTTACTCTGGCCTCCTGGTTAAGGTCTTAACTCTTACTCTGGCCTAATAGCTAACGTCTTAACTCTTACTCTGGCCTAATAGCTAAGGTCTTAACTCTTACTCTGGCCTAATGGCTATGGTCTTAACCCTTACTCTGGCCTACTGGTTAAGGTCTTAACTTTTACTCTGGCCTAATAGCTAAGGTCTTAACTCTTACTCTGGCCTAATAGCTAAGGTCTTAGACTCGTACTCTGGCCTACTGGTTAAGGTCTTAACTCTTACTCTGGCCTACTGGTTAAGGTCTTAACTCTTACTCTGGCCTAATAGCTAAGGTCTTAGACTCATACTCTGGCCTACTGGTTAAGGTCTTAACTCTTACTCTGGCCTACTGGTTAAGGTCTTAACTCTTACTCTGACCTAATAGCTAAGGTCATAGACTCGTACTCTGGCTTAATGGTTAAGGTCTTAACTCGTACTCTGGCCTAATAGCTAAGGTCTTAACTCTTACTCTGGCCTAATAGCTAAGGTCTTAGACTCGTACTCTGGCCTACTGGTTAAGGTCTTAACTCTTACACTGGCCTACTGGTTAAGGTCTTAACTCTCACTCTGGCCTAATAGCTAAGGTCTTAACTCTTACTCTGGCCTAATAGCTAAGGTCTTAGACTCGTACTATGGCCTACAGGTTAAGGTCTTAACTCTTACTCTGGCCTAATAGCTAAGAACTTAGACTCGTACTCTGGCCTACTGGTTAAGGTCTTAACTCTTACTCTGGCCTAATAGCTAAAGGTCTTAGACTCGTACTCTGGCCTACTGGTTAAGGTCTTAACTCTTACTCTGGCCTAATAGCTAAAGGTCTTAGACTCGTACTCTGGCCTACTGGTTAAGGTCTTAACTCTTACTCTGGCCTACTGGTTAAGGTCTTAACTCTAACTCCGGTCTAATAGCTAAGGTCTTAGACTCGTACTCTGGCCTAATGGTTAAGGTCTTAACTCGTACTCTGGCTTAATGGTTAAGGTCTTAACTCTTACTCTGGCCTAATAGCTAAGGTCTTAACTCTTACTCTGGCCTAATAGCTAAGGTCTTAGACTCGTACTCTAGCCTACTGGTTAAGGTTTTAACTCTTACTCTGGCCTACTGGTTAAGGTCTTAACTCTAACTCCGGTCTAATAGCTAAGGTCTTAGACTCGTACTCTGGCTTAATGGTTAAGGTCTTAACTCTTACTCTGGCCTAATAGCTAGGGTCTTAACTCTTACTATGTCCTAATAGCTAAGGTCTTAACTCTTACTCTGGCCTAATAGCTAAGGTCTTAGACTCGTACTCTGGCCTACTGGTTAAGGTCTTAACTCTTACTCTGGCCTACTGGTTAAGGTCTTAACTCTTACTCTGGCCTAATAGCTAAAGTCTTAGACTCGTACTCTGGCCTACTGGTTAAGGTCTTAACTCTTACTCTGGCCTACTGGTTAAGGTCTTAACTCTTACTCTGGCCTAATAGCTAAGGTCTTAGACTCGTACTCTGGCCTACTGGTTAAGGTCTTAACTCTTACTCTGGCCTACTGGTTAATGTCTTAACTCTTACTCTGACCTAATAGCTAAGGTCTTAGACTCGTACTCTGGCTTAATGGTTAAGGTCTTAACTCGTACTCTGGCCTAATAGCTAAGGTCTTAACTCTTACTATGTCCTAATAGCTAAGGTCTTAGAATCATACTCTGGCCTACTGATTAAGGTCTTAACTCTTACACTGGCCTACTGGTTAAGGTATTAACTCTCACTCTGGCCTAATAGCTAAGGTCTTAACTCTTACTCTGGCCTAATAGCTAAGGTCTTAGACTCGTACTATGGCCTACAGGTTAAGGTCTTAACTCTTACTCTGGCCTAATAGCTAAGAACTTAGACTCGTACTCTGGCCAACTGGTTAAGGTCTTAACTCTTACTCTGGCCTAATAGCTAAGGTCTTAGACTCGTACTCTGGCCTAATGGTTAAGGTCTTAACTCGTACTCTGGCTTAATGGTTAAGGTCTTAACTCTTACTCTGGCCTAATAGCTAAGGTCTTAACTCTTACTCTGGCCTAATAGCTAAGGTCTTAGACTCGTACTCTGGCCTACTGGTTAAAGTCTTAACTCTTACTCTGGCCTCCTGGTTAAGGTCTTAACTCTTACTCTGGCCTAATAGCTAACGTCTTAACTCTTACTCTGGCCTAATAGCTATGGTCTTAACTCTTACTCTGGCCTAATAGCTAAGGTCTTAACCCTTACTCTGGCCTACTGGTTAAGGTCTTAACTTTTACTCTGGCCTAATAGCTAAGGTCTTAACTTTTACTCTGGCCTAATAGCTAAGGTCTTAACTCTTACTCTGGCCTAATAGCTAAGGTCTTAGACTCGTACTCTGGCCTACTGGTTAAGGTCTTAACTCTTACTCTGGCCTACTGGTTAAGGTCTTAACTCTTACTCTGGCCTAATAGCTAAGGTCTTAGACTCGTACTCTGGCCTACTGGTTAAGGTCTTAACTCTTACTCTGGCCTACTGGTTGAGGTCTTAACTCTTACTCTGACCTAATAGCTAAGGTCATAGACTCGTACTCTGGCTTAATGGTTAAGGTCTTAACTCGTACTCTGGCCTAATAGCTAAGGTCTTAACTCTTACTCTGGCCTAATAGCTAAGGTCTTAGACTCGTACTCTGGCCTACTGGTTAAGGTCTTAACTCTTACACTGGCCTACTGGTTAAGGTCTTAACTCTAACTCTGGCCTAATAGCTAAGGTCTTAACTTTTACTCTGGCCTAATAGCTAAGGTCTTAGACTCGTACTATGGCCTACAGGTTAAGGTCTTAACTCTTACTCTGGCCTAATAGCTAAGAACTTAGACTCGTACTCTGGCCTACTGGTTAAGGTCTTAACTCTTACTCTGGCCTAATAGCTAAAGGTCTTAGACTCGTACTCTGGCCTACTGGTTAAGGTCTTAACTCTTACTCTGGCCTACTGGTTAAGGTCTTAACTCTAACTCCGGTCTAATAGCTAAGGTCTTAGACTCGTACTCTGGCCTAATGGTTAAGGTCTTAACTCGTACTCTGGCTTAATGGTTAAGGTCTTAACTCTTACTCTGGCCTAATACCTAAGGTCTTAACTCTTACTCTGGCCTAATAGCTAAGGTCTTAGACTCGTACTCTAGCCTACTGGTTAAGGTCTTAACTCTTACTCTGGCCTACTGGTTAAGGTCTTAACTCTAACTCCGGTCTAATAGCTAAGGTCTTAGACTCGTACTCTGGCCTAATGGTTAAGGTCTTAACTCGTACTCTGGCTTAATGGTTAAGGTCTTAACTCTTACTCGGGCCTAATAGCTAAGGTCTTAACTCTTACTCTGGCCTAATAGCTAAGGTCTTAACTCTTACTCTGGCCTAATAGCTAAGGTCTTAGACTCGTACTCTGGCCTACTGGTTAAAGTCTTAACTCTTACTCTGGCCTCCTGGTTAAGGTCTTAACTCTTACTCTGGCCTAATAGCTAAGGTCTTAACTCTTACTCTGGCCTAATAGCTAAGGTCTTAACTCTTACTCTGGCCTACTGGTTAAGGTCTTAACTCTTACTGTGGCCTAATAGCTAAGGTCTTATACTCGTACTCTGGCCTACTGTTTAAGGTCTTAACTCTTTCTCTGGCCTAATAGATAAGGTCTTAACTCTTACTCTGGCCTAATAGCTAAGGTCTTAGACACGTACTATGGCCTACTGGTTAAGTCCTTAACTCATACTATGGCCTAAAGGTTAAGGTCTTAACTCTTACTCTGGCCTAATAGCTAAGGTCTTAACTCTTACTTTGGCCTAATAGCTAAGGTCTTAGACTCGTACTATGGCCTACAGGTTAAGGTCTTAACTCTTACTCTGGCCTACTGGTTAAGGTCTTAACTCTTACTCTGGCCTAATAGCTAAGGTCTTAACTCTTACTCTGGCCTAATAGCTAAGGTCTTAGACCCATACAATTGCCTACAGGTTAAGGTCTTAACTCTTACTCTGGCCTAATAGCTAAGGTCTTAGACTCGTTCTATGGCCTACAGGTTAAGGTCTTAACCCTTACTCTGGCCTAATAGCTAAGGTCTTAGACTCGTTCTCTGGCCTACTGGTTAAGGTCTTAACTCTTACTCTGGCCTAATAGCTAAGGTCTTAACTCTTACTCTGGCCTAATAGCTAAGGTCTTAACTCTTACTCTGGCCTACTGGTTAAGGTCTTAACTCTTACTCTGGCCTAATAGCTAAGGTCTTATCTCTTACTCTTGCCTAATAGCTAAGGTCTTAGACTCGTACTATGGCCTACAGGTTAAGGTCTTAACTCTTACTCTGGCCTATTAGTTAAGGTCTTAACTCTTACTCTGGCCTAATAGCTAAGGTCTTAGACTCGTACTCTGGCCTACTGTTTGAGGTCTTAACTCTTACTCTGGCCTAATAGCTAAGGTCTTAGACTCGTACTCTGGCCTAATAGCTAAGGTCTTAGACTCTTCCTCTGGCCTACTGGTTAAGGTCTTAACTCTTACTCTGGCCTAATAGCTAAGGTCTTAACTCTGACTCTGGCCTAATGGTTAAGGTCTTAACTCTTACTCTGGCCTAATAGCTAACGTCTTAACTCTTACTCTGGCCTAATAGCTAAGGTCTTAACTCTTACTCTGGCCTAATGGCTAAGGTCTTAACTCTTACTGTGGCCTACTGGTTAAGGTCTTAACTCTTACTCTGGCCTAATAGCTAAGGTCTTAACTCTTACTCTGGCCTAATAGCTAAGGTCTTAGACTCATACTCTGGCCTACTGGTTAAGGTCTTAACTCTTACTCTGGCCTACTGGTTAAGGTCTTAACTCTTACTCTGGCCTAATAGCTAAGGTCTTAGACTCGTACTCTGGCCTACTGGTTAAGGTCTTAACTCTTACTCTGGCCTACTGGTTAAGGTCTTAACTCTTACTCTGACCTAATAGCTAAGGTCTTAGACTCGTACTCTGGCCTAATGGTTAAGGTCTTAACTCATACTCTGGCCTAATAGCTAAGGTCTTAACTATTACTCTGGCCTAATTGCTAAGGTCTTAACTCTTACTCTGGCCTAATAGCTAAGGTCTTAGACTCGTGCTCTGGCCTACTGGTTAAGGTCTTAACCCTTACACTGGCCTACTGGTTAAGGTCTTAACTCTCACTCTGGCCTAATAGCTAGTCTTAACTCTTACTCTGGCCTAATAGCTAAGGTCTTAGACTCGTACTATGGCCTACAGGTTAAGGTCTTAACTCTTACTCTGGCCTAATAGCTAAGAACTTAGACTCGTACTCTGGCCTACTGGTTAAGGTCTTAACTCTTACTCTGGCCTAATAGCTAAGGTCTAAAACTCGTACTCTGGCCTACTGGTTAAGGTCTTACCTCTTACTCTGGCCTACTGGTTAAGGTCTTAACTCTAACTCCGGTCTAATAGCTAAGGTCTTAGACTCGTACTCTGGCCTAATGGTTAAGGTCTTAACTCGTACTCTGGCTTAATGGTTAAGGTCTTAACTCTTACTCTGGCCTAATAGCTAAGGTCTTAACTCTTACTCTGGCCTAATAGCTAAGGTCTTAACTCTTACTCTGGCCTAATACCTAAGGTCTTAGACTCGTACTCTGGCCTACTGGTTAAGGTCTTAAGTCTTACTCTGGCCTCCTGGTTAAGGTCTTAACTCTTCCTCTGATCTAATAGCTAACGTCTTAACTCTTACTCTGGCCTAATAGCTAAGGTCTTAACTCTTACTCTGGCCTACTGGTTAAGGTCTTAACTCTTACTCTGGCCTAATAGCTAAGGTCTTAGACCCGTACTATGGCCTACTGGTTAAGTTCTTAACTCATACTATGGCCTACAGGTTAAGGTCTTAACTCTTACTCTGGCCTAATAGCTAAGGTCTTAACTCTTACTCTGGCCTAATAGCTAAGGTCTTAGACTCATACTATGGCCTACAGGTTAAGGTCTTAACTTTTACTCTGGCCTACTGGTTAAGGTCTTAACTCTTACTCTGGCCTAATAGCTAAGGTCTTAACTCTTACTCTGGCCTAATAGCTAAGGTCTTAGACCCGTACTATGGCCTACAGGTTAAGGTCTTAACTCTTACTCTGGCCTAATAGCTAAGGTCTTAGACTCGTACTCTGTCCTACTGGTTAAGGTCTTAACTCTTACTCTGGCCTAATAGCTGAGGTCTTAGACTCGTACTCTGGCCTAATGGTTAAGGTCTTATCTCTTACTCTAGCCTAATAGCTAAGGTCTTAACTCTTACTCTGGCCTAATAGCTAAGGTCTTAACTCTTACTCTGGCCTAATAGCTAAGGTCTTAGACCCATACAATTGCCTACAGGTTAAGGTCTTAACTCTTACTCTGGCCTAATAGCTAAGGTCTTAGACTCGTTCTATGGCCTACAGGTTAAGGTCTTAACCCTTACTCTGGCCTAATAGCTAAGGTCTTAGACTCGTTCTCTGGCCTATCTGGTTAAGGTCTTAACTCTTACTCTGGCCTAATAGCTAAGGTCTTAACTCTTACTCTGGCCTAATAGCTAAGGTCTTAACTCTTACTCTGGCCTAATAGCTAAGGTCTTAACTCTTACTCTGGCCTACTGGTTAAGGTCTTAACTCTTACTCTGGCCTAATAGCTAAGGTCTTAGACTCGTACTCTGGCCTAATGGTTAAGGTCTTAACTCTTACTCTGGCCTACTGGTTAAGGTCTTAACTCTTACTCGGGCCTAATAGCTAAGGTCTTATCTCTTACTCTTGCCTAATAGCTAAGGTCTTAGACTCGTACTATGGCCTACAGGTTAAGGTCTTAACTCTTACTCTGGCCTATTGGTTAAGGTCTTAACTCTTACTCTGGCCTAATAGCTAAGGTCTTAGACTCGTACTCTGGCCTAATAGCTAAGGTCTTAGACTCTTCCTCTGGCCTACTGGTTAAGGTCTTAACTCTTACTCTGGCCTAATAGCTAAGGTCTTAACTCTGACTCTGGCCTAATGGTTAAGGTCTTAACTCTTACTCTGGCCTAATAGCTAACGTCTTAACTCTTACTCTGTCCTAATAGCTAAGGTCTTAACTCTTACTCTGGCCTAATGGCTAAGGTCTTAACTCTTACTGTGGCCTACTGGTTAAGGTCTTAACTCTTACTCTGGCCTAATAGCTAAGGTCTTAACTCTTACTCTGGCCTAATAGCTAAGGTCTTAGACTCGTACTCTGGCCTACTGGTTAAGGTCTTAACTCTTACTCTGGCCTACTGGTTAAGGTCTTAACTCTTACTCTGGCCTAATAGCTAAGGTCTTAGACTCGTACTCTGGCCTACTGGTTAAGGTCTTAACTCTTACTCTGGCCTACTGGTTAAGGTCTTAACTCTTACTCTGACCTAATAGCTAAGGTCTTAGACTCGTACTCTGGCCTAATGGTTAAGGTCTTAACTCATACTCTGGCCTAATAGCTAAGGTCTTAACTATTACTCTGGCCTAATTGCTAAGGTCTTAACTCTTACTCTGGCCTAATAGCTAAGGTCTTAGACTCGTGCTCTGGCCTACTGGTTAAGGTCTTAACTCTTACACTGGCCTACTGGTTAAGGTCTTAACTCTCACTCTGGCCTAATAGCTAGTCTTAACTCTTACTCTGGCCTAATAGCTAAGGTCTTAGACTCGTACTATGGCCTACAGGTTAAGGTCTTAACTCTTACTCTGGCCTAATAGCTAAGAACTTAGACTCGTACTCTGGCCTACTGGTTAAGGTCTTAACTCTTACTCTGGCCTAATAGCTAAGGTCTTAAACTCGTACTCTGGCCTACTGGTTAAGGTCTTACCTCTTACTCTGGCCTACTGGTTAAGGTCTTAACTCTAACTCCAGTCTAATAGCTAAGGTCTTAGACTCGTACTCTGGCCTAATGGTTAAGGTCTTAACTCGTACTCTGGCTTAATGGTTAAGGTCTTAACTCTTACTCTGGCCTAATTGCTAAGGTCTTAACTCTTACTCTGGCCTAATAGCTAAGGTCTGAATTCTTACTCTGGCCTAATAGCTGAGGTCTTAGACTCGTACTCTGGCCTAATGGTTAAGGTCTTATCTCTTACTCTGGCCTAATAGCTAAGGTCTTAACTCTTACTCTGGCCTAATATCTAAGGTCTTATCTCTTACTCTTGCCTAATAGCTAAGGTCTTAGACTCGTACTATGGCCTGCAGGTTAAGGTCTTAACTCTTACTCTGGCCTATTGGTTAAGGTCTTAACTCTTACTCTGGCCTAATAGCTAAGGTCTTAGACTCGTACTCTGGCCTACTGTTTGAGGTCTTAACTCTTACTCTGGCCTAATAGCTAAGGTCTTAGACTCGTACTCTGGCCTAATAGCTAAGGTCTTAGACTCTTCCTCTGGCCTACTGGTTAAGGTCTTAACTCTTACTCTGGCCTAATAGCTAAGGTCTTAACTCTGACTCTGGCCTAATGGTTAAGGTCTTAACTCTTACTCTGGCCTAATAGCTAACGTCTTAACTCTTACTCTGGCCTAATAGCTAAGGTCTTAACTCTTACTCTGGCCTAATGGCTAAGGTCTTAACTCTTACTCTGGCCTACTGGTTAAGGTCTTAACTCTTACTCTGGCCTAATAGCTAAGGTCTTAACTCTTACTCTGGCCTAATAGCTAAGGTCTTAGACTCGTACTCTGGCCTACTGGTTAAGGTCTTAACTCTTACTCTGGCCTACTGGTTAAGGTCTTAACTCTTACTCTGGCCTAATAGCTAAGGTCTTAGACTCGTACTCTGGCCTACTGGTTAAGGTCTTAACTCTTACTCTGGCCTACTGGTTAAGGTCTTAACTCTTACTCTGACCTAATAGCTAAGGTCTTAGACTCGTACTCTGGCCTAATGGTTAAGGTCTTAACTCATACTCTGGCCTAATAGCTAAGGTCTTAACTATTACTCTGGCCTAATTGCTAAGGTCTTAACTCTTACTCTGGCCTAATAGCTAAGGTCTTAGACTCGTGCTCTGGCCTACTGGTTAAGGTCTTAACTCTTACACTGGCCTACTGGTTAAGGTCTTAACTCTCACTCTGGCCTAATAGCTAGTCTTAACTCTTACTCTGGCCTAATAGCTAAGGTCTTAGACTCGTACTATGGCCTACAGGTTAAGGTCTTAACTCTTACTCTGGCCTAATAGCTAAGAACTTAGACTCGTACTCTGGCCTACTGGTTAAGGTCTTAACTCTTACTCTGGCCTAATAGCTAAGGTCTTAGACTCGTACTCTGGCCTAATGGTTAAGGTCTTAACTCGTACTCTGGCTTAATGGTTAAGGTCTTAACTCTTACTCTGGCCTAATAGCTAAGGTCTTAACTCTTACTCTGGCCTAATAGCTAAGGTCTTAACTCTTACTCTGGCCTAATACCTAAGGTCTTAGACTCGTACTCTGGCCTACTGGTTAAGGTCTTAAGTCTTACTCTGGCCTCCTGGTTAAGGTCTTAACTCTTCCTCTGATCTAATAGCTAACGTCTTAACTCTTACTCTGGCCTAATAGCTAAGGTCTTAACTCTTACTCTGGCCTACTGGTTAAGGTCTTAACTCTTACTCTGGCCTAATAGCTAAGGTCTTAGACCCGTACTATGGCCTACTGGTTAAGTTCTTAACTCATACTATGGCCTACAGGTTAAGGTCTTAACTCTTACTCTGGCCTAATAGCTAAGGTCTTAACTCTTACTCTGGCCTAATAGCTAAGGTCTTAGACTCATACTATGGCCTACAGGTTAAGGTCTTAACTTTTACTCTGGCCTACTGGTTAAGGTCTTAACTCTTACTCTGGCCTAATAGCTAAGGTCTTAACTCTTACTCTGGCCTAATAGCTAAGGTCTTAGACCCGTACTATGGCCTACAGGTTAAGGTCTTAACTCTTACTCTGGCCTAATAGCTAAGGTCTTAGACTCGTACTCTGTCCTACTGGTTAAGGTCTTAACTCTTACTCTGGCCTAATAGCTGAGGTCTTAGACTCGTACTCTGGCCTAATGGTTAAGGTCTTATCTCTTACTCTGGCCTAATAGCTAAGGTCTTAACTCTTACTCTGGCCTAATAGCTAAGGTCTTAACTCTTACTCTGGCCTAATAGCTAAGGTCTTAGACCCATACAATTGCCTACAGGTTAAGGTCTTAACTCTTACTCTGGCCTAATAGCTAAGGTCTTAGACTCGTTCTATGGCCTACAGGTTAAGGTCTTAACCCTTACTCTGGCCTAATAGCTAAGGTCTTAGACTCGTTCTCTGGCCTATCTGGTTAAGGTCTTAACTCTTACTCTGGCCTAATAGCTAAGGTCTTAACTCTTACTCTGGCCTAATAGCTAAGGTCTTAACTCTTACTCTGGCCTAATAGCTAAGGTCTTAACTCTTACTCTGGCCTACTGGTTAAGGTCTTAACTCTTACTCTGGCCTAATAGCTAAGGTCTTAGACTCGTACTCTGGCCTAATGGTTAAGGTCTTAACTCTTACTCTGGCCTACTGGTTAAGGTCTTAACTCTTACTCGGGCCTAATAGCTAAGGTCTTATCTCTTACTCTTGCCTAATAGCTAAGGTCTTAGACTCGTACTATGGCCTACAGGTTAAGGTCTTAACTCTTACTCTGGCCTATTGGTTAAGGTCTTAACTCTTACTCTGGCCTAATAGCTAAGGTCTTAGACTCGTACTCTGGCCTAATAGCTAAGGTCTTAGACTCTTCCTCTGGCCTACTGGTTAAGGTCTTAACTCTTACTCTGGCCTAATAGCTAAGGTCTTAACTCTGACTCTGGCCTAATGGTTAAGGTCTTAACTCTTACTCTGGCCTAATAGCTAACGTCTTAACTCTTACTCTGTCCTAATAGCTAAGGTCTTAACTCTTACTCTGGCCTAATGGCTAAGGTCTTAACTCTTACTGTGGCCTACTGGTTAAGGTCTTAACTCTTACTCTGGCCTAATAGCTAAGGTCTTAACTCTTACTCTGGCCTAATAGCTAAGGTCTTAGACTCGTACTCTGGCCTACTGGTTAAGGTCTTAACTCTTACTCTGGCCTACTGGTTAAGGTCTTAACTCTTACTCTGGCCTAATAGCTAAGGTCTTAGACTCGTACTCTGGCCTACTGGTTAAGGTCTTAACTCTTACTCTGGCCTACTGGTTAAGGTCTTAACTCTTACTCTGACCTAATAGCTAAGGTCTTAGACTCGTACTCTGGCCTAATGGTTAAGGTCTTAACTCATACTCTGGCCTAATAGCTAAGGTCTTAACTATTACTCTGGCCTAATTGCTAAGGTCTTAACTCTTACTCTGGCCTAATAGCTAAGGTCTTAGACTCGTGCTCTGGCCTACTGGTTAAGGTCTTAACTCTTACACTGGCCTACTGGTTAAGGTCTTAACTCTCACTCTGGCCTAATAGCTAGTCTTAACTCTTACTCTGGCCTAATAGCTAAGGTCTTAGACTCGTACTATGGCCTACAGGTTAAGGTCTTAACTCTTACTCTGGCCTAATAGCTAAGAACTTAGACTCGTACTCTGGCCTACTGGTTAAGGTCTTAACTCTTACTCTGGCCTAATAGCTAAGGTCTTAAACTCGTACTCTGGCCTACTGGTTAAGGTCTTACCTCTTACTCTGGCCTACTGGTTAAGGTCTTAACTCTAACTCCAGTCTAATAGCTAAGGTCTTAGACTCGTACTCTGGCCTAATGGTTAAGGTCTTAACTCGTACTCTGGCTTAATGGTTAAGGTCTTAACTCTTACTCTGGCCTAATTGCTAAGGTCTTAACTCTTACTCTGGCCTAATAGCTAAGGTCTGAATTCTTACTCTGGCCTAATAGCTGAGGTCTTAGACTCGTACTCTGGCCTAATGGTTAAGGTCTTATCTCTTACTCTGGCCTAATAGCTAAGGTCTTAACTCTTACTCTGGCCTAATATCTAAGGTCTTATCTCTTACTCTTGCCTAATAGCTAAGGTCTTAGACTCGTACTATGGCCTGCAGGTTAAGGTCTTAACTCTTACTCTGGCCTATTGGTTAAGGTCTTAACTCTTACTCTGGCCTAATAGCTAAGGTCTTAGACTCGTACTCTGGCCTACTGTTTGAGGTCTTAACTCTTACTCTGGCCTAATAGCTAAGGTCTTAGACTCGTACTCTGGCCTAATAGCTAAGGTCTTAGACTCTTCCTCTGGCCTACTGGTTAAGGTCTTAACTCTTACTCTGGCCTAATAGCTAAGGTCTTAACTCTGACTCTGGCCTAATGGTTAAGGTCTTAACTCTTACTCTGGCCTAATAGCTAACGTCTTAACTCTTACTCTGGCCTAATAGCTAAGGTCTTAACTCTTACTCTGGCCTAATGGCTAAGGTCTTAACTCTTACTCTGGCCTACTGGTTAAGGTCTTAACTCTTACTCTGGCCTAATAGCTAAGGTCTTAACTCTTACTCTGGCCTAATAGCTAAGGTCTTAGACTCGTACTCTGGCCTACTGGTTAAGGTCTTAACTCTTACTCTGGCCTACTGGTTAAGGTCTTAACTCTTACTCTGGCCTAATAGCTAAGGTCTTAGACTCGTACTCTGGCCTACTGGTTAAGGTCTTAACTCTTACTCTGGCCTACTGGTTAAGGTCTTAACTCTTACTCTGACCTAATAGCTAAGGTCTTAGACTCGTACTCTGGCCTAATGGTTAAGGTCTTAACTCATACTCTGGCCTAATAGCTAAGGTCTTAACTATTACTCTGGCCTAATTGCTAAGGTCTTAACTCTTACTCTGGCCTAATAGCTAAGGTCTTAGACTCGTGCTCTGGCCTACTGGTTAAGGTCTTAACTCTTACACTGGCCTACTGGTTAAGGTCTTAACTCTCACTCTGGCCTAATAGCTAGTCTTAACTCTTACTCTGGCCTAATAGCTAAGGTCTTAGACTCGTACTATGGCCTACAGGTTAAGGTCTTAACTCTTACTCTGGCCTAATAGCTAAGAACTTAGACTCGTACTCTGGCCTACTGGTTAAGGTCTTAACTCTTACTCTGGCCTAATAGCTAAGGTCTTAAACTCGTACTCTGGCCTACTGGTTAAGGTCTTACCTCTTACTCTGGCCTACTGGTTAAGGTCTTAACTCTAACTCCGGTCTAATAGCTAAGGTCTTAGACTCGTACTCTGGCCTAATGGTTAAGGTCTTAACTCGTACTCTGGCTTAATGGTTAAGGTCTTAACTCTTACTCTGGCCTAATAGCTAAGGTCTTAACTCTTACTCTGGCCTAATAGCTAAGGTCTTAACTCTTACTCTGGCCTAACACCTAAGGTCTTAAACTCGTACTCTGGCCTACTGGTTAAGGTCTTAACTCTTACTCTGGCCTCCTGGTTAAGGTCTTAACTCTTCCTCTGGCCTAATAGCTAAGGTCTTAACTCTTACTCTGGCCTAATAGCTAAGGTCTTAACTCTTACTCTGGCCTACTGGTTAAGGTCTTAACTCTTACTCTGGCCTAATAGCTAAGGTCTTAGACCCGTACTATGGCCTACTGGTTAAGTTCTTAACTCATACTATGGCCTACAGGTTAAGGTCTTAACTCTTACTCTGGCCTAATAGCTAAGGTCTTAACTCTTACTCTGGCCTAATAGCTAAGGTCTTAGACTCTTACTATGGCCTACAGGTTAAGGTCTTAACTTTTACTCTGGCCTACTGGTTAAGGTCTTAACTCTTACTCTGGCCTAATAGCTAAGGTCTTAACTCTTACTCTGGCCTAATAGGTAAGGTCTTAGACCCGTACTATGGCCTACAGGTTAAGGTCTTAACTCTTACTCTGGATTATTAGCTAAGGTCTTAGACTCGTACTCTGTCCTACTGGTTAAGGTCTTAACTCTTACTCTGGCCTAATAGCTGAGGTCTTAGACTCGTACTCTGGCCTAATGGTTAAGGTCTTATCTCTTACTCTGGCCTAATAGCTAAGGTCTTAACTCTTACTCTGGCCTAATATCTAAGGTCTTAACTCTTACTCTGGCCTAATAGCTAAGGTCTTAACTCTTACTCTGGACTAATAGCTAAGGTCTTAGACTCTTACTCTGGCCTAATAGCTAAGGTCTTAACTCTTACTCTGGCCTAATGGCTAAGGTCTTAACCCTTACTCTGGCCTACTGGTTAAGGTCTTAACTCTTACTCTGGCCTAATAGCTAAGGTCCTAACTCTTACTCTTGCCTAATAGCTAAGGTCTTAGACTCGTACTCTGGCCTACTGGTTAAGGTCTTAACTCTTACTCTGGCCTACTGGTTAAGGTCTTAACTCTAACTCCGGTCTAATAGCTAAGGTCTTAGACTCGTACTCTGGCCTAATGGTTAAGGTCTTAACTCCTACTCTGGCTTAATGGTTAAGGTCTTAACTCTTACTCTGGCCTAATAGCTAAGGTCTTAACTCTTACTCTGGCCTAATAGCTAAGGTCTTAACTCTTACTCTGGCCTAATAGCTTAGGTCTTAGACTCGTACTCTGGCCTACTGGTTAAGGTCTTAACTCTTACTCTGGCCTCCTGGTTAAGGTCTTAACTCTTACTCTGGCCTTATAGCTAAGGTCTTAACTCTTACTCTGGCCTAATAGCTAAGGTCTTAACTCTTACTCTGGCCTACTGGTTAAGGTCTTAACTCTTACTCTGGCCTAATAGCTAAGGTCTTAGACCCGTACTATGGCCTACTGGTTCAGTTCTTAACTCATACTATGGCCTACAGGTTAAGGTCTTAACTCTTACTCTGGCCTAATAGCTAAGGTCTTAACTCTTACTCTGGCCTAATAGCTAAGGTCTTAGACTCGCACTATGGCCTACAGGTTAAGGTCTTAACTCTTACTCTGGCCTACTGGTTAAGGTCTTAACTCTTACTCTGGCCTACTGGTTAAGGTCTTAACTCTTACTCTGGCCTAATAGCTAAGGTCTTAGACCCGTACTATGGCCTACAGGTTAAGGTCTTAACTCTTACTCTGGCCTACTGGTTAAGGTTTTAACTCTTACTCTGGCCTAATAGCTAAGGTCTTAGACTCGTTCTATGGCCTACAGGTTAAAGTCTTAACCCTTACTCTGGCCTAATAGCTAAGGTCTTAGACTCGTACTCTGGCCTACTAGTTAAGGTCTTAACTCTTACTCTGGCCTAATAGCTAAGGTCTTAACTCTTACTCTGGCCTAATAGCTAAGGTCTTAACTCTTACTCTGGCCTAATAGCTAAGGTCTTAACTCTTACTCTGGACTAATAGCTAAGGTCTTAGACTCTTACTCTGGCCTAATGGTTAACGTCTTAACTCTTACTCTGGCCTAATAGCTAAGGTCTTAACTCTTACTCTGGCCTAATAGCTAAGGTCTTAACTCTTACTCTGGCCTACTGGTTAAGGTCTTAACTCTTACTCTGGCCTACTTGTTAAGGTCTTAACTCTTACTCTGGCCTACTGGTTAAGGTCTTAACTCTTACTCTGGCCTAATAGCTAAGGTCTTATCTCTTA
Source organism: Triturus cristatus (assembly GCF_964204655.1). NCBI lineage: Eukaryota > Metazoa > Chordata > Amphibia > Caudata > Salamandridae > Triturus > Triturus cristatus. The sequence continues at coordinate 545,402,221 of NC_140592.1, forward strand.
CTCTTGCCTAATAGCTAAGGTCTTAGACTCGTACTATGGCCTACAGGTTAAGGTCTTAACTCTTACTCTGGCCTACTGGTTAAGGTCTTAACTCTTACTCTGGCCTAATAGCTAAGGTCTTAGACTCGTACTCTGGCCTACTGTTTGAGGTCTTAACTCTTACTCTGGCCTAATAGCTAAGGTCTTAGACTCATACTCTGGCCTAATAGCTAAGGTCTTAGACTCGTACTCTGGCCTAATAGCTAAGGTCTTAGACTTGTACTATGGCCTACAGGTTAAGGTCTTAACTCTTATTCTGGCCTAATAGCTAAGGTCTTAACTCTTACTCAGGCCTAATAGCTAAGGTCTTTACTCTTACTCTGGCCTACTGGTTAAGGTCTTAACTCTTACTCTGGCCTAATAGCTAAGGTCTTAGACTCGTACTCTGGCCTACTGGTTAAGGTCTTAACTCTTACTCTGGCCTACTGGTTAAGGTCTTAACTCTTACTCTGGCCTAATAGCTAAGGTCTTAGACTCGTACTCTGGCCTACTGGTTAAGGTCTTAACTCTTACTCTGGCCTACTGGTTAAGGTCTTAACTCTTACTCTGACCTATTAGCTAAGGTCTTAGACTCGTACTCTGGCCTAATGGTTAAGGTCTTAACTCGTACTCTGGCCTAATAGCTAAGGTCTTAACTCTTACTCTGGCCTAATGGTTAAGGTCTTAACTCTTCCTCTGGCCTACTGGTTAAGGTCTTAACTCTTACTCTGGCCTAATAGCTAAGGTCTTAACTCTTTCTCTGGCCTAATGGTTAAGGTCTTAGCTCTTACTCTGGCCTAATAGCTAAGGTCTTAGACTCTTACTCTGGCCTACTGGTTAAGGTCTGAACTCTTACTCTGGCCTAATAGCTAACGTCTTAGCTCTTAATCTGGCCTAATAGCTAAGGTCTCAACTCTTACTCTGGCCTAATGGCTAAGGTCTTAACCCTTACTCTGGCCTACTGGTTAAGGTCTTAACTCTTACTCTGGCCTAATAGCTAAGGTCTTAACTCTTACTCTTGCCTAATAGCTAAGGTCTTAGACTCGTACTCTGGCCTACTGGTTAAGGTCTTAACTCTTACTCTGGCCTACTGGTTAAGGTCTTAACTCTTACTCTGGCCTAATAGCTAAGGTCTTAGACTCGTACTCTGGCCTACTGGTTAAGGTCTTAACTCTTACTCTGGCCTACTGGTTAATGTCTTAACTCTTACTCTGACCTAATAGCTAAGGTCTCAGACTCATACTCTGGCTTAATGGTTAAGGTCTTAACTCGTACTCTGGCCTAATAGCTAAGGTCTTAACTCTTACCATGTCCTAATAGCTAAGGTCTTAGACTCGTACTCTGGCCTACTGGTTAAGGTCTTAACTCTTACACTGGCCTACTGGTTAAGGTATTAACTCTCACTCTGGCCTAATAGCTAAGGTCTTAACTCTTACTCTGGCCTAATAGCTAAGGTCTTAGACTCGTACTATGGCCTACAGGTTAAGGTCTTAACTCTTACTCTGACCTAATAGCTAAGAACTTAGACTCGTACTCTGGCCAACTGGTTAAGGTCTTAACTCTTACTCTGGCCTAATAGCTAAGGTCTTAGAATCGTACTCTGGCCTAATGGTTAAGGTCTTAACTCGTACTCTGGCTTAATGGTTAAGGTCTGAACTCTTACTCTGGCCTAATAGCTAACGTCTTAGCTCTTAATCTGGCCTAATAGCTAAGGTCTCAACTCTTACTCTGGCCTAATGGCTAAGGTCTTAACCCTTACTCTGGCCTACTGGTTAAGGTCTTAACTCTTACTCTGGCCTAATAGCTAAGGTCTTAACTCTTACTCTTGCCTAATAGCTAAGGTCTTAACTCTTACTCTGGCCTAATAGCTAAGGTCTTAACTCTTACTCTGGCCTACTGGTTAAGGTCTTTACTCTTACTCTGGCCTAATAGCTAAGGTCTTAGACTCGTACTCTAGCCTAATGGTTAAGGTCTTAACTCTTACTCTGGCCTACTTGTTAAGGTCTTAACTCTTACTCTGGCCTACTGGTTAAGGTCTTAACTCTTACTCTGGCCTAATAGCTAAGGTCTTATCTCTTACTCTTGCCTAATAGCTAAGGTCTTAGACTCGTACTATGGCCTACAGGTTAAGGTCTTAACTCTTACTCTGGCCTACTGGTTAAGGTCTTAACTCTTACTCTGGCCTAATAGCTAAGGTCTTAGACTCGTACTCTGGCCTACTGTTTGAGGTCTTAACTCTTACTCTGGCCTAATAGCTAAGGTCTTAGACTCATACTCTGGCCTAATAGCTAAGGTCTTAGACTCGTACTCTGGCCTAATAGCTAAGGTCTTAGACTCGTACTATGGCCTACAGGTTAAGGTCTTAACTCTTATTCTGGCCTAATAGCTAAGGTCTTAACTCTTACTCAGGCCTAATAGCTAAGGTCTTTACTCTTACTCTGGCCTACTGGTTAAGGTCTTAACTCTTACTCTGGCCTAATAGCTAAGGTCTTAGACTCGTACTCTGGCCTACTGGTTAAGGTCTTAACTCTAACTCTGGCCTACTGGTTAAGGTCTTAACTCTTACTCTGGCCTAATAGCTAAGGTCTTAGACTCGTACTCTGGCCTACTGGTTAAGGTCTTAACTCTTACTCTGGCCTACTGGTTAAGGTCTTAACTCTTACTCTGACCTATTAGCTAAGGTCTTAGACTCGTACTCTGGCCTAATGGTTAAGGTCTTAACTCGTACTCTGGCCTAATAGCTAAGGTCTTAACTCTTACTCTGGCCTAATGGTTAAGGTCTTAACTCTTCCTCTGGCCTACTGGTTAAGGTCTTAACTCTTACTCTGGCCTAATAGCTAAGGTCTTAACTCTTTCTCTGGCCTAATGGTTAAGGTCTTAGCTCTTACTCTGGCCTAATAGCTAAGGTCTTAGACTCTTACTCTGGCCTACTGGTTAAGGTCTGAACTCTTACTCTGGCCTAATAGCTAACGTCTTAGCTCTTAATCTGGCCTAATAGCTAAGGTCTCAACTCTTACTCTGGCCTAATGGCTAAGGTCTTAACCCTTACTCTGGCCTACTGGTTAAGGTCTTAACTCTTACTCTGGCCTAATAGCTAAGGTCTTAACTCTTACTCTTGCCTAATAGCTAAGGTCTTAGACTCGTACTCTGGCCTACTGGTTAAGGTCTTAACTCTTACTCTGGCCTACTGGTTAAGGTCTTAACTCTTACTCTGGCCTAATAGCTAAGGTCTTAGACTCGTACTCTGGCCTACTGGTTAAGGTCTTAACTCTTACTCTGGCCTACTGGTTAATGTCTTAACTCTTACTCTGACCTAATAGCTAAGGTCTTAGACTCGTACTCTGGCTTAATGGTTAAGGTCTTAACTCGTACTCTGGCCTAATAGCTAAGGTCTTAACTCTTACCATGTCCTAATAGCTAAGGTCTTAGACTCGTACTCTGGCCTACTGGTTAAGGTCTTAACTCTTACACTGGCCTACTGGTTAAGGTATTAACTCTCACTCTGGCCTAATAGCTAAGGTCTTAACTCTTACTCTGGCCTAATAGCTAAGGTCTTAGACTCGTACTATGGCCTACAGGTTAAGGTCTTAACTCTTACTCTGGCCTAATAGCTAAGAACTTAGACTCGTACTCTGGCCAACTGGTTAAGGTCTTAACTCTTACTCTGGCCTAATAGCTAAGGTCTTAGACTCGTACTCTGGCCTAATGGTTAAGGTCTTAACTCGTACTCTGGCTTAATGGTTAAGGTCTTAACTCTTACTCTGGCCTAATAGCTAAGGTCTTAACTCTTACTCTGGCCTAATAGCTAAGGTCTTAGACTCGTACTCTGGCCTACTGGTTAAGGTCTTAACTCTTACTCTGGCCTCCTGGTTAAGGTCTTAACTCTTACTCTGGCCTAATAGCTAACGTCTTAACTCTTACTCTGGCCTAATAGCGAAGGTCTTAACTCTTACTCTGGCCTAATGGCTATGGTCTTAACCCTTACTCTGGCCTACTGGTTAAGGTCTTAACTTTTACTCTGGCCTAATAGCTAAGGTCTTAACTCTTACTCTGGCCTAATAGCTAAGGTCTTAGACTCGTACTCTGGCCTACTGGTTAAGGTCTTAACTCTTACTCTGGCCTACTGGTTAAGGTCTTAACTCTTACTATGGCCTAATAGCTAAGGTCTTAGACTCGTACTCTGGCCTACTGGTTAAGGTCTTAACTCTTACTCTGGCCTACTGGTTAAGGTCTTAACTCTTACTCTGACCTAATAGCTAAGGTCATAGACTCGTACTCTGGCTTAATGGTTAAGGTCTTAACTCGTACTCTGGCCTAATAGCTAAGGTCTTAACTCTTACTCTGGCCTAATAGCTAAGGTCTTAGACTCGTACTCTGGCCTACTGGTTAAGGTCTTAACTCTTACACTGGCCTACTGGTTAAGGTCTTAACTCTCACTCTGGCCTAATAGCTAAGGTCTTAACTCTTACTCTGGCCTAATAGCTAAGGTCTTAGACTCGTACTATGGCCTACAGGTTAAGGTCTTAACTCTTACTCTGGCCTAATAGCTAAGAACTTAGACTCGTACTCTGGCCTACTGGTTAAGGTCTTAACTCTTATTCTGGCCTAATAGCTAAAGGTCTTAGACTCGTACTCTGGCCTACTGGTTGAGGTCTTAACTCTTACTCTGGCCTACTGGTTAAGGTCTTAACTCTAACTCCGGTCTAATAGCTAAGGTCTTAGACTCGTACTCTGGCCTAATGGTTAAGGTCTTAACTCGTACTCTGGCTTAATGGTTAAGGTCTTAACTCTTACTCTGGCCTAATAGCTAAGGTCTTAACTCTTACTCTGGCCTAATAGCTAAGGTCTTAGACTCGTACTCTAGCCTACTGGTTAAGGTTTTAACTCTTACTCTGGCCTACTGGTTAAGGTCTTAACTCTAACTCCGGTCTAATAGCTAAGGTCTTAGACTCGTACTCTGGCTTAATGGTTAAGGTCTTAACTCTTACTCTGGCCTAATAGCTAAGGTCTTAACTCTTACTATGTCCTAATAGCTAAGGTCTTAACTCTTACTCTGGCCTAATAGCTAAGGTCTTAGACTCGTACTCTGGCCTACTGGTTAAGGTCTTAACTCTTACTCTGGCCTACTGGTTAAGGTCTTAACTCTTACTCTGGCCTAATAGCTAAGGTCTTAGACTCGTACTCTGGCCTACTGGTTAAGGTCTTAACTCTTACTCTGGCCTACTGGTTAAGGTCTTAACTCTTACTCTGGCCTAATAGCTAAGGTCTTAGACTCGTACTCTGGCCTACTGGTTAAGGTCTTAACTCTTACTCTGGCCTACTGGTTAATGTCTTAACTCTTACTCTGACCTAATAGCTAAGGTCTTAGACTCGTACTCTGGCTTAATGGTTAAGGTCTTAACTCGTACTCTGGCCTAATAGCTAAGGTCTTAACTCTTACTATGTCCTAATAGCTAAGGTCTTAGAATCATACTCTGGCCTACTGATTAAGGTCTTAACTCTTACACTGGCCTACTGGTTAAGGTATTAACTCTCACTCTGGCCTAATAGCTAAGGTCTTAACTCTTACTCTGGCCTAATAGCTAAGGTCTTAGACTCGTACTATGGCCTACAGGTTAAGGTCTTAACTCTTACTCTGGCCTAATAGCTAAAAACTTAGACTCGTACTCTGGCCAACTGGTTAAGGTCTTAACTCTTACTCTGGCCTAATAGCTAAGGTCTTAGACTCGTACTCTGGCCTAATGGTTAAGGTCTTAACTCGTACTCTGGCTTAATGGTTAAGGTCTTAACTCTTACTCTGGCCTAATAGCTAAGGTCTTAACTCTTACTCTGGCCTAATAGCTAAGGTCTTAGACTCGTACTCTGGCCTACTGGTTAAAGTCTTAACTCTTACTCTGGCCTCCTGGTTAAGGTCTTAACTCTTACTCTGGCCTAATAGCTATGGTCTTAACTCTTACTCTGGCCTAATGGCTAAGGTCTTAACCCTTACTCTGGCCTACTGGTTAAGGTCTTAACTTTTACTCTGGCCTAATAGCTAAGGTCCTAACTCTTACTCTGGCCTAATAGCTAAGGTCTTAGACTCGTACTCTGGCCTACTGGTTAAGGTCTTAACTCTTACTCTGGCCTACTGGTTAAGGTCTTAACTCTTACTCTGGCCTAATAGCTAAGGTCTTAGACTCGTACTCTGGCCTACTGGTTAAGGTCTTAACTCTTACTCTGGCCTACTGGTTGAGGTCTTAACTCTTACTCTGACCTAATAGCTAAGGTCATAGACTCGTACTCTGGCTTAATGGTTAAGGTCTTAACTCGTACTCTGGCCTAATAGCTAAGGTCTTAACTCTTACTCTGGCCTAATAGCTAAGGTCTTAGACTCGTACTCTGGCCTACTGGTTAAGGTCTTAACTCTTACACTGGCCTACTGGTTAAGGTCTTAACTCTCACTCTGGCCTAATAGCTAAGGTCTTAACTTTTACTCTGGCCTAATAGCTAAGGTCTTAGACTCGTACTATGGCCTACAGGTTAAGGTCTTAACTCTTACTCTGGCCTAATAGCTAAGAACTTAGACTCGTACTCTGGCCTACTGGTTAAGGTCTTAACTCTTACTCTGGCCTAATAGCTAAAGGTCTTAGACTCGTACTCTGGCCTACTGGTTAAGGTCTTAACTCTTACTCTGGCCTACTGGTTAAGGTCTTAACTCTAACTCCGGTCTAATAGCTAAGGTCTTAGACTCGTACTCTGGCCTAATGGTTAAGGTCTTAACTCGTACTCTGGCTTAATGGTTAAGGTCTTAACTCTTACTCTGGCCTAATACCTAAGGTCTTAACTCTTACTCTGGCCTAATAGCTAAGGTCTTAGACTCGTACTCTAGCCTACTGGTTAAGGTCTTAACTCTTACTCTGGCCTACTGGTTAAGGTCTTAACTCTAACTCCGGTCTAATAGCTAAGGTCTTAGACTCGTACTCTGGCCTAATGGTTAAGGTCTTAACTCGTACTCTGGCTTAATGGTTAAGGTCTTAACTCTTACTCGGGCCTAATAGCTAAGGTCTTAACTTTTACTCTGGCCTAATAGCTAAGGTCTTAACTCTTACTCTGGCCTAATAGCTAAGGTCTTAGACTCGTACTCTGGCCTACTGGTTAAAGTCTTAACTCTTACTCTGGCCTCCTGGTTAAGGTCTTAACTCTTACTCTGGCCTAATAGCTAAGGTCTTAACTCTTACTCTGGCCTAATAGCTAAGGTCTTAACTCTTACTCTGGCCTACTGGTTAAGGTCTTAACTCTTACTCTGGCCTAATAGCTAAGGTCTTATACTCGTACTCTGGCCTACTGTTTAAGGTCTTAACTCTTTCTCTAGCCTAATAGATAAGGTCTTAACTCTTACTCTGGCCTAATAGCTAAGGTCTTAGACACGTACTATGGCCTACTGGTTAAGTCCTTAACTCATACTATGGCCTAAAGGTTAAGGTCTTAACTCTTACTCTGGCCTAATAGCTAAGGTCTTAACTCTTACTTTGGCCTAATAGCTAAGGTCTTAGACTCGTACTATGGCCTACAGGTTAAGGTCTTAACTCTTACTCTGGCCTACTGGTTAAGGTCTTAACTCTTACTCTGGCCTAATAGCTAAGGTCTTAACTCTTACTCTGGCCTAATAGCTAAGGTCTTAGACCCATACAATTGCCTACAGGTTAAGGTCTTAACTCTTACTCTGGCCTAATAGCTAAGGTCTTAGACTCGTTCTATGGCCTACAGGTTAAGGTCTTAACCCTTACTCTGGCCTAATAGCTAAGGTCTTAGACTCGTTCTCTGGCCTACTGGTTAAGGTCTTAACTCTTACTCTGGCCTAATAGCTAAGGTCTTAACTCTTACTCTGGCCTAATAGCTAAGGTCTTAACTCTTACTCTGGCCTACTGGTTAAGGTCTTAACTCTTACTCTGGCCTAATAGCTAAGGTCTTAGACTCGTACTCTGGCCTAATGGTTAAGGTCTTAACTCTTACTCTGGCCTACTGGTTAAGGTCTTAACTCTTACTCTGGCCTAATAGCTAAGGTCTTATCTCTTACTCTTGCCTAATAGCTAAGGTCTTAGACTCGTACTATGGCCTACAGGTTAAGGTCTTAACTCTTACTCTGGCCTATTAGTTAAGGTCTTAACTCTTACTCTGGCCTAATAGCTAAGGTCTTAGACTCGTACTCTGGCCTACTGTTTGAGGTCTTAACTCTTACTCTGGCCTAATAGCTAAGGTCTTAGACTCGTACTCTGGCCTAATAGCTAAGGTCTTAGACTCTTCCTCTGGCCTACTGGTTAAGGTCTTAACTCTTACTCTGGCCTAATAGCTAAGGTCTTAACTCTGACTCTGGCCTAATGGTTAAGGTCTTAACTCTTACTCTGGCCTAATAGCTAACGTCTTAACTCTTACTCTGGCCTAATAGCTAAGGACTTAACTCTTACTCTGGCCTAATGGCTAAGGTCTTAACTCTTACTGTGGCCTACTGGTTAAGGTCTTAACTCTTACTCTGGCCTAATAGCTAAAGTCTTAACTCTTACTCTGGCCTAATAGCTAAGGTCTTAGACTCATACTCTGGCCTACTGGTTAAGGTCTTAACTCTTACTCTGGCCTACTGGTTAAGGTCTTAACTCTTACTCTGGCCTAATAGCTAAGGTCTTAGAATCGTACTCTGGCCTACTGGTTAAGGTCTTAACTCCTACTCTGGCCTACTGGTTAAGGTCTTAACTCTTACTCTGACCTAATAGCTAAGGTCTTAGACTCGTACTCTGGCCTAATGGTTAAGGTCTTAACTCATACTCTGGCCTAATAGCTAAGGTCTTAACTATTACTCTGGCCTAATTGCTAAGGTCTTAACTCTTACTCTGGCCTAATAGCTAAGGTCTTAGACTCGTGCTCTGGCCTACTGGTTAAGGTCTTAACTCTTACACTGGCCTACTGGTTAAGGTCTTAACTCTCACTCTGGCCTAATAGCTAGTCTTAACTCTTACTCTGGCCTAATAGCTAAGGTCTTAGACTCGTACTATGGCCTACAGGTTAAGGTCTTAACTCTTACTCTGGCCTAATAGCTAAGAACTTAGACTCGTACTCTGGCCTACTGGTTAAGGTCTTAACTCTTACTCTGGCCTAATAGCTAAGGTCTTAAACTCGTACTCTGGCCTACTGGTTAAGGTCTTACCTCTTACTCTGGCCTACTGGTTAAGGTCTTAACTCTAACTCCGGTCTAATAGCTAAGGTCTTAGACTCGTACTCTGGCCTAATGGTTAAGGTCTTAACTCGTACTCTGGCTTAATGGTTAAGGTCTTAACTCTTACTCTGGCCTAATAGCTAAGGTCTTAACTCTTACTCTGGCCTAATAGCTAAGGTCTTAACTCTTACTCTGGCCTAATACCTAAGGTCTTAGACTCGTACTCTGGCCTACTGGTTAAGGTCTTAACTCTTACTCTGGCCTCCTGGTTAAGGTCTTAACTCTTCCTCTGATCTAATAGCTAACGTCTTAACTCTTACTCTGGCCTAATAGCTAAGGTCTTAACTCTTACTCTGGCCTACTGGTTAAGGTCTTAACTCTTACTCTGGCCTAATAGCTAAGGTCTTAGACCCGTACTATGGCCTACTGGTTAAGTTCTTAACTCATACTATGGCCTACAGGTTAAGGTCTTAACTCTTACTCTGGCCTAATACCTAAGGTCTTAACTCTTACTCTGGCCTAATAGCTAAGGTCTTAGACTCATACTATGGCCTACAGGTTAAGGTCTTAACTTTTACTCTGGCCTACTGGTTAAGGTCTTAACTCTTACTCTGGCCTAATAGCTAAGGTCTTAACTCTTACTCTGGCCTAATAGCTAAGGTCTTAGACCCGTACTATGGCCTACAGGTTAAGGTCTTAACTCTTACTCTGGCCTAATAGCTAAGGTCTTAGACTCGTACTCTGTCCTACTGGTTAAGGTCTTAACTCTTACTCTGGCCTAATAGCTGAGGTCTTAGACTCATACTCTGGCCTAATGGTTAAGGTCTTATCTCTTACTCTGGCCTAATAGCTAAGGTCTTAACTCTTACTCTGGCCTAATAGCTAAGGTCTTAACTCTTACTCTGGCCTAATAGCTAAGGTCTTAGACCCATACAATTGCCTACAGGTTAAGGTCTTAACTCTTACTCTGGCCTAATAGCTAAGGTCTTAGACTCGTTCTATGGCCTACAGGTTAAGGTCTTAACCCTTACTCTGGCCTAATAGCTAAGGTCTTAGACTCGTTCTCTGGCCTACTGGTTAAGGTCTTAACTCTTACTCTGGCCTAATAGCTAAGGTCTTAACTCTTACTCTGGCCTAATAGCTAAGGTCTTAACTCTTACTCTGGCCTAATAGCTAAGGTCTTAACTCTTACTCTGGCCTACTGGTTAAGGTCTTAACTCTTACTCTGGCCTAATAGCTAAGGTCTTAGACTCGTACTCTGGCCTAATGGTTAAGGTCTTAACTCTTACTCTGGCCTACTGGTTAAGGTCTTAACTCTTACTCTGGCCTAATAGCTAAGGTCTTATCTCTTACTCTTGCCTAATAGCTAAGGTCTTAGACTCGTACTATGGCCTACAGGTTAAGGTCTTAACTCTTACTCTGGCCTATTGGTTAAGGTCTTAACTATTACTCTGGCCTAATAGCTAAGGTCTTAGACTCGTACTCTGGCCTACTGTTTGAGGTCTTAACTCTTACTCTGGCCTAATAGCTAAGGTCTTAGACTCGTACTCTGGCCTAATAGCTAAGGTCTTAGACTCTTCCTCTGGCCTACTGGTTAAGGTCTTAACTCTTACTCTGGCCTAATAGCTAAGGTCTTAACTCTGACTCTGGCCTAATGGTTAAGGTCTTAACTCTTACTCTGGCCTAATAGCTAACGTCTTAACTCTTACTCTGGCCTAATAGCTAAGGTCTTAACTCTTACTCTGGCCTAATGGCTAAGGTCTTAACTCTTACTGTGGCCTACTGGTTAAGGTCTTAACTCTTACTCTGGCCTAATAGCTAAGGTCTTAACTCTTACTCTGGCCTAATAGCTAAGGTCTTAGACTCGTACTCTGGCCTACTGGTTAAGGTCTTAACTCTTACTCTGGCCTACTGGTTAAGGTCTTAACTCTTACTCTGGCCTAATAGCTAAGGTCTTAGACTCGTACTCTGGCCTACTGGTTAAGGTCTTAACTCTTACTCTGGCCTACTGGTTAAGGTCTTAACTCTTACTCTGACCTAATAGCTAAGGTCTTAGACTCGTACTCTGGCCTAATGGTTAAGGTCTTAACTCATACTCTGGCCTAATAGCTAAGGTATTAACTATTACTCTGGCCTAATTGCTAAGGTCTTAACTCTTACTCTGGCCTAATAGCTAAGGTCTTAGACTCGTGCTCTGGCCTACTGGTTAAGGTCTTAACTCTTATACTGGCCTACTGGTTAAGGTCTTAACTCTCACTCTGGCCTAATAGCTAGTCTTAACTCTTACTCTGGCCTAATAGCTAAGGTCTTAGACTCGTACTATGGCCTACAGGTTAAGGTCTTAACTCTTACTCTGGCCTAATAGCTAAGAACTTAGACTCGTACTCTGGCCTACTGGTTAAGGTCTTAACTCTTACTCTGGCCTAATAGCTAAGGTCTTAAACTCGTACTCTGGCCTACTGGTTAAGGTCTTACCTCTTACTCTGGCCTACTGGTTAAGGTCTTAACTCTAACTCCGGTCTAATAGCTAAGGTCTTAGACTCGTACTCTGGCCTAATGGTTAAGGTCTTAACTCGTACTCTGGCTTAATGGTTCAGGTCTTAACTCTTACTCTGGCCTAATAGCTAAGGTCTTAACTCTTACTCTGGCCTAATAGCTAAGGTCTTAACTCTTACTCTGGCCTAATACCTAAGGTCTTAGACTCGTACTCTGGCCTACTGGTTAAGGTCTTAACTCTTCCTCTGATCTAACAGCTAACGTCTTAACTCTTACTCTGGCCTAATAGCTAAGGTCTTAACTCTTACTCTGGCCTACTGGTTAAGTTCTTAACTCTTACTCTGGCCTAATAGCTAAGGTCTTAGACCCGTACTATGGCCTACTGGTTAAGTTCTTAACTCATACTATGGCCTACAGGTTAAGGTCTTAACTCTTACTCTGGCCTAATAGCTAAGGTCTTAACTCTTACTCTGGCCTAATAGCTAAGGTCTTAGACTCGTACTATGGCCTACAGGTTAAGGTCTTAACTTTTACTCTGGCCTACTGGTTAAGGTCTTAACTCTTACTCTGGCCTAATAGCTAAGGTCTTAACTCTTACTCTGGCCTAATAGCTAAGGTCTTAGACCCGTACTATGGCCTACAGGTTAAGGTCTTAACTCTTACTCTGGCCTAATAGCTAAGGTCTTAGACTCGTACTCTGTCCTACTGGTTAAGGTCTTAACTCTTACTCTGGCCTAATAGCTGAGGTCTTAGACTCGTACTCTGGCCTAATGGTTAAGGTCTTATCTCTTACTCTGGCCTAATAGCTAAGGTCTTAACTCTTACTCTGGCCTAATATCTAAGGTCTTAACTCTTACTCTGGCCTAATAGCTAAGGTCTTAACTCTTACTCTGGACTAATAGCTAAGGTCTTAGACTCTTACTCTGGCCTAATGGTTAAGGTCTTAACTCTTACTCTGGCCTAATAGCTAAGGTCTTAGACTCATTCTATGGCCTACAGGTTAAAGTCTTAACCCTTACTCTGACCTAATAGCTAAGGTCTTAGACTCGTCTCTGGCCTACTAGTTAAGGTCTTAACTCTTACTCTGGCCTAATAGCTAAGGTCTTAACTCTTACTCTGGCCTAATATCTAAGGTCTTAACTCTTACTCTAGCCTAATAGCTAAGGTCTTAGACCCGTACTATGGCCTACTGGTTATGTTCTTAACTCATACTATGGCCTACAGGTTAAGGTCTTAACTCTTACTCTGGCCTAATAGCTAAGGTCTTAGACTCGTACTATGGCCTACAGGTTAAGGTCTTAACTTTTACTCTGGCCTACTGGTTAAGGTCTTAACTCTTACTCTGGCCTAATAGCTAAGGTCTTAACTCTTACTCTGGCCTAATAGCTAAGGTCTTAGACCCGTACTATGGCCTACAGGTTAAGGTCTTAACTCTTACTCTGGCCTAATAGCTAAGGTCTTAGACTCGTACTCTGTCCTACTGGTTAAGGTCTTAACTCTTACTCTGGCCTAATAGCTGAGGTCTTAGACTCGTACTCTGGCCTAATGGTTAAGGTCTTATCTCTTACTCTGGCCTAATAGCTAAGGTCTTAACTCTTACTCTGGCCTAATATCTAAGGTCTTAACTCTTACTCTGGCCTAATAGCTAAGGTCTTAACTCTTACTCTGGACTAATAGCTAAGGTCTTAGACTCTTACTCTGGCCTAATGGTTAAGGTCTTAACTCTTACTCTGGCCTAATAGCTAAGGTCTTAGACTCATTCTATGGCCTACAGGTTAAAGTCTTAACCCTTACTCTGGCCTAATAGCTAAGGTCTTAGACTCGTCTCTGGCCTACTAGTTAAGGTCTTAACTCTTACTCTGGCCTAATAGCTAAGGTCTTAACTCTTACTCTGGCCTAATATCTAAGGTCTTAACTCTTACTCTGGCCTAATAGCTAAGGTCTTAACTCTTACTCTGGACTAATAGCTAAGGTCTTAGACTCTTACTCTGGCCTAATGGTTAAGGTCTTAACTCTTACTCTGGCCTAATAGCTAAGGTCTTAACTCTTACTCTGGCCTAATAGCTAAGGTCTTAACTCTTACTCTGGCCTACTGGTTAAGGTCTTAACTCTTACTCTGGCCTAATAGCTAAGGTCTTAGACTCGTACTCTGGCCTAATGGTTAAGGTCTTAAATCTTACTCTGGCCTACTTGTTAAGGTCTTAACTCTTACTCTGGCCTACTGGTTAAGGTCTTAACTATTACTCTGGCCTAATAGCTAAGGTCTTATCTCTTACTCTTGCCTAATAGCTAAGGTCTTAGACTCATACTATGGCCTACAGGTTAAGGTCTTAACTCTTACTCTGGCCTACTGGTTAAGGTCTTAACTCTTACTCTGGCCTAATAGCTAAGGTCTTTGACTCGTACTCTGGCCTACTGGTTGAGGTCTTAACTCTTACTCTGGCCTAATAGCTAAGGTCTTAGACTCATACTCTGGCCTAATAGCTAAGGTCTTAGACTCGTACTCTGGCCTAATAGCTAAGGTCTTAGACTCGTACTATGGCCTACAGGTTAAGGTCTTAACTCTTATTCTGGCCTAATAGCTAAGGTCTTAACTCTTACTCTGGCCTAATAGCTAAGGTCTTAACTCTTACTCTGGCCTAATGGCTAAGGTCTTAACTCTTACTCTGGCCTACTGGTTAAGGTCCTAACTCTTACTCTGGCCTAATAGCTAAGGTCTTAACTCTTACTCTGGCCTAATAGCTAAGGTCTTAGACTCGTACTCTGGCCTACTGGTTAAGGTCTTAACTCTTACTCTTGCCTACTGGTTAAGGTCTTAACTCTTACTCTGGCCTAATAGCTAAGGTCTTAGACTCGAACTCTGGCCTACTGGTTAAGGTTTTAACTCTTACTCTGGCCTACTGGTTAAGGTCTTAACTCTTACTCTGACCTAATAGCTAAGGTCTTAGACTCGTACTCTGGCCTAATGGTTAAGGTCTTAACTCTTACTCTGGCCTAATAGCTAAGGTCTTAACTCTAACTCTGGCCTAATGGTTAAGGTCTTAACTCTTCCTCTGGCCTACTGGTTAAGGTCTTAACTCTTACTCTGGCCTAATAGCTAAGGTCTTAACTCTTTCTCTGGCCTAATGGTTAAGGTCTTAGCTCTTACTCTGGCCTAATAGCTAAGGTCTTAGACTCTTACTCTGGCCTACTGGTTAAGGTCTGAACTCTTACTCTGGCCTAATAGCTAACGTCTTAGCTCTTAATCTGGCCTAATAGCTAAGGTCTTAACTCTTACTTTGGCCTAATAGCTAAGGTCTTAACCCTTACTCTGGCCTACTGGTTAAGGTCTTAACTCTTACTCTGGCCTAATAGCTAAGGTCTTAACTCTTACTCTTGCCTAATAGCTAAGGTCTTAGACTCGTACTCTGGCCTACTGGTTAAGGTCTTAACTCTTACTCTGGCCTACTGGTTAAGGTATTAACTCTAACTCCGGTCTAATAGCTAAGGTCTTAGACTCGTACTCTGGCCTAATGGTTAAGGTCTTAAGTCGTACTCTGGCTTAATGGTTAAGGTCTTAACTCTTACTCTGGCCTAATAGCTAAGGTCTTAACTCTTACTCTGGCCTAATAGCTAAGGTCTTAACTCTTACTATGGCCTAATAGCTAAGGTTTTAGACTCGTACTCTGGCCTACTGGTTAAGGTCTTAACTCTTACTCTGGCCTCCTGGTTAAGGTCTTAACTCTTACTCTGGCCTAACAGCTAAAGTCTTAACTCTTACTCTGGCCTAATAGCTAAGGTCTTAACTCTTACTCTGGCCTACTGGTTAAGGTCTTAACTCTTACTCTGGCCTAATAGCTAAGGTCTTAGACCGGTACTATGGCCTACTGGTTAAGTTCTTAACTCATACTATGGCCTACAGGTTAAGGTCTTAACTCCTACTCTGGCCTAATAGCTAAGGTCTTAACTCTTACTCTGGCCTAATAGCTAAGGTCTTAGACTCGTACTATGGCCTACAGGTTAAGGTCTTAACTCTTACTCTGGCCTACTGGTTAAGGTCTTAACTCTTACTCTGGCCTAATAGCTAAGGTCTTAACTCTTACTCTGGCCTAATAGCTAAGGTCTTAGACCCGTACTATGGCCTACAGGTTAAGGTCTTAACTCTTACTCTGGCCTACTGGTTAAGGTTTTAACTCTTACTCTGGCCTAATAGCTAAGGTCTTAGACTCGTTCTATGGCCTACAGGTTAAAGTCTTAACCCTTACTCTGGCCTAATAGCTAAGGTCTTAGACTCGTACTCTGGCCTACTAGTTAAGGTCTTAACTCTTACTCTGGCCTAATAGCTAAGGTCTTAACTCTTACTCTGGCCTAATAGCTAAGGTCTTAACTCTTACTCTGGACTAATAGCTAAGGTCTTAACTCTTACTCTGGCCTAATAGCTAAGGTCTTAACTCTTACTCTGGCCTACTGGTTAAGGTCTTAACTCTTACTCTGGCCTAATAGCTAAGGTCTTAGACTCGTACTCTGGCCTAATGGTTAAGGTCTTAACTCTTACTCAGGCCTACTTGTTAAGGTCTTAACTCTTACTCTGGCCTACTGGTTAAGGTCTTAACTCTTACTCTGGCCTAATAGCTAAGGTCTTATCTCTTACTCTTGCATAATAGCTAAGGTCTTAGACTCGTACTATGGCCTACAGGTTAAGGTCTTAACTCTTACTCTGGCCTACTGGTTAAGGTCTTAACTCTTACTCTGGCCTAATAGCTAAGGTCTTAGACTCGTACTCTGGCCTACTGGTTGAGGTCTTAACTCTTACTCTGGCCTAATAGCTAAGGTCTTAGACTCATACTCTGGCCTAATAGCTAAGGTCTTAGACTCGTACTCTGGCCTAATAGCTAAGGTCTTAGACTCGTACTATGGCCTACAGGTTAAGGTCTTAACTCTTATTCTGGCCTAATAGCTAAGGTCTTAACTCTTACTCTGGCCTAATAGGTAAGGTCTTAACTCTTACTCTGGCCTACTGGTTAAGGTCTTAACTCTTACTCTGGCCTAATAGCTAAGGTCTTAGACTCGTACTCTGGCCTACTGGTTGAGGTCTTAACTCTTACTCTGGCCTAATAGCTAAGGTCTTAGACTCGTACTCTGGCCTAATAGCTAAGGTCTTAGACTCTTCCTCTGGCCTAATGGTTAAGGTCTTAACTCTTACTCTGGCCTAATAGCTAAGGTCTTAACTCTTACTCTGGCCTAATGGTTAAGGTCTTAGCTCTTACTCTGGCCTAATAGCTAAGGTCTTAGACTCTTACTCTGGCCTACTGGTTAAGGTCTTAACTCTTACTCTGGCCTAATAGCTAACGTCTTAACTCTTACTCTGGCCTAATAGCTAAGGTCTTAACTCTTACTCTGGCCTACTGGCTAAGGTCTTAACTCCTACCTTAACCAGTAGGCCAGAGTATGAGTCTAAGACCTTAGCTATTAGGCCAGAGTAAGAGTTAAGACCTTAACCAGTAGGCCAGAGTAAGAGTTAAGACCTTAACCAGTAGGCCAGAGTACGAGTCTAAGACCTTAGCTATTAGGCCAGAGTTAGAGTTAAGACCTTAGCTATTAGGCCAGAGTAAGAGTTAAAACCTTAACCAGTAGGCCAGAGTAAGAGTTAAGACCTTAGCCATTAGGCCAGAGTAAGAGTTAAGACGTTAGCTATTAGGCCAGAGTAAGAGTTAAGACGTTAGCTATTAGGCCAGAGTAAGAGTTAAGACCTTAACCAGTAGGCCAGAGTAAGAGTCTAAGACCTTAGCTATTAGGCCAGAGTAAGAGCTAAGACCTTAACCATTAGGCCAGAGTAAGAGTTAAGACCTTAGCTATTAGGCCAGAGTAAGAGTTAAGACCTTAACCATTAGGCCAGAGGAAGAGTCTAAGACCTTAGCTATTAGGCCAGAGTACGAGTCTAAGACCTTAGCTATTAGGCCAGAGTAAGAGTTAAGACCTCAACCAGTAGGCCAGAGTACGAGTCTAAGACCTTAGCTATTAGGCCAGAGTAAGAGTTAAGACCTTAACCAGTAGGCCAGAGTAAGAGTTAAGACCTTACCTATTAGGCCAGAGTAAGAGTTAAGACCTTAGCAATTAGGCCAGAGTAAGAGTTAAGACCTTAACCATTAGGCCAGAGTAAGAGTCTAAGACCTTAGCTATTAGGCCAGAGTAAGAGTTAAGACCTTAGCTATTAGGCCAGAGTAAGAGTTAAGACCTTAGATATTAGGCCAGAGTAAGAGTTAAGACCTTAGCTATTAGGCCAGAGTAAGAGTTAAGACCTTAACCAGTAGGCCAGAGTACGAGTCTAAGACCTTAGCTATTAGGCCAGAGTAAGGGTTAAGACCTTAACCTGTAGGCCATAGAACGAGTCTAAGACCTTAGCTATTAGGCCAGAGTAAGAGTTAAGACCTTAACCAGTAGGCCATAGTAAGAGTTAAGACCTTAACCTGTAGGCCATAGTACGGGTCTAAGACATTAGCTATTAGGCCAGAGTAAGAGTTAAAACCTTAGCTATTAGGCCAGAGTAAGAGTTAAGACCTTAACCAGTAGGCCAGAGTAAGAGTTAAGACCTTAACCTGTAGGCCATAGTACGAGTCTAAGACCTTAGCTATTAGGCCAGAGTAAGAGTTAAGACCTTAGCTATTAGGCCAGAGTAATAGTTAAGACCTTAACCTGTAGGCCAGAGTACGAGTCTAAGACCTTATCTATTAGGCCAGAGTAAGAGTTAAGACCTTAACCAGTAGGCCAGAGTACGAGTCTAAGACCTTAGCTATTAGGCCAGAGTAAGGGTTAAGACCTTAACCTGTAGGCCATAGAACGAGTCTAAGACCTTAGCTATTAGGCCAGAGTAAGAGTTAAGACCTTAACCAGTAGGCCATAGTAAGAGTTAAGACCTTAACCTGTAGGCCATAGTACGGGTCTAAGACCTTAGCTATTAGGCCAGAGTAAGAGTTAAGACCTTAGCTATTAGGCCAGAGTAAGAGCAAAGACGTTAGCTATTAGGCCAGAGTAAGAGATAAGAGCTTAACCAGTAGGCCAGAGTAAGAGTCTAAGACCTTAGCTATTAGGCCAGAGTAAGAGCTAAGACCTTAACCATTAGGCCAGAGTAAGAGTTAAGACCTTAGCTATTAGGCCAGAGTAAGAGTTAAGACCTTAACCATTAGGTCAGAGGAAGTGTCTA
This sequence comes from Triturus cristatus, assembly GCF_964204655.1. Lineage (NCBI taxonomy): Eukaryota > Metazoa > Chordata > Amphibia > Caudata > Salamandridae > Triturus > Triturus cristatus. The sequence continues at coordinate 545,421,102 of NC_140592.1, forward strand.
GGACCTTAGCTATTAGGCCAGAGTACGAGTCTAAGACCTTAGCTATTAGGCCAGAGTAAGAGTTAAGACCTCAACCAGTAGGCCAGAGTACGAGTCTAAGACCTTAGCTATTAGGCCAGAGTAAGAGTTAAGACCTTAACCAGTAGGCCAGAGTAAGAGTTAAGACCTTAGCTATTAGGCCAGAGTAAGAGTTAAGACCTTAGCAATTAGGCCAGAGTAAGAGTTAAGACCTTAACCATTAGGCCAGAGTAAGAGTCTAAGACCTTAGCTATTAGGCCAGAGTAAGAGTTAAGACCTTAGCTATTAGGCCAGAGTAAGAGTTAAGACCTTAGCTAGTAGGCCAGAGTAAGAGTTAAGACCTTAGCTATTAGGCCAGAGTAAGAGTTAAGACCTTAACCAGTAGGCCAGAGTACGAGTCTAAGACCTTAGCTATTAGGCCAGAGTAAGGGTTAAGACCTTAACCTGTAGGCCATAGAACGAGTCTAAGACCTTAGCTATTAGGCCAGAGTAAGAGTTAAGACCTTAACCAGTAGGCCAGAGTAAGAGTTAAGACCTTAACCTGTAGGCCATAGCACGGGTCTAAGACCTTAGCTATTAGGCCAGAGTAAGAGTTAAGACCTTAGCTATTAGGCCAGAGTAAGAGTTAAGACCTTAACCAGTAGGCCAGAGTAAGAGTTAAGACCTTAACCTGTAGGCCATAGTACGAGTCTAAGACCTTAGCTATTAGGCCAGAGTAAGAGTTAAGACCTTAGCTATTAGGCCAGAGTAAGAGTTAAGACCTTAACCTGTAGGCCATAGTATGAGTTAAGAACTTAACCAGTAGGCCATAGTACGTGTCTAAGACCTTAGTTATTAGGCCAGAGTAAGAGTTAAGACCTTAGCTATTAGGCCAGAGAAAGAGTTAATACCTTAAACAGTAGGCCAGAGTACGAGTATAAGACCTTAGCTATTAGGCCAGAGTAAGAGTTAAGACCTTAACCAGTAGGCCAGAGTAAGAGTTAAGACCTTAGCTATTAGGCCAGAGTTAGAGTTAAGACCTTAGCTATTAGGCCAGAGTAAGAGTTAAGACCCTAACCAGGAGGCCAGAGTAAGAGTTAAGACTTTAACCAGTAGGCCAGAGTACGAGTCTAAGACCTTATCTATTAGGCCAGAGTAAGAGTTAAGACCTTAGCTATTAGGCCAGAGTAAGAGTTAAGACCTTAGCTATTAGGCCAGAGTAAGAGTTAAGACCTTAACCATTAAGCCAGAGTACGGGTTAAGACCTTAAAAATTAGGCCAGAGTACGAGTCTAAGACCTTAGCTATTAGACCGGAGTTAGAGTTAAGACCTTAACCAGTAGGCCAGAGTAAGAGTTAGGACCTTAACCAGTAGGCTAGAGTACGAATCTAAGACCTTAGCTATTAGGCCAGAGTAAGAGTTAAGACTTTAGCTATTAGGCCAGAGTAAGAGTTAGGACCTTAGCTATTAGGCCAGAGTAAGAGTTAAGACCTTAACCATTAAGCCAGAGTACAAGTTAAGACCTTGACCATTAGGCCAGAGTATGAGTCTAAGACCTTAGCTATTATACCGGAGTTAGAGTTAAGACCTTAACCAGTAGGCCAGAGTAAGAGTTAAGACCTTAACCAGTAGGCCAGAGTACGAGTCTAAGACCTTAGCTATTAGGCCAGAGTAAGAGTTAAGACCTTTACCAGTAGGCCAGAGTACGAGTCTAAGTTCTTAGCTATTAGGCCAGAGTAAGAGTTAAGACCTTAACCTGTAGGCTATAGTACGAGTCTAAGACCTTAGCTATTAGGCCAGAGTAAGAGTTAAGACCTTATCTATTAGGCCAGAGTGAGAGTTAAGACCTTAACCAGTAGGCCAGTGTAAGAGTTAAGACCTTAACCAGTAGGCTAGAGTACGAATCTAAGACCTTAGCTATTAGGCCAGAGTAAGAGTTAAGACTTTAGCTATTAGGCCAGAGTAAGCGTTAAGACCTTAGCTATTAGGCCAGAGTAAGAGTTAAGACCTTAACCATTAAGCCAGAGTACAAGTTAAGACCTTGACCATTAGGCCAGAGTATGAGTCTAAGACCTTAGCTATTATACCGGAGTTAGAGTTAAGACCTTAACCAGTAGGCCAGAGTAAGAGTTAAGACCTTACCAGTAGGCCAGAGTACGAGTCTAAGACCTTAGCTATTAGGCCAGAGTAAGAGTTAAGACCTTAACCAGTAGGCCAGAGTACGAGTCTAAGTTCTTAGCTATTAGGCCAGAGTAAGAGTTAAGACCTTAACCTGTAGGCTATAGTACGAGTCTAAGACCTTAGCTATTAGGCCAGAGTAAGAGTTAAGACCTTAGCTATTAGGCCAGAGTGAGAGTTAAGACCTTAACCAGTAGGCCAGTGTAAGAGTTAAGACCTTAACCAGTAGGCCAGAGTACGAGTCTAAGACCTTAGCTATTAGGCCAGAGTAAGAGTTAAGACCTTAGCTATTAGGCCAGAGTACGAGTTAAGACCTTAACCATTAAGCCAGAGTACGAGTCTATGACCTTAGCTATTAGGTCAGAGTAAGAGTTAAGACCTTAACCAGTAGGCCAGAGTAAGAGTTAAGACCTTAACCAGTAGGCCAGAGTACGAGTCTAAGACCTTAGCTATTAGGCCAGAGTAAGAGTTAAGACCTTAACCAGTAGGCCAGAGTAAGAGTTAAGACCTTAACCAGTAGGCCAGAGTACGAGTCTAAGACCTTAGCTATTAGGCCAGAGTAAGAGTTAAGACCTTAACCAGTATTCCAGAGTAAGGGTTAAGACCTTAGCCATCAGGCCAGAGTAAGAGTTAAGACCTTAGCTATTAGGCCAGAGTAAGAGTTAAGACGTTAGCTATTAGGCCAGAGTAAGAGTTAAGACCTTAACCAGTAGGCCAGAGTAAGAGTCTAAGACCTTAGCTATTAGGCCAGAGTAAGAGCTAAGACCTTAACCATTAGGCCAGAGAAAGAGTTAAGACCTTAGCTATTAGGCCAGAGTAAGAGTTAAGACCTTAACCAGTAGGCCAGAGGAAGAGTTAAGACCTTAACCATTAGGCCAGAGTAAGTGTAAAGACCTTAGCTATTAGGCGAGAGTACGAGTTAAGACCTTAACCATTAGGCCAGAGTACGAGTCTAAGACCTTAGCTATTAGGTCAGAGTAAGAGTTAAGACCTTAACCAGAAGGCCAGAGTAAGAGTTAAGACCTTAACCAGTAGGCCAGAGTACGAGTCTAAGACCTTAGCTATTAGGCCAGAGTAAGAGTTAAGACCTTAACCAGTAGGCCAGAGTAAGAGTTAAGACCTTTACCAGTAGGCCAGAGTACGAGTCTAAGACCTTAGCTATTAGGCCAGAGTAAGAGTTAAGACCTTAGCTATTAGGCCAGAGTAAGAGTTAAAACCTTAACCAGTAGGCCAGAGTAAGAGTTAAGACCTTAGCCATTAGGCCAGAGTAAGAGTTAAGACCTTAGCTATTAGGCCAGAGTAAGAGTTAAGACATTAGCTTTTAGGCCAGAGTAAGAGTTAAGACCTTAACCAGTAGGCCAGAGTACGAGTCTAAGACATTAGCTATTAGGCCAGAGTAAGAGTTAAGACCTTAACCAGTAGGCCAGAGTAAGAGTTAAGACCTTAGCTATTAGGCCAGAGTAAGAGTTAAGACCTTAGCAATTAGGCCAGAGTAAGAGTTAAGACCTTAACCATTAGGCCAGAGTAAGAGTCTAAGACCTTAGCTATTAGGCCAGAGTAAGAGTTAAGACCTTAGCTATTAGGCCAGAGTAAGAGTTAAGACCTTAACCAGTAGGCCAGAGTACGAGTCTAAAACCTTAGCTATTAGGCCGGAGTAAGGGTTAAGACCTTAACCTGTAGGCCATAGAACGAGTCTAAGACCTTAGCTATTAGGCCAGAGTAAGAGTTAAGACCTTAACCAGTAGGCCAGAGTGAGAGTTAAGACCTCAACCTGTAGGCCATAGTACGGGTCTAAGACCTTAGCTATTAGGCCAGAGTAAGAGTTAAGACCTTAGCTATTAGGCCAGAGTAAGAGTTAAGACCTTAACCAGTAGGCCAGAGTAAGAGTTAAGACCTTAACCTGTAGGCCATAGTACGAGTCTAAGACCTTAGCTATTAGGCCAGAGTAAGAGTTAAGACCTTAGCTATTAGGCCAGAGTAAGAGTTAAGACCTTAACCTGTAGGCCATAGTATGAGTTAAGAACTTAACCAGTAGGCCATAGTACGGGTCTAAGACCTTAGCTATTAGGCCAGAGTAAGAGTTAAGACCTTAGCTATTAGGCCAGAGAAAGAGTTAAGACCTTAACCAGTAGGCCAGAGTACGAGTCTAAGACGTTAGCTATTAGGCCAGAGTAAGAGTTAAGACCTTAGCTTTTAGGCCAGAGTAAGAGTTAAGACCTTAACCAGGAGGCCAGAGTAAGAGTTAAGACCTTAACCAGTAGGCCAGAGTATGAGTTTAAGACCTTAGCTATTAGGCCAGAGTAAGAGTTAAGACCTTAGCTATTAGGCCAGAGTAAGAGTTAAGACCTTAGCTATTAGGCCAGAGTAAGAGTTAAGACCTTAACCATTAAGCCAGAGTACGAGTTAAGACCTTAACCATTAGGCCAGAGTACGAGTCTAAGACCTTAGCTATTAGACCGGAGTTAGAGTTAAGACCTTAACCAGTAGGCCAGAGTAAGAGTTAAGACCTTAACCAGTAGGCCAGAGTACGAGTCTAAGACCTTAGCTATTAGGCCAGAGTAAGAGTTAAGACCTTAACCAGTAGGCCAGAGTACGAGTCTAAGTTCTTAGCTATTAGGCCAGAGTAAGAGTTAAGACCTTAACCTGTAGGCCATAGTACGAGTCTAAGACCTTAGCTATTAGGCCAGAGTAAGAGTTAAGACTAGCTATTAGGCCAGAGTGAGAGTTAAGACCTTAACCAGTAGGCCAGTGTAATAGTTAAGACCTTAACCAGTAGGCCAGAGTACGAGTCTAAGACCTTAGCTATTAGGCCAGAGTAAGAGTTAAGACCTTAGCTATTAGGCCAGAGTAAGAGTTAAGACCTTAGCTATTAGGCCAGAGTATGAGTCTAAGACTTTAGATATTAGGTCAGAGTAAGAGTTAAGACCTTAACCAGTAGGCCAGAGTAAGAGTTAAGACCTTAACCAGTAGGCCAGAGTACGAGTCTAAGACCTTAGCTATTAGGCCAGAGTAAGAGTTAAGACCTTAACCAGTAGGCCAGAGTAAGAGTTAAAACCTTAACCAGTAGGCCAGAGTACGAGTCTAAGACCTTAGCTATTAGGCCAGAGAAAGAGCTAAGACCTTAACCATTAGGCCAGAGTAAGAGTTAAGACCTTAGCTATTAGGCCAGAGTAAGAGTTAAGACCTTAACCAGTAGGCCAGAGGAAGAGTCTAAGACCTTAGCTATTAGGCCAGAGTAAGAGTCTAAGACCTTAGCTATTAGGCCAGAGTAAGAGTTAAGACCTCAACCAGTAGGCCAGAGTACGAGTCTAAGACCTTAGCTATTAGGCCAGAGTAAGAGTTAAGACCTTAACCAGTAGGCCAGAGTAAGAGTTAAGACCTTAACCTGTAGGCCATAGTACGAGTCTAAGACCTTAGCTATTAGGCAAGAGTAAGAGATAAGACCTTAACCATCAGGCCAGAGTAAGAGTTAAGACCTTAGCTATTAGGCCAGAGTAAGAGTTAAGACCTTAACCAGTAGGCCAGAGTAAGGGTTAAGACCTTAGCCATTAGGCCAGAGTAAGAGTTAAGACCTTAACCTGTAGGCCATAGTACGAGTCTAAGACCTTAGCTATTAGGCCAAAGTAAGAGTTAAGACCTTAGCTATTAGGCCAGAGTAAGAGTTAAGACCTTAACCAGTGGGCCAGAGTAAGAGTTAAGACCTTAACCAGTACGCCAGAGTACGAGTCTAAGACCTTAGCTATTAGGCCAGAGTAAGAGTTAAGACCTTAACCAGTAGGCCAGAGTAAGAGTTAAGACCTTAGCTATTAGGCCAGAGTAAGAGTTAAGACCTTAGCTATTAGGCCAGAGTAAGAGTTAAGACCTTAACCATTAGGCCAGAGTAAGAGTCTAAGACCTTAGCTATTAGGCCAGAGTAAGAGTTAAGACCTTATCTATTAGGCCATAGTAAGAGTTAAGACCTTAGCTATTAGGCCAGAGTAAGAGTTAAGACCTTAGCTATTAGGCCAGAGTAAGAGTTAAGACCTTAACCATTAGGCCAGAGGAAGAGTCTAAGACCTTAGCTATTAGGCCAGAGTACGAGTCTAAGACCTTAGCTATTAGGCCAGAGTAAGAGTTAAGACCTCAACCAGTAGGCCAGAGTATGAGTCTAAGACCTTAGCTATTAGGCCGGAGTAAGAGTTAAGACCTTAACCAGTAGGCCAGAGTAAGAGTTAAGACCTTAGCTATTAGGCCAGAGTAAGAGTTAAGACCTTAGCAATTAGGCCAGAGTAAGAGTTAAGACCTTAACCATTAGGCCAGAGTAAGAGTCTAAGACCTTAGCTATTAGGCCAGAGTAAGAGTTAAGACCTTAGCTATTAGGCCAGAGTAAGAGTTAAGACCTTAGCTATTAGGCCAGAGTAAGAGTTAAGACCTTAACCAGTAGGCCAGAGTACGAGTCTAAAACCTTAGCTATTAGGCCAGAGTAAGGGTTAAGACCTTAACCTGTAGGCCATAGAACGAGTCTAAGACCTTAGCTATTAGGCCAGAGTAAGACTTAAGACCTTAACCAGTAGGCCAGAGTAAGAGTTAAGACCTTAACCTGTAGGCCATAGTACGGGTCTAAGACCTTAGCTATTAGGCCAGAGTAAGAGTTAAGACCTTAGATATTAGGCCAGAGTAAGAGTTAAGACCTTAACCAGTAGGCCAGAGTAAGAGTTAAGACCTTAACCTGTAGGCCATAGTACGAGTCTAAGACCTTAGCTATTAGGCCAGAGTAAGAGTTAAGACCTTAGCTATTAGGCCAGAGTAAGAGTTAAGACCTTAACCTGTAGGCCATAGTATGAGTTAAGAACTTAACCAGTAGGCCATAGTACGGGTCTAAGACCTTAGCTATTAGGCCAGAGTAAGAGTTAAGACCTTAACCATTAGGCCAGAGTAAGAGTTAAGACCTTAGCTATTAGGCCAGAGTAAGAGTTAAGACCTTAACCAGTAGGCCAGAGGAAGAGTCTAAGACCTTAGCTATTAGGCCAGAGTACGAGTCTAAGACCTTAGCTATTAGGCCAGAGTAAGAGTTAAGACCTCAACCAGTAGGCCAGAGTACGAGTCTAAGACCTTAGCTATTAGGCCAGAGTAAGAGTTAAGACCTTAACCAGTAGGCCAGAGTAAGAGTTAAGACCTTAACCTGTAGGCCATAGTACGAGTTTAAGACCTTAGCTATTAGGCAAGAGTAAGAGATAAGACCTTAGCTATTAGGCCAGAGTAAGAGTTAAGACCTTAACCAGTAGGCCAGAGTAAGAGTTAAGACCTTAACCATTAGGCCAGAGTACGAGTCTAAGACCTTAGCTATTAGGCCAGAGTAAGAGTTAAGACCTTAACCAGTAGGCCAGAGTAAGAGTTAAGACCTTAGCTATTAGGCCAGAGTAAGAGTTAAGACCTTAACCATTAGGCCAGAGTAAGAGTCTAAGACCTTAGCTATTAGGCCAGAGTAAGAGTTAAGACCTTATCTATTAGGCCAGAGTAAGAGTTAAAACCTTAGCTATTACGCCAGAGTAAGAGTTAAGACCTTAACCAGTAGGCCAGAGTACGAGTCTAAGACCTTAGCTATTAGGCCAGAGTAAGGGTTAAGACCTTAACCTGTAGGCCATAGAACGAGTCTAAGACCTTAGCTATTAGGCCAGAGTAAGAGTTAAGACCTTAACCAGTAGGCCAGAGTAAGAGTTAAGACCTTAACCTGTAGGCCATTGCACGGGTCTAAGACCTTAGCTATTAGGCCAGAGTAAGAGTTAAGACCTTAGCTATTAGGCCAGAGTAAGAGTTAAGACCTTAACCATTAGGCCAGAGTACGAGTCTAAGACCTTAGCTATTAGACCGGAATAAGAGTTAAGACCTTAACCAGTAGGCCAGAGTATGAGTCTAAGACCTTAGCTATTAGGCCAGAGTAAGAGTTAAGACCTTAACCAGTAGGCCAGAGTACGAGTCTAAGTTCTTAGCTATTAGGCCAGAGTAAGAGTTACGACCTTAACCTGTAGGCCATAGTACGAGTCTAAGACCTTAGCTATTAGGCCAGAGTAAGAGTTAAGACTAGCTATTAGGCCAGAGTGAGAGTTAAGACCTTAACCAGTAGGCCAGTGTAAGAGTTAAGATCTTAACCAGTAGGCCAGAGGAAGAGTCTAAGACCTTAGCTATTAGGCCAGAGTAAGAGTCTAAGACCTTAGCTATTAGGCCAGAGTAAGAGTTAAGACCTCAACCAGTAGGCCAGAGTACGAGTCTAAGACCTTAGCTATTAGGCCAGAGTAAGAGTTAAGACCTTAACCAGTAGGCCAGAGTAAGAGTTAAGACCTTAACCTGTAGGCCATAGTACGAGTCTAAGACCTTAGCTATTAGGCAAGAGTAAGAGATAAGACCTTAACCATCAGGCCAGAGTAAGAGTTAAGACCTTAGCTATTAGGCCAGAGTAAGAGTTAAGACCTTAACCAGTAGGCCAGAGTAAGGGTTAAGACCTTAGCCATTAGGCCACAGTAAGAGTTAAGACCTTAACCTGTAGGCCATAGTACGAGTCTAAGACCTTAGCTATTAGGCCAAAGTAAGAGTTAAGACCTTAGCTATTAGGCCAGAGTAAGAGTTAAGACCTTAACCAGTGGGCCAGAGTAAGAGTTAAGACCTTAACCAGTACGCCAGAGTACGAGTCTAAGACCTTAGCTATTAGGCCAGAGTAAGAGTTAAGACCTTAACCAGTAGGCCAGAGTAAGAGTTAAGACCTTAGCTATTAGGCCAGAGTAAGAGTTAAGACCTTAGCTATTAGGCCAGAGTAAGAGTTAAGACCTTAACCATTAGGCCAGAGTAAGAGTCTAAGACCTTAGCTATTAGGCCAGAGTAAGAGTTAAGACCTTATCTATTAGGCCAGAGTAAGAGTTAAGACCTTAGCTATTAGGCCAGAGTAAGAGTTAAGACCTTAGCTATTAGGCCAGAGTAAGAGTTAAGACCTTAACCATTAGGCCAGAGGAAGAGTCTAAGACCTTAGCTATTAGGCCAGAGTACGAGTCTAAGACCTTAGCTATTAGGCCAGAGTAAGAGTTAAGACCTCAACCAGTAGGCCAGAGTATGAGTCTAAGACCTTAGCTATTAGGCCGGAGTAAGAGTTAAGACCTTAACCAGTAGGCCAGAGTAAGAGTTAAGACCTTAGCTATTAGGCCAGAGTAAGAGTTAAGACCTTAGCAATTAGGCCAGAGTAAGAGTTAAGACCTTAACCATTAGGCCAGAGTAAGAGTCTAAGACCTTAGCTATTAGGCCAGAGTAAGAGTTAAGACCTTAGCTATTAGGCCAGAGTAAGAGTTAAGACCTTAACCAGTAGGCCAGAGTACGAGTCTAAAACCTTAGCTATTAGGCCAGAGTAAGGGTTAAGACCTTAACCTGTAGGTCATAGAACGAGTCTAAGACCTTAGCTATTAGGCCAGAGTAAGACTTAGGACCTTAACCAGTAGGCCAGAGTAAGAGTTAAGACCTTAACCTGTAGGCCATAGTACGGGTCTAAGACCTTAGCTATTAGGCCAGAGTAAGAGTTAAGACCTTAGATATTAGGCCAGAGTAAGAGTTAAGACCTTAACCAGTAGGCCAGAGTAAGAGTTAAGACCTTAACCTGTAGGCCATAGTACGAGTCTAAGACCTTAGCTATTAGGCCAGAGTAAGAGTTAAGACCTTAGCTATTAGGCCAGAGTAAGAGTTAAGACCTTAACCTGTAGGCCATAGTATGAGTTAAGAACTTAACCAGTAGGCCATAGTACGGGTCTAAGACCTTAGCTATTAGGCCAGAGTAAGAGTTAAGACCTTAACCATTAGGCCAGAGTAAGAATTAAGACATTAGCTATTAGGCCAGAGTAAGAGTTAAGACCTTAACCAGTAGGCCAGAGGAAGAGTCTAAGACCTTAGCTATTAGGCCAGAGTACGAGTCTAAGACCTTAGCTATTAGGCCAGAGTAAGAGTTAAGACCTCAACCAGTAGGCCAGAGTACGAGTCTAAGACCTTAGCTATTAGGCCAGAGTAAGAGTTAAGACCTTAACCAGTAGGCCAGAGTAAGAGTTAAGACCTTAACCTGTAGGCCATAGTACGAGTCTAAGACCTTAGCTATTAGGCAAGAGTAAGAGATAAGACCTTAGCTATTAGGCCAGAGTAAGAGTTAAGACCTTAACCAGTAGGCCAGAGTAAGAGTTAAGACCTTAACCATTAGGCCAGAGTACGAGTCTAAGACCTTAGCTATTAGGCCAGAGTAAGAGTTAAGACCTTAACCAGTAGGCCAGAGTAAGAGTTAAGACCTTAGCTATTAGGCCAGAGTAAGAGTTAAGACCTTAGCTATTAGGCCAGAGTAAGAGTTAAGACCTTAACCATTAGGCCAGAGTAAGAGTCTAAGACCTTAGCTATTAGGCCAGAGTAAGAGTTAAGACCTTATCTATTAGGCCAGAGTAAGAGTTAAAACCTTAGCTATTACGCCAGAGTAAGAGTTAAGACCTTAACCAGTAGGCCAGAGTACGAGTCTAAGACCTTAGCTATTAGGCCAGAGTAAGGGTTAAGACCTTAACCTGTAGGCCATAGAACGAGTCTAAGACCTTAGCTATTAGGCCAGAGTAAGAGTTAAGACCTTAACCAGTAGGCCAGAGTAAGAGTTAAGACCTTAACCTGTAGGCCATTGCACGGGTCTAAGACCTTAGCTATTAGGCCAGAGTAAGAGTTAAGACCTTAGCTATTAGGCCAGAGTAAGAGTTAAGACCTTAGCTATTAGACCGGAATAAGAGTTAAGACCTTAACCAGTAGGCCAGAGTATGAGTCTAAGACCTTAGCTATTAGGCTAGAGTAAGAGTTAAGACCTTAACCAGTAGGCCAGAGTACGAGTCTAAGTTCTTAGCTATTAGGCCAGAGTAAGAGTTACGACCTTAACCTGTAGGCCATAGTACGAGTCTAAGACCTTAGCTATTAGGCCAGAGTAAGAGTTAAGACTAGCTATTAGGCCAGAGTGAGAGTTAAGACCTTAACCAGTAGGCCAGTGTAAGAGTTAAGACCTTAACCAGTAGGCCAGAGTACGAGTCTAAGACCTTAGCTATTAGGCCAGAGTAAGAGTTAAGACCTTAGCTATTAGGCCAGAGTAAGAGTTAAGACCTTAGCTATTAGGCCAGAGTATGAGTTAAGACCTTAACCATTAGGCCAGAGTACGAGTCTAAGACCTTAGCTATTAGGTCAGAGTAAGAGTTAAGACCTTAACCAGTAGGCCAGAGTAAGAGTTAAGACCTTAACCAGTAGGCCAGAGTACAATTCTAAGACCTTAGCTATTAGGCCAGAGTAAGAGTTAAGACCTTAACCAGTAGGCCAGAGTAAGAGTTAAGACCTTAACCAGTAGGCCAGAGTACGAGTCTAAGACCTTAGCTATTAGGCCAGAGTAAGAGTTAAGACCTTAACCTGTAGGCCAGAGTAAGAGTTAAGACCTTAGCTATTAGGCCAGAGTAAGAGTTAAGACCTTAGATATTAGGCCAGAGTAAGAGTTAAGACCTTAGCTATTAGGCCAGAGTAAGAGTTAAGACCTTAACCAGTAGGCCAGAGTACGAGTCTAAGACCTTAGCTATTAGGCCAGAGTAAGGGTTAAGACCTTAACCTGTAGGCCATAGAACGAGTCTAAGACCTTAGCTATTAGGCCAGAGTAAGAGTTAAGACCTTAACCAGTAGGCCATAGTAAGAGTTAAGACCTTAACCTGTAGGCCATAGTACGGGTCTAAGACCTTAGCTATTAGGCCAGAGTAAGAGTTAAAACCTTAGCTATTAGGCCAGAGTAAGAGTTAAGACCTTAACCAGTAGGCCAGAGTAAGAGTTAAGACCTTAACCTGTAGGCCATAGTACGAGTCTAAGACCTTAGCTATTAGGCCAGAGTAAGAGTTAAGACCTTAGCTATTAGGCCAGAGTAATAGTTAAGACCTTAACCTGTAGGCCAGAGTACGAGTCTAAGACCTTATCTATTAGGCCAGAGTAAGAGTTAAGACCTTAACCAGTAGGCCAGAGTACGAGTCTAAGACCTTAGCTATTAGGCCAGAGTAAGGGTTAAGACCTTAACCTGTAGGCCATAGAACGAGTCTAAGACCTTAGCTATTAGGCCAGAGTAAGAGTTAAGACCTTAACCAGTAGGCCATAGTAAGAGTTAAGACCTTAACCTGTAGGCCATAGTACGGGTCTAAGACCTTAGCTATTAGGCCAGAGTAAGAGTTAAGACCTTAGCTATTAGGCCAGAGTAAGAGTTAAGACGTTAGCTATTAGGCCAGAGTAAGAGATACGAGCTTAACCAGTAGGCCAGAGTAAGAGTCTAAGACCTTAGCTATTAGGCCAGAGTAAGAGCTAAGACCTTAACCATTAGGCCAGAGTAAGAGTTAAGACCTTAGCTATTAGGCCAGAGTAAGAGTTAAGACCTTAACCATTAGGTCAGAGGAAGAGTCTAGGACCTTAGCTATTAGGCCAGAGTACGAGTCTAAGACCTTAGCTATTAGGCCAGAGTAAGAGTTAAGACCTCAACCAGTAGGCCAGAGTACGAGTCTAAGACCTTAGCTATTAGGCCAGAGTAAGAGTTAAGACCTTAACCAGTAGGCCAGAGTAAGAGTTAAGACCTTAGCTATTAGGCCAGAGTAAGAGTTAAGACCTTAGCAATTAGGCCAGAGTAAGAGTTAAGACCTTAACCATTAGGCCAGAGTAAGAGTCTAAGACCTTAGCTATTAGGCCAGAGTAAGAGTTAAGACCTTAGCTATTAGGCCAGAGTAAGAGTTAAGACCTTAGCTATTAGGCCAGAGTAAGAGTTAAGACCTTAGCTATTAGGCCAGAGTAAGAGTTAAGACCTTAACCAGTAGGCCAGAGTACGAGTCTAAGCCCTTAGCTATTAGGCCAGAGTAAGGGTTAAGACCTTAACCTGTAGGCCATAGAACGAGTCTAAGACCTTAGCTATTAGGCAAGAGTAAGAGTTAAGACCTTAACCAGTAGGCCAGAGTAAGAGTTAAGACCTTAACCTGTAGGCCATAGCACGGGTCTAAGACCTTAGCTATTAGGCCAGAGTAAGAGTTAAGACCTTAGCTATTAGGCCAGAGTAAGAGTTAAGACCTTAACCAGTAGGCCAGAGTAAGAGTTAAGACCTTAACCTGTAGGCCATAGTACGAGTCTAAGACCTTAGCTATTAGGCCAGAGTAAGAGTTAAGACCTTAGCTATTAGGCCAGAGTAAGAGTTAAGACCTTAACCTGTAGGCCATAGTATGAGTTAAGAACTTAACCAGTAGGCCATAGTAAGTGTCTAAGACCTTAGTTATTAGGCCAGAGTAAGAGTTAAGACCTTAGCTATTAGGCCAGAGAAAGAGTTAATACCTCAAACAGTAGGCCAGAGTACGAGTATAAGACCTTAGCTATTAGGCCAGAGTAAGAGTTAAGACCTTAACCAGTAGGCCAGAGTAAGAGTTAAGACCTTAGCTATTAGGCCAGAGTAAGAGTTAAGACCCTAACCAGGAGGCCAGAGTAAGAGTTAAGACTTTAACCAGTAGGCCAGAGTACGAGTCTAAGACCTTATCTATTAGGCCAGAGTAAGAGTTAAGACCTTAGCTATTAGGCCAGAGTAAGAGTTAAGACCTTAGCTATTAGGCCAGAGTAAGAGTTAAGACCTTAACCATTAAGCCAGAGTACGGGTTAAGACCTTAACCATTAGGCCAGAGTACGAGTCTAAGACCTTATCTATTAGGCCAGAGTAAGAGTTAAGACCTTAACCTGTAGGCCAGAGTAAGAGTTAAGACCTTAGCTATTAGGCCAGAGTAAGAGTTAAGACGTTAGCTATTAGGCCAGAGTAAGAGTTAAGACCTTAACCAGTAGGCCAGAGTAAGAGTCTAAGACCTTAGCTATTAGGCCAGAGTAAGAGCTAATACCTTAATCATTAGGCCAGAGTAAGAGTTAAGACCTTAGCTATTAGGCCAGAGTAAGAGTTAAGACCTTAACCAGTAGGCCAGAGGAAGAGTCTAAGACCTTAGCTATTAGGCCAGAGTACGAGTCTAAGACCTTAGCTATTAGGCCAGAGTAAGAGTTAAGACCTCAACCAGTAGGCCAGAGTACGAGTCTAAGACCTTAGCTATTAGGCCAGAGTAAGAGTTAAGACCTTAACCAGTAGGCCAGAGTAAGAGCTAAGACCTTAACCTGTAGGCCATTGTACGGGTCTAAGACCTTAGCTATTAGGCCAGAGTAAGAGTTAAGACCTTAGCTATTAGGCCAGAGTAAGAGTTAAGACCTTAACCAGTAGGCCAGAGTAAGAGTTAAGACCTTAACCTGTAGGCCATAGTACGAGTCTAAGACCTTAGCTATTAGGCCAAAGTAAGAGTTAAGACCTTAGCTATTAGGCCAGAGTAAGAGTTAAGACCTTAACCTGTAGGCCATAGTATGAGTTAAGAACTTAACCAGTAGGCCATAGTACGGGTCTAAGACCTTAGCTATTAGGCCAGAGTAAGAGTTAAGACCTTAGCTATTAGGCCAGAGTAAGAGTTAAGACCTTAACCATTAAGCCAGAGTACGAGTTAAGACCTTAACCATTAGGCCAGAGTACGAGTCTAAGACCTTAGCTATTAGACCGGAGTTAGAGTTAAGACCTTAACCAGTAGGCCAGAGTAAGAGTTAAGACCTTAACCAGTAGGCCAGAGTACGAGTCTAAGACCTTAGCTATTAGGCCAGAGTAAGAGTTAAGACCTTAGCTATTAGGCCAGAGTAAGAGTTAAGACCTTAACCATTAAGCCAGAGTACGAGTTAAGACCTTAACCATTAGGCCAGAGTACGAGTCTAAGACCTTAGCTATTAGACCGGAGTTAGAGTTAAGACCTTAACCAGTAGGCCAGAGTAAGAGTTAAGACCTGGCCTAATAGATGAGGTCTTAGACTCGTACTATGGCCTACAGGTTAAGGTCTTAACTCTTACTCTGGCCTAATAGCTAAGAACTTAGACTCGTACTCTGGCCTACTGGTTAAGGTCTTAACTCTTAATCTGGCCTAATAGCTAAGGTCTTAGACTCGTACTCTGGCCTACTGGTTAAGGTCTTAACTCTTACTCTGGCCTACTGGTTAAGGTCTTAACTCTAACTCCGGTCTAATAGCTAAGGTCAAAGACTCGTACTCTGGCCTAATGGTTAAGGTCTTAACTCGTACTCTGGCTTAATGGTTAAGGTCTTAACTCTTACTCTGGCCTAATAGCTAAGGTCTTAACTCTTACTCTGGCCTAATAGCTAAGGTCTTAGACTCGTACTCTGGCCTACTGGTTAAAGTCTTAACTCTTACTCTGGCCTCCTGGTTAAGGTCTTAACTCTTACTCTGGCCTAATAGCTAAGGTCTTAACTCTTACTCTGGCCTAATAGCTAAGGTCTTAACTCTTACTCTGGCCTACTGGTTAAGGTCTTAACTCTTACTCTGGCCTAATAGCTAAGGTCTTAGACTCATACTCTGGCCTACTGGTTAAGGTCTTAACTCTTTCTCTGGCCTAATAGCTAAGGTCTTAACTCTTACTCTGGCCTAATAGCTAAGGTCTTAGACCCGTACTATGGCCTACTGGTTAAGTTCTTAACTCATACTATGGCCTACAGGTTAAGGTCTTAACTCTTACTCTGGCCTAATAGCTAAGGTCTTAACTCTTACTTTGGCCTAATAGCTAAGGTCTTAGACTCGTACTATGGCCTACAGGTTAAGGTCTTAACTCTTCCTCTGGCCTACTGGTTAAGGTCTTAACTCTTACTCTGGCCTAATAGCTAAGGTCTTAACTCTTACTCTGGCCTAATAGCTAAGGTCTTAGACCCGTACCATGGCCTACAGGTTAAGGTCTTAACTCTTACTCTGGCCTACTGGTTAAGGTCTTAACTCTTACTCTGGCCTAATAGCTAAGGTCTTAGACTCGTTCTATGGCCTACAGGTTAAGGTCTTAACCCTTACTCTGGCCTAATAGCTAAGGTCTTAGACTCGTACTCTGGCCTACTGGTTAAGGTCTTAACTCTTACTCTGGCCTAATAGCTAAGGTCTTAACTCTTACTCTGGCCTAATAGCTAAGGTCTTAACTCTTACTCTGGCCTAATAGCTAAGGTCTTAACTCTTACTCTGGCCTAATAGCTAAGGTCTTAGACTCGTACACTGGCCTACTGGTTAAGGTCTTAACTCTTACTCTGGCCTACTGGTTAAGGTCTTAACTCTTACTCTGGCCTAATAGCTAAGGTCTTAGACTCGTACTCTGGCCTACTGGTTAAGGTCTTAACTCTTACTCTGGCCTACTGGTTAAGGTCTTAACTCTTACTCTGACCTAATAGCTAAGGTCTTAGACTCGTACTCTGGACTAATGGTTAAGGTCTTAACTCGTACTCTGGCCTAATAGCTAAGGTCTTAACTCTTACTCTGGCCTAACGGTTAAGGTCTTAACTCTTACTCTGGCCTACTGGTTAAGGTCTTAACTCTTACTCTGGCCTAATAGCTAAGGTCTTATCTCTTACTCTTGCCTAATAGCTAAGGGCTTAGACTCGTACTATGGCCTACAGGTTAAGGTCTTATCTCTTACTCTGGCCTACTGGTTAAGGTCTTAACTCTTACTCTGGCCTAATAGCTAAGGTCTTAGACTCGTACTCTGGCCTACTGGTTGAGGTCTTAACTCTTACTCTGGCCTAATAGCTAAGGTCTTAGACTCGTACTCTGGCCTAATAGCTAAGGTCTTAGACTCTTCCTCTGGCCTACTGGTTAAGGTCTTAACTCTTACTCTGGCCTAATAGCTAAGGTCTTAACTCTTACTCTGGCCTAATGGTTAAGGTCTTAGCTTTTACTCTGGCCTAATAGCTAAGGTCTTAGACTCTTCCTCTGGCCTACTGGTTAAGGTCTTAACTCTTACTCTGGCCTAATAGCTAAGGTCTTAACTCTTACTCTGGCCTAATAGCTAACGTCTTAACTCTTACTCTGGCCTAATAGCTAAGGTCTTAACTCTTACTCTGGCCTAATGGCTAAGGTCTTAACTCTTACTCTGGCCTACTGGTTAAGGTCTTAACTCTTACTCTGGCCTAATAGCTAAGGTCTTAACTCTTACTCTGGCCTAATAGCTAAGAACTTAGACTCGTACTCTGGCCTACTGGTTAAGGTCTTAACTCTTAATCTGGCCTAATAGTTAAGGTCTTAGACTCGTACTCTGGCCTACTGGTTAAGGTCTTAACTCTTACTCTGGCCTACTGGTTAAGGTCTTAACTCTAACTCCGGTCTAATAGCTAAGGTCTTAACTCTTACTCTGGCCTAATAGCTAAGGTCTTAGACTCGTACTCTGGCCTACTGGTTAAGGTCTTAACTCTTACTCTGGCCTACTGGTTAAGGTCTTAACTCTTACTCTGGCCTAATAGCTAAGGTCTTAACTCTTACTCTGGCCTAATAGCTAAGGTCTTAACTCTTACTCTGGCCTACTGGTTAAGGTCTTAACTCTTACTCTGGCCTAATAGCTAAGGTCTTAGACTCGTACTCTGGCCTACTGGTTAAGGTCTTAACTCTTTCTCTGGCCTAATAGCTAAGGTCTTAACTCTTACTCTGGCCTAATAGCTAAGGTCTTAGACCCGTACTATGGCCTACTGGTTAAGTTCTTAACTCATACTATGGCCTACAGGTTAAGGTCTTAACTCTTACTCTGGCCTAATAGCTAAGGTCTTAACTCTTACTTTGGCCTAATAGCTAAGGTCTTAGACTCGTACTATGGCCTACAGGTTAAGGTCTTAACTCTTACTCTGGCCTACTGGTTAAGGTCTTAACTCTTACTCTGGCCTAATAGCTAAGGTCTTAACTCTTACTCTGGCCTACTGGTTAAGGTCTTAACTCTTACTCTGGCCTAATAGCTAAGGTCTTAACTCTTACTCTGGCCTAATGGTTAAGGTCTTAGCTTTTACTCTGCCCTAATAGCTAAGGTCTTAGACTCTTCCTCTGGCCTACTGGTTAAGGTCTTAACTCTTACTCTGGCCTAATAGCTAAGGTCTTAACTCTTACTCTGGCCTAATAGCTAATGTCTTAACTCTTACTCTGGCCTAATAGCTAAGGTCTTAACTCTTACTCTGGCCTAATGGCTAAGGTCTTAACTCTTACTCTGGCCTACTGGTTAAGGTCTTAACTCTTACTCTGGCCTAATAGCTAAGGTCTTAACTCTTACTCTGGCCTAATAGCTAAGAACTTAGACTCGTACTCTGGCCTACTGGTTAAGGTCTTAACTCTTAATCTGGCCTAATAGTTAAGGTCTTAGACTCGTACTCTGGCCTACTGGTTAAGGTCTTAACTCTTACTCTGGCCTACTGGTTAAGGTCTTAACTCTAACTCCGGTCTAATAGCTAAGGTCTTAGACTCGTACTCTGGCCTAATGGTTAAGGTCTTAACTCGTACTCTGGCTTAATGGTTAAGGTCTTAACTCTTACTCTGGCCTAATAGCTAATGTCTTAAGTCTTACTCTGGCCTAATAGCTAAGGTCTTAGACTCGTACTCTGGCCTACTGGTTAAAGTCTTAACTCTTACTCTGGCCTCCTGGTTAAGGTCTTAACTCTTACTCTGGCCTAATAGCTAAGGTCTTAACTCTTACTCTGGCCTAATAGCTAAGGTCTTAACTCTTACTCTGGCCTACTGGTTAAGGTCTTAACTCTTACTCTGGCCTAATAGCTAAGGTCTTAGACTCGTACTCTGGCCTACTGGTTAAGGTCTTAACTCTTTCTCTGGCCTAATAGCTAAGGTCTTAACTCTTACTCTGGCCTAATAGCTAAGGTCTTAGACCCGTACTATGGCCTACTGGTTAAGTTCTTAACTCATACTATGGCCTACAGGTTAAGGTCTTAACTCTTACTCTGGCCTAATAGCTAAGGTCTTAACTCTTACTTTGGCCTAATAGCTAAGGTCTTAGACTCGTACTATGGCCTACAGGTTAAGGTCTTAACTCTTACTCTGGCCTACTGGTTAAGGTCTTAACTCTTACTCTGGCCTAATAGCTAAGGTCTTAACTCTTACTCTGGCCTAATAGCTAACGTCTTAACTCTTACTCTGGCCTAATAGCTAAGGTCTTAACTCTTACTCTGGCCTAATGGCTAAGGTCTTAACTCTTACTCTGGCCTACTGGTTAAGGTCTTAACTCTTACTCTGGCCTAATAGCTAAGGTCTTAACTCTTACTCTGGCCTAATAGCTAAGGTCTTAGACTCGTACACTGGCCTACTGGTTAAGGTCTTAACTCTTACTCTGGCCTAATAGCTAAGAACTTAGACTCGTACTCTGGCCTACTGGTTAAGGTCTTAACTCTTAATCTGGCCTAATAGTTAAGGTCTTAGACTCGTACTCTGGCCTACTGGTTAAGGTCTTAACTCTTACTCTGGCCTACTGGTTAAGGTCTTAACTCTAACTCCGGTCTAATAGCTAAGGTCTTAGACTCGTACTCTGGCCTAATTGTTAAGGTCTTAACTCGTACTCTGGCTTAATGGTTAAGGTCTTAACTCTTACTCTGGCCTAATAGCTAAGGTCTTAACTCTTACTCTGGCCTAATAGCTAAGGTCTTAGACTCGTACTCTGGCCTACTGGTTAAAGTCTTAACTCTTACTCTGGCCTCCTGGTTAAGGTCTTAACTCTTACTCTGGCCTAATAGCTAAGGTCTTAACTCTTACTCTGGCCTAATAGCTAAGGTCTTAACTCTTACTCTGGCCTACTGGTTAAGGTCTTAACTCTTACTCTGGCCTAATAGCTAAGGTCTTAGACTCGTACTCTGGCCTACTGGTTAAGGTCTTAACTCTTTCTCTGGCCTAATAGCTAAGGTCTTAACTCTTACTCTGGCCTAATAGCTAAGGTCTTAGACCCGTACTATGGCCTACTGGTTAAGTTCTTAACTCATACTATGGCCTACAGGTTAAGGTCTTAACTCTTACTCTGGCCTAATAGCTAAGGTCTTAACTCTTACTTTGGCCTAATAGCTAAGGTCTTAGACTCGTACTATGGCCTACAGGTTATGGTCTTAACTCTTACTCTGGCCTACTGGTTAAGGTCTTAACTCTTACTCTGGCCTAATAGCTAAGGTCTTAACTCTTACTCTGGCCTAATAGCTAAGGTCTTAGACCCGTACCATGGCCTACAGGTTAAGGTCTTAACTCTTACTCTGGCCTACTGGTTAAGGTCTTAACTCTTACTCTGGCCTAATAGCTAAGGTCTTAGACTCGTTCTATGGCCTACAGGTTAAGGTCTTAACCCTTACTCTGGCCTAATAGCTAAGGTCTTAGACTCGTACTCTGGCCTACTGGTTAAGGTCTTAACTCTTACTCTGGCCTAATAGCTAAGGTCTTAACTCTTACTCTGGCCTAATAGCTAAGGTCTTAACTCTTACTCTGGCCTAATAGCTAAGGTCTTAACTCTTACTCTGGCCTAATAGCTAAGGTCTTAGACTCGTACACTGGCCTACTGGTTAAGGTCTTAACTCTTACTCTGGCCTTCTGGTTAAGGTCTTAACTCTTACTCTGGCCTAATAGCTAAGGTCTTAGACTCGTACTCTGGCCTACTGGTTAAGGTCTTAACTCTTACTCTGGCCTACTGGTTAAGGTCTTAACTCTTACTCTGACCTAATAGCTAAGGTCTTAGACTCGTACTCTGGACTAATGGTTAAGGTCTTAACTCGTACTCTGGCCTAATAGCTAAGGTCTTAACTCTTACTCTGGCCTAACGGTTAAGGTCTTAACTCTTACTCTGGCCTACTGGTTAAGGTCTTAACTCTTACTCTGGCCTAATAGCTAAGGTCTTATCTCTTACTCTTGCCTAATAGCTAAGGTCCTAGACTCGTACTATGGCCTACAGGTTAAGGTCTTATCTCTTACTCTGGCCTACTGGTTAAGGTCTTAACTCTTACTCTGGCCTAATAGCTAAGGTCTTAGACTCGTACTCTGGCCTACTGGTTGAGGTCTTAACTCTTACTCTGGCCTAATAGCTAAGGTCTTAGACTCGTACTCTGGCCTAATAGCTAAGGTCTTAGACTCTTCCTCTGGCCTACTGGTTAAGGTCTTAACTCTTACTCTGGCCTAATAGCTAAGGTCTTAACTCTTACTCTGGCCTAATGGTTAAGGTCTTAGCTTTTACTCTGGCCTAATAGCTAAGGTCTTAGACTCTTCCTCTGGCCTACTGGTTAAGGTCTTAACTCTTACTCTGGCCTAATAGCTAAGGTCTTAACTCTTACTCTGGCCTAATAGCTAACGTCTTAACTCTTACTCTGGCCTAATAGCTAAGGTCTTAACTCTTACTCTGGCCTAATGGCTAAGGTCTTAACTCTTACTCTGGCCTACTGGTTAAGGTTTTAACTCTTACTCTGGCCTAATAGCTAAGGTCTTAACTCTTACTCTGGCCTAATAGCTAAGGTCTTAGACTCGTACACTGGCCTACTGGTTAAGGTCTTAACTCTTACTCTGGCCTACTGGTTAAGGTCTTAACTCTTACTCTGGCCTAATAGCTAAGGTCTTAGACTCATACTCTGGCCTACTGGTTAAGGTCTTAACTCTTACTCTGCCCTACTGGTTAAGGTCTTAACTCTTACTCTGACCTAATAGCTAAGGTCTTAGACTCGTACTCTGGCCTAATGGTTAAGGTCTTAACTCGTACTCTGGCCTAATAGCTAAGGTCTTAACTCTTACTCTGGCCTAACGGTTAAGGTCTTAACTCTTCCTCTGGCCTACTGGTTAAGGTCTCAAATCTTACTCTGGCCTAATAGCTAAGGTCTTAGACTCGTACTCTGGCCTACTGGTTAAGGTCTTAACTCTTACTCTGGCCTACTGGTTAAGGTCTTAACTCTAACTCCGGTCTAATAGTTAAGGTCTTAGACTCGTACTCTGACCTAATGGTTAAGGTCTTAACTCGTACTCTGGCTTAATGGTTAAGGTCCTAACTCTTACTCTGGCATAATAGCTAAGGTCTTAACTCTTACTCTGGCCTAATAGCTAATGTCTTAACTCTTACTCTGGCCTAATAGCTAAGGTCTTAGACTCGTACTCTGGCCTACTGGTTAAAGTCTTAACTCTTACTCTGGCCTCCTGGTTAAGGTCTTAACTCTTACTCTGGCCTAATAGCTAAGGTCTTAACTCTTACTCTGGCCTAATAGCTAAGGTCTTAGACCCGTACTATGGCCTACTGGTTAAGTTCTTAACTCATACTATGGCCTACAGGTTAAGGTCTTAACTCTTACTCTGGCCTAATAGCTAAAGTCTTAGCTCTTACTTTGGCATAATAGCTAAGGTCTTAGACTCGTACTATGGCCTACAGGTTAAGGTCTTAACTCTTACTCTGGCCTACTGGTTAAGGTCTTAACTCTTACTCTGGCCTAATAGCTAAGGTCTTAACTCTTACTCTGGCCTAATAGCTAAGGTCTTAGACCCGTACAATGGCCTACAGGTTAAGGTCTTAACTCTTACTCTGGCCTACTGGTTAAGGTCTTAACTCTTACTCTGGCCTAATAGCTAAGGTCTTAGACTCGTTCTATGGCCTACAGGTTAAGGTCTTTACCCTTACTCTGGCCTAATAGCTAAGGTCTTAGACTCGTACTCTGGCCTACTGGTTAAGGTCTTAACTCTTACTCTGGCCTAATAGCTAAGGTCTTAACTCTTACTCTGGCCTAATAGCTAAGGTCTTAACTCTTACTCTGGCCTAATAGCTAAGGTCTTAGACTCTTACTCTGGCCTAATGGTTAAGGTCTTAACTCTTACTCTGGCCTAATAGCTAAGATCTTAACTCTTACTCTGCCCTACTGGTTAAGGTCTTAACTCTTACTCTGGCCTAATAGTTAAGGTCTTAGACTCGTACTCTGACCTAATGGTTAAGGTCTTAACTCTTACTCTGGCCTACTGGTTAAGGTCTTAACTCTTACTCTGGCCTACTGGTTAAGGACTTAACTCTTACTCTGGCCTAATAGCTAAGGTCTTATCTCTTACTCTTGCCTAATAGCTAAGGTCTTAGACTCGTACAATGGCCTACAGGTTAAGGTCTTAACTCTTACTCTGGCCTACTGGTTAAGGTCTTAACTCTTACTCTGGCCTAATAGCTAAGGTCTTATCTCTTACTCTTGCCTAATAGCTAAGGTCCTAGACTCGTACTATGGCCTACAGGTTAAGGTCTTATCTCTTACTCTGGCCTACTGGTTAAGGTCTTAACTCTTACTCTGGCCTAATAGCTAAGGTCTTAGACTCGTACTCTGGCCTACTGGTTGAGGTCTTAACTCTTACTCTGGCCTAATAGCTAAGGTCTTAGACTCGTACTCTGGCCTAATAGCTAAGGTCTTAGACTCTTCCTCTGGCCTACTGGTTAAGGTCTTAACTCTTACTCTGGCCTAATAGCTAAGGTCTTAACTCTTACTCTGGCCTAATGGTTAAGGTCTTAGCTTTTACTCTGGCCTAATAGCTAAGGTCTTAGACTCTTCCTCTGGCCTACTGGTTAAGGTCTTAACTCTTACTCTGGCCTAATAGCTAAGGTCTTAACTCTTACTCTGGCCTAATAGCTAACGTCTTAACTCTTACTCTGGCCTAATAGCTAAGGTCTTAACTCTTACTC
Organism: Triturus cristatus; assembly: GCF_964204655.1. Lineage (NCBI taxonomy): Eukaryota > Metazoa > Chordata > Amphibia > Caudata > Salamandridae > Triturus > Triturus cristatus. The sequence goes on from NC_140592.1 coordinate 545,444,829, forward strand.
TGGCCTAATGGCTAAGGTCTTAACTCTTACTCTGGCCTACTGGTTAAGGTCTTAACTCTTACTCTGGCCTAATAGCTAAGGTCTTAACTCTTACTCTGGCCTAATAGCTAAGGTCTTAGACTCGTACACTGGCCTACTGGTTAAGGTCTTAACTCTTACTCTGGCCTACTGGTTAAGGTCTTAACTCTTACTCTGGCCTAATAGCTAAGGTCTTAGACTCATACTCTGGCCTACTGGTTAAGGTCTTAACTCTTACTCTGCCCTACTGGTTAAGGTCTTAACTCTTACTCTGACCTAATAGCTAAGGTCTTAGACTCGTACTCTGGCCTAATGGTTAAGGTCTTAACTCGTACTCTGGCCTAATAGCTAAGGTCTTAACTCTTACTCTGGCCTAACGGTTAAGGTCTTAACTCTTCCTCTGGCCTACTGGTTAAGGTCTCAAATCTTACTCTGGCCTAATAGCTAAGGTCTTAGACTCGTACTCTGGCCTACTGGTTAAGGTCTTAACTCTTACTCTGGCCTACTGGTTAAGGTCTTAACTCTAACTCCGGTCTAATAGTTAAGGTCTTAGACTCGTACTCTGACCTAATGGTTAAGGTCTTAACTCATACTCTGGCTTAATGGTTAAGGTCTTAACTCTTACTCTGGCATAATAGCTAAGGTCTTAACTCTTACTCTGGCCTAATAGCTAAGGTCTTAACTCTTACTCTGGCCTAATAGCTAAGGTCTTAGACTCGTACTCTGGCCTACTGGTTAAAGTCTTAACTCTTACTCTGGCCTCCTGGTTAAGGTCTTAACTCTTACTCTGGCCTAATAGCTAAGGTCTTAACTCTTACTCTGGCCTAATAGCTAAGGTCTTAGACCCGTACTATGGCCTACTGGTTAAGTTCTTAACTCATACTATGGCCTACAGGTTAAGGTCTTAACTCTTACTCTGGCCTAATAGCTAAAGTCTTAACTCTTACTTTGGCATAATAGCTAAGGTCTTAGACTTGTACTATGGCCTACAGGTTAAGGTCTTAACTCTTACTCTGGCCTACTGGTTAAGGTCTTAACTCTTACTCTGGCCTAATAGCTAAGGTCTTAACTCTTACTCTGGCCTAATAGCTAAGGTCTTAGACCCGTACAATGGCCTACAGGTTAAGGTCTTAACTCTTACTCTGGCCTACTGGTTAAGGTCTTAACTCTTACTCTGGCCTAATAGCTAAGGTCTTAGACTCGTTCTATGGCCTACAGGTTAAGGTCTTTACCCTTACTCTGGCCTAATAGCTAAGGTCTTAGACTCGTACTCTGGCCTACTGGTTAAGGTCTTAACTCTTACTCTGGCCTAATAGCTAAGGTCTTAACTCTTACTCTGGCCTAATAGCTAAGGTCTTAACTCTTACTCTGGCCTAATAGCTAAGGTCTTAGACTCTTACTCTGGCCTAATGGTTAAGGTCTTAACTCTTACTCTGGCCTAATAGCTAAGATCTTAACTCTTACTCTGCCCTACTGGTTAAGGTCTTAGCTCTTACTCTGGCCTAATAGCTAAGGTCTTAGACTCGTACTCTGACCTAATGGTTAAGGTCTTAACTCTTACTCTGGCCTACTGGTTAAGGTCTTAACTCTTACTCTGGCCTACTGGTTAAGGACTTAACTCTTACTCTGGCCTAATAGCTAAGGTCTTATCTCTTACTCTTGCCTAATAGCTAAGGTCTTAGACTCGTACAATGGCCTACAGGTTAAGGTCTTAACTCTTACTCTGGCCTACTGGTTAAGGTCTTAACTCTTACTCTGGCCTAATAGCTAAGGTCTTAGACTCGTACTCTGGCCTACTGGTTGAGGTCTTAACTCTTACTCTGGCCTAATAGCTAAGGTCTTAGACTCGTACTCTGGCCTAATAGCTAAGGTCTTAGACTCTTCCTCTGGCCTACTGGTTAAGGTCTTAACTCTTACTCTGGCCTAATAGCTAAGGTCTTAACTCTTACTCTGGCCTAATGGTTAAGGTCTTAGCTCTTACTCTGGCCTAATAGCTAAGGTCTTAGACTCTTACTCTGGCCTACTGTTTAAGGTCTTAACTCTTACTCTGGCCTAATAGCTAACGTCTTAACTCTTACTCTGGCCTAATAGCTAAGGTCTTAACTCTTACTCTGGCCTAATGGCTAAGGTCTTAACTCTTACTCTGGCCTACTGTTATGTTATGTTATGTTAAGTGTTGCTTGTAAAGCGCACTGACACCGAAGCTTCCTGGCGCTGGTAGACAGAACAGAGCAGAGTGAGGAGGAAGTAGAGGTAAAAGAATCTACGTGAGGGTAGGGAAAAAGAAAGTTTTTAACATTTTCCTAAAGTTAAGGAAGGAAGAGCAGGATTTGATAGAAAGAGGGAGGGTGTTCCAAAGTCCAGGGGCCAACTGGGAGAACCGGCGTCCGCCGAATCTCTTGGTTTTGCCCCTGGGGATGATCAACAAGTCAAGGTGGGCGGATCGAAGGTGGCGTGTGGGACAATAAGGGTGGATGGTGGATTTCAGGAAGGCAGGGGAAGGGCAATGAAGTGCCTTGAAGGTAAGACAAGCCACCTTGAAGGCAGCCCTTCGCTCAACCGGGAGCCAGTGCAAATTCACAAGCAAAGGTTTGGCTGATTGCCATCTGGGTGTTCCATGGATCAAGCGGGCGGCCTGGTTCTGGACAATTTGGAGGCGTTGAGTCAAGTATTGTGGGAGACCGTGATAGATAGCGTTAGAAAAATCCAGACGGGAGAGTACCAGCGAGATGACAGTTTGGGTGAGTGCTGCCGGGGGGAGAAAGTGGCGGATTTTGCGGATCCTCCGAAGTTGAAACATACAGGAGGAAACCACCGCACCCACCTGAGCCCTGAGAGAAAGCTCGGTGTCAATGATGACACCTAGACTTTTTACTGTTTTTGCAGGAACGGGGGGGGAGCCGAACTCTGGAGGCCAGAACTGTGGACCCCAGTAGGTGGAGCTGAGTCCAGGAAGTAGGAGCTCAGTTTTACCGGGGTTCAGCTTCAATTGGTTCTGGTTCATCCAGAGTTGGATATGAGTCATGGCTCCATGAAATGTTTTGATGGCATTTGGTGAGTTGAGGGGGAAGATGATCTGGAGATCGTCAGCGTAGTTATAAGTGACGATGTCCCATTTCAGGAGTGATTGAATAAGTGGTCGGAGGTAAAGATTAAAAAGGAGCGGGGAAAGGGAAGAGCCTTGGGGAACACCACAGGATGTGAGAGTTTTCTTTGCAGTGTAGGGACCAAGGCGGACCGCCTGTGTTCTCCCCGTGAGAAAGGACCTGACCCACTCAAAAGCAACGCCCTGGATGCCCGCCTGCCCGACACGGTGGAGAAGGATGTCATGATCCACCGTGTCGAACGCGGCCGACAGATCCAGTAGGACGAGGGCTTGGGGTTTTCCCGCGTCCGCGTTGCCTCTGAGTGTGTCAAGGACTGCCAGGATAACGGCTTCAGTAGAATGGGCGGGTCTGAAGCCGGCCTGAGTTGGTACAAGGTAGCCAGAGGATTCTATAAACCTGGATAGGCAGCGAGTGACGTGAGCCTCCATAAGTTTAGAGAAATAAGGGAGAAGGGAGATGGGGCGGTAGTTTGATGGCTCCAACATGTCGGCGCCAGGTTTTTTTAGTAGGGGAACCAGAATGGCTTCCTTGAAGGAAGTGGGGCAGACGCCGCTACTGAGGGAGCTATTAAGAAGATGAAGGATACTGTCAGGTAAATTGAGACATATGCTCCGCAGAACGGACGGTGGGCAGCAATCATTTGGGGAACCGGATTTTACACGAGTGGCTAGTTCCGCCAGAGAAGAAGAGTCTAGAGCCGGGAAAGAAGTGAAGGACAATGTGTTATTAAGGGATGTATCCGGTAGTGACAGTTGGGAAAGTGAAGGAATGGATTTTTTAATTGTGGAGATTTTTTCTAGAAAGAACGAGTTCAGGGTGTCACAGGCCTCCTGTGTAGGGGTCTGGGCTGGTAGGGTCCTGTCGTCTGTGGTTAACTCGTTCAAAACTCTGAACACCTCCTTAGATTTGTTAGCTGCCAGGGAGATCCTACTGGCGAAGTGTTCGGTTTTTGCTGAACGGATAGCTGACTTAAATTCTTTACGGGCAATCAGGTAAGATTGTTTGGCTAGGTCAGAATAATCGTGTCTCCAGATGCGTTCCAACTGGCGAGTTTTGAGTTTCCGGGCTTTGAGGTCGTCGGAAAACCATCTGTGAGAGTTCCTGTGTCTGGTGCAGGGGAATTTGACCAAGGGAGCAAACAAATCGCTGGCCGACTCAAGCCAGGTGGCCACGTTATATTCTAGCCTATCCGTGTCAATAGAGTCAGAGATCGCCGGGCAGGAGTCAGCCAGGGCAGTAAGAAATCCCTGGGAGTCATATGAACTCCATTTGCGGGCAAGGCCGCCGGCCATCAAGGGAACAGGGGCCTGAGCAGCAGCCGTGATGATGGTGTCTACCAAGTGATGGTCAGACCAGGCACACGGACGTATGACTGGTGGAGACAACTCCAGGTTGCAAGTCCAGATCTGGTCCAAAACATGTCCCTTAATGTGAGTAGGTTCGGAGACATGCTGGACAAGGTTCAGGCTTTTGAGCGTCTCAAAAAGCTCAGTAGCATGAGGGCCGGCGTGACTGTCGCCAAACCAGTAGTTCAGATCGCCAAAAATGGCGAGGTGGGAGTGCGATATGAGAAGGGAAGACAGATCTTCACTAAGAATGGTGGGAAAAGATGGCATGGGGTGTGGGGGCCGATAAAGTAGAAAGAAAGTGAGGGGACCAACGTCCGTTTGCACGCTGATGATTAGGTTCTCCACCTCAGGTAGCGGAAGGGAGTAAGAGGATAAGGATATCAGACGCTTGGAGATAATGGCCGCTACTCCACCCCCAGGCCGGTCGCCAGGGCGGTCGGCGCGAAGGATGTAGTAATCGGGGGGGAGGGCTGCCAGAATATCCGGCGTGGACTCTGAGGTGAGCCATGTTTCTGTCAGTAAGAGTATGTCAGGGGTCGAGCTGGTTAGCAGGATAAAAATATCCTCAGAGTGCTTCACCATTGAGCGGGTATTAAGATAAGAAACCCTGAGGGATGTGGTGTTCGCTGGTGGCAAGGCTAAGGGTATACGGCCCTTGATAAGGAGTTGGTTAGGGCGCGATAGGCCTGATGACATAATACGATGCAAGGTCGTAGGAGATGGTAGAGTGACGGTGTGCTGAAGGTCTCTGAGTGCTTGGGGGGAATATGTAATAGGCTGGGCAGCATGGCATGCCCTCAGGCCCGTCCTGGCGCGGACGGGCGCAGACGGGCTTGCCTTTGGCGCGCCTTCGGCGCGCAGGCGGCGCGCCCGCTGCGCTCGTCCGCTGCGCGTCCGGGGAATGCACATTATATAAAGGCGTGAAGGGGCGGAGTCAGGGGCGTCGCCTCAGAAAGGGGCGTGGCCTCCGTCCTCGCCGGAATGGCGGTGTGAGCAAGTTTGCCGGTTCAGGTCAACGGCAGCGCTGTAGCAGCAGCGTGACAGCAGGTAGGCACCAAGAGTGCGAGTGCAACACAAAAGATAAAATCACAGTGCAGTTGTAAATGTTTTAAAAAAAATCGAACACAAGACGCTCTCGGCTTCCGCCTCAAGAGCTCGAATCTGTCTGACGCGCGGCGCTAGTGAGCAATACTATTTATAGGGGCGGAGTCAGGGGAGTCGCCTCAGAAAGGGGCGTGGCCTCCGTCCTCGCCGGAATGGCGGTGTGAGCAAGTTTGCCGGTTCAGGTCAACGGCAGCGCTGTAGCAGCAGCGTGACAGCAGGTAGGCACCAAGAGTGCGAGTGCAACACAAAAGATAAAATCACAGTGCAGTTGTAAATGTTTTAAAAAAAATCGAACACAAGACGCTCTCGGCTTCCGCCTCAAGAGCTCGAATCTGTCTGACGCGCGGCGCTAGTGAGCAATACTATTTATAGGGGCGGAGTCAGGGGCGTCGCCTCAGAAAGGGGCGTGGCCTCCGTCCTCGCCGGAATGGCGGTATGAGCAAGTTTGCCGGTTCAGGTCAACGGCAGCGCTGTAGCAGCAGCGTGACAGCAGGTAGGCACCAAGAGTGCGAGTGCAACACAAAAGATAAAATCACAGTGCAGTTGTAAATGTTTTAAAAAAAATCGAACACAAGACGCTCTCGGCTTCCGCCTCAAGAGCTCGAATCTGTCTGACGCGCGGCGCTAGTGAGCAATACTATTTATAGGGGCGGAGTCAGGGGCGTCGCCTCAGAAAGGGGCGTGGCCTCCGTCCTCGCCGGAATGGCGGTGTGAGCAAGTTTGCCGGTTCAGGTCAACGGCAGCGCTGTAGCAGCAGCGTGACAGCAGGTAGGCACCAAGAGTGCGAGTGCAACACAAAAGATAAAATCACAGTGCAGTTGTAAATGTTTTAAAAAAAATCGAACACAAGACGCTCTCGGCTTCCGCCTCAAGAGCTCGAATCTGTCTGACGCGCGGCGCTAGTGAGCAATACTATTTATAGGGGCGGAGTCAGGGGCGTCGCCTCAGAAAGGGGCGTGGCCTCCGTCCTCGCCGGAATGGCGGTATGAGCAAGTTTGCCGGTTCAGGTCAACGGCAGCGCTGTAGCAGCAGCGTGACAGCAGGTAGGCACCAAGAGTGCGAGTGCAACACAAAAGATAAAATCACAGTGCAGTTGTAAATGTTTTAAAAAAAATCGATCACAAGACGCTCTCGGCTTCCGCCTCAAGAGCTCGAATCTGTCTGACGCGCGGCGCTAGTGAGCAATACTATTTATAGGGGCGGAGTCAGGGGCGTCGCCTCAGAAAGGGGCGTGGCCTCCGTCCTCGCCGGAATGGCGGTGTGAGCAAGTTTGCCGGTTCAGGTCAACGGCAGCGCTGTAGCAGCAGCGTGACAGCAGGTAGGCACCAAGAGTGCGAGTGCAACACAAAAGATAAAATCACAGTGCAGTTGTAAATGTTTTTAAAAAAAATCGAACACAAGACGCTCTCGGCTTCCGCCTCAAGAGCTCGAATCTGGTTAAGGTCTTAACTCTTACTCTGGCCTAATAGCTAAGGTCTTAACTCTTACTCTGGCCTAATAGCTAAGGTCTTAGACTCGTTCTCTGGCCTACTGGTTAAGGTCTTAACTCTTACTCTGGCCTACTGGTTAAGGTCTTAACTTTTACTCTGGCCTAATAGCTAAAGTCTTAACTCTTACTCTTGCCTAATAGCTACGGTCTTAGACTCGTACTCTGGCCTACTGGTTAAGGTCTTAACTCTTACTCTGGCCTACTGGTTAAGGTCTTAATTCTTACTCTGACCTAATAGCTAAGGTCTTAGACTCGTACTCTGGCCTAATGGTTAAGGTCTTAACTTGTACTCTGGCCTAATAGCTAAGGTCTTAACTCTTACTCTGGCCTAATGGTTAAGGTCTTAACTCTTCCTCTGGCCTACTGGTTAAGGTCTTAACTCTTACTCTGGCCCAATAGCTAAGGTCTTAACTCTTTCTCTGGCCTAATGGTTAAGGTCTTAGCTCTTACTCTGGCCTAATAGCTAAGGTCTTAGACTCTTACTGTGGCCTACTGGTTAAGGTCTTAACTCTTACTCTGGCCTAATAGCTAACGTCTTAACTCTTACTCTGGCCTAATAGCTAAGGTCTTAACTCTTACTCTGGCCTAATGGCTAAGGTCTTAACCCTTACTCTGGAATACTGGTTAAGGTCTTAACTCTTACTCTGGCCTAATAGCTAAGGTCTTAACTCTTACTCTGGCCTAATAGCTAAGGTCTTAGACTCGTACTCTGGCCTACTGGTTAAGGTCTTAACTCTTACTCTGGCCTACTGGTTAAGGTCTTAACTCTTACTCTGGCCTAATAGCTAAGGTCTTAGACTCGTACTCTGGCCTACTGGTTAAGGTCTTAACTCTTACTCTGGCCTACTGGTTAAGGTCTTAACTCTTACTCTGACCTAATAGCTAAGGTCATAGACTCGTACTCTGGCTTAATGGTTAAGGTCTTAACTCGTACTCTGGCCTAATAGCTAAGGTCTTAACTCTTACTCTGGCCTAATAGCTAAGGTCTTAGACTCGTACTCTGGCCTACTGGTTAAGGTCTTAACTCTTACACTGGCCTACTGGTTAAGGTCTAAACTCTCACTCTGGCCTAATAGCTAAGGTCTTAACTCTTACTCTGGCCTAATAGCTAAGGTCTTAGACTCGTACTATAGCCTACAGGTTAAGGTCTTAACTCTTACTCTGGCCTAATAGCTAAGAACTTAGACTCGTACTCTGGCCTACTGGTTAAGGTCTTAACTCTTACTCTGGCCTAATAGCTAAGGTCTTAGACTCGTACTCTGGCCTACTGGTTAAGGTCTTAACTCTTACTCTGGCCTACTGGTTAAGGTCTTAACTCTAACTCCGGTATAATAGCTAAGGTCTTAGACTCGTACTCTGGCCTAATGGTCAAGGTCTTGACTTGTACTCTGGCTTAATGGTTAAGGTCTTAACTCTTACTCTGGCCTAATAGCTAAGGTCTTAACTCTTACTCTGGCCTAATAGCTAAGGTCTTAGATTCGTACTCTAGCCTACTGGTTAAGGTCTTAACTCTTACTCTGGCCTACTGGTTAAGGTCTTAACTCTAACTCCGGTCTAATAGCTAAGGTCTTAGACTCGTACTCTGGCCTAATGGTTAAGGTCTTAACCCGTACTCTGGCTTAATGGTTAAGGTCTTAACTCTTACTCTGGCCTAATAGCTAAGGTCTTAACTCTTACTCTGGCCTAATAGCTAAGGTCTTAACTCTTACTCTGGCCTATTAGATAAGGTCTTAGACTCGTACTCTGGCCTTCTGGTTAAAGTCCTAACTCTTACTCTGGCCTCCTGGTTAGGGTCTTAACTCTTACTCTGGCCTAATAGCTAAGGTCTTAACTCTTACTCTGGCCTAATAGCTAAGGTCTTAACTCTTACTCTGGCCTACTGGTTAAGGTCTTAACTCTTTCTCTGGCCTAATAGCTAAGGTCTTAACTCTTACTCTGGCCTAATAACTAAGGTCTTAGACACGTACTATGGCCTACTGGTTAAGTTCTTAACTGATACTATGGCCTACAGGTTAAGGTCTTAACTCTTACTCTGGCCTAATAGCTAAGGTCTTAACTCTTACTCTGGCCTAATAGCTAAGGTCTTAGACTCGTACTATGGCATAATAGCTAAGGTCTTAGACCCGTGCTATGGCCTACAGGTTAAGGTCTTAACTCTTACTCTGGCCTACTGGTTAAGGTCTTAACTCTTACTCTGGCCTAATAGCTAAGGTCTTAGACTCGTTCTATGGCCTACAGGTTAAGGTCTTAACCCTTACTCTGGCCTAATAGCTAAGGTCTTAGACTCGTACTCTGGCCTACTGGTTAAGGTCTTAACTCTTACTCTGGCCTAATAGCTAAGGTCTTAACTCTTACTCTGGCCTACTGGTTAAGGTCTTAACTCTTACTATGGCCTAATAGCTAAGGTCTTAACTCTTACTCTGGCCTAATATCTAAGGTCTTAACTCTTACTCTGGCCTAATAGCTAAGGTCTTAACTCTTACTCTGGCCTAATAGCTAAGGTCTTAGACTCTTACTCTGGCCTAATGGTTAAGGTCTTAACTCTTACTCTGGCCTAATTGCTAAGGTCTTAACTCTTACTCTGGCCTAATAGGTAAGGTCTTAACTCTTACTCTGGCCTACTGGTTAAGGTCTTAACTCTTACTCTGGCCTAATAGCTAAGGTCTTAGACTCGTACTCTGGCCTACTGGTTGAGGTCTTAACTCTTACTCTGGCCTAATAGCTAAGGTCTTAGACTCGTACTCTGGCCTAATAGCTAAGGTCTTACGCTCTTCCTCTGGCCTAATGGTTAAGGTCTTAACTCTTACTCTGGCCTAATAGCTAAGGTCTTAACTCTTACTCTGGCCTAATGGTTAAGGTCTTAGCTCTTACTCTGGCCTAATAGCTAAGGTCTTAGACTCTTACTCTGGCCTACTGGTTAAGGTCTTAACTCTTACTCTGGCCTAATAGCTAACGTCTTAACTCTTACTCTGGCCTAATAGCTAAGGTCTTATCTCTTACTCTGGCCTAATGGCTAAGGTCTTAACTCTTACTCTGGCCTACTGGTTAAGGTTTTAACTCTTACTCTGGCCTAATAGCTAAGGTCTTAACTCTTACTCTGGCCTAATAGCTAAGGTCTTAGACTCGTACTCTGGCCTACTGGTTAAGGTCTTAACTCTTACTCTGGCCTACTGGTTAAGGTCTTAACTCTTACTCTGGCCTAATTGCTAAGGTCTTAACTCTTACTCTGGCCTAATAGCTAAGGTCTTAACTCTTACTCTGGCCTACTGGTTAAGGTCTTAACTCTTACTCTGGCCTAATAGCTAAGGTCTTAGACTCGTACTCTGGCCTACTGGTTAAGGTCTTAACTCTTACTCTGGCCTAATAGCTAACGTCTTAACTCTTACTCTGGCCTAATAGCTAAGGTCTTAACTCTTACTCTGGCCTAATGGCTAAGGTCTTAACTCTTACTCTGGCCTACTGGTTAAGGTTTTAACTCTTACTCTGGCCTAATAGCTAAGGTCTTAACTCTTACTCTGGCCTAATAGCTAAGGTCTTAGACTCGTACTCTGGCCTACTGGTTAAGGTCTTAACTCTTACTCTGGCCTACTGGTTAAGGTCTTAACTCTTACTCTGGCCTAATAGCTAAGGTCTTAGACTCGTACTCTGGCCTACTGGTTAAGGTCTTAACTCTTACTCTGGCCTACTGGTTAAGGTCTTAACTCTTACTCTGACCTAATAGCTAAGGTCTTAGACTCGTACTCTGGCCTAATGGTTAAGGTCTTAACTCGTACTCTTGCCTAATAGCTAAGGTCTTTACACTTACTCTGGCCTAATGGTTAAGGTCTTAACTCTTCCTCTGGCCTACTGGTTAAGGTCTTAACTCTTACTCTGGCCTAATAGCTAAGGTCTTAGCTCTTACTCTGGCCTAATAGCTAAGGTCTTAGACTCTTACTGTGGCCTACTGGTTAAGGTCTTAACTCTTACTCTGGCCTAATAGCTAACGTCTTAACTCTTACTCTGGCCATATAGCTAAGGTCTTAACTCTTACTCTGGCCTAATGGCTAAGGTCTTAACCCTTACTCTGGAATACTGGTTAAGGTCTTAACTCTTACTCTGGCCTAATAGCTAAGGTCTTAACTCTTACTCTGGCCTAATAGCTAAGGTCTTAGACTCGTACTCTGGCCTACTGGTTAAGGTCTTAACTCTTACTCTGGCCTACTGGTTAAGGTCTTAACTCTTACTCTGGCCTAATAGCTAAGGTCTTAGACTCGTACTCTGGCCTACTGGTTAAGGTCTTAACTCTTACTCTGGCCTACTGGTTAAGGTCTTAACTCTTACTCTGGCCTAATAGCTAAGGTCTTAGACTCGTTCTATGGCCTACAGGTTAAGGTCTTAACCCTTACTCTGGCCTAATAGCTAAGGTCTTAGACTCGTACTCTGGCCTACTGGTTAAGGTCTTAACTCTTACTCTGGCCTAATAGCTAAGGTGTTAACTCTTACTCTGGCCTACTGGTTAAGGTCTTAACTCTTACTATGGCCTAATAGCTAAGGTCTTAACTCTTACTCTGGCCTAATATCTAAGGTCTTAACTCTTACTCTGGCCTAATAGCTAAGGTCTTAACTCTTACTCTGGCCTAATAGCTAAGGTCTTAGACTCTTACTCTGGCCTAATGGTTAAGGTCTTAACTCTTACTCTGGCCTAATTGCTAAGGTCTTAACTCTTACTCTGGCCTAATAGGTAAGGTCTTAACTCTTACTCTACCTACTGGTTAAGGTCTTAACTCTTACTCTGGCCTAATAGCTAAGTTCTTAGACTCGTACTCTGGCCTACTGGTTGAGGTCTTAACTCTTACTCTGGCCTAATAGCTAAGGTCTTAGACTCGTACTCTGGCCTAATAGCTAAGGTCTTAGACTCTTCCTCTGGCCTAATGGTTAAGGTCTTAACTCTTACTCTGGCCTAATAGCTAAGGTCTTAACTCTTACTCTGGCCTAATGGTTAAGGTCTTAGCTCTTACTCTGGCCTAATAGCTAAGGTCTTAGACTCTTACTCTGGCCTACTGGTTAAGGTCTTAACTCTTACTCTGGCCTAATAGCTAACGTCTTAACTCTTACTCTGGCCTAATAGCTAAGGTCTTAACTCTTACTCTGGCCTAATGGCTAAGGTCTTAACTCTTACTCTGGCCTACTGGTTAAGGTCTTAACTCTTACTCTGGCCTAATAGCTAAGGTCTTAACTCTTACTCTGGCCTAATAGCTAAGGTCTTAGACTCGTTCTCTGGCCTACTGGTTAAGGTCTTAACTCTTACTCTGGCCTACTGGTTAAGGTCTTAACTCTTACTCTGGCCTAATAGCTAAAGTCTTAACTCTTACTCTTGCCTAATAGCTACGGTCTTAGACTCGTACTCTGGCCTACTGGTTAAGGTCTTAACTCTTACTCTGGCCTACTGGTTAAGGTCTTAACTCTTACTCTGACCTAATAGCTAAGGTCTTAGACTCGTACTCTGGCCTAATGGTTAAGGTCTTAACTTGTACTCTGGCCTAATAGCTAAGGTCTTAACTCTTACTCTGGCCTAATGGTTAAGGTCTTAACTCTTCCTCTGGCCTACTGGTTAAGGTCTTAACTCTTACTCTGGCCCAATAGCTAAGGTCTTAACTCTTTCTCTGGCCTAATGGTTAAGGTCTTAGCTCTTACTCTGGCCTAATAGCTAAGGTCTTAGACTCTTACTCTGGCCTACTGGTTAAGGTCTGAACACTTACTCTGGCCTAATAGCTAACGTCTTAACTCTTAATCTGGCCTAATAGCTAAGGTCTTAACTCTTACTCTGGCCTAATGGCTAAGGTCTTAACCCTTACTCTGGCCTACTGGTTAAGGTCTTAGACTCTTACTCTGGCCTAATAGCTAAGGTCTTAACTCTTACTCTTGCCTAATAGCTAAGGTCTTAGACTCGCACTCTGGCCTACTGGTTAAGGTCTTAACTCTAACTCTGGCCTACTGGTTAAGGTCTTAACTCTTACTCTGGCCTAACAGCTAAGGTCTTAACTCTTACTCTGACCTAATAGCTAAGGTCTTAGACTCATACTCTGGCTGAATGGTTAAGGTCTTAACTCGTACACTGGCCTAATAGCTAAGGTCTTAACTCTTACTCTGGCCTAATAGCTAAGGTCTTAGACTCGTACTCTGGCCTACTGGTTAAGGTCTTAACTCTTACACTGGCCTACTGGTTAAGGTCTTAGACTCTTACTCTGGCCTAATAGCTAAGGTCTTAACTCTTACTCTTGCCTAATAGCTAAGGTCTTAGACTCGCACTCTGGCCTACTGGTTAAGGTCTTAACTCGTACTCTGGCCTACTGGTTAAGGTCTTAACTCTTACTCTGGCCTACTGGTTAAGGTCTTAACTCTTACTCTGACCTAATAGCTAAGGTCTTAGACTCGTACTCTGGCTGAATGGTTAAGGTCTTAACTCGTACTCTGGCCTAATAGCTAAGGTCTTAACTCTTACTCTGGCCTAATAGCTAAGGTCTTAGACTCGTACTCTGGCCTACTGGTTAAGGTCTTAACTCTTACACTGGCCTACTGGTTAAGGTCTTAACTCTCACTCTGGCCTAATAGCTAAGGTCTTAACTCTTACTCTGGCCTAATAGCTAAGGTCTTAGACTCGTACTATGGCCTACAGGTTAAGGTCTTAACTCTTACTCTGGCCTAATAGCTAAGGTCTTAGACTAGTACTCTGGCCTAATGGTTAAGGTCTTAACTCGTACTCTGGCTTAATGGTTAAGGTCTTAACTCTTACTCTGGCCTAATAGCTAAGGTCTTAACTCTTACTCTGGCCTAATAGCTAAGGTCTTAGACTCGTACTCTGGCCTACTGTTTAAAGTCTTAACTCTTACTCTGGCCTCCTGGTTAAGGTCTTAACTCTTACTCTGGCCTAATAGCTAAGGTCTTAACTCTTACTCTGGCCTAATAGCTAAGGTCTTAACTCTTACTCTGGCCTACTGGTTAAGGCCTTAACTCTTACTCTGGCCTAATAGCTAAGGTCTTAGACTCGTACTCTGGCCTACTGGTTAAGGTCTTAACTCTTTCTCTGGCCTAATAGCTAAGGTCTTAACTCTTACTCTGGCCTAATAGCTAAGGTCTTAGACCCGTACTATGGCCTACTGGTTAAGTTCTTAACTCATACTATGGCCTACAGGTTAAGGTCTTAACTCTTACTCTGGCCTAATAGCTAAGGTCTTAACTCTTACTTTGACCTAATAGCTAAGGTCTTAGACTCGTACTATGGCCTACAGGTTAAGGTCTTAACTCTTACTCTGGCCTACTGGTTAAGGTCTTAACTCTTTTTCTGGCCTAATAGCTAATGTCTTAACTCTTACTCTGGCCTAATAGCTAAGGTCTTAGACCCGTACAATGGCCTACAGGTTAAGGTCTTAACTCTTACTCTAGCCTACTGGTTAAGGTCTTAACTCTTACTCTGGCCTAATAGCTAAGGTCTTAGACTCGTTCTATGGCCTACAGGTTAAGGTCTTAACCCTTACTCTGGCCTAATAGCTAAGGTCTTTGACTCGTACTCTGGCCTACTGGTTAAGGTCTTAACTCTTACTCTGGCCTAATAGCTAAGGTCTTAACTCTTACTCTGTCCTAATAGCTAAGGTCTTAACTCTTACTCTGGCCTAATAGCTAAGGTCTTAACTCTTACTCTGGCCTAATAGCTAAGGTCTTAGACTCTTACTCTGGCCTAATGGTTAAGGTCTTAACTCTTACTCTGGCCTAATAGCTACGTTCTTAACTCTTACTCTGGCCTACTGGTTAAGGTCTTAACTCTTACTCTGGCCTAATAGCTAAGGTCTTATACTCGTACTCTGGCCTAATGGTTAAGGTCTTAACTCTTACTCTGGCCTACTGGTTAAGGTCTTAACTCTTACTCTGGCCTAATAGCTAAGGTCTTATCTCTTACTCTTGCCTAATAGCTAAGGTCTTAGACTCGTACTATGGCCTACAGGTTAAGGTCTTAACTCTTACTCTGGCCTACTGGTTAAGGTCTTATCTCTCACTCTGGCCTAATAGCTAAGGTCTTAGACTCGTACTCTGGCCTACTGGTTGAGGTCTTAACTCTTACTCTAGCCTAATAGCTAAGGTCTTAGACTCGTACTCTGGCCTAATAGCTAAGGTCTTAGACTCGTACTCTGGCCTACTGGTTAAAGTCTTAACTCTTACTCTGGCCTCCTGGTTAAGGTCTTAACTCTTACTCTGGCCTACTGGTTAAGGTCTTAACTCTTACTCTGGCCTAATAGCTAAGGTCTTAACTCTTACTCTGGCCTAATGGTTAAGGTCTTAGCTCTTACTCTGGCCTAATAGCTAAGGTCTTAGACTCTTACTCTGGCCTACTGTTTAAGGTCTTAACTCTTACTCTGGCCTAATAGCTAACGTCTTAACTCTTACTCTGGCCTAATGGCTAAGGTCTTAACTCTTACTCTGGCCTACTGGTTAAGGTCTTAACTCTTACTCTGGCCTAATAGCTAAGGTCTTAACTCTTACTCTGGCCTAATAGCTAAGGTCTTAGACTCGTACTCTGGCCTACTGGTTAAGGTCTTATCTCTTACTCTGGCATACTGGTTAAGGTCTTAACTCTTACTCTGGCCTAATAGCTAAGGTCTTAGACTCGTACTCTGGCCTACTGGTTAAGGTCTTATCTCTTACTCTGGCCTACTGGTTAAGGTCTTAACTCTTACTCTGACCTAGTAGCTAAGGTCTTAGACTCGTACTCTGGCCTAATGGTTAAGGTCTTAACTCGTACTTTGGCCTAATAGCTAAGGTCTTAACTCTTACTCTGGCCTAATGGTTAAGGTCTTAACTCTTCCTCTGGCCTACTGGTTAAGGTCTTAACTCTTTTTCTGGCCTAATAGCTAAGGTCTTAACTCTTTCTCTGGCCTAATGGTTAAGGTCTTAGCTCTTACTCTGGCCTAATAGCTAAGGTCTTAGACTCTTACTCTGGCCTACTGGTTAAGGTCTGAACTCTTACTCTGGCCTAATAGCTAACGTCTTATCTCTTAATCTGGCCTAATAGCTAAGGTCTTAACTCTTACTCTGGCCTAATGGCTAAGGTCTTAACCCTTACTCTGGCCTACTGGTTAAGGTCTTAACTCTTACTCTGGACTAATAGCTAAGGTCTTAACTCTTACTCTTGCCTAATAGCTACGGTCTTAGACTCGTACTCTGGCCTACTGGTTAAGGTCTTAACTCTTACTCTGGCCTACTGGTTAAGGTCTTAACTCTTACTCTGGCCTAATAGCTAAGGTCTTAGACTCGTACTCTGGCCTACTGGTTAAGGTCTTAACTCTTACTCTGGCCTACTGGTTAAGGTCTTAACTCTTACTCTGACCTAATAGCTAAGGTCTTAGACTCGTACTCTGGCTTAATGGTTAAGGTCTTAACTCGTACTATGGCCTAATAGCTAAGGTCTTAACTCTTACTCTGGCCTAATAGCTAAGGTCTTAGACTCGTACTCTGGCCTACTGGTTAAGGTCTTAACTCTTACACTGGCCTACTGGTTAAGGTCTTAACTCTCACTCTGGCCTAATAGCTATGGTCTTAACTCTTACTCTGGCCTAATAGCTAAGGTCTTAGACTCGTACTATGGCCTACAGGTTAAGGTCTTAACTCTTACTCTGGCCTAATAGCTAAGAACTTAGACTCGTACTCTGGCCAACTGGTTAAGGTCTTAACTCTTACTCTGGCCTAATAGCTAAGGTCTTAGACTCGTACTCTGGCCTACTGGTTAAGGTCTTAACTCTTACTCTGGCCTACTGGTTAAGGTCTTAACTCTAACTCCGGTCTAATAGCTAAGGTCTTAGACTTGTACTCTGGCCTAATGGTTAAGGTCTTAACTCGTACTCTGGCTTAATGGTTAAGGTCTTAACTCTTACTCTGGCCTAATAGCTAAGGTCTTAACTCTTACTCTGGCCTAATAGCTAAGGTCTTAACTCTTACTCTGGCCTAATAGCTAAGGTCTTAGACTCGTACTCTGGCCTACTGGTTAAGGTCTTTACTCTTACTCTGGCCTACTGGTTAAGGTCTTAACTCTAACTCCGGTCTAATAGCTAAGTTATTAGACGCGTACTCTGGCCTAATGGTTAAGGTCTTAACTCGTACTCTGGCTTAATGGTTAAGGTCTTAACTCTTACTCTGGCCTAATAGCTAAGGTCTTAACTCTTACTCTGGCCTGATAGCTAAGGTCTTAGACTCGTACTTTGGCCTACTGGTTAAAGTCTTAACTCTTACTCTGGCCTCCTGGTTAAGGTCTTAACTCTTACTCTGGCCTAATAGCTAAGGTCTTAACTCTTACTCTGGCCTAATAGCTAAGGTCTTAACTCTTACTCTGGCCTAATAGCTAAGGTCTTAGACTCATACTCTGGCCTACTGGTTAAGGTCTTAACTCTTTCTCTGGCCTAATAGCTAAGGTCTTAACTCTTACTCTGGCCTAATAGCTAAGGTCTTAGACCCGTACTATGGCCTACTGGTTAAGTTCTTAACTCATACTATGGCCTACAGGTTAAGGTCTTAACTCTTACTCTGGCCTAATAGCTAAGGTCTTAACTCTTACTTTGGCCTAATAGCTAAGGTCTTAGACTCGTACTATGGCCTACAGGTTAAGGTCTTAACTCTTACTCTGGCCTACTGGTTAAGGTCTTAACTCTTACTCTGGCCTAATAGCTAAGGTCTTAACTCTTACTCTGGCCTAATAGCTAAGGTCTTAGGCTCGTTCTATGGCCTACAGGTTAAGGTCTTAACCCTTAATCTGGCCTAATAGCTAAGGTCTTAGACTCGTACTCTGGCCTACTGGTTAAGGTCTTAACTCTTACTCTGGCCTAATAGCTAAGGTCTTAACTCTTACTCTGGCCTAATAGATAAGGTCTTAACTGTTACTCTGGCCTAATAGCTAAGGTCTTAGACTCTTACTCTGGCCTAATGGTTAAGGTCTTAACTCTTACTCTGGCTTAATAGCTAAGGTCTTAACTGTTACTCTGGCCTAATAGCTAAGGTCTTAACTCTTACTCTGGCCTACTGGTTAAGGTCTTAACTCTTACTCTGGCCTAATAGCTAAGGTCTTAGACTCGTACTCTGGCCTAATGGTTAAGGTCTTAACTCTTACTCTGGCCTAATAGTTAAGGTCTTAGACTCGTACTCTGGCCTACTGATTAAGTTCTTAACTCTTACTCTGGCCTACTGGTTAAGGTCTTAACTCTTTCTCTGGCCTAATAGCTAAGGTCTTAACTCTTACTCTGGCCTAATAGCTAAGGTCTTAGTCCCGTACTATGGCCTACTGGTTAAGTTCTTAACTCATACTATGGCCTACAGGTTAAGGTCTTAACTCTTACTCTGGCCTAATAGCTAATGTCTTAACTCTTACTTTGACCTAATAGCTAAGGTCTTAGACTCGTACTATGGCCTACAGGTTAAGGTCTTAACTCTTACTCTGGCCTACTGGTTAAGGTCTTAACTCTTACTCTGGCCTAATAGCTAATGTCTTAACTCTTACTCTGGCCTAATAGCTAAGGTCTTAGACCCGTACAATGGCCTACAGGTTAAGGTCTTAACTCTTACTCTAGCCTACTGGTTAAGGTCTTAATTCTTACTCTGGCCTAATAGCTAAGGTCTTAGACTCGTTCTATGGCCTACAGGTTAAGGTCTTAACCCTTACTCTGGCCTAATAGCTAAGGTCTTTGACTCGTACTCTGGCCTACTGGTTAAGGTCTTAACTCTTACTCTGGCCTAATAGCTAAGGTCTTAACTCTTACTCTGTCCTAATAGCTAAGGTCTTAACTCTTACTCTGGCCTAATAGCTAAGGTCTTAACTCTTACTCTGGCCTAATAGCTAAGGTCTTAGACTCTTACTCTGGCCTAATGGTTAAGGTCTTAACTCTTACTCTGGCCTAATAGCTAAGTTCTTAACTCTTACTCTGGCCTACTGGTTAAGGTCTTAACTCTTACTCTGGCCTAATAGCTAAGGTCTTATACTCGTACTCTGGCCTAATGGTTAAGGTCTTAACTCTTACTCTGGCCTACTGGTTAAGGTCTTAACTCTTACTCTGGCCTAATAGCTAAGGTCTTATCTCTTACTCTTGCCTAATAGCTAAGGTCTTAGACTCGTACTATGGCCTACAGGTTAAGGTGTTAACTCTTACTCTGGCCTACTGGTTAAGGTCTTATCTCTCACTCTGGCCTAATAGCTAAGGTCTTAGACTCGTACTCTGGCCTACTGGTTGAGGTCTTAACTCTTACTCTAGCCTAATAGCTAAGGTCTTAGACTCGTACTCTGGCCTAATAGCTAAGGTCTTAGACTCGTACTCTGGCCTACTGGTTAAAGTCTTAACTCTTACTCTGGCCTCCTGGTTAAGGTCTTAACTCTTACTCTGGCCTACTGGTTAAGGTCTTAACTCTTACTCTGGCCTAATAGCTAAGGTCTTAACTCTTACTCTGGCCTAATGGTTAAGGTCTTAGCTCTTACTCTGGCCTAATAGCTAAGGTCTTAGACTCTTACTCTGGCCTACTGTTTAAGGTCTTAACTCTTACTCTGGCCTAATAGCTAACGTCTTAACTCTTACTCTGGCCTAATGGCTAAGGTCTTAACTCTTACTCTGGCCTACTGGTTAAGGTCTTAACTCTTACTCTGGCCTAATAGCTAAGGTCTTAACTCTTACTCTGGCCTAATAGCTAAGGTCTTAGACTCGTACTCTGGCCTACTGGTTAAGGTCTTATCTCTTACTCTGGCATACTGGTTAAGGTCTTAACTCTTACTCTGGCCTAATAGCTAAGGTCTTAGACTCGTACTCTGGCCTACTGGTTAAGGTCTTATCTCTTACTCTGGCCTACTGGTTAAGGTCTTAACTCTTACTCTGACCTAGTAGCTAAGGTCTTAGACTCGTACTCTGGCCTAATGGTTAAGGTCTTAACTCGTACTTTGGCCTAATAGCTAAGGTCTTAACTCTTACTCTGGCCTAATGGTTAAGGTCTTAACTCTTCCTCTGGCCTACTGGTTAAGGTCTTAACTCTTTTTCTGGCCTAATAGCTAAGGTCTTAACTCTTTCTCTGGCCTAATGGTTAAGGTCTTAGCTCTTACTCTGGCCTAATAGCTAAGGTCTTAGACTCTTACTCTGGCCTACTGGTTAAGGTCTGAACTCTTACTCTGGCCTAATAGCTAACGTCTTATCTCTTAATCTGGCCTAATAGCTAAGGTCTTAACTCTTACTCTGGCCTAATGGCTAAGGTCTTAACCCTTACTCTGGCCTACTGGTTAAGGTCTTAACTCTTACTCTGGACTAATAGCTAAGGTCTTAACTCTTACTCTTGCCTAATAGCTACGGTCTTAGACTCGTACTCTGGCCTACTGGTTAAGGTCTTAACTCTTACTCTGGCCTACTGGTTAAGGTCTTAACTCTTACTCTGGCCTAATAGCTAAGGTCTTAGACTCGTACTCTGGCCTACTGGTTAAGGTCTTAACTCTTACTCTGGCCTACTGGTTAAGGTCTTAACTCTTACTCTGACCTAATAGCTAAGGTCTTAGACTCGTACTCTGGCTTAATGGTTAAGGTCTTAACTCGTACTATGGCCTAATAGCTAAGGTCTTAACTCTTACTCTGGCCTAATAGCTAAGGTCTTAGACTCGTACTCTGGCCTACTGGTTAAGGTCTTAACTCTTACACTGGCCTACTGGTTAAGGTCTTAACTCTCACTCTGGCCTAATAGCTATGGTCTTAACTCTTACTCTGGCCTAATAGCTAAGGTCTTAGACTCGTACTATGGCCTACAGGTTAAGGTCTTAACTCTTACTCTGGCCTAATAGCTAAGAACTTAGACTCGTACTCTGGCCAACTGGTTAAGGTCTTAACTCTTACTCTGGCCTAATAGCTAAGGTCTTAGACTCGTACTCTGGCCTACTGGTTAAGGTCTTAACTCTTACTCTGGCCTACTGGTTAAGGTCTTAACTCTAACTCCGGTCTAATAGCTAAGGTCTTAGACTTGTACTCTGGCCTAATGGTTAAGGTCTTAACTCGTACTCTGGCTTAATGGTTAAGGTCTTAACTCTTACTCTGGCCTAATAGCTAAGGTCTTAACTCTTACTCTGGCCTAATAGCTAAGGTCTTAACTCTTACTCTGGCCTAATAGCTAAGGTCTTAGACTCGTACTCTGGCCTACTGGTTAAGGTCTTTACTCTTACTCTGGCCTACTGGTTAAGGTCTTAACTCTAACTCCGGTCTAATAGCTAAGTTATTAGACGCGTACTCTGGCCTAATGGTTAAGGTCTTAACTCGTACTCTGGCTTAATGGTTAAGGTCTTAACTCTTACTCTGGCCTAATAGCTAAGGTCTTAACTCTTACTCTGGCCTGATAGCTAAGGTCTTAGACTCGTACTTTGGCCTACTGGTTAAAGTCTTAACTCTTACTCTGGCCTCCTGGTTAAGGTCTTAACTCTTACTCTGGCCTAATAGCTAAGGTCTTAACTCTTACTCTGGCCTAATAGCTAAGGTCTTAACTCTTACTCTGGCCTAATAGCTAAGGTCTTAGACTCATACTCTGGCCTACTGGTTAAGGTCTTAACTCTTTCTCTGGCCTAATAGCTAAGGTCTTAACTCTTACTCTGGCCTAATAGCTAAGGTCTTAGACCCGTACTATGGCCTACTGGTTAAGTTCTTAACTCATACTATGGCCTACAGGTTAAGGTCTTAACTCTTACTCTGGCCTAATAGCTAAGGTCTTAACTCTTACTTTGGCCTAATAGCTAAGGTCTTAGACTCGTACTATGGCCTACAGGTTAAGGTCTTAACTCTTACTCTGGCCTACTGGTTAAGGTCTTAACTCTTACTCTGGCCTAATAGCTAAGGTCTTAACTCTTACTCTGGCCTAATAGCTAAGGTCTTAGGCTCGTTCTATGGCCTACAGGTTAAGGTCTTAACCCTTAATCTGGCCTAATAGCTAAGGTCTTAGACTCGTACTCTGGCCTACTGGTTAAGGTCTTAACTCTTACTCTGGCCTAATAGCTAAGGTCTTAACTCTTACTCTGGCCTAATAGATAAGGTCTTAACTGTTACTCTGGCCTAATAGCTAAGGTCTTAGACTCTTACTCTGGCCTAATGGTTAAGGTCTTAACTCTTACTCTGGCTTAATAGCTAAGGTCTTAACTGTTACTCTGGCCTAATAGCTAAGGTCTTAACTCTTACTCTGGCCTACTGGTTAAGGTCTTAACTCTTACTCTGGCCTAATAGCTAAGGTCTTAGACTCGTACTCTGGCCTAATGGTTAAGGTCTTAACTCTTACTCTGGCCTAATAGTTAAGGTCTTAGACTCGTACTCTGGCCTACTGATTAAGTTCTTAACTCTTACTCTGGCCTACTGGTTAAGGTCTTAACTCTTTCTCTGGCCTAATAGCTAAGGTCTTAACTCTTACTCTGGCCTAATAGCTAAGGTCTTAGTCCCGTACTATGGCCTACTGGTTAAGTTCTTAACTCATACTATGGCCTACAGGTTAAGGTCTTAACTCTTACTCTGGCCTAATAGCTAATGTCTTAACTCTTACTTTGACCTAATAGCTAAGGTCTTAGACTCGTACTATGGCCTACAGGTTAAGGTCTTAACTCTTACTCTGGCCTACTGGTTAAGGTCTTAACTCTTACTCTGGCCTAATAGCTAATGTCTTAACTCTTACTCTGGCCTAATAGCTAAGGTCTTAGACCCGTACAATGGCCTACAGGTTAAGGTCTTAACTCTTACTCTAGCCTACTGGTTAAGGTCTTAATTCTTACTCTGGCCTAATAGCTAAGGTCTTAGACTCGTTCTATGGCCTACAGGTTAAGGTCTTAACCCTTACTCTGGCCTAATAGCTAAGGTCTTTGACTCGTACTCTGGCCTACTGGTTAAGGTCTTAACTCTTACTCTGGCCTAATAGCTAAGGTCTTAACTCTTACTCTGTCCTAATAGCTAAGGTCTTAACTCTTACTCTGGCCTAATAGCTAAGGTCTTAACTCTTACTCTGGCCTAATAGCTAAGGTCTTAGACTCTTACTCTGGCCTAATGGTTAAGGTCTTAACTCTTACTCTGGCCTAATAGCTAAGTTCTTAACTCTTACTCTGGCCTACTGGTTAAGGTCTTAACTCTTACTCTGGCCTAATAGCTAAGGTCTTATACTCGTACTCTGGCCTAATGGTTAAGGTCTTAACTCTTACTCTGGCCTACTGGTTAAGGTCTTAACTCTTACTCTGGCCTAATAGCTAAGGTCTTATCTCTTACTCTTGCCTAATAGCTAAGGTCTTAGACTCGTACTATGGCCTACAGGTTAAGGTGTTAACTCTTACTCTGGCCTACTGGTTAAGGTCTTATCTCTCACTCTGGCCTAATAGCTAAGGTCTTAGACTCGTACTCTGGCCTACTGGTTGAGGTCTTAACTCTTACTCTAGCCTAATAGCTAAGGTCTTAGACTCGTACTCTGGCCTAATAGCTAAGGTCTTAGACTCGTACTCTGGCCTACTGGTTAAAGTCTTAACTCTTACTCTGGCCTCCTGGTTAAGGTCTTAACTCTTACTCTGGCCTACTGGTTAAGGTCTTAACTCTTACTCTGGCCTAATAGCTAAGGTCTTAACTCTTACTCTGGCCTAATGGTTAAGGTCTTAGCTCTTACTCTGGCCTAATAGCTAAGGTCTTAGACTCTTACTCTGGCCTACTGTTTAAGGTCTTAACTCTTACTCTGGCCTAATAGCTAACGTCTTAACTCTTACTCTGGCCTAATGGCTAAGGTCTTAACTCTTACTCTGGCCTACTGGTTAAGGTCTTAACTCTTACTCTGGCCTAATAGCTAAGGTCTTAACTCTTACTCTGGCCTAATAGCTAAGGTCTTAGACTCGTACTCTGGCCTACTGGTTAAGGTCTTATCTCTTACTCTGGCATACTGGTTAAGGTCTTAACTCTTACTCTGGCCTAATAGCTAAGGTCTTAGACTCGTACTCTGGCCTACTGGTTAAGGTCTTATCTCTTACTCTGGCCTACTGGTTAAGGTCTTAACTCTTACTCTGACCTAGTAGCTAAGGTCTTAGACTCGTACTCTGGCCTAATGGTTAAGGTCTTAACTCGTACTTTGGCCTAATAGCTAAGGTCTTAACTCTTACTCTGGCCTAATGGTTAAGGTCTTAACTCTTCCTCTGGCCTACTGGTTAAGGTCTTAACTCTTTTTCTGGCCTAATAGCTAAGGTCTTAACTCTTTCTCTGGCCTAATGGTTAAGGTCTTAGCTCTTACTCTGGCCTAATAGCTAAGGTCTTAGACTCTTACTCTGGCCTACTGGTTAAGGTCTGAACTCTTACTCTGGCCTAATAGCTAACGTCTTATCTCTTAATCTGGCCTAATAGCTAAGGTCTTAACTCTTACTCTGGCCTAATGGCTAAGGTCTTAACCCTTACTCTGGCCTACTGGTTAAGGTCTTAACTCTTACTCTGGACTAATAGCTAAGGTCTTAACTCTTACTCTTGCCTAATAGCTACGGTCTTAGACTCGTACTCTGGCCTACTGGTTAAGGTCTTAACTCTTACTCTGGCCTACTGGTTAAGGTCTTAACTCTTACTCTGGCCTAATAGCTAAGGTCTTAGACTCGTACTCTGGCCTACTGGTTAAGGTCTTAACTCTTACTCTGGCCTACTGGTTAAGGTCTTAACTCTTACTCTGACCTAATAGCTAAGGTCTTAGACTCGTACTCTGGCTTAATGGTTAAGGTCTTAACTCGTACTATGGCCTAATAGCTAAGGTCTTAACTCTTACTCTGGCCTACTGGTTAAGGTCTTAACTCTTACACTGGCCTACTGGTTAAGGTCTTAACTCTCACTCTGGCCTAATAGCTATGGTCTTAACTCTTACTCTGGCCTAATAGCTAAGGTCTTAGACTCGTACTATGGCCTACAGGTTAAGGTCTTAACTCTTACTCTGGCCTAATAGCTAAGAACTTAGACTCGTACTCTGGCCAACTGGTTAAGGTCTTAACTCTTACTCTGGCCTAATAGCTAAGGTCTTAGACTCGTACTCTGGCCTACTGGTTAAGGTCTTAACTCTTACTCTGGCCTACTGGTTAAGGTCTTAACTCTAACTCCGGTCTAATAGCTAAGGTCTTAGACTTGTACTCTGGCCTAATGGTTAAGGTCTTAACTCGTACTCTGGCTTAATGGTTAAGGTCTTAACTCTTACTCTGGCCTAATAGCTAAGGTCTTAACTCTTACTCTGGCCTAATAGCTAAGGTCTTAACTCTTACTCTGGCCTAATAGCTAAGGTCTTAGACTCGTACTCTGGCCTACTGGTTAAGGTCTTTACTCTTACTCTGGCCTACTGGTTAAGGTCTTAACTCTAACTCCGGTCTAATAGCTAAGTTATTAGACGCGTACTCTGGCCTAATGGTTAAGGTCTTAACTCGTACTCTGGCTTAATGGTTAAGGTCTTAACTCTTACTCTGGCCTAATAGCTAAGGTCTTAACTCTTACTCTGGCCTGATAGCTAAGGTCTTAGACTCGTACTTTGGCCTACTGGTTAAAGTCTTAACTCTTACTCTGGCCTCCTGGTTAAGGTCTTAACTCTTACTCTGGCCTAATAGCTAAGGTCTTAACTCTTACTCTGGCCTAATAGCTAAGGTCTTAACTCTTACTCTGGCCTAATAGCTAAGGTCTTAGACTCATACTCTGGCCTACTGGTTAAGGTCTTAACTCTTTCTCTGGCCTAATAGCTAAGGTCTTAACTCTTACTCTGGCCTAATAGCTAAGGTCTTAGACCCGTACTATGGCCTACTGGTTAAGTTCTTAACTCATACTATGGCCTACAGGTTAAGGTCTTAACTCTTACTCTGGCCTAATAGCTAAGGTCTTAACTCTTACTTTGGCCTAATAGCTAAGGTCTTAGACTCGTACTATGGCCTACAGGTTAAGGTCTTAACTCTTACTCTGGCCTACTGGTTAAGGTCTTAACTCTTACTCTGGCCTAATAGCTAAGGTCTTAACTCTTACTCTGGCCTAATAGCTAAGGTCTTAGGCTCGTTCTATGGCCTACAGGTTAAGGTCTTAACCCTTAATCTGGCCTAATAGCTAAGGTCTTAGACTCGTACTCTGGCCTACTGGTTAAGGTCTTAACTCTTACTCTGGCCTAATAGCTAAGGTCTTAACTCTTACTATGGCCTAATAGATAAGGTCTTAACTGTTACTCTGGCCTAATAGCTAAGGTCTTAGACTCTTACTCTGGCCTAATGGTTAAGGTCTTAACTCTTACTCTGGCCTAATAGCTAAGGTCTTAACTGTTACTCTGGCCTAATAGCTAAGGTCTTAACTCTTACTCTGGCCTACTGGTTAAGGTCTTAACTCTTACTCTGGCCTAATAGCTAAGGTCTTAGACTCGTACTCTGGCCTAATGGTTAAGGTCTTAACTCTTACTCTGGCCTAATAGTTAAGGTCTTAGACTCGTACTCTGGCCTACTGATTAAGTTCTTAACTCTTACTCTGGCCTACTGGTTAAGGTCTTAACTCTTACTCTGGCCTAATAGCTAAGGTCTTAGACTTGTACTCTGGCCTACTGGTTAAGGTCTTAACTCTTACTCTGGCCTACTGGTTAAGGTCTTAACTCTTACTCTGACCTAATAGCTAAGGTCTTAGACTCGTACTCTGGCCTAATGGTTAAGGTCTTAACTCGTACTCTGGCCTAATAGCTAAGGTCTTAACTCTTACTCTGGCCTAATAGCTAAGGTCTTAGACCCGTACAATGGCCTACAGGTTAAGGTCTTAACTCTTACTCTGGCCTACTGGATAAGGTCTTAACTCTTACTCTGGCCTAATAGCTAAGGTCTTAGACTCGTTCTATGGCCTACAGGTTAAGGTCTTAACCCTTAATCTAGCCTAATAGCTAAGGTCTTAGACTCGTACTCTGGCCTACTGGTTCAGGTCTTAACTCTTACTCTGGCCTAATAGCTAAGGTCTTAACTCTTACTCTGGCCTAATAGATAAGGTCTTAACTCTTACTCTGGCCTAATAGCTAAGGTCTTAGACTCTTACTTTGGCCTAATGGTTAAGGTCTTAACTCTTACTCTGGCCTAATAGCTAAGGTCTTAACTCTTACTCTGGCCTAATAGCTAAGGTCTTAACTCTTACTCTGGCCTACTGGTTAAGGTCTTAACTCTTACTCTGGCCTAATAGCTAAGGTCTTAGACTCGTACTCTGGCCTAATGGTTAAGGTCTTAACTCTTACTCTGGCCTAATAGCTAAGGTCTTAGACTCGTACTCTGGCCTACTGATTAAGTTCTTAACTCTTACTCTGGCCTACTGGTTAAGGTCTTAACTCTTACTCTGGCCTAATAGCTAAGGTCTTAGACTCGTACTCTGGCCTACTGGTTAAGGTCTTAACTCTTACTCTGGCCTACTGGTTAAGGTCTTAACTCTTACTCTGACCTAATAGCTAATGTCTTAGACTCGTACTCTGGCCTAATGGTTAAGGTCTTAACTCGTACTCTGGCCTAATAGCTAAGGTCTTAACTCTTACTCTGGCCTAATGGTTAAGGTCTTAACTCTTCCTCTGGCCTACTGGTTAAGGTCTTAACTCTTACTCTGGCCTAATAGCTAAGGTCTTAACTCTTTCTCTGGCCTAATGGTTAAGGTCTTAGCTCTTACTCTGGCCTAATAGCTAAGGTCTTAGACTCTTACTCTGGCCTACTGGTTAAGGTCTGAACTCTTACTCTGGCGTAATAGCTAACGTCTTAACTCTTAATCTGGCCTAATAGCTAAGGTCTTAACTCTTACTCTGGCCTAATAGCTAAGGTCTTAAACCTTACTCTGGCCTACTGGTTAAGGTCTTAACTCTTACTCTGGCCTAATAGCTAAGGTCTTATCTCTTAATCTTGCCTAATAGCTAAGGTCTTAGACTCGTACTCTGGCCTACTGGTTAGGGTCTTAACTCTTACTCTGGCCTACTGGTTAAGGTCTTGACTCTTACTCTGACCTAATAGCTAAGGTCTTAGACTCGTACTCTGGCTTAATGGTTAAGGTCTTAACTCATACTCTGGCCTAATAGCTAAGGTCTTAGACTCGTACTCTGGCTTAATGGTTAAGGTCTTAACTCGTACTCTGGCCTAATAGCTAAGGTCTTAACTCTTACTCTGGCCTAATAGCTAAGGTCTTAGACTCGTACTCTGGCCTACTGGTTAAGGTCTTAACTCTTACTCTGGCCTAATAGCTAAGGTCTTAGACTCGTACTCTGGCCTACAGGTTAAGGTCTTAACTCTTACTCTGGCCTAATAGCTAAGAACTTAGACTCGTACTCTGGCCAACTGGTTAAGGTCTTAACTCTTACTCTGGCCTAATAGCTAAGGTCTTAGACTCGTACTCTGGCCTACTGGTTAAGGTCTTAACTCTTACTCTGGCCTACTGGTTAAGGTCTTAACTCTAACTCCGGTCTTATAGCTAAGGTCTTAGACTCGTACTCTGGCCTAATGGTTAAGGTCTTAACTCGTACTCTGGCTTAATGGTTAAGGTCTTAACTCTTACTCTGGCCTAATAGCAAAGGTCTTAACTCTTACTCTGGCCTAATAGCTAAGGTCTTAGACTCGTACTCTGGCCTACTGGTTAAGGTCTTAACTTTTACTCTGGCCTACTGGTTAAGGTCTTAACTCTAACTCCGGTCTAATAGCTAAGGTCTTAGACTCGTACTCTGGCCTAATGGTTAAGGTCTTAACTCGTACTCTGGCTTAATGGTTAAGGTCTTAACTCTTACTCTGGCCTAATAGCTAAGTTCTTAACTCTTACTCTGGCCTAATATCTAAGGTCTTAACTCTTACTCTGGCCTAATAGCTAAGGTCTTAGACTCGTACTCTGGCCTACTGGTTAAAGTCTTAACTCTTACTCTGGCCTCCTGGTTAAGGTCTTAACTCTTACTCTGGCCTAATAGCTAAGGTCTTAACTCTTACTCTGGCCTAATAGCTAAGGTCTTAGACTCGTACTCTGGCCTACTGGTTCAGGTCTTAACTCTTTCTCTGGCCTAATAGCTAAGGTCTTAACTCTTACTCTGGCCTAATAGCTAAGGTCTTAGACCCGTACTATGGCCTACTGGTTAAGTTCTTAACTCATACTATGGCCTACAGGTTAAGGTCTTAACTCTTACTCTGGCCTAATAGCTAAGGTCTTAACTCTTACTTTGGCCTAATAGCTAAGGTCTTAGACTCGTACTATGGCCTACAGGTTAAGGTCTTAACTCTTACTCTGGCCTAATGGCTAAGGTCTTAACCCTTACTCTGACCTACAGGTTAAGGTCTTAACTCTTACTCTGGCCTAATAGCTAAGGTCTTAACTCTTACTCTTGCCTAATAGCTAAGGTCTTAGACTCATACTCTGGCCTACTGGTTAAGGTCTTAACTCTTACTCTGGCCTACTGGTTATGGTCTTAACTCTTACTCTGGCCTAATAGCTAAGGTCTTAGACTCGTACTCTGGCCTACTGGTTAAGGTCTTAACTCTTACTCTGGCCTACTGGTTAAGGTCTTAACTCTTACTCTGACCTAATAGCTAAGGTCTTAGACTCGTACTCTGGCTTAATGGTTAAGGTCTTAACTCGTACTCTGGCCTAATAGCTAAGGTCTTAACTCTTACTCTGGCCTACTGGTTAAGGTCTTAACTCTTACTCTGGCCTACTGGTTAAGGTCTTAACTCTTACTCTGGCCTAATAGCTAAGGTCTTAGACTCGTACTCTGGCCTACTGGTTAAGGTCTTAACTCTTACACTGGCCTACTGATTAAGGTCTTAACTCTTACTCTGGCCTAATAGCTAAGGTCTTAGACTCGTACTATGGCCTACAGGTTAAGGTCTTAACTCTTACTCTGGCCTAATAGCTAAGAACTTAGACTCGTACTCTGGCCAACTGGATAAGGTCTTAACTCTTACTCTGGCCTAATAGCTAAGGTCTTAGACTCGTACTCTGGCCTACTGGTTAAGGTCTTAACTCTTACTCTGGCCTACTGGTTAATGTCTTAACTCTAACTCCGGTCTAATAGCTAAGGTCCTAGACTCGTACTCCGGCCTAATGGTTAAGGTCTTAACTCGTACTCTGGCTTAATGGTTAAGGTCTTAACTCTTACTCTGGCCTAATAGCTAAGGTCTTAACTCTTACTCTGGCCTAATAGCTAAGGTCTTAACTCTTACTCTGGCCTGAAAGCTAAGGTCTTAGACTCGTACTCTGGCCTACTGGTTAAGGTCTTAACTCTTACTCTGGCCTACTGGTTAAGGTCTTAACTCTAACTCCGGTCTAATAGCTAAGGTCTTAGACTCGTACTCTGGCCTAATGGTTAAGGTCTTAACTCGTACTCTGGCTTAATGGTTAAGGTCTTAACTCTTACTCTGGCCTAATAGCTAAGGTCTTAACTCTTACTCTGGCCTAATAGCTAAGGTCTTAGACTCGTACTCTGGCCTACTGGTTAAAGTCTTAACTCTTACTCTGGCCTCCTGGTTAAGGTCTTAACTCTTACTCTGGCCTAATAGCTAAGGTCTTAACTCTTACTCTGGCCTAATAGCTAAGGTCATAGACTCATACTATGGCCTACAGGTTAAGGTCTTAACTCTTTCTCTGGCCTACTGGTTAAGGTCTTAACTCTTACTCTGGCCTAATAGCTAAGGACTTAGACTCGTTCTATGGCCTACAGGTTAAGGTCTTAACCCTTACTCTGGCCTAATAGCTAATGTCTTAGACTCGTATTCTGGCCTACTGGTTAAGGTCTTAACTCTTACTCTGGCCTAATAGCTAAGGTCTTAACTCTTACTCTGGCCTAATAGATAAGGTCTTAACTCTTACTCTGGCCTAATAGCTAAGGTCTTAGACTCTTACTCTGACCTAATGGTTAAGGTCTTAACTCTTACTCTGGCCTAATAGCTAAGGTCTTAACTCTTACTCTGGCCTAATAGCTAAGAACTTAGACTCGTACTCTGGCCAACTGGATAAGGTCTTAACTCTTACTCTGGCCTAATAGCTAAGGTCTTAGACTCGTACTCTGGCCTACTGGTTAAGGTCTTAACTCTTACTCTGGCCTACTGGTTAAGGTCTTAACTCTAACTCCGGTCTAATAGCTAAGGTCTTAGACTCGTACTCTGGCCTAATGGTTAAGGGCTTAACTCGTACTCTGGCTTAATGGTTAAGGTCTTAACTCTTACTCTGGCCTAATAGCTAAGGTCTTAACTCTTATTCTGGCCTAATAGCTAAGGTCTTAACTCTTACTCTGGCCTAATAGCTAAGGTCTTAGACTCGTACTCTGGCCTACTGGTTAAGGTCTTAACTCTTACTCTGGCCTACTGGTTAAGGTCTTAACTCTAACTCCGGTCTAATAGCTAAGGTCTTAGACTCGTACTCTGGCCTAATGGTTAAGGTCTTAACTCGTACTCTGGCTTAATGGTTAAGGTCTTAACTCTTACTCTGGCCTAATAGCTAAGGTCTTAACTCTTACTCTGGCCTAATAGCTAAGGTCTTAACTCTTACTCTGGCCTAATAGCTAAGGTCTTAGACTCGTACTCTGGCCTACTGGTTAAAGTCTTAACTCTTACTCTGGCCTCCTGGTTAAGGTCTTAACTCTTACTCTGGACTAATAGCTAAGGTCTTAACTCTTACTCTGGCCTAATAGCTAAGGTCTTAACTCTTACTCTGGCCTAATAGCTAAGGTCTTAGACTCGTACTCTGGCCTACTGGTTAAGGTCTTAACTCTTTCTCTGGCCTAATAGCTAAGGTCTTAACTCTTACTCTGGCCTAATAGCTAAGGTCTTAGACCCGTACTATGGCCTACTGGTTAGGTTCTTAACTCATACTATGGCCTACAGGTTAAGGTCTTAACTTTTACTCTGGCCTAATAGCTAAGGTCTTAACTCTTACTCTGGCCTAATAGCTAAGGACTTAGACTCGTTCTATGGCCTACAGGTTAAGGTCTTAACCCTTACTCTGGCCTAATAGCTAATGTCTTAGACTCGTATTCTGGCCTACTGGTTAAGGTCTTAACTCTTACTCTGGCCTAATAGCTAAGGTCTTAACTCATACTCTGGCCTAATAGATAAGGTCTTAACTCTTACTCTGGCCTAATAGCTAAGGTCTTAGACTCTTACTCTGGCCTAATGGTTAAGGTCTTAACTCTTACTCTGGCCTAATAGCTAAGGTCTTAACTCTTACTCTGGCCTAATAGCTAAGAACTTAGACTCGTACTCTGGCCAACTGGATAAGGTCTTAACTCTTACTCTGGCCTAATAGCTAAGGTCTTAGACTCGTACTCTGGCCTACTGGTTAAGGTCTTAACTCTTACTCTGGCCTACTGGTTAAGGTCTTAACTCTAACTCCGGTCTAATAGCTAAGGTCTTAGACTCGTACTCTGGCCTAATGGTTAAGGGCTTAACTCGTACTCTGGCTTAATGGTTAAGGTCTTAACTCTTACTCTGGCCTAATAGCTAAGGTCTTAACTCTTATTCTGGCCTAATATCTAAGGTCTTAACTCTTACTCTGGCCTAATAGCTAAGGTCTTAGACTCGTACTCTGGCCTACTGGTTAAGGTCTTAACTCTTACTCTGGCCTACTGGTTAAGGTCTTAACTCTAACTCCGGTCTAATAGCTAAGGTCTTAGACTCGTACTCTGGCCTAATGGTTAAGGTCTTAACTCGTACTCTGGCTTAATGGTTAAGGTCTTAACTCTTACTCTGGCCTAATAGCTAAGGTCTTAACTCTTACTCTGGCCTAATAGCTAAGGTCTTAACTCTTACTCTGGCCTAATAGCTAAGGTCTTAGACTCGTACTCTGGCCTACTGGTTAAAGTCTTAACTCTTACTCTGGCCTCCTGGTTAAGGTCTTAACTCTTACTCTGGACTAATAGCTAAGGTCTTAACTCTTACTCTGGCCTAATAGCTAAGGTCTTAACTCTTACTCTGGCCTAATAGCTAAGGTCTTAGACTCGTACTCTGGCCTACTGGTTAAGGTCTTAACTCTTTCTCTGGCCTAATAGCTAAGGTCTTAACTCTTACTCTGGCCTAATAGCTAAGGTCTTAGACCCGTACTATGGCCTACTGGTTAGGTTCTTAACTCATACTATGGCCTACAGGTTAAGGTCTTAACTTTTACTCTGGCCTAATAGCTAAGGTCTTAACTCTTACTTTGGCCTAATAGCTAAGGTCTTAGACTCGTACTATGGCCTACAGGTTAAGGTCTTAACTCTTACTCTGGCCTACTGGTTAAGGTCTTAACTCTTACTCTGGCCTAATAGCTAAGGTCTTAACTCTTACTCTGGCCTAATAGCTAAGGTCTTAGACCCGTACAATGGCCTACAGGTTAACGTCTTAACTCTTACTCTGGCCTACTGGTTAAGGTATTAACTCTTACTCTGGCCTAATAGCTAAGGTCTTAGACTCTTTCTATGGCCTACAGGTTAAGGTCTTAACCCTTACTCTGGCCTAATAGCTAAGGTCTTAGACTCGAATTCTGGCCTACTGGTTAAGGTCTTAACTCTTACTCTGGCCTAATAGCTAAGGTCTTAACTCTTACTCTGGCCTAATAGATAAGGTCTTAACTCTTACTCTGGCCTAATAGCTAAGGTCTTAGACTCTTACTCTGGCCTAATGGTTAAGGTCCTAACTCTTACTCTGGCCTACTAGCTAAGGTCTTAACTCTTACTCTGGCCTAATAGCTAAGGTCTTAACTCTTACTCTGGCCTACTGGTTAAGGTCTTAACTCTTACTCTGGCCTAATAGCTAAGGTCTTAGACTCGTACTCTGGCCTACTGGTTAAGGTCTTAACTCTTACTCTGGCCTACTGGTTAAGGTCTTAACTCTTACTCTGGCCTAATAGCTAAGGTCTTAACTCTTACTTTGGCCTAATAGCTAAGGTCTTAGACTCGTACTATGGCCTACAGGTTAAGGTCTTAACTCTTACTCTGGCCTAATGGCTAAGGTCTTAACCCTTACTCTGGCCTACTGGTTAAGGTCTTAACTCTTACTCTGGCCTAATAGCTAAGGTCTTAACTCTTACTCTTGCCTAATAGCTAAGGTCTTAGACTCGTACTCTGGCCTACTGGTTAAGGTCTTAACTCTTACTCTGGCCTACTGGTTAAGGTCTTAACTCTTACTCTGGACTAATAGCTAAGGTCTTAACTCTTACTCTGGCCTAATGGTTAAGGTCTTATCTCTTACTCTTGCCTAATAGCTAAGGTCTTAGACTTGTACTATGGCCTACAGGTTAAGGTCTTAACTCTTACTCTGGCCTACTGGTTAAGGTCTTAACTCTTACTCTGGCCTAATAGCTAAGGTCTTAGACTCATACTCTGGCCTACTGGTTGAGGTCTTAACTCTTACTCTGGCCTAATAGCCAAGGTCTTAGACTCTTACTCTGGCCTAATAGCTAAGGTCTTAGACTCTTCCTCTGGCCTACTGGTTAAGGTCTTAACTCTTACTCTGGCCTAATAGCTAAGGTCTTAACTCTTACACTGGCCTAATGGTTAAGGTCTTAGCTCTTACTCTGGCCTAATAGCTAAGGTCTTAGACTCTTACTCTGGCCTACTGGTTAAGGTCTTAACTCTTACTCTGGCCTAATAGCTAAGGTCTTAACTCTTACTCTGGCCTAATAGCTAAGGTCTTAACTCTTACTCTGGCCTAATGGCTAAGGTCTTAACTCTTACTCTGGCCTACTGGTTAAGGTCTTAACTCTTACTCTGGCCTAATAGCTAAGGTCTTAACTCTTACTCTGGCCTAATAGCTAAGGTCTTAGACTCTTACTCTGGCCTACTGGTTAAGGTCTTAACTCTTACTCTGGCCTACTGGTTAAGGTCTTAACTCTTACTCTGGCCTAATAGCTAAGGTCTTAGACTCGTACTCTGGCCTACTGGTTAAGGTCTTAACTCTTACTCTGGCCTACTGGTTAAGGTCTTAACTCTTACTCTGACCTAATAGCTAAGGTATTAGACTCGTACTCTGGCCTACTGGTTAAGGTCTTAACTCTTACTCTGGCCTAATGGTTAAGGTCTTAACTCATACTCTGGCCTAATAGCTAAGGTCTTAACTCTTACTCTGGCCTAATAGCTAAGGTCTTAGACTCGTACTCTGGCCTACTGGTTAAGGTCTTAACTCTTACTCTGGCCTACTGGTTAAGGTCTTAACTCTTACTCTGGCCTAATAGCTAAGGTCTTAACTCTTACTTTGGCCTAATAGCTAAGGTCTTAGACTCGTACTATGGCCTACAGGTTAAGGTCTTAACTCTTACTCTGGCCTAATGGCTAAGGTCTTAACCCTTACTCTGGCCTACTGGTTAAGGTCTTAACTCTTACTCTGGCCTAATAGCTAAGGTCTTAACTCTTACTCTTGCCTAATAGCTAAGGTCTTAGACTCGTACTCTGGCCTACTGGTTAAGGTCTTAACTCTTACTCTGGCCTACTGGTTAAGGTCTTAACTCTTACTCTGGACTAATAGCTAAGGTCTTAACTCTTACTCTGGCCTAATGGTTAAGGTCTTATCTCTTACTCTTGCCTAATAGCTAAGGTCTTAGACTTGTACTATGGCCTACAGGTTAAGGTCTTAACTCTTACTCTGGCCTACTGGTTAAGGTCTTAACTCTTACTCTGGCCTAATAGCTAAGGTCTTAGACTCATACTCTGGCCTACTGGTTGAGGTCTTAACTCTTACTCTGGCCTAATAGCCAAGGTCTTAGACTCTTACTCTGGCCTAATAGCTAAGGTCTTAGACTCTTCCTCTGGCCTACTGGTTAAGGTCTTAACTCTTACTCTGGCCTAATAGCTAAGGTCTTAACTCTTACTCTGGCCTAATGGTTAAGGTCTTAGCTCTTACTCTGGCCTAATAGCTAAGGTCTTAGACTCTTACTCTGGCCTACTGGTTAAGGTCTTAACTCTTACTCTGGCCTAATAGCTAAGGTCTTAACTCTTACTCTGGCCTAATAGCTAAGGTCTTAACTCTTACTCTGGCCTAATGGCTAAGGTCTTAACTCTTACTCTGGCCTACTGGTTAAGGTCTTAACTCTTACTCTGGCCTAATAGCTAAGGTCTTAACTCTTACTCTGGCCTAATAGCTAAGGTCTTAGACTCTTACTCTGGCCTACTGGTTAAGGTCTTAACTCTTACTCTGGCCTACTGGTTAAGGTCTTAACTCTTACTCTGGCCTAATATCTAAGGTCTTAGACTCGTACTCTGGCCTACTGGTTAAGGTCTTAACTCTTACTCTGGCCTACTGGTTAAGGTCTTAACTCTTACTCTGACCTAATAGCTAAGGTATTAGACTCGTACTCTGGCCTACTGGTTAAGGTCTTAACTCTTACTCTGGCCTAATGGTTAAGGTCTTAACTCATACTCTGGCCGAATAGATAAGGTCTTAACTCTTACTCTGGCCTAATAGCTAAGGTCTTAGACTCGTACTCTGGCCTACTGGTTAAGGTCTTAACTCTTACACTGGCCTACTGGTTAAGGTCTTAACTCTCACTCTGGCCTAATATCTAGTCTTAACTCTTACTCTGGCCTAATAGCTAAGGTCTTAGACTCATACTCTGGCCTACTGGTTGAGGTCTTAACTCTTACTCTGGCCTAATAGCCAAGGTCTTAGACTCTTACTCTGGCCTAATAGCTAAGGTCTTAGACTCTTCCTCTGGCCTACTGGTTAAGGTCTTAACTCTTACTCTGGCCTAATAGCTAAGGTCTTAACTCTTACTCTGGCCTAATGGTTAAGGTCTTAGCTCTTACTCTGGCCTAATAGCTAAGGTCTTAGACTCTTACTCTGGCCTACTGGTTAAGGTCTTAACTCTTACTCTGGCCTAATAGCTAAGGTCTTAACTCTTACTCTGGCCTAATAGCTAAGGTCTTAACTCTTACTCTGGCCTAATGGCTAAGGTCGTAACTCTTACTCTGGCCTACTGGTTAAGGTCTTAACTCTTACTCTGGCCTAATAGCTAAGGTCTTAACTCTTACTCTGGCCTAATAGCTAAGGTCTTAGACTCTTACTCTGGCCTACTGGTTAAGGTCTTAACTCTTACTCTGGCCTACTGGTTAAGGTCTTAACTCTTACTCTGGCCTAATAGCTAAGGTCTTAGACTCGTACTCTGGCCTACTGGTTAAGGTCTAAACTCTTACTCTGGCCTACTGGTTAAGGTCTTAACTCTTACTCTGACCTAATAGCTAAGGTATTAGACTCGTACTCTGGCCTACTGGTTAAGGTCTTAACTCTTACTCTGGCCTAATGGTTAAGGTCTTAACTCATACTCTGGCCTAATAGCTAAGGTCTTAACTCTTACTCTGGCCTAATAGCTAAGGTCTTAGACTCGTACTCTGGCCTACTGGTTAAGGTCTTAACTCTTACACTGGCCTACTGGTTAAGGTCTTAACTCTCACTCTGGCCTAATAGCTAGTCTTAACTCTTACTCTGGCCTAATAGCTAAGGTCTTAGACTCGTACTATGGCCTACAGGTTAAGGTCTTAACTCTTACTCTGGCCTAATAGCTAAGAACTTAGACTCGTACTCTGGCCTACTGGTTAAGGTCTTAACTCTTACTCTGGCCTAATAGCTAAGGTCTTAGACTCGTACTCTGGCCTACTGGTTAAGGTCTTAACTCTTACTCTGGCCTACTGGTTAAGGTCTTAACTCTAACTCCGGTCTAATAGCTAAGGTCTTAGACTCGTACTCTGGCCTAATGGTTAAGGTCTTAACTCGTACTCTGGCTTAATGGTTAAGGTCTTAACTCTTACTCTGGCCTAATAGCTAAGGTCTTAACTCTTACTCTGGCCTAATAGCTAAGGTCTTAACTCTTACTCTGGCCTAATAGCTAAGGTCTTAGACTCATACTCTGGCCTACTGGTTAAGGTCTTAACTCTTACTCTGGCCTCCTGGTTAAGGTCTTA
The DNA here is from genome assembly GCF_964204655.1 of Triturus cristatus. Lineage (NCBI taxonomy): Eukaryota > Metazoa > Chordata > Amphibia > Caudata > Salamandridae > Triturus > Triturus cristatus. Next base: position 545,482,766 of record NC_140592.1, read on the forward strand.
TCTCTTACTCTGGCCTAATAGCTAAGGTCTTAACTCTTACTCTGGCCTAATAGCTAAGGTCTTAGACCCGTACTATGGCCTACTGGTTAGGTTCTTAACTCATACTATGGCCTACAGGTTAAGGTCTTAACTCTTACTCTGGCCTAATAGCTAAGGTCTTAACTCTTACTTTGGCCTAATAGCTAAGGTCTTAGACTCGTACTATGGCCTACAGGTTAAGGTCTTAACTCTTACTCTGGCCTACTGGTTAAGGTCTTAACTCTTACTCTGGCCTAATAGCTAAGGTCTTAACTCTTACTCTGGCCTAATAGCTAAGGTCTTAGACCCGTACAATGGCCTACAGGTTAAGGTCTTAACTCTTACTCTGGCCTACTGGTTAAGGTCTTAACTCTTACTCTGGCCTAATAGCTAAGGTCTTAGACTCGTTCTATGGCCTACAGTTTAAGGTCTTAACACTTACTCTGGCCTAATAGCTAAGGTCTTAGACTCGTATTCTGGCCTACTGGTTAAGGTCTTAACTCTTACTCTGGCCTAATAGCTAAGGTCTTAACTCTTACTCTGGCCTAATAGATAAGGTCTTAACTCTTACTCTTGCCTAATAGCTAAGGTCTTAGACTCTTACTCTGGCCTAATGGTTAAGGTCTTAACTCTTACTCTGGCCTAATAGCTAAGGTCTTAACTCTTACTCTGACCTAATAGCTAAGGTCTTAACTCTTACTCTGGCCTAATAGCTAAGAACTTAGACTCGTACTCTGGCCAACTGGATAAGGTCTTAACTCTTACTCTGGCCTAATAGCTAAGGTCTTAACTCTAACTCCGGTCTAAAAGCTAAGGTCTTAGACTCGTACTCTGGCCTAATGGTTAAGGTCTTAACTCTTACTCTGGCCTAATAGCTAAGGTCTTAACTCTTACTCTGGCCTAATAGCTAAGGTCTTAGACTCGTACTCTGGCCTACTGGTTAAGGTCTTAACTCTTACTCTGGCCTACTGGTTAAGGTCTTAACTCTAACTCCGGTCTAATAGCTAAGGTCTTAGACTCGTACTCTGGCCTAATGGTTAAGGTCTTAACTCGTACTCTGGCTTAATGGTTAAGGTCTTAACTCTTACTCTGGCCTAATAGCTAAGGTCTTAACTCTTACTCTGGCCTAATAGCTAAGGTCTTAGACTCGTACTCTGGCCTACTGGTTAAAGTCTTAACTCTTACTCTGGCCTCCTGGTTAAGGTCTTAACTCTTACTCTGGCCTAATAGCTAAGGTCTTAACTCTTACTCTGGCCTAATAGCTAAGGTCTTAACTCTTACTCTGGCCTAATAGCTAAGGTCTTAGACTCGTACTCTGGCCTACTGGTTAAGGTCTTAACTCTTTCTCTGGCCTAATAGCTAAGGTCTTAACTCTTACTCTGGCCTAATAGCTAAGGTCTCAGACCTGTACTATGGCCTACTGGTTAAGTTCTTAACTCATACTATGGCCTACAGGTTAAGGTCTTAACTCTTACTCTGGCCTAATAGCTAAGGTCTTAACTCTTACTCTTGCCTAATAGCTAAGGTCTTAGACTCGTACTCTGGCCTACTGGTTAAGGTCTTAACTCTTACTCTGGCCTACTGGTTAAGGTCTTAACTCTTACTCTGGCCTAATAGCTAAGGTCTTAACTATTACTCTGGCCTAATGGTTAAGGTCTTATCTCTTACTGTTGTCTAATAGCTAAGGTCTTAGACTCGTACTATGGCCTACAGGATAAGGTCTTAACTCTTACTCTGGCCTACTGGTTAAGGTCTTAACTCTTACTCTGGCCTAATAGCTAAGGTCTTAGACTCGTACTCTGGCCTACTGGTTGAGGTCTTAACTCTTACTCTGGCCTAATAGCTAAGGTCTTAGACTCTTAATCTGGCCTAATAGCTAAGGTCTTAGACTCTTCCTCTGGCCTACTGGTTAAGGTCTTAACTCTTACTCTGGCCTAATAGCTAAGGTCTTAACTCTTACTCTGGCCTAATGGTTAAGGGCTTAGCTCTTTCTCTGGCCTAATAGCTAAGGTCTTAGACTCGTACTCTGGCCTACTGGTTAAGGTCTTAACTCTTACTCTGGCCTACTGGTTAAGGTCTTAACTCTTACTCTGGCCTAATAGCTAAGGTCTTAGACTCGTACTCTGGCCTACTGGTTAAGGTCTTAACTCTTACTCTGGCCTACTGGTTAACGTCTTAACTCTTACTCTGACCTAATATCTAAGGTCTTAGACTCGTACTCTGGCCTAATGGTTAAGGTCTTAACTCATACTCTGGCCTAATAGCTAAGGTCTTAACTCTTACTCTGGCCTAATAGCTAAGGTCTTAACTCTTACTCTGGCCTAATAGCTAAGGTCTTAGACTCGTACTCTGGCCTACTGGTTAAGGTCTTAACTCTTACACTGGCCTACTGGTTAAGGTCTTAACTCTCACTCTGGCCTAATAGCTAGTCTTAACTCTTACTCTGGCCTAATAGCTAAGGTCTTAGACTCGTACTATGGCCTACAGGTTAAGGTCTTAACTCTTACTCTGGCCTAATAGCTAAGAACTTAGACTCGTACTCTGGCCTACTGGTTAAGGTCTTAACTCTTACTCTGGCCTAATAGCTAAGGTCTTAGACTCGTACTCTGGCCTACTGGTTAAGGTCTTAACTCTTACTCTGGCCTACTGGTTAAGGTCTTAACTCTAACTCCGGTCTAATAGCTAAGGTCTTAGACTCGTACTCTGGCCTAATGGTTAAGGTCTTAACTCGTACTCTGGCTTAATGGTTAAGGTCTTAACTCTTACTCTGGCCTAATAGCTAAGGTCTTAACTCTTACTCTGGCCTAATATCTAAGGTCTTAACTCTTACTCTGGCCTAATAGCTAAGGTCTTAGACTCATACTCTGGCCTACTGGTTAAGGTCTTAAATCTTACTCTGGCCTCCTGGTTAAGGTCTTAACTCTTACTCTGGCCTAAAAGCTAAGGTCTTAACTCTTACTCTGGCCTAATAGCTAACGTCTTAGACTTGTACTCTGGCCTACTGGTTAAGGTCTTAACTCTTACTCTGGCCTAATAGCTAAGGTCTTAACTCTTACTCTTGCCTAATAGCTAAGGTCTTAGACTCGTACTCTGGCCTACTGGTTAAGGTCTTAACTCTTACTCTGGCCTACTGGTTAAGGTCTTAACTCTTACTCTGGCCTAATAGCTAAGGTCTTAACTATTACTCTGGCCTAATGGTTAAGGTCTTATCTCTTACTGTTGTCTAATAGCTAAGGTCTTAGACTCGTACTATGGCCTACAGGATAAGGTCTTAACTCTTACTCTGGCCTACTGGTTAAGGTCTTAACTCTTACTCTGGCCTAATAGCTAAGGTCTTAGACTCGTACTCTGGCCTACTGGTTGAGGTCTTAACTCTTACTCTGGCCTAATAGCTAAGGTCTTAGACTCTTAATCTGGCCTAATAGCTAAGGTCTTAGACTCTTCCTCTGGCCTACTGGTTAAGGTCTTAACTCTTACTCTGGCCTAATAGCTAAGGTCTTAACTCTTACTCTGGCCTAATGGTTAAGGGCTTAGCTCTTTCTCTGGCCTAATAGCTAAGGTCTTAGACTCGTACTCTGGCCTACTGGTTAAGGTCTTAACTCTTACTCTGGCCTACTGGTTAAGGTCTTAACTCTTACTCTGGCCTAATAGCTAAGGTCTTAGACTCGTACTCTGGCCTACTGGTTAAGGTCTTAACTCTTACTCTGGCCTACTGGTTAACGTCTTAACTCTTACTCTGACCTAATATCTAAGGTCTTAGACTCGTACTCTGGCCTAATGGTTAAGGTCTTAACTCATACTCTGGCCTAATAGCTAAGGTCTTAACTCATACTCTGGCCTAATAGCTAAGGTCTTAACTCTTACTCTGGCCTAATAGCTAAGGTCTTAGACTCGTACTCTGGCCTACTGGTTAAGGTCTTAACTCTTACACTGGCCTACTGGTTAAGGTCTTAACTCTCACTCTGGCCTAATAGCTAGTCTTAACTCTTACTCTGGCCTAATAGCTAAGGTCTTAGACTCGTACTATGGCCTACAGGTTAAGGTCTTAACTCTTACTCTGGCCTAATAGCTAAGAACTTAGACTCGTACTCTGGCCTACTGGTTAAGGTCTTAACTCTTACTCTGGCCTAATAGCTAAGGTCTTAGACTCGTACTCTGGCCTACTGGTTAAGGTCTTAACTCTTACTCTGGCCTACTGGTTAAGGTCTTAACTCTAACTCCGGTCTAATAGCTAAGGTCTTAGACTCGTACTCTGGCCTAATGGTTAAGGTCTTAACTCGTACTCTGGCTTAATGGTTAAGGTCTTAACTCTTACTCTGGCCTAATAGCTAAGGTCTTAACTCTTACTCTGGCCTAATATCTAAGGTCTTAACTCTTACTCTGGCCTAATAGCTAAGGTCTTAGACTCATACTCTGGCCTACTGGTTAAGGTCTTAAATCTTACTCTGGCCTCCTGGTTAAGGTCTTAACTCTTACTCTGGCCTAAAAGCTAAGGTCTTAACTCTTACTCTGGCCTAATAGCTAACGTCTTAGACTTGTACTCTGGCCTACTGGTTAAGGTCTTAACTCTTTCTCTGGCCTAATAGCTAAGGTCTTAACTCTTACTCTGGCCTAATAGCTAAGGTCTTAGACCCGTACTATGGCCTACTGGTTAAGTTCTTAACTCATACTATGGCCTACAGGTTAAGGTCTTAACTCTTACTCTGGCCTAATAGCTAAGGTCTTAACTCTTACTCTGGCCTAATAGCTAAGGTCTTAGACTCGTACTATGGCCTACAGGTTAAGGTCTTAACTCTTACTCTGGCCTACTGGTTAAGGTCTTAACTCTTACTCTGGCCTAATAGCTAAGGTCTTAACTCTTACTCTGGCCTAATAGCTAAGGTCTTAGACCCGTACTATGGCCTACAGGTTAAGGTCTTAACTCTTACTCTGGCCTAATAGCTAAGGTCTTAGACTCGTTCTATGGCCTACAGGTTAAGGTCTTAACCCTTACTCTGGCCTAATAGCTAAGGTTTTAGACTCGTACTCTGGCCTACTGGTTAAGGTCTTAACTCTTACTCTGGCCTAATAGCTAAGGTCTTAACTCTTACTCTGGCCTAATAGCTAAGGTCTTAACTCTTACTCTGGCCTAATAGCTAAGGTCTTAGACTCTTACTCTGGCCTAATGGTTAAGGTCTTAACTCTTACACTGGCCTAATTGCTAAGATCTTAACTCTTACTCTGGCCTAATAGCTAAGGTCTTAACTCTTACTCTGGCCTACTGGTTAAGGTCTTAACTCTTACTCCGGCCTAATAGCTAAGGTCTTAGACTCGTACTCTGGCCTACTGGTTGAGGTCTTAACTCTTACTCTGGCCTAATAGCTAAGGTCTTAGACTCGTACTCTGGCCTAATAGCTAAGGTCTTAGACTCTTCCTCTGGCCTAATGGTTAAGGTCTTAACTCTTACTCTGGCCTAATAGCTAAGGTCTTAACTCTTACTCTGGCCTAATAGATAAGGTCTTAACTCTTACTCTGGCCTAATAGCTAAGGTCTTAGACTCTTACTCTGGCCTAATGGTTAAGGTCTTAACTCTTACTCTGGCCTAATAGCTAAGGTCTTAACTCTTACTCTGGCCTAATAGCTAAGGTCTTAACTCTTACTCTGGCCTACTGGTTAAGGTCTTAACTCTTACTCTGGCCTAATAGCTAAGGTCTTAGACTCGTACTCTGGCGTACTGGTTAAGGTCTTAACTCTTACTCTGGCCTACTGGTTAAGGTCTTAACTCTTACTCTGGCCTAATAGCTAAGGTCTTAACTCTTACTTTGGCCTAATAGCTAAGGTCTTAGACTCGTACTATGGCCTACAGGTTAAGGTCTTAACTCTTACTCTGGCCTAATGGCTAAGGTCTTAACCCTTACTCTGGCCTACTGGTTAGGGTCTTAACTCTTACTCTGGCCTAATAGCTAAGGTCTTAACTCTTACTCTTGCCTAATAGCTAAGGTCTTAGACTCGTACTCTGGCCTACTGGTTAAGGTCTTAACTCTTACTCTGGCCTACTGGTTAAGGTCTTAACTCTTACTCTGGCCTAATAGCTAAGGTCTTAACTCTTACTCTGGCCTGATGGTTAAGGTCTTATCTCTTACTCTTGCCTAATAGCTAAGGTCTTAGACTCGTACTATGGCCTACAGGTTAAGGTCTTAACTCTTACTCTGGCCTACTGGTTAAGGTCTTAACTCTTACTCTGGCCTAATAGCTAAGGTCTTAGACTCGTACTCTGGCCTACTGGTTGAGGTCTTAACTCTTACTCTGGCCTAATAGCTAAGGTCTTAGACTCTTACTCTGGCCTAATAGCTAAGGTCTTAGACTCTTCCTCTGGCCTACTGGTTAAGGTCTTAACTCTTACTCTGGCCTAATAGCTAAGGTCTTAACTCTTACTCTGGCCTAATGGTTAAGGTCTTAGCTCTTTCTCTGGCCTAATAGCTAAGGTCTTAGACTCGTACTCTGGCCTACTGGTTAAGGTCTTAACTCTTACTCTGGCCTACTGGTTAAGGTCTTAACTCTTACTCTGACCTAATATCTAAGGTCTTAGACTCGTACTCTGGCCTAATGGTTAAGGTCTTAACTCATACTCTGGTCTTATAGCTAAGGTCTTAACTCTTACTCTGGCCTAATAGCTAAGGTCTTAACTCTTACTCTGGCCTAATAGCTAAGGTCTTAGACTCGTACTCTGGCCTACTGGTTAAGGTCTTAACTCTTACACTGGCCTACTGGTTAAGGTCTTAACTCTCACTCTGGCCTAATAGCTAGTCTTAACTCTTACTCTGGCCTAATAGCTAAGGTCTTAGACTCGTACTATGGCCTACAGGTTAAGGTCTTAACTCTTACTCTGGCCTAATAGCTAAGAACTTAGACTCGTACTCTGGCCTACTGGTTAAGGTCTTAACTCTTACTCTGGCCTAATAGCTAAGGTCTTAGACTCGTACTCTGGCCTACTGGTTAAGGTCTTAACTCTTACTCTGGCCTACTGGTTAAGGTCTTAACTCTAACTCCGGTCTAATAGCTAAGGTCTTAGACTCGTACTCTGGCCTAATGGTTAAGGTCTTAACTCGTACTCTGGCTTAATGGTTAAGGTCTTAACTCTTACTCTGGCCTAATAGCTAAGGTCTTAACTCTCACTCTGGCCTAATAGCTAAGGTCTTAACTCTTACTCTGGCCTAATAGCTAAGGTCTTAGACTCATACTCTGGCCTACTGGTTAAGGTCTTAACTCTTACTCTGGCCTCCTGGTTAAGGTCTTAACTCTTACTCTGGCCTAAAAGCTAAGGTCTTAACTCTTACTCTGGCCTAATAGCTAACGTCTTAGACTCGTACTCTGGCCTACTGGTTAAGGTCTTAACTCTTTCTCTGGCCTAATAGCTAAGGTCTTAACTCTTACTCTGGCCTAATAGCTAAGGTCTTAGACCCGTACTATGGCCTACAGGTTAAGGTCTTAACTCTTACTCTGGCCTAATAGCTAAGGTCTTAACTCTTACTCTGGCCTAATAGCTAAGGTCTTAGACTCGTACTATGGCCTACAGGTTAAGGTCTTAACTCTTACTCTGGCCTACTGGTTAAGGTCTTAACTAGGCCTGGGCGGTAAATTCCGTTCCGTTCGCGGAATTTGCGGAATTTGGGTAATTTCGCGTTCTGCGGAGAACGCGAAATTGCCCAAAAATCTGCGTTCCGCGACTTCGCGAAATTTTTTGCTTGTTCGCGTTCTCAATATGCGTGTTCGCGAGATATTTCACCCCGAGCACGCAAACAGCGATCGCGAACAGGAAAAAAGTATCGCGAACAAGCAATTCCGCGTGTTCGCGGAATTTCTGCGTGTTCGCGGAGATTTTTTACCGTTTCGCGGAGATTTGCGTAACGCGATTACGCAAATTCCGCCCACCCCTAGTCTTAACTCTTACTCTGGCCTAATAGCTAAGGTCTTAACTCTTACTCTGGCCTAATAGCTAAGGTCTTAGACCCGTACTATGGCCTACAGGTTAAGGTCTTAACTCTTACTCTGGCCTACTGGTTAAGGTCTTAACTCTTACTCTGGCCTAATAGCTAAGGTCTTAGACTCGTTCTATGGCCTACAGGTTAAGGTCTTAACCCTTACTCTGGCCTAATAGCTAAGGTTTTAGACTCGTACTCTGGCCTACTGGTTAAGGTCTTAACTCTTACTCTGGCCTAATAGCTAAGGTCTTAACTCTTACTCTGGCCTAATAGCTAAGGTCTTAACTCTTACTCTGGCCTAATAGCTAAGGTCTTAGACTCTTACTCTGGCCTAATGGTTAAGGTCTTAACTCTTACTCTGGCCTAATTGCTAAGGTCTTAACTCTTACTCTGGCCTAATAGCTAAGGTCTTAACTCTTACTCTGGCCTACTGGTTAAGGTCTTAACTCTTACTCTGGCCTAATAGCTAAGGTCTTAGACTCGTACTCTGGCCTACTGGTTAAGGTCTTAACTCTTACTCTGGCCTAATAGCTAACGTCTTAACTCTTACTCTGGCCTAATAGCTAAGGTCTTAACTCTTACTCTGGCCTAATGGCTAAGGTCTTAACTCTTACTCTGGCCTACTGGTTAAGGTTTTAACTCTTACTCTGGCCTAATAGCTAAGGTCTTAAATCTTACTCTGGCCTAATAGCTAAGGTCTTAGACTCGTACTCTGGCCTACTGGTTAAGGTCTTAACTCTTACTCTGGCCTACTGGTTAAGGTCTTAACTCTTACTCTGGCCTAATAGCTAAGGTCTTAGACTCGTACTCTGGCCTACTGGTTAAGGTCTTAACTCTTACTCTGGCCTACTGGTTAAGGTCTTAACTCTTACTCTGACCTAATAGCTAAGGTCTTAGACTCGTACTCTGGCCTAATGGTTAAGGTCTTAACTCGTACTCTTGCCTAATAGCTAAGGTCTTTACACTTACTCTGGCCTAATGGTTAAGGTCTTAACTCTTCCTCTGGCCTACTGGTTAAGGTCTTAACTCTTACTCTGGCCTAATAGCTAAGGTCTTAGCTCTTACTCTGGCCTAATAGCTAAGGTCTTAGACTCTTACTGTGGCCTACTGGTTAAGGTCTTAACTCTTACTCTGGCCTAATAGCTAACGTCTTAACTCTTACTCTGGCCTAATAGCTAAGGTCTTAACTCTTACTCTGGCCTAATGGCTAAGGTCTTAACCCTTACTCTGGAATACTGGTTAAGGTCTTAACTCTTACTCTGGCCTAATAGCTAAGGTCTTAACTCTTACTCTGGCCTAATAGCTAAGGTCTTAGACTCGTACTCTGGCCTACTGGTTAAGGTCTTAACTCTTACTCTGGCCTACTGGTTAAGGTCTTAACTCTTACTCTGGCCTAATAGCTAAGGTCTTAGACTCGTACTCTGGCCTACTGGTTAAGGTCTTAACTCTTACTCTGGCCTACTGGTTAAGGTCTTAACTCTTACTCTGACCTAATAGCTAAGGTCATAGACTCGTACTCTGGCTTAATGGTTAAGGTCTTAACTCGTACTCTGGCCTAATAGCTAAGGTCTTAACTCTTACTCTGGCCTAATAGCTAAGGTCTTAGACTCGTACTCTGGCCTACTGGTTAAGGTCTTAACTCTTACACTGGCCTACTGGTTAAGGTCTTAACTCTCACTCTGGCCTAATAGCTAAGGTCTTAACTCTTACTCTGGCCTAATAGCTAAGGTCTTAGACTCGTACTATAGCCTACAGGTTAAGGTCTTAACTCTTACTCTGGCCTAATAGCTAAGAACTTAGACTCGTACTCTGGCCTACTGGTTAAGGTCTTAACTCTTACTCTGGCCTAATAGCTAAGGTCTTAGACTCGTACTCTGGCCTACTGGTTAAGGTCTTAACTCTTACTCTGGCCTACTGGTTAAGGTCTTAACTCTAACTCCGGTATAATAGCTAAGGTCTTAGACTCGTACTCTGGCCTAATGGTCAAGGTCTTAACTTGTACTCTGGCTTAATGGTTAAGGTCTTAACTCTTACTCTGGCCTAATAGCTAAGGTCTTAACTCTTACTCTGGCCTAATTGCTAAGGTCTTAGATTCGTACTCTAGCCTACTGGTTAAGGTCTTAACTCTTACTCTGGCCTACTGGTTAAGGTCTTAACTCTAACTCCGGTCTAATAGCTAAGGTCTTAGACTCGTACTCTGGCCTAATGGTTAAGGTCTTAACCCGTACTCTGGCTTAATGGTTAAGGTCTTAACTCTTACTCTGGCCTAATAGCTAAGGTCTTAACTCTTACTCTGGCCTAATAGCTAAGGTCTTAACTCTTACTCTGGCCTAATAGATAAGGTCTTAGACTCGTACTCTGGCCTACTGGTTAAAGTCCTAACTCTTACTCTGGCCTCCTGGTTAGGGTCTTAACTCTTACTCTGGCCTAATAGCTAAGGTCTTAACTCTTACTCTGGCCTAATAGCTAAGGTCTTAACTCTTACTCTGGCCTACTGGTTAAGGTCTTAACTCTTACTCTGGCCTAATAGCTAAGGTCTTATACTCGTACTCTGGCCTACTGTTTAAGGTCTTAACTCTTTCTCTGGCCTAATAGCTAAGGTCTTAACTCTTAGTCTGGCCTAATAACTAAGGTCTTAGACACGTACTATGGCCTACTGGTTAAGTTCTTAACTCATACTATGGCCTACAGGTTAAGGTCTTAACTCTTACTCTGGCCTAATAGCTAAGGTCTTAACTCTTACTCTGGCCTAATAGCTAAGGTCTTAGACTCGTACTATGGCCTACAGGTTAAGGTCTTAACTCTTACTCTGCCCTACTGGTTAAGGTCTTAACTCTTACTCTGGCCTAATAGCTAAGGTCCTAACTCTTACTCTGGCCTAATAGCTAAGGTCTTAGACCCGTGCTATGGCCTACAGGTTAAGGTCTTAACTCTTACTCTGGCCTACTGGTTAAGGTCTTAACTCTTACTCTGGCCTAATAGCTAAGGTCTTAGACTCGTTCTATGGCCTACAGGTTAAGGTCTTAACCCTTACTCTGGCCTAATAGCTAAGGTCTTAGACTCGTACTCTGGCCTACTGGTTAAGGTCTTAACTCTTACTCTGGCCTAATAGCTAAGGTCTTAACTCTTACTCTGGCCTACTGGTTAAGGTCTTAACTCTTACTATGGCCTAATAGCTAAGGTCTTAACTCTTACTCTGGCCTAATATCTAAGGTCTTAACTCTTACTCTGGCCTAATAGCTAAGGTCTTAGACTCTTACTCTGGCCTAATGGTTAAGGTCTTAACTCTTACTCTGGCCTAATTGCTAAGGTCTTAACTCTTACTCTGGCCTAATAGGTAAGGTCTTAACTCTTACTCTGGCCTAATAGCTAAGGTCTTAGACTCGTACTCTGGCCTACTGGTTGAGGTCTTAACTCTTACTCTGGCCTAATAGCTAAGGTCTTAGACTCGTACTCTGGCCTAATAGCTAAGGTCTTAGACTCTTCCTCTGGCCTAATGGTTAAGGTCTTAACTCTTACTCTGGCCTAATAGCTAAGGTCTTAACTCTTACTCTGGCCTAATGGTTAAGGTCTTAGCTCTTACTCTGGCCTAATAGCTAAGGTCTTAGACTCTTACTCTGGCCTACTGGTTAAGGTCTTAACTCTTACTCTGGCCTAATAGCTAACGTCTTAACTCTTACTCTGGCCTAATAGCTAAGGTCTTATCTCTTACTCTGGCCTAATGGCTAAGGTCTTAACTCTTACTCTGGCCTACTGGTTAAGGTTTTAACTCTTACTCTGGCCTAATAGCTAAGGTCTTAACTCTTACTCTGGCCTAATAGCTAAGGTCTTAGACTCGTACTCTGGCCTACTGGTTAAGGTCTTAACTCTTACTCTGGCCTACTGGTTAAGGTCTTAACTCTTACTCTGGCCTAATTGCTAAGGTCTTAACTCTTACTCTGGCCTAATAGCTAAGGTCTTAACTCTTACTCTGGCCTACTGGTTAAGGTCTTAACTCTTACTCTGGCCTAATAGCTAAGGTCTTAGACTCGTACTCTGGCCTACTGGTTAAGGTCTTAACTCTTACTCTGGCCTAATAGCTAACGTCTTAACTCTTACTCTGGCCTAATAGCTAAGGTCTTAACTCTTACTCTGGCCTAATGGCTAAGGTCTTAACTCTTACTCTGGCCTACTGGTTAAGGTTTTAACTCTTACTCTGGCCTAATAGCTAAGGTCTTAGACTCGTACTCTGGCCTACTGGTTAAGGTCTTAACTCTTACTCTGGCCTACTGGTTAAGGTCTTAACTCTTACTCTGGCCTAATAGCTAAGGTCTTAGACTCATACTCTGGCCTACTGGTTAAGGTCTTAACTCTTACTCTGGCCTACTGGTTAAGGTCTTAACTCTTACTCTGACCTAATAGCTAAGGTCTTAGACTCGTACTCTGGCCTAATGGTTAAGGTCTTAACTCTTACTCTGGCCTAATAGCTAAGGTCTTAACTCTTTCTCTGGCCTAATGGTTAAGGTCTTAGCTCTTACTCTGGCCTAATAGCTAAGGTCTTAGACTCTTACTCTGGCCTACTGGTTAAGGTCTTAACTCTTACTCTGGCCTAATAGCTAACGTCTTAACTCTTACTCTGGCCTAATAGCTAAGGTCTTAACTCTTACTCTGGCCTAATGGCTAAGGTCTTAACCCTTACTCTGGCCTACTGGTTAAGGTCTTAACTCTTACTCTGGCCTAATAGCTAAGGTCTTAACTCTTACTCTGGCCTAATAGCTAAGGTCTTAGACTCGTACTCTGGCCTACTGGTTAAGGTCTTAACTCTTACTCTGGCCTACTGGTTAAGGTCTTAACTCTTACTCTGGCCTAATAGCTAAGGTCTTAGACTCGTAGTCTGGCCTACTGGTTAAGGTCTTAACTCTTACTCTGGCCTACTGGTTAAGGTCTTAACTCTTACTCTGACCTAATAGCTAAGGTCATAGACTCGTACTCTGGCTTAATGGTTAAGGTCTTAACTCGTACTCTGGCCTAATAGCTAAGGTCTTTACACTTACTCTGGCCTAATGGTTAAGGTCTTAACTCTTCCTCTGGCCTACTGGTTAAGGTCTTAACTCTTACTCTGGCCTAATAGCTAAGGTCTTAGCTCTTACTCTGGCCTAATAGCTAAGGTCTTAGACTCTTACTGTGGCCTACTGGTTAAGGTCTTAACTCTTACTCTGGCCTAATAGCTAACGTCTTAACTCTTACTCTGGCCTAATAGCTAAGGTCTTAACTCTTACTCTGGCCTAATGGCTAAGGTCTTAACCCTTACTCTGGAATACTGGTTAAGGTCTTAACTCTTACTCTGGCCTAATAGCTAAGGTCTTAACTCTTACTCTGTCCTAATAGCTAAGGTCTTAGACTCGTACTCTGGCCTACTGGTTAAGGTCTTAACTCTTACTCTGGCCTACTGGTTAAGGTCTTAACTCTTACTCTGGCCTAATAGCTAAGGTCTTAGACTCGTACTCTGGCCTACTGGTTAAGGTCTTAACTCTTACTCTGGCCTACTGGTTAAGGTCTTAACTCTTACTCTGACCTAATAGCTAAGGTCATAGACTCGTACTCTGGCTTAATGGTTAAGGTCTTAACTCGTACTCTGGCCTAATAGCTAAGGTCTTAACTCTTACTCTGGCCTAATAGCTAAGGTCTTAGACTCGTACTCTGGCCTACTGGTTAAGGTCTTAACTCTTACAATGGCCTACTGGTTAAGGTCTTAACTCTCACTCTGGCCTAATAGCTAAGGTCTTAACTCTTACTCTGGCCTAATAGCTAAGGTCTTAGACTCGTACTATAGCCTACAGGTTAAGGTCTTAACTCTTACTCTGGCCTAATAGCTAAGAACTTAGAATCGTACTCTGGCCTACTGGTTAAGGTCTTAACTCTTACTCTGGCCTAATAGCTAAGGTCTTAGACTCGTACTCTGGCCTACTGGTTAAGGTCTTAACTCTTACTCTGGCCTACTGGTTAAGGTCTTAACTCTAACTCCGGTATAATAGCTAAGGTCTTAGACTCGTACTCTGGCCTAATGGTCAAGGTCTTAACTTGTACTTTGGCTTAATGGTTAAGGTCTTAACTCTTACTCTGGCCTAATAGCTAAGGTCTTAACTCTTACTCTGGCCTAATAGCTAAGGTCTTAGATTCGTACTCTAGCCTACTGGTTAAGGTCTTAACTCTTACTCTGGCCTACTGGTTAAGGTCTTAACTCTAACTCCGGTCTAATAGCTAAGGTCTTAGACTCGTACTCTGGCCTAATGGTTAAGGTCTTAACCCGTACTCTGGCTTAATGGTTAAGGTCTTAACTCTTACTCTGGCCTAATAGCTAAGGTCTTAACTCTTACAATGGCCTAATAGCTAAGGTCTTAACTCTTACTCTGGCCTAATAGATAAGGTCTTAGACTCGTACTCTGGCCTACTGGTTAAAGTCCTAACTCTTACTCTGGCCTCCTGGTTAGGGTCTTAACTCTTACTCTGGCCTAATAGCTAAGGTCTTAACTCTTACTCTGGCCTAATAGCTAAGGTCTTAACTCTTACTCTGGCCTACTGGTTAAGGTCTTAACTCTTACTCTGGCCTAATAGCTAAGGTCTTATACTCGTACTCTGGCCTACTGTTTAAGGTCTTAACTCTTTCTCTGGCCTAATAGCTAAGGTCTTAACTCTTACTCTGGCCTAATAACTAAGGTCTTAGACACGTACTATGGCCTACTGGTTAAGTTCTTAACTCATACTATGGCCTACAGTTTAAGGTCTTAACTCTTACTCTGGCCTAATAGCTAAGGTCTTAACTCTTACTCTGGCCTAATAGCTAAGGTCTTAGACTCGTACTATGGCCTACAGGTTAAGGTCTTAACTCTTACTCTGGCCTACTGGTTAAGGTCTTAACTCTTACTCTGGCCTAATAGCTAAGGTCTTAACTCTTATTCTGGCCTAATAGCTAAGGTCTTAGACCCGTGCTATGGCCTACAGGTTAAGGTCTTAACTCTTACTCTGGCCTACTGGTTAAGGTCTTAACTCTTACTCTGGCCTAATAGCTAAGGTCTTAGACTCGTTCTATGGCCTACAGGTTAAGGTCTTAACCCTTACTCTGGCCTAATAGCTAAGGTC
Source organism: Triturus cristatus (assembly GCF_964204655.1). NCBI lineage: Eukaryota > Metazoa > Chordata > Amphibia > Caudata > Salamandridae > Triturus > Triturus cristatus. The sequence goes on from NC_140592.1 coordinate 545,497,864, forward strand.
TTAGACTCGTACTCTGGCCTACTGGTTAAGGTCTTAACTCTTACTCTGGCCTAATAGCTAAGGTCTTAACTCTTACTCTGGCCTACTGGTTAAGGTCTTAACTCTTACTATGGCCTAATAGCTAAGGTCTTAACTCTTACTCTGGCCTAATATCTAAGGTCTTAACTCTTACTCTGGCCTAATAGCTAAGGTCTTAACTCTTACTCTGGCCTAATAGCTAAGGTCTTAGACTCTTACTCTGGCCTAATGGTTAAGGTCTTAACTCTTACTCTGGCCTAATTGCTAAGGTCTTAACTCTTACTCTGGCCTAATAGGTAAGGTCTTAACTCTTACTCTGGCCTACTGGTTACGGTCTTAACTCTTACTCTGGCCTAATAGCTAAGGTCTTAGACTCGTACTCTGGCCTACTGGTTGAGGTCTTAACTCTTACTCTGGCCTAATAGCTAAGGTCTCAGACTCGTACTCTGGCCTAATAGCTAAGGTCTTAGACTCTTCCTCTGGCCTAATGGTTAAGGTCTTAACTCTTACTCTGGCCTAATAGCTAAGGTCTTAACTCTTACTCTGGCCTAATGGTTAAGGTCTTAGCTCTTACTCTGGCCTAATAGCTAAGGTCTTAGACTCTTACTCTGGCCTACTGGTTAAGGTCTTAACTCTTACTCTGGCCTAATAGCTAACGTCTTAACTCTTACTCTGGCCTAATAGCTAAGGTCTTATCTCTTACTCTGGCCTAATGGCTAAGGTCTTAACTCTTACTCTGGCCTACTGGTTAAGGTTTTAACTCTTACTCTGGCCTAATAGCTAAGGTCTTAACTCTTACTCTGGCCTAATAGCTAAGGTCTTAGACTCGTACTCTGGCCTACTGGTTAAGGTCTTAACTCTTACTCTGGCCTACTGGTTAAGGTCTTAACTCTTACTCTGGCCTAATAGCTAAGGTCTTAGACTCATACTCTGGCCTACTGGTTAAGGTCTTAACTCTTACTCTGGCCTACTGGTTAAGGTCTTAACTCTTACTCTGACCTAATAGCTAAGGTCTTAGACTCGTACTCTGGCCTAATGGTTAAGGTCTTAACTCTTACTCTGGCCTAATAGCTAAGGTCTTAACTCTTTCTCTGGCCTAATGGTTAAGGTCTTAGCTCTTACTCTGGCCTAATAGCTAAGGTCTTAGACTCTTACTCTGGCCTACTGGTTAAGGTCTTAACTCTTACTCTGGCCTAATAGCTAACGTCTTAACTCTTACTCTGGCCTAATAGCTAAGGTCTTAACTCTTACTCTGGCCTAATGGCTAAGGTCTTAACCCTTACTCTGGCCTACTGGTTAAGGTCTTAACTCTTACTCTGGCCTAATAGCTAAGGTCTTAACTCTTACTCTGGCCTAATAGCTAAGGTCTTAGACTCGTACTCTGGCCTACTGGTTAAGGTCTTAACTCTTACTCTGGCCTACTGGTTAAGGTCTTAACTCTTACTCTGGCCTAATAGCTAAGGTCTTAGACTCGTAGTCTGGCCTACTGGTTAAGGTCTTAACTCTTACTCTGGCCTACTGGTTAAGGTCTTAACTCTTACTCTGACCTAATAGCTAAGGTCATAGACTCGTACTCTGGCTTAATGGTTAAGGTCTTAACTCGTACTCTGGCCTAATAGCAAAGGTCTTAACTCTTACTCTGGCCTAATAGCTAAGGTCTTAGACTCGTACTCTGGCCTACTGGTTAAGGTCTTAACTCTTACACTGGCCTACTGGTTAAGGTCTTAACTCTCACTCTGGCCTAATAGCTAAGGTCTTAACTCTTACTCTGGCCTAATAGCTAAGGTCTTAGACTCGTACTATGGCCTACAGGTTAAGGTCTTAACCCTTACTCTGGCCTAATAGCTAAGGTCTTAGACTCGTACTCTGGCCTACTGGTTAAGGTCTTAACTCTTACTCTGGCCTAATAGCTAAGGTCTTAACTCTTACTCTGGCCTAATAGCTAAGGTCTTAACTCTTACTCTGGCCTAATAGCTAAGGTCTTAGACTCTTACTCTGGCCTAATGGTTAAGGTCTTAACTCTTACTCTGGCCTAATTGCTAAGGTCTTAACTCTTACTCTGGCCTAATAGGTAAGGTCTTAACTCTTACTCTGGCCTACTGGTTAAGGTCTTAACTCTTACTCTGGCCTAATAGCTAAGGTCTTAGACTCGTACTCTGGCCTACTGGTTGAGGTCTTAACTCTTACTCTGGCCTAATAGCTAAGGTCTCAGACTCGTACTCTGGCCTAATAGCTAAGGTCTTAGACTCTTCCTCTGGCCTAATGGTTAAGGTCTTAACTCTTACTCTGGCCTAATAGCTAAGGTCTTAACTCTTACTCTGGCCTAATGGTTAAGGTCTTAGCTCTTACTCTGGCCTAATAGCTAAGGTCTTAGACTCTTACTCTGGCCTACTGGTTAAGGTCTTAACTCTTACTCTGGCCTAATAGCTAACGTCTTAACTCTTACTCTGGCCTAATAGCTAAGGTCTTATCTCTTACTCTGGCCTAATGGCTAAGGTCTTAACTCTTACTCTGGCCTACTGGTTAAGGTTTTAACTCTTACTCTGGCCTAATAGCTAAGGTCTTAACTCTTACTCTGGCCTAATAGCTAAGGTCTTAGACTCATACTCTGGCCTACTGGTTAAGGTCTTAACTCTTACTCTGGCCTACTGGTTAAGGTATTAACTCTTACTCTGGCCTAATAGCTAAGGTCTTAGACTCATACTCTGGCCTACTGGTTAAGGTCTTAACTCTTACTCTGGCCTACTGGTTAAGGTCTTAACTCTTACTCTGACCTAATAGCTAAGGTCTTAGACTCGTACTCTGGCCTAATGGTTAAGGTCTTAACTCTTACTCTGGCCTAATAGCTAAGGTCTTAACTCTTTCTCTGGCCTAATGGTTAAGGTCTTAGCTCTTACTCTGGCCTAATAGCTAAGGTCTTAGACTCTTACTCTGGCCTACTGGTTAAGGTCTTAACTCTTACTCTGGCCTAATAGCTAACGTCTTAACTCTTACTCTGGCCTAATAGCTAAGGTCTTAACTCTTACTCTGGCCTAATGGCTAAGGTCTTAACCCTTACTCTGGCCTACTGGTTAAGGTATTAACTCTTACTCTGGCCTAATAGCTAAGGTCTTAACTCTTACTCTGGCCTAATAGCTAAGGTCTTAGACTCGTACTCTGGCCTACTGGTTAAGGTCTTAACTCTTACTCTGGCCTACTGGTTAAGGTCTTAACTCTTACTCTGGCCTAATAGCTAAGGTCTTAGACTCGTAGTCTGGCCTACTGGTTAAGGTCTTAACTCTTACTCTGGCCTACTGGTTAAGGTCTTAACTCTTACTCTGACCTAATAGCTAAGGTCATAGACTCGTACTCTGGCTTAATGGTTAAGGTCTTAACTCGTACTCTGGCCTAATAGCAAAGGTCTTAACTCTTACTCTGGCCTAATAGCTAAGGTCTTAGACTCGTACTCTGGCCTACTGGTTAAGGTCTTAACTCTTACACTGGCCTACTGGTTAAGGTCTTAACTCTCACTCTGGCCTAATAGCTAAGGTCTTAACTCTTACTCTGGCCTAATAGCTAAGGTCTTAGACTCGTACTATGGCCTACAGGTTAAGGTCTTAACCCTTACTCTGGCCTAATAGCTAAGGTCTTAGACTCGTACTATGGCCTACTGGTTAAGGTCTTAACTCTTACTCTGGCCTAATAGCTAAGGTCTTAACTCTTACTCTGGCCTAATAGCTAAGGTCTTAACTCTTACTCTGGCCTAATAGCTAAGGTCTTAACTCTTACTCTGGCCTAATAGCTAAGGTCTTAGACTCTTACTCTGGCCTAATGGTTAAGGTCTTAACTCTTACTCTGGCCTAATTGCTAAGGTCTTAACTCTTACTCTGGCCTAATAGCTAAGGTCTTAACTCTTACTCTGGCCTACTGGTTAAGGTCTTAACTCTTACTCTGGCCTAATAGCTAAGGTCTTAGACTCGTACTCTGGCCTACTGGTTGAGGTCTTAACTCTTACTCTGGCCTAATAGCTAAGGTCTTAGACTCGTACTCTGGCCTAATAGCTAAGGTCCTAGACTCTTCCTCTGACCTAATGGTTAAGGTCTTAACTCTTACTCTGGCCTAATAGCTAAGGTCTTAACTCTTACTCTGGCCTAATGGTTAAGGTCTTAGCTCTTACTCTGGCCTAATAGCTAAGGTCTTAGACTCTTACTCTGGCCTACTGGTTAAGCTCTTATCTCTTACTCTGGCCTAATAGCTAACGTCTTAGCTCTTACTCTGGCCTAATAGCTAAGGTCTTAACTCTTACTCTGGCCTAATAGCTAAGGTCTTAGACCCGTACTATGGCCTACAGGTTAAGGTCTTAACTCTTACTATGGCCTACTGGTTAAGGTCTTAACTCATACTCTGGCCTAATAGCTAAGGTCTTAGACTCGTTCTATGGCCTACAGGTTAAGGTCTTAACCCTTACTCTGGCCTAATAGCTAAGGTCTTAGACTTGTACTCTGGCCTACTGGTTAAGGTCTTAACTCTTACTCTGGCCTAATAGATAAGGTCTTAGACTCGTACTCTGACCTACAGGTTAAGGTCTTAACTATTACTCTGGCCTAATAGCTAAGGTCTTAACTCTTACTCTGGCCTAATAGCTAAGGTCTTAGACTCGTACTATGGCCTACAGGTTAAGGTCTTAACTCTTACTCTGGCCTACTGGTTAAGGTCTTAACTCTTACTCTGGCCTAATAGCTAAGGTCTTAACTCTTACTTTGGCCTAATAGCTAAGGTCTTAGACCCGTACTATGGCCTACAGGTTAAGGTCTTAACTCTTACTATGGCCTACTGGTTAAGGTCTTAACTCTTACTCTGGCCTAATAGCTAAGGTCTTAGACTCGTTCTATGGCCTACAGGTTAAGGTCTTAACCCTTACTCTGGCCTAATAGCTAAGGTCTTAGACTCGTACTCTGGCCTACTGGTTAAGGTCTTAACTCTTACTCTGGCCTAATAGCTAAGGTCTTAACTCTTACTCTGGCCTAATATCTAAGGTCTTAACTCTTATTTTGGCCTAATAGCTAAGGTCTTAACTCTTACTCTGGCCTAATAGCTAAGGTCTTAGACTCTTACTCTGGCCTAATGGTTAAGGTCTTAACTCTTACTCTGGCCTAACTGCTAAGGTCTTAACTCTTACTCTGGCCTAATAGGTAAGGTCTTAACTCTTACTCTGGCCTACTGGTTAAGGTCTTAACTCTTACTCTGGCCTAATAGCTAAGGTCTTAGACTCGTACTCTGGCCTACTGGTTGAGGTCTTAACTCTTACTCTGGCCTAATAGCTAAGGTCTTAGACTCGTACTCTGGCCTAATAGCTAAGGTCTTAGACTCTTCCTCTGGCCTAATGGTTAAGGTCTTAACTCTTACTCTGGCCTAATAGCTAAGGTCTTAACTCTTACTCTGGCCTAATGGTTAAGGTCTTAGCTCTTACTCTGGCCTAATAGCTAAGGTCTTAGACTCTTACTCTGGCCTACTGGTTAAGGTCTTAACTCTTACTCTGGCCTAATAGCTAACGTCTTAACTCTTACTCTGGCCTAATAGCTAAGGTCTTAACTCTTACTCTGGCATAATGGCTAAGGTCTTAACTCTTACTCTGGCCTACTGGTTAAGGTGTTAACTCTTACTCTGGCCTAATAGCTAAGGTCTTAACTCTTACTCTGGCCTAATAGCTAAGGTCTTAGACTCGTACTCTGGCCTACTGGTTAAGGTCTTAACTCTTACTCTGGCCTACTGGTTAAGGTCTTAACTCTTACTCTGGCCTAATAGCTAAGGTCTTAGACTCATACTCTGGCCTACTGGTTAAGGTCTTAACTCTTACTCTGGCCTACTGGTTAAGGTCTTAACTCTTACTCTGACCTAATAGCTAAGGTCTTAGACTCGTACTCTGGCCTAATGGTTAAGGTCTTAACTCTTACTCTGGCCTAATAGCTAAGGTCTTAACTCTTTCTCTGGCCTAATGGTTAAGGTCTTAGCTCTTACTCTGGCCTAATAGCTAAGGTCTTAGACTCTTACTCTGGCCTACTGGTTAAGGTCTTAACTCTTACTCTGGCCTAATAGCTAACGTCTTGACTCTTACTCTGGCCTAATAGCTAAGGTCTTAACTCTTACTCTGGCCTAATGGCTAAGGTCTTAACCCTTACTCTGGCCTACTGGTTAAGGTCTTAACTCTTACTCTGGCCTAATAGCTAAGGTCTTAACTCTTACTCTGGCCTAATAGCTAAGGTCTTAGACTCGTACTCTGGCCTACTGGTTAAGGTCTTAACTCTTACTCTGGCCTACTGGTTAAGGTCTTAACTCTTACTCTGGCCTAATAGCTAAGGTCTTAGACTCGTAGTCTGGCCTACTGGTTAAGGTCTTAACTCTTACTCTGGCCTACTGGTTAAGGTCTTAACTCTTACTTTGACCTAATAGCTAAGGTCATAGACTCGTACTCTGGCTTAATGGTTAAGGTCTTAACTCGTACTCTGGCCTAATAGCAAAGGTCTTAACTCTTACTCTGGCCTAATAGCTAAGGTCTTAGACTCGTACTCTGGCCTACTGGTTAAGGTCTTAACTCTTACACTGGCCTACTGGTTAAGGTCTTAACTCTCACTCTGGCCTAATAGCTAAGGTCTTAACTCTTACTCTGGCCTAATAGCTAAGGTCTTAGACTCGTACTATGGCCTACAGGTTAAGGTCTTAACTCTTACTCTGGCCTAATAGCTAAGAACTTAGACTCGTACTCTGGCCTACTGGTTAAGGTCTTAACTCTTACTCTGGCCTAATAGCTAAGGTCTTAGACTCGTACTCTGGCCTACTGGTTAAGGTCTTAACTCTTACTCTGGCCTACTGGTTAAGGTCTTAACTCTAACTCCGGTCTAATAGCTAAGGTCTTAACTCGTACTCTGGCTTAATGGTTAAGGTCTTAACTCTTACTCTGGCCTAATAGCTAAGGTCTTAACTCTTACTCTGGCCTAATAGCTAAGGTCTTAACTCTTACTCTGGCCTAATAGCTAAGGTCTTAGACTCGTACTCTGGCCTACTGGTTAAAGTCTTAACTCTTACTCTGGCCTCCTGGTTAAGGTCTTAACTCTTACTCTGGCCTAATAGCTAAGGTCTTAACTCTTACTCTGGCCTACTGGTTAAGGTCTTAACTCTTACTCTGGCTTAATAGCTAAGGTCTTATACTCGTACTCTGGCCTACTGTTTAAGGTCTTAACTCTTTCTCTGGCCTAATAGATAAGGTCTTAACTCTTACTCTGGCCTAATAGCTAAGGTCTTAGACACGTACTATGGCCTACTGGTTAGGTTCTTAACTCATACTATGGCCTACAGGTTAAGGTCTTAACTTTTACTCTGGCCTAATAGCTAAGGTCTTAACTCTTACTTTGGCCTAATAGCTAAGGTCTTAGACTCGTACTATGGCCTACAGGTTAAGGTCTTAACTCTTACTCTGGCCTACTGGTTAAGGTCTTAACTCTTACTCTGGCCTAATAGCTAAGGTCTTAACTCTTACTCTGGCCTAATAGCTAAGGTCTTAGACCCATACAATGGCCTACAGGTTAACGTCTTAACTCTTACTCTGGCCTACTGGTTAAGGTATTAACTCTTACTCTGGCCTAATAGCTAAGGTCTTAGACTCGTTCTATGGCCTACAGGTTAAGGTCTTAACCCTTACTCTGGCCTAATAGCTAAGGTCTTAGACTCGTATTCTGGCCTACTGGTTAAGGTCTTAACTCTTACTCTGGCCTAATAGCTAAGGTCTTAACTCTTACTCTGGCCTAATAGATAAGGTCTTAACTCTTACTCTGGCCTAATAGCTAAGGTCTTAGACTCATACTCTGGCCTACTGGTTAAGGTCTTAACTCTTACTCTGGCCTACTGGTTAAGGTCTTAACTCTTACTCTGACCTAATAGCTAAGGTCTTAGACTCGTACTCTGGCCTAATGGTTAAGGTCTTAACTCTTACTCTGGCCTAATAGCTAAGGTCTTAACTCTTTCTCTGGCCTAATGGTTAAGGTCTTAGCTCTTACTCTGGCCTAATAGCTAAGGTCTTAGACTCTTACTCTGGCCTACTGGTTAAGGTCTTAACACTTACTCTGGCCTAATAGCTAACGTCTTGACTCTTACTCTGGCCTAATAGCTAAGGTCTTAACTCTTACTCTGGCCTAATGGCTAAGGTCTTAACCCTTACTCTGGCCTACTGGTTAAGGTCTTAACTCTTACTCTGGCCTAATAGCTAAGGTCTTAGACTCGTTCTATGGCCTACAGGTTAAGGTCTTAACCCTTACTCTGGCCTAATAGCTAAGGTCTTAGACTCGTATTCTGGCCTACTGGTTAAGGTCTTAACTCTTACTCTGGCCTAATAGCTAAGGTCTTAACTCTTACTCTGGCCTAATAGATAAGGTCTTAACTCTTTCTCTGGCCTAATGGTTAAGGTCTTAGCTCTTACTCTGGCCTAATAGCTAAGGTCTTAGACTCTTACTCTGGCCTACTGGTTAAGGTCTTAACTCTTACTCTGGCCTAATAGCTAACGTCTTGACTCTTACTCTGGCCTAATAGCTAAGGTCTTAACTCTTACTCTTGCCTAATGGCTAAGGTCTTAACCCTTACTCTGACCTACTGGTTAAGGTATTAACTCTTACTCTGGCCTAATAGCTAAGGTCTTAGACTCGTTCTATGGCCTACAGGTTAAGGTCTTAACCCTTACTCTGGCCTAATAGCTAAGGTCTTAGACTCATATTCTGGCCTACTGGTTAAGGTCTTAACTCTTACTCTGGCCTAATAGCTAAGGTCTTAACTCTTACTCTGGCCTAATAGATAAGGTCTTAACTCTTACTCTGGCCTAATAGCTAAGGTCTTAGACTCTTACTCTGGCCTAATGGTTAAGGTCTTAACTCTTACTCTGGCCTACTAGCTAAGGTCTTAACTCTTACTCTGGCCTAATAGCTAAGGTCTTAACTCTTACTCTGGCCTACTGGTTAAGGTCTTAACTCTTACTCTGGCCTAATAGCTAAGGTCTTAGACTCGTACTCTGGCCTACTGGTTAAGGTCTTAACTCTTACTCTGGCCTACTGGTTAAGGTCTTAACTCTTACTCTGGCCTAATAGCTAAGGTCTTAACTCTTACTTTGGCCTAATAGCTAAGGTCTTAGACTCGTACTATGGCCTACAGGTTAAGGTCTTAACTCTTACTCTGGCCTAATGGCTAAGGTCTTAACCCTTACTCTGGCCTACTGGTTAAGGTCTTAACTCTTACTCTGGCCTAATAGCTAAGGTCTTAACTCTTACTCTTGCCTAATAGCTAAGGTCTTAGACTCGTACTCTGGCCTACTGGTTAAGGTCTTAACTCTTACTCTGGCCTACTGGTTAAGGTCTTAACTCTTACTCTGGACTAATAGCTAAGGTCGTAACTCTTACTCTGGCCTAATGGTTAAGGTCTTATCTCTTACTCTTGCCTAATAGCTAAGGTCTAAGACTTGTACTATGGCCTACAGGTTAAGGTCTTAACTCTTACTCTGGCCTACTGGTTAAGGTCTTAACTCTTACTCTGGCCTAATAGCTAAGGTCTTAGACTCATACTCTGGCCTACTGGTTGAGGTCTTAACTCTTACTCTGGCCTAATAGCCAAGGTCTTAGACTCTTACTCTGGCCTAATAGCTAAGGTCTTAGACTCTTCCTCTGGCCTACTGGTTAAGGTCTTAACTCTTACTCTGGCCTAATAGCTAAGGTCTTAACTCTTACTCTGGCCTAATGGTTAAGGTCTTAGCTCTTACTCTGGCCTAATAGCTAAGGTCTTAGACTCTTACTCTGGCCTACTGGTTAAGGTCTTAACTCTTACTCTGGCCTAATAGCTAACGTCTTAACTCTTACTCTGGCCTAATAGCTAAGGTCTTAACTCTTACTCTGGCATAATGGCTAAGGTCTTAACTCTTACTCTGGCCTACTGGTTAAGGTGTTAACTCTTACTCTGGCCTAATAGCTAAGGTCTTAACTCTTACTCTGGCCTAATAGCTAAGGTCTTAGACTCGTACTCTGGCCTACTGGTTAAGGTCTTAACTCTTACTCTGGCCTACTGGTTAAGGTCTTAACTCTTACTCTGGCCTAATAGCTAAGGTCTTAGACTCATACTCTGGCCTACTGGTTAAGGTCTTAACTCTTACTCTGGCCTACTGGTTAAGGTCTTAACTCTTACTCTGACCTAATAGCTAAGGTCTTAGACTCGTACTCTGGCCTAATGGTTAAGGTCTTAACTCTTACTCTGGCCTAATAGCTAAGGTCTTAACTCTTTCTCTGGCCTAATGGTTAAGGTCTTAGCTCTTACTCTGGCCTAATAGCTAAGGTCTTAGACTCTTACTCTGGCCTACTGGTTAAGGTCTTAACTCTTACTCTGGCCTAATAGCTAACGTCTTGACTCTTACTCTGGCCTAATTGCTAAGGTCTTAACTCTTACTCTGGCCTAATGGCTAAGGTCTTAACCCTTACTCTGGCCTACTGGTTAAGGTCTTAACTCTTACTCTGGCCTAATAGCTAAGGTCTTAACTCTTACTCTGGCCTAATAGCTAAGGTCTTAGACTCGTACTCTGGCCTACTGGTTAAGGTCTTAACTCTTACTCTGGCCTACTGGTTAAGGTCTTAACTCTTACTCTGGCCTAATAGCTAAGGTCTTAGACTCGTAGTCTGGCCTACTGGTTAAGGTCTTAATTCTTACTCTGGCCTACTGGTTAAGGTCTTAACTCTTACTTTGACCTAATAGCTAAGGTCATAGACTCGTACTCTGGCTTAATGGTTAAGGTCTTAACTCGTACTCTGGCCTAATAGCAAAGGTCTTAACTCTTACTCTGGCCTAATAGCTAAGGTCTTAGACTCGTACTCTGGCCTACTGGTTAAGGTCTTAACTCTTACACTGGCCTACTGGTTAAGGTCTTAACTCTCACTCTGGCCTAATAGCTAAGGTCTTAACTCTTACTCTGGCCTAATAGCTAAGGTCTTAGACTCGTACTATGGCCTACAGGTTAAGGTCTTAACTCTTACTCTGGCCTAATAGCTAAGAACTTAGACTCGTACTCTGGCCTACTGGTTAAGGTCTTAACTCTTACTCTGGCCTAATAGCTAAGGTCTTAGACTCGTACTCTGGCCTACTGGTTAAGGTCTTAACTCTTACTCTGGCCTACTGGTTAAGGTCTTAACTCTAACTCCGGTCTAATAGCTAAGGTCTTAACTCGTACTCTGGCTTAATGGTTAAGGTCTTAACTCTTACTCTGGCCTAATAGCTAAGGTCTTAACTCTTACTCTGGCCTAATAGCTAAGGTCTTAACTCTTACTCTGGCCTAATAGCTAAGGTCTTAGACTCGTACTCTAGCCTACTGGTTAAGGTCTTAACTCTTACTCTGGCCTACTGTTTAAGGTCTTAACTCTAACTCCGGTCTAATAGCTAAGGTCTTAGACTCGTACTCTGGCCTAATGGTTAAGGTCTTAACTCGTACTCTGGTTTAATGGTTAAGGTCTTAACTCTTACTCTGGCCTAATAGCTAAGGTCTTAACTCTTACTCTGGCCTAATAGCTAAGGTCTTAACTCTTACTCTGGCCTAATAGCTAAGGTCTTAGACTCGTACTCTGGCCTACTGGTTAAAGTCTTAACTCTTACTCTGGCCTCCTGGTTAAGGTCTTAACTCTTACTCTGGCCTAATAGCTAAGGTCTTAACTCTTACTCTGGCCTACTGGTTAAGGTCTTAACTCTTACTCTGGCTTAATAGCTAAGGTCTTATACTCGTACTCTGGCCTACTGTTTAAGGTCTTAACTCTTTCTCTGGCCTAATAGATAAGGTCTTAACTCTTACTCTGGCCTAATAGCTAAGGTCTTAGACACGTACTATGGCCTACTGGTTAGGTTCTTAACTCATACTATGGCCTACAGGTTAAGGTCTTAACTTTTACTCTGGCCTAATAGCTAAGGTCTTAACTCTTACTTTGGCCTAATAGCTAAGGTCTTAGACTCGTACTATGGCCTACAGGTTAAGGTCTTAACTCTTACTCTGGCCTACTGGTTAAGGTCTTAACTCTTACTCTGGCCTAATAGCTAAGGTCTTAACTCTTACTCTGGCCTAATAGCTAAGGTCTTAGACCCGTACAATGGCCTACAGGTTAACGTCTTAACTCTTACTCTGGCCTACTGGTTAAGGTATTAACTCTTACTCTGGCCTAATAGCTAAGGTCTTAGACTCGTTCTATGGCCTACAGGTTAAGGTCTTAACCCTTACTCTGGCCTAATAGCTAAGGTCTTAGACTCGTATTCTGGCCTACTGGTTAAGGTCTTAACTCTTACTCTGGCCTAATAGCTAAGGTCTTAACTCTTACTCTGGCCTAATAGATAAGGTCTTAACTCTTACTCTGGCCTAATAGCTAAGGTCTTAGACTCTTACTCTGGCCTAATGGTTAAGGTCTTAACTCTTACTCTGGCCTACTAGCTAAGGTCTTAACTCTTACTCTGGCCTAATAGCTAAGGTCTTAACTCTTACTCTGGCCTACTGGTTAAGGTCTTAACTCTTACTCTGGCCTAATAGCTAAGGTCTTAGACTCGTACTCTGGCCTACTGGTTAAGGTCTTAACTCTTACTCTGGCCTACTGGTTAAGGTCTTAACTCTTACTCTGGCCTAATAGCTATGGTCTTAACTCTTACTTTGGCCTAATAGCTAAGGTCTTAGACTCGTACTATGGCCTACAGGTTAAGGTCTTAACTCTTACTCTGGCCTAATGGCTAAGGTCTTAACCCTTACTCTGGCCTACTGGTTAAGGTCTTAACTCTTACTCTGGCCTAATAGCTAAGGTCTTAACTCTTACTCTTGCCTAATAGCTAAGGTCTTAGACTCGTACTCTGGCCTACTGGTTAAGGTCTTAACTCTTACTCTGGCCTACTGGTTAAGGTCTTAACTCTTACTCTGGACTAATAGCTAAGGTCTTAACTCTTACTCTGGCCTAATGGTTAAGGTCTTATCTCTTACTCTTGCCTAATAGCTAAGGTCTTAGACTTGTACTATGGCCTACAGGTTAAGGTCTTAACTCTTACTCTGGCCTACTGGTTAAGGTCTTAACTCTTACTCTGGCCTAATAGCTAAGGTCTTAGACTCATACTCTGGCCTACTGGTTGAGGTCTTAACTCTTACTCTGGCCTAATAGCCAAGGTCTTAGACTCTTACTCTGGCCTAATAGCTAAGGTCTTAGACTCTTCCTCTGGCCTACTGGTTAAGGTCTTAACTCTTACTCTGGCCTAATAGCTAAGGTCTTAACTCTTACTCTGGCCTAATGGTTAAGGTCTTAGCTCTTACTCTGGCCTAATAGCTAAGGTCTTAGACTCTTACTCTGGCCTACTGGTTAAGGTCTTAACTCTTACTCTGGCCTAATAGCTAAGGTCTTAACTCTTACTCTGGCCTAATAGCTAAGGTCTTAACTCTTACTCTGGCCTAATGGCTAAGGTCTTAACTCTTACTCTGGCCTACTGGTTAAGGTGTTAACTCTTACTCTGGCCTAATAGCTAAGGTCTTAACTCTTACTCTGGCCTAATAGCTAAGGTCTTAGACTCTTACTCTGGCCTACTGGTTAAGGTCTTAACTCTTACTCTGGCTTACTGGTTAAGGTCTTAACTCTTACTCTGGCCTAATAGCTAAGGTCTTAGACTCGTACTCTGGCCTACTGGTTAAGGTCTTAACTCTTACTCTGGCCTACTGGTTAAGGTCTTAACTCTTACTCTGACCTAATAGCTAAGGTCTTAGACTCGTACTCTGGCCTACTGGTTAAGGTCTTAACTCTTACTCTGGCCTAATGGTTAAGGTCTTAACTCATACTCTGGCCTAATAGCTAAGGTCTTAACTCTTACTCTGGCCTAATAGCTAAGGTCTTAACTCTTACTCTGGCCTAATAGCTAAGGTCTTGTTGTAAATTAAGGCAGCATGTGATTAAGCATTTACTGAAAACATTAGTGTTTCCCTTTTATCGTGTTTTCCTCATTATGTTGGCCTAAGTCCGGACTCCATTTTGTATTGACATGCTGCCACGTGTTCACCACGAGGAGAGTCCGACCTCTGTGTTAGTTGCTCTTGTAATCTGCCTAGCAACAGTTATAAATAGCTCCCTCTTGTCCGTCTGGCGCATGCCCAGACTTGACCACATCTGTTATAATTAGCTTTGCTTGACCATGTGTTTTCGCGGGCCCAAGGAGTGTGTTAGCTCCGCCCATGTATTGATTTGGTATCGAGAATGACCCTAAATGGTAATGTTCTTCAACTCTGTGGTATCCACCCACTTATGAGCCCCTCTGTTGTGTATAAAAGGGGACAATGTACGCAAGTTCTTTGTGCTACTCCTTGCAATACTGAAGAGTGTTGTGTGGATTGTAGGACCACCCTTAAGGGTTAATAAACGTTGTTTTTGTACTTTGCAGTTTCCGTGCCAACTTCCTTATAGATTTCGTTACAGAAGAGCGAGCCCTTGTCTCTTGCGGGCCTAGCTGGGGCTTGTATTCATCAATTGGCGCCCGTCACGTGGGGCTCATCGGCGACTCGGATGCCCGAAGGACTGGTCGCGACGAAGGTGAGGAGTTTGGCCGGGGACGTGATCACTGCCAGCGGCGTCTTAGCCTTGGCATCCCGAGGTTTTTCTTCCTTCCCTTCCGAGCTGACCATCTGGGTGGCGCCGGTCATCGACTGAGACCTCTTCTGTCGGTCCTGCCGTGAGAGCCGTTTGGGCGATTGTGGAGCTTGGCAGTTGGAACCTGGACTCTTGATTGGTAAGAACCGTTGTACGGTACTTGCTCCGAGTTTTGAAGCCTGGTCTGGCTATTTGAGTTTGATTGATGGTGACTAGTCATATTTTGAATTTGTCTTTGTGAAAATATATGCGTTGCAACACATATAGGCAGGTAATGTGGAGAAACTTCTCCGGAGCTGTGTAAACTTTGAACGGCGCAACGATTAAGTGCCATTTTTCTTGATAATACTGCATATTTTGCATTATTCCTAGCATGCCTGTTTTTAGCGCACTTCGTAAGTGGTGCTGCTGTCTTGGGAACCGGTTGAACCTCGAGGAATCTGCTCCAGCTCCCCCAGAGGGGACTCCTAATAGGGATATGTACGTGAAGCATGGTCTTTCCTCCATAATGTACAGCACGTTATGGAGGAAATATACTAGGAAGGATCCTGAGTTGCGATGGCCTTTGTATGGATCGTTTGATATACGTAAGATTGAGTATGTGGAACAGTGTATGTGTAAGCGACGTGCTCGTCAGGATATGTTTGAGTGTGTGCGATTATGGGTGAAGGAAGTGCGTGAGCGAGAGAAACGTGAGAAAGCGCTGTTTGATAAGGAGCAACGAAAGAATGATCATATGCGAGCGCAGGAAGCGAAGCGTCGGGAGGACAAAGAGCAAACGGACAGACAAGAGAAAGAGCGTAGGCTACAAGTTTCGGGTCAATATGTTGTTCGTCAGCCGCTTTATCCTGTCCTTAATAATCCTGATGACGATTTTTATTTACTAGATCGCTCTCCGCCCCCTTATGTTGGCGCATCTGCTCCACGGCCGCAAGATTCTGGCCCGGCTCCGGGTAAGGTCGACACACGGTCCATGTTATCGGCCGAGCATATGGCTGAGCTTCGGAAACTTTCCCTCCGTGCACTTAAGGGCAAGATGTCTATGGATGAGTTGTTCCATGCTTGGGGGTCGTGGCAAGATAGAGAGAGGGTGTATTTTCTGTCTCATTTTTCAGAAGAAGTAATTGCTGCTTTCCGAAAATATTCTAGTATCCTTGAGCCTGACGACGTGTCTTCGGATGCCGGAGCATTACGTAATGGTGTCTTTTCTCCCCCTAAGGCTTCTGAGGCGGCTCGGCGGCTGTTCGCTTTGCGGGACGAGGTGCTGGCCCTTAGAGAGAAAGCACGTCAACAAACGGAGGAGGAGAAGCAGTCGGATTCGTCTGCAGCAGGGGGCCACCCATCCGCCTCCCAGTCAGATAAGGATGACATAGTGCATGTTAAACCAATGCGAGAGGCGGCGCCTCTGTATGTTCCTCCTAAGGGAGCAGGGACTAGCTCGGATATTAACTCCGCCGATGCAAGGGGATATTTTGTATATAATTGGGTTTATACTCCATGGCATAGGGCCGATGTTATGGCATTAAAGAATGCGCTGCCTGACCCCCGCAAGAATCCAGCGGCCTTCTATGAAGAAGTCGAGGGGGCCTTGAATTCTTGCATTATGACCTTAGCGGATATAGACCTATTCTTTGGCCTTATCCTACCGCCGGATACGTGGCGCTCTGTTCGGAAGGTAGATGATGCGGTTGCCTTCAAGGCCCGGTGGTCTGACCTTGAGGATGAGGATAGGGAACGGAAGCCCGCACAGAAACCACCCCAGAATATTTTAGATCTCCCTGCGGCTATTGTGGCTAAGTTGAAGACGATTATCCCCCCTAAAAAGATTGACTGGAATATGTTAGCTGCATGTAAACAGAAAGTTGACGAGTCAGTCGCGGACTTCTTTACGCGTTTTGAGGAAACGTTCCATGATTTTAGTGGCCAGTCACTTACTGACGACACGGGCCGCCACCTTTTTGCGGACAAATATGTGGCTAATCTGCTGCCGGCAGTTGCGGCCCGGTTAAAAGCGAGTGAGAGTTCTTGGTCCTCCGCGACTCCGACGGCCCTTCTGACCATTGCCCAGTATTATGAGCGTCAGGAGCACGAGGCGAAGGGCCAGGAGGAGAAGAAATCGAAGGATCTTAAAACTAAAGTGATGTTAGCACAAGTATATGGCCCGCCCCGCCGGGGTAATAATAATAGGGGCAGGGGCGGATCTTATGGTCCCCCTTCGGGCCGATCGGATTTGAATAGGAACCAGTGTGCGTATTGCAAGCAGTTGGGCCATTGGGCCAGGGATTGCCCAGCGTTGCGTGCTTCGCGTCAGGGGCACACTCCGGGTGGCCCGAGAGGTAGAGGGGGCTTCTTGAACTTTAGAGGGAATTCCAACGATAATGTCCGTTTCGATACCGCTGGACAGCACCGAGATAGCTCAAATGTTTTCGATCGTCAGCACCAGTATCATGTATCGGACATCGATCGGTCGGGATATCATGATTCTCAGCATGCATAGGAATGCGTAGGATGGGGGTCCGAATCAGTTGAGGTGCCGGTCGATCAGACGGGTCCTTATGTATCGGCTGAGGTTTTAGGTTCTACTGATCAGTTCCTAGTGGATACAGGAGCGACACGTAGTGCATTGTCTAGGTACTTGGTTCCGGGGGCTCCCCCATCCGGCTCAATAGTTACATCGGTAGGGTTTGACGGTACACTCTCCCGAAGCCCTCTTTCACAGCCCCTTGCATTTAAAGTTGATTGTTTTTCTGCGCCTTGTCCGTTTCTGCTTGCTCCGTACACACCGGATAACATTATGGGCCTTGATATGTTAAAGTACTTTAGGGCTACAATTCGTTGTTCCCCTGAGGGTGTGAGGGTGATTTTAAATGACAACTACCCCCGATCTGGGTGGATGTGTACAATCTCAGAGGATGCGTTGTTGGCTACCCTCCCCCAAGCTTTATGGGCGACTTCGGACACAGATGTCGGACAAATGGTGATTCCTCCGGTCCACATTAGTGTCCAGGAGGGGGCGGTACTACCACGCCTCCCACAGTATCGTATTTCCCAGGAGGGCGAGGAGGCTCTCATACAGATTGTGCAAGACCTGATCGCAGTGGGGGTAGTGGAAGAAGTTCCCTATAATATCTGTAACAGTCCGATTCTCCCAATTTTGAAAAAGGACACGGATGCAAAGGTCTATCGGTTTATAATTGATTTGAGGGAGGTAAACAAGATCGTGATACCTCAGTACCCGGTGGTTTCCGATATCACGACGTTGCTTACCTTGGTCCCGCCTACGGCGACCGTGTTTTCAGTGATTGATTTGAAAAATGCCTTCTTTTCTATTCCCATTCACCCCGATAGCCGATTTCTTTTTGGGTTCACATTAAACAATAGATCTTATCGTTTTTGTAGAATTCCTCAAGGCTATACAGAAAGCCCTAGTATCTATAGTCAGGCTTTGAAGCGACAGTTGGATTCCTTTGTTTTACTCGAGGGGGTCGCCCTCATTCAATATGTCGATGACATCCTGTTGGCGGCTGACACCCTGGAGTTGTGCGAGAAAAGCACGATAGCCTTACTTTCCTTTTTAGCATCCCACAATCACAAGGTCTCTAGGAAGAAATTGCAATTCTGTAGACCAAAGGTGACTTATTT
Organism: Triturus cristatus; assembly: GCF_964204655.1. Classification (NCBI taxonomy): domain Eukaryota; kingdom Metazoa; phylum Chordata; class Amphibia; order Caudata; family Salamandridae; genus Triturus; species Triturus cristatus. Next base: position 545,516,163 of record NC_140592.1, read on the forward strand.
GGGTCACCTTTTGTCTAAGGAGGGGCGTGCACTCACACCAGATCGTATCCAAGTAATTTTGGACACACCAAGGCCATCCACGCAGAAGGATGTGCGTGCATTTTTGGGTCTTGTTTCTTTTTGTAGACAGTGGATATTGGGGTTTTCACACATAGCTAAGCCATTACTAGCTCTCTTGACAAAAGACACGCCCATCCCGATCCCCTGGTAAGATGAGTGTGACGCTGCTTTTCAGCAATTGAGACAGGCCCTTTGTTCAGCACCAGTGTTAGGGACCCCTGATTATGCAAAACCCTTTTCGTTGTATGTGCATGAGAAAGATGGATGTGCATTATCAGTCTTAGTGCAGATGCACGGCGATAAGCAGCGCCCTTGTGCATACTTTTCGGCTGTACTTGATCCTGTCGCCCGAGCATTGCCGGGGTGTTTTCGCTCGGTTGCGGCGACAGCTGTGTCAATACGGCAGAGTGAAGGAATTGTATTGTCCCATAAACTGTTGGTGTTAGTTCCCCACGCTGTTGATGCCCTGCTTAATCAAACAAAGACGCAGCATTTGACCAGTGCCCGTTTAACGGGATATGAGTTGACGCTTTTAGCTCCTCACATTACGTTAAAAAGGTGCGTGACATTAAACCCGGCCACATTGTTGCCATACCCTGAGACCCAGCCTGAGGCACAGAAAGCGCATGATTGTATTCTTGTGACTGAGGAACAAACAAAGGGTCGTATTGATCTCCAGGATACGCCCTTTTCAGATGTAGATGGAGAGTTGTGGGTAGATGGATCATGCCTGAAGCTACCAGATGGTACGACTTCAGCAGCGTATGCAATTACCACATTACACACGATAGTGGAGACAGCACGCATACCACAGAAATCGGCTCAAGCAGCGGAACTGATAGCGTTAACACGAGCGTGTGAGCTCAGTACAGGATTGTGCGTGAATGTTTACACAGACAGCCGCTATGCCTTCGGAGTAGCGCACGATTTTGGCCTACTCTGGAAGGAGAGAGGGTTTCTAACGTCACATGGGGTACAGATAATGCATGGGGAGTTAGTCCACAATCTTTTAACTGCATTGACATACCCAAAGAAAATTTCCATTGTTAAGTGTAGTGCCCATAGGAAAGTAGTTGATAAGGTTGGAGAAGGGAATGCGTTAGCGGATCGAGTAGCACGGGAGACTGCGATGCAGCCCGGTACTACTGCCATGTATGTAGTGAAGTCACAGGTGGAGAGATGGCATGATGCGAAGGAGGAAGTGCGAGAAATACAAAAGACCGCTTCTGACAAAGAGCGGGAACAATGGGCTAGCGAAGGAGAACTGGATGACGAGGGTTGCTGGAGAAATAAGCAGATGGATAGATGGAAATTACCCACGGCTTTTGTACAACCTATGGTCCAGATGGCACATGGGCTAGCACATGTTGGAGCTTCCGCAATTGTGAAATTGCTTACCCAAGTCTGGGAGCATCCAGAGATTGCTAGCACGGCAAAGAGGGTGGTGCAGACCTGTATGATCTGTCTGAAGTATAACCCAGGGAAAGGCACGCGAACTCCAGCAGGAGGATTTGCGACACCCACTGCACCCTTTGAGGTTCTGCAGATGGATTACATCCAGCTTGAGCGCTGTAACAATTTGAAGTATGTTCTAGTAGTGGTTTGCGCCTTCAGTAAATGGGTTGAGGCGTACCCTGCGAAAGACAATACTGCAATGACTACAGCGAAGCTATTGCTGAAAGAGTTTTTCCCCCGATACGGCGTCTGTAGACTTCTGTGGAGTGATAATGGCCCTCACTTTGTAGCAGATGTTATAAAGTATGTCTTGAAGGGCCTAGGCATCACCCAGAAGTTCCACGCCGTGTTCCACCCTCAGTCTGCAGGACTAGTCGAGAAGTATAATGGTACACTGAAGCTTAAGATCGCCAAAATTCAAGCTTCAACGTCTTTGACTTGGCCAGACGCTTTGCCACTGGCGTTATTGTCAATTAGGTCGGTGCCACACTCTCGAACCGGTCTTACACCCTATGAGATTGTATTTGGACGCCCAATGAATATTTGGGGTCCACCAAGGCCTAAGGCTGTGTATGATGTACCTTGTGTGATGATGAGTGATTATCTGGCACAGTTAACGGATAACTTGGTTTCTATTCATCAACAGGTCCGAGAGGCGCTCCCTGATCGGTCTACCGGCGAAGGACATGGTCTCCGGCCTGGGGATCATGTCATGGTGAAGATCTTTGACAGAACGAACAGTTTGGAGCCGAGATGGGTCGGACCTGAGCAAGTCCTTCTTGCAACGAGGACGGCAGTGCGAGTCTCGAACAGGAAGAATTGGATTCATTCCCTGCACTGTCGAAAGGTACCGCCCGGATTGGTGGAGTCTGCCGTGCTGACCGATCAACAAGACATCCTAGCAGCAGAGACAGGCCGTGCTGCAGAGCCAAACGACACGGAGGAGCTCTTTCCGGACCATACGACTTCTGGAGGAAGGCGATATCATCTGCGACCAAGGAAGTGAGGTTTCCAGTACCGGGACATACTGTCAGAACGGCCCTTGGGTTAGTGAAACGGAGAGCCAATGAGGCAAGGGGGGGGGATCAGCCCTGCATTAGTGTAGCGACACCCGTCTTGGCCCGCTGGTGAAGAAATCAACCGCTGCCCAAGGGGAAGAGTTCTGACAGACTTTTTTTTTTTAGTTTCAGGAAGATATCAGGGTATTGTTTCCTTTGACATGGAGAAGAAGAACATTTTTTGTGCGTTGGGGTTCATGCTAACAGTAGCTATCGTTGGTATAACCACATGGTTTGTGGAGGAGGCAACTCCTGCCCGAGAGACACTTGTGTTGACGACTCCAGTGCCTGCGGAGCACTACTTTTATACATTGCCATATCAAGAGTTGAAGCATCGACAATCCTATTTGAATAACACTTTCATTCAGATGCTGCATCACACCCACGTTGCTACAAATGCTACGAACTGTTGGATATGTGGGATGATGCCAGCCCATCAGAAGAAAGGAGGCACGCCATTCATACCACTTCCTTTCTCTCACAATGGCTCTTGTAGAGCATGGTACACTCTGTTGTTTGCCACTCGAAAACCGACAGTGGGACGATTGCTTTTCAGACTTAATAAAGAATGCCATCAGGACAAGAATGGATATCCACAAGCGAATGGGACAATTTGGGAATGGGAAGAGTACCGACCGGACAATGAATCCATCCCCTATATCTTCACGAACACCAGAGACACTGTGGGGAAGGATAAATTTGTAATCCAAGTAGCACAAGCCCAAGCGGACCTGTGTGTCCAGAGTGTGGGTTTTATCCCTGTCGGTGTCAGTGATTGTATAACTGTGTTAAACATTGATGGGTTAAATAACAGCACCTTCCTAGCATCCCATAATACCTATTTTGTATGTGGAAATAAAGGTTATTACCGTTTGCCGGCTGGGTGGTCTGGGGTATGCTACGTATCATTCCTATTACCTCCTGTATTCTTAGCACCTGTGTCATATCATAAGGATTTGAAATTGCTGAATAATGTGACTGTAAATAGATATAAACGTACTCTATCAATTGATGAGGTGGATCAAACAGATACCAGCTTGCAACAGTATATTGATTTTAATTTAGGACTGTTTTTCTTTGTTGGAGCCGCTCTGAATAGTAGGAAGATCCGAAGATTAACAAGAGTGGTAGAAGCTGTGACTAATCAGACTGCTGCTGCTCTTGGGAATCTCACGGAAGAATTACAGATTACCAGGATTGTTGCATTACAGAATCGTATGGTATTGGATGTAATGCTAGCTGATCGAGGAGGAGCCTGTAAAATTATTGGAAGTAGTTGCTGTGTGTTCATCCCTGATCATACGCCATCCGTTTATAATGCCATTAATAAACTGCACAAAATAGCAGCTGAAGTCCACACAGAAAACGGCACTTGGTCCTTTTCTGGATGGTTTTGGGCGTTGGTTACTGCCTGGGGTTGGAAGGTTCTAACTGGTCTCTGTATTATTGTAGCAATTCTGTTCCTTTTCTGTATGTGTATTCAATGTGGACCATTGTGCTGTTCCGTATGCATTTCATTCTGCATTCCAGATAAGAAAGCTATTGCCGATGTTGCCCGCCAGAAGGGTCTAGCTAAAGAGGTTAAAGGAATGATGATAATTGACATATACGATGATTATTCTTGGAAGCCAGATGTCTTCAGTAAATGCTGAAAGGGTCGTCTGTTGTAAATTAAGGCAGCATGTGATTAAGCATTTACTGAAAACATTAGTGTTTCCCTTTTATCGTGTTTTCCTCATTATGTTGGCCTAAGTCCGGACTCCATTTTGTATTGACATGCTGCCACGTGTTCACCATGAGGAGAGTCCGACCTCTGTGTTAGTTGCTCTTGTAATCTGCCTAGCAACAGTTATAAATAGCTCCCTCTTGTCCGTCTGGCACATGCCCAGACTTGACCACATCTGTTATAATTAGCTTTGCTTGACCATGTGTTTTCGCGGGCCCAAGGAGTGTGTTAGCTCCGCCCATGTATTGATTTGGTATCGAGAATGACCCTAAATGGTAATGTTCTTCAACTCTGTGGTATCCACCCACTTATGAGGCCCTCTGTTGTGTATAAAAGGGGACAATGTACGCAAGTTCTTTGTGCTACTCCTTGCAATACTGAAGAGTGTTGTGTGGATTGTAGGACCACCCTTAAGGGTTAATAAACGTTGTTTTTGTACTTTGCAGTTTCCGTGCCAACTTCCTTATAGATTTCGTTACAGAAGAGCGAGCCCTTGTCTCTTGCGGGCCTAGCTGGGGCTTGTATTCATCAGTCTTAGACTCGTACTCTGGCCTACTGGTTAAGGTCTTAACTCTTACACTGGCCTACTGGTTAAGGTCTTAACTCTCACTCTGGCCTAATAGCTAGTCTTAACTCTTACTCTGGCCTAATAGCTAAGGTCTTAGACTCGTACTATGGCCTACAGGTTAAGGTCTTAACTCTTACTCTGGCCTAATAGCTAAGAACTTAGACTCGTACTCTGGCCTACTGGTTAAGGTCTTAACTCTTACTCTGGCCTAATAGCTAAGGTCTTAGACTCGTACTCTGGCCTACTGGTTAAGGTCTTAACTCTTACTCTGGCCTACTGGTTAAGGTCTTAACTCTAACTCCGGTCTAATAGCTAAGGTCTTAGACTCGTACTCTGGCCTAATGGTTAAGGTCTTAACTCGTACTCTGGCTTAATGGTTAAGGTCTTAACTCTTACTCTGGCCTAATAGCTAAGGTCTTAACTCTTACTCTGGCCTAATAGCTAAGGTCTTAACTCTTACTCTGGCCTAATAGCTAAGGTCTTAGACTCATACTCTGGCCTACTGGTTAAGGTCTTAACTCTTACTCTGGCCTCCTGGTTAAGGTCTTATCTCTTACTCTGGCCTAATAGCTAAGGTCTTAACTCTTACTCTGGCCTAATAGCTAAGGTCTTAGACCCGTACTATGGCCTACTGGTTAGGTTCTTAACTCATACTATGGCCTACAGGTTAAGGTCTTAACTCTTACTCTGGCCTAATAGCTAAGGTCTTAACTCTTACTTTGGCCTAATAGCTAAGGTCTTAGACTCGTAATATGGCCTACAGGTTAAGGTCTTAACTCTTACTCTGGCCTACTGGTTAAGGTCTTAACTCTTACTCTGGCCTAATAGCTAAGGTCTTAACTCTTACTCTGGCCTAATAGCTAAGGTCTTAGACCCGTACAATGGCCTACAGGTTAAGGTCTTAACTCTTACTCTGGCCTACTGGTTAAGGTCTTAACTCTTACTCTGGCCTAATAGCTAAGGTCTTAGACTCGTTCTATGGCCTACAGTTTAAGGTCTTAACACTTACTCTGGCCTAATAGCTAAGGTCTTAGACTAGTATTCTGGCCTACTGGTTAAGGTCTTAACTCTTACTCTGGCCTAATAGCTAAGGTCTTAGACTCTTACTCTGGCCTAATGGTTAAGGTCTTAACTCTTACTCTGGCCTAATAGCTAAGGTCTTAACTCTTACTCTGGCCTAATAGCTAAGGTCTTAACTCTTACTCTGGCCTACTGGTTAAGGTCTTAACTCTTACTCTGGCCTAATAGCTAAGGTCTTAGACTCGTACTCTGGCGTACTGGTTAAGGTCTTAACTCTTACTCTGGCCTACTGGTTAAGGTCTTAACTCTTACTCTGGCCTAATAGCTAAGGTCTTAACTCTTACTTTGGCCTAATAGCTAAGGTCTTAGACTCGTACTATGGCCTACAGGTTAAGGTCTTAACTCTTACTCTGGCCTAATGGCTAAGGTCTTAACCCTTACTCTGGCCTACTGGTTAAGGTCTTAACTCTTACTCTGGCCTAATAGCTAAGGTCTTAACTCTTACTCTTGCCTAATAGCTAAGGTCTTAGACTCGTACTCTGGCCTACTGGTTAAGGTCTTAACTCTTACTCTGGCCTACTGGTTAAGGTCTTAACTCTTACTCTGGCCTAATAGCTAAGGTCTTAACTATTACTCTGGCCTAATGGTTAAGGTCTTATCTCTTACTCTTGTCTAATAGCTAAGGTCTTAGACTCGTACTATGGCCTACAGGTTAAGGTCTTAACTTTTACTCTGGCCTACTGGTTAAGGTCTTAACTCTTACTCTGGCCTAATAGCTAAGGTCTTAGACTTGTACTCTGGCCTACTGGTTGAGGTCTTAACTCTTACTCTGGCCTAATAGCTAAGGTCTTAGACTCTTAATCTGGCCTAATAGCTAAGGTCTTAGACTCTTCCTCTGGCCTACTGGTTAAGGTCTTAACTCTTACTCTGGCCTAATAGCTAAGGTCTTAACTCTTACTCTAGCCTAATGGTTAAGGTCTTAGCTCTTTCTCTGGCCTAATAGCTAAGGTCTTAGACTCGTACTCTGGCCTACTGGTTAAGGTCTTAACTCTTACACTGGCCTACTGGTTAAGGTCTTAACTCTTCCTCTGGCCTAATAGCTAAGGTCTTAGACTCGTACTCTGGCCTACTGGTTAAGGTCTTAACTCTTACTCTGGCCTACTGGTTAAGGTCTTAACTCTTACTCTGACCTAATATCTAAGGTCTTAGACTCGTACTCTGGCCTAATGGTTAAGGTCTTAACTCATACTCTGGCCTAATAGCTAAGGTCTTAACTCTTACTCTGGCCTAATAGCTAAGGTCTTAACTCTTACTCTGGCCTAATAGCTAAGGTCTTAGACTCGTACTCTGGCCTACTGGTTAAGGTCTTAACTCTTACACTGGCCTACTGGTTAAGGTCTTAACTCTCACTCTGGCCTAATAGCTAGTCTTAACTCTTACTCTGGCCTAATAGCTAAGGTCTTAGACTCGTACTATGGCCTACAGGTTAAGGTCTTAACTCTTACTCTGGCCTAATAGCTAAGAACTTAGACTCATACTCTGGCCTACTGGTTAAGGTCTTAACTCTTACTCTGGCCTAATAGCTAAGGTCTTAGGCTCGTACTCTGGCCTACTGGTTAAGGTCTTAACTCTTACTCTGGCCTACTGGTTAAGGTCTTAACTCTAACTCCGGTCTAATAGCTAAGGTCTTAGACTCGTACTCTGGCCTAATGGTTAAGGTCTTAACTCGTACTCTGGCTTAATGGTTAAGGTCTTAACTCTTACTCTGGCCTAATAGCTAAGGTCTTAACTCTTACTCTGGCCTAATATCTAAGGTCTTAACTCTTACTCTGGCCTAATAGCTAAGGTCTTAGACTCATACTCTGGCCTACTGGTTAAGGTCTTAACTCTTACTCTGGCCTCCTGGTTAAGGTCTTAACTCTTACTCTGGCCTAAAAGCTAAGGTCTTAACTCTTACTCTGGCCTAATAGCTAACGTCTTAGACTTGTACTCTGGCCTACTGGTTAAGGTCTTAACTCTTTCTCTGGCCTAATAGCTAAGGTCTTAACTCTTACTCTGGCCTAATAGCTAAGGTCTTAGACCCGTACTATGGCCTACTGGTTAAGTTCTTAACTCATACTATGGCCTACAGGTTAAGGTCTTAACTCTTACTCTGGCCTAATAGCTAAGGTCTTAACTCTTACTCTGGCCTAATAGCTAAGGTCTTCACTCTTACTCTGGCCTAATAGCTAAGGTCTTAGACTCGTACTCTGGCCTACTGGTTAAAGTCTTAACTCTTACTCTGGCCTCCTGGTTAAGGTCTTAACTCTTACTCTGGCCTAATAGCTAAGGTCTTAACTCTTACTCTGGCCTAATAGCTAAGGTCTTAACTCTTACTCTGGCCTAATAGCTAAGGTCTTAGACTCGTACTCTGGCCTACTGGTTAAGGTCTTAACTCTTTCTCTGGCCTAATAGCTAAGGTCTTAACTCTTACTCTGGCCTAATAGCTAAGGTCTCAGACCTGTACTATGGCCTACTGGTTAAGTTCTTAACTCATACTATGGCCTACAGGTTAAGGTCTTAACTCTTACTCTGGCCTAATAGCTAAGGTCTTAACTCTTACTTTGGCCTAATAGCTAAGGTCTTAGACTCGTACTATGGCCTACAGGTTAAGGTCTTAACTCTTACTCTGGCCTACTGGTTAAGGTCTTAACTCTTACTCTGGCCTAATAGCTAAGGTCTTAACTCTTACTCTGGCCTAATAGCTAAGGTCTTAGACCCGTACAATGGCCTACAGGTTAAGGTCTTAACTCTTACTCTGGCCTACTGGTTAAGGTCTTAACTCTTACTCTGGCCTAATAGCTAAGGTCTTAGACTCGTTCTATGGTCTACAGGTTAAGGTCTTAACTCTTACTCTGGCCTAATAGCTAAGGTCTTAACTCTTACTCTGGCCTAATAGATAAGGTCTTAACTCTTACTCTGGCCTAATAGCTAAGGTCTTAGACTCTTACTCTGGCCTAATGGTTAAGGTCTTAACTCTTACTCTGGCCTAATAGCTAAGGTCTTAACTCTTACTCTGGCCTAATAGCTAAGGTCTTAACTCTTACTCTGGCCTACTGGTTAAGGTCTTAACTCTTACTCTGGCCTAATAGCTAAGGTCTTAGACTCGTACTCTGGCGTACTGGTTAAGGTCTTAACTCTTACTCTGGCCTACTGGTTAAGGTCTTAACTCTTACTCTGGCCTAATAGCTAAGGTCTTAACTCTTACTTTGGCCTAATAGCTAAGGTCTTAGACTCGTACTATGGCCTACAGGTTAAGGTCTTAACTCTTACTCTGGCCTAATGGCTAAGGTCTTAACCCTTACTCTGGCCTACTGGTTAAGGTCTTAACTCTTACTCTGGCCTAATAGCTAAGGTCTTAACTCTTACTCTTGCCTAATAGCTAAGGTCTTAGACTCGTACTCTGGCCTACTGGTTAAGGTCTTAACTCTTACTCTGGCCTACTGGTTAAGGTCTTAACTCTTACTCTGGCCTAATAGCTAAGGTCTTAACTATTACTCTGGCCTAATGGTTAAGGTCTTAACTCTTACTCTGGCCTAATAGCTAAGGTCTTAGACTCGTACTCTGGCCTACTGGTTGAGGTCTTAACTCTTACTCTGGCCTAATAGCTAAGGTCTTAGACTCTTAATCTGGCCTAATAGCTAAGGTCTTAGACTCTTCCTCTGGCCTACTGGTTAAGGTCTTAACTCTTACTCTGGCCTAATAGCTGAGGTCTTAACTCTTACTCTGGCCTAATGGTTAAGGTCTTAGCTCTTTCTCTGGCCTAATAGCTAAGGTCTTAGACTCGTACTCTGGCCTACTGGTTAAGGTCTTAACTCTTACACTGGCCTACTGGTTAAGGTCTTAACTCTTCCTCTGGCCTAATAGCTAAGGTCTTAGACTCGTACTCTGGCCTACTGGTTAAGGTCTTAACTCTTACTCTGGCCTACTGGTTAAGGTCTTAACTCTTACTCTGACCTAATATCTAAGGTCTTAGACTCGTACTCTGGCCTAATGGTTAAGGTCTTAACTCATACTCTGGCCTAATAGCTAAGGTCTTAACTCTTACTCTGGCCTAATAGCTAAGGTCTTAACTCTTACTCTGGCCTAATAGCTAAGGTCTTAGACTCGTACTCTGGCCTACTGGTTAAGGTCTTAACTCTTACACTGGCCTACTGGTTAAGGTCTTAACTCTCACTCTGGCCTAATAGCTAGTCTTAACTCTTACTCTGGCCTAATAGCTAAGGTCTTAGACTCGTACTATGGCCTACAGGTTAAGGTCTTAACTCTTACTCTGGCCTAATAGCTAAGAACTTAGACTCGTACTCTGGCCTACTGGTTAAGGTCTTAACTCTTACTCTGGCCTAATAGCTAAGGTCTTAGGCTCGTACTCTGGCCTACTGGTTAAGGTCTTAACTCTTACTCTGGCCTACTGGTTAAGGTCTTAACTCTAACTCCGGTCTAATAGCTAAGGTCTTAGACTCGTACTCTGGCCTAATGGTTAAGGTCTTAACTCGTACTCTGGCTTAATGGTTAAGGTCTTAACTCTTACTCTGGCCTAATAGCTAAGGTCTTAACTCTTACTCTGGCCTAATATCTAAGGTCTTAACTCTTACTCTGGCCTAATAGCTAAGGTCTTAGACTCATACTCTGGCCTACTGGTTAAGGTCTTAACTCTTACTCTGGCCTCCTGGTTAAGGTCTTAACTCTTACTCTGGCCTAAAAGCTAAGGTCTTAACTCTTACTCTGGCCTAATAGCTAACGTCTTAGACTTGTACTCTGGCCTACTGGTTAAGGTCTTAACTCTTTTTCTGGCCTAATAGCTAAGGTCTTAACTCTTACTCTGGCCTAATAGCTAAGGTCTTAGACCCGTACTATGGCCTACTGGTTAAGTTCTTAACTCATACTATGGCCTACAGGTTAAGGTCTTAACTCTTACTCTGGCCTAATAGCTAAGGTCTTAACTCTTACTCTGGCCTAATAGCTAAGGTCTTAGACTCGTACTATGGCCTACAGGTTAAGGTCTTAACTCTTACTCTGGCCTACTGGTTAAGGTCTTAACTCTTACTCTGGCCTAATAGCTAAGGTCTTAACTCTTACTCTGGCCTAATAGCTAAGGTCTTAGACCCGTACTATGGCCTACAGGTTAAGGTCTTAACTCTTACTCTGGCCTACTGGTTAAGGTCTTAACTCTTACTCTGGCCTAATAGCTAAGGTCTTAGACTCGTTCTATGGCCTACAGGTTAAGGTCTTAACCCTTACTCTGGCCTAATAGCTAAGGTTTTAGACTCGTACTCTGGCCTACTGGTTAAGGTCTTAACTCTTACTCTGGCCTAATATCTAAGGTCTTAACTCTTACTCTGGCCTAATAGCTAAGGTCTTAACTCTTACTCTGGCCTAATAGCTAAGGTCTTAACTCTTACTCTGGCCTAATAGCTAAGGTCTTAACTCTTACTCTGGCCTAATAGCTAAGGTCTTAGACTCTTACTCTGGCCTAATGGTTAAGGTCTTAACTCTTACTCTGGCCTAATTGCTAAGGTCTTAACTCTTACTCTGGCCTAATAGCTAAGGTCTTAACTCTTACTCTGGCCTACTGGTTAAGGTCTTAACTTTTACTCCGGCCTAATAGCTAAGGTCTTAGACTCGTACTCTGGCCTACTGGTTGAGGTCTTAACTCTTACTCTGGCCTAATAGCTAAGGTCTTAGACTCGTACTCTGGCCTAATAGCTAAGGTCTTAGACTCTTCCTCTGGCCTAATGGTTAAGGTCTTAACTCTTACTCTGGCCTAATAGCTAAGGTCTTAACTCTTACTCTGGCCTAATAGATAAGGTCTTAACTCTTACTCTGGCCTAATAGCTAAGGTCTTAGACTCTTACTCTGGCCTAATGGTTAAGGTCTTAACTCTTACTCTGGCCTAATAGCTAAGGTCTTAACTCTTACTCTGGCCTAATAGCTAAGGTCTTAACTCTTACTCTGGCCTACTGGTTAAGGTCTTAACTCTTACTCTGGCCTAATAGCTAAGGTCTTAGACTCGTACTCTGGCGTACTGGTTAAGGTCTTAACTCTTACTCTGGCCTACTGGTTAAGGTCTTAACTCTTACTCTGGCCTAATAGCTAACGTCTTAACTCTTACTTTGGCCTAATAGCTAAGGTCTTAGACTCGTACTATGGCCTACAGGTTAAGGTCTTAACTCTTACTCTGGCCTAATGGCTAAGGTCTTAACCCTTACTCTGGCCTACTGGTTAAGGTCTTAACTCTTACTCTGGCCTAATAGCTAAGGTCTTAACTCTTACTCTTGCCTAATAGCTAAGGTCTTAGACTCTTACTCTGGCCTACTGGTTAAGGTCTTAACTCTTACTCTGGCCTACTGGTTAAGGTCTTAACTCTTACTCTGGCCTAATAGCTAAGGTCTTAACTCTTACTCTGGCCTGATGGTTAAGGTCTTATCTCTTACTCTTGCCTAATAGCTAAGGTCTTAGACTCGTACTATGGCCTACAGATTAAGGTCTTAACTCTTACTCTGGCCTACTGGTTAAGGTCTTAACTCTTACTCTGGCCTAATAGCTAAGGTCTTAGACTCGTACTCTGGCCTACTGGTTGAGGTCTTAACTCTTACTCTGGCCTAATAGCTAAGGTCTTAGACTCTTACTCTGGCCTAATAGCTAAGGTCTTAGACTCTTCCTCTGGCCTACTGGTTAAGGTCTTAACTCTTACTCTGGCCTAATAGCTAAGGTCTTAACTCTTACTCTGGCCTAATGGTTAAGGTCTTAGCTCTTTCTCTGGCCTAATAGCTAAGGTCTTAGACTCGTACTCTGGCCTACTGGTTAAGGTTTTAACTCTTACTCTGGCCTACTGGTTAAGGTCTTAACTCTTACTCTGGCCTAATAGCTAAGGTCTTAGACTCGTACTCTTGCCTACTGGTTAAGGTCTTAACTCTTACTCTGGCCTACTGGTTAAGGTCTTAACTCTTACTCTGACCTAATATCTAAGGTCTTAGACTCGTACTCTGGCCTAATGGTTAAGGTCTTAACTCATACTCTGGCCTAATAGCTAAGGTCTTAACTCTTACTCTGGCCTAATAGCTAAGGTCTTAACTCTTACTCTGGCCTAATAGCTAAGGTCTTAGACTCGTACTCTGGCCTACTGGTTAAGGTCTTAACTCTTACACTGGCCTACTGGTTAAGGTCTTAACTCTCACTCTGGCCTAATAGCTAGTCTTAACTCTTACTCTGGCCTAATAGCTAAGGTCTTAGACTCGTACTATGGCCTACAGGTTAAGGTCTTAACTCTTACTCTGGCCTAATAGCTAAGAACTTAGACTCGTACTCTGGCCTACTGGTTAAGGTCTTAACTCTTACTCTGGCCTAATAGCTAAGGTCTTAGACTCGTACTCTGGCCTACTGGTTAAGGTCTTAACTCTTACTCTGGCCTACTGGTTAAGGTCTTAACTCTAACTCCGGTCTAATAGCTAAGGTCTTAGACTCGTACTCTGGCCTAATGGTTAAGGTCTTAACTCGTACTCTGGCTTAATGGTTAAGGTCTTAACTCTTACTCTGGTCTAATAGCTAAGGTCTTAACTCTTACTCTGGCCTAATAGCTAAGGTCTTAGACTCATACTCTGGCCTACTGGTTAAGGTCTTAACTCTTACTCTGGCCTCCTGGTTAAGGTCTTAACTCTTACTCTGGCCTAAAAGCTAAGGTCTTAACTCTTACTCTGGCCTAATAGCTAACGTCTTAGACTCGTACTCTGGCCTACTGGTTAAGGTCTTAACTCTTTCTCTGGCCTAATAGCTAAGGTCTTAACTCTTACTCTGGCCTAATAGCTAAGGTCTTAGACCCGTACTATGGCCTACTGGTTAAGTTCTTAACTCATACTATGGCCTACAGGTTAAGGTCTTAACTCTTACTCTGGCCTAATAGCTAAGGTCTTAACTCTTACTCTGGCCTAATAGCTAAGGTCTTAGACTCGTACTATGGCCTACAGGTTAAGGTCTTAACTCTTACTCTGGCCTACTGGTTAAGGTCTTAACTCTTACTCTGGCCTAATAGCTAAGGTCTTAACTCTTACTCTGGCCTAATAGCTAAGGTCTTAGACCCGTACTATGGCCTACAGGTTAAGGTCTTAACTCTTACTCTGGCCTACTGGTTAAGGTCTTAACTCTTACTCTGGCCTAATAGCTAAGGTCTTAGACTCGTTCTATGGCCTACAGGTTAAGGTCTTAACCCTTACTCTGGCCTAATAGCTAAGGTTTTAGACTCGTACTCTGGCCTACTGGTTAAGGTCTTAACTCTTACTCTGGCCTAATAGCTAAGGTCTTAACTCTTACTCTGGCCTAATAGCTAAGGTCTTAGACTCTTACTCTGGCCTAATGGTTAAGGTCTTAACTCTTACTCTGGCCTAATTGCTAAGGTCTTAACTCTTACTCTGGCCTACTGGTTAAGGTCTTAACTCTTACTCTGGCCTAATAGCTAAGATCTTAGACTCGTACTCTGGCCTACTGGTTAAGTTCTTAACTCTTACTCTGGCCTACTGGTTAAGGTCTTAACTCTTACTCTGACCTAATAGCTAAGGTCATAGACTCGTACTCTGGCTTAATGGTTAAGGTCTTAACTCGTACTCTGGCCTAATAGCAAAGGTCTTAACACTTACTCTGGCCTAATAGCTAAGGTCTTAGACTCGTACTCTGGCCTACTGGTTAAGGTCTTAACTCTTACACTGGCCTACTGGTTAAGGGCTTAACTCTCACTCTGGCCTAATAGCTAAGGTCTTAACTCTTACTCTGGCCTAATTGCTAAGGTCTTAACTCTTACTCTGGCCTACTGGTTAAGGTCTTAACTCTTACTCTGGCCTAATAGCTAAGATCTTAGACTCGTACTCTGGCCTACTGGTTAAGGTCTTAACTCTTACTCTGGCCTAATAGCTAACGTCTTAACTCTTACTCTGGCCTAATAGCTAAGGTCTTAACTCTTACTCTGGCCTAATGGCTAAGGTCTTAACTCTTACTCTGGCCTACTGGTTAAGGTTTTAACTCTTACTCTGGCCTAATAGCTAAGGTCTTAACTCTTACTCTGGCCTAATAGCTAAGGTCTTAGACTCGTACTCTGGCCTACTGGTTAAGGTCTTAACTCTTACTCTGGCCTACTGGTTAAGGTCTTAACTCTTACTCTGGCCTAATAGCTAAGGTCTTAGACTCGTACTCTGGCCTACTGGTTAAGGTCTTAACTCTTACTCTGGCCTACTGGTTAAGGTCTTACCTCTTACTCTGACCTAATAGCTAAGGTCTTAGACTCGTACTCTGGCCTAATGGTTAAGGTCTTAACTCGTACTCTGGCCTAATAGCTAAGGTCTTTACACTTACTCTGGCCTAATGGTTAAGGTCTTAACTCTTCCTCTGGCCTACTGGTTAAGGTCTTAACTCTTACTCTGGCCTAATAGCTAAGGTGTTAGCTCTTACTCTGGCCTAATAGCTAAGGTCTTAGACTCTTACTGTGGCCTACTGGTTAAGGTCTTAACTCTTACTCTGGCCTAATAGCTAACGTCTTAACTCTTACTCTGGCCTAATAGCTAAGGTCTTAACTCTTACTCTGGCCTAATGGCTAAGGTCTTAACCCTTACTCTGGAATACTGGTTAAGGTCTTAACTCTTACTCTGGCCTAATAGCTAAGGTCTTAACTCTTACTCTGGCCTAATAGCTAAGGTCTTAGACTCGTACTCTGGCCTACTGGTTAAGGTCTTAACTCTTACTCTGGCCTACTGGTTAAGGTCTTAACTCTTACTCTGGCCTAATAGCTAAGGTCTTAGACTCGTACTCTGGCCTACTGGTTAAGGTCTTAACTCTTACTCTGGCCTACTGGTTAAGGTCTTAACTCTTACTCTGACCTAATAGCTAAGGTCATAGACTCGTACTCTGGCTTAATGGTTAAGGTCTTAACTCGTACTCTGGCCTACTGGTTAAGGTCTTAACTTTTACTCCGGCCTAATAGCTAAGGTCTTAGACTCGTACTCTGGCCTACTGGTTGAGGTCTTAACTCTTACTCTGGCCTAATAGCTAAGGTCTTAGACTCGTACTCTGGCCTAATAGCTAAGGTCTTAGACTCTTCCTCTGGCCTAATGGTTAAGGTCTTAACTCTTACTCTGGCCTAATAGCTAAGGTCTTAACTCTTACTCTGGCCTAATAGATAAGGTCTTAACTCTTACTCTGGCCTAATAGCTAAGGTCTTAGACTCTTACTCTGGCCTAATGGTTAAGGTCTTAACTCTTACTCTGGCCTAATAGCTAAGGTCTTAACTCTTACTCTGGCCTAATAGCTAAGGTCTTAACTCTTACTCTGGCCTACTGGTTAAGGTCTTAACTCTTACTCTGGCCTAATAGCTAAGGTCTTAGACTCGTACTCTGGCGTACTGGTTAAGGTCTTAACTCTTACTCTGGCCTACTGGTTAAGGTCTTAACTCTTACTCTGGCCTAATAGCTAACGTCTTAACTCTTACTTTGGCCTAATAGCTAAGGTCTTAGACTCGTACTATGGCCTACAGGTTAAGGTCTTAACTCTTACTCTGGCCTAATGGCTAAGGTCTTAACCCTTACTCTGGCCTACTGGTTAAGGTCTTAACTCTTACTCTGGCCTAATAGCTAAGGTCTTAACTCTTACTCTTGCCTAATAGCTAAGGTCTTAGACTCTTACTCTGGCCTACTGGTTAAGGTCTTAACTCTTACTCTGGCCTACTGGTTAAGGTCTTAACTCTTACTCTGGCCTAATAGCTAAGGTCTTAACTCTTACTCTGGCCTGATGGTTAAGGTCTTATCTCTTACTCTTGCCTAATAGCTAAGGTCTTAGACTCGTACTATGGCCTACAGATTAAGGTCTTAACTCTTACTCTGGCCTACTGGTTAAGGTCTTAACTCTTACTCTGGCCTAATAGCTAAGGTCTTAGACTCGTACTCTGGCCTACTGGTTGAGGTCTTAACTCTTACTCTGGCCTAATAGCTAAGGTCTTAGACTCTTACTCTGGCCTAATAGCTAAGGTCTTAGACTCTTCCTCTGGCCTACTGGTTAAGGTCTTAACTCTTACTCTGGCCTAATAGCTAAGGTCTTAACTCTTACTCTGGCCTAATGGTTAAGGTCTTAGCTCTTTCTCTGGCCTAATAGCTAAGGTCTTAGACTCGTACTCTGGCCTACTGGTTAAGGTTTTAACTCTTACTCTGGCCTACTGGTTAAGGTCTTAACTCTTACTCTGGCCTAATAGCTAAGGTCTTAGACTCGTACTCTTGCCTACTGGTTAAGGTCTTAACTCTTACTCTGGCCTACTGGTTAAGGTCTTAACTCTTACTCTGACCTAATATCTAAGGTCTTAGACTCGTACTCTGGCCTAATGGTTAAGGTCTTAACTCATACTCTGGCCTAATAGCTAAGGTCTTAACTCTTACTCTGGCCTAATAGCTAAGGTCTTAACTCTTACTCTGGCCTAATAGCTAAGGTCTTAGACTCGTACTCTGGCCTACTGGTTAAGGTCTTAACTCTTACACTGGCCTACTGGTTAAGGTCTTAACTCTCACTCTGGCCTAATAGCTAGTCTTAACTCTTACTCTGGCCTAATAGCTAAGGTCTTAGACTCGTACTATGGCCTACAGGTTAAGGTCTTAACTCTTACTCTGGCCTAATAGCTAAGAACTTAGACTCGTACTCTGGCCTACTGGTTAAGGTCTTAACTCTTACTCTGGCCTAATAGCTAAGGTCTTAGACTCGTACTCTGGCCTACTGGTTAAGGTCTTAACTCTTACTCTGGCCTACTGGTTAAGGTCTTAACTCTAACTCCGGTCTAATAGCTAAGGTCTTAGACTCGTACTCTGGCCTAATGGTTAAGGTCTTAACTCGTACTCTGGCTTAATGGTTAAGGTCTTAACTCTTACTCTGGTCTAATAGCTAAGGTCTTAACTCTTACTCTGGCCTAATAGCTAAGGTCTTAGACTCATACTCTGGCCTACTGGTTAAGGTCTTAACTCTTACTCTGGCCTCCTGGTTAAGGTCTTAACTCTTACTCTGGCCTAAAAGCTAAGGTCTTAACTCTTACTCTGGCCTAATAGCTAACGTCTTAGACTCGTACTCTGGCCTACTGGTTAAGGTCTTAACTCTTTCTCTGGCCTAATAGCTAAGGTCTTAACTCTTACTCTGGCCTAATAGCTAAGGTCTTAGACCCGTACTATGGCCTACTGGTTAAGTTCTTAACTCATACTATGGCCTACAGGTTAAGGTCTTAACTCTTACTCTGGCCTAATAGCTAAGGTCTTAACTCTTACTCTGGCCTAATAGCTAAGGTCTTAGACTCGTACTATGGCCTACAGGTTAAGGTCTTAACTCTTACTCTGGCCTACTGGTTAAGGTCTTAACTCTTACTCTGGCCTAATAGCTAAGGTCTTAACTCTTACTCTGGCCTAATAGCTAAGGTCTTAGACCCGTACTATGGCCTACAGGTTAAGGTCTTAACTCTTACTCTGGCCTACTGGTTAAGGTCTTAACTCTTACTCTGGCCTAATAGCTAAGGTCTTAGACTCGTTCTATGGCCTACAGGTTAAGGTCTTAACCCTTACTCTGGCCTAATAGCTAAGGTTTTAGACTCGTACTCTGGCCTACTGGTTAAGGTCTTAACTCTTACTCTGGCCTAATAGCTAAGGTCTTAACTCTTACTCTGGCCTAATAGCTAAGGTCTTAGACTCTTACTCTGGCCTAATGGTTAAGGTCTTAACTCTTACTCTGGCCTAATTGCTAAGGTCTTAACTCTTACTCTGGCCTACTGGTTAAGGTCTTAACTCTTACTCTGGCCTAATAGCTAAGATCTTAGACTCGTACTCTGGCCTACTGGTTAAGTTCTTAACTCTTACTCTGGCCTACTGGTTAAGGTCTTAACTCTTACTCTGACCTAATAGCTAAGGTCATAGACTCGTACTCTGGCTTAATGGTTAAGGTCTTAACTCGTACTCTGGCCTAATAGCAAAGGTCTTAACACTTACTCTGGCCTAATAGCTAAGGTCTTAGACTCGTACTCTGGCCTACTGGTTAAGGTCTTAACTCTTACACTGGCCTACTGGTTAAGGGCTTAACTCTCACTCTGGCCTAATAGCTAAGGTCTTAACTCTTACTCTGGCCTAATTGCTAAGGTCTTAACTCTTACTCTGGCCTACTGGTTAAGGTCTTAACTCTTACTCTGGCCTAATAGCTAAGATCTTAGACTCGTACTCTGGCCTACTGGTTAAGGTCTTAACTCTTACTCTGGCCTAATAGCTAACGTCTTAACTCTTACTCTGGCCTAATAGCTAAGGTCTTAACTCTTACTCTGGCCTAATGGCTAAGGTCTTAACTCTTACTCTGGCCTACTGGTTAAGGTTTTAACTCTTACTCTGGCCTAATAGCTAAGGTCTTAACTCTTACTCTGGCCTAATAGCTAAGGTCTTAGACTCGTACTCTGGCCTACTGGTTAAGGTCTTAACTCTTACTCTGGCCTACTGGTTAAGGTCTTAACTCTTACTCTGGCCTAATAGCTAAGGTCTTAGACTCGTACTCTGGCCTACTGGTTAAGGTCTTAACTCTTACTCTGGCCTACTGGTTAAGGTCTTACCTCTTACTCTGACCTAATAGCTAAGGTCTTAGACTCGTACTCTGGCCTAATGGTTAAGGTCTTAACTCGTACTCTGGCCTAATAGCTAAGGTCTTTACACTTACTCTGGCCTAATGGTTAAGGTCTTAACTCTTCCTCTGGCCTACTGGTTAAGGTCTTAACTCTTACTCTGGCCTAATAGCTAAGGTGTTAGCTCTTACTCTGGCCTAATAGCTAAGGTCTTAGACTCTTACTGTGGCCTACTGGTTAAGGTCTTAACTCTTACTCTGGCCTAATAGCTAACGTCTTAACTCTTACTCTGGCCTAATAGCTAAGGTCTTAACTCTTACTCTGGCCTAATGGCTAAGGTCTTAACCCTTACTCTGGAATACTGGTTAAGGTCTTAACTCTTACTCTGGCCTAATAGCTAAGGTCTTAACTCTTACTCTGGCCTAATAGCTAAGGTCTTAGACTCGTACTCTGGCCTACTGGTTAAGGTCTTAACTCTTACTCTGGCCTACTGGTTAAGGTCTTAACTCTTACTCTGGCCTAATAGCTAAGGTCTTAGACTCGTACTCTGGCCTACTGGTTAAGGTCTTAACTCTTACTCTGGCCTACTGGTTAAGGTCTTAACTCTTACTCTGACCTAATAGCTAAGGTCATAGACTCGTACTCTGGCTTAATGGTTAAGGTCTTAACTCGTACTCTGGCCTAATAGCTAAGGTCTTAACTCTTACTCTGGCCTAATAGCTAAGGTCTTAGACTCGTACTCTGGCCTACTGGTTAAGGTCTTAACTCTTACACTGGCCTACTGGTTAAGGTCTTAACTCTCACTCTGGCCTAATAGCTAAGGTCTTAACTCTTACTCTGGCCTAATAGCTAAGGTCTTAGACTCGTACTATAGCCTACAGGTTAAGGTCTTAACTCTTACTCTGGCCTAATAGCTAAGAACTTAGACTCGTACTCTGGCCTACTGGTTAAGGTCTTAACTCTTACTCTGGCCTAATAGCTAAGGTCTTAGACTCGTACTCTGGCCTACTGGTTAAGGTCTTAACTCTTACTCTGGCCTACTGGTTAAGGTCTTAACTCTAACTCCGGTATAATAGCTAAGGTCTTAGACTCGTACTCTGGCCTAATGGTCAAGGTCTTAACTTGTACTCTGGCTTAATGGTTAAGGTCTTAACTCTTACTCTGGCCTAATAGCTAAGGTCTTAACTCTTACTCTGGCCTAATAGCTAAGGTCTTAGATTCGTACTCTAGCCTACTGGTTAAGGTCTTAACTCTTACTCTGGCCTACTGGTTAAGGTCTTAACTCTAACTCCGGTCTAATAGCTAAGGTCTTAGACTCGTACTCTGGCCTAATGGTTAAGGTCTTAACCCGTACTCTGGCTTAATGGTTAAGGTCTTAACTCTTACTCTGGCCTAATAGCTAAGGTCTTAACTCTTACTCTGGCCTAATAGCTAAGGTCTTAACTCTTACTCTGGCCTAATAGATAAGGTCTTAGACTCGTACTCTGGCCTACTGGTTAAAGTCCTAACTCTTACTCTGGCCTCCTGGTTAGGGTCTTAACTCTTACTCTGGCCTAATAGCTAAGGTCTTAACTCTTACTCTGGCCTAATAGCTAAGGTCTTAACTCTTACTCTGGCCTACTGGTTAAGGTCTTAACTCTTACTCTGGCCTAATAGCTAAGGTCTTATACTCGTACTCTGGCCTACTGTTTAAGGTCTTAACTCTTTCTCTGGCCTAATAGCTAAGGTCTTAACTCTTACTCTGGCCTAATAACTAAGGTCTTAGACACGTACTATGGCCTACTGGTTAAGTTCTTAACTCATACTATGGCCTACAGGTTAATGTCTTAACTCTTACTCTGGCCTAATAGCTAAGGTCTTAACTCTTACTCTGGCCTAATAGCTAAGGTCTTAGACTCGTACTATGGCCTACAGGTTAAGGTCTTAACTCTTACTCTGGCCTACTGGTTAAGGTCTTAACTCTTACTCTGGCCTAATAGCTAAGGTCTTAACTCTTACTCTGGCCTAATAGCTAAGGTCTTAGACCCGTGCTATGGCCTACAGGTTAAGGTCTTAACTCTTACTCTGGCCTACTGGTTAAGGTCTTAACTCTTACTCTGGCCTAATAGCTAAGGTCTTAGACTCGTTCTATGGACTACAGGTTAAGGTCTTAACCCTTACTCTGGCCTAATAGCTAAGGTCTTAGACTCGTACTCTGGCCTACTGGTTAAGGTCTTAACTCTTACTCTGGCCTAATAGCTAAGGTCTTAACTCTTACTCTGGCCTACTGGTTAAGGTCTTAACTCTTACTATGGCCTAATAGCTAAGGTCTTAACTCTTACTCTGGCCTAATAGCTAAGGTCTTAACTCTTACTCTGGCCTACTGGTTAAGGTCTTAACTCTTACTATGGCCTAATAGCTAAGGTCTTAACTCTTACTCTGGCCTAATATCTAAGGTCTTAACTCTTACTCTGGCCTAATAGCTAAGGTCTTAACTCTTACTCTGGCCTAATAGCTAAGGTCTTAGACTCTTACTCTGGCCTAATGGTTAAGGTCTTAACTCTTACTCTGGCCTAATTGCTAAGGTCTTAACTCTTACTCTGGCCTAATAGGTAAGGTCTTAACTCTTACTCTGGCCTACTGGTTAAGGTCTTAACTCTTACTCTGGCCTAATAGCTAAGGTCTTAGACTCGTACTCTGGCCTACTGGTTGAGGTCTTAACTCTTACTCTGGCCTAATAGCTAAGGTCTTAGACTCGTACTCTGGCCTAATAGCTAAGGTCTTAGACTCTTCCTCTGGCCTAATGGTTAAGGTCTTAACTCTTACTCTGGCCTAATAGCTAAGGTCTTAACTCTTACTCTGGCCTAATGGTTAAGGTCTTAGCTCTTACTCTGGCCTAATATCTAAGGTCTTAGACTCTTACTCTGGCCTACTGGTTAAGGTCTTAACTCTTACTCTGGCCTAATAGCTAACGTCTTAACTCTTACTCTGGCCTAATAGCTAAGGTCTTATCTCTTACTCTGGCCTAATGGCTAAGGTCTTAACTCTTACTCTGGCCTACTGGTTAAGGTTTTAACTCTTACTCTAGCCTAATAGCTAAGGTCTTAACTCTTACTCTGGCCTAATAGCTAAGGTCTTAGACTCGTACTCTGGCCTACTGGTTAAGGTCTTAACTCTTACTCTGGCCTACTGGTTAAGGTCTTAACTCTTACTCTGGCCTAATTGCTAAGGTCTTAACTCTTACTCTGGCCTAATAGCTAAGGTCTTAACTCTTACTCTGGCCTACTGGTTAAGGTCTTAACTCTTACTCTGGCCTAATAGCTAAGGTCTTAGACGCGTACTCTGGCCTACTGGTTAAGGTCTTAACTCTTACTCTGGCCTAATAGCTAACGTCTTAACTCTTACTCTGGCCTAATAGCTAAGGTCTTAACTCTTACTCTGGCCTAATGGCTAAGGTCTTAACTCTTACTCTGGCCTACTGGTTAAGGTTTTAACTCTTACTCTGGCCTAATAGCTAAGGTCTTAACTCTTACTCTGGCCTAATAGCTAAGGTCTTAGACTCGTACTCTGGCCTACTGGTTAAGGTCTTAACTCTTACTCTGGCCTACTGGTTAAGGTCTTAACTCTTACTCTGACCTAATAGCTAAGGTCTTAGACTCGTACTCTGGCCTAATGGTTAAGGTCTTAACTCGTACTCTCGCCTAATAGCTAAGGTCCTTACACTTACTCTGGCCTAATGGTTAAGGTCTTAACTCTTCCTCTGGCCTACTGGTTAAGGTCTTAACTCTTACTCTGGCCTAATAGCTAAGGTCTTAGCTCTTACTCTGGCCTAATAGCTAAGGTCTTAGACTCTTACTGTGGCCTACTGGTTAAGGTCTTAACTCTTACTCTGGCCTAATAGCTAACGTCTTAACTCTTACTCTGGCCTAATGGCTAAGGTCTTAACCCTTACTCTGGAATACTGGTTAAGGTCTTAACTCTTACTCTGGCCTAATAGCTAAGGTCTTAACTCTTACTCTGGCCTAATAGCTAAGGTCTTAGACTCGTACTCTGGCCTACTGGTTAAGGTCTTAACTCTTACTCTGGCCTACTGGTTAAGGTCTTAACTCTTACTCTGGCCTAATAGCTAAGGTCTTAGACTCGTACTCTGGCCTACTGGTTAAGGTCTTAACTCTTACTCTGGCCTACTGGTTAAGGTCTTAACTCTTACTCTGGCCTAATAGCTAAGGTCTTAGACTCGTTCTATGGCCTACAGGTTAAGGTCTTAACCCTTACTCTGGCCTAATAGCTAAGGTCTTAGACTCGTACTCTGGCCTACTGGTTAAGGTCTTAACTCTTACTCTGGCCTAATAGCTAAGGTCTTAACTCTTACTCTGGCCTACTGGTTAAGGTCTTAACTCTTACTATGGCCTAATAGCTAAGGTCTTAACTCTTACTCTGGCCTAATATCTAAGGTCTTAACTCTTACTCTGGCCTAATAGCTAAGGTCTTAACTCTTACTCTGGCCTAATAGCAAAGGTCTTAGACTCTTACTCTGGTCTAATGGTTAAGGTCTTAACTCTTACTCTGGCCTAATTGCTAAGGTCTTAACTCTTACTCTGGCCTAATAGGTAAGGTCTTAACTCTTACTCTACCTACTGGTTAAGGTCTTAACTCTTACTCTGGCCTAATAGCTAAGGTCTTAGACTCGTACTCTGGCCTACTGGTTGAGGTCTTAACTCTTACTCTGGCCTAATAGCTAAGGTCTTAGACTCGTACTTTGGCCTAATGGTTAAGGTCTTAACTCTTACTCTGGCCTACTGGTTAAGATCTTAACTCTTACTCTGGCCTACTGGTTAAGGTCCAAACTCTTACTCTGGCCTAATAGCTAAGGTCTTAACTCTTACTCTGGCCTAATAGCTAAGGTCTTAGACTCTTCCTCTGGCCTAATGGTTAAGGTCTTAACTCTTACTCTGGCCTAATAGCTAAGGTCTTAACTCTTACTCTGGCCTAATGGTTAAGGTCTTAGCTCTTACTCTGGCCTAATAGCTAAGGTCTTAGACTCTTACTCTGGCCTACTGGTTAAGGTCTTAACTCTTACTCTGGCCTGATGGTTAAGGTCTTATCTCTTACTCTTGCCTAATAGCTAAGGTCTTAGACTCGTACTATGGCCTACAGGTTAAGGTCTTAACTCTTACTCTGGCCTACTGGTTAAGGTCTTAACTCTTACTCTGGCCTAATAGCTAAGGTCTTAAACTCGTACTCTGGCCTACTGGTTGAGGTCTTAACTCTTACTCTGGCCTAATAGCTAAGGTCTTAGACTCTTACTCTGGCCTAATGGCTAAGGTCTTAGACTCTTCCTCTGGCCTACTGGTTAAGGTCTTAACTCTTACTCTGGCCTAATAGCTAAGGTCTTAACTCTTACTCTGGCCTAATGGTTAAGGTCTTAGCTCTTTCTCTGGCCTAATAGCTAAGGTCTTAGACTCGTACTCTGGCCTACTGGTTAAGGTTTTAACTCTTACTCTGGCCTACTGGTTAAGGTCTTAACTCTTACTCTGGCCTAATAGCTAAGGTCTTAGACTCGTACTCTGGCCTACTGGTTAAGGTCTTAACTCTTACTCTGGCCTACTGGTTAAGGTCTTAACTCTTACTCTGACCTAATATCTAAGGTCTTAGACTCGTACTCTGGCCTAATGTTTAAGGTCTTAACTCATACTCTGGCCTAATAGCTAAGGTCTTAACTCTTACTCTGGCCTAATAGCTAAGGTCTTAACTCTTACTCTGGCCTAATAGCTAAGGTCTTAGACTCGTACTCTGGCCTACTGGTTAAGGTCTTAACTCTTACACTGGCCTACTGGTTAAGGTCTTAACTCTCACTCTGGCCTAATAGCTAGTCTTAACTCTTACTCTGGCCTAATAGCTAAGGTCTTAGACTCGTACTATGGCCTACAGGTTAAGGTCTTAACTCTTACTCTGGCCTAATAGCTAAGAACTTAGACTCGTACTCTGGCCTACTGGTTAAGGTCTTAACTCTTACTCTGGCCTAATAATACAGAATTTTATAGAGCGCGATCAGTTACCTCTCGAGGAGGTGTCCCGGCGCTAGGTCTTAGACTCGTACTCTGGCCTACTGGTTAAGGTCTTAACTCTTACTCTGGCCTACTGGTTAAGGTCTTAACTCTAACTCCGGTCTAATAGCTAAGGTCTTAGACTCGTACTCTGGCCTAATGGTTAAGGTCTTAACTCGTACTCTGGCTTAATGGTTAAGGTCTTAACTCTTACTCTGGTCTAATAGCTAAGGTCTTAACTCTCAATCTGGCCTAATAGCTAAGGTCTTAACTCTTACTCTGGCCTAATAGCTAAGGTCTTAGACTCATACTCTGGCCTACTGGTTAAGGTCTTAACTCTTACTCTGGCCTCCTGGTTAAGGTCTTAACTCTTACTCTGGCCTAAAAGCTAAGGTCTTAACTCTTACTCTGGGCTAATAGCTAACGTCTTAGACTCGTACTCTGGCCTACTGGTTAAGGTCTTAACTCTTTCTCTGGCCTAATAGCTAAGGTCTTAACTCTTACTCTGGCCTAATAGCTAAGGTCTTAGACCCGTACTATGGCCTACTGGTTAAGTTCTTAACTCATACTATGGCCTACAGGTTAAGGTCTTAACTCTTACTCTGGCCTAATAGCTAAGGTCTTAACTCTTACTCTGGCCTAATAGCTAAGGTCTTAGACTCGTACTATGGCCTACAGGTTGAGGTCTTAACTCTTACTCTGGCCTACTGGTTAAGGTCTTAACTAGGCCTGGGCGGTAAATTCCGTTCCGTTCGCGGAATTTGCGGAATTTGGGTAATTTCGCGTTCTGCGGAGAACGCGAAATTGCCCAAAAATCTGCGTTCCGCGACTTCGCGAAATTTTTTGCTTGTTCGCGTTCTCAATATGCGTGTTCGCGAGATATTTCACCCCGAGCACGCAAACAGCGATCGCGAACAGGAAAAAAGTATCGCGAACAAGCAATTCCGCGTGTTCGCGGAATTTCTGCGTGTTCGCGGAGATTTTTTACCGTTTCGCGGAGATTTGCGTAACGCGATTACGCAAATTCCGCCCACCCCTAGTCTTAACTCTTACTCTGGCCTAATAGCTAAGGTCTTAACTCTTACTCTGGCCTAATAGCTAAGGTCTTAGACCCGTACTATGGCCTACAGGTTAAGGTCTTAACTCTTACTCTGGCCTACTGGTTAAGGTCTTAACTCTTACTCTGGCCTAATAGCTAAGGTCTTAGACTCGTTCTATGGCCTACAGGTTAAGGTCTTAACCCTTACTCTGGCCTAATAGCTAAGGTTTTAGACTCGTACTCTGGCCTACTGGTTAAGGTCTTAACTCTTACTCTGGCCTAATAGCTAAGGTCTTAACTCTTACTCTGGCCTAATAGCTAAGGTCTTAACTCTTACTCTGGCCTAATAGCTAAGGTCTTAGACTCTTACTCTGGCCTAATGGTTAAGGTCTTAACTCTTACTCTGGCCTAATTGCTAAGGTCTTAACTCTTACTCTGGCCTAATAGCTAAGGTCTTAACTCTTACTCTGGCCTACTGGTTAAGGTCTTAACTCTTACTCTGGCCTAATAGCTAAGATCTTAGACTCGTACTCTGGCCTACTGGTTAAGGTCTTAACTCTTACTCTGGCCTAATAGCTAACGTCTTAACTCTTACTCTGGCCTAATAGCTAAGGTCTTAACTCTTACTCTGGCCTAATGGCTAAGGTCTTAACTCTTACTCTGGCCTACTGGTTAAGGTTTTAACTCTTACTCTGGCCTAATAGCTAAGGTCTTAACTCTTACTCTGGCCTAATAGCTAAGGTCTTAGACTCGTACTCTGGCCTACTGGTTAAGGTCTTAACTCTTACTCTGGCCTACTGGTTAAGGTCTTAACTCTTACTCTGGCCTAATAGCTAAGGTCTTAGACTCGTACTCTGGCCTACTGGTTAAGGTCTTAACTCTTACTCTGGCCTACTGGTTAAGGTCTTACCTCTTACTCTGACCTAATAGCTAAGGTCTTAGACTCGTACTCTGGCCTAATGGTTAAGGTCTTAACTCGTACTCTCGCCTAATAGCTAAGGTCTTTACACTTACTCTGGCCTAATGGTTAAGGTCTTAACTCTTCCTCTGGCCTACTGGTTAAGGTCTTAACTCTTACTCTGGCCTAATAGCTAAGGTCTTAGCTCTTACTCTGGCCTAATAGCTAAGGTCTTAGACTCTTACTGTGGCCTACTGGTTAAGGTCTTAACTCTTACTCTGGCCTAATAGCTAACGTCTTAACTCTTACTCTGGCCTAATAGCTAAGGTCTTAACTCTTACTCTGGCCTAATGGCTAAGGTCTTAACCCTTACTCTGGAATACTGGTTAAGGTCTTAACTCTTACTCTGGCCTAATAGCTAAGGTCTTAACTCTTACTCTGGCCTAATAGCTAAGGTCTTAGACTCGTACTCTGGCCTACTGGTTAAGGTCTTAACTCTTACTCTGGCCTACTGGTTAAGGTCTTAACTCTTACTCTGGCCTAATAGCTAAGGTCTTAGACTCGTACTCTGGCCTACTGGTTAAGGTCTTAACTCTTACTCTGGCCTACTGGTTAAGGTCTTAACTCTTACTCTGACCTAATAGCTAAGGTCATAGACTCGTACTCTGGCTTAATGGTTAAGGTCTTAACTCGTACTCTGGCCTAATAGCTAAGGTCTTAACTCTTACTCTGGCCTAATAGCTAAGGTCTTAGACTCGTACTCTGGCCTACTGGTTAAGGTCTTAACTCTTACACTGGCCTACTGGTTAAGGTCTTAACTCTCACTCTGGCCTAATAGCTAAGGTCTTAACTCTTACTCTGGCCTAATAGCTAAGGTCTTAGACTCGTACTATAGCCTACAGGTTAAGGTCTTAACTCTTACTCTGGCCTAATAGCTAAGAACTTAGACTCGTACTCTGGCCTACTGGTTAAGGTCTTAACTCTTACTCTGGCCTAATAGCTAAGGTCTTAGACTCGTACTCTGGCCTACTGGTTAAGGTCTTAACTCTTACTCTGGCCTACTGGTTAAGGTCTTAACTCTAACTCCGGTATAATAGCTAAGGTCTTAGACTCGTACTCTGGCCTAATGGTCAAGGTCTTAACTTGTACTCTGGCTTAATGGTTAAGGTCTTAACTCTTACTCTGGCCTAATAGCTAAGGTCTTAACTCTTACTCTGGCCTAATAGCTAAGGTCTTAGATTCGTACTCTAGCCTACTGGTTAAGGTCTTAACTCTTACTCTGGCCTACTGGTTAAGGTCTTAACTCTAACTCCGGTCTAATAGCTAAGGTCTTAGACTCGTACTCTGGCCTAATGGTTAAGGTCTTAACCCGTACTCTGGCTTAATGGTTAAGGTCTTAACTCTTACTCTGGCCTAATAGCTAAGGTCTTAACTCTTACTCTGGCCTAATAGCTAAGGTCTTAACTCTTACTCTGGCCTAATAGATAAGGTCTTAGACTCGTACTCTGGCCTACTGGTTAAAGTCCTAACTCTTACTCTGGCCTCCTGGTTAGGGTCTTAACTCTTACTCTGGCCTAATAGCTAAGGTCTTAACTCTTACTCTGGCCTAATAGCTAAGGTCTTAACTCTTACTCTGGCCTACTGGTTAAGGTCTTAACTCTTACTCTGGCCTAATAGCTAAGGTCTTATACTCGTACTCTGGCCTACTGTTTAAGGTCTTAACTCTTTCCCTGGCCTAATAGCTAAGGTCTTAACTCTTACTCTGGCCTAATAACTAAGGTCTTAGACACGTACTATGGCCTACTGGTTAAGTTCTTAACTCATACTATGGCCTACAGGTTAATGTCTTAACTCTTACTCTGGCCTAATAGCTAAGGTCTTAACTCTTACTCTGGCCTAATAGCTAAGGTCTTAGACTCGTACTATGGCCTACAGGTTAAGGTCTTAACTCTTACTCTGGCCTACTGGTTAAGGTCTTAATTCTTACTCTGGCCTAATAGCTAAGGTCTTAACTCTTACTCTGGCCTAATAGCTAAGGTCTTAGACCCGTGCTATGGCCTACAGGTTAAGGTCTTAACTCTTACTCTGGCCTACTGGTTAAGGTCTTAACTCTTACTCTGGCCTAATAGCTAAGGTCTTAGACTCGTTCTATGGCCTACAGGTTAAGGTCTTATACCCTTACTCTGGCCTAATAGCTAAGGTCTTAGACTCGTACTCTGGCCTACTGGTTAAGGTCTTAACTCTTACTCTGGCCTAATAGCTAAGGTCTTAACTCTTACTCTGGCCTACTGGTTAAGGTCTTAACTCTTACTATGGCCTAATAGCTAAGGTCTTAACTCTTACTCTGGCCTAATAGCTAAGGTCTTAACTCTTACTCTGGCCTACTGGTTAAGGTCTTAACTCTTACTATGGCCTAATAGCTAAGGTCTTAACTCTTACTCTGGCCTAATATCTAAGGTCTTAACTCTTACTCTGGCCTAATAGCTAAGGTCTTAACTCTTACTCTGGCCTAATAGCTAAGGTCTTAGACTCTTACTCTGGCCTAATGGTTAAGGTCTTAACTCTTACTCTGGCCTAATTGCTAAGGTCTTAACTCTTACTCTGGCCTAATAGGTAAGGTCTTAACTCTTACTCTGGCCTACTGGTTAAGGTCTTAACTCTTACTCTGGCCTAATAGCTAAGGTCTTAGACTCGTACTCTGGCCTACTGGTTGAGGTCTTAACTCTTACTCTGGCCTAATAGCTAAGGTCTTAGACTCGTACTCTGGCCTAATAGCTAAGGTCTTAGACTCTTCCTCTGGCCTAATGGTTAAGGTCTTAACTCTTACTCTGGCCTAATAGCTAAGGTCTTAACTCTTACTCTGGCCTAATGGTTAAGGTCTTAGCTCTTACTCTGGCCTAATATCTAAGGTCTTAGACTCTTACTCTGGCCTACTGGTTAAGGTCTTAACTCTTACTCTGGCCTAATAGCTAACGTCTTAACTCTTACTCTGGCCTAATAGCTAAGGTCTTATCTCTTACTCTGGCCTAATGGCTAAGGTCTTAACTCTTACTCTGGCCTACTGGTTAAGGTTTTAACTCTTACTCTAGCCTAATAGCTAAGGTCTTAACTCTTACTCTGGCCTAATAGCTAAGGTCTTAGACTCGTACTCTGGCCTACTGGTTAAGGTCTTAACTCTTACTCTGGCCTACTGGTTAAGGTCTTAACTCTTACTCTGGCCTAATTGCTAAGGTCTTAACTCTTACTCTGGCCTAATAGCTAAGGTCTTAACTCTTACTCTGGCCTACTGGTTAAGGTCCTAACTCTTACTCTGGCCTAATAGCTAAGGTCTTAGACTCGTACTCTGGCCTACTGGTTAAGGTCTTAACTCTTACTCTGGCCTAATAGCTAACGTCTTAACTCTTACTCTGGCCTAATAGCTAAGGTCTTAACTCTTACTCTGGCCTAATGGCTAAGGTCTTAACTCTTACTCTGGCCTACTGGTTAAGGTTTTAACTCTTACTCTGGCCTAATAGCTAAGGTCTTAACTCTTACTCTGGCCTAATAGCTAAGGTCTTAGACTCGTACTCTGGCCTACTGGTTAAGGTCTTAACTCTTACTCTGGCCTACTGGTTAAGGTCTTAACTCTTACTCTGGCCTAATAGCTAAGGTCTTAGACTCGTACTCTGGCTTACTGGTTAAGGTCTTAACTCTTACTCTGGCCTACTGGTTAAGGTCTTAACTCTTACTCTGACCTAATAGCTAAGGTCTTAGACTCGTACTCTGGCCTAATGGTTAAGGTCTTAACTCGTACTCTCGCCTAATAGCTAAGGTCCTTACACTTACTCTGGCCTAATGGTTAAGGTCTTAACTCTTCCTCTGGCCTACTGGTTAAGGTCTTAACTCTTACTCTGGCCTAATAGCTAAGGTCTTAGCTCTTACTCTGGCCTAATAGCTAAGGTCTTAGACTCTTACTGTGGCCTACTGGTTAAGGTCTTAACTCTTACTCTGGCCTAATAGCTAACGTCTTAACTCTTACTCTGGCCTAATAGCTAAGGTCTTAACTCTTACTCTGGCCTAATGGCTAAGGTCTTAACCCTTACTCTGGAATACTGGTTAAGGTCTTAACTCTTACTCTGGCCTAATAGCTAAGGTCTTAACTCTTACTCTGGCCTAATAGCTAAGGTCTTAGACTCGTACTCTGGCCTACTGGTTAAGGTCTTAACTCTTACTCTGGCCTACTGGTTAAGGTCTTAACTCTTACTCTGGCCTGATAGCTAAGGTCTTAGACTCGTACTCTGGCCTACTGGTTAAGGTCTTAACTCTTACTCTGGCCTACTGGTTAAGGTCTTAACTCTTACTCTGGCCTAATAGCTAAGGTCTTAGACTCGTTCTATGGCCTACAGGTTAAGGTCTTAACCCTTACTCTGGCCTAATAGCTAAGGTCTTAGACTCGTACTCTGGCCTACTGGTTAAGGTCTTAACTCTTACTCTGGCCTAATAGCTAAGGTCTTAACTCTTACTCTGGCCTACTGGTTAAGGTCTTAACTCTTACTATGGCCTAATAGCTAAGGTCTTAACTCTTACTCTGGCCTAATATCTATGGTCTTAACTCTTACTCTGGCCTAATAGCTAAGGTCTTAACTCTTACTCTGGCCTAATAGCTAAGGTCTTAGACTCTTACTCTGGTCTAATGGTTAAGGTCTTAACTCTTACTCTGGCCTAATTGCTAAGGTCTTAACTCTTACTCTGGCCTAATAGGTAAGGTCTTAACTCTTACTCTACCTACTGGTTAAGGTCTTAACTCTTACTCTGGCCTAATAGCTAAGGTCTTAGACTCGTACTCTGGCCTACTGGTTGAGGTCTTAACTCTTACTCTGGCCTAATAGCTAAGGTCTTAGACTCGTACTCTGGCCTAATAGCTAAGGTCTTAGACTCTTCCTCTGGCCTAATGGTTAAGGTCTTAACTCTTACTCTGGCCTAATAGCTAAGGTCTTAACTCTTACTCTGGCCTAATGGTTAAGGTCTTAGCTCTTACTCTGGCCTAATAGCTAAGGTCTTAGACTCTTACTCTGGCCTACTGGTTAAGGTCTTAACTCTTACTCTGGCCTAATAGCTAACGTCTTAACTCTTACTCTGGCCTAATAGCTAAGGTCTTATCTCTTACTCTGGCCTAATGGCTAAGGTCTTAACTCTTACTCTGGCCTACTGGTTAAGGTTTTAACTCTTACTCTGGCCTAATAGCTAAGGTCTTAACTCTTACTCTGGCCTAATAGCTAAGGTCTTAGACTCGTACTCTGGCCTACTGGTTAAGGTCTTAACTCTTACTCTGGCCTACTGGTTAAGGTCTTAACTCTTACTCTGGCCTAATTGCTAAGGTCTTAACTCTTACTCTGGCCTAATAGCTAAGGTCTTAACTCTGACTCTGGCCTACTGGTTAAGGTCTTAACTCTTACTCTGGCCTAATAGCTAAGGTCTTAGACTCGTACTCTGGCCTACTGGTTAAGGTCTTAACTCTTACTCTGGCCTAATAGCTAACGTCTTAACTCTTACTCTGGCCTAATAGCTAAGGTCTTAACTCTTACTCTGGCCTAATGGCTAAGGTCTTAACTCTTACTCTGGCCTACTGGTTAAGGTTTTAACTCTTACTCTGGCCTAATAGCTAAGGTCTTAACTCTTACTCTGGCCTAATAGCTAAGGTCTTAGACTCGTACTCTGGCCTACTGGTTAAGGTCTTAACTCTTACTCTGGCCTACTGGTTAAGGTCTTAACTCTTACTCTGGCCTAATAGCTAAGGTCTTAGACTCGTACTCTGGCCTACTGGTTAAGGTCTTAACTCTTACTCTGGCCTACTGGTTAAGGTCTTAACTCTTACTCTGACCTAATAGCTAAGGTCTTAGACTCGTACTCTGGCCTAATGGTTAAGGTCTTAACTCGTACTCTCGCCTAATAGCTAAGGTCTTTACACTTACTCTGGCCTAATGGTTAAGGTCTTAACTCTTCCTCTGGCCTACTGGTTAAGGTCTTAACTCTTACTCTGGCCTAATAGATAAGGTCTTAGCTCTTACTCTGGCCTAATAGCTAAGGTCTTAGACTCTTACTGTGGCCTACTGGTTAAGGTCTTAACTCTTACTCTGGCCTAATAGCTAACGTCTTAACTCTTACTCTGGCCTAATAGCTAAGGTCTTAACTCTTACTCTGGCCTAATGGCTAAGGTCTTAACCCTTACTCTGGAATACTGGTTAAGGTCTTAACTCTTACTCTGGCCTAATAGCTAAGGTCTTAACTCTTACTCTGTCCTAATAGCTAAGGTCTTAGACTCGTACTCTGGCCTACTGGTTAAGGTCTTAACTCTTACTCTGGCCTACTGGTTAAGGTCTTAACTCTTACTCTGGCCTAATAGCTAAGGTCTTAGACTCGTACTCTGGCCTACTGGTTAAGGTCTTAACTCTTACTCTGGCCTACTGGTTAAGGTCTTAACTCTTACTCTGACCTAATAGCTAAGGTCAGAACTCGTACTCTGGCTTAATAGTTAAGGTCTTAACTCGTACTCTGGCCTAATAGCTAAGGTCTTAACTCTTACTCTGGCCTAATAGCTAAGGTCTTAGACTCGTACTCTGGCCTACTGGTTAAGGTCTTAAATCTTACACTGGCCTACTGGTTAAGGTCTTAACTCTCACTCTGGCCTAATAGCTAAGGTCTTAACTCTTACTCTGGCCTAATAGCTAAGAACTTAGACTCGTACTCTGGCCTACTGGTTAAGGTCTTAACTCTTACTCTGGCCTAATAGCTAAGGTCTTAGACTCATACTCTGGCCTACTGGTTAAGGTCTTAACTCTTACTCTGGCCTACTGGTTAAGGTCTTAACTCTAACTCCGGTATAATAGCTAAGGTCTTAGACTCGTACTCTGGCCTAATGGTCAAGGTCTTAACTTGTACTCTGGCTTAATGGTTAAGGTCTTAACTCTTACTCTGGCCTAATAGCTAAGGTCTTAACTCTTACTCTGGCCTAATAGCTAAGGTCTTAGATTCGTACTCTAGCCTACTGGTTAAGGTCTTAACTCTTACTCTGGCCTACTGGTTAAGGTCTTAACTCTAACTCCGGTCTAATAGCTGAGGTGTTAGACTCGTACTCTGGCCTAATGGTTAAGGTCTTAACCCGTACTCTGGCTTAATGGTTAAGGTCTTAACTCTTACTCTGGCCTAATAGCTAAGGTCTTAACTCTTACTCTGGCCTAATAGCTAAGGTCTTAACTCTTACTCTGGCCTAATAGATAAGGTCTTAGACTCGTACTCTGGCCTACTGGTTAAAGTCCTAACTCTTACTCTGGCCTCCTGGTTAGGGTCTTAACTCTTACTCTGGCCTAATAGCTAAGGTCTTAACTCTTACTCTGACCTAATAGCTAAGGTCTTAACTCTTACTCTGGCCTACTGGTTAAGGTCTTAACTCTTACTCTGGCCTAATAGCTAAGGTCTTATACTCGTACTCTGGCCTACTGTTTAAGGTCTTAACTCTTTCTCTGGCCTAATAGCTAAGGTCTTAACTCTTACTCTGGCCTAATAGCTAAGGTCTTAGACTCGTACTATGGCCTACAGGTTAAGGTCTTAACTCTTACTCTGGCCTACCAGTTAAGGTCTTAACTCTTACTCTGGCCTAATAGCTAAGGTCTTAACTCTTACTCTGGCCTAATAGCTAAGGTCTTAGACCCGTGCTATGGCCTACAGGTTAAGGTCTTAACTCTTACTCTGGCCTACTGGTTAAGGTCTTAACTCTTACTCTGGCCTAATAGCTAAGGTCTTAGACTCGTTCTATGGCCTACAGGTTAAGGTCTTAACCCTTACTCTGGCCTAATAGCTAAGGTCTTAGACTCGTACTCTGGCCTACTGGTTAAGGTCTTAACTCTTACTCTGACCTAATAGCTAAGGTCTTAACTCTTACTCTGGCCTACTGGTTAAGGTCTTAACTCTTACTATGGCCTAATAGCTAAGGTCCTAACTCTTACTCTGGCCTAATATCTAAGGTCTTAACTCTTACTCTGGCCTAATAGCTAAGGTCTTAACTCTTACTCTGGCCTAATAGCTAAGGTCTTAGACTCTTACTCTGGCCTAATGGTTAAGGTCTTAACTCTTACTCTGGCCTAATTGCTAAGGTCTTAACTCTTACTCTGGCCTAATAGGTAAGGTCTTAACTCTTACTCTGGCCTACTGGTTAAGGTCTTAACTCTTACTCTGGCCTAATAGCTAAGGTCTTAGACTCGTACTCTGGCCTACTGGTTGAGGTCTTAACTCTTACTCTGGCCTAATAGCTAAGGTCTCAGACTCGTACTCTGGCCTAATAGCTAAGGTCTTAGACTCTTCCTCTGGCCTAATGGTTAAGGTCTTAACTCTTACTCTGGCCTAATAGTTAAGGTCTTAACTCTTACTCTGGCCTAATGGTTAAGGTCTTAGCTCTTACTCTGGCCTAATAGCTAAGGTCTTAGACTCTTACTCTGGCCTACTGGTTAAGGTCTTAACTCTTACTCTGGCCTAATAGCTAACGTCTTAACTCTTACTCTGGCCTAATAGCTAAGGTCTTATCTCTTACTCTGGCCTAATGGCTAAGGTCTTAACTCTTACTCTGGCCTACTGGTTAAGGTTTTAACTCTTACTCTGGCCTAATAGCTAAGGTCTTAGACTCGTAGTCTGGCCTACTGGTTAAGTTCTTAACTCTTACTCTGGCCTACTGGTTAAGGTCTTAACTCTTACTCTGACCTAATAGCTAAGGTCATAGACTCGTACTCTGGCTTAATGGTTAAGGTCTTAACTCGTACTCTGGCCTAATAGCAAAGGTCTTAACACTTACTCTGGCCTAATAGCTAAGGTCTTAGACTCGTACTCTGGCCTACTGGTTAAGGTCTTAACTCTTACACTGGCCTACTGGTTAAGGGCTTAACTCTCACTCTGGCCTAATAGCTAAGGTCTTAACTCTTACTCTGGCCTAATAGCTAAGGTCTTAGACTCGTACTATGGCCTACAGGTTAAGGTCTTAACCCTTACTCTGGCCTAATAGCTAAGGTCTTAGACTCGTACTCTGGCCTACTGGTTAAGGTCTTAACTCTTACTCTGGCCTAATAGCTAAGGTCTTAACTCTTACTCTGGCCTAATAGCTAAGGTCTTAACTCTTACTCTGGCCTAATAGCTAAGGTCTTAACTCTTACTCTGGCCTAATAGCTAAGGTCTTAGACTCTTACTCTGGCCTAATGGTTAAGGTCTTAACTCTTACTCTGGCCTAATTGCTAAGGTCTTAACTCTTACTCTGGCCTAATAGCTAAGGTCTTAACTCTTACTCTGGCCTACTGGTTAAGGTCTTAACTCTTACTCTGGCCTAATAGCTAAGGTCTTAGACTCGTACTCTGGCCTACTGGTTGAGGACTTAACTCTTACTCTGGCCTAATAGCTAAGGTCTTAGACTCGTACTCTGGCCTAATAGCTAAGGTCCTAGACTCTTCCTCTGACCTAATGGTTAAGGTCTTAACTCTTACTCTGGCCTAATAGCTAAGGTCTTAACTCTTACTCTGGCCTACTGGTTAAGCTCTTATCTCTTACTCTGGCCTAATAGCTAACGTCTTAGCTCTTACTCTGGCCTAATAGCTAAGGTTCTAACTCTTACTCTGGCCTAATAGCTAAGGTCTTAGACCCGTACTATGGCCTACAGGTTAAGGTCTTAACTCTTACTATGGCCTACTGGTTAAGGTCTTAACTCATACTCTGGCCTAATAGCTAAGGTCTTAGACTTGTTCTATGGCCTACAGGTTAAGGTCTTAACCCTTACTCTGGCCTAATAGCTAAGGTCTTAGACTCGTACTCTGGCCTACTGGTTAAGGTCTTAACTCTTACTCTGGCCTAATAGATAAGGTCTTAGACTCGTACTCTGACCTACAGGTTAAGGTCTTAACTATTACTCTGGCCTAATAGCTAAGGTCTTAACTCTTACTCTGGCCAAATAGCTAAGGTCTTAGACTCGTACTATGGCCTACAGGTTAAGGTCTTAACTCTTACTCTGGCCTACTGGTTAAGGTCTTAACTCTTACTCTGGCCTAATAGCTAAGGTCTTAACTCTTACTCTGGCCTAATAGCTAAGGTCTTAGACCCGTACTAGGGCCTACAGGTTAAGGTCTTAACTCTTACTATGGCCTACTGGTTAAGGTCTTAACTCTTACTCTGGCCTAATAGCTAAGGTCTTAGACTCGTTCTATGGCCTACAGGTTAAGGTCTTAACCCTTACTCTGGCCTAATAGCTAAGGTCTTAGACTCGTACTCTGGCCTACTGGTTAAGGTCTTAACTCTTACTCTGGCCTAATAGCTAAGGTCTTAACTCTTACTCTGGCCTAATATCTAAGGTCTTAACTCTTATTTTGGCCTAATAGCTAAGGTCTTAACTCTTACTCTGGCCTAATAGCTAAGGTCTTAGACTCTTACTCTGGCCTAATGGTTAAGGTCTTAACTCTTACTCTGGCCTAATTGCTAAGGTCTTAACTCTTACTCTGGCCTAATATCTAAGGTCTTAACTCTTATTTTGGCCTAATAGCTAAGGTCTTAACTCTTACTCTGGCCTAATAGCTAAGGTCTTAGACTCTTACTCTGGCCTAATGGTTAAGGTCTTAACTCTTACTCTGGCCTAATAGCTAAGGTCTTAGACTCGTTCTATGGCCTACAGGTTAAGGTCTTAACCCTTACACTGGCCTAATAGCTAAGGTCTTAGACTCGTACTCTGGCCTACTGGTTAAGCTCTTATCTCTTACTCTGGCCTAATAGCTAACGTCTTAGCTCTTACTCTGGCCTAATAGCTAAGGTTCTAACTCTTACTCTGGCCTAATAGCTAAGGTCTTAGACCCGTACTATGGCCTACAGGTTAAGGTCTTAACTCTTACTATGGCCTACTGGTTAAGGTCTTAACTCATACTCTGGCCTAATAGCTAAGGTCTTAGACTCGTTCTATGGCCTACAGGTTAAGGTCTTAACCCTTACTCTGGCCTAATAGCTAAGGTCTTAGACTCGTACTCTGGCCTACTGGTTAAGGTCTTAACTCTTACTCTGGCCTAATAGCTAAGGTCTTAACTCTTACTCTGGTCTAATATCTAAGGTCTTAACTCTTATTTTGGCCTAATAGCTAAGGTCTTAACTCTTACTCTGGCCTAATAGCTAAGGTCTTAGACTCTTACTCTGGCCTAATGGTTAAGGTCTTAACTCTTACTCTGGCCTAATTGCTAAGGTCTTAACTCTTACTCTGGCCTACTGGTTAAGGTCTTAACTCTTACTCTGGCCTAATAGCTAAGGTCTTAGACTCGTACTCTGGCCTACTGGTTGAGGTCTTAACTCTTACTCTGGCCTAATAGCTAAGGTCTTAGACTCGTACTCTGGCCTAATAGCTAAGGTCTTAGACTCTTCCTCTGGCCTAATGGTTAAGGTCTTAACTCTTACTCTGGCCTAATAGCTAAGGTCTTAACTCTTACTCTGGCCTAATGGTTAAGGTCTTCGCTCTTACTCTGGCCTAATAGCTAAGGTCTTAGACTCTTACTCTGGCCTACTGGTTAAGGTCTTAACTCTTACTCTGGCCTAATAGCTAACGTCTTAACTCTTACTCTGGCCTAATAGCTAAGGTCTTAACTCTTACTCTGGCCTAATGACTAAGGTCTTAACTCTTACTCTGGCCTACTGGTTAAGGTGTTAACTCTTACTCTGGCCTAATAGCTAAGGTCTTAACTCTTACTCTGGCCTAATAGCTAAGGTCTTAGACTCGTACTCTGGCCTACTGGTTAAGGTCTTAACTCTTACTCTGGCCTACTGGTTAAGGTCTTAACTCTTACTCTGGCCTAATAGCTAAGGTCTTAGACTCATACTCTGGCCTACTGGTTAAGGTCTTAACTCTTACTCTGGCCTACTGGTTAAGGTCTTAACTCTTACTCTGACCTAATAGCTAAGGTCTTAGACTCGTACTCTGGCCTAATGGTTAAGGTCTTAACTCTTACTCTGGCCTAATAGCTAAGGTCTTAACTCTTTCTCTGGCCTAATGGTTAAGGTCTTAGCTCTTACTCTGGCCTAATAGCTAAGGTCTTAGACTCTTACTCTGGCCTACTGGTTAAGGTCTTAACTCTTACTCTGGCCTAATAGCTAACGTCTTAACTTTTACTCTGGCCTAATAGCTAAGGTCTTAACTCTTACTCTGGCCTAATGGCTAAGGTCTTAACCCTTACTCTGGCCTACTGGTTAAGGTCTTAACTCTTACTCTGGCCTAATAGCTAAGGTCTTAACTCTTACTCTGGCCTAATAGCTAAGGTCTTAGACTCGTACTCTGGCCTACTGGTTAAGGTCTTAACTTTTACTCTGGCCTACTGGTTAAGGTCTTAACTCTTACTCTGGCCTAATAGCTAAGGTCTTAGACTCGTAGTCTGGCCTACTGGTTAAGGTCTTAACTCTTACTCTGGCCTACTGGTTAAGGTCTTAACTCTTACTTTGACCTAATAGCTAAGGTCATAGACTCGTACTCTGGCTTAATGGTTAAGGTCTTAACTCGTACTCTGGCCTAATAGCAAAGGTCTTAACTCTTACTCTGGCCTAATAGCTAAGGTCTTAGACTCGTACTCTGGCCTACTGGTTAAGGTCTTAACTCTTACACTGGCCTACTGGTTAAGGTCTTAACTCTCACTCTGGCCTAATAGCTAAGGTCTTAACTCTTACTCTGGCCTAATAGCTAAGGTCTTAGACTCGTACTATGGCCTACAGGTTAAGGTCTTAACTCTTACTCTGGCCTAATAGCTAAGAACTTAGACTCATACTCTGGCCTACTGGTTAAGGTCTTAACTCTTACTCTGGCCTAATAGCTAAGGTCTTAGACTCGTACTCTGGCCTACTGGTTAAGGTCTTAACTCTTACTCTGGCCTACTGGTTAAGGTCTTAACTCTAACTCCGGTCTAATAGCTAAGGTCTTAACTCGTACTCTGGCTTAATGGTTAAGGTCTTAACTCTTACTCTGGCCTAATAGCTAAGGTCTTAACTCTTACTCTGGCCTAATAGCTAAGGTCTTAACTCTTACTCTGGCCTAATAGCTAAGGTCTTAGACTCGTACTCTAGCCTACTGGTTAAGGTCTTAACTCTTACTCTGGCCTACTGGTTAAGGTCTTAACTCTAACTCCGGTCTAATAGCTAAGGACTTAGACTCGTACTCTGGCCTAATGGTTAAGGTCTTAACTCGTACTCTGGTTTAATGGTTAAGGTCTTAACTCTTACTCTGGCCTAATAGCTAAGGTCTTAACTCTTACTCTGGCCTAATAGCTAAGGTCTTAACTCTTACTCTGGCCTAATAGCTAAGGTCTTAGACTCGTACTCTGGCCTACTGGTTAAAGTCTTAACTCTTACTCTGGCCTCCTGGTTAAGGTCTTAACTCTTACTCTGGCCTAATAGCTAAGGTCTTAACTCTTACTCTGGCCTACTGGTTAAGGTCTTAACTCTTACTCTGGCTTAATAGCTAAGGTCTTATACTCGTACTCTGGCCTACTGTTTAAGGTCTTAACTCTTTCTCTGGCCTAATAGATAAGGTCTTAACTCTTACTCTGGCCTAATAGCTAAGGTCTTAGACACGTACTATGGCCTACTGATTAGGTTCTTAACTCATACTATGGCCTAAAGGTTAAGGTCTTAACTCTTACTCTGGCCTAATAGCTAAGGTCTTAACTCTTACTTTGGCCTAATAGCTAAGGTCTTAGACTCGTACTATGGCCTACAGGTTAAGGTCTTAACTCTTACTCTGGCCTACTGGTTAAGGTCTTAACTCTTACTCTGGCCTAATAGCTAAGGTCTTAGACTCGTACTCTGGCCTACTGGTTGAGGTCTTAACTCTTACTCTGGCCTAATAGCTAAGGTCTTAGACTCTTACTCTGGCCTAATAGCTAAGGTCTTAGACTCTTCCTCTGGCCTACTGGTTAAGGTCTTAACTCTTACTCTGGCCTAATAGCTAAGGTCTTAACTCTCACTCTGGCCTAATGGTTAAGGTCTTAGCTCTTACTCTGGCCTAATAGCTAAGCTCTTAGACTCTTACTCTGGCCTACTGGTTAAGGTCTTAACTCTTACTCTGGCCTAATAGCTAAGGTCTTAACTCTTACTCTGGCCTAATAGCTAAGGTCTTAACTCTTACTCTGGCCTAATGGCTGAGGTCTTAACTCTTACTCTGGCCTACTGGTTAAGGTCTTAACTCTTACTCTGGCCTAATAGCTAAGGTCTTAACTCTTACTCTGGCCTAATAGCTAAGGTCTTAGACTCGTACTCTGGCCTACTGGTTAAGGTCTTAACTCTCACTCTGGCCTAATAGCTAAGGTCTTAGACTCATACTCTGGCCTACTGGTTAAGGTCTTAACTCTTACTCTGGCCTACTGGTT
The DNA here is from genome assembly GCF_964204655.1 of Triturus cristatus. Lineage (NCBI taxonomy): Eukaryota > Metazoa > Chordata > Amphibia > Caudata > Salamandridae > Triturus > Triturus cristatus. Next base: position 545,558,042 of record NC_140592.1, read on the forward strand.
AAGGTCTTAACTCTTACTCTGACCTAATAGCTAAGGTCTTAGACTCGTACTCTGGCCTAATGGTTAAGGTCTTAACTCTTACTCTGGCCTAATAGCTAAGGTCTTAACTCTTTCTCTGGCCTAATGGTTAAGGTCTTAGCTCTTACTCTGGCCTAATAGCTAAGGTCTTAGACTCTTACTCTGGCCTACTGGTTAAGGTCTTAACTCTTACTCTGGCCTAATAGCTAACGTCTTAACTCTTACTCTGGCCTAATAGCTAAGGTCTTAACTCTTACTCTGGCCTAATGGCTAAGGTCTTAACCCTTACTCTGGCCTACTGGTTAAGGTCTTAACTCTTACTCTGGCCTAATAGCTAAGGTCTTAACTCTTACTCTGGCCTAATAGCTAAGGTCTTAGACTCGTACTCTGGCCTACTGGTTAAGGTCTTAACTCTTACTCTGGCCTACTGGTTAAGGTCTTAACTCTTACTCTGGCCTAATAGCTAAGGTCTTAGACTCGTAGTCTGGCCTACTGGTTAAGGTCTTAACTCTTACTCTGGCCTACTGGTTAAGGTCTTAACTCTTACTCTGACCTAATAGCTAAGGTCATAGACTCGTACTCTGGCTTAATGGTTAAGGTCTTAACTCGTACTCTGGCCTAATAGCTAAGGTCTTAACTCTTACTCTGGCCTAATAGCTAAGATCTTAGACTCATACTCTGGCCTACTGGTTAAGGTCTTAACTCTTACACTGGCCTACTGGTTAAGGTCTTAACTCTCACTCTGGCCTAATAGCTAAGGTCTTAACTCTTACTCTGGCCTAATAGCTAAGGTCTTAGACTCGTACTATGGCCTACAGGTTAAGGTCTTAACTCTTACTCTGGCCTAATAGCTAAGAACTTAGACTCGTACTCTGGCCTACTGGTTAAGGTATTAACTCTTACTCTGGCCTAATAGCTAAGGTCTTAGACTCGTACTCTGGCCTACTGGTTAAGGTCTTAACTCTTACTCTGGCCTACTGGTTAAGGTCTTAACTCTAACTCCGGTCTAATAGCTAAGGTCTTAACTCGTACTCTGGCTTAATGGTTAAGGTCTTAACTCTTACTCTGGCCTAATAGCTAAGGTCTTAACTCTTACTCTGGCCTAATAGCTAAGGTCTTAACTCTTACTCTGGCCTAATAGCTAAGGTCTTAGACTCGTACTCTAGCCTACTGGTTAAGGTCTTAACTCTTACTCTGGCCTACTGGTTAAGGTCTTAACTCTAACTCCGGTCTAATAGCTAAGGTCTTAGACTCGTACTCTGGCCTAATGGTTAAGGTCTTAACTCGTACTCTGGTTTAATGGTTAAGGTCTTAACTCTTACTCTGGCCTAATAGCTAAGGTCTTAACTCTTACTCTGGCCTAATAGCTAAGGTCTTAACTCTTACTCTGGCCTAATAGCTAAGGTCTTAGACTCGTACTCTGGCCTACTGGTTAAAGTCTTAACTCTTACTCTGGCCTCCTGGTTAAGGTCTTATTTCTTACTCTGGCCTAATAGCTAAGGTCTTAACTCTTACTCTGGCCTACTGGTTAAGGTCTTAACTCTTACTCTGGCCTAATAGCTAAGGTCTTATACTCGTACTCTGGCCTACTGGTTAAGGTCTTAACTCTTACTCTGGCCTAATAGCTAAGGTCTTAGACTCGTAGTCTGGCCTACTGGTTAAGGTCTTAACTCTTACTCTGGCCTACTGGTTAAGGTCTTAACTCTTACTCTGACCTAATAGCTAAGGTCATAGACTCGTACTCTGGCTTAATGGTTAAGGTCTTAACTCGTACTCTGGCCTAATAGCTAAGGTCTTAACTCTTACTCTGGCCTAATAGCTAAGATCTTAGACTCGTACTCTGGCCTACTGGTTAAGGTCTTAACTCTTACACTGGCCTACTGGTTAAGGTCTTAACTCTCACTCTGGCCTAATAGCTAAGGTCTTAACTCTTACTCTGGCCTAATAGCTAAGGTCTTAGACTCGTACTATGGCCTACAGGTTAAGGTCTTAACTCTTACTCTGGCCTAATAGCTAAGAACTTAGACTCGTACTCTGGCCTACTGGTTAAGGTATTAACTCTTACTCTGGCCTAATAGCTAAGGTCTTAGACTCGTACTCTGGCCTACTGGTTAAGGTCTTAACTCTTACTCTGGCCTACTGGTTAAGGTCTTAACTCTAACTCCGGTCTAATAGCTAAGGTCTTAACTCGTACTCTGGCTTAATGGTTAAGGTCTTAACTCTTACTCTGGCCTAATAGCTAAGGTCTTAACTCTTACTCTGGCCTAATAGCTAAGGTCTTAACTCTTACTCTGGCCTAATAGCTAAGGTCTTAGACTCGTACTCTAGCCTACTGGTTAAGGTCTTAACTCTTACTCTGGCCTACTGGTTAAGGTCTTAACTCTAACTCCGGTCTAATAGCTAAGGTCTTATACTCGTACTCTGGCCTAATGGTTAAGGTCTTAACTCGTACTCTGGTTTAATGGTTAAGGTCTTAACTCTTACTCTGGCCTAATAGCTAAGGTCTTAACTCTTACTCTGGCCTAATAGCTAAGGTCTTAACTCTTACTCTGGCCTAATAGCTAAGGTCTTAGACTCGTACTCTGGCCTACTGGTTAAAGTCTTAACTCTTACTCTGGCCTCCTGGTTAAGGTCTTATTGCTTACTCTGGCCTAATAGCTAAGGTCTTAACTCTTACTCTGGCCTACTGGTTAAGGTCTTAACTCTTACTCTGGCCTAATAGCTAAGGTCTTATACTCGTACTCTGGCCTACTGTTTAAGGTCTTAACTCTTTCTCTGGCCTAATAGATAAGGTCTTAACTCTTACTCTGGCCTAATAGCTAAGGTCTTAGACACGTACTATGGCCTACTGATTAGGTTCTTAACTCATACTATGGCCTAAAGGTTAAGGTCTTAACTCTTACTCTGGCCTAATAGCTAAGGTCTTAGACTCGTACTATGGCCTACAGGTTAAGGTCTTAACTCTTACTCTGGCCTAATAGCTAAGAACTTAGACTCGTACTCTGGCCTACTGGTTAAGGTCTTAACTCTTACTCTGGCCTAATAGCTAAGGTCTTAGACTCGTACTCTGGCCTACTGGTTAAGGTCTTAACTCTTACTCTGGCCTACTGGTTAAGGTCTTAACTCTAACTCCGGTCTAATAGCTAAGGTCTTAACTCGTACTCTGGCTTAATGGTTAAGGTCTTAACTCTTACTCTGGCCTAATAGCTAAGGTCTTAACTCTTACTCTGGCCTAATAGCTAAGGTCTTAACTCTTACTCTGGCCTAATAGCTAAGGTCTTAGACTCGTACTCTAGCCTACTGGTTAAGGTCTTAACTCTTACTCTGGCCTACTGGTTAAGGTCTTAACTCTAACTCCGGTCTAATAGCTAAGGTCTTAGACTCGTACTCTGGCCTAATGGTTAAGGTCTTAAATCATACTCTGGTTTAATGGTTAAGGTCTTAACTCTTACTCTGGCCTAATAGCTAAGGTCTTAACTCTTACTCTGGCCTAATAGCTAAGGTCTTAACTCTTACTCTGGCCTAATAGCTAAGGTCTTAGACTCGTACTCTGGCCTACTGGTTAAAGTCTTAACTCTTACTCTGGCCTCCTGGTTAAGGTCTTAACTCTTACTCTGGCCTAATAGCTAAGGTCTTAACTCTTACTCTGGCCTACTGGTTAAGGTCTTAACTCTTACTCTGGCCTAATAGCTAAGGTCTTATACTCGTACTCTGGCCTACTGTTTAAGGTCTTAACTCTTTCTCTGGCCTAATAGATAAGGTCTTAACTCTTACTCTGGCCTAATAGCTAAGGTCTTAGACACGTACTATGGCCTACTGATTAGGTTCTTAACTCATACTATGGCCTAAAGGTTAAGGTCTTAACTCTTACTCTGGCCTAATAGCTAAGGTCTTAACTCCTACTTTGGCCTAATAGCTAAGGTCTTAGACTCGTACTATGGCCTACAGGTTAAGGTCTTAACTCTTACTCTGGCCTACTGGTTAAGGTCTTAACTCTTACTCTGGCCTAATAGCTAAGGTCTTAGACTCGTACTCTGGCCTACTGGTTGAGGTCTTAACTCTTACTCTGGCCTAATAGCTAAGGTCTTAGACTCTTACTCTGGCCTAATAGCTAAGGTCTTAGACTCTTCCTCTGGCCTACTGGTTAAGGTCTTAACTCTTACTCTGGCCTAATAGCTAAGGTCTTAACTCTTACTCTGGCCTAATGGTTAAGGTCTTAGCTCTTACTCTGGCCTAATAGCTAAGGTCTTCGACTCTTACTCTGGCCTACTGGTTAAGGTCTTAACTCTTACTCTGGCCTAATAGCTAAGGTCTTAACTCTTACTCTGGCCTAATAGCTAAGGTCTTAACTCTTACTCTGGCCTAATGGCTAAGGTCTTAACTCTTACTCTGGCCTACTGGTTAAGGTCTTAACTCTTACTCTGGCCTAATAGCTAAGGTCTTAGACTCGTACTATGGCCTACAGGTTAAGGTCTTAACTCTTACTCTGGCCTAATAGCTAAGAACTTAGACTCGTACTCTGGCCTACTGGTTAAGGTCTTAACTCTTACTCTGGCCTAATAGCTAAGGTCTTAGACTCGTACTCTGGCCTACTGGTTAAGGTCTTAACTCTTACTCTGGCCTACTGGTTAAGGTCTTAACTCTAACTCCGGTCTAATAGCTAAGGTCTTAACTCGTACTCTGGCTTAATGGTTAAGGTCTTAACTCTTACTCTGGCCTAATAGCTAAGGTCTTAACTCTTACTCTGGCCTAATAGCTAAGGTCTTAACTCTTACTCTGGCCTAATAGCTAAGGTCTTAGACTCGTACTCTAGCCTACTGGTTAAGGTCTTAACTCTTACTCTGGCCTACTGGTTAAGGTCTTAACTCTAACTCCGGTCTAATAGCTAAGGTCTTAGACTCGTACTCTGGCCTAATGGTTAAGGTCTTAAATCATACTCTGGTTTAATGGTTAAGGTCTTAACTCTTACTCTGGCCTAATAGCTAAGGTCTTAACTCTTACTCTGGCCTAATAGCTAAGGTCTTAACTCTTACTCTGGCCTAATAGCTAAGGTCTTAGACTCGTACTCTGGCCTACTGGTTAAAGTCTTAACTCTTACTCTGGCCTCCTGGTTAAGGTCTTAACTCTTACTCTGGCCTAATAGCTAAGGTCTTAACTCTTACTCTGGCCTACTGGTTAAGGTCTTAACTCTTACTCTGGCCTAATAGCTAAGGTCTTATACTCGTACTCTGGCCTACTGTTTAAGGTCTTAACTCTTTCTCTGGCCTAATAGATAAGGTCTTAACTCTTACTCTGGCCTAATAGCTAAGGTCTTAGACACGTACTATGGCCTACTGATTAGGTTCTTAACTCATACTATGGCCTAAAGGTTAAGGTCTTAACTCTTACTCTGGCCTAATAGCTAAGGTCTTAACTCCTACTTTGGCCTAATAGCTAAGGTCTTAGACTCGTACTATGGCCTACAGGTTAAGGTCTTAACTCTTACTCTGGCCTACTGGTTAAGGTCTTAACTCTTACTCTGGCCTAATAGCTAAGGTCTTAGACTCGTACTCTGGCCTACTGGTTGAGGTCTTAACTCTTACTCTGGCCTAATAGCTAAGGTCTTAGACTCTTACTCTGGCCTACTGGTTAAGGTCTTAACTCTTACTCTGGCCTAATAGCTAAGGTCTTAACTCTTACTCTGGCCTAATGGTTAAGGTCTTAACTCTTACTCTGGCCTAATAGCTAAGGTCTTAGACTCGTACTCTGGCCTACTGGTTGAGGTCTTAACTCTTACTCTGGCCTAATAGCTAAGGTCTTAGACTCTTACTCTGGCCTAATAGCTAAGGTCTTAGACTCTTCCTCTGGCCTACTGGTTAAGGTCTTAACTCTTACTCTGGCCTAATAGCTAAGGTCTTAACTCTTACTCTGGCCTAATGGTTAAGGTCTTAGCTCTTACTCTGGCCTAATAGCTAAGCTCTTAGACTCTTACTCTGGCCTACTGGTTAAGGTCTTAACTCTTACTCTGGCCTAATAGCTAAGGTCTTAACTCTTACTCTGGCCTAATAGCTAAGGTCTTAACTCTTACTCTGGCCTAATGGCTGAGGTCTTAACTCTTACTCTGGCCTACTGGTTAAGGTCTTAACTCTTACTCTGGCCTAATAGCTAAGGTCTTAACTCTTACTCTGGCCTAATAGCTAAGGTCTTAGACTCGTACTCTGGCCTACTGGTTAAGGTCTTAACTCTCACTCTGGCCTAATAGCTAAGGTCTTAGACTCATACTCTGGCCTACTGGTTAAGGTCTTAACTCTTACTCTGGCCTACTGGTTAAGGTCTTAACTCTTACTCTGACCTAATAGCTAAGGTCTTAGACTCGTACTCTGGCCTAATGGTTAAGGTCTTAACTCTTACTCTGGCCTAATAGCTAAGGTCTTAACTCTTTCTCTGGCCTAATGGTTAAGGTCTTAGCTCTTACTCTGGCCTAATAGCTAAGGTCTTAGACTCTTACTCTGGCCTACTGGTTAAGGTCTTAACTCTTACTCTGGCCTAATAGCTAACGTCTTAACTCTTACTCTGGCCTAATAGCTAAGGTCTTAACTCTTACTCTGGCCTAATGGCTAAGGTCTTAACCCTTACTCTGGCCTACTGGTTAAGGTCTTAACTCTTACTCTGGCCTAATAGCTAAGGTCTTAACTCTTACTCTGGCCTAATAGCTAAGGTCTTAGACTCGTACTCTGGCCTACTGGTTAAGGTCTTAACTCTTACTCTGGCCTACTGGTTAAGGTCTTAACTCTTACTCTGGCCTAATAGCTAAGGTCTTAGACTCGTAGTCTGGCCTACTGGTTAAGGTCTTAACTCTTACTCTGGCCTACTGGTTAAGGTCTTAACTCTTACTCTGACCTAATAGCTAAGGTCATAGACTCGTACTCTGGCTTAATGGTTAAGGTCTTAACTCGTACTCTGGCCTAATAGCTAAGGTCTTAACTCTTACTCTGGCCTAATAGCTAAGATCTTAGACTCGTACTCTGGCCTACTGGTTAAGGTCTTAACTCTTACACTGGCCTACTGGTTAAGGTCTTAACTCTCACTCTGGCCTAATAGCTAAGGTCTTAACTCTTACTCTGGCCTAATAGCTAAGGTCTTAGACTCGTACTATGGCCTACAGGTTAAGGTCTTAACTCTTACTCTGGCCTAATAGCTAAGAACTTAGACTCGTACTCTGGCCTACTGGTTAAGGTATTAACTCTTACTCTGGCCTAATAGCTAAGGTATTAGACTCGTACTCTGGCCTACTGGTTAAGGTCTTAACTCTTACTCTGGCCTACTGGTTAAGGTCTTAACTCTAACTCCGGTCTAATAGCTAAGGTCTTAACTCGTACTCTGGCTTAATGGTTAAGGTCTTAACTCTTACTCTGGCCTAATAGCTAAGGTCTTAACTCTTACTCTGGCCTAATAGCTAAGGTCTTAACTCTTACTCTGGCCTAATAGCTAAGGTCTTAGACTCGTACTCTAGCCTACTGGTTAAGGTCTTAACTCTTACTCTGGCCTACTGGTTAAGGTCTTAACTCTAACTCCGGTCTAATAGCTAAGGTCTTAGACTCGTACTCTGGCCTAATGGTTAAGGTCTTAACTCGTACTCTGGTTTAATGGTTAAGGTCTTAACTCTTACTCTGGCCTAATAGCTAAGGTCTTAACTCTTACTCTGGCCTAATAGCTAAGGTCTTAACTCTTACTCTGGCCTAATAGCTAAGGTCTTAGACTCGTACTCTGGCCTACTGGTTAAAGTCTTAACTCTTACTCTGGCCTCCTGGTTAAGGTCTTATTTCTTACTCTGGCCTAATAGCTAAGGTCTTAACTCTTACTCTGGCCTACTGGTTAAGGTCTTAACTCTTACTCTGGCCTAATAGCTAAGGTCTTATACTCGTACTCTGGCCTACTGGTTAAGGTCTTAACTCTTACTCTGGCCTAATAGCTAAGGTCTTAGACTCGTAGTCTGGCCTACTGGTTAAGGTCTTAACTCTTACTCTGGCCTACTGGTTAAGGTCTTAACTCTTACTCTAACCTAATAGCTAAGGTCATAGACTCGTACTCTGGCTTAATGGTTAAGGTCTTAACTCGTACTCTGGCCTAATAGCTAAGGTCTTAACTCTTACTCTGGCCTAATAGCTAAGATCTTAGACTCGTACTCTGGCCTACTGGTTAAGGTCTTAACTCTTACACTGGCCTACTGGTTAAGGTCTTAACTCTCACTCTGGCCTAATAGCTAAGGTCTTAACTCTTACTCTGGCCTAATAGCTAAGGTCTTAGACTCGTACTATGGCCTACAGGTTAAGGTCTTAACTCTTATTCTGGCCTAATAGCTAAGAACTTAGACTCGTACTCTGGCCTACTGGTTAAGGTATTAACTCTTACTCTGGCCTAATAGCTAAGGTCTTAGACTCGTACTCTGGCCTACTGGTTAAGGTCTTAACTCTTACTCTGGCCTACTGGTTAAGGTCTTAACTCTAACTCCGGTCTAATAGCTAAGGTCTTAACTCGTACTCTGGCTTAATGGTTAAGGTCTTAACTCTTACTCTGGCCTAATAGCTAAGGTCTTAACTCTTACTCTGGCCTAATAGCTAAGGTCTTAACTCTTACTCTGGCCTAATAGCTAAGGTCTTAGACTCGTACTCTAGCCTACTGGTTAAGGTCTTAACTCTTACTCTGGCCTACTGGTTAAGGTCTTAACTCTAACTCCGGTCTAATAGCTAAGGTCTTATACTCGTACTCTGGCCTAATGGTTAAGGTCTTAACTCGTACTCTGGTTTAATGGTTAAGGTCTTAACTCTTACTCTGGCCTAATAGCTAAGGTCTTAACTCTTACTCTGGCCTAATAGCTAAGGTCTTAACTCTTACTCTGGCCTAATAGCTAAGGTCTTAGACTCGTACTCTGGCCTACTGGTTAAAGTCTTAACTCTTACTCTGGCCTCCTGGTTAAGGTCTTATTTCTTACTCTGGCCTAATAGCTAAGGTCTTAACTCTTACTCTGGCCTACTGGTTAAGGTCTTAACTCTTACTCTGGCCTAATAGCTAAGGTCTTATACTCGTACTCTGGCCTACTGTTTAAGGTCTTAACTCTTTCTCTGGCCTAATAGATAAGGTCTTAACTCTTACTCTGGCCTAATAGCTAAGGTCTTAGACACGTACTATGGCCTACTGATTAGGTTCTTAACTCATACTATGGCCTAAAGGTTAAGGTCTTAACTCTTACTCTGGCCTAATAGCTAAGGTCTTAGACTCGTACTATGGCCTACAGGTTAAGGTCTTAACTCTTACTCTGGCCTAATAGCTAAGAACTTAGACTCGTACTCTGGCCTACTGGTTAAGGTCTTAACTCTTACTCTGGCCTAATAGCTAAGGTCTTAGACTCGTACTCTGGCCTACTGGTTAAGGTCTTAACTCTTACTCTGGCCTACTGGTTAAGGTCTTAACTCTAACTCCGGTCTAATAGCTAAGGTCTTAACTCGTACTCTGGCTTAATGGTTAAGGTCTTAACTCTTACTCTGGCCTAATAGCTAAGGTCTTAACTCTTACTCTGGCCTAATAGCTAAGGTCTTAACTCTTACTCTGGCCTAATAGCTAAGGTCTTAGACTCGTACTCTAGCCTACTGGTTAAGGTCTTAACTCTTACTCTGGCCTACTGGTTAAGGTCTTAACTCTAACTCCGGTCTAATAGCTAAGGTCTTAGACTCGTACTCTGGCCTAATGGTTAAGGTCTTAAATCATACTCTGGTTTAATGGTTAAGGTCTTAACTCTTACTCTGGCCTAATAGCTAAGGTCTTAACTCTTACTCTGGCCTAATAGCTAAGGTCTTAACTCTTACTCTGGCCTAATAGCTAAGGTCTTAGACTCGTACTCTGGCCTACTGGTTAAAGTCTTAACTCTTACTCTGGCCTCCTGGTTAAGGTCTTAACTCTTACTCTGGCCTAATAGCTAAGGTCTTAACTCTTACTCTGGCCTACTGGTTAAGGTCTTAACTCTTACTCTGGCCTAATAGCTAAGGTCTTATACTCGTACTCTGGCCTACTGTTTAAGGTCTTAACTCTTTCTCTGGCCTAATAGATAAGGTCTTAACTCTTACTCTGGCCTAATAGCTAAGGTCTTAGACACGTACTATGGCCTACTGATTAGGTTCTTAACTCATACTATGGCCTAAAGGTTAAGGTCTTAACTCTTACTCTGGCCTAATAGCTAAGGTCTTAACTCCTACTTTGGCCTAATAGCTAAGGTCTTAGACTCGTACTATGGCCTACAGGTTAAGGTCTTAACTCTTACTCTGGCCTACTGGTTAAGGTCTTAACTCTTACTCTGGCCTAATAGCTAAGGTCTTAGACTCGTACTCTGGCCTACTGGTTGAGGTCTTAACTCTTACTCTGGCCTAATAGCTAAGGTCTTAGACTCTTACTCTGGCCTAATAGCTAAGGTCTTAGACTCTTCCTCTGGCCTACTGGTTAAGGTCTTAACTCTTACTCTGGCCTAATAGCTAAGGTCTTAACTCTTACTCTGGCCTAATGGTTAAGGTCTTAGCTCTTACTCTGGCCTAATAGCTAAGGTCTTCGACTCTTACTCTGGCCTACTGGTTAAGGTCTTAACTCTTACTCTGGCCTAATAGCTAAGGTCTTAACTCTTACTCTGGCCTAATAGCTAAGGTCTTAACTCTTACTATGGCCTAATGGCTAAGGTCTTAACTCTTACTCTGGCCTACTGGTTAAGGTCTTAACTCTTACTCTGGCCTAATAGCTAAGGTCTTAGACTCGTACTATGGCCTACAGGTTAAGGTCTTAACTCTTACTCTGGCCTAATAGCTAAGAACTTAGACTCGTACTCTGGCCTACTGGTTAAGGTCTTAACTCTTACTCTGGCCTAATAGCTAAGGTCTTAGACTCGTACTCTGGCCTACTGGTTAAGGTCTTAACTCTTACTCTGGCCTACTGGTTAAGGTCTTAACTCTAACTCCGGTCTAATAGCTAAGGTCTTAACTCGTACTCTGGCTTAATGGTTAAGGTCTTAACTCTTACTCTGGCCTAATAGCTAAGGTCTTAACTCTTACTCTGGCCTAATAGCTAAGGTCTTAACTCTTACTCTGGCCTAATAGCTAAGGTCTTAGACTCGTACTCTAGCCTACTGGTTAAGGTCTTAACTCTTACTCTGGCCTACTGGTTAAGGTCTTAACTCTAACTCCGGTCTAATAGCTAAGGTCTTAGACTCGTACTCTGGCCTAATGGTTAAGGTCTTAAATCATACTCTGGTTTAATGGTTAAGGTCTTAACTCTTACTCTGGCCTAATAGCTAAGGTCTTAACTCTTACTCTGGCCTAATAGCTAAGGTCTTAACTCTTACTCTGGCCTAATAGCTAAGGTCTTAGACTCGTACTCTGGCCTACTGGTTAAAGTCTTAACTCTTACTCTGGCCTACTGGTTAAGGTCTTAACTCTTACTCTGGCCTAATAGCTAAGGTCTTATACTCGTACTCTGGCCTACTGTTTAAGGTCTTAACTCTTTCTCTGGCCTAATAGATAAGGTCTTAACTCTTACTCTGGCCTAATAGCTAAGGTCTTAGACACGTACTATGGCCTACTGATTAGGTTCTTAACTCATACTATGGCCTAAAGGTTAAGGTCTTAACTCTTACTCTGGCCTAATAGCTAAGGTCTTAACTCCTACTTTGGCCTAATAGCTAAGGTCTTAGACTCGTACTATGGCCTACAGGTTAAGGTCTTAACTCTTACTCTGGCCTACTGGTTAAGGTCTTAACTCTTACTCTGGCCTAATAGCTAAGGTCTTAGACTCGTACTCTGGCCTACTGGTTGAGGTCTTAACTCTTACTCTGGCCTAATAGCTAAGGTCTTAGACTCTTCCTCTGGCCTACTGGTTAAGGTCTTAACTCTTACTCTGGCCTAATAGCTAAGGTCTTAACTCTTACTCTGGCCTAATGGTTAAGGTCTTAGCTCTTACTCTGGCCTAATAGCTAAGGTCTTCGACTCTTACTCTGGCCTACTGGTTAAGGTCTTAACTCTTACTCTGGCCTAATAGCTAAGGTCTTAACTCTTACTCTGGCCTAATAGCTAAGGTCTTAACTCTTACTCTGGCCTAATAGCTAAGGTCTTAACTCTTACTCTGGCCTAATAGCTAAGGTCTTAACTCTTACTCTGGCCTAATAGCTAAGGTCTTAGACTCGTACTCTAGCCTACTGGTTAAGGTCTTAACTCTTACTCTGGCCTACTGGTTAAGGTCTTAACTCTAACTCCGGTCTAATAGCTAAGGTCTTAGACTCGTACTCTGGCCTAATGGTTAAGGTCTTAAATCATACTCTGGTTTAATGGTTAAGGTCTTAACTCTTACTCTGGCCTAATAGCTAAGGTCTTAACTCTTACTCTGGCCTAATAGCTAAGGTCTTAACTCTTACTCTGGCCTAATAGCTAAGGTCTTAGACTCGTACTCTGGCCTACTGGTTAAAGTCTTAACTCTTACTCTGGCCTCCTGGTTAAGGTCTTAACTCTTACTCTGGCCTAATAGCTAAGGTCTTAACTCTTACTCTGGCCTACTGGTTAAGGTCTTAACTCTTACTCTGGCCTAATAGCTAAGGTCTTATACTCGTACTCTGGCCTACTGTTTAAGGTCTTAACTCTTTCTCTGGCCTAATAGATAAGGTCTTAACTCTTACTCTGGCCTAATAGCTAAGGTCTTAGACACGTACTATGGCCTACTGATTAGGTTCTTAACTCATACTATGGCCTAAAGGTTAAGGTCTTAACTCTTACTCTGGCCTAATAGCTAAGGTCTTAACTCCTACTTTGGCCTAATAGCTAAGGTCTTAGACTCGTACTATGGCCTACAGGTTAAGGTCTTAACTCTTACTCTGGCCTACTGGTTAAGGTCTTAACTCTTACTCTGGCCTAATAGCTAAGGTCTTAGACTCGTACTCTGGCCTACTGGTTGAGGTCTTAACTCTTACTCTGGCCTAATAGCTAAGGTCTTAGACTCTTACTCTGGCCTAATAGCTAAGGTCTTAGACTCTTCCTCTGGCCTACTGGTTAAGGTCTTAACTCTTACTCTGGCCTAATAGCTAAGGTCTTAACTCTTACTCTGGCCTAATGGTTAAGGTCTTAGCTCTTACTCTGGCCTAATAGCTAAGGTCTTCGACTCTTACTCTGGCCTACTGGTTAAGGTCTTAACTCTTACTCTGGCCTAATAGCTAAGGTCTTAACTCTTACTCTGGCCTAATAGCTAAGGTCTTAACTCTTTCTCTGGCCTAATGGCTAAGGTCTTAACTCTTACTCTGGCCTACTGGTTAAGGTCTTAACTCTTACTCTGGCCTAATAGCTAAGGTCTTAGACTCGTACTATGGCCTACAGGTTAAGGTCTTAACTCTTACTCTGGCCTAATAGCTAAGAACTTAGACTCGTACTCTGGCCTACTGGTTAAGGTCTTAACTCTTACTCTGGCCTAATAGCTAAGGTCTTAGACTCGTACTCTGGCCTACTGGTTAAGGTCTTAACTCTTACTCTGGCCTACTGGTTAAGGTCTTAACTCTAACTCCGGTCTAATAGCTAAGGTCTTAACTCGTACTCTGGCTTAATGGTTAAGGTCTTAACTCTTACTCTGGCCTAATAGCTAAGGTCTTAACTCTTACTCTGGCCTAATAGCTAAGGTCTTAGACTCGTACTCTAGCCTACTGGTTAAGGTCTTAACTCTTACTCTGGCCTACTGGTTAAGGTCTTAACTCTAACTCCGGTCTAATAGCTAAGGTCTTAGACTCGTACTCTGGCCTAATGGTTAAGGTCTTAAATCATACTCTGGTTTAATGGTTAAGGTCTTAACTCTTACTCTGGCCTAATAGCTAAGGTCTTAACTCTTACTCTGGCCTAATAGCTAAGGTCTTAACTCTTACTCTGGCCTAATAGCTAAGGTCTTAGACTCGTACTCTGGCCTACTGGTTAAAGTCTTAACTCTTACTCTGGCCTCCTGGTTAAGGTCTTAACTCTTACTCTGGCCTAATAGCTAAGGTCTTAACTCTTACTCTGGCCTACTGGTTGAGGTCTTAACTCTTACTCTGGCCTAATAGCTAAGGTCTTAGACTCTTACTCTGGCCTAATAGCTAAGGTCTTAGACTCTTCCTCTGGCCTACTGGTTAAGGTCTTAACTCTTACTCTGGCCTAATAGCTAAGGTCTTAACTCTTACTCTGGCCTAATGGTTAAGGTCTTAGCTCTTACTCTGGCCTAATAGCTAAGGTCTTCGACTCTTACTCTGGCCTACTGGTTAAGGTCTTAACTCTTACTCTGGCCTAATAGCTAAGGTCTTAACTCTTACTCTGGCCTAATAGCTAAGGTCTTAACTCTTACTATGGCCTAATGGCTAAGGTCTTAACTCTTACTCTGGCCTACTGGTTAAGGTCTTAACTCTTACTCTGGCCTAATAGCTAAGGTCTTAGACTCGTACTATGGCCTACAGGTTAAGGTCTTAACTCTTACTCTGGCCTAATAGCTAAGAACTTAGACTCGTACTCTGGCCTACTGGTTAAGGTCTTAACTCTTACTCTGGCCTAATAGCTAAGGTCTTAGACTCGTACTCTGGCCTACTGGTTAAGGTCTTAACTCTTACTCTGGCCTACTGGTTAAGGTCTTAACTCTAACTCCGGTCTAATAGCTAAGGTCTTAACTCGTACTCTGGCTTAATGGTTAAGGTCTTAACTCTTACTCTGGCCTAATAGCTAAGGTCTTAACTCTTACTCTGGCCTAATAGCTAAGGTCTTAACTCTTACTCTGGCCTAATAGCTAAGGTCTTAGACTCGTACTCTAGCCTACTGGTTAAGGTCTTAACTCTTACTCTGGCCTACTGGTTAAGGTCTTAACTCTAACTCCGGTCTAATAGCTAAGGTCTTAGACTCGTACTCTGGCCTAATGGTTAAGGTCTTAAATCATACTCTGGTTTAATGGTTAAGGTCTTAACTCTTACTCTGGCCTAATAGCTAAGGTCTTAACTCTTACTCTGGCCTAATAGCTAAGGTCTTAACTCTTACTCTGGCCTAATAGCTAAGGTCTTAGACTCGTACTCTGGCCTACTGGTTAAAGTCTTAACTCTTACTCTGGCCTCCTGGTTAAGGTCTTAACTCTTACTCTGGCCTAATAGCTAAGGTCTTAACTCTTACTCTGGCCTACTGGTTAAGGTCTTAACTCTTACTCTGGCCTAATAGCTAAGGTCTTATACTCGTACTCTGGCCTACTGTTTAAGGTCTTAACTCTTTCTCTGGCCTAATAGATAAGGTCTTAACTCTTACTCTGGCCTAATAGCTAAGGTCTTAGACACGTACTATGGCCTACTGATTAGGTTCTTAACTCATACTATGGCCTAAAGGTTAAGGTCTTAACTCTTACTCTGGCCTAATAGCTAAGGTCTTAACTCCTACTTTGGCCTAATAGCTAAGGTCTTAGACTCGTACTATGGCCTACAGGTTAAGGTCTTAACTCTTACTCTGGCCTACTGGTTAAGGTCTTAACTCTTACTCTGGCCTAATAGCTAAGGTCTTAGACTCGTACTCTGGCCTACTGGTTGAGGTCTTAACTCTTACTCTGGCCTAATAGCTAAGGTCTTAGACTCTTCCTCTGGCCTACTGGTTAAGGTCTTAACTCTTACTCTGGCCTAATAGCTAAGGTCTTAACTCTTACTCTGGCCTAATGGTTAAGGTCTTAGCTCTTACTCTGGCCTAATAGCTAAGGTCTTCGACTCTTACTCTGGCCTACTGGTTAAGGTCTTAACTCTTACTCTGGCCTAATAGCTAAGGTCTTAACTCTTACTCTGGCCTAATAGCTAAGGTCTTAACTCTTACTCTGGCCTAATAGCTAAGGTCTTAACTCTTACTCTGGCCTAATAGCTAAGGTCTTAGACTCGTACTCTAGCCTACTGGTTAAGGTCTTAACTCTTACTCTGGCCTACTGGTTAAGGTCTTAACTCTAACTCCGGTCTAATAGCTAAGGTCTTAGACTCGTACTCTGGCCTAATGGTTAAGGTCTTAAATCATACTCTGGTTTAATGGTTAAGGTCTTAACTCTTACTCTGGCCTAATAGCTAAGGTCTTAACTCTTACTCTGGCCTAATAGCTAAGGTCTTAACTCTTACTCTGGCCTAATAGCTAAGGTCTTAGACTCGTACTCTGGCCTACTGGTTAAAGTCTTAACTCTTACTCTGGCCTCCTGGTTAAGGTCTTAACTCTTACTCTGGCCTAATAGCTAAGGTCTTAACTCTTACTCTGGCCTACTGGTTAAGGTCTTAACTCTTACTCTGGCCTAATAGCTAAGGTCTTATACTCGTACTCTGGCCTACTGTTTAAGGTCTTAACTCTTTCTCTGGCCTAATAGATAAGGTCTTAACTCTTACTCTGGCCTAATAGCTAAGGTCTTAGACACGTACTATGGCCTACTGATTAGGTTCTTAACTCATACTATGGCCTAAAGGTTAAGGTCTTAACTCTTACTCTGGCCTAATAGCTAAGGTCTTAACTCCTACTTTGGCCTAATAGCTAAGGTCTTAGACTCGTACTATGGCCTACAGGTTAAGGTCTTAACTCTTACTCTGGCCTACTGGTTAAGGTCTTAACTCTTACTCTGGCCTAATAGCTAAGGTCTTAGACTCTTACTCTGGCCTAATAGCTAAGGTCTTAGACTCTTCCTCTGGCCTACTGGTTAAGGTCTTAACTCTTACTCTGGCCTAATAGCTAAGGTCTTAACTCTTACTCTGGCCTAATGGTTAAGGTCTTAGCTCTTACTCTGGCCTAATAGCTAAGGTCTTCGACTCTTACTCTGGCCTACTGGTTAAGGTCTTAACTCTTACTCTGGCCTAATAGCTAAGGTCTTAACTCTTACTCTGGCCTAATAGCTAAGGTCTTAACTCTTACTCTGGCCTAATGGCTAAGGTCTTAACTCTTACTCTGGCCTACTGGTTAAGGTCTTAACTCTTACTCTGGCCTAATAGCTAAGGTCTTAGACTCGTACTATGGCCTACAGGTTAAGGTCTTAACTCTTACTCTGGCCTAATAGCTAAGAACTTAGACTCGTACTCTGGCCTACTGGTTAAGGTCTTAACTCTTACTCTGGCCTAATAGCTAAGGTCTTAGACTCGTACTCTGGCCTACTGGTTAAGGTCTTAACTCTTACTCTGGCCTACTGGTTAAGGTCTTAACTCTAACTCCGGTCTAATAGCTAAGGTCTTAACTCGTACTCTGGCTTAATGGTTAAGGTCTTAACTCTTACTCTGGCCTAATAGCTAAGGTCTTAACTCTTACTCTGGCCTAATAGCTAAGGTCTTAGACTCGTACTCTAGCCTACTGGTTAAGGTCTTAACTCTTACTCTGGCCTACTGGTTAAGGTCTTAACTCTAACTCCGGTCTAATAGCTAAGGTCTTAGACTCGTACTCTGGCCTAATGGTTAAGGTCTTAAATCATACTCTGGTTTAATGGTTAAGGTCTTAACTCTTACTCTGGCCTAATAGCTAAGGTCTTAACTCTTACTCTGGCCTAATAGCTAAGGTCTTAACTCTTACTCTGGCCTAATAGCTAAGGTCTTAGACTCGTACTCTGGCCTACTGGTTAAAGTCTTAACTCTTACTCTGGCCTCCTGGTTAAGGTCTTAACTCTTACTCTGGCCTAATAGCTAAGGTCTTAACTCTTACTCTGGCCTACTGGTTAAGGTCTTAACTCTTACTCTGGCCTAATAGCTAAGGTCTTATACTCGTACTCTGGCCTACTGTTTAAGGTCTTAACTCTTTCTCTGGCCTAATAGATAAGGTCTTAACTCTTACTCTGGCCTAATAGCTAAGGTCTTAGACACGTACTATTACTCTGGCCTAATAGCTAAGGTCTTAGACACGTACTATGGCCTACTGATTAGGTTCTTAACTCATACTATGGCCTAAAGGTTAAGGTCTTAACTCTTACTCTGGCCTAATAGCT
Organism: Triturus cristatus; assembly: GCF_964204655.1. NCBI lineage: Eukaryota > Metazoa > Chordata > Amphibia > Caudata > Salamandridae > Triturus > Triturus cristatus. The sequence continues at coordinate 545,576,024 of NC_140592.1, forward strand.
AAGGTCTTAACTCCTACTTTGGCCTAATAGCTAAGGTCTTAGACTCGTACTATGGCCTACAGGTTAAGGTCTTAACTCTTACTCTGGCCTACTGGTTAAGGTCTTAACTCTTACTCTGGCCTAATAGCTAAGGTCTTAGACTCGTACTCTGGCCTACTGGTTGAGGTCTTAACTCTTACTCTGGCCTAATAGCTAAGGTCTTAGACTCTTCCTCTGGCCTACTGGTTAAGGTCTTAACTCTTACTCTGGCCTAATAGCTAAGGTCTTAACTCTTACTCTGGCCTAATGGTTAAGGTCTTAGCTCTTACTCTGGCCTAATAGCTAAGGTCTTCGACTCTTACTCTGGCCTACTGGTTAAGGTCTTAACTCTTACTCTGGCCTAATAGCTAAGGTCTTAACTCTTACTCTGGCCTAATAGCTAAGGTCTTAACTCTTACTCTGGCCTAATGGCTAAGGTCTTAACTCTTACTCTGGCCTACTGGTTAAGGTCTTAAGTCTTACTCTGGCCTAATAGCTAAGGTCTTAGACTCGTACTATGGCCTACAGGTTAAGGTCTTAACTCTTACTCTGGCCTAATAGCTAAGAACTTAGACTCGTACTCTGGCCTACTGGTTAAGGTCTTAACTCTTACTCTGGCCTAATAGCTAATGTCTTAGACTCGTACTCTGGCCTACTGGTTAAGGTCTTAACTCTTACTCTGGCCTACTGGTTAAGGTCTTAACTCTAACTCCGGTCTAATAGCTAAGGTCTTAACTCGTACTCTGGCTTAATGGTTAAGGTCTTAACTCTTACTCTGGCCTAATAGCTAAGGTCTTAACTCTTACTCTGGCCTAATAGCTAAGGTCTTAGACTCGTACTCTAGCCTACTGGTTAAGGTCTTAACTCTTACTCTGGCCTACTGGTTAAGGTCTTAACTCTAACTCCGGTCTAATAGCTAAGGTCTTAGACTCGTACTCTGGCCTATCGGTTAAGGTCTTAACTCGTACTCTGGTTTAATGGTTAAGGTCTTAACTCTTACTCTGGCCTAATAGCTAAGGTCTTAACTCTTACTCTGGCCTAATAGCTAAGGTCTTAACTCTTACTCTGGCCTAATAGCTAAGGTCTTAGACTCGTACTCTGGCCTACTGGTTAAAGTCTTAACTCTTACTCTGGCCTCCTGGTTAAGGTCTTAACTCTTACTCTGGCCTAATAGCTAAGGTCTTAACTCTTACTCTGGCCTACTGGTTAAGGTCTTAACTCTTACTCTGGCCTAATAGCTAAGGTCTTATACTCGTACTCTGGCCTACTGTTTAAGGTCTTAACTCTTTCTCTGGCCTAATAGATAAGGTCTTAACTCTTACTCTGGCCTAATAGCTAAGGTCTTAGACACGTACTATGGCCTACTGATTAGGTTCTTAACTCATACTATGGCCTAAAGGTTAAGGTCTTAACTCTTACTCTGGCCTAATAGCTAAGGTCTTAGACTCGTACTATGGCCTACAGGTTAAGGTCTTAACTCTTACTCTGGCCTAATAGCTAAGAACTTAGACTCGTACTCTGGCCTACTGGTTAAGGTTTTAACTCTTACTCTGGCCTAATAGCTAAGGTCTTAGACTCGTACTCTGGCCTACTGGTTAAGGTCTTAACTCTTACTCTGGCCTACTGGTTAAGGTCTTAACTCTAACTCCGGTCTAATAGCTAAGGTCTTAACTCGTACTCTGGCTTAATGGTTAAGGTCTTAACTCTTACTCTGGCCTAATAGCTAAGGTCTTAACTCTTACTCTGGCCTAATAGCTAAGGTCTTAACTCTTACTCTGGCCTAATAGCTAAGGTCTTAGACTCGTACTCTAGCCTACTGGTTAAGGTCTTAACTCTTACTCTGGCCTACTGGTTAAGGTCTTAACTCTAACTCCGGTCTAATAGCTAAGGTCTTAGACTCGTACTCTGGCCTAATGGTTAAGGTCTTAACTCGTACTCTGGTTTAATGGTTAAGGTCTTAACTCTTACTCTGGCCTAATAGCTAAGGTCTTAACTCTTACTCTGGCCTAATAGCTAAGGTCTTAGACTCGTACTCTGGCCTACTGGTTAAAGTCTTAACTCTTACTCTGGCCTCCTGGTTAAGGTCTTAACTCTTAATCTGGCCTAATAGCTAAGGTCTTAACTCTTACTATGGCCTACTGGTTAAGGTCTTAACTCTTACTCTGGCCTAATAGCTAAGGTCTTATACTCGTACTCTGGCCTACTGTTTAAGGTCTTAACTCTTTCTCTGGCCTAATAGATAAGGTCTTAACTCTTACTCTGGCCTAATAGCTAAGGTCTTAGACACGTACTATGGCCTACTGATTAGGTTCTTAACTCATACTATTGCCTAAAGGTTAAGGTCTTAACTCTTACTCTGGCCTAATAGCTAAGGTCTTAACTCTTACTTTGGCCTAATAGCTAAGGTCTTAGACTCGTACTATGGCCTACAGGTTAAGGTCTTAACTCTTACTCTGGCCTACTGGTTAAGGTCTTAACTCTTACTCTGGCCTAATAGCTAAGGTCTTAGACTCGTACTCTGGCCTACTGGTTGAGGTCTTAACTCTTACTCTGGCCTAATAGCTAAGGTCTTAGACTCTTACTCTGGCCTAATAGCTAAGGTCTTAGACTCTTCCTCTGGCCTACTGGTTAAGGTCTTAACACTTACTCTGGCCTAATAGCTAAGGTCTTAACTCTTACTCTGGCCTAATGGTTAAGGTCTTAGCTCTTACTCTGGCCTAATAGCTAAGGTCTTAGACTCTTACTCTGGCCTACTGGTTAAGGTCTTAACTCTTACTCTGGCCTAATAGCTAAGGTCTTAACTCTTACTCTGGCCTAATAGCTAAGGTCTTAACTCTTACTCTGGCCTAATGGCTAAGGTCTTAACTCTTACTCTGGCCTACTGGTTAAGGTCTTAACTCTTACTCTGGCCTAATAGCTAAGGTCTTAACTCTTACTCTGGCCTAATAGCTAAGGTCTTAGACTCATACTCTGGCCTACTGGTTAAGGTCTTAACTCTTACTCTGGCCTACTGGTTAAGGTCTTAACTCTTACTCTGGCCTAATAGCTAAGGTCTTAGACTCGTACTCTGGCCTACTGGTTAAGGTCTTAACTCTTACTCTGGCCTACTGGTTAAGGTCTTAACTCTTACTCTGACCTAATAGCTAAGGTCTTAGACTCGTACTCTGGCCTAATAGTTAAGGTCTTAACTCATACTCTGGCCTAATAGCTAAGGTCTTAACTCTTACTCTGGCCTAATAGCTAAGGTCTTAACTCTTACTCTGGCCTAATAGCTAAGGTCTTAGACTCGTACTCTGGCCTACTGGTTAAGGTCTTAACTCTTACACTGGCCTACTGGTTAAGGTCTTAACTCTCACTCTGGCCTAATAGCTAGTCTTAACTCTTACTCTGGCCTAATAGCTAAGGTCTTAGACTCGTACTATGGCCTACAGGTTAAGGTCTTAACTCTTACTCTGGCCTAATAGCTAAGAACTTAGACTCGTACTCTGGCCTACTGGTTAAGGTCTTAACTCTTACTCTGGCCTAATAGCTAAGGTCTTAGACTCGTACTCTGGCCTACTGGTTAAGGTCTTAACTCTTACTCTGGCCTACTGGTTAAGGTCTTAACTCTAACTCCGGTCTAATAGCTAAGGTCTTAGACTCGTACTCTGGCCTAATGGTTAAGGTCTTAACTCGTACTCTGGTTTAATGGTTAAGGTCTTAACTCTTACTCTGGCCTAATAGCTAAGGTCTTAACTCTTACTCTGGCCTAATAGCTAAGGTCTTAGACTCGTACTCTGGCCTACTGGTTAAGGTCTTAACTCTTTCTCTGGCCTAATAGCTAAGGTCTTAACTCTTACTCTGGCCTAATAGCTAAGGTCTTAGACTCGTACTCTGGCCTACTGGTTAAGGTCTTAACTCTTACTCTGGCCTCCTGGTTAAGGTCTTAACTCTTACTCTGGCCTAAAAGCTAAGGTCTTAACGCTTACTCTGGCCTAATAGATAACGTCTTAGACTCGTACTCTGGCCTACTGGTTAAGGTCTTAACTCTTTCTCTGGCCTAATAGCTAAGGTCTTAACTCTTACTCTGGCCTAATAGCTAAGTTCTTAGACCCGTACTATGGCCTACTGGTTAAGTTCTTAACTCATACTATGGCCTACAGGTTAAGGTCTTAACTCTTACTCTGGCCTAATAGCTAAGGTCTTAACTCTTACTCTGGCCTAATAGCTAAGGTCTTAGACTCGTACTATGGCCTACAGGTTAAGGTCTTAACTCTTACTCTGGCCTACTGGTTAAGGTCTTAACTCTTACTTTGGCCTAATAGCTAAGGTCTTAACTCTTACTCTGGCCTAATAGCTAAGGTCTTAGACCCGTACTATGGCCTACAGGTTAAGGTCTTAACTCTTACTCTGGCCTACTGGTTAAGGTCTTAACTCTTACTCTGGCCTAATAGCTAAGGTCTTAGACTCGTTCTATGGCCTACAGGTTAAGGTCTTAACCCTTACTCTGGCCTAATAGCTAAGGTTTTAGACTCGTACTCTGGCCTACTGGTTAAGGTCTTAACTCTTACTCTGGCCTAATAGCTAAGGTCTTAACTCTTACTCTGTCCTAATAGCTAAGGTCTTAACTCTTACTCTGGCCTAATAGCTAAGGTCTTAGACTCTTACTCTGGCCTAATGGTTAAGGTCTTAACTCTTACTCTGGCCTAATTGCTAAGGTCTTAACTCTTACTCTGGCCTAATAGCTAAGGTCTTAACTCTTACTCTGGCCTACTGGTTAAGGTCTTAACTCTTACTCTGGCCATATAGCTAAGGTCTTAGACTCGTACTCTGGCCTACTGGTTGAGGTCTTAACTCTTACTCTGGCCTAATAGCTAAGGTCTTAGACTCGTACTCTGGCCTAATAGCTAAGGTCTTAGACACGTACTATGGCCTACTGATTAGGTTCTTAACTCATACTATGGCCTAAAGGTTAAGGTCTTAACTCTTACTCTGGCCTAATAGCTAAGGTCTTAACTCCTACTTTGGCCTAATAGTTAAGGTCTTAGACTCGTACTATGGCCTACAGGTTAAGGTCTTAACTCTTACTCTGGCCTACTGGTTAAGGTCTTAACTCTTACTCTGGCCTAATAGCTAAGGTCTTAGACTCGTACTCTGGCCTACTGGTTGAGGTCTTAACTCTTACTCTGGCCTAATAGCTAAGGTCTTAGACTCTTACTCTGGCCTAATAGCTAAGGTCTTAGACTCTTCCTCTGGCCTACTGGTTAAGGTCTTAACTCTTACTCTGGCCTAATAGCTAAGGTCTTAACTCTTTCTCTGGCCTAATGGTTAAGGTCTTAGCTCTTACTCTGGCCTAATAGCTAAGGTCTTAGACTCTTACTCTGGCCTACTGGTTAAGGTCTTAACTCTTACTCTGGCCTAATAGCTAAGGTCTTAACTCTTACTCTGGAATAATAGCTAAGGTCTTAACTCTTACACTGGCCTAATGGCTAAGGTCTTAACTCTTACTCTGGCCTACTGGTTAAGGTCTTAACTCTTACTCTGGCCTAATAGCTAAGGTCTTAGACTCGTACTATGGCCTACAGGTTAAGGTCTTAACTCTTACTCTGGCCTAATAGCTAAGAACTTAGACTCGTACTCTGGCCTACTGGTTAAGGTCTTAACTCTTACTCTGGCCTAATAGCTAAGGTCTTAGACTCGTACTCTGGCCTACTGGTTAAGGTCTTAACTCTTACTCTGGCCTACTGGTTAAGGTCTTAACTCTAACTCCGGTCCCAATAGCTAAGGTCTTAACTCGTACTCTGGCTTAATGGTTAAGGTCTTAACTCTTACTCTGGCCTAATAGCTAAGGTCTTAACTCTTACTCTGGCCTAATAGCTAAGGTCTTAACTCTTACTCTGGCCTAATAGCTAAGGTCTTAGACTCGTACTCTAGCCCTCTGGTTAAGGTCTTAACTCTTACTCTGGCCTACTGGTTAAGGTCTTAACTCTAACTCCGGTCTAATAGCTAAGGTCTTAGACTCGTACTCTGGCCTAATGGTTAAGGTCTTAACTCGTACTCTGGTTTAATGGTTAAGGTCTTAACTCTTACTCTGGCCTAATAGCTAAGGTCTTAACTCTTACTCTGGCCTAATAGCTAAGGTCTTAGACTCGTACTCTGGCCTACTGGTTAAAGTCTTAACTCTTACTCTGGCCTCCTGGTTAAGGTCTTAACTCTTACTCTGGCCTAATAGCTAAGGTCTTAACTCTTACTCTGGCCTACTGGTTAAGGTCTTAACTCTTACTCTGGCCTAATAGCTAAGGTCTTATACTCGTACTCTGGCCTACTGTTTAAGGTCTTAACTCTTTCTCTGGCCTAATAGATAAGGTCTTAACTCTTACTCTGGCCTAATAGCTAAGGTCTTAGACACGTACTATGGCCTACTGATTAGGTTCTTAACTCATACTATGGCCTAAAGGTTAAGGTCTTAACTCTTACTCTGGCCTAATAGCTAAGGTCTTAGACTCGTACTATGGCCTACAGGTTAAGGTCTTAACTCTTACTCTGGCCTAATAGCTAAGAACTTAGACTCGTACTCTGGCCTACTGGTTAAGGTCTTAACTCTTACTCTGGCCTAATAGCTAAGGTCTTAGACTCGTACTCTGGCCTACTGGTTAAGGTCTTAACTCTTACTCTGGCCTACTGGTTAAGGTCTTAACTCTAACTCCGGTCTAATAGCTAAGGTCTTAACTCGTACTCTGGCTTAATGGTTAAGGTCTTAACTCTTACTCTGGCCTAATAGCTAAGGTCTTAACTCTTACTCTGGCCTAATAGCTAAGGTCTTAACTCTTACTCTGGCCTAATAGCTAAGGTCTTAGACTCGTACTCTAGCCTACTGGTTAAGGTCTTAACTCTTACTCTGGCCTACTGGTTAAGGTCTTAACTCTAACTCCGGTCTAATAGCTAAGGTCTTAGACTCGTACTCTGGCCTAATGGTTAAGGTCTTAACTCGTACTCTGGTTTAATGGTTAAGGTCTTAACTCTTACTCTGGCCTAATAGCTAAGGTCTTAACTCTTACTCTGGCCTAATAGCTAAGGTCTTAACTCTTACTCTGGCCTAATAGCTAAGGTCTTAGACTCGTACTCTGGCCTACTGGTTAAAGTCTTAACTCTTACTCTGGCCTCCTGGTTAAGGTCTTAACTCTTACTCTGGCCTAATAGCTAAGGTCTTAACTCTTACTATGGCCTACTGGTTAAGGTCTTAACTCTTACTCTGGCCTAATAGCTAAGGTCTTATACTCGTACTCTGGCCTACTGTTTAAGGTCTTAACTCTTTCTCTGGCCTAATAGATAAGGTCTTAACTCTTGCTCTGGCCTAATAGCTAAGGTCTTAGACACGTACTATGGCCTACTGATTAGGTTCTTAACTCATACTATGGCCTAAAGGTTAAGGTCTTAACTCTTACTCTGGCCTAATAGCTAAGGTCTTAACTCTTACTTTGGCCTAATAGCTAAGGTCTTAGACTCGTACTATGGCCTACAGGTTAAGGTCTTAACTCTTACTCTGGCCTACTGGTTAAGGTCTTAACTCTTACTCTGGCCTAATAGCTAAGGTCTTAGACTCGTACTCTGGCCTACTGGTTGAGGTCTTAACTCTTACTCTGGCCTAATAGCTAAGGTCCTAGACTCTTACTCTGGCCTAATAGCTAAGGTCTTAGACTCTTCCTCTGGCCTACTGGTTAAGGTCTTAACTCTTACTCTGGCCTAATAGCTAAGGTCTTAACTCTTACTCTGGCCTAATGGTTAAGGTCTTAGCTCTAACTCTGGCCTAATAGCTAAGGTCTTAGACTCTTACTCTGGCCTACTGGTTAAGGTCTTAACTCTTACTCTGGCCTAATAGCTAAGGTCTTAACTCTTACTCTGGCCTAATAGCTAAGGTCTTAACTCTTACTCTGGCCTAATGGCTAAGGTCTTAACTCTTACTCTGGCCTACTGGTTAAGGTCTTAACTCTTACTCTGGCCTAATAGCTAAGGTCTTAACTCTTACTCTGGCCTAATAGCTAAGGTCTTAGACTCGTACTCTGGCCTACTGGTTAAGGTCTTAACTCTTACTCTGGCCTACTGGTTAAGGTCTTAACTCTTACTCTGGCCTAATAGATAAGGTCTTAGACTCGTACTCTGGCCTACTGGTTAAGGTCTTAACTCTTACTCTGGCCTACTGGTTAAGGTCTTAACTCTTACTCTGACCTAATAGCTAAGGTCTTAGACTCGTACTCTGGCCTAATAGTTAAGGTCTTAACTCATACTCTGGCCTAATAGCTAAGGTCTTAACTCTTACTCTGGCCTAATAGCTAAGGTCTTAACTCTTACTCTGGCCTAATAGCTAAGGTCTTAGACTCGTACTCTGGCCTACTGGTTAAGGTCTTAACTCTTACACTGGCCTACTGGTTAAGGTCTTAACTCTCACTCTGGCCTAATAGCTAGTCTTAACTCTTACTCTGGCCTAATAGCTAAGGTCTTAGACTCGTACTATGGCCTACAGGTTAAGGTCTTAACTCTTACTCTGGCCTAATAGCTAAGAACTTAGACTCGTACTCTGGCCTACTGGTTAAGGTCTTAACTCTTACTCTGGCCTAATAGCTAAGGTCTTAGACTCGTACTCTGGCCTACTGGTTAAGGTCTTAACTCTTACTCTGGCCTACTGGTTAAGGTCTTAACTCTAACTCCGGTCTAATAGCTAAGGTCTTAGACTCGTACTCTGGCCTACTGGTTAAGGTCTTAACTCTTACTCTGGCCTAATAGCTAAGGTCTTAACTCTTACTCTGGCCTAAAAGCTAAGGTCTTAGACTCGTACTCTGGCCTACTGGTTAAGGTCTTAACTCTTACTCTGGCCTACTGGTTAAGGTCTTAACTCTTACTCTGGCCTAATAGATAAGGTCTTAGACTCGTACTCTGGCCTACTGGTTAAGGTCTTAACTCTTACTCTGGCCTACTGGTTAAGGTCTTAACTCTTACTCTGACCTAATAGCTAAGGTCTTAGACTCGTACTCTGGCCTAATAGTTAAGGTCTTAACTCATACTCTGGCCTAATAGCTAAGGTCTTAACTCTTACTCTGGCCTAATAGCTAAGGTCTTAACTCTTACTCTGGCCTAATAGCTAAGGTCTTAGACTCGTACTCTGGCCTACTGGTTAAGGTCTTAACTCTTACACTGGCCTACTGGTTAAGGTCTTAACTCTCACTCTGGCCTAATAGCTAGTCTTAACTCTTACTCTGGCCTAATAGCTAAGGTCTTAGACTCGTACTATGGCCTACAGGTTAAGGTCTTAACTCTTACTCTGGCCTAATAGCTAAGAACTTAGACTCGTACTCTGGCCTACTGGTTAAGGTCTTAACTCTTACTCTGGCCTAATAGCTAAGGTCTTAGACTCGTACTCTGGCCTACTGGTTAAGGTCTTAACTCTTACTCTGGCCTACTGGTTAAGGTCTTAACTCTAACTCCGGTCTAATAGCTAAGGTCTTAGACTCGTACTCGGGCCTAATGGTTAAGGTCTTAACTCGTACTCTGGCTTAATGGTTAAGGTCTTAACTCTTACTCTGGCCTAATAGCTAAGGTCTTAACTCTTACTCTGGCCTAATAGCTAAGGTCTTAGACTCGTACTCTGGCCTACTGGTTAAGGTCTTAACTCTTACTCTGGCCTCCTGGTTAAGGTCTTAACTCTTACTCTGGCCTAAAAGCTAAGGTCTTAACGCTTACTCTGGCCTAATAGATAACGTCTTAGACTCGTACTCTGGCCTACTGGTTAAGGTCTTAACTCTTTCTCTGGCCTAATAGCTAAGGTCTTAACTCTTACTCTGGCCTAATAGCTAAGTTCTTAGACCCGTACTATGGCCTACTGGTTAAGTTCTTAACTCATACTATGGCCTACAGGTTAAGGTCTTAACTCTTACTCTGGCCTAATAGCTAAGGTCTTAACTCTTACTCTGGCCTAATAGCTAAGGTCTTAGACTCGTACTATGGCCTACAGGTTAAGGTCTTAACTCTTACTCTGGCCTACTGGTTAAGGTCTTAACTCTTACTTTGGCCTAATAGCTAAGGTCTTAACTCTTACTCTGGCCTAATAGCTAAGGTCTTAGACCCGTACTATGGCCTACAGGTTAAGGTCTTAACTCTTACTCTGGCCTACTGGTTAAGGTCTTAACTCTTACTCTGGCATAATAGCTAAGGTCTTAGACTCGTTCTATGGCCTACAGGTTAAGGTCTTAACCCTTACTCTGGCCTAATAGCTAAGGTTTTAGACTCGTACTCTGGCCTACTGGTTAAGGTCTTAACTCTTACTCTGGCCTAATAGCTAAGGTCTTAACTCTTACTCTGGCCTAATAGCTAAGGTCTTAACTCTTACTCTGGCCTAATAGCTAAGGTCTTAACTCTTACTCTGGCCTAATAGCTAAGGTCTTAGACTCTTACTCTGGCCTAATGGTTAAGGTCTTAACTCTTACTCTGGCCTAATTGCTAAGGTCTTAACTCTTACTCTGGCCTAATAGCTAAGGTCTTAACTCTTACTCTGGCCTACTGGTTAAGGTCTTAACTCTTACTCTGGCCTAATAGCTAAGGTCTTAGACTCGTACTCTGGCCTACTGGTTGAGGTCTTAACTCTTACTCTGGCCTAATAGCTAAGGTCTTAGACTCGTACTCTGGCCTAATAGCTAAGGTCTTAGACTCTTCCTCTGGCCTAATAGCTAAGGTCTTAACTCTTACTCTGGCCTAATGGTTAAGGTCTTAGCTCTTACTCTGGCCTAATAGCTAAGGTCTTAGACTTTTACTCTGGCCTACTGGTTAAGGTCTTAACTCTTACTCTGGCCTAATAGCTAACGTCTTAACTCTTACTCTGGCCTAATAGCTAAGGTCTTAACTCTTACTCTGGCCTAATGGCTAAGGTCTTAACTCTTACTCTGGCCTACTGGTTAAGGTTTTAACTCTTACTCTGGCCTAATAGCTAAGGTATTAACTCTTACTCTGGCCTAATAGCTAAGGTCTTAGACTCGTACTCTGGCCTACTGGTTAAGGTCTTAACTCTTACTCTGGCCTACTGGTTAAGGTCTTAACTCTTACTCTGGCCTAATAGCTAAGGTCTTAGACTCGTACTCTGGCCTACTGGTTAAGGTCTTAACTCTTACTCTGGCCTACTGGTTAAGGTCTTAACTCTTACTCTGACCTAATAGCTAAGGTCTTAGACTCGTACTCTGGCCTAATGGTTAAGGTCTTAACTCGTACTCTCGCCTAATAGCTAAGGTCTTAACTCTTACTCTGGCCTAATGGTTAAGGTCTTAACTCTTCCTCTGGCCTACTGGTTAAGGTCTTAACTCTTACTCTGGCCTAATAGCTAAGGTCTTAACTCTTTCTCTGGCCTAATGGTTAAGGTCTTAGCTCTTACTCTGGCCTAATAGCTAAGGTCTTACACTCTTACTCTGGCCTACTGGTTAAGGTCTTAACTCTTACTCTGGCCTAATAGCTAAGGTCTTAACTCTTACTCTGGCCTAATGGCTAAGGTCTTAACCCTTACTCTGGCCTACTGGTTAAGGTCTTAACTCTTACTCTGGCCTAATAGCTAAGGTCTTAACTCTTACTCTGGCCTAATAGCTAAGGTCTTAGACTCATACTCTGGCCTACTGGTTAAGGTCTTAACTCTTACTCTGGCCTACTGGTTAAGGTCTTAACTCTTACTCTGGCCTAATAGCTAAGGTCTTAGACTCGTACTCTGGCCTACTGGTTAAGGTCTTAACTTTTACTCTGGCCTACTGGTTAAGGTCTTAACTCTTACTCTGACCTAATAGCTAAGGTCATAGACTCGTACTCTGGCTTAATGGTTAAGGTCTTAACTCGTACTCTGGCCTAATAGCTAAGGTCTTAAGTCTTACTCTGGCCTAATAGCTAAGGTCTTAGACTCGTACTCTGGCCTACTGGTTAAGGTCTTAACTCTTACACTGGCCTACTGGTTAAGGTCTTAACTCTCACTCTGGCCTAATAGCTAAGGTCTTAACTCTTACTCTGGCCTAATAGCTAAGGTCTTAGACTCGTACTATGGCCTACAGGTTAAGGTCTTAACTCTTACTCTGGCCTAATAGCTAAGAACTTAGACTCGTACTCTGGCCTACTGGTTAAGGTCTTAACTCTTACTCTGGCCTAATAGCTAAGGTCTTAGACTCGTACTCTGGCCTACTGGTTAAGGTCTTAACTCTTACTCTGGCCTACTGGTTAAGGTCTTAACTCTAACTCCGGTCTAATAGCTAAGGTCTTAGACTCGTACTCTGGCCTACTGGTTAAGGTCTTAACTCTTACTCTGGCCTAATAGCTAAGGTCTTAACTCTTACTCTGGCCTAAAAGCTAAGGTCTTAGACTCGTACTCTGGCCTACTGGTTAAGGTCTTAACTCTTACTCTGGCCTACTGGTTAAGGTCTTAACTCTTACTCTGGCCTAATAGATAAGGTCTTAGACTCGTACTCTGGCCTACTGGTTAAGGTCTTAACTCTTACTCTGGCCTACTGGTTAAGGTCTTAACTCTTACTCTGACCTAATAGCTAAGGTCTTAGACTCGTACTCTGGCCTAATAGTTAAGGTCTTAACTCATACTCTGGCCTAATAGCTAAGGTCTTAACTCTTACTCTGGCCTAATAGCTAAGGTCTTAACTCTTACTCTGGCCTAATAGCTAAGGTCTTAGACTCGTACTCTGGCCTACTGGTTAAGGTCTTAACTCTTACACTGGCCTACTGGTTAAGGTCTTAACTCTCACTCTGGCCTAATAGCTAGTCTTAACTCTTACTCTGGCCTAATAGCTAAGGTCTTAGACTCGTACTATGGCCTACAGGTTAAGGTCTTAACTCTTACTCTGGCCTAATAGCTAAGAACTTAGACTCGTACTCTGGCCTACTGGTTAAGGTCTTAACTCTTACTCTGGCCTAATAGCTAAGGTCTTAGACTCGTACTCTGGCCTACTGGTTAAGGTCTTAACTCTTACTCTGGCCTACTGGTTAAGGTCTTAACTCTAACTCCGGTCTAATAGCTAAGGTCTTAGACTCGTACTCGGGCCTAATGGTTAAGGTCTTAACTCGTACTCTGGCTTAATGGTTAAGGTCTTAACTCTTACTCTGGCCTAATAGCTAAGGTCTTAACTCTTACTCTGGCCTAATAGCTAAGGTCTTAGACTCGTACTCTGGCCTACTGGTTAAGGTCTTAACTCTTACTCTGGCCTCCTGGTTAAGGTCTTAACTCTTACTCTGGCCTAAAAGCTAAGGTCTTAACGCTTACTCTGGCCTAATAGATAACGTCTTAGACTCGTACTCTGGCCTACTGGTTAAGGTCTTAACTCTTTCTCTGGCCTAATAGCTAAGGTCTTAACTCTTACTCTGGCCTAATAGCTAAGTTCTTAGACCCGTACTATGGCCTACTGGTTAAGTTCTTAACTCATACTATGGCCTACAGGTTAAGGTCTTAACTCTTACTCTGGCCTAATAGCTAAGGTCTTAACTCTTACTCTGGCCTAATAGCTAAGGTCTTAGACTCGTACTATGGCCTACAGGTTAAGGTCTTAACTCTTACTCTGGCCTACTGGTTAAGGTCTTAACTCTTACTTTGGCCTAATAGCTAAGGTCTTAACTCTTACTCTGGCCTAATAGCTAAGGTCTTAGACCCGTACTATGGCCTACAGGTTAAGGTCTTAACTCTTACTCTGGCCTACTGGTTAAGGTCTTAACTCTTACTCTGGCATAATAGCTAAGGTCTTAGACTCGTTCTATGGCCTACAGGTTAAGGTCTTAACCCTTACTCTGGCCTAATAGCTAAGGTCTTAGACCCGTACTATGGCCTACAGGTTAAGGTCTTAACTCTTACTCTGGCCTACTGGTTAAGGTCTTAACTCTTACTCTGGCATAATAGCTAAGGTCTTAGACTCGTTCTATGGCCTACAGGTTAAGGTCTTAACCCTTACTCTGGCCTAATAGCTAAGGTTTTAGACTCGTACTCTGGCCTACTGGTTAAGGTCTTAACTCTTACTCTGGCCTAATAGCTAAGGTCTTAACTCTTACTCTGGCCTAATAGCTAAGGTCTTAACTCTTACTCTGGCCTAATAGCTAAGGTCTTAGACTCTTACTCTGGCCTAACGGTTAAGGTCTTAACTCTTACTCTGGCCTAATTGCTAAGGTCTTAACTCTTACTCTGGCCTAATAGCTAAGGTCTTAACTCTTACTCTGGCCTACTGGTTAAGGTCTTAACTCTTACTCTGGCCTAATAGCTAAGGTCTTAGACTCGTACTCTGGCCTACTGGTTGAGGTCTTAACTCTTACTCTGGCCTAATAGCTAAGGTCTTAGACTCGTACTCTGGCCTAATAGCTAAGGTCTTAGACTCTTCCTCTGGCCTAATAGCTAAGGTCTTAACTCTTACTCTGGCCTAATGGTTAAGGTCTTAGCTCTTACTCTGGCCTAATAGCTAAGGTCTTAGACTTTTACTCAGGCCTACTGGTTAAGGTCTTAACTCTTACTCTGGCCTAATAGCTAACGTCTTAACTCTTACTCTGGCCTAATAGCTAAGGTCTTAACTCTTACTCTGGCCTAATGGCTAAGGTCTTAACTCTTACTCTGGCCTACTGGTTAAGGTTTTAACTCTTACTCTGGCCTAATAGCTAAGGTCTTAACTCTTACTCTGGCCTAATAGCTAAGGTCTTAGACTCGTACTCTGGCCTACTGGTTAAGGTCTTAACTCTTACTCTGGCCTACTGGTTAAGGTCTTAACTCTTACTCTGGCCTAATAGCTAAGGTCTTAGACTCGTACTCTGGCCTACTGGTTAAGGTCTTAACTCTTACTCTGGCCTACTGGTTAAGGTCTTAACTCTTACTCTGACCTAATAGCTAAGGTCTTAGACTCGTACTCTGGCCTAATGGTTAAGGTCTTAACTCGTACTCTCGCCTAATAGCTAAGGTCTTAACTCTTACTCTGGCCTAATGGTTAAGGTCTTAACTCTTCCTCTGGCCTACTGGTTAAGGTCTTAACTCTTACTCTGGCCTAAAAGCTAAGGTCTTAACTCTTTCTCTGGCCTAATGGTTAAGGTCTTAGCTCTTACTCTGGCCTAATAGCTAAGGTCTTACACTCTTACTCTGGCCTACTGGTTAAGGTCTTAACTCTTACTCTGGCCTAATAGCTAAGGTCTTAACTCTTACTCTGGCCTAATGGCTAAGGTCTTAACCCTTACTCTGGCCTACTGGTTAAGGTCTTAACTCTTACTCTGGCCTAATAGCTAAGGTCTTAACTCTTACTCTGGCCTAATAGCTAAGGTCTTAGACTCATACTCTGGCCTACTGGTTAAGGTCTTAACTCTTACTCTGGCCTACTGGTTAAGGTCTTAACTCTTACTCTGGCCTAATAGCTAAGGTCTTAGACTCGTACTCTGGCCTACTGGTTAAGGTCTTAACTTTTACTCTGGCCTACTGGTTAAGGTCTTAACTCTTACTCTGACCTAATAGCTAAGGTCATAGACTCGTACTCTGGCTTAATGGTTAAGGTCTTAACTCGTACTCTGGCCTAATAGCTAAGGTCTTAAGTCTTACTCTGGCCTAATAGCTAAGGTCTTAGACTCGTACTCTGGCCTACTGGTTAAGGTCTTAACTCTTACACTGGCCTACTGGTTAAGGTCTTAACTCTCACTCTGGCCTAATAGCTAAGGTCTTAACTCTTACTCTGGCCTAATAGCTAAGGTCTTAGACTCGTACTATGGCCTACAGGTTAAGGTCTTAACTCTTACTCTGGCCTAATAGCTAAGAACTTAGACTCGTACTCTGGCCTACTGGTTAAGGTCTTAACTCTTACTCTGGCCTAATAGCTAAGGTCTTAGACTCGTACTCTGGCCTACTGGTTAAGGTCTTAACTCTTACTCTGGCCTACTGGTTAAGGTCTTAACTCTAACTCCGGTATAATAGCTAAGGTCTTAGACTCGTACTCTGGCCTAATGGTTAAGGTCTTAACTCGTACTCTGGCTTATTGGTTAAGGTCTTAACTCTTACTCTGGCCTAATATCTAAGGTCTTAACTCTTACTCTGGCCTAATAGCTAAGGTCTTAACTCTTACTCTGGCCTAATAGCTAAGGTCTTAGACTCGTACTCTAGCCTACTGGTTAAGGTCTTAACTCTTACTCTGGCCTACTGGTTAAGGTCTTAACTCTAACTCCGGTCTAATAGCTAAGGTCTTAGACTCGTACTCTGGCCTAATGGTTAAGGTCTTAACTTGTACTCTGGCTTAATGGTTAAGGTCTTAACTCTTACTCTGGCCTAATAGCTAAGGTCTTAACTCTTACTCTGGCCTAATAGCTAAGGTCTTAACTCTTACTCTGGCCTAATAGATAAGGTCTTAGACTCGTACTCTGGCCTACTGGTTAAAGTCTTAACTCTTACTCTGGCCTCCTGGTTAGGGTCTTAACTCTTACTCTGGCCTAATAGCTAAGGTCTTAACTCTTACTCTGGCCTAATAGCTAAGGTCTTAACTCTTACTCTGGCCTACTGGTTAAGGTCTTAAATCTTACTCTGGCCTAATAGCTAAGGTCTTATACTCGTACTCTGGCCTAATAGCTAAGGTCTTATACTCGTACTCTGGCCTACTGTTTAAGGTCTTAACTCTTTCTCTGGCCTAATAGCTAAGGTCTTAACTCTTACTCTGGCCTAATAGCTAAGGTCTTAGACACATACTATGGCCTACTGGTTAAGTTCTTAACTCATACTATGGCCTACAGGTTAAGGTCTTAACTCTTACTCTGGCCTAATAGCTAAGGTCTTAACTCTTACTCTGGCCTAATAGCTAAGGTCTTAGACTCGTACTATGGCCTGCAGGTTAAGGTCTTAACTCTTACTCTGGCCTACTGGTTAAGGTCTTAACTCTTACTCTGGCCTAATAGCTAAGGTCTTAACTCTTACTCTGGCCTAATAGCTAAGGTCTTAGACCCGTGCTATGGCCTACAGGTTAAGGTCTTAACTCTTACTCTGGCCTACTGGTTAAGGTCTTAACTCTTACTCTGGCCTAATAGCTAAGGTCTTAGTCTCGTTCTATGGCCTACAGGTTAAGGTCTTAACCCTTACTCTGGCCTAATAGCTAAGGTCTTAGACTCGTACTCTGGCCTACTGGTTAAGGTCTTAACTCTTACTCTGGCCTAATAGCTAAGGTCTTAACTCTTACTCTGGCCTAATAGCTAAGGTCTTAACTCTTACTCTGGCCTAATAGCTAAGGTCTTAGACTCTTACTCTGGCCTAATGGTTAAGGTCTTAACTCTTACTCTGGCCTAATTGCTAAGGTCTTAACTCTTACTCTGGCCTAATAGCTAAGGTCTTAACTCTTACTCTGCCCTACTGGTTAAGGTCTTAACTCTTACTCTGGCCTAATAGCTAAGGTCTTAGACTCGTACTCTGGCCTACTGGTTGAGGTCTTAACTCTTACTCTGGCCTAATAGCTAAGGTCTTAGACTCGTACTCTGGCCTAATAGCTAAGGTCTTAGACTCTTCCTCTGGCCTAATGGTTAAGGTCTTAACTCTTACTCTGGCCTAATAGCTAAGGTCTTAGACTCTTACTCTGGCCTACTGGTTAAGGTCTTAACTCTTACTCTGGCCTAATAGCTAACGTCTTAACTCTTACTCTGGCCTAATAGCTAAGGTCTTAACTCTTACTCTGGCCTAATAGCGAAGGTCTTAGACCCGTACTATGGCCTACAAGTTAAGGTCTTAACTCTTACTCTGGCCTACTGGTTAAGGTCTTAACTCTTACTCTGGCCTACTAGCTAAGGTCTTAGACTCGTTCTATGGCCTACAGGTTAAGGTCTTAACCCTTACTCTGGCCTAATAGCTAAGGTCTTAGACTCGTACTCTGGCCTACAGTTTAAGGTCTTAACTCTTACTCTGGCCTAATAGCTAAGGTCTTAACTCTTACTCTGGCCTAATAGCTAAGGTCTTAGACTCGTACTATGGCCTACAGGTTAAGGTCTTAACTCTTACTCTGGCCTAATAGCTAAGGTCTTAGACTCGTACTCTGGCCTACAGGTTAAGGTCTTAACTCTTACTCTGGCCTAATAGCTAAGGTCTTAACTCTTACTCTGGCCTAATAGCTAAGGTCTTAGACTCGTACTATGGCCTACAGGTTAAGGTCTTAACTCTTACTCTGGCCTACTGGTTAAGGTCTTAACTCTTACTCTGGCCTAATAGCTAAGGTCTTAACTCTTACTCTGGCCTAATAGCTAAGGTCTTAGACCCGGACTATGGCCTACAGGTTAAGGTCTTAACTCTTACTCTGGCCTACTGGTTAAGGTCTTAACTCTTACTCTGGCCTAATAGCTAAGGTCTTAGACTCGTTCTATGGCCTACAGGTTAAGGTCTTAACCCTTACTCTGGCCTAATAGCTAAGGTCTTAGACTCGTACTCTGGCCTACTGGTTAAGGTCTTAACTCTTACTCTGGCCTAATAGCTAAGGTCTTAACTCTTACTCTGGCCTCATATCTAAGGTCTTAACTCTTACTCTGGCCTAATAGCTAAGGTCTTAACTCTTACTCTGGCCTAATAGCTAAGGTCTTAGACTCTTACTCTGGCCTAATGGTTAAGGTCTTAACTCTTACTCTGGCCTAATTGCTAAGGTCTTAACTCTTACTCTGGCCTAATAGGTAAGGTCTTAACTCTTACTCTGGCCTACTGGTTAAGGTCTTAACTCTTACTCTGGCCTAATAGCTAAGGTCTTAGACTCGTACTCTGGCCTACTGGTTGAGGTCTTAACTCTTACTCTGGCCTAATAGCTAAGGTCTTAGACTCGTACTCTGGCCTAATAGCTAAGGTCTTAGACTCTTCCTCTGGCCTAATGGTTAAGGTCTTAACTCTTACTCTGGCCTAATAGCTAAGGTCTTAACTCTTACTCTGGCCTAATGGTTAAGGTCTTAGCTCTTACTCTGGCCTAATAGCTAAGGTCTTAGACTCTTACTCTGGCCTACTGGTTAAGGTCTTAACTCTTACTCTGGCCTAATAGCTAACGTCTTAACTCTTACTCTGGCCTAATAGCTAAGGTCTTAACTCTTACTCTGGCCTAATGGCTAAGGTCTTAACTCTTATTTTGGACTACTGGTTAAGGTTTTAACTCTTACTCTGGCCTAATAGCTAAGGTCTTCACTCTTACTCTGGCCTAATAGCTAAGGTCTTAGACTCGTACTCTGGCCTACTGGTTAAGGTCTTAACTCTCACTCTGGCCTACTGGTTAAGGTCTTAACTCTTACTCTGGCCTAATAGCTAAGGTCTTAGACTCGTACTCTGGCCTACTGGTTAAGGTCTTAACTCTTACTCTGGCCTAATGGTTAAGGTCTTAACTCTTACTCTGACCTAATAGCTAAGGTCTTAGACTCGTACTCTGGCCTAATGGTTAAGGTCTTAACTCTTACTCTGGTCTAATAGCTAAGGTCTTAACTCTTTCTCTGGCCTAATGGTTAAGGTCTTAGCTCTTACTCTGGCCTAATAGCTAAGGTCTTAGACACTTACTCTGGCCTACTGGTTAAGGTCTTAACTCTTACTCTGGCCTAATAGCTAACATCTTAACTCTTACTCTGGCCTAATAGCTAAGGTCTTAACTCTTACTCTGGCCTAATGGCTAATGTCTTAACCCATACTCTGGCCTACTGGTTAAGGTCTTAACTCTTACTCTGGCCTAATAGCTAAGGTCTTAACTCTTACTCTGGCCTAATAGCTAAGGTCTTAGACTCGTACTCTGGCCTACTGGTTAAGGTCTTAACTCTTACTCTGGCCTACTGGTTAAGGTCTTAACTCTTACTCTGGCCTAATAGCTAAGGTCTTAGACTCGTAGTCTGGCCTACTGGTTAAGGTCTTAACTCTTACTCTGGCCTACTGGTTAAGGTCTTAACTCTTACTCTGACCTAATAGCTAAGGTCATAGACTCGTACTCTGGCTTAATGGTTAAGGTCTTAACTCGTACTCTGGCCTAATAGCTAAGGTCTTAATTCTTACTCTGGCCTAATAGCGAAGGTCTTAGACTCGTACTATGGCCTACAGGTTAAGGTCTTAACTCTTACTCTGGCCTAATTGCTAAGAACTTAGACTCGTACCCTGGCCTACTGGTTAAGGTCTTAACTCTTACTCTGGCCTAATAGCTAAGGTCTTAGACTCGTACTCTGGCCTACTGGTTAAGGTCTTAACTCTTACTCTGGCCTACTGGTTAAAGTCTTAACTCTAACTCCGGTCTAATAGCTAAGGTCTTAGACTCGTACTCTGGCCTAATGGTTAAGGTCTTAACTCGTACTCTGGCTTAATGGTTAAGGTCTTAACTCTTACTATGGCCTAATAGCTAAGGTCTTAACTCTTACTCTGGCCTAATAGCTAAGGTCTTAACTCTTACTCTGGCCTAATAGCTAAGGTCTTAGACTCGTACTCTAGCCTACTGGTTAAGGTCTTAACTCTTACTCTGGCCTACTGGTTAAGGTCTTAACTCTAACTCCGGTCTAATAGCTAAGGTCTTAGACTCGTACTCTGGCCTAATGGTTAAGGTCTTAACTCGTACTCTGGCTTAATGGTTAAGGTCTTAACTCTTACTCTGGCCTAATAGCTAAGGTCTTAACTCTTACTCTGGCCTAATAGCTAAGGTCTTAACTCTTACTCTGGCCTAATAGCTAAGGTCTTAGACTCGTACTCTGGCCTACTGGTTAAAGTCTTAACTCTTACTCTGGCCTCCTGGTTAAGGTCTTAACTCTTACTCTGGCCTAATAGCTAAGGTCTTAACTCTTACTCTGGCCTACTGGTTAAGGTCTTAACTCTTACTCTGGCCTAATAGCTAAGGTCTTATACTCGTACTCTGGCCTACTGTTTAAGGTCTTAACTCTTTCTCTGGCCTAATAGATAAGGTCTTAACTCTTACTCTGGCCTAATAGCTAAGGTCTTAGACACGTACTATGGCCTACTGGTTAAGTTCTTAACTCATACTATGGCCTAAAGGTTAAGGTCTTAACTCTTACTCTGGCCTAATAGCTAAGGTCTTAACTCTTACTTTGGCCTAATAGCTAAGGTCTTAGACTCGTACTATGGCCTACAGGTTAAGGTCTTAACTCTTACTCTGGCCTACTGGTTAAGGTCTTAACTCTTACTCTGGCCTAATAGCTAAGGTCTTAACTCTTACTCTGGCCTAATAGCTAAGGTCTTAGACCCATACAATGGCCTACAGGTTAAGGTCTTAACTCTTACTCTGGCCTACTGGTTAAGGTCTTAACTCTTACTCTGGCCTAATAGCTAAGGTCTTAGACTCGTTCTATGGCCTACGGGTTAAGGTCTTAACCCTTACTCTGGCCTAATAGCTAAGGTCTTAGACTTGTACTCTGGCCTACTGGTTAAGGTCTTAACTCTCACTCTGGCCTAATAGCTAAGGTCTTAACTCTTACTCTGGCCTAATAGCTAAGGTCTTAACTCTTACTCTGGACTAATAGCTAAGGTCTTAGACTCGTACTCTGGCCTAATAGCTAAGGTCTTAGACTCGTTGTTGGCCTAATGGTTAAGGTCTTAACTCTTACTCTGGCCTACTGGTTAAGGTCTTAACTCTTACTCAGGCCTACTGGTTAAGGTCTTAACTCTTACTCTGGTCTAATAGTTAAGGTCTTAACTCTTACTCTGGCCTAATAGCTAAGGTCTTAGACTCGTACTCTGGCCTAATTGTTAAGGTCTTAACTCTTACTCTGGCCTACTGGTTAAGGTCTTAACTCTTACTCTGGCCTACTGGTTAAGGTCTTATCTCTTACTCTGGCCTAATAGCTAAGGTCTTAACTCTTACTCTGGCCTAATGGTTAAGGTCTTAACTCCTACTCTGGCCTTATAGCTAAGGCCTTAACTCTTACTCTGGCCTAATAGCTATGGTCTTAGACTAGTACTATGGCCTACAGGTTAAGGTCTTAACTCTTACTCTGGCCTACTGGTTAAGGTCTTAACTCTTACTCTGGACTAATAGCTAAGGTCTTAGAATCATACTCTGGCCTAATGGTTAAGGTCTTAACTCTTACTCTGGCCTAATAGCTAAGGTCTTAACTGTTACTCTGGCCTAATAGCTAAGGTCTTTGACTCGTACTCTGGCCTACAGGTTAAGGTCTTAACTCTTACTCTGGCCTACTGGTTAAGGTCTTAACTCTTACTCTGGCCTACTGGTTAAGGTCTTATCTCTTACTCTGGCCTAATAGATAAGGTCTTAACTCTTACTCTGGCCTAATGGTTAAGGTCTTAACTCTTACTCTGGCCTAATAGCTAAGGTCTTAACTCTTACTCTGGCCTAATAGCTATGGTCTTAGACTTGTACTATGGCCTACAGGTTAAGGTCTTAAATCTTACTCTGGCCTACTGGTTAAGGTCTTAACTCTTACTCTGGACTAATAGCTAAGGTCTTAGACTTGTACTCTGGCCTAATGGTTAAGGTCTTAACTCTTACTCTGGCCTAATAGCTAAGGTCTTAACTCTTACTCTGGCCTAATAGCTAAGGTCTTAGATTGATACTCTGGCCTACAGGTTAAGGTCTTAACTCTTACTTTGGCCTAATACCTAAGGTCTTAGACTCTTACTCTGGCCTACTGTTTAAGGTCTTAACTCTTTCTCTGGCCTAATAGATAAGGTCTTAACTCTTACTCTGGCCTAATAGCTAAGGTCTTAGACACGTACTATGGCCTACTGGTTAAGTTCTTAACTCATACTATGGCCTAAAGGTTAAGGTCTTAACTCTTACTCTGGCCTAATAGCTAAGGTCTTAACTCTTACTTTGGCCTAATAGCTAAGGTCTTAGACTCGTACTATGGCCTACAGGTTAAGGTCTTAACTCTTACTCTGGCCTACTGGTTAAGGTCTTAACTCTTACTCTGGCCTAATAGCTAAGGTCTTAACTCTTACTCTGGACTAATAGCTAAGGTCTTAGACTCGTACTCTGGCCTAATGGTTAAGGTCTTAACTCTTACTCTGGCCTAATAGCTAAGGTCTTAACTCTTACTCTGACCTAATAGCTATGGTCTTAGACTCGTACTATGGCCTACAGGTTAAGGTCTTAACTCTTACTCTGGCCTACTGGTTAAGGTCTTAACTCTTACTCTGGACTAATAGCTAAGGTCTTAGACTCGTACTCTGGCCTACTGGTTAAGGTCTTAACTCTTACTCTGGCCTACTGGTTAAGGTCTTAACTCTTACTCTGACCTAATAGCTAAGGTCTTAGACTCGTACTCTGGCCTAATGGTTAAGGTCTTAACTCTTACTCTGGTCTAATAGCTAAGGTCTTAACTCTTTCTCTGGCCTAATGGTTAAGGTCTTAGCTCTTACTCTGGCCTAATAGCTAAGGTCTTAGACACTTACTCTGGCCTACTGGTTAAGGTCTTAACTCTTACTCTGGCCTAATAGCTAACATCTTAACTCTTACTCTGGCCTAATAGCTAAGGTCTTAACTCTTACTCTGGCCTAATGGCTAATGTCTTAACCCTTACTCTGGCCTACTGGTTAAGGTCTTAACTCTTACTCTGGCCTAATAGCTCAGGTCTTAACTCTTACTCTGGCCTAATAGCTAAGGTCTTAGACTCGTACTCTGGCCTACTGGTTAAGGTCTTAACTCTTACTCTGGCCTACTGGTTAAGGTCTTAACTCTTACTCTGGCCTAATAGCTAAGGTCTTAGACTCGTAGTCTGGCCTACTGGTTAAGGTCTTAACTCTTACTCTGGCCTACAGGTTAAGGTCTTAACTCTTACTCTGGCCTAATTGCTAAGAACTTAGACTCGTACTCTGGCCTACTGGTTAAGGTCTTAACTCTTACTCTGGCCTAATAGCTAAGGTCTTAGACTCGTACTCTGGCCTACTGGTTAAGGTCTTAACTCTTACTCTGGCCTACTGGTTAAAGTCTTAACTCTAACTCCGGTCTAATAGCTAAGGTCTTAGACTCGTACTCTGGCCTAATGGTTAAGGTCTTAACTCGTACTCTGGCTTAATGGTTAAGGTCTTAACTCTTACTATGGCATACTAGCTAAGGTCTTAACTCTTACTCTGGCCTAATAGCTAAGGTCTTAACTCTTACTCTGGCCTAATAGCTAAGGTCTTAGACTCGTACTCTAGCCTACTGGTTAAGGTCTTAACTCTTACTCTGGCCTACTGGTTAAGGTCTTAACTCTAACTCCGGTCTAATAGCTAAGGTCTTAGACTCGTACTCTGGCCTAATGGTTAAGGTCTTAACTCGTACTCTGGCTTAATGGTTAAGGTCTTAACTCTTACTCTGGCCTAATAGCTAAGGTCTTAACTCTTACTCTGGCCTAATAGCTAAGGTCTTAACTATTCCTCTGGCCTAATGGCTAAGGTCTTAGACTCGTACTCTGGCCTACTGGTTAAAGTCTTAACTCTTACTCTGGCCTCCTGGTTAAGGTCTTAACTCTTACTCTGGCCTAATAGCTAAGGTCTTAACTCTTACTCTGGCCTACTGGTTAAGGTCTTAACTCTTACTCTGGCCTAATAGCTAAGGTCTTATACTCGTACTCTGGCCTACTGTTTAAGGTCTTAACTCTTTCTCTGGCCTAATAGATAAGGTCTTAACTCTTACTCTGGCCTAATAGCTAAGGTCTTAGACACGTACTATGGCCTACTGGTTAAGTTCTTAACTCATACTATGGCCTAAAGGTTAAGGTCTTAACTCTTACTCTGGCCTAATAGCTAAGGTCTTAACTCCTACTTTGGCCTAATAGCTAAGGTCTTAGACTCGTACTATGGCCTACAGGTTAAGGTCTTAACTCTTACTCTGGCCTACTGGTTAAGGTCTTAACTCTTACTCTGGCCTAATAGCTAAGGTCTTAACTCTTACTCTGGCCTAATAGCTAAGGTCTTAGACCCATACAATGGCCTACAGGTTAAGGTCTTAACTCTTACTCTGGCCTACTGGTTAAGGTCTTAACTCTTACTTTTGCCTAATAGCTAAGGTCTTAGACTCGTTCTATGGCCTACAGGTTAAGGTCTTAACCCTTACTCTGGCCTAATAGCTAAGGTCTTAGACTTGTACTCTGGCCTACTGGTTAAGGTCTTAACTCTTACTCTGGCCTAATAGCTAAGGTCTTAACTCTTACTCTGGACTAATAGCTAAGGTCTTAGACTCGTACTCTGGCCTAATAGCTAAGGTCTTAGACTCGTAGTTGGCCTAATGGTTAAGGTCTTAACTCTTACTCTGGCCTACTGGTTAAGGTCTTAACTCTTACTCAGGCCTACTGGTTAAGGTCTTAACTCTTACTCTGGTCTAATAGTTAAGGTCTTAACTCTTACTCTGGCCTAATAGCTAAGGTCTTAGACTCGTACTCTGGCCTAATTGTTAAGGTCTTAACTCTTACTCTGGCCTACTGGTTAAGGTCTTAACTCTTACTCTGGCCTACTGGTTAAGGTCTTATCTCTTACTCTGGCCTAATAGCTAAGGTCTTAACTCTTACTCTGGCCTAATGGTTAAGGTCTTAACTCCTACTCTGGCCTTATAGCTAAGGCCTTAACTCTTACTCTGGCCTAATAGCTATGGTCTTAGACTCGTACTATGGCCTACAGGTTAAGGTCTTAACTCTTACTCTGGCCTACTGGTTAAGGTCTTAACTCTTACTCTGGACTAATAGCTAAGGTCTTAGACTCATACTCTGGCCTAATGGTTAAGGTCTTAACTCTTACTCTGGCCTAATAGCTAAGGTCTTAACTCTTAATCTGGCCTAATAGCTAAGGTCTTAGACTCGAACTCTGGCCTACAGGTTAAGGTCTTAACTCTTACTCTGGCCTACTGGTTAAGGTCTTAACTCTTACTCTGGCCAACTGGTTAAGGTCTTATCTCTTACTCTGGCCTAAAAGCTAAGGTCTTAACTCTTACTCTGGCCTAATGGTTAAGGTCTTAACTCTTACTCTGGCCTAATAGCTAAGGTCTTAACTCTTACTCTGGCCTAATAGCTATGGTCTTAGACTCGTACTATGGCCTACAGGTTAAGGTCTTAAATCTTACTCTGGCCTACTGGTTAAGGTCTTAACTCTTACTCTGGACTAATAGCTAAGGTCTTAGACTCGTACTCTGGCCTAATGGTTAAGGTCTTAACTCTTACTCTGGCCTAATAGCTAAGATCTTAACTCTTACTCTGGCCTAATAGCTAAGGTCTTAGACTCGTACTCTGGCCTACAGGTTAAGGTCTTAACTCTTACTCTGGCCTAATACCTAAGGTCTTAGACTCGTACTCTGGCCTTATAGCTAAGGTCTTAACTCTTACTCTGGCCTAATAGCTAAGGTCTTAACTCTTACTCTGGCCTAATAGCTAAGGTCTTAACTCTTACTCTGGCCTAATAGCTATGGTCTTAGACTCATACTCTGGCCTAATGGTTAAGGTCTTAACTCTTACTATGGCCTACAGGTTAAGGTCTTAACTCTTACTCTGGCCTAATAGCTAAGGTCTTAACTCTTACTCTGGGCTAATAGCTAAGGTCTTAGACTTGTACAATGGCCTACAGGTTAAGGTCTTAACTCTTACTCTGGCCTACTGGTTAAGGTCTTAACTCTTACTCTGGCCTACTGGTTAAGGTCTTAACTCTTACTCTGGCCTAATAGCTAAGGTCTTAGACTCATGCTATGGCCTACAGGTTTAGGTCTTAACTCTTACTCTGGCCTACTGTTTAAGGTCTTAACTCTTACTCTGGCCTAATAGCTAAGGTCTTAGCTTAGCCTCGTACTCTGGCCTAATGGTTAAGGTCTTAACTCTTACTCTGGCCTAATAGCTAAGGTCTTAGACTCGTACTCTGGCCTAATGGTTAAGGTCTTAACTCTTACTCTGGCCTAATAGCTAAGGTCTTAGACTCGTTCTATGGCCTACAGGTTAAGGTCTTAACCCTTACTCTGGCCTAATAGCTAAGGTCTTAGACTTGTACTCTGGCCTACTGGTTAAGGTCTTAACTCTTACTCTGGCCTAATAGCTAAGGTCTTAACTCTTACTCTGGCCTAATAGCTAAGGTCTTAACTCTTACTCTGGCCTAATAGCTAAGGTCTTAACTCTTACTCTGGCCTACTGGTTAAGGTCTTAACTCTTACTCTGGCCTAATAGCTAAGGTCTTAGACTCGTACTCTGGCCTAATGGTTAAGGTCTTAACTCTTACTCTGGCCTACTGGTTAAGGTCTTAACTCTAACTCCGGTCTAATAGCTAAGGTCTTAGACTCGTACTCTGGCCTAATGGTTAAGGTCTTAACTCGTACTCTGGTTTAATGGTTAAGGTCTTAACTCTTACTCTGGCCTAATAGCTAAGGTCTTAACTCTTACTCTGGCCTAATAGCTAAGGTCTTAACTCTTACTCTGGCCTAATAGCTAAGGTCTTAGACTCGTACTCTGGCCTACTGGTTAAAGTCTTAACTCTTACTCTGGCCTCCTGGTTAAGGTCTTAACTCTTACTCTGGCCTAATAGCTAAGGTCTTAACTCTTACTCTGGCCTACTGGTTAAGGTCTTAACTCTTACTCTGGCCTAATAGCTAAGGTCTTATACTCGTACTCTGGCCTACTGTTTAAGGTCTTAACTCTTTCTCTGGCCTAATTGATAAGGTCTTAACTCTTACTCTGGCCTAATAGCTAAGGTCTTAGACACGTACTATGGCCTACTGATTAGGTTCTTAACTCATACTATGGCCTAAAGGTTAAGGTCTTAACTCTTACTCTGGCCTAATAGCTAAGGTCTTAACTCTTACTT
The DNA here is from genome assembly GCF_964204655.1 of Triturus cristatus. Classification (NCBI taxonomy): domain Eukaryota; kingdom Metazoa; phylum Chordata; class Amphibia; order Caudata; family Salamandridae; genus Triturus; species Triturus cristatus. The sequence goes on from NC_140592.1 coordinate 545,603,742, forward strand.
TGGCCTAATAGCTAAGGTCTTAGACTCGTACTATGGCCTACAGGTTAAGGTCTTAACTCTTACTCTGGCCTACTGGTTAAGGTCTTAACTCTTACTCTGGCCTAATAGCTAAGGTCTTAGACTCGTACTCTGGCCTACTGGTTGAGGTCTTAACTCTTACTCTGGCCTAATAGCTAAGGTCTTAGACTCTTACTCTGGCCTAATAGCTAAGGTCTTAGACTCTTCCTCTGGCCTACTGGTTAAGGTCTTAACTCTTACTCTGGCCTAATAGCTAAGGTCTTAACTCTTACTCTGGCCTAATGGTTAAGGTCTTAGCTCTTACTCTGGCCTAATAGCTAAGGTCTTAGACTCTTACTCTGGCCTACTGGTTAAGGTCTTAACTCTTACTCTGGCCTAATAGCTAAGGTCTTAACTCTTACTCTGGCCTAATAGCTAAGGTCTTAACTCTTACTCTGGCCTAATGACTAAGGTCTTAACTCTTACTCTGGCCTACTGGTTAAGGTCTTAACTCTTACTCTGGCCTCATAGCTAAGGTCTTAACTCTTACTCTGGCCTAATAGCTAAGGTCTTAGACTCGTACTCTGGCCTACTGGTTAAGGTCTTAACTCTTACTCTGGCCTACTGGTTAAGGTCTTAACTCTTACTCTGGCCTAATAGCTAAGGTCTTAGACTCGTACTCTGGCCTACTGGTTAAGGTCTTAACTCTTACTCTGGCCTACTGGTTAAGGTCTTAACTCTTACTCTGACCTATTAGCTAAGGTCTTAGACTCGTACTCTGGCCTAATGGTTAAGGTCTTAACTCATACTCTGGCCTAATAGCTAAGGTCTTAACTCTTACTCTGGCCTAATAGCTAAGGTCTTAACTCTTACTCTGGCCTAATAGCTAAGGTCTTAGACTCGTACTCTGGCCTACTGGTTAAGGTCTTAACTCTTACACTGGCCTACTGGTTAAGGTCTTAACTCTCACTCTGGCCTAATAGCTAGTCTTAACTCTTACTCTGGCCTAATAGCTAAGGTCTTAGACTCGTACTATGGCCTACAGGTTAAGGTCTTAACTCTTACTCTGGCCTAATAGCTAAGAACTTAGACTTGTACTCTGGCCTACTGGTTAAGGTCTTAACTCTTACTCTGGCCTAATAGCTAAGGTCTTAGACTCGTACTCTGGCCTACTGGTTAAGGTCTTAACTCTTACTCTGGCCTACTGGTTAAGGTCTTAACTCTAACTCCGGTCTAATAGCTAAGGTCTTAGACTCGTACTCTGGCCTAATGGTTAAGGTCTTAACTCGTACTCTGGCTTAATGGTTAAGGTCTTAACTCTTACTCTGGCCTAATAGCTAAGGTCTTAACTCTTACTCTGGCCTAATAGCTAAGGTCTTAACTCTTACTCTGGCCTAATAGCTAAGGTCTTAGACTCGTACTCTGGCCTACTGGTTAAGGTCTTAACTCTTACTCTGGAATCCTGGTAAAGGTCTTAACTCTTACTCTGGCCTAAAAGCTAAGGTCTTAACGCTTACTCTGGCCTAATAGATAACGTCTTGGACTCGTACTCTGGCCTACTGGTTAAGGTCTTAACTCTTTCTCTGGCCTAATAGCTAAGGTCTTAACTCTTACTCTGGCCTAATAGCTAAGTTCTTAGACCCGTACTATGGCCTACTGGTTAAGTTCTTAAGTCATACTATGGCCTACAGGTTAAGGTCTTAACTCTTACTCTGGCCTAATAGCTAAGGTCTTAACTCTTACTCTGGCCTAATAGCTAAGGTCGTAGACTCGTACTATGGCCTACAGGTTAAGGTCTTAACTCTTACTCTGGCCTACTGGTTAAGGTCTTAACTCTTACTCTGGCCTAATAGCTAAGGTCTTAGACTCGTTCTATGGCCTACAGGTTAAGGTCTTAACCCTTACTCTGGCCTAATAGCTATGGTTTTAGACTCGTACTCTGGCCTACTGGTTAAGGTCTTAACTCTTACTCTGGCCTAATAGCTAAGGTCTTAACTCTTACTCTGGCCTAATAGCTAAGGTCTTAACTCTTACTCTGGCCTAATAGCTAAGGTCTTAGACTCTTACTCTGGCCTAATGGTTAAGGTCTTAACTCTTACTCTGGCCTAATTGCTAAGGTCTTAACTCTTACTCTGGCCTAATAGCTAAGGTCTTAACTCTTACTCTGGCCTACTGGTTAAGGTCTTAACTCTTACTCTGGCCTAATAGCTAAGGTCTTAGACTCGTACTCTGGCCTACTGGTTGAGGTCTTAACTCTTACTCTGGCCTAATAGCTAAGGTCTTAGACTCGTACTCTGGCCTATAGCTAAGGTCTTAGACTCTTCCTCTGGCCTAATGGTTAAGGTCTTAACTCTTACTCTGGCCTAATAGCTAAGGTCTTAACTCTTACTCTGGCCTAATGGTTAAGGTCTTAGCTCTTACTCTGGCCTAATAGCTAAGGTCTTAGACTCTTACTCTGGCCTACTGGTTAAGGTCTTAACTCTTACTCTGGCCTAATAGCTAACGTCTTAACTCTTACTCTGGCCTAATAGCTAAGGTCTTAACTCTTACTCTGGCCTAATGGCTAAGGTCTTAACTCTTACTCTGGCCTACTGGTTAAGGTTTTAACTCTTACTCTGGCCTAATAGCTAAGGTCTTAACTCTTACTCTGGCCTAATAGCTAAGGTCTTAGACTCGTACTCTGGCCTACTGGTTAAGGTCTTAACTCTTACACTGGCCTACTGGTTAAGGTCTTAACTCTTACTCTGGCCTAATAGCTAAGGTCTTAGACTCGTACTCTGGCCTACTGGTTAAGGTCTTAACTCTTACTCTGGCCTACTGGTTAAGGTCTTAACTCTTACTCTGACCTAATAGCTAAGGTCTTAGACTCGTACTCTGGCCTAATGGTTAAGGTCTTAACTCATACTCTCGCCTAATAGCTAAGGTCTTAACTCTTACTCTGGCCTAATGGTTAAGGTCTTAACTCTTCCTCTGGCCTACTGGTTAAGGTCTTAACTCTTACTCTGGCCTAATAGCTAAGGTCTTAACTCTTTCTCTGGCCTAATGGTTAAGGTCTTAGCTCTTACTCTGGCCTAATAGCTAAGGTCTTACACTCTTACTCTGGCCTACTGGTTAAGGTCTTAACTCTTACTCTGGCCTAATAGCTAAGGTCTTAACTCTTACTCTGGCCTAATGGCTAAGGTCTTAACCCTTACTCTGGCCTACTGGTTAAGGTCTTAACTCTTACTCTGGCCTAATAGCTAAGGTCTTAACTCTTACTCTGGCCTAATAGCTAAGGTCTTAGACTCATACTCTGGCCTACTGGTTAAGGTCTTAACTCTTACTCTGGCCTACTGGTTAAGGTCTTAACTCTTACTCTGGCCTAATAGCTAAGGTCTTAGACTCGTACTCTGGCCTACTGGTTAAGGTCTTAACTCTTACTCTGGCCTACTGGTTAAGGTCTTAACTCTTACTCTGACCTAATAGCTAAGGTCATAGACTCGTACTCTGGCTTAATGGTTAAGGTCTTAACTCGTACTCTGGCCTAATAGCTAAGGTCTTAACTCTTACTCTGGCCTAATAGCTAAGGTCTTAGACTCGTACTCTGGCCTACTGGTTAAGGTCTTAACTCTTACACTGGCCTACTGGTTAAGGTCTTAACTCTCACTCTGGCCTAATAGCTAAGGTCTTAACTCTTACTCTGGCCTAATAGCTAAGGTCTTAGACTCGTACTATGGCCTACAGGTTAAGGTCTTAACTCTTACTCTGGCCTAATAGCTAAGAACTTAGACTCGTACTCTGGCCTACTGGTTAAGGTCTTAACTCTTACTCTGGCCTAATAGCTAAGGTCTTAGACTCGTACTCTGGCCTACTGGTTAAGGTCTTAACTCTTACTCTGGCCTACTGGTTAAGGTCTTAACTCTAACTCCGGTATAATAGCTAAGGTCTTAGACTCGTACTCTGGCCTAATGGTTAAGGTCTTAACTCGTACTCTGGCTTAATGGTTAAGGTCTTAACTCTTACTCTGGCCTAATAGCTAAGGTCTTAACTCTTACTCTGGCCTAATAGCTAAGGTCTTAACTCTTACTCTGGCCTAATAGCTAAGGTCTTAGACTCGTACTCTAGCCTACTGGTTAAGGTCTTAACTCTTACTCTGGCCTACTGGTTAAGGTCTTAACTCTAACTCCGGTCTAATAGCTAAGGTCTTAGACTCGTACTCTGGCCTAATGGTTAAGGTCTTAACTCGTACTCTGGCTTAATGGTTAAGGTCTTAACTCTTACTCTGGCCTAATAGCTAAGGTCTTAACTCTTACTCTGGCCTAATAGCTAAGGTCTTAACTCTTACTCTGGCCTAATAGATAAGGTCTTAGACTCGTACTCTGGCCTACTGGTTAAAGTCTTAACTCTTACTCTGGCCTCCTGGTTAGGGTCTTAACTCTTACTCTGGCCTAATAGCTAAGGTCTTAACTCTTACTCTGGCCTACTGGTTAAGGTCTTAAATCTTACTCTGGCCTAATAGCTAAGGTCTTATACTCGTACTCTGGCCTACTGTTTAAGGTCTTAACTCTTTCTCTGGCCTAATAGCTAAGGTCTTAACTCTTACTCTGGCCTAATAGCTAAGGTCTTAGACACGTACTATGGCCTACTGGTTAAGTTCTTAACTCATACTATGGCCTACAGGTTAAGGTCTTAACTCTTACTCTGGCCTAATAGCTAAGGTCTTAACTCTTACTCTGGCCTAATAGCTAAGGTCTTAGACTCGTACTATGGCCTGCAGGTTAAGGTCTTAACTCTTACTATGGCCTACTGGTTAAGGTCTTAACTCTTACTCTGGCCTAATAGCTAAGGTCTTAACTCTTACTCTGGCCTAATAGCTAAGGACTTAGACCCGTGCTATGGCCTACAGGTTAAGGTCTTAACTCTTACTCTGGCCTACTGGTTAAGGTCTTAACTCTTACTCTGGCCTAATAGCTAAGGTCTTAGACTCGTTCTATGGCCTACAGGTTAAGGTCTTAACCCTTACTCTGGCCTAATAGCTAAGGTCTTAGACTCGTACTCTGGCCTACTGGTTAAGGTCTTAACTCTTACTCTGGCCTAATAGCTAAGGTCTTAACTCTTACTCTGGCCTAATAGCTAAGGTCTTAACTCTTACTCTGGCCTAATAGCTAAGGTCTTAACTCTTACTCTGGCCTAATAGCTAAGGTCTTAGACTCTTACTCTGGCCTAATGGTTAAGGTCTTAACTCTTACTCTGGCCTAATTGCTAAGGTCTTAACTCTTACTCTGGCCTAATAGCTAAGGTCTTAACTCTTACTCTGCCCTACTGGTTAAGGTCTTAACTCTTACTCTGGCCTAATAGCTAAGGTCTTAGACTCGTACTCTGGCCTACTGGTTGAGGTCTTAACTCTTACTCTGGCCTAATAGCTAAGGTCTTAGACTCGTACTCTGGCCTAATAGCTAAGGTCTTAGACTCTTCCTCTGGCCTAATGGTTAAGGTCTTAACTCTTACTCTGGCCTAATAGCTAAGGTCTTAGACTCTTACTCTGGCCTACTGGTTAAGGTCTTAACTCTTACTCTGGCCTAATAGCTAACGTCTTAACTCTTACTCTGGCCTAATAGCTAAGGTCTTAACTCTTACTCTGGCCTAATAGCTAAGGTCTTAGACCCGTACTATGGCCTACAGGTTAAGGTCTTAACTCTTACTCTGGCCTACTGGTTAAGGTCTTAACTCTTACTCTGGCCTACTAGCTAAGGTCTTAGACTCGTTCTATGGCCTACTGGTTAAGGTCTTAACCCTTACTCTGGCCTAATAGCTAAGGTATTAGACTCGTACTCTGGCCTACTGGTTAAGGTCTTAACTCTTACTCTGGCCTAATAGCTAAGGTCTTAACTCTTACTCTGGCCTAATAGCTAAGGTCTTAGACTCGTACTATGGCCTACAGGTTAAGGTCTTAACTCTTACTCTGGCCTACTGGTTAAGGTCTTAACTCTTACTCTGGCCTAATAGCTAAGGTCTTAACTCTTACTCTGGCCTAATAGCTAAGGTCTTAGACCCGGACTATGGCCTACAGGTTAAGGTCTTAACTCTTACTCTGGCCTACTGGTTAAGGTCTTAACTCTTACTCTGGCCTAATAGCTAAGGTCTTAGACTCGTTCTATGGCCTACAGGTTAAGGTCTTAACCCTTACTCTGGCCTAATAGCTAAGGTCTTAGACTCGTACTCTGGCCTACTGGTTAAGGTCTTAACTCTTACTCTGGCCTAATAGCTAAGGTCTTAACTCTTACTCTGGCCTAATATCTAAGGTCTTAACTCTTACTCTGGCCTAATAGCTAAGGTCTTAACTCTTACTCTGGCCTAATAGCTAAGGTCTTAGACTCTTACTCTGGCCTAATGGTTAAGGTCTTAACTCTTACTCTGGCCTAATTGCTAAGGTCTTAACCCTTACTCTGGCCTAATAGGTAAGGTCTTAACTCTTACTCTGGCCTACTGGTTAAGGTCTTAACTCTTACTCTGGCCTAATAGCTAAGGTCTTAGACTCGTACTCTGGCCTACTGGTTGAGGTCTTAACTCTTACTCTGGCCTAATAGCTAAGGTCTTAGACTCATACTCTGGCCTAATGGTTAAGGTCTTAACTCATACTCTGGCCTAATAGCTAAGGTCTTAACTCTTACTCTGGCCTAATAGCTAAGGTCTTAACTCTTACTCTGGCCTAATAGCTAAGGTCTTAGACTCGTACTCTGGCCTACTGGTTAAGGTCTTAACTCTTACACTGGCCTACTGGTTAAGGTCTTAACTCTCACTCTGGCCTAATAGCTAGTCTTAACTCTTACTCTGGCCTAATAGCTAAGGTCTTAGACTCGTACTATGGCCTACAGGTTAAGGTCTTAACTCTTACACTGGCCTACTGGTTAAGGTCTTAACTCTCACTCTGGCCTAATAGCTAGTCTTAACTCTTACTCTGGCCTAATAGCTAAGGTCTTAGACTCGTACTATGGCCTACAGGTTAAGGTCTTAACTCTTACTCTGGCCTAATAGCTAAGGTCTTAACTCTTACTCTGGCCTAATAGCTAAGGTCTTAACTCTTACTCTGGCCTAATGGCTAAGGTCTTAGACTCGTACTCTGGCCTACTGGTTAAAGTCTTAACTCTTACTCTGGCCTCCTGGTTAAGGTCTTAACTCTTACTCTGGCCTAATAGCTAAGGTCTTAACTCTTACTCTGGCCTACTGGTTAAGGTCTTAACTCTTACTCTGGCCTAATAGCTAAGGTCTTATACTCGTACTCTGGCCTACTGTTTAAGGTCTTAACTCTTTCTCTGGCCTAATAGATAAGGTCTTAACTCTTACTCTGGCCTAATAGCTAAGGTCTTAGACACGTACTATGGCCTACTGGTTAAGTTCTTAACTCATACTATGGCCTAAAGGTTAAGGTCTTAACTCTTACTCTGGCCTAATAGCTAAGGTCTTAACTCCTACTTTGGCCTAATAGCTAAGGTCTTAGACTCGTACTATGGCCTACAGGTTAAGGTCTTAACTCTTACTCTGGCCTACTGGTTAAGGTCTTAACTCTTACTCTGGCCTAATAGCTAAGGTCTTAACTCTTACTCTGGCCTAATAGCTAAGGTCTTAGACCCATACAATGGCCTACAGGTTAAGGTCTTAACTCTTACTCTGGCCTACTGGTTAAGGTCTTAACTCTTACTCTTGCCTAATAGCTAAGGTCTTAGACTCGTTCTATGGCCTACAGGTTAAGGTCTTAACCCTTACTCTGGCCTAATAGCTAAGGTCTTAGACTTGTACTCTGGCCTACTGGTTAAGGTCTTAACTCTTACTCTGGCCTAATAGCTAAGGTCTTAACTCTTACTCTGGACTAATAGCTAAGGTCTTAGACTCGTACTCTGGCCTAATAGCTAAGGTCTTAGACTCGTAGTTGGCCTAATGGTTAAGGTCTTAACTCTTACTCTGGCCTACTGGTTAAGGTCTTAACTCTTACTCAGGCCTACTGGTTAAGGTCTTAACTCTTACTCTGGTCTAATAGTTAAGGTCTTAACTCTTACTCTGGCCTAATAGCTAAGGTCTTAGACTCGTACTCTGGCCTAATTGTTAAGGTCTTAACTCTTACTCTGGCCTACTGGTTAAGGTCTTAACTCTTACTCTGGCCTACTGGTTAAGGTCTTATCTCTTACTCTGGCCTAATAGCTAAGGTCTTAACTCTTACTCTGGCCTAATGGTTAAGGTCTTAACTCCTACTCTGGCCTTATAGCTAAGGCCTTAACTCTTACTCTGGCCTAATAGCTATGGTCTTAGACTCGTACTATGGCCTACAGGTTAAGGTCTTAACTCTTACTCTGGCCTACTGGTTAAGGTCTTAACTCTTACTCTGGACTAATAGCTAAGGTCTTAGACTCATACTCTGGCCTAATGGTTAAGGTCTTAACTCTTACTCTGGCCTAATAGCTAAGGTCTTAACTCTTACTCTGGCCTAATAGCTAAGGTCTTAGACTCGAACTCTGGCCTACAGGTTAAGGTCTTAACTCTTACTCTGGCCTACTGGTTAAGGTCTTAACTCTTACTCTGGCCAACTGGTTAAGGTCTTATCTCTTACTCTGGCCTAAAAGCTAAGGTCTTAACTCTTACTCTGGCCTAATGGTTAAGGTCTTAACTCTTACTCTGGCCTAATAGCTAAGGTCTTAACTCTTACTCTGGCCTAATAGCTATGGTCTTAGACTCGTACTATGGCCTACAGGTTAAGGTCTTAAATCTTACTCTGGCCTACTGGTTAAGGTCTTAACTCTTACTCTGGACTAATAGCTAAGGTCTTAGACTCGTACTCTGGCCTAATGGTTAAGGTCTTAACTCTTACTCTGGCCTAATAGCTAAGATCTTAACTCTTACTCTGGCCTAATAGCTAAGGTCTTAGACTCGTACTCTGGCCTACAGGTTAAGGTCTTAACTCTTACTCTGGCCTAATACCTAAGGTCTTAGACTCGTACTCTGGCCTTATAGCTAAGGTCTTAACTCTTACTCTGGCCTAATAGCTAAGGTCTTAACTCTTACTCTGGCCTAATAGCTAAGGTCTTAACTCTTACTCTGGCCTAATAGCTATGGTCTTAGACTCATACTCTGGCCTAATGGTTAAGGTCTTAACTCTTACTATGGCCTACAGGTTAAGGTCTTAACTCTTACTCTGGCCTAATAGCTAAGGTCTTAACTCTTACTCTGGGCTAATAGCTAAGGTCTTAGACTTGTACAATGGCCTACAGGTTAAGGTCTTAACTCTTACTCTGGCCTACTGGTTAAGGTCTTAACTCTTACTCTGGCCTACTGGTTAAGGTCTTAACTCTTACTCTGGCCTAATAGCTAAGGTCTTAGACTCATGATATGGCCTACAGGTTTAGGTCTTAACTCTTACTCTGGCCTACTGTTTAAGGTCTTAACTCTTACTCTGGCCTAATAGCTAAGGTCTTAGCTTAGCCTCGTACTCTGGCCTAATGGTTAAGGTCTTAACTCTTACTCTGGCCTAATAGCTAAGGTCTTAGACTCGTACTCTGGCCTAATGGTTAAGGTCTTAACTCTTACTCTGGCCTAATAGCTAAGGTCTTAGACTCGTTCTATGGCCTACAGGTTAAGGTCTTAACCCTTACTCTGGCCTAATAGCTAAGGTCTTAGACTTGTACTCTGGCCTACTGGTTAAGGTCTTAACTCTTACTCTGGCCTAATAGCTAAGGTCTTAACTCTTACTCTGGCCTAATAGCTAAGGTCTTAACTCTTACTCTGGCCTAATAGCTAAGGTCTGAACTCTTACTCTGGCCTACTGGTTAAGGTCTTAACTCTTACTCTGGCCTAATAGCTAAGGTCTTAGACTCGTACTCTGGCCTAATGGTTAAGGTCTTAACTCTTACTCTGGCCTACTGGTTAAGGTCTTAACTCTAACTCCGGTCTAATAGCTAAGGTCTTAGACTCGTACTCTGGCCTAATGGTTAAGGTCTTAACTCGTACTCTGGTTTAATGGTTAAGGTCTTAACTCTTACTCTGGCCTAATAGCTAAGGTCTTAACTCTTACTCTGGCCTAATAGCTAAGGTCTTAACTCTTACTCTGGCCTAATAGCTAAGGTCTTAGACTCGTACTCTGGCCTACTGGTTAAAGTCTTAACTCTTACTCTGGCCTCCTGGTTAAGGTCTTAACTCTTACTCTGGCCTAATAGCTAAGGTCTTAACTCTTACTCTGGCCTACTGGTTAAGGTCTTAACTCTTACTCTGGCCTAATAGCTAAGGTCTTATACTCGTACTCTGGCCTACTGTTTAAGGTCTTAACTCTTTCTCTGGCCTAATTGATAAGGTCTTAACTCTTACTCTGGCCTAATAGCTAAGGTCTTAGACACGTACTATGGCCTACTGATTAGGTTCTTAACTCATACTATGGCCTAAAGGTTAAGGTCTTAACTCTTACTCTGGCCTAATAGCTAAGGTCTTAACTCTTACTTTGGCCTAATAGCTAAGGTCTTAGACTCGTACTATGGCCTACAGGTTAAGGTCTTAACTCTTACTCTGGCCTACTGGTTAAGGTCTTAACTCTTACTCTGGCCTAATAGCTAAGGTCTTAGACTCGTACTCTGGCCTACTGGTTGAGGTCTTAACTCTTACTCTGGCCTAATAGCTAAGGTCTTAGACTCTTACTCTGGCCTAATAGCTAAGGTCTTAGACTCTTCCTCTGGCCTACTGGTTAAGGTCTTAACTCTTACTCTGGCCTAATAGCTAAGGTCTTAACTCTTACTCTGGCCTAATGGTTAAGGTCTTAGCTCTTACTCTGGCCTAATAGCTAAGGTCTTAGACTCTTACTCTGGCCTACTGGTTAAGGTCTTAACTCTTACTCTGGCCTAATAGCTAAGGTCTTAACTCTTACTCTGGCCTAATAGCTAAGGTCTTAACTCTTACTCTGGCCTAATGGCTAAGGTCTTAACTCTTACTCTGGCCTACTGGTTAAGGTCTTAACTCTTACTCTGGCCTCATAGCTAAGGTCTTAACTCTTACTCTGGCCTAATAGCTAAGGTCTTAGACTCGTACTCTGGCCTACTGGTTAAGGTCTTAACTCTTACTCTGGCCTACTGGTTAAGGTCTTAACTCTTACTCTGGCCTAATAGCTAAGGTCTTAGACTCGTACTCTGGCCTACTGGTTAAGGTCTTAACTCTTACTCTGGCCTACTGGTTAAGGTCTTAACTCTTACTCTGACCTATTAGCTAAGGTCTTAGACTCGTACTCTGGCCTAATGGTTAAGGTCTTAACTCATACTCTGGCCTAATAGCTAAGGTCTTAACTCTTACTCTGGCCTAATAGCTAAGGTCTTAACTCTTACTCTGGCCTAATAGCTAAGGTCTTAGACTCGTACTCTGGCCTACTGGTTAAGGTCTTAACTCTTACACTGGCCTACTGGTTAAGGTCTTAACTCTCACTCTGGCCTAATAGCTAGTCTTAACTCTTACTCTGGCCTAATAGCTAAGGTCTTAGACTCGTACTATGGCCTACAGGTTAAGGTCTTAACTCTTACTCTGGCCTAATAGCTAAGAACTTAGACTCGTACTCTGGCCTACTGGTTAAGGTCTTAACTCTTACTCTGGCCTAATAGCTAAGGTCTTAGACTCGTACTCTGGCCTACTGGTTAAGGTCTTAACTCTTACTCTGGCCTACTGGTTAAGGTCTTAACTCTAACTCCGGTCTAATAGCTAAGGTCTTAGACTCGTACTCTGGCCTAATGGTTAAGGTCTTAACTCGTACTCTGGCTTAATGGTTAAGGTCTTAACTCTTACTCTGGCCTAATAGCTAAGGTCTTAACTCTTACTCTGGCCTAATAGCTAAGGTCTTAACTCTTACTCTGGCCTAATAGCTAAGGTCTTAGACTCGTACTCTGGCCTACTGGTTAAGGTCTTAACTCTTACTCTGGCCTCCTGGTTAAGGTCTTAACTCTTACTCTGGCCTAAAAGCTAAGGTCTTAACGCTTACTCTGGCCTAATAGATAACGTCTTGGACTCGTACTCTGGCCTACTGGTTAAGGTCTTAACTCTTTCTCTGGCCTAATAGCTAAGGTCTTAACTCTTACTCTGGCCTAATAGCTAAGTTCTTAGACCCGTACTATGGCCTACTGGTTAAGTTCTTAAGTCATACTATGGCCTACAGGTTAAGGTCTTAACTCTTACTCTGGCCTAATAGCTAAGGTCTTAACTCTTACTCTGGCCTAATAGCTAAGGTCGTAGACTCGTACTATGGCCTACAGGTTAAGGTCTTAACTCTTACTCTGGCCTACTGGTTAAGGTCTTAACTCTTACTCTGGCCTAATAGCTAAGGTCTTAGACTCGTTCTATGGCCTACAGGTTAAGGTCTTAACCCTTACTCTGGCCTAATAGCTATGGTTTTAGACTCGTACTCTGGCCTACTGGTTAAGGTCTTAACTCTTACTCTGGCCTAATAGCTAAGGTCTTAACTCTTACTCTGGCCTAATAGCTAAGGTCTTAACTCTTACTCTGGCCTAATAGCTAAGGTCTTAGACTCTTACTCTGGCCTAATGGTTAAGGTCTTAACTCTTACTCTGGCCTAATTGCTAAGGTCTTAACTCTTACTCTGGCCTAATAGCTAAGGTCTTAACTCTTACTCTGGCCTACTGGTTAAGGTCTTAACTCTTACTCTGGCCTAATAGCTAAGGTCTTAGACTCGTACTCTGGCCTACTGGTTGAGGTCTTAACTCTTACTCTGGCCTAATAGCTAAGGTCTTAGACTCGTACTCTGGCCTAATAGCTAAGGTCTTAGACTCTTCCTCTGGCCTAATGGTTAAGGTCTTAACTCTTACTCTGGCCTAATAGCTAAGGTCTTAACTCTTACTCTGGCCTAATGGTTAAGGTCTTAGCTCTTACTCTGGCCTAATAGCTAAGGTCTTAGACTCTTACTCTGGCCTACTGGTTAAGGTCTTAACTCTTACTCTGGCCTAATAGCTAACGTCTTAACTCTTACTCTGGCCTAATAGCTAAGGTCTTAACTCTTACTCTGGCCTAATGGCTAAGGTCTTAACTCTTACTCTGGCCTACTGGTTAAGGTTTTAACTCTTACTCTGGCCTAATAGCTAAGGTCTTAACTCTTACTCTGGCCTAATAGCTAAGGTCTTAGACTCGTACTCTGGCCTACTGGTTAAGGTCTTAACTCTTACACTGGCCTACTGGTTAAGGTCTTAACTCTTACTCTGGCCTAATAGCTAAGGTCTTAGACTCGTACTCTGGCCTACTGGTTAAGGTCTTAACTCTTACTCTGGCCTACTGGTTAAGGTCTTAACTCTTACTCTGACCTAATAGCTAAGGTCTTAGACTCGTACTCTGGCCTAATGGTTAAGGTCTTAACTCATACTCTCGCCTAATAGCTAAGGTCTTAACTCTTACTCTGGCCTAATGGTTAAGGTCTTAACTCTTCCTCTGGCCTACTGGTTAAGGTCTTAACTCTTACTCTGGCCTAATAGCTAAGGTCTTAACTCTTTCTCTGGCCTAATGGTTAAGGTCTTAGCTCTTACTCTGGCCTAATAGCTAAGGTCTTACACTCTTACTCTGGCCTACTGGTTAAGGTCTTAACTCTTACTCTGGCCTAATAGCTAAGGTCTTAACTCTTACTCTGGCCTAATGGCTAAGGTCTTAACCCTTACTCTGGCCTACTGGTTAAGGTCTTAACTCTTACTCTGGCCTAATAGCTAAGGTCTTAACTCTTACTCTGGCCTAATAGCTAAGGTCTTAGACTCATACTCTGGCCTACTGGTTAAGGTCTTAACTCTTACTCTGGCCTACTGGTTAAGGTTTTAACTCTTACTCTGGCCTAATAGCTAAGGTCTTAACTCTTACTCTGGCCTAATAGCTAAGGTCTTAGACTCGTACTCTGGCCTACTGGTTAAGGTCTTAACTCTTACACTGGCCTACTGGTTAAGGTCTTAACTCTTACTCTGGCCTAATAGCTAAGGTCTTAGACTCGTACTCTGGCCTACTGGTTAAGGTCTTAACTCTTACTCTGGCCTACTGGTTAAGGTCTTAACTCTTACTCTGACCTAATAGCTAAGGTCTTAGACTCGTACTCTGGCCTAATGGTTAAGGTCTTAACTCATACTCTCGCCTAATAGCTAAGGTCTTAACTCTTACTCTGGCCTAATGGTTAAGGTCTTAACTCTTCCTCTGGCCTACTGGTTAAGGTCTTAACTCTTACTCTGGCCTAATAGCTAAGGTCTTAACTCTTTCTCTGGCCTAATGGTTAAGGTCTTAGCTCTTACTCTGGCCTAATAGCTAAGGTCTTACACTCTTACTCTGGCCTACTGGTTAAGGTCTTAACTCTTACTCTGGCCTAATAGCTAAGGTCTTAACTCTTACTCTGGCCTAATGGCTAAGGTCTTAACCCTTACTCTGGCCTACTGGTTAAGGTCTTAACTCTTACTCTGGCCTAATAGCTAAGGTCTTAACTCTTACTCTGGCCTAATAGCTAAGGTCTTAGACTCATACTCTGGCCTACTGGTTAAGGTCTTAACTCTTACTCTGGCCTACTGGTTAAGGTCTTAACTCTTACTCTGGCCTAATAGCTAAGGTCTTAGACTCGTACTCTGGCCTACTGGTTAAGGTCTTAACTCTTACTCTGGCCTACTGGTTAAGGTCTTAACTCTTACTCTGACCTAATAGCTAAGGTCATAGACTCGTACTCTGGCTTAATGTTTAAGGTCTTAACTCGTACTCTGGCCTAATAGCTAAGGTCTTAACTCTTACTCTGGCCTAATAGCTAAGGTCTTAGACTCGTACTCTGGCCTACTGGTTAAGGTCTTAACTCTTACACTGGCCTACTGGTTAAGGTCTTAACTCTCACTCTGGCCTAATAGCTAAGGTCTTAACTCTTACTCTGGCCTAATAGCTAAGGTCTTAGACTCGTACTATGGCCTACAGGTTAAGGTCTTAACTCTTACTCTGGCCTAATAGCTAAGAACTTAGACTCGTACTCTGGCCTACTGGTTAAGGTCTTAACTCTTACTCTGGCCTAATAGCTAAGGTCTTAGACTCGTACTCTGGCCTACTGGTTAAGGTCTTAACTCTTACTCTGGCCTACTGGTTAAGGTCTTAACTCTAACTCCGGTATAATAGCTAAGGTCTTAGACTCGTACTCTGGCCTAATGGTTAAGGTCTTAACTCGTACTCTGGCTTAATGGTTAAGGTCTTAACTCTTACTCTGGCCTAATAGCTAAGGTCTTAACTCTTACTCTGGCCTAATAGCTAAGGTCTTAACTCTTACTCTGGCCTAATAGCTAAGGTCTTAGACTCGTACTCTAGCCTACTGGTTAAGGTCTTAACTCTTACTCTGGCCTACTGGTTAAGGTCTTAACTCTAACTCCGGTCTAATAGCTAAGGTCTTAGACTCGTACTCTGGCCTAATGGTTAAGGTCTTAACTCGTACTCTGGCTTAATGGTTAAGGTCTTAACTCTTACTCTGGCCTAATAGCTAAGGTCTTAACTCTTACTCTGGCCTAATAGCTAAGGTCTTAACTCTTACTCTGGCCTAATAGATAAGGTCTTAGACTCGTACTCTGGCCTACTGGTTAAAGTCTTAACTCTTACTCTGGCCTCCTGGTTAGGGTCTTAACTCTTACTCTGGCCTAATAGCTAAGGTCTTAACTCTTACTCTGGCCTACTGGTTAAGGTCTTAAATCTTACTCTGGCCTAATAGCTAAGGTCTTATACTCGTACTCTGGCCTACTGTTTAAGGTCTTAACTCTTTCTCTGGCCTAATAGCTAAGGTCTTAACTCTTACTCTGGCCTAATAGCTAAGGTCTTAGACACGTACTATGGCCTACTGGTTAAGTTCTTAACTCATACTATGGCCTACAGGTTAAGGTCTTAACTCTTACTCTGGCCTAATAGCTAAGGTCTTAACTCTTACTCTGGCCTAATAGCTAAGGTCTTAGACTCGTACTATGGCCTGCAGGTTAAGGTCTTAACTCTTACTATGGCCTACTGGTTAAGGTCTTAACTCTTACTCTGGCCTAATAGCTAAGGTCTTAACTCTTACTCTGGCCTAATAGCTAAGGACTTAGACCCGTGCTATGGCCTACAGGTTAAGGTCTTAACTCTTACTCTGGCCTACTGGTTAAGGTCTTAACTCTTACTCTGGCCTAATAGCTAAGGTCTTAGACTCGTTCTATGGCCTACAGGTTAAGGTCTTAACCCTTACTCTGGCCTAATAGCTAAGGTCTTAGACTCGTACTCTGGCCTACTGGTTAAGGTCTTAACTCTTACTCTGGCCTAATAGCTAAGGTCTTAACTCTTACTCTGGCCTAATAGCTAAGGTCTTAACTCTTACTCTGGCCTAATAGCTAAGGTCTTAACTCTTACTCTGGCCTAATAGCTAAGGTCTTAGACTCTTACTCTGGCCTAATGGTTAAGGTCTTAACTCTTACTCTGGCCTAATTGCTAAGGTCTTAACTCTTACTCTGGCCTAATAGCTAAGGTCTTAACTCTTACTCTGCCCTACTGGTTAAGGTCTTAACTCTTACTCTGGCCTAATAGCTAAGGTCTTAGACTCGTACTCTGGCCTACTGGTTGAGGTCTTAACTCTTACTCTGGCCTAATAGCTAAGGTCTTAGACTCGTACTCTGGCCTAATAGCTAAGGTCTTAGACTCTTCCTCTGGCCTAATGGTTAAGGTCTTAACTCTTACTCTGGCCTAATAGCTAAGGTCTTAGACTCTTACTCTGGCCTACTGGTTAAGGTCTTAACTCTTACTCTGGCCTAATAGCTAACGTCTTAACTCTTACTCTGGCCTAATAGCTAAGGTCTTAACTCTTACTCTGGCCTAATAGCTAAGGTCTTAGACCCGTACTATGGCCTACAGGTTAAGGTCTTAACTCTTACTCTGGCCTACTGGTTAAGGTCTTAACTCTTACTCTGGCCTACTAGCTAAGGTCTTAGACTCGTTCTATGGCCTACTGGTTAAGGTCTTAACCCTTACTCTGGCCTAATAGCTAAGGTCTTAGACTCGTACTCTGGCCTACTGGTTAAGGTCTTAACTCTTACTCTGGCCTAATAGCTAAGGTCTTAACTCTTACTCTGGCCTAATAGCTAAGGTCTTAGACTCGTACTATGGCCTACAGGTTAAGGTCTTAACTCTTACTCTGGCCTACTGGTTAAGGTCTTAACTCTTACTCTGGCCTAATAGCTAAGGTCTTAACTCTTACTCTGGCCTAATAGCTAAGGTCTTAGACCCGGACTATGGCCTACAGGTTAAGGTCTTAACTCTTACTCTGGCCTACTGGTTAAGGTCTTAACTCTTACTCTGGCCTAATAGCTAAGGTCTTAGACTCGTTCTATGGCCTACAGGTTAAGGTCTTAACCCTTACTCTGGCCTAATAGCTAAGGTCTTAGACTCGTACTCTGGCCTACTGGTTAAGGTCTTAACTCTTACTCTGGCCTAATAGCTAAGGTCTTAACTCTTACTCTGGCCTAATATCTAAGGTCTTAACTCTTACTCTGGCCTAATAGCTAAGGTCTTAACTCTTACTCTGGCCTAATAGCTAAGGTCTTAGACTCTTACTCTGGCCTAATGGTTAAGGTCTTAACTCTTACTCTGGCCTAATTGCTAAGGTCTTAACCCTTACTCTGGCCTAATAGGTAAGGTCTTAACTCTTACTCTGGCCTACTGGTTAAGGTCTTAACTCTTACTCTGGCCTAATAGCTAAGGTCTTAGACTCGTACTCTGGCCTACTGGTTGAGGTCTTAACTCTTACTCTGGCCTAATAGCTAAGGTCTTAGACTCATACTCTGGCCTAATGGTTAAGGTCTTAACTCATACTCTGGCCTAATAGCTAAGGTCTTAACTCTTACTCTGGCCTAATAGCTAAGGTCTTAACTCTTACTCTGGCCTAATAGCTAAGGTCTTAGACTCGTACTCTGGCCTACTGGTTAAGGTCTTAACTCTTACACTGGCCTACTGGTTAAGGTCTTAACTCTCACTCTGGCCTAATAGCTAGTCTTAACTCTTACTCTGGCCTAATAGCTAAGGTCTTAGACTCGTACTATGGCCTACAGGTTAAGGTCTTAACTCTTACACTGGCCTACTGGTTAAGGTCTTAACTCTCACTCTGGCCTAATAGCTAGTTTTAACTCTTACTCTGGCCTAATAGCTAAGGTCTTAGACTCGTACTATGGCCTACAGGTTAAGGTCTTAACTCTTACTCTGGCCTAATAGCTAAGGTCTTAGACTCGTACTCTGGCCTACTGGTTAAGGTCTTAACTCTTACTCTGGCCTACTGGTTAAGGTCTTAACTCTAACTCCGGTCTAATAGCTAAGGTCTTAGACTCGTACTCTGGCCTAATGGTTAAGGTCTTAACTCGTACTCTGGCTTAATGGTTAAGGTCTTAACTCTTACTCTGGCCTAATAGCTAAGGTCTTAACTCTTACTCTGGCCTAATAGCTAAGGTCTTAACTCTTACTCTGGCCTAATAGCTAAGGTCTTAGACTCGTACTCTGGCCTACTGGTTAAGGTCTTAACTCTTACTCTGGCCTCCTGGTTAAGGTCTTAACTCTTACTCTGGCCTAAAAGCTAAGGTCTTAACGCTTACTCTGGCCTAATAGATAACGTCTTAGACTCGTACTCTGGCCTACTGGTTAAGGTCTTAACTCTTTCTCTGGCCTAATAGCTAAGGTCTTAACTCTTACTCTGGCCTAATAGCTAAGTTCTTAGACCCGTACTATGGCCTACTGGTTAAGTTCTTAAGTCATACTATGGCCTACAGGTTAAGGTCTTAACTCTTACTCTGGCCTAATAGCTAAGGTCTTAACTCTTACTCTGGCCTAATAGCTAAGGTCTTAGACTCGTACTATGGCCTACAGGTTAAGGTCTTAACTCTTACTCTGGCCTACTGGTTAAGGTCTTAACTCTTACTCTGGCCTAATAGCTAAGGTCTTAGACTCGTTCTATGGCCTACAGGTTAAGGTCTTAACCCTTACTCTGGCCTAATAGCTATGGTTTTAGACTCGTACTCTGGCCTACTGGTTAAGGTCTTAACTCTTACTCTGGCCTAATAGCTAAGGTCTTAACTCTTACTCTGGCCTAATAGCTAAGGTCTTAACTCTTACTCTGGCCTAATAGCTAAGGTCTTAACTCTTACTCTGGCCTAATAGCTAAGGTCTTAGACTCTTACTCTGGCCTAATGGTTAAGGTCTTAACTCTTACTCTGGCCTAATTGCTAAGGTCTTAACTCTTACTCTGGCCTAATAGCTAAGGTCTTAACTCTTACTCTGGCCTACTGGTTAAGGTCTTAACTCTTACTCTGGCCTAATAGCTAAGGTCTTAGACTCGTACTCTGGCCTACTGGTTGAGGTCTTAACTCTTACTCTGGCCTAATAGCTAAGGTCTTAGACTCGTACTCTGGCCTAATAGCTAAGGTCTTAGACTCTTCCTCTGGCCTAATGGTTAAGGTCTTAACTCTTACTCTGGCCTAATAGCTAAGGTCTTAACTCTTACTCTGGCCTAATGGTTAAGGTCTTAGCTCTTACTCTGGCCTAATAGCTAAGGTCTTAGACTCTTACTCTGGCCTACTGGTTAAGGTCTTAACTCTTACTCTGGCCTAATAGCTAACGTCTTAACTCTTACTCTGGCCTAACAGATAAGGTCTTAACTCTTACTCTGGCCTAATGGCTAAGGTCTTAACTCTTACTCTGGCCTACTGGTTAAGGTTTTAACTCTTACTCTGGCCTAATAGCTAAGGTCTTAACTCTTACTCTGGCCTAATAGCTAAGGTCTTAGACTCGTACTCTGGCCTACTGGTTAAGGTCTTAACTCTTACTCTGGCCTAATAGCTAAGGTCTTAGACTCGTACTCTGGCCTACTGGTTAAGGTCTTAACTCTTACTCTGGCCTACTGGTTAAGGTCTTAACTCTTACTCTGACCTAATAGCTAAGGTCTTAGACTCGTACTCTGGCCTAATGGTTAAGGTCTTAACTCGTACTCTCGCCTAATAGCTAAGGTCTTAACTCTTACTCTGGCCTAATGGTTGAGGTCTTAACTCTTCCTCTGGCCTACTGGTTAAGGTCTTAACTCTTACTCTGGCCTAATAGCTAAGGTCTTAACTCTTTCTCTGGCCTAATGGTTAAGGTCTTAGCTCTTACTCTGGCCTAATAGCTAAGGTCTTACACTCTTACTCTGGCCTACTGGTTAAGGTCTTAACTCTTACTCTGGCCTAATAGCTAAGGTCTTAACTCTTACTCTGGCCTAATGGCTAAGGTCTTAACCCTTACTCTGGCCTACTGGTTAAGGTCTTAACTCTTACTCTGGCCTAATAGCTAAGGTTTTAACTCTTACTCTGGCCTAATAGCTAAGGTCTTAGACTCATACTCTGGCCTACTGGTTAAGGTCTTAACTCTTACTCTGGCCTAATAGCTAAGGTCTTAGACTCGTACTCTGGCCTAATGGTTAAGGTCTTAACTCGTACTCTGGCCTACTGGTTAAGGTCTTAACTCTTACTCTGACCTAATAGCTAAGGTCATAGACTCGTACTCTGGCTTAATGGTTAAGGTCTTAACTCGTACTCTGGCCTAATAGCTAAGGTCTTAACTCTTACTCTGGCCTAATAGCTAAGGTCTTAGACTCGTACTCTGGCCTACTGGTTAAGGTCTTAACTCTTACACTGGCCTACTGGTTAAGGTCTTAACTCTCACTCTGGCCTAATAGCTAAGGTCTTAACTCTTACTCTGGCCTAATAGCTAAGGTCTTAGACTCGTACTATGGCCTACAGGTTAAGGTCTTAACTCTTACTCTGGCCTAATAGCTAAGAACTTAGACTCGTACTCTGGCCTACTGGTTAAGGTCTTAACTCTTACTCTGGCCTAATAGCTAAGGTCTTAGACTCGTACTCTGGCCTACTGGTTAAGGTCTTAACTCTTACTCTGGCCTACTGGTTAAGGTCTTAACTCTAACTCCGGTATAATAGCTAAGGTCTTAGACTCGTACTCTGGCCTAATGGTTAAGGTCTTAACTCGTACTCTGGCTTAATGGTTAAGGTCTTAACTCTTACTCTGGCCTAATAGCTAAGGTCTTAACTCTTACTCTGGCCTAATAGCTAAGGTCTTAACTCTTACTCTGGCCTAATAGCTAAGGTCTTAGACTCGTACTCTAGCCTACTGGTTAAGGTCTTAACTCTTACTCTGGCCTACTGGTTAAGGTCTTAACTCTAACTCCGGTCTAATAGCTAAGGTCTTAGACTCGTACTCTGGCCTAATAGCTAAGGTCTTAGACTCTTCCTCTGGCCTAATGGTTAAGGTCTTAACTCTTACTCTGGCCTAATAGCTAAGGTCTTAGACTCTTACTCTGGCCTACTGGTTAAGGTCTTAACTCTTACTCTGGCCTAATAGCTAACGTCTTAACTCTTACTCTGGCCTAATAGCTAAGGTCTTAACTCTTACTCTGGCCTAATAGCTAAGGTCTTAGACCCGCACTATGGCCTACAGGTTAAGGTCTTAACTCTTACTCTGGCCTACTGGTTAAGGTCTTAACTCTTACTCTGGCCTACTAGCTAAGGTCTTAGACTCGTTCTATGGCCTACTGGTTAAGGTCTTAACCCTTACTCTGGCCTAATAGCTAAGGTCTTAGACTCGTACTCTGGCCTACTGGTTAAGGTCTTAACTCTTACTCTGGCCTAATAGCTAAGGTCTTAACTCTTACTCTGGCCTAATAGCTAAGGTCTTAGACTCGTACTATGGCCTACAGGTTAAGGTCTTAACTCTTACTCTGGCCTACTGGTTAAGGTCCTAACTCTTACTCTGGCCTAATAGCTAAGGTCTTAACTCTTACTCTGGCCTAATAGCTAAGGTCTTAGACCCGGACTATGGCCTACAGGTTAAGGTCTTAACTCTTACTCTGGCCTACTGGTTAAGGTCTTAACTCTTACTCTGGCCTAAAAGCTAAGGTCTTAGACTCGTTCTATGGCCTACAGGTTAAGGTCTTAACCCTTACTCTGGCCTAATAGCTAAGGTCTTAGACTCGTACTCTGGCCTACTGGTTAAGGTCTTAACTCTTACTCTGGCCTAATAGCTAAGGTCTTAACTCTTACTCTGGCCTAATATCTAAGGTCTTAACTCTTACTCTGGCCTAATAGCTAAGGTCTTAACTCTTACTCTGGCCTAATAGCTAAGGTCTTAGACTCTTACTCTGGCCTAATGGTTAAGGTCTTAACTCTTACTCTGGCCTAATTGCTAAGGTCTTAACCCTTACTCTGGCCTAATAGGTAAGGTCTTAACTCTTACTCTGGCCTACTGGTTAAGGTCTTAACTCTTACTCTGGCCTAATAGCTAAGGTCTTAGACTCGTACTCTGGCCTACTGGTTGAGGTCTTAACTCTTACTCTGGCCTAATAGCTAAGGTCTTAGACTCATACTCTGGCCTAATGGTTAAGGTCTTAACTCATACTCTGGCCTAATAGCTAAGGTCTTAACTCTTACTCTGGCCTAATAGCTAAGGTCTTAGACTCGTACTCTGGCCTACTGGTTAAGGTCTTAACTCTTACACTGGCCTACTGGTTAAGGTCTTAACTCTCACTCTGGCCTAATAGCTAGTCTTAACTCTTACTCTGGCCTAATAGCTAAGGTCTTAGACTCGTACTATGGCCTACAGGTTAAGGTCTTAACTCTTACTCTGGCCTAATAGCTAAGAACTTAGACTCGTACTCTGGCCTACTGGTTAAGGTCTTAACTCTTACTCTGGCCTAATAGCTAAGGTCTTAGACTCGTACTCTGGCCTACTGGTTAAGGTCTTAACTCTTACTCTGGCCTACTGGTTAAGGTCTTAACTCTAACTCCGGTCTAATAGCTAAGGTCTTAGACTCGTACTCTGGCCTAATGGTTAAGGTCTTAACTCGTACTCTGGCTTAATGGTTAAGGTCTTAACTCTTACTCTGGCCTAATAGCTAAGGTCTTAACTCTTACTCTGGCCTAATAGCTAAGGTCTTAACTCTTACTCTGGCCTAATAGCTAAGGTCTTAGACTCGTACTCAGGCCTACTGGTTAAGGTCTTAACTCTTACTCTGGCCTCCTGGTTAAGGTCTTAACTCTTACTCTGGCCTAAAAGCTAAGGTCTTAACGCTTACTCTGGCCTAATAGATAACGTCTTAACTCTTACTCTGGCCTAACAGCTAAGGTCTTAACTCTTACTCAGGCCTAATGGCGAAGGTCTTAACTCTTACTCTGGCCTACTGGTTAAGGTTTTAACTCTTACTCTGGCCTAATAGCTAAGGTCTTAACTCTTACTCTGGCCTAATAGCTAAGGTCTTAGACTCGTACTCTGGCCTACTGGTTAAGGTCTTAACTCTTACTCTGGCCTAATAGCTAAGGTCTTAGACTCGTACTCTGGCCTACTGGTTAAGGTCTTAACTCTTACTCTGGCCTACTGGTTAAGGTCTTAACTCTTACTCTGACCTAATAGCTAAGGTCTTAGACTCGTACTCTGGCCTAATGGTTAAGGTCTTAACTCGTACTCTCGCCTAATAGCTAAGGTCTTAACTCTTACTCTGGCCTAATGGTTGAGGTCTTAACTCTTCCTCTGGCCTACTGGTTAAGGTCTTAACTCTTACTCTGGCCTAATAGCTAAGGTCTTAACTCTTTCTCTGGCCTAATGGTTAAGGTCTTAGCTCTTACTCTGGCCTAATAGCTAAGGTCTTAACTCTTACTCTGGCCTAATAGCTAAGGTCTTAGACTCTTACTCTGGCCTAATGGTTAAGGACTTAACTCTTACTCTGGCCTAATAGCTAAGGTCTTAACTCTTACTCTGGCCTACTGGTTAAGGTCTTAACTCTTACTCTGGCCTAATAGCCTTGGTCTTAGACTCGTACTCTGGCCTACTGGATGAGGTCTTAACTCTTACTCTGGCCTAATAGCTAAGGTCTTAGACTCGTACTCTGGCCTAATAGCTAAGGTCTTAGACTCTTCCTCTGGCCTAATGGTTAAGGTCTTAACTCTTACTCTGGCCTAATAGCTAAGGTCTTAACTCTTACTCTGGCCTAATAGCTAAGGTCTTAACTCTTACTCTGGCCTAATAGCTAAGGTCTTAACTCTTACTCTGGCCTAATAGCTAAGGTCTTAGACTCTTACTCTGGCCTAATGGTTAAGGTCTTAACTCTTACTCTGGCCTAATTGCTAAGGTCTTAACTCTTACTCTGGCCTAATAGCTAAGGTCTTAACTCTTACTCTGGCCTACTGGTTAAGGTCTTAACTCTTACTCTGGCCTAATAGCTAAGGTCTTAGACTCGTACTCTGGCCTACTGGATGAGGTCTTAACTCTTACTCTGGCCTAATAGCTAAGGTCTTAGACTCGTACTCTGGCCTAATAGCTAAGGTCTTAGACTCTTCCTCTGGCCTAATGGTTAAGGTCTTAACTCTTACTCTGGCCTAATAGCTAAGGTCTTAACTCTTACTCTGGCCTAATGGTTAAGGTCTTAGCTCTTACTCTGGCCTAATAGCTAAGGTCTTAGACTCTTACTCTGGCCTACTGGTTAAGGTCTTAACTCTTACTCTGGCCTAATAGCTAACGTCTTAACTCTTACTCTGGCCTAACAGCTAAGGTCTTAACTCTTACTCTGGCCTAATGGCTAAGGTCTTAACTCTTACTCTGGCCTACTGGTTAAGGTTTTAACTCTTACTCTGGCCTAATAGCTAAGGTCTTAACTCTTACTCTGGCCTAATAGCTAAGGTCTTAGACTCGTACTCTGGCCTACTGGTTAAGGTCTTAACTCTTACTCTGGCCTAATAGCTAAGGTCTTAGACTCGTACTCTGGCCTACTGGTTAAGGTCTTAACTCTTACTCTGGCCTACTGGTTAAGGTCTTAACTCTTACTCTGACCTAATAGCTAAGGTCTTAGACTCGTACTCTGGCCTAATGGTTAAGGACTTAACTCGTACTCTCGCCTAATAGCTAAGGTCTTAACTCTTACTCTGGCCTAATGGTTGAGGTCTTAACTCTTCCTCTGGCCTACTGGTTAAGGTCTTAACTCTTACTCTGGCCTAATAGCTAAGGTCTTAACTCTTTCTCTGGCCTAATGGTTAAGGTCTTAGCTCTTACTCTGGCCTAATAGCTAAGGTCTTACACTCTTACTCTGGCCTACTGGTTAAGGTCTTAACTCTTACTCTGGCCTAATAGCTAAGGTCTTAACTCTTACTCTGGCCTAATGGCTAAGGTCTTAACACTTACTCTGGCCTACTGGTTAAGGTCTTAACTCTTACTCTGGCCTAATAGCTAAGGTTTTAACTCTTACTCTGGCCTAATAGCTAAGGTCTTAGACTCGTACTCTGGCCTAATGGTTAAGGTCTTAACTCGTACTCTCGCCTAATAGCTAAGGTCTTAACTCTTACTCTGACCTAATAGCTAAGGTCATAGACTCGTACTCTGGCTTAATGGTTAAGGTCTTAACTCGTACTCTGGCCTAATAGCTAAGGTCTTAACTCTTACTCTGGCCTAATAGCTAAGGTCTTAGACTCTTACTCTGGCCTAATGGTTAAGGTCTTAACTCTTACTCTGGCCTAATTGCTAAGGTCTTAACTCTTACTCTGGCCTAATAGCTAAGGTCTTAACTCTTACTCTGGCCTACTGGTTAAGGTCTTAACTCTTACTCTGGCCTAATAGCTAAGGTCTTAGACTCGTACTCTGGCCTACTGGATGAGGTCTTAACTCTTACTCTGGCCTAATAGCTAAGGTCTTAGACTCGTACTCTGGCCTAATAGCTAAGGTCTTAGACTCTTCCTCTGGCCTAATGGTTAAGGTCTTAACTCTTACTCTGGCCTAATAGCTAAGGTCTTAACTCTTACTCTGGCCTAATGGTTAAGGTCTTAGCTCTTACTCTGGCCTAATAGCTAAGGTCTTAGACTCTTACTCTGGCCTACTGGTTAAGGTCTTAACTCTTACTCTGGCCTAATAGCTAACGTCTTAACTCTTACTCTGGCCTAACAGCTAAGGTCTTAACTCTTACTCTGGCCTAATGGCTAAGGTCTTAACTCTTACTCTGGCCTACTGGTTAAGGTTTTAACTCTTACTCTGGCCTAATAGCTAAGGTCTTAACTCTTACTCTGGCCTAATAGCTAAGGTCTTAGACTCGTACTCTGGCTTACTGGTTAAGGTCTTAACTCTTACTCTGGCCTAATAGCTAAGGTCTTAGACTCGTACTCTGGCCTACTGGTTAAGGTCTTAACTCTTACTCTGGCCTACTGGTTAAGGTCTTAACTCTTACTCTGACCTAATAGCTAAGGTCTTAGACTCGTACTCTGGCCTAATGGTTAAGGTCTTAACTCGTACTCTCGCCTAATAGCTAAGGTCTTAACTCTTACTCTGGCCTAATGGTTGAGGTCTTAACTCTTCCTCTGGCCTACTGGTTAAGGTCTTAACTCTTACTCTGGCCTAATAGCTAAGGTCTTAACTCTTTCTCTGGCCTAATGGTTAAGGTCTTAGCTCTTACTCTGGCCTAATAGCTAAGGTCTTACACTCTTACTCTGGCCTACTGGTTAAGGTCTTAACTCTTACTCTGGCCTAATAGCTAAGGTCTTAACTCTTACTCTGGCCTAATGGCTAAGGTCTTAATAATTACTCTGGCCTACTGGTTAAGGTCTTAACTCTTACTCTGGCCTAATAGCTAAGGTTTTAACTCTTACTCTGGCCTAATAGCTAAGGTCTTAGACTCGTACTCTGGCCTAATGGTTAAGGTCTTAACTCGTACTCTGGCCTACTGGTTAAGGTCTTAACTCTTACTCTGACCTAATAGCTAAGGTCATAGACTCGTACTCTGGCTTAATGGTTAAGGTCTTAACTCGTACTCTGGCCTAATAGCTAAGGTCTTAACTCTTACTCTGGCCTAATAGCTAAGGTCTTAGACTCGTACTCTGGCCTACTGGTTAACGTCTTAACTCTTACACTGGCCTACTGGTTAAGGTCTTAACTCTTACTCTGGCCTAATAGCTAAGGTCTTAACTCTTACTCTGGCCTAATAGCTAAGGTCTTAGACTCGTACTATGGCCTACAGGTTAAGGTCTTAACTCTTACTCTGGCCTAATAGCTAAGAACTTAGACTCGTACTCTGGCCTACTGGTTAAGGTCTTAACTCTTACTCTGGCCTAATAGCTAAGGTCTTAGACTCGTACTCTGGCCTACTGGTTAAGGTCTTAACTCTTACTCTGGCCTACTGGTTAAGGTCTTAACTTTAACTCCGGTATAATAGCTAAGGTCTTAGACTCGTACTCTGGCCTAATGGTTAAGGTCTTAACTCGTACTCTGGCTTAATGGTTAAGGTCTTAACTCTTACTCTGGCCTAATAGCTAAGGTCTTAACTCTTACTCTGGCCTAATAGCTAAGGTCTTAACTCTTACTCTGGCCTAATAGCTAAGGTCTTAGACTCGTACTCTAGCCTACTGGTTAAGGTCTTAACTCTTACTCTGGCCTACTGGTTAAGGTCTTAACTCTAACTCCGGTCTAATAGCTAAGGTCTTAGACTCGTACTCTGGCCTAATGGTTAAGGTCTTAACTCGTACTCTGGCTTAATGGTTAAGGTCTTAACTCTTACTCTGGCCTAATAGCTAAGGTCTTAACTCTTACTCTGGCCTAATAGCTAAGGTCTTAACTCTTACTCTGGCCTTATAGATAAGGTCTTAGACTCGTACTCTGGCCTACTGGTTAAAGTCTTAACTCTTACTCTGGCCTCCTGGTTAGGGTCTTAACTCTTACTCTGGCCTAATAGCTAAGGTCTTAACTCTTACTCTGGCCTACTGGTTAAGGTCTTAAATCTTACTCTGGCCTAATAGCTAAGGTCTTATACTCGTACTCTGGCCTACTGTTTAAGGTCTTAACTCTTTCTCTGGCCTAATAGCTAAGGTCTTAACTCTTACTCTGGCCTAATAGCTAAGGTCTTAGACACGTACTATGGCCTACTGGTTAAGTTCTTAACTCATACTATGGCCTACAGGTTAAGGTCTTAACTCTTACTCTGGCCTAATAGCTAAGGTCTTAACTCTTACTCTGGCCTAATAGCTAAGGTCTTAGACTCGTACTATGGCCTGCAGGTTAAGGTCTTAACTCTTACTCTGGCCTACTGGTTAAGGTCTTAACTCTTACTCTGGCCTAATAGCTAAGGTCTTAACTCTTACTCTGGCCTAATAGCTAAGGACTTAGACCCGTGCTATGGCCTACAGGTTAAGGTCTTAACTCTTACTCTGGCCTACTGGTTAAGGGCTTAACTCCTACTCTGGCCTAATAGCTAAGGTCTTAGACTCGTTCTATGGCCTACAGGTTAAGGTCTTAACCCTTACTCTGGCCTAATAGCTAAGGTCTTAGACTCGTACTCTGGCCTACTGGTTAAGGTCTTAACTCTTACTCTGGCCTAATAGCTAAGGTCTTAACTCTTACTCTGGCCTAATAACTAAGGTCTTAACTCTTACTCTGGCCTAATAGCTAAGGTCTTAGACTCTTACTCTGGCCTAATGGTTAAGGTCTTAACTCTTACTCTGGCCTAATTGCTAAGGTCTTAACTCTTACTCTGGCCTAATAGCTAAGGTCTTAACTCTTACTCTGCCCTACTGGTTAAGGTCTTAACTCTTACTCTGGCCTAATAGCTAAGGTCTTAGACTCGTACTCTGGCCTACTGGTTGAGGTCTTAACTCTTACTCTGGCCTAATAGCTAAGGTCTTAGACTCGTACTCTGGCCTAATAGCTAAGGTCTTAGACTCTTCCTCTGGCCTAATGGTTAAGGTCTTAACTCTTACTCTGGCCTAATAGCTAAGGTCTTAGACTCTTACTCTGGCCTACTGGTTAAGGTCTTAACTCTTACTCTGGCCTAATAGCTAACGTCTTAACTCTTACTCTGGCCTAATAGCTAAGGTCTTAACTCTTACTCTGGCCTAATAGCTAAGGTCTTAGACCCGTACTATGGCCTACAGGTTAAGGTCTTAACTCTTACTCTGGCCTACTGGTTAAGGTCTTAACTCTTACTCTGGCCTACTAGCTAAGGTCTTAGACTCGTTCTATGGCCTACTGGTTAAGGTCTTAACCCTTACTCTGGCCTAATAGCTAAGGTCTTAGACTCGTACTCTGGCCTACTGGTTAAGGTCTTAACTCTTACTCTGGCCTAATAGCTAAGGTCTTAACTCTTACTCTGGCCTAATAGCTAAGGTCTTAGACTCGTACTATGGCCTACAGGTTAAGGTCTTAACTCTTACTCTGGCCTACTGGTTAAGGTCTTAACTCTTACTCTGGCCTAATAGCTAAGGTCTTAACTCTTACTCTGGCCTAATAGCTAAGGTCTTAGACCCGGACTATGGCCTACAGGTTAAGGTCTTAACTCTTACTCTAGCCTACTGGTTAAGGTCTTAACTCTTACTCTGGCCTAATAGCTAAGGTCTTAGACTCGTTCTATGGCCTACAGGTTAAGGTCTTAACCCTTACTCTGGCCTAATAGCTAAGGTCTTAGACTCGTACTCTGGCCTACTGGTTAAGGTCTTAACTCTTACTCTGGCCTAATAGCTAAGGTCTTAACTCTTACTCTGGCCTAATATCTAAGGTCTTAACTCTTACTCTGGCCTAATAGCTAAGGTCTTAACTCTTACTCTGGCCTAATAGCTAAGGTCTTAGACTCTTACTCTGGCCTAATGGTTAAGGTCTTAACTCTTACTCTGGCCTAATTGCTAAGGTCTTAACTCTTACTCTGGCCTAATAGGTAAGGTCTTAACTCTTACTCTGGCCTACTGGTTAAGGTCTTAACTCTTATTCTGGCCTAATAGCTAAGGTCTTAGACTCGTACTCTGGCCTACTGGTTGAGGTCTTAACTCTTACTCTGGCCTAATAGCTAAGGTCTTAGACTCGTACTCTGGCCTAATAGCTAAGGTCTTAGACTCTTCCTCTGGCCTAATGGTTAAGGTCTTAACTCTTACTCTGGCCTAATAGCTAAGGTCTTAACTCTTACTCTGGCCTAATGGTTAAGGTCTTAGCTCTTACTCTGGCCTAATAGCTAAGGTCTTAGACTCTTACTCTGGCCTACTGGTTAAGGGCTTAACTCTTACTCTGGCCTAAAAGCTAACGTCTTAACTCTTACTCTGGCCTAATAGCTAAGGTCTTAACTCCTACTCTGGCCTAATGGCTAAGGTCTTAACTCTTACTCTGGCCTACTGGTTAAGGTTTTAACTCTTACTCTGGCCTAATAGCTAAGGTCTTAGACTCGTACTCTGGCCTACTGGTTGAGGTCTTAACTCTTACTCTGGCCTAATAGCTAAGGTCTTAGACTCGTACTCTGGCCTAATAGCTAAGGTCTTAGACTCTTCCTCTGGCCTAATGGTTAAGGTCTTAACTCTTACTCTGGCCTAATAGCTAAGGTCTTAGACTCGTACTCTGGCCTACTGGTTAAGGTCTTAACTCTCACTCTGGCCTACTGGTTAAGGTCTTAACTCTTACTCTGGCCTAATAGCTAAGGTCTTAACTCTTACTCTGGCCTAATAGCTAAGGTCTTAACTCTTACTCTGGCCTAATAGCTAAGGTCTTAGACTCGTACTATGGCCTACAGGTTAAGGTCTTAACTCTTACTCTGGCCTAATAGCTAAGAACTTAGACTCGTACTCTGGCCTACTGGTTAAGGTCTTAACTCTTACTCTGGCCTAATAGCTAAGGTCTTAGACTCGTACTCTGGCCTACTGGTTAAGGTCTTAACTCTTACTCTGGCCTACTGGTTAAGGTCTTAACTCTAACTCCGGTATAATAGCTAAGGTCTTAGACTCGTACTCTGGCCTAATGGTTAAGGTCTTAACTCGTACTCTGGCTTAATGGTTAAGGTCTTAACTCTTACTCTGGCCTAATAGCTAAGGTCTTAACTCTTACTCTGGCCTAATAGCTAAGGTCTTAACTCTTACTCTGGCCTAATAGCTAAGGTCTTAGACTCGTACTCTAGCCTACTGGTTAAGGTCTTAACTCTTACTCTGGCCTACTGGTTAAGGTCTTAACTCTAACTCCGGTCTAATAGCTAAGGTCTTAGACTCGTACTCTGGCCTAATGGTTAAGGTCTTAACTCGTACTCTGGCTTAATGGTTAAGGTCTTAACTCTTACTCTGGCCTAATAGCTAAGGTCTTAACTCTTACTCTGGCCTAATAGCTAAGGTCTTAACTCTTACTCTGGCCTAATAGATAAGGTCTTAGACTCGTACTCTGGCCTACTGGTTAAAGTCTTAACTCTTACTCTGGCCTCCTGGTTAGGGTCTTAACTCTTACTCTGGCCTAATAGCTAAGGTCTTAACTCTTACTCTGGCCTAATGGTTGAGGTCTTAACTCTTCCTCTGGCCTACTGGTTAAGGTCTTAACTCTTACTCTGGCCTAATAGCTAAGGTCTTAACTCTTTCTCTGGCCTAATGGTTAAGGTCTTAGCTCTTACTCTGGCCTAATAGCTAAGGTCTTACACTCTTACTCTGGCCTACTGGTTAAGGTCTTAACTCTTACTCTGGCCTAATAGCTAAGGTCTTAACTCTTACTCTGGCCTAATGGCTAAGGTCTTAATAATTACTCTGGCCTACTGGTTAAGGTCTTAACTCTTACTCTGGCCTAATAGCTAAGGTTTTAACTCTTACTCTGGCCTAATAGCTAAGGTCTTAGACTCGTACTCTGGCCTAATGGTTAAGGTCTTAACTCGTACTCTGGCCTACTGGTTAAGGTCTTAACTCTTACTCTGACCTAATAGCTAAGGTCATAGACTCGTACTCTGGCTTAATGGTTAAGGTCTTAACTCGTACTCTGGCCTAATAGCTAAGGTCTTAACTCTTACTCTGGCCTAATAGCTAAGGTCTTAGACTCGTACTCTGGCCTACTGGTTAAGGTCTTAACTCTTACACTGGCCTACTGGTTAAGGTCTTAACTCTTACTCTGGCCTAATAGCTAAGGTCTTAACTCTTACTCTGGCCTAATAGCTAAGGTCTTAGACTCGTACTATGGCCTACAGGTTAAGGTCTTAACTCTTACTCTGGCCTAATAGCTAAGAACTTAGACTCGTACTCTGGCCTACTGGTTAAGGTCTTAACTCTTACTCTGGCCTAATAGCTAAGGTCTTAGACTCGTACTCTGGCCTACTGGTTAAGGTCTTAACTCTTACTCTGGCCTACTGGTTAAGGTCTTAACTTTAACTCCGGTATAATAGCTAAGGTCTTAGACTCGTACTCTGGCCTAATGGTTAAGGTCTTAACTCGTACTCTGGCTTAATGGTTAAGGTCTTAACTCTTACTCTGGCCTAATAGCTAAGGTCTTAACTCTTACTCTGGCCTAATAGCTAAGGTCTTAACTCTTACTCTGGCCTAATAGCTAAGGTCTTAGACTCGTACTCTAGCCTACTGGTTAAGGTCTTAACTCTTACTCTGGCCTACTGGTTAAGGTCTTAACTCTAACTCCGGTCTAATAGCTAAGGTCTTAGACTCGTACTCTGGCCTAATGGTTAAGGTCTTAACTCTTACTCTGGCCTAATAGCTAAGGTCTTAACTCTTACTCTGGCCTAATAGCTAAGGTCTTAACTCTTACTCTGGCCTAATAGATAAGGTCTTAGACTCGTACTCTGGCCTACTGGTTAAAGTCTTAACTCTTACTCTGGCCTCCTGGTTAGGGTCTTAACTCTTACTCTGGCCTAATAGCTAAGGTCTTAACTCTTACTCTGGCCTACTGGTTAAGGTCTTAAATCTTACTCTGGCCTAATAGCTAAGGTCTTATACTCGTACTCTGGCCTACTGTTTAAGGTCTTAACTCTTTCTCTGGCCTAATAGCTAAGGTCTTAACTCTTACTCTGGCCTAATAGCTAAGGTCTTAGACACGTACTATGGCCTACTGGTTAAGTTCTTAACTCATACTATGGCCTACAGGTTAAGGTCTTAACTCTTACTCTGGCCTAATAGCTAAGGTCTTAACTCTTACTCTGGCCTAATAGCTAAGGTCTTAGACTCGTACTATGGCCTGCAGGTTAAGGTCTTAACTCTTACTCTGGCCTACTGGTTAAGGTCTTAACTCTTACTCTGGCCTAATAGCTAAGGTCTTAACTCTTACTCTGGCCTAATAGCTAAGGACTTAGACCCGTGCTATGGCCTACAGGTTAAGGTCTTAACTCTTACTCTGGCCTACTGGTTAAGGTCTTAACTCCTACTCTGGCCTAATAGCTAAGGTCTTAGACTCGTTCTATGGCCTACAGGTTAAGGTCTTAACTAGGGGTGGGCGGAATTTGCGGAATTAACCTCCGCAAATTATCGCGAGATTGCAGAAAATCTCCGCAAACACGCCGGAAATATCGCGAAGATGCGGAAGTTTTTTGCCGCCTGTTCGCGGTATTTTTTGCGTGTTCGCGGGTCGCCAACTTACCCATGCGGTCGCTCATGGGCGCGGCCATCTTGTTTTCACTTGTCCCGCCCTCTGGCGTTGTTTACTTCCTGTTCCGGGTCGCGCAATGCATGTTCGCGGTCGATATTTCCTGTTCGCGATCGCTTTTACTTGATCGCGTTGCTTTTTGCTTGCTCAGGGAGAAAATATCGCGCGAACTTGCCCACGTGGTCGCAACGGGCGCGGCCATCTTGTTTTCCACTCTATTGCATGGTTCTGGGGCCTGATTTTCAATCCTCCCTAAATCTTTTCAATCCTTTGTTTATAGCCACTTTTTTCGGATCTTTATTACTTATTATTTCTCTAACTATTTTCCTGCCTCTATATTTTTGGTTTTTGTGTACCTTTTTTTTTGTTTTTTAGCTACTTTTTCTCTTTGTATTGCCTGCTATTTATTTCCTTTACTCCTTTATTTATTTTACCTTTTCTTTCCCGCCCCGTCCCCAGAACCATGTCCAAGGGCAGGGCTGTTCGCCGGCGCAGCCAGAGCCGCGACCGCCTTCCTTGCGGAAGGCGGCGCCCACAAGGGGTGCATGCACGGGCCTTATTTGGGGAGGCGGAGTTGGCTGCACTAATTTTCTTTGTGCAGCGCCACCTCCCCTCAACCCTGGCAGCAGGTGGCAGGCCTGGGTCCGGGTACGGCCTCCGGGAGCGTCGGCAGCGGTGGGGGAAGGTGCGCCGGGCAGTGTCTCGCATCTCTGGGGTCCGGCGCACCCAGGCACAGCTGACGCACCGGTGGTCCGACATCCTGGACCGTGAGCAGGACCTGCTGGACCTGCTAGGAGTGGAGGTCCCGGG
This sequence comes from Triturus cristatus, assembly GCF_964204655.1. Lineage (NCBI taxonomy): Eukaryota > Metazoa > Chordata > Amphibia > Caudata > Salamandridae > Triturus > Triturus cristatus. The sequence continues at coordinate 545,637,912 of NC_140592.1, forward strand.
GCTTGGTGAGTACCTATTTAATTATTACAACTTTGTGTCTGTTCTTCTGCTCTATGTTATATATTGCGAATATCTTTTTTTCCTTCCAACCAGATAGAATGTTGCTGCTTGCAATACATTCCAGGTTAATAATGTTTAAAAGTCTTCTGTGATTATGACACAGGTGCTCTTCTGCGCTACTACTAATCTTACTTGTTTGCAGCTTTGCGTTTGCGCTTGCTTAGCGTGATTCTTTACGAGTTTATTTTAGAGAAATTAAGTTACGTAATGCTACAGTGACTCATGTCCACTCCTTACTTTGTCCTGTCACTAATAGATAGGGGCGGATTGATACATAGGTTTAGGTACTTTGTATGAGCTTCTAATTGGTTAGTGGTATGCGTGATGCCCCCTCACTCAGTTACGTGACGTGCTGCTAGTACGCCAGTCTTTAGAACCTTTCTAGTTTGTTCAATGAGTGGAGGTAGGCTTTGCAGTTACTTAGCAGTAGCAGATGAGCATCAATCAAACCAAAATTGTGTATATACAAAAAATGTAGTCATGTTAATGTGTCCTCCATGATTGGATCATACACATTGTTGAGGAATACAGTCGAAATGCATACTTAATGTACAATTGGCATGCCTGGAATAGGTGGGCTAGGTTGGGTGGTAGGTTGTACTAATACTTAGGCTTACTTGTAACTTAGTTTTCTGGAATCAGAATGGAAGAATGGATTACTGTTGATAAATAGTAACTTAAGTAGTCGAACTGCGAATCCCCCGATATTACATGTTGACCAGATGAGATCGGTCAATGTAGTTATTGCAATTGTTTAGATAAGTGTTTTTTGACCGTTGTTGAAAAAAATTGTATTTGCTTAAGTTGACACCATCCATCAATGTTTGTCTTTCTTATATCTTTCCTGTTCATCAGCACCCAGGGGCAGACGGGCAGGGACTGGGCAGTCGGCGGGACAGGAACACCACGAGGAGGACACCGCTGAGGGCTCCTCTGCTGGCCCCAGTAAGTCTTCTTGTTTTTAATAATATTTCTTATTCCATAACTTTTACTGCCCCATTTCTCCCGAACTATAGTGTGTTTCCAAATGCTATTTTTTTACCACCAATTATCCTTCGATCTGTACGGTTTCAAAAAGCTTATCCCTGCCTCCGCTACGATGACTGAGTACTACTACATACTATCAGTCTGTCTGTCTGTACTGTAGTAGCTAGTCTTGCCCAGTGGCACTCTTTGTGAAAGGTTGTAATATAAAACTCATATTCACCAGTAGCTCGTACAATCCGTTGGGTCGTTGTCTTGTACTACTTTTTACTCTTGTTGATGTTTAGGCTTTGAAAATTCACAGCAACAGCCCTACCAGATTTCTTAATATTTTGATATGATACCCTATAGGACATACAACTGTTGTAGGGATCTTGCACATACATTTGCACCAGAAAATAGGATGTTGGTGATGGTAGGTTGGACCTTCCTTGCACACCTCAATCAGAAATTCCGCACCCACCACAATTCCACTGCTTGACTATAGTACTGTCTTGTCATACCTATTAGGTCTCGGAACCCTCCCCCCAAGACAACCAACAAGTAGACAACCCAGAACATTAACACACCCAACCTCTGTCGTGGAAGCAATTCACATGCACACCCTTACTTTAATTTGCTCAATCGTGTAAGTTAGTCCACTCCACACCAAATACCACGAAGTCTATGTAAGTTTAAAATTTTTATTTCAATTTGAGAAGGTCTGTACACTGTTATCTTAGCAGCACCAACCGGCAAATCAATAACATTAAAACAAAATACATTGTTACACTAATACAGTTGGGAATTAAATCATGATAACTGAAGTGGTGGAAGGCAGCACCACCATCCCATAGCAATTTAGTTTATATACATTTATAAATGAAGATGTGAGTGAAGGGACCCCTCACCTCAGAAGAACCTAGTACTGGTAGTTGGTGCATCGTTCAGAAGCTCTGGTTCGTAGAAGCGAATCTTGCGTCTGTAATGCGAAAAAAGAAATGGTGTGCGTTAGTATATTGCAACTTGCAAGCATTTCTCAGCCGTGCCAAAAAGTGTAGCATCTATGGATAAGCAATATGGACTAACAGTAACAGTAGTACACCAGTTCTTCCTAAAAAAGTGGCTGGTTAATGTTTGTTGACCGCCTGTACGCAGCGCGTAGACTAGACAGTAGCAGTGTGAGGCAGGTCATGTGGGCTCAAAGGTGTCTTAAGAAGCTGCAAGGTAAAGGTAACGTCACATGTGCATGGCTAGGGCTAATCAAGCAAATGCTACAATGATCATATAACTTAGTGTCTACTCTACTACTACCTGATTTGTACTAGTGATTTATGTTAGTATTAACTCATTTTTCAACCTTGCTACTGATCAATAGGGGGGAGGTGTATATGTTGCCTAATAAATGTGTAATGTTTTCTAGGCGCACTACCGACCACCATTGCTGGGGCCAGCGAAGGCGACGCCGAGGGCGAGGATGCGGCAGTTGCAGATAGCAACGGAGGGGGAGTGGCAGCACCAGTGGCAGGCGGTGGTAAGTTAGATTCATAATCTTTAACTATTGTTGAACTTGACAGCACACTCACTGCAAAGGTGTACTGTATGTCTATGTATACTGTAAAGTTGTGAATTAGGGCCCCATTAGGATGGTGGGCGTATTGCCCCCGCCGGGCTGGCTGGAATTCACTGCCGTCACAGCAGGGGCAAACCTCCCGCCATCCCTGTAGAAAATATTCAGACATGTCTAGGCGGAAAAGGGTTCAATATGGCGGTGGTGTCTCTCTCACCACACCGGCAGCCATATAATCTGCATTTTGGAATGCCTTTGCGTGGCGGCATTACCGTCCGCCACGGAAAGGCATGCACACATTGCAGAGTATGCTTGGGGGCCCCCATGGAGGGTACCTACCGATGCTATGGTACCCCCCGACTTTCAAAGCAAAACGTGACAGGCTCCGTGCGAGGCCCGTCATGTTGTGCTTGGAAAAGCAGCACAACATTTTAGCATTGCTTTCAGCAAAGCCAACCAGAATTTAAAATTAAAATAACAGGGTGCGCCCGCCACTGTGCCGGGCGCATCATCCTAATTAATTGTCCCCACGGGACCCCCACCCTTTTTAGCAGTCGGATGGCGGGCGGACAAAGTCCGCCCGCTATCCGATGTCGTAAGTAAGTATGAGTTCTTGGGGACGTTTGAAGAGTGAACTAGAAGACTAGAATTCCCTTTAATTGGTATAGGACTAGGAGCCAGAGTATTGAGTAACCAATGGCCTCATCTATCTGATTTCAACTCCGCTTTGAAAGTTTTATGGAGAAGAGCACCTGGTGCACTGTTCAACTAAAAAGTGTAAGACAGGTGGAAGGAAGAAGGACGGGCGACATTTAAAATGTTATGTACTACTGTGCTTTATTTTATAGTGCTACTCTACCATGCCACTATGTGTATAAATAATTACCTTGTCCTACTGTTTTATTAAGACTATATTTTACAATTGTCGTGTTTTTTTCTTTTTGATACACAGCTACTCCGAAAATCAACCGCAAGGAGTTGGCCGCCAAGGCACGGCGCCGGAAGCTGGAGGCAATCCAGCAGGAATACCGGCGGCTGGTGGTCCTAGCCGAGGAGGAGGAGGAGAGTGCAGCAGCAATTGAAGCCTCCTCCAGTGCCCCGGGCCCCAGCCACCGCCCTCCAGCGGTACGGCGCCACCGTCTGGCGGCTGCCCGCCGCCACCGTGCCATCTCCGGTGCCCCCCCCCACTGTGGTTGCAACTGCCGCGGCCTTAGACGCCGCGTCGCCCATTTAGAGGACCAGATTCGTGTCCTCCTCCAGTCCCGCCCCACCAGTTAGTCCCTGTCACTGCCCCTTTTTTAATTCCTGTTTGTTTCCTCACTCGTTTGGGCGTTCTCTATTTCTATGGACAGTCGTTGGGGTTAGGGAGGGGGGTGGGTCAGCTTTTGTGGGTTTAGTTTATTTGTTAGGGTCAATTAAATATATTTTTCTATGTTACATGCAATGTTGTTAATGTTTTGTAGGTGGGGTAACTGTTTTACATCACACTGTTTCTTTGCTGGTGCATGGCCGCCCATAGCGTGTGTTTGATTTCAATAATTTGCTGACTGTATAAGACACAAACAGATAGATGCGACACACCTCACTCATTGACTGGTCCTACTATGCATTCTTTGGAGTGGTGTTTGAAACTGACATCATTGACATGTCCATTATTGATTCTGCCTCCCCCAAACTTCTCTCTTACCGGTGCTTGATGTTTATGTCCAACTGTGGCACAGCACTGGCTGCATGGTGAAGATGGTTTCCTTTTTCATACATGCCATGATTGGGGTGGTGGTGGTAGTATAGTAGTAGTATACACTGGCAGGGTAGCAGCATTTCCAAAAAAAGAAAAGGAGATAGTCAATCGCCTTTGAGAGACTGTTAGAGGAGTAGTTGAATGAAGTACATCACAGAATTTACCGAGCAACAATTATATGTTCAAATATTTGACAAAAAAAATGAATGCTGGATATTATGAGGATAGCCTACTAGACAGAGTTACAAACTATAGTTTTGTCGACTTGGCTATGCCTACAGTCTAACAGTTAGTGCTGTATATGAGGAATGACAACAAACAAATCAAATCAATGCCGGCAATTCATGCTGAGGTATATGTTCCTTTGTTAAATAAAATAACCTGTGAAATATCCTACTCATGGGTGGGCAAGCAGAAGAAGATCATCGCTCTGCATTGAAATTGAAGTAGTGTTGCTTTCACCACATCCGCCCCAGCAAGTGTGTGATTAAGTATTGGTGTACTTTTAATTTAGTTACACCTCGACAATAAGTCACACAGCCCGGGGGAAGAGGGTTAGGGTCCGTTGATTGGATGGGAAGGGGGATTTTGGGAAAGGTTTGACATAGAAAAACAGTATGCATACATAGACAAACAAACGACAATCATTGAAGACTACCATACCATATCCATTCCATATGTTAAGGTATAAAAAAGGAAATGCATGCATGATGAGACCCGGATTACATACACTTCTATTTCTTGTTCTGTTCCGGCCTTAAAACTTTAACAGATAGCAAATAGAAATTTTAAATATTGGTAGTGAAGAATCGTAAACACAGAGAAAACGTAATGATGATTGATAATAACAACTCCAAGAACACACTGTTGTAAAGAATGTATACAAGATATTAATCAAATTTTTTAAAAGAAGTGAAAAGTGGATACTGTTACTGTCTTATCCTGGTCAAAAATGTGGACTGGTTTTTTGCATCTCGGCATTCCTCTTGCTCCTCTCGTCCATCAATCTAGGGTGTGTCGCCTCACCACTCGCCACTGCCCGGCTGGAATAAAAAGGTGATTGATTGGTAAGGTAATTAATATGCATTGTAATGTTTTACAAAGTTTTGGACAAGGCCCGGCCTGTAATTTTAGATTGAAAACCAAAGGGGATATTCAGAAAGAAAGTGAAAACAAATGCACAAGTGATGGTGTAGTGCAACAAGAACACTTTCCGAGGTGGCATGTATGCATATGCATCATCTCTACTGTAGTCTGTTTCCAGCATAGACCTTCAACAGTAACAGGAGAGATCAGGCCCACAGTGCTTACCATTAGCACATCCTACGTTACCACTTTAGAGTCCTTTTTTTTTTCTCTCAAAGAGTTGGACAAACGCAAAGCACATTATCCATTCCAGACATAGCATTTTACAGTTAAAGTTAGTAAAATCAATGCACTGCAGTCATCCCACCGCTACACTCTATTCAACTTCTACACAGACATTTGGGTGTGCTGTGGTTGTGGTTCACGTGTTTACCTTTAGGCTTTTCCGTTTTATGCCACTCATGAAACATCCTCCTGACTTCATCATCAGCTCTGATACTTCTACTGACTGAAGATCGGCCTGCAGTACAAGTGTAATTTTTAGAACACAACAAGAGTAGAAATATAAATATTACTGACTTGAGTCATTCTTTATTGTGTACAGAAAGATAGATTAACACTAGTACACTTTGACATCATTCACTTTGTGCACAACAAACAACGCCAACACAAAGATCAATAGCTCAGAGTCAGGTGTCCAATGCATGCCATTAATTATCATCATTTATTACCTGTTACTTCTCATCTTAAGTTAACGGGCCGTCTCTTTCGCCATCATCATGACGGACGGTGCTGTTTAGGTCACAGTCATTTGCATTGCGCAGCAGATTGAGTGAGTGCCCTTCCTGTATTGAATTAAAAGCAATGTATCACCAAGATGCAGGAGAGAAGTACACATTTCTTGTTTGCCAGAAGAGGAAAATTAGTAATTACTAGTGTGTTCTGTAGAAAGTTGATTAGTGGCAGTGCACAATTACATCAATTCATGCGAAACACACCACAAAATCTACATCATTCAGTCTGCTATTCTGCGGCCAATGCATGGCATCAATCATTACCTGTTGCATCTCATCTCGTTAACGCTGCAGGCCGTCTCTTTCGCCATCATCATGATGGACGGTGCTGTTAAGTCACAGTCATTTGCATTGCGCAGCAGATTGAGTGAGTGCCCTTCCTGTATTGAATTAAAAGCAATGTATCACCAAGATGCAGGAGAGAAGTACACATTTCTTGTTTGCCAGAAGAGGAAAATTAGTAATTACTAGTGTGTTCTGTAGAAAGTTGATTAGTGGCAGTGCACAATTACATCAATTCATGCGAAACACACCACAAAATCTACATCATTCAGTCTGCTATTCTGCGGCCAATGCATGGCATCAATCATTACCTGTTGCATCTCATCTCGTTAACGCTGCAGGCCGTCTCTTTCGCCATCATCATGATGGACGGTGCTGTTAAGTCACAGTCATTTGCATTGCGCAGCAGATTGAGTGAGTGCCCTTCCTGTATTGAATTAAAAGCAATGTATCACCAAGATGCAGGAGAGAAGTACACATTTCTTGTTTGCCAGAAGAGGAAAATTAGTAATTACTAGTGTGTTCTGTAGAAAGTTGATTAGTGGCAGTGCACAATTACATCAATTCATTCATGCGCAACACACACAACAAAATCTACATCACTCAGTCTGCTTTTCTGCGGACAATGCATGGCATCAATCATTACCTGTTGCATCTTATTTTCAGTTAATGGCCAGTCTCTCTCGGCTCTGAAGGAGGATAGCTATAGAAGTCATCAGATTCATGGTCCACTTGTTTTGGAAGGACGAGGAAAGTTTGAATTTGTTGTTACCATCATCCAATCATCATTCATGAGGGAAATGGAATTGACCAGGAGATGCAGTATGATCGAGCGGAGGAGCTGGATTCTGAGGACTGTAGTGTCAAATGGCAGACACCTGAAACTTGTATCTTAAATTAGAAGATTAGAAGACGGTGATAATGCATTGGTTGCGATTCACAAGTTTATAACCGGAACAACAGACACAAACAAAGGGGGAAAAAAGGGAGGAAGACAGTAAGTGCGAGCCTAATTGTCAGGGAAGTATAGCTCGTCCTCAAACTCTGGGGGATCTTCCAGTAGTAGGTAATCATCTGACACAATACTACCGTCACCTGAGCCGCTGTCCTCATCTTCCTCTGTTGATTCATGCATTGTGTAATTCGGTGGTATGAAGTGCTGATTCATTTTGATCATTGTTAACCTCTCCACGTTTTTGGGAGATAGACTGGTCCTTCTCAAGGTTACAATGGAACCAGCAGCACTGAAAACACGTTCGGAAGAGACACTTGCGACAGGGCAAGCCAGATAGCTTATCGCCAGCCTGCTGAGCTGTGGCCATTCAGACCTTTTCCTATACCAATACTGCACTGGGTTTTGATCAACGTACACCTCTGTTGGATCGTCCAGATAGGCCTGGACCATCCGCTCAATGTTCAGGGTTGCTGCTGGTAAGCTTTTGTGCTGTTTTTTCTGTGCATCAGCACTGTGCTTACGGCCCATCTTTACATACCAATCTGATAATGATTGTACTCGGCCGAATGATCCAGTTATTGTTTTTGTAGTCGATGGTGATGGTGAGTGTTGCGATTGTGAGCCAACCGCACTGCCCTCAGCCGACGAAGTTGCACTTGATTCTGCATGGCCTGCTTCAGTATCAGTACTTGTTGTGGGTTGATGTGGCGGGCTTTTAATTAGCAGCCCTTCGTTTTCAAACTTGATGGCTGCTTCAGCTATACAACTTTTGTAGCGGGCAACATCAGTGTCGGAAAAAGAACGGAATAGTCCTAATTTTGCACGTGGATCCAGAATTGTGGCACAAATGTAATGGTCTTGTGACAAAATTTTATTTTGTATCCTTACATTTTCTGATAAGCGCCTGGATAAGCTCTCCACCAAGTCATGGGCTTGCCTTCTGTCCTCTACACCTTTGTAGGATTCAGACACATTATTCAGCTCATGCTCTAGCATTTGCAACAATGGGATCGCTTGGCCCATTGTACAGTCCTCCTTGCTGACTTCACGTGTGAAGACCTCAAAAGGAGACAGCATCTCAGTCAGGCATTGAATTAGGGTCCATTGCTCCCTCTGAAGGGTCATGCCTTTAACACTAGCATCACTGCCTTTGTACCAGACATAATCATTGAGTGACCTGTGCTGTTCGTACAGACGATCAAGCATGTAATACGTTGAGTTCCAACGTGTTGCCACCTCCTGGATGAGTGCCTTGACTGGCACCCTACGCTCACGTTGGAAGATCCTCAGCTGCTTCCGAGCTTTAAAAGAATGGCTGAAATGAGTGCATATTCTTCGGCAGATGGACAGTAAATTGCTTACTATGGGTTCTTTTTTCAGAAAGTCTTGCACTATAATGTTTATGCAGTGTGCCAAACACGGAACCCTGAAATAGGAACCAAGTTCCATGGCCTTAAGTACATTACTGCCATTGTCTGTGGCAACAAAACCAATACCAAGCCCTCTGGGCTGCAGCCATTCCAAAACCTTGGTGCGAAACTCTTCTAAAATGTTTTCAGCCGTATGAGATTTCTCCATGGCGAACATGGCTACAGTTGCATGTTTCCGAGTACCTTCAAAAATCGCAGCTGTGTCAACAACACCTCGTGCAGATAGTAGATCTTTAACCCCCACAAAAGAGATCCAGTGTGCAGTGATACACATGTAATCTGTGGCTTGGCAACTGGTCCACATGTCTGTTGTCAGGTGGATATTGTGCACAGCACTCTTCTGCAAAGCTTGTCCAACCAATTCCAGCACATCATGATGTAGTGCCGGAACAGCAATTCTTGCGAAATAGGACCGGCTTGGAACTTTCCATTTCGGGCAGATGGCAGACACAAATTCAAGGAAACCCACCCCTTCCACAAATGAAAAAGGAAGAAGGTCCAGCGCTAACATTTTAGCCAGCTTCGCATTGTACAATCGTGCCGTTGGGTGGTTGCGTTGGAACTGCCCCTCCAACCTAAACATGCTGTCAATGGTAGGCTGGCTTACTTTCCTTAGTGGTGCCATTAACCCACTAAGGCTCAACGACACAGATTGTCTCATTGAGGTACTCGCCGCCGGTCGCCTTGGTGTCTCACCCACACTCTGAGTATGGCTCTTACTGCGGTGCCACTCTGATGTTACTGAGGAGGATGTGGGCGTTACCACTGCAGTGACTGCACTACTGGAGACAGGGCTAGAAATGCCTCCCTGTTCTTCACCTGCCACCACAATAATATCGCTCCCTGATTCCTGACCAACTTCAAAGGGTTTAGTTTTCCTACTTTCTTTTAACTTAAGTAGGTGATCCTCCCACACAATAGTGTGGTGTGTTCTGAGATGACTTGCTTGTCCTCCGGTACCATAGTTTGTACCAAGCTTACCACGCCGAACACCTTGCCGACAAATTGCGCATATAGCAACGTTCTCCTCCTTGGCGCTAACAGAAAAGAAGTCCCAAACTGGGGAGGAGAACTTTCTGGCACTGCTGGATGTGCCACTTTCAACACCAGATGAACTTGAGGGGGTCCTTGAAAATATGTGACCCTGTCCACCTACACTGTGACTTTTACTACCACTTCCTACTGAGGTGGTTGAGCTGGATGTAGGTCCCTGCCGGGCCTTGGAAAATATGGCAGCTGGAGGTAGTGGTGGTGTAACCTGTGTTGGTGAGATCCGTGCTGCATCCCGCTCAGTAGCAGCCTTTCTGGATAGGGTTAGAATGTCGGTCTCCAATCCCTTTGGGGCGGGAGTAATGTGCGTGATGACTGGCTCGTCTTCATCAACATCATCACCCCCCTCTTCTACATCTACCTCCATAACTCTAAGTTTTTCTGGGACCTTCCTTTTCAGAAGCAATGTCTTGTGGCGTACTTCACTCTCAGACCGAGCTGGTGGGACCCAAGTGTCATCACGATCATCAGAAGCGGGGCTTGAAGAAGAAGATGATGGACTAAGCCTCCTTTTCCTTGCTGGTGGTCTGGAAGACAATAGATGTTCTGGAACAGTGGTTTGACTTCGCTCCGCTTTGTCTGCAGGAAGCTCGATTTCCTGAAATGCCCCTACGTCAGGAGCAACAACTACTATGGTGGGCTGTTGTGGCGGCTGCTGCTGTTCTGGTTGCGGCGGCTGCTGCTGCTGGTCTGGTTGCGGCGGCTGCTGCTGCTGGTCTGGTTGCGGCGGCTGCTGCTGCTGGTCTGGTTGCGGCGGCTGCTGCTGCTGTTCTGGTTGCGGCGGCTGCTGCTGCTGTTCTGGTTGCGCCGGCTGCTGCTGCTGTTCTGGTTGCGCCGGCTGCTGCTGCTGTTCTGGTTGCGCCGGCTGCTGCTGCTGTTCTGGTTGCGCCGGCTGCTGCTGCTGTTCTGGTTGCGCCGGCTGCTGCTGCTGTTCTGGTTGCGCCGGCTGCACACTGATCTGCTGAGTTTGCGCCTGCGTTGAACTTGATTGTGTACTACTTTGCGGTAATGACATTTCTTCAACACCGCTGCCCGTTAGTAGACTGGCTACCTCTGCGACAGTAAAGCCCTTGGGCCTAGGTTGGTGGGGTTGCTGGACCGCTGTGCTGCTCCCAGCTTGGTTCCCGGACAACGCTTTGGTGCCAAAAAAAACCTTGGCCGGCACACCACCAGTCGTGGTTAATGGCACTTCCTTTTTCTGTTCCTTCTTCTCACCAGCAACTTTCTTGGTACTGGACCTGGTACCTTTCTTTGGGGCCATCTTATTCCGACGTCAGGCAGGAGGCAGATGCACAACAAGTTCTGGTCACACGTGGGCGTGATGCGCAGCAGGACTTCTGTCTGGCTGGCAGTACAACGGGTAGCCAGGTGATGCCGATGACACCTCCTACTCTGTCTTTTGTGCACCTAAAAGCAAAGAAGACAGGAGAAGAACATCAGTGAAATGTTGCATTTGTTTTTGTGGTTCAGTTACTTAGTACTGTACTAGTGCAAACAAAAGATAGTCTAGCCATTTATGAATTTTTTTTAACTAGAGCTATGTTATACTACTAGTACTGTGTACAGCCACACTACACTCTCAGGAAGGTGATGTCTAAAAATTCAACAGATCACATAGAAAACACTTGATCAATAAAGCTGTGGCTACCTGCTCTGGTAGCAGTGGATGAAAGCAGGCCTGCTGGCAGACAAGGCCAGGCAAGCTTGCAGGCCTAGGCCTCAAAATGGCCACCAGCCACATGTCCAGGCCCAACAACATCAGCAAGGCCACCCCAAAAAACACACTTCCCCAACTCAATCCAATGCCATCCATGCCCAAAATGATGTCTAAAATCAACAGAACACACAGAAAACAGTAGATTACTAAAGCTGTGGCTACCTGCTCTGGTAGCAGTGGATGAAAGCAGGCCTGTTGGCAGACAAGGCCAGGCAAGCTTGCAGGCCTAGGCCTCAAAATGGCCACCAGCCACATGGCGAGCCCCAACAGCATCAGCAAGGCCACCCCAAAAAACACACTTCCCCAACTCAATCCAATGCCATCCATGCCCAAAATGATGTCTAAAATCAACAGAACACACAGAAAACAGTAGATTACTAAAGCTGTGGCTACCTGCTCTGGTAGCAGTGGATGAAAGCAGGCCTGTTGGCAGACAAGGCCAGGCAAGCTTGCAGGCCTAGGCCTCAAAATGGCCACCAGCCACATGGAGAGCCCCAACAGCATCAGCAAGGCCACCCCAAAATACACACTTCCCCAACTCAATCCAATGCCATCCATGCCCAAAATGATGTCTAAAATCAACAGAACACACAGAAAACAGTAGATTACTAAAGCTGTGGCTACCTGCTCTGGTAGTAGTGGATGAAAGCAGGCCTGCTGGCAGACAAGGCCAGGCAAGCTTGCAGGCCTAGGCCTCAAAATGGCCACCAGCCACATGGCGAGCCCCAACAGCATCAGCAAGGCCACCCCAAAATACACACTTCCCCAACTCAATCCAATGGCATCCATGCCCAAAATGATGTCTAAAATCAACAGAACACACAGAAAACAGTAGATTACTAAAGCTGTGGCTACCTGCTCTGGTAGCAGTGGATGAAAGCAGGCCTGCTGGCAGACAAGGGCAGGCAAGCTTGCAGGCCTAGGCCTCAAAATGGCCACCAGCCACATGGAGAGCCCCAACAACATCAGCAAGGCCACCCCAAAATACACACTTCCCCAACTCAATCCAATGGCATCCATGCCCAAAATGATGTCTAAAATCAACAGAACACACAGAAAACAGTAGATTACTAAAGCTGTGGCTACCTGCTCTGGTAGCAGTGGATGAAAGCAGGCCTGCTGGCAGACAAGGCCAGGCAAGCTTGCAGGCCTAGGCCTCAAAATGGCCACCAGCCACATGGCGAGCCCCAACAACATCAGCAAGGCCACCCCAAAATACACACTTCCCCAACTCAATCCAATGCCATCCATGCCCAAAATGATGTCTAAAATCAACAGAACACACAGAAAACAGTAGATTACTAAAGCTGTGGCTACCTGCTCTGGTAGCAGTGGATGAAAGCAGGCCTGCTGGCAGACAAGGCCAGGCAAGCTTGCAGGCCTAGGCCTCAAAATGGCCACCAGCCACATGGCGAGCCCCAACAACATCAGCAAGGCCACCCCAAAATACACACTTCCCCAACTCAATCCAATGCCATCCATGCCCAAAATGATGTCTAAAATCAACAGAACACACAGAAAACAGTAGATTACTAAAGCTGTGGCTACCTGCTCTGGTAGCAGTGGATGAAAGCAGGCCTGCTGGCAGACAAGGGCAGGCAAGCTTGCAGGCCTAGGCCTCAAAATGGCCACCAGCCACATGGCGAGCCCCAACAACATCAGCAAGGCCACCCCAAAATACACACTTCCCCAACTCAATCCAATGGCATCCATGCCCAAAATGATGTCTAAAATCAACAGAACACACAGAAAACAGTAGATTACTAAAGCTGTGGCTACCTGCTCTGGTAGCAGTGGATGAAAGCAGGCCTGCTGGCAGACAAGGCCAGGCAAGCTTGCAGGCCTAGGCCTCAAAATGGCCACCAGCCACATGGAGAGCCCCAACAACATCAGCAAGGCCACCCCAAAATACACACTTCCCCAACTCAATCCAATGGCATCCATGCCCAAAATGATGTCTAAAATCAACAGAACACACAGAAAACAGTAGATTACTAAAGCTGTGGCTACCTGCTCTGGTAGCAGTGGATGAAAGCAGGCCTGCTGGCAGACAAGGCCAGGCAAGCTTGCAGGCCTAGGCCTCAAAATGGCCACCAGCCACATGGCGAGCCCCAACAACATCAGCAAGGCCACCCCAAAATACACACTTCCCCAACTCAATCCAATGGCATCCATGCCCAAAATGATGTCTAAAATCAACAGAACACACAGAAAACAGTAGATTACTAAAGCTGTGGCTACCTGCTCTGGTAGCAGTGGATGAAAGCAGGCCTGCTGGCAGACAAGGCCAGGCAAGCTTGCAGGCCTAGGCCTCAAAATGGCCACCAGCCACATGGCGAGCCCCAACAACATCAGCAAGGCCACCCCAAAATACACACTTCCCCAACTCAATCCAATGGCATCCATGCCCAAAATGATGTCTAAAATCAACAGAACACACAGAAAACAGTAGATTACTAAAGCTGTGGCTACCTGCTCTGGTAGCAGTGGATGAAAGCAGGCCTGCTGGCAGACAAGGCCAGGCAAGCTTGCAGGCCTAGGCCTCAAAATGGCCACCAGCCACATGGCGAGCCCCAACAACATCAGCAAGGCCACCCCAAAATACACACTTCCCCAACTCAATCCAATGCCATCCATGCCCAAAATGATGTCTAAAATCAACAGAACACACAGAAAACAGTAGATTACTAAAGCTGTGGCTACCTGCTCTGGTAGCAGTGGATGAAAGCAGGCCTGCTGGCAGACAAGGCCAGGCAAGCTTGCAGGCCTAGGCCTCAAAATGGCCACCAGCCACATGGAGAGCCCCAACAACATCAGCAAGGCCACCCCAAAATACACACTTCCCCAACTCAATCCAATGCCATCCATGCCCTAAATGTGATTGAAAATGAAATATATTCAAAAAACAAAAGGAACAGTTGCTTCATCATGCACACACACACCCATGAGGCCATGCCCATGGCTAGCTCGGGCCTACTACTACAACCCACAAAATTAAAATAAATTAAAAAAAAAAAAAAGGAATGATGATAATTAATTATCAAAAATAAATTGTAGTTACACAACAACTGCAATGCCCACAATCAAACACAACAACCACTTACTTGTAAAATATCCTATTCCAAAAATCCTGAAATCCAATTGCAATGATGCAGCAGACAAAAAGAGAGATCTTTCCAGCTCCAAATCCAAAGGCAGAATGAGCAGGAGATGGACAAAGCACTGGGAGGAGCCTGCTGGACAGGAACAGGAAGTTGGAGAATCTGTGTCACTTCCTCCCTCTCTCCACTTTGTAAAAAAAAAATGAATCCTGGAGTCCTTGCACAAAAAAGGAAAGCCAAATGTGAATGTAAGGAGTTCTTTTCATCCAAAATCAGTATTTGCAGATGGTTTCATGCTGCTAGAGCCGATATTCCTCTCCAAATTGTAAATTTTACATTGTTGAGTTCTCCAGCTTCACATTACTTCCGCCGGCGTGTCGAAAACGATATGATCGCGTTCTCTTCTTTGTCCCTGTCGCGTTGGATATGACGTGTTCGCGGTCTCTTTCTCCTGTTCGCGTTCGATTTCATGTGCCCGCGTCCTCATTCTCTGGCTCGCGATGTAGAATGACATGTTCGAGATCTCAATCTTCTCATACTCGCGCGGTGCATGATCGCGAGATGAAATACCTGATCGCGCGACAAATGACGTGATCGCGTGAAAAATGACTTGAATG
Source organism: Triturus cristatus (assembly GCF_964204655.1). Lineage (NCBI taxonomy): Eukaryota > Metazoa > Chordata > Amphibia > Caudata > Salamandridae > Triturus > Triturus cristatus. The sequence goes on from NC_140592.1 coordinate 545,653,278, forward strand.
CGGCCGCGAACTCTCGCGAGACAGCGCAAAATGGCTACCAAAATCCAACATCTCGTGGAGAACGCGACCGGGTCAAGAAAACTTGTCGGAGAACGCAGGGATTCAGGTAAGGCGATCGCGCGCGCGCGAGAATGTATTGTTTTACAGCGCGAGCAAGAAAAAAATTATCGCTAAGCTGCGGAATGCGGAAATTTTGACATTTTCGCGCTTTCCGCGGAACGCGAGAATGCCAAAATATCGCAACTTCCGCGAACGGAACGGAATTTTGGCCCAGGCCTAGTCTTAACCCTTACTCTGGCCTAATAGCTAAGGTCTTAGACTCGTACTCTGGCCTACTGGTTAAGGTCTTAACTCTTACTCTGGCCTAATAGCTAAGGTCTTAACTCTTACTCTGGCCTAATAACTAAGGTCTTAACTCTTACTCTGGCCTAATAGCTAAGGTCTTAGACTCTTACTCTGGCCTAATGGTTAAGGTCTTAACTCTTTCTCTGGCCTAATTGCTAAGGTCTTAACTCTTACTCTGGCCTAATAGGTAAGGTCTTAACTCTTACTCTGGCCTACTGGTTAAGGTCTTAACTCTTACTCTGGCCTAATAGCTAAGGTCTTAACTCTTACTCTGGCCTAATAGCTAAGGTCTTAGACTCGTACTATGGCCTACAGGTTAAGGTCTTAACTCTTACTCTGGCCTACTGGTTAAGGTCTTAACTCTTACTCTGGCCTAATAGCTAAGGTCTTAACTCTTACTCTGGCCTAATAGCTAAGGTCTTAGACCCGTACTATGGCCTACAGGTTAAGGTCTTAACTCTTACTCTGGCCTACTGGTTAAGGTTTTAACTCTTACTCTGGCCTAATAGCTAAGGTCTTAGACTCGTTCTATGGCCCACAGGTTAAAGTCTTAACTCTTACTCTGGCCTAATAGCTAAGGTCTTAACTCTTACTCTGGCCTAATAGCTAAGGTCTTAACTCTTACTCTGGCCTAATAGCTAAGGTCTTAACTCTTACTCTGGCCTACTGGTTAAGGTCTTAACTCTTACTCTGGCCTAATAGCTAAGGTCTTAACTCTTACTCTGGACTAATAGCTAAGGTCTTAGACTCTTACTCTGGCCTAATGGTTAAGGTCTTAACTCTTACTCTGGCCTAATAGCTAAGGTCTTAACTCTTACTCTGGCCTAATAGCTAAGGTCTTAACTCTTACTCTGGCCTACTGGTTAAGGTCTTAACTCTTACTCTGGCCTAATAGCTAAGGTCTTAGACTCGTACTCTGGCCTAATGGTTAAGGTCTTAACTCTTACTCTGGCCTACTTGTTCAGGTCTTAACTCTTACTCTGGCCTACTGGTTAAGGTCTTAACTCTTACTCTGGCCTAATAGCTAAGGTCTTATCTCTTACTCTTGCCTAATAGCTAAGGTGTTAGACTCGTACTATGGCCTACAGGTTAAGGTCTTAACTCTTACTCTGGCCTACTGGTTAAGGTCTTAACTCTTACTCTGGCCTAATAGCTAAGGTCTTAGACTCGTACTCTGGCCTACTTGTTGAGGTCTTAACTCTTACTCTGGCCTAATAGCTAAGGTCTTAGACTCATACTCTGGCCTAATAGCTAAGGTCTTAGACTCGTACTCTGGCCTAATAGCTAAGGTCTTAGACTCGTACTATGGCCTACAGGTTAAGGTCTTAACTCCTATTCTGGCCTAATAGCTAAGGTCTTAACTCTTACTCTGGCCTAATAGCTAAGGTCTTAACTCTTACTCTGGCCTAATGGCTAAGGTCTTAACTCTTACTCTGGCCTACTGGTTAAGGTCTTAACTCTTACTCTGGCCTAATAGCTAAGGTCTTAACTCTTACTCTGGCCTAATAGCTAAGGTCTTAGAATCGTACTCTGGCCTACTGGTTAAGGTCTTAACTCTTACTCTGGCCTACTGGTTAAGGTCTTAACTCTTACTCTGGCCTAATAGCTAAGGTCTTAGACTCGTACTCTGGCCTACTGGTTAAGGTCTTAACCCCTTCGGTGCTCATGACGGAACGGTTCCGTCATGAGCCACGGTTGAGCTGTGCTCATGACGGAACCGTTCCGTCATGACCACGCCCGCGCAAGATTCCGTCAGCACAGCGGCGGAATCTGCGCAGCATGGAAGGGGTTAACTCTTACTCTGGCCTACTGGTTAAGGTCTTAACTCTTACTCTGACCTAATAGCTAAGGTCTTAGACTCGTACTCTGGCCTAATGGTTAAGGTCGTAACTCGTACTCTGGCCTAATAGCTAAGGTCTTAACTCTTACTCTGGCCTAATGGTTAAGGTCTTAACTCTTCCTCTGGCCTACTGGTTAAGGTCTTAACTCTTACTCTGGCCTAATAGCTAAGGTCTTAACTCTTTCTCTGGCTAATGGTTAAGGTCTTAGCTCTTACTCTGGCCTAATAGCTAAGGTCTTAGACTCTTACTCTGGCCTACTGGTTAAGGTCTGAACTCTTACTCTGGCCTAATAGCTAACGTCTTAGCTCTTAATCTGGCCTAATAGCTAAGGTCTTAACTCTTACTCTGGCCTAATGGCTAAGGTCATAACCCTTACTCTGGCCTACTGGTTAAGGTCTTAACTCTTACTCTGGCCTAATAGCTAAGGTCTTAACTCTTACTCTTGCCTAATAGCTAAGGTCTTAGACTCGTACTCTGGCCTACTGGTTAAGGTCTTAACTCTTACTCTGGCCTACTGGTTAAGGTCTTAACTCTAACTCCGGTCTAATAGCTAAGGTCTTAGACTCGTACTCTGGCCTAATGGTTAAGGTCTTAACTCTTACTCTGGCTTAATGGTTAAGGTCTTAACTCTTACTCTGGCCTAATAGCTAAGGTCTTAACTCTTACTCTGGCCTAATAGCTAAGGTCTTAACTCTTACTCTGGCCTAATAGCTTAGGTCTTAGACTCGTACTCTGGCCTACTGGTTAAGGTCTTAACTCTTACTCTAGCCTCCTGGTTAAGGTCTTAACTCTTACTCTGGCCTTATAGCTAAGGTCTTAACTCTTACTCTGGCCTAATAGCTAAGGTCTTAACTCCTACTCTGGCCTACTGGTTAAGGTCTTAACTCTTACTCTGGCCTAATAGCTAAGGTCTTAGACCCGTACTATGGCCTACTGGTTCAGTTCTTAACTCATACTATGGCCTACAGGTTAAGGTCTTAACTCTTACTCTGGCCTAATAGCTAAGGTCTTAACTCTTACTCTGGCCTAATAGCTAAGGTCTTAGACTCATACTCTGGCCTACTGGTTAAGGTCTTAACTCTTACTCTGGCCTACTGGTTAAGGTCTTAACTCTTACTCTGGCCTAATAGCTAAGGTCTTAGACTCGTACTCTGGCCTACTGGTTAAGGTCTTAACTCTTACTCTGGCCTACTGGTTAAGGTCTTAACTCTTACTCTGACCTAATAGCTAAGGTCTTAGACTCGTACTCTGGCCTAATGGTTAAGGTCGTAACTCGTACTCTGGCCTAATAGCTAAGGTCTTAACTCTTACTCTGGCCTAATGGTTAAGGTCTTAACTCTTCCTCTGGCCTACTGGTTAAGGTCTTAACTCTTACTCTGGCCTAATAGCTAAGGTCTTAACTCTTTCTCTGGCCTAATGGTTAAGGTCTTAGCTCTTACTCTGGCCTAATAGCTAAGGTCTTAGACTCTTACTCTGGCCTACTGGTTAAGGTCTGAACTCTTACTCTGGCCTAATAGCTAACGTCTTAGCTCTTAATCTGGCCTAATAGCTAAGGTCTTAACTCTTACTCTGGCCTAATGGCTAAGGTCTTAACCCTTACTCTGGCCTACTGGTTAAGGTCTTAACTCTTACTCTGGCCTAATAGCTAAGGTCTTAACTCTTACTCTTGCCTAATAGCTAAGGTCTTAGACTCGTACTCTGGCCTACTGGTTAAGGTCTTAACTCTTACTCTGGCCTACTGGTTAAGGTCTTAACTCAAACTCCGGTCTAATAGCTAAGGTCTTAGACTCGTACTCTGGCCTAATGGTTAAGGTCTTAACTCTTACTCTGGCTTAATGGTTAAGGTCTTAACTCTTACTCTGGCCTAATAGCTAAGGTCTTAACTCTTACTCTGGCCTAATAGCTAAGGTCTTAACTCTTACTCTGGCCTAATAGCTTAGGTCTTAGACTCGTACTCTGGCCTACTGGTTAAGGTCTTAACTCTTACTCTAGCCTCCTGGTTAAGGTCTTAACTCTTACTCTGGCCTTATAGCTAAGGTCTTAACTCTTACTCTGGCCTAATAGCTAAGGTCTTAACTCTTACTCTGGCCTACTGGTTAAGGTCTTAACTCTTACTCTGGCCTAATAGCTAAGGTCTTAGACCCGTACTATGGCCTACTGGTTCAGTTCTTAACTCATACTATGGCCTACAGGTTAAGGTCTTAACTCTTACTCTGGCCTAATAGCTAAGGTCTTAACTCTTACTCTGGCCTAATAGCTAAGGTCTTAGACTCGTACTATGGCCTACAGGTTAAGGTCTTAACTCTTACTCTGGCCTACTGGTTAAGGTCTTAACTCTTACTCTGGCCTACTGGTTAAGGTCTTAACTCTTACTCTGGCCTAATAGCTAAGGTCTTAGACCCGTACTATGGCCTACAGGTTAAGGTCTTAACTCTTACTCTGGCCTACTGGTTAAGGTTTTAACTCTTACTCTGGCCTAATAGCTAAGGTCTTAGACTCGTTCTATGGCCTACAGGTTAAAGTCTTAACCCTTACTCTGGCCTAATAGCTGAGGTCTTAGACTCGTACTCTGGCCTACTAGTTAAGGTCTTAACTCTTACTCTGGCCTAATAGCTAAGGTCTTAACTCTTACTCTGGCCTAATAGCTAAGGTCTTAACTCTTACTCTGGCCTAATAGCTAAGGTCTTAACTCTTACTCTGGACTAATAGCTAAGGTCTTAGACTCTTACTCTGGCCTAATGGTTAAGGTCTTAACTCTTACTCTGGCCTAATAGCTAAGGTCTTAACTCTTACTCTGGCCTAATAGCTAAGGTCTTAACTCTTACTCTGGCCTACTGGTTAAGGTCTTTACTCTTACTCTGGCCTAATAGCTAAGGTCTTAGACTCGTACTCTGGCCTAATGGTTAAGGTCTTAACTCTTACTCTGGCCTACTTGTTAAGGTCTTAACTCTTACTCTGGCCTACTGGTTAAGGTCTTAACTCTTACTCTGGCCTAATAGCTAAGGTCTTATCTCTTACTCTTGCCTAATAGCTAAGGTCTTAGACTCGTACTATGGCCTACAGGTTAAGGTCTTAACTCTTACTCTGGCCTACTGGTTAAGGTCTTAACTCTTACTCTGGCCTAATAGCTAAGGTCTTAGACTCGTACTCTGGCCTACTGGTTGAGGTCTTAACTCTTACTCTGGCCTAATAGCTAAGGTCTTAGACTCATACTCTGGCCTAATAGCTAAGGTCTTAGACTCGTACTCTGGCCTAATAGCTAAGGTCTTAGACTCGTACTATGGCCCACAGGTTAAGGTCTTAACTCTTATTCTGGCCTAATAGCTAAGGTCTTAACTCTAACTCTGGCCTAATAGCTAAGGTCTTAACTCTTACTCTGGCCTAATGGCTAAGGTCTAAACTCTTACTCTGGCCTACTGGTTAAGGTCTTAACTCTTACTCTGGCCTAATAGCTAAGGTCTTAACTCTTACTCTGGCCTAATAGCTAAGGTCTTAGACTCGTACTCTGGCCTACTGGTTAAGGTCTTAACTCTTACTCTGGCCTACTGGTTAAGGTCTTAACTCTTACTCTGGCCTAATAGCTAAGGTCTTAGACTCGTACTCTGGCCTACTGGTTAAGGTCTTAACTCTTACTCTGGCCTACTGGTTAAGGTCTTAACTCTTACTCTGACCTATTAGCTAAGGTCTTAGACTCGTACTCTGGCCTAATGGTTAAGGTCTTAACTCGTACTCTGGCCTAATAGCTAAGGTCTTAACTCTTACTCTGGCCTAATGGTTAAGGTCTTAACTCTTCCTCTGGCCTACTGGTTAAGGTCTTAACTCTTACTCTGGCCTAATAGCTAAGGTCTTAACTCTTTCTCTGGCCTAATGGTTAAGGTCTTAGCTCTTACTCTGGCCTAATAGCTAAGGTCTTAGACTCTTACTCTGGCCTACTGGTTAAGGTCTGAACTCTTACTCTGGCCTAATAGCTAAAGTCTTAGCTCTTAATCTGGCCTAATAGCTAAGGTCTCAACTCTTACTCTGGCCTAATGGCTAAGGTCTTAACCCTTACTCTGGCCTACTGGTTAAGGTCTTAACTCTTACTCTGGCCTAATAGCTAAGGTCTTAACTCTTACTCTTGCCTAATAGCTAAGGTCTTAGACACGTACTCTGGCCTACTGGTTAAGGTCTTAACTCTTACTCTGGCCTACTGGTTAAGGTCTTAACTCTTACTCTGGCCTAATAGCTAAGGTCTTAGACTCGTACTCTGGCCTACTGGTTAAGGTCTTAACTCTTACTCTGGCCTACTGGTTAATGTCTTAACTCTTACTCTGACCTAATAGCTAAGGTCTTAGACTCGTACTCTGGCTTAATGGTTAAGGTCTTAACTCGTACTCTGGCCTAATAGCTAAGGTCTTAACTCTTACTATGTCCTAATAGCTAAGGTCTTAGACTCGTACTCTGGCCTACTGGTTAAGGTCTTAACTCTTACACTGGCCTACTGGTTAAGGTATTAACTCTCACTCTGGCCTAATAGCTAAGGTCTTAACTCTTACTCTGGCCTAATAGCTAAGGTCTTAGACTCGTACTATGGCCTACAGGTTAAGGTCTTAACTCTTACTCTGGCCTAATAGCTAAGAACTTAGACTCGTACTCTGGCCAACTGGTTAAGGTCTTAACTCTTACTCTGGCCTAATAGCTAAGGTCTTAGACTCGTACTCTGGCCTAATGGTTAAGGGCTTAACTCGTACTCTGGCTTAATGGTTAAGGTCTTAACTCTTACTCTGGCCTAATAGCTAAGGTCTTAACTCTTACTCTGGCCTAATAGCTAAGGTCTTAGACTCCTACTCTGGCCTACTGGTTAAAGTCTTAACTCTTACTCTGGCCTCCTGGTTAAGGTCTTAACTCTTACTCTGACCTAATAGCTAACGTCTTAACTCTTACTCTGGCCTAATAGATAAGGTCTTAACTCTTACTCTGGCCTAATGGCTAAGGTCTTGACCCTTACTCTGGCCTACTGGTTAAGGTCTTAACTCTTACTCTGGCCTAATAGCTAAGGTCTTAACTCTTACTCTGGCCTAATAGCTAAGGTCTTAGACTCGTACTCTGGCCTACTGGTTAAGGTCTTAACTCTTACTCTGGCCTACTGGTTAAGGTCTTAACTCTTACTCTGGCCTAATAGCTAAGGTCTTAGACTCGTACTCTGGCCTACTGGTTAAGGTCTTAACTCTTACTCTGGCCTACTGGTTAAGGTCTTAACTCTTACTCTGACCTAATAGCTAAGGTCATAGACTCGTACTCTGGCTTAATGGTTAAGGTCTTAACTCGTACTCTGGCCTAATAGCTAAGGTCTTAACTTTTACTCTGGCCTAATAGCTAAGGTCTTAACTCTTACACTGGCCTACTGGTTAAGGTCTTAACTCTCACTCTGGCCTAATAGCTAAGGTCTTAACTCTTACTCTGGCCTAATAGCTAAGGTCTTAGACTCGTACTATGGCCTACAGGTTAAGGTCTTAACTCTTACTCTGGCCTAATAGCTAAGAACTTAGACTCGTACTATGGCCTACTGGTTAAGGTCTTAACTCTTACTCTGGCCTAATAGCTAAGGTCTTAACTCTTACTCTGGCCAACTGGTTAAGGTCTTAACTCTTACTCTGGCCTAATAGCTAAGGTCTTAACTCTTACTCTGGCCTACTGGTTAAGGTCTTAACTCTTACTCTGGCCTAATAGCTAAGGTCTTAGACCCGTACTATGGCCTACTGGTTCAGTTCTTAACTCATACTATGGCCTACAGGTTAAGGTCTTAACTCTTACTCTGGCCTAATAGCTAAGGTCTTAACTCTTACTCTGGCCTAATAGCTAAGGTCTTAGACTCGTACTATGGCCTACAGGTTAAGGTCTTAACTCTTACTCTGGCCTACTGGTTAAGGTCTTAACTCTTACTCTGGCCTACTGGTTAAGGTCTTAACTCTTACTCTGGCCTAATAGCTAAGGTCTTAGACCCGTACTATGGCCTACAGGTTAAGGTCTTAACTCTTACTCTGGCCTACTGGTTAAGGTTTTAACTCTTACTCTGGCCTAATAGCTAAGGTCTTAGACTCGTTCTATGGCCTACAGGTTAAAGTCTTAACCCTTACTCTGGCCTAATAGCTAAGGTCTTAGACTCGTACTCTGGCCTACTAGTTAAGGTCTTAACTCTTACTCTGGCCTAATAGCTAAGGTCTTAACTCTTACTCTGGCCTAATAGCTAAGGTCTTAACTCTTACTCTGGACTAATAGCTAAGGTCTTAACTCTTACTCTGGACTAATAGCTAAGGTCTTAGACTCTTACTCTGGCCTAATGGTTAAGGTCTTAACTCTTACTCTGGCCTAATAGCTAAGGTCTTAACTCTTACTCTGGCCTAATAGCTAAGGTCTTAACTCTTACTCTGGCCTACTGGTTAAGGTCTTTACTCTTACTCTGGCCTAATAGCTAAGGTCTTAGACTCGTACTCTGGCCTAATGGTTAAGGTCTTAACTCTTACTCTGGCCTACTTGTTAAGGTCTTAACTCTTACTCTGGCCTACTGGTTAAGGTCTTAACTCTTACTCTGGCCTAATAGCTAAGGTCTTATCTCTTACTCTTGCCTAATAGCTAAGGTCTTAGACTCGTACTATGGCCTACAGGTTAAGGTCTTAACTCTTACTCTGGCCTACTGGTTAAGGTCTTAACTCTTACTCTGGCCTAATAGCTAAGGACTTAGACTCGTACTCTGGCCTACTTGTTGAGGTCTTAACTCTTACTCTGGCCTAATAGCTAAGGTCTTAGACTCATACTCTGGCCTAATAGCTAAGGTCTTAGACTCGTACTCTGGCCTAATAGCTAAGGTCTTAGACTCGTACTATGGCCTACAGGTTAAGGTCTTAACTCTTATTCTGGCCTAATAGCTAAGGTCTTAACTCTTACTCTGGCCTAATAGCTAAGGTCTTAACTCTTACTCTGGCCTAATGGCTAAGGTCTAAACTCTTACTCTGGCCTACTGGTTAAGGTCTTAACTCTTACTCTGGCCTAATAGCTAAGGTCTTAACTCTTACTCTGGCCTAATAGCTAAGGTCTTAGACTCGTACTCTGGCCTACTGGTTAAGGTCTTAACTCTTACTCTGGCCTACTGGTTAAGGTCTTAACTCTTACTCTGGCCTAATAGCTAAGGTCTTAGACTCGTACTCTGGCCTACTGGTTAAGGTCTTAACTCTTACTCTGGCCTACTGGTTAAGGTCTTAACTCTTACTCTGACCTATTAGCTAAGGTCTTAGACTCGTACTCTGGCCTAATGGTTAAGGTCTTAACTCGTACTCTGGCCTAATAGCTAAGGTCTTAACTCTTACTCTGGCCTAATGGTTAAGGTCTTAACTCTTCCTCTGGCCTACTGGTTAAGGTCTTAACTCTTACTCTGGCCTAATAGCTAAGGTCTTAACTCTTTCTCTGGCCTAATGGTTAAGGTCTTAGCTCTTACTCTGGCCTAATAGCTAAGGTCTTAGACTCTTACTCTGGCCTACTGGTTAAGGTCTGAACTCTTACTCTGGCCTAATAGCTAACGTCTTAGCTCTTAATCTGGCCTAATAGCTAAGGTCTCAACTCTTACTCTGGCCTAATGGCTAAGGTCTTAACCCTTACTCTGGCCTACTGGTTAAGGTCTTAACTCTTACTCTGGCCTACTGGTTAAGGTCTTAACTCTAACTCCGGTATAATAGCTAAGGTCTTAGACTCGTACTCTGGCCTACTGGTTAAGGTCTTAACTCTTACTCTGGCCTACTGGTTAAGGTCTTAACTCTTACTCTGGCCTAATAGCTAAGGTCTTAGACTCGTACTCTGGCCTACTGGTTAAGGTCTTAACTCTTACTCTGGCCTACTGGTTAATGTCTTAACTCTTACTCTGACCTAATAGCTAAGGTCTTAGACTCGTACTCTGGCTTAATGGTTAAGGTCTTAACTCGTACTCTGGCCTAATAGCTAAGGTCTTAACTCTTACTATGTCCTAATAGCTAAGGTCTTAGACTCGTACTCTGGCCTACTGGTTAAGGTCTTAACTCTTACACTGGCCTACTGGTTAAGGTATTAACTCTCACTCTGGCCTAATAGCTAAGGTCTTAACTCTTACTCTGGCCTAATAGCTAAGGTCTTAGACTCGTACTATGGCCTACAGGTTAAGGTCTTAACTCTTACTCTGGCCTAATAGCTAAGAACTTAGACTCATACTCTGGCCAACTGGTTAAGGTCTTAACTCTTACTCTGGCCTAATAGCTAAGGTCTTAGACTCATACTCTGGCCTAATGGTTAAGGTCTTAACTCGTACTCTGGCTTAATGGTTAAGGTCTTAACTCTTACTCTGGCCTAATAGCTAAGGTCTTAACTCTTACTCTGGCCTAATAGCTAAGGTCTTAGACTCGTACTCTGGCCTACTGGTTAAAGTCTTAACTCTTACTCTGGCCTCCTGGTTAAGGTCTTAACTCTTACTCTGGCCTAATAGCTAACATCTTAACTCTTACTCTGGCCTAATAGCTAAGGTCTTAACTCTTACTCTGGCCTAATGGCTAAGGTCTTAACCCTTACTCTGGCCTACTGGTTAAGGTCTTAACTCTTACTCTGGCCTAATAGCTAAGGTCTTAACTCTTACTCTGGCCTAATAGCTAAGGTCTTAGACTCGTACTCTGGCCTACTGGTTAAGGTCTTAACTCTTACTCTGGCCTACTGGTTAAGGTCTTAACTCTTACTCTGGCCTAATAGCTAAGGTCTTAGACTCGTACTCTGGCCTACTGGTTAAGGTCTTAACTCTTACTCTGGCCTACTGGTTAAGGTCTTAACTCTTACTCTGACCTAATAGCTAAGGTCATAGACTCGTACTCTGGCTTAATGGTTAAGGTCTTAACTCGTACTCTGGCCTAATAGCTAAGGTCTTAACTCTTACTCTGGCCTAATAGCTAAGGTCTTAGACTCGTACTTTGGCCTACTGGTTAAGGTCTTAACTCTTACACTGGCCTACTGGTTAAGGTCTTAACTCTCACTCTGGCCTAATAGCTAAGGTCTTAACTCTTACTCTGGCCTAATAGCTAAGGTCTTAGACTCGTACTATGGCCTACAGGTTAAGGTCTTAACTCTTACTCTGGCCTAATAGCTAAGGTCTTAGACTCGTACTCTGGCCTACTGGTTAAGGTCTTAACTCTTACTCTGGCCTACTGGTTAAGGTCTTAACTCTAACTCCGGTCTAATAGCTAAGGTCTTAGACTCGTACTCTGGCCTAATGGTTAAGGTCTTAACTCGTACTCTGGCTTAATGGTTAAGGTCTTAACTCTTACTATGGCCTAATAGCTAAGGTCTTAACTCTTACTCTGGCCTAATAGCTAAGGTCTTAGACTCGTACTCTAGCCTACTGGTTAAGGTCTTAACTCTTACTCTGGCCTACTGGTTAAGGTCTTAACTCTAACTCCGGTCTAATAGCTAAGGTCTTAGACTCGTACTCTGGCCTAATGGTTAAGGTCTTAACTCGTACTCTGGCTTAATGGTTAAGGTCTTAACTCTTACTCTGGCCTAATAGCTAAGGTCTTAACTCTTACTCTGGCCTAATAGCTAAGGTCTTAACTCTTACTCTGGCCTAATAGCTAAGGTCTTAGACTCGTACTCTGGCCTACTGGTTAAAGTCTTAACTCTTACTCTGGCCTAATAGCTAAGGTCTTAGACTCGTACTCTGGCCTACTGGTTAAGGTCTTAACTCTTACTCTGGCCTACTGGTTAAGGTCTTAACTCTTACTCTGACCTAATAGCTAAGGTCATAGACTCGTACTCTGGCTTAATGGTTAAGGTCTTAACTCGTACTCTGGCCTAATAGCTAAGGTCTTAACTCTTACTCTGGCCTAATAGCTAAGGTCTTAGACTCGTACTTTGGCCTACTGGTTAAGGTCTTAACTCTTACACTGGCCTACTGGTTAAGGTCTTAACTCTCACTCTGGCCTAATAGCTAAGGTCTTAACTCTTACTCTGGCCTAATAGCTAAGGTCTTAGACTCGTACTATGGCCTACAGGTTAAGGTCTTAACTCTTACTCTGGCCTAATAGCTAAGGTCTTAGACTCGTACTCTGGCCTACTGGTTAAGGTCTTAACTCTTACTCTGGCCTACTGGTTAAGGTCTTAACTCTAACTCCGGTCTAATAGCTAAGGTCTTAGACTCGTACTCTGGCCTAATGGTTAAGGTCTTAACTCGTACTCTGGCTTAATGGTTAAGGTCTTAACTCTTACTATGGCCTAATAGCTAAGGTCTTAACTCTTACTCTGGCCTAATAGCTAAGGTCTTAGACTCGTACTCTAGCCTACTGGTTAAGGTCTTAACTCTTACTCTGGCCTACTGGTTAAGGTCTTAACTCTAACTCCGGTCTAATAGCTAAGGTCTTAGACTCGTACTCTGGCCTAATGGTTAAGGTCTTAACTCGTACTCTGGCTTAATGGTTAAGGTCTTAACTCTTACTCTGGCCTAATAGCTAAGGTCTTAACTCTTACTCTGGCCTAATAGCTAAGGTCTTAACTCTTACTCTGGCCTAATAGCTAAGGTCTTAGACTCGTACTCTGGCCTACTGGTTAAAGTCTTAACTCTTACTCTGGCCTCCTGGTTAAGGTCTTAACTCTTACTCTGGCCTAATAGCTAAGGTCTTAACTCTTACTCTGGCCTAATAGCTAAGGTCTTAGCTCTTACTCTGGCCTACTGGTTAAGGTCTTAACTCTTACTCTGGCCTAATAGCTAAGGTCTTATACTCGTACTCTGGCCTACTGTTTAAGGTCTTAACTCTTTCTCTGGCCTAATAGATAAGGTCTTAACTCTTACTCTGGCCTAATAGCTAAGGTCTTAGACACGTACTATGGCCTACTGGTTAAGTCCTTAACTCATACTATGGCCTAAAGGTTAAGGTCTTAACTCTTACTCTGGCCTAATAGCTAAGGTCTTAACTCTTACTTTGGCCTAATAGCTAAGGTCTTAGACTCGTACTATGGCCTACAGGTTAAGGTCTTAACTCTTACTCTGGCCTACTGGTTAAGGTCTTAACTCTTACTCTGGCCTAATAGCTAAGGTCTTAACTCTTACTCTAGCCTAATAGCTAAGGTCTTAGACCCATACAATTGCCTACAGGTTAAGGTCTTAACTCTTACTCTGGCCTAATAGCTAAGGTCTTAGACTCGTTCTATGGCCTACAGGTAAAGGTCTTAACCCTTACTCTGGCCTAATAGCTAAGGTCTTAGACTCGTTCTCTGGCCTACTGGTTAAGGTCTTAACTCTTACTCTGGCCTAATAGCTAAGGTCTTAACTCTTACTCTGGCCTAATAGCTAAGGTCTTAACTCTTACTCTGGCCTAATAGCTAAGGTCTTAACTCTGACTCTGGCCTACTGGTTAAGGTCTTAACTCTTACTCTGGCCTAATAGCTAAGGTCTTAGACTCGTACTCTGGCCTAATGGTTAAGGTCTTAACTCTTACTCTGGCCTACTGGTTAAGGTCTTAACTCTTACTCTGGCCTAATAGCTAAGGTCTTATCTCTTACTCTTGCCTAATAGCTAAGGTCTTAGACTCGTACTATGGCCTACAGGTTAAGGTCTTAACTCTTACTCTGGCCTATTGGTTAAGGTCTTAACTCTTACTCTGGCCTAATAGCTAAGGTCTTAGACTCGTACTCTGGCCTACTGTTTGAGGTCTTAACTCTTACTCTGGCCTAATAGCTAAGGTCTTAGACTCGTACTCTGGCCTAATAGCTAAGGTCTTAGACTCTTCCTCTGGCCTACTGGTTAAGGTCTTAACTCTTACTCTGGCCTAATAGCTAAGGTCTTAACTCTGACTCTGGCCTAATGGTTAAGGTCTTAGCTCTTACTCTGGCCTAATAGCTAAGGTCTTAGACTCTTACTCTGGCCTACTGGTTAAGGTCTTAACTCTTACTCTGGCCTAATAGCTAACGTCTTAACTCTTACTCTGGCCTAATAGCTAAGGTCTTATCTCTTACTCTGGCCTAATGGCTAAGGTCTTAACTCTTACTCTGGCCTACTGGTTAAGGTCTTAACTCTTACTCTGGCCTAATAGCTAAGGTCTTAACTCTTACTCTGGCCTAATAGCTAAGGTCTTAGACTCGTACTCTGGCCTACTGGTTAAGGTCTTAACTCTTACTCTGGCCTACTGGTTAAGGTCTTAACTCTTACTCTGGCCTAATAGCTAAGGTCTTAGACTCGTACTCTGCCCTACTGGTTAAGGTCTTAACTCTTACTCTGGCCTACTGGTTAATGTCTTAACTCTTACTCTGACCTAATAGCTAAGGTCTTAGACTCGTACTCTGGCTTAATGGTTAAGGTCTTAACTCGTACACTGGCCTAATAGCTAAGGTCTTAACTCTTACTATGTCCTAATAGCTAAGGTCTTAGACTCGTACTCTGGCCTACTGGTTAAGGTCTTAACTCTTACACTGGCCTACTGGTTAAGGTATTAACTCTCACTCTGGCCTAATAGCTAAGGTCTTAACTCTTACTCTGGCCTAATAGCTAAGGTCTTAGACTCGTACTCTGGCCTAATGGTTAAGGTCTTAACTCGTACTCTGGCTTAATGGTTAAGGTCTTAACTCTTACTCTGGCCTAATAGCTAAGGTCTTAACTCTTACTCTGGCCTAATAGCTAAGATCTTAGACTCGTACTCTGGCCTACTGGTTAAAGTCTTAACTCTTACTCTGGCCTCCTGGTTAAGGTCTTAACTCTTACTCTGACCTAATAGCTAACGTCTTAACTCTTACTCTGGCCTAATAGATAAGGTCTTAACTCTTACTCTGGCCTAATGGCTAAGGTCTTAACCCTTACTCTGGCCTACTGGTTAAGGTCTTAACTCTTACTCTGGCCTAATAGCTAAGGTCTTAACTCTTACTCTGGCCTAATAGCTAAGGTCTTAGACTCGTACTCTGGCCTACTGGTTAAGGTCTTAACTCTTACTCTGGCCTACTGGTTAAGGTCTTAACTCTTACTCTGGCCTAATAGCTAAGGTCTTAGACTCGTACTCTAGCCTACTGGTTAAGGTCTTAACTCTTACTCTGGCCTACTGGTTAAGGTCTTAACTCTTACTCTGACCTAATAGCTAAGGTCATAGACTCGTACTCTGGCTTAATGGTTAAGGTCTTAACTCGTACTCTGGCCTAATAGCTAAGGTCTTAACTTTTACTCTGGCCTAATAGCTAAGGTCTTAGACTCGTACTCTGGCCTACTGGTTAAGGTCTTAACTCTTACACTGGCCTACTGGTTAAGGTCTTAACTCTCACTCTGGCCTAATAGCTAAGGTCTTAACTCTTACTCTGGCCTAATAGCTAAGGTCTTAACTCTTACTCTGGCCTACTGGTTAAGGTCTTAACTCTTACTCTGGCCTAATAGCTAAGGTCTTAACTCTTACTCTGGCCTACTGGTTAAGGTCTTAACTCTTACTCTGGCCTAACAGCTAAGGTCTTAGACCCGTACTATGGCCTACTGGTTCAGTTCTTAACTCATACTATGGCCTACAGGTTAAGGTCTTAACTCTTACTCTGGCCTAATAGCTAAGGTCTTAACTCTTACTCTGGCCTAATAGCTAAGGTCTTAGACTCATACTATGGCCTACAGGTTAAGGTCTTAACTCTTACTCTGGCCTACTGGTTAAGGTCTTAACTCTTACTCTGGCCTACTGGTTAAGGTCTTAACTCTTACTCTGGCCTAATAGCTAAGGTCTTAGACCCGTACTATGGCCTACAGATTAAGGTCTTAACTCTTACTCTGGCCTACTGGTTAAGGTTTTAACTCTTACTCTGGCCTAATAACTAAGGTCTTAGACTCGTTCTATGGCCTACAGGTTAAAGTCTTAACCCTTACTCTGGCCTAATAGCTAAGGTCTTAGACTCGTACTCTGGCCTACTAGTTAAGGTCTTAACTCTTACTCTGGCCTAATAGCTAAGGTCTTAACTCTTACTCTGGCCTAATAGCTAAGGTCTTAACTCTTACTCTGGCCTAATAGCTAAGGTCTTAACTCTTACTCTGGACTAATAGCTAAGGTCTTAGACTCTTACTCTGGCCTAATGGTTAAGGTCTTAACTCTTACTCTGGCCTAATAGCTAAGGTCTTAACTCTTACTCTGGCCTAATAGCTAAGGTCTTAACTCTTACTCTGGCCTACTGGTTAAGGTCTTTACTCTTACTCTGGCCTAATAGCTAAGGTCTTAGACTCGTACTCTGGCCTAATGGTTAAGGTCTTAACTCTTACTCTGGCCTACTTGTTAAGGTCTTAACTCTTACTCTGGCCTACTGGTTAAGGACTTAACTCTTACTCTGGCCTAATAGCTAAGGTCTTATCTCTTACTCTTGCCTAATAGCTAAGGTCTTAGACTCGTACTATGGCCTACAGGTTAAGGTCTTAACTCTTACTCTGGCCTACTGGTTAAGGTCTTAACTCTTACTCTGGCCTAATAGCTAAGGACTTAGACTTGTACTCTGGCCTACTGGTTGAGGTCTTAACTCTTACTCTGGCCTAATAGCTAAGGTCTTAGACTCATACTCTGGCCTAATAGCTAAGGTCTTAGACTCGTACTCTGGCCTAATAGCTAAGGTCTTAGACTCGTACTATGGCCTACAGGTTAAGGTCTTAACTCTTATTCTGGCCTAATAGCTAAGGTCTTAACTCTTACTCTGGCCTAATAGCTAAGGTCTTAACTCTTACTCTGGCCTAATGGCTAAGGTCTAAACTCTTACTCTGGCCTACTGGTTAAGGTCTTAACTCTTACTCTGGCCTAATAGCTAAGGTCTTAACTCTTACTCTGGCCTAATAGCTAAGGTCTTAGACTCGTACTCTGGCCTACTGGTTAAGGTCTTAACTCTTACTCTGGCCTACTGGTTAAGGTCTTAACTCTTACTCTGGCCTAATAGCTAAGGTCTTAGACTCGTACTCTGGCCTACTGGTTAAGGTCTTAACTCTTACTCTGGCCTACTGGTTAAGGTCTTAACTCTTACTCTGACCTATTAGCTAAGGTCTTAGACTCGTACTCTGGCCTAATGGTTAAGGTCTTAACTCGTACTCTGGCCTAATAGCTAAGGTCTTAACTCTTACTCTGGCCTAATGGTTAAGGTCTTAACTCTTCCTCTGGCCTACTGGTTAAGGTCTTAACTCTTACTCTGGCCTAATAGCTAAGGTCTTAACTCTTTCTCTGGCCTAATGGTTAAGGTCTTAGCTCTTACTCTGGCCTAATAGCTAAGGTCTTAGACTCTTACTCTGGCCTAATGGCTAAGGTCTTAACCCTTACTCTGGCCTACTGGTTAAGGTCTTAACTCTTACTCTGGCCTAATAGCTAAGGTCTTAACTCTTACTCTTGCCTAATAGCTAAGGTCTTAGACTCGTACTCTGGCCTACTGGTCAAGGTCTTAACTCTTACTCTGGCCTACTGGTTAAGGTCTTAACTCTTACTCTGGCCTAATAGCTAAGGTCTTAGACTCGTACTCTGGCCTACTGGTTAAGGTCTTAACTCTTACTCTGGCCTACTGGTTAATGTCTTAACTCTTACTCTGACCTAATAGCTAAGGTCTTAGACTCGTACTCTGGCTTAATGGTTAAGGTCTTAACTCGTACTCTGGCCTAATAGCTAAGGTCTTAACTCTTACTATGTCCTAATAGCTAAGGTCTTAGACTCGTACTCTGGCCTACTGGTTAAGGTCTTAACTCTTACACTGGCCTACTGGTTAAGGTATTAACTCTCACTCTGGCCTAATAGCTAAGGTCTTAACTCTTACTCTGGCCTAATAGCTAAGGTCTTAGACTCGTACTATGGCCTACAGGTTAAGGTCTTAACTCTTACTCTGGCCTAATAGCTAAGAACTTAGACTCGTACTCTGGCCAACTGGTTAAGGTCTTAACTCTTACTCTGGCCTAATAGCTAAGGTCTTAGACTCGTACTCTGGCCTAATGGTTAAGGTCTTAACTCGTACTCTGGCTTAATGGTTAAGGTCTTAACTCTTACTCTGGCCTAATAGCTAAGGTCTTAACTCTTACTCTGGCCTAATAGCTAAGGTCTTAGACTCGTACTCTGGCCTACTGGTTAAAGTCTTAACTCTTACTCTGGCCTCCTGGTTAAGGTCCTAACTCTTACTCTGGTCTAATAGCTAACGTCTTAACTCTTACTCTGGCCTAATAGCTAAGGTCTTAACTCTTACTCTGGCCTAATGGCTAAGGTCTTAACCCTTACTCTGGCCTACTGGTTAAGGTCTTAACTCTTACTCTGGCCTAATAGCTAAGGTCTTAACTCTTACTCTGGCCTAATAGCTAAGGTCTTAGACTCGTACTCTGGCCTACTGGTTAAGGTCTTAACTCTTACTCTGGCCTACTGGTTAAGTTCTTAACTCTTACTCTGGCCTAATAGCTAAGGTCTTAGACTCGTACTCTGGCCTACTGGTTAAGGTCTTAACTCTTACTCTGGCCTACTGGTTAAGGTCTTAACTCTTACTCTGACCTAATAGCTAAGGTCATAGACTCGTACTCTGGCTTAATGGTTAAGGTCTTAACTCGTACTCTGGCCTAATAGCTAAGGTCTTAACTCTTACTCTGGCCTAATAGCTAAGGTCTTAACTCTTACTCTGGCCTAATGGCTAAGGTCTAAACTCTTACTCTGGCCTACTGGTTAAGGTCTTAACTCTTACTCTGGCCTAATAGCTAAGGTCTTAACTCTTACTCTGGCCTAATAGCTAAGGTCTTAGACTCGTACTCTGGCCTACTGGTTAAGGTCTTAACTCTTACTCTGGCCTACTGGTTAAGGTCTTAACTCTTACTCTGGCCTAATAGCTAAGGTCTTAGACTCGTACTCTGGCCTACTGGTTAAGGTCTTAACTCTTACTCTGGCCTACTGGTTAAGGTCTTAACTCTTACTCTGACCTATTAGCTAAGGTCTTAGACTCGTACTCTGGCCTAATGGTTAAGGTCTTAACTCGTACTCTGGCCTAATAGCTAAGGTCTTAACTCTTACTCTGGCCTAATGGTTAAGGTCTTAACTCTTCCTCTGGCCTACTGGTTAAGGTCTTAACTCTTACTCTGGCCTAATAGCTAAGGTCTTAACTCTTTCTCTGGCCTAATGGTTAAGGTCTTAGCTCTTACTCTGGCCTAATAGCTAAGGTCTTAGACTCTTACTCTGGCCTAATGGCTAAGGTCTTAACCCTTACTCTGGCCTACTGGTTAAGGTCTTAACTCTTACTCTGGCCTAATAGCTAAGGTCTTAACTCTTACTCTTGCCTAATAGCTAAGGTCTTAGACTCGTACTCTGGCCTACTGGTCAAGGTCTTAACTCTTACTCTGGCCTACTGGTTAAGGTCTTAACTCTTACTCTGGCCTAATAGCTAAGGTCTTAGACTCGTACTCTGGCCTACTGGTTAAGGTCTTAACTCTTACTCTGGCCTACTGGTTAATGTCTTAACTCTTACTCTGACCTAATAGCTAAGGTCTTAGACTCGTACTCTGGCTTAATGGTTAAGGTCTTAACTCGTACTCTGGCCTAATAGCTAAGGTCTTAACTCTTACTATGTCCTAATAGCTAAGGTCTTAGACTCGTACTCTGGCCTACTGGTTAAGGTCTTAACTCTTACACTGGCCTACTGGTTAAGGTATTAACTCTCACTCTGGCCTAATAGCTAAGGTCTTAACTCTTACTCTGGCCTAATAGCTAAGGTCTTAGACTCGTACTATGGCCTACAGGTTAAGGTCTTAACTCTTACTCTGGCCTAATAGCTAAGAACTTAGACTCGTACTCTGGCCAACTGGTTAAGGTCTTAACTCTTACTCTGGCCTAATAGCTAAGGTCTTAGACTCGTACTCTGGCCTAATGGTTAAGGTCTTAACTCGTACTCTGGCTTAATGGTTAAGGTCTTAACTCTTACTCTGGCCTAATAGCTAAGGTCTTAACTCTTACTCTGGCCTAATAGCTAAGGTCTTAGACTCGTACTCTGGCCTACTGGTTAAAGTCTTAACTCTTACTCTGGCCTCCTGGTTAAGGTCCTAACTCTTACTCTGGTCTAATAGCTAACGTCTTAACTCTTACTCTGGCCTAATAGCTAAGGTCTTAACTCTTACTCTGGCCTAATGGCTAAGGTCTTAACCCTTACTCTGGCCTACTGGTTAAGGTCTTAACTCTTACTCTGGCCTAATAGCTAAGGTCTTAACTCTTACTCTGGCCTAATAGCTAAGGTCTTAGACTCGTACTCTGGCCTACTGGTTAAGGTCTTAACTCTTACTCTGGCCTACTGGTTAAGTTCTTAACTCTTACTCTGGCCTAATAGCTAAGGTCTTAGACTCGTACTCTGGCCTACTGGTTAAGGTCTTAACTCTTACTCTGGCCTACTGGTTAAGGTCTTAACTCTTACTCTGACCTAATAGCTAAGGTCATAGACTCGTACTCTGGCTTAATGGTTAAGGTCTTAACTCGTACTCTGGCCTAATAGCTAAGGTCTTAACTCTTACTCTGGCCTAATAGCTAAGGTCTTAGACTCGTACTTTGGCCTACTGGTTAAGGTCTTAACTCTTACACTGGCCTACTGGTTAAGGTCTTAACTCTCACTCTGGCCTAATAGCTAAGGTCTTAACTCTTACTCTGGCCTAATAGCTAAGGTCTTAGACCCGTACTATGGCCTACAGGTTAAGGTCTTAACTCTTACTCTGGCCTAATAGCTAAGAACTTAGACTCGTACTCTGGCCTACTGGTTAAGGTCTTAACTCTTACTCTGACCTAATAGCTAAGGTCTTAGACTCGTACTCTGGCCTAATGGTTAAGGTCTTAACTCGTACTCTGGCTTAATGGTTAAGGTCTTAACTCTTACTCTGGCCTAATAGCTAAGGTCTTAACTCTTACTCTGGCCTAATAGCTAAGGTCTTAGACTCGTACTCTGGCCTACTGGTTAAAGTCTTAACTCTTACTCTGGCCTCCTGGTTAAGGTCCTAACTCTTACTCTGGTCTAATAGCTAACGTCTTAACTCTTACTCTGGCCTAATAGCTAAGGTCTTAACTCTTACTCTGGCCTAATGGCTAAGGTCTTAACCCTTACTCTGGCCTACTGGTTAAGGTCTTAACTCTTACTCTGGCCTAATAGCTAAGGTCTTAACTCTTACTCTGGCCTAATAGCTAAGGTCTTAGACTCGTACTCTGGCCTACTGGTTAAGGTCTTAACTCTTACTCTGGCCTACTGGTTAAGTTCTTAACTCTTACTCTGGCCTAATAGCTAAGGTCTTAGACTCGTACTCTGGCCTACTGGTTAAGGTCTTAACTCTTACTCTGGCCTACTGGTTAAGGTCTTAACTCTTACTCTGACCTAATAGCTAAGGTCATAGACTCGTACTCTGGCTTAATGGTTAAGGTCTTAACTCGTACTCTGGCCTAATAGCTAAGGTCTTAACTCTTACTCTGGCCTAATAGCTAAGGTCTTAGACTCGTACTTTGGCCTACTGGTTAAGGTCTTAACTCTTACACTGGCCTACTGGTTAAGGTCTTAACTCTCACTCTGGCCTAATAGCTAAGGTCTTAACTCTTACTCTGGCCTAATAGCTAAGGTCTTAGACCCGTACTATGGCCTACAGGTTAAGGTCTTAACTCTTACTCTGGCCTAATAGCTAAGAACTTAGACTCGTACTCTGGCCTACTGGTTAAGGTCTTAACTCTTACTCTGACCTAATAGCTAAGGTCTTAGACTCGTACTCTGGCCTACTGGTTAAGGTCTTAACTCTTACTCTGGCCTACTGGTTAAGGTCTTAACTCTAACTCCGGTCTAATAGCTAAGGTCTTAGACTCGTACTCTGGCCTAATGGTTAAGGTCTTAACTCGTACTTTGGCTTAATGGTTAAGGTCTTAACTCTTACTCTGGCCTAATAGCTAAGGTCTTAACTCTTACTCTGGCCTAATAGCTAAGGTCTTAGACTCGTACTCTAGCCTACTGGTTAAGGTCTTAACTCTTACTCTGGCCTACTGGTTAAGGTCTTAACTCTAACTCCGGTCTAATAGCTAAGGTCTTAGACTCGTACTCTGGCCTAATGGTTAAGGTCTTAACTCGTACTCTGGCTTAATGGTTAAGGTCTTAACTCTTACTCTGGCCTAATAGCTAAGGTCTTAACTCTTACTCTGGCCTAATAGCTAAGGTCTTAACTCTTACTCTGGCCTAATAGCTAAGGTCTTAGACTCGTACTCTGGCCTACTGGTTAAAGTCTTAACTCTTACTCTGGCCTCCTGGTTAAGGTCTTAACTCTTACTCTGGCCTAATAGCTAAGGTCTTATACTCGTACTCTGGCCTACTGTTTAAGGTCTTAACTCTTTCTCTGGCCTAATAGATAAGGTCTTAACTCTTACTCTGGCCTAATAGCTAAGGTCTTAGACACGTACTATGGCCTACTGGTTAAGTCCTTAACTCATACTATGGCCTAAAGGTTAAGGTCTTAACTCTTACTCTGGCCTAATAGCTAAGGTCTTAACTCTTACTTTGGCCTAATAGCTAAGGTCTTAGACTCGTACTATGGCCTACAGGTTAAGGTCTTAACTCTTACTCTGGCCTACTGGTTAAGGTCTTAACTCTTACTCTGGCCTAATAGCTAAGGTCTTAACTCTTACTCTGGCCTAATAGCTAAGGTCTTAGACCCATACAATTGCCTACAGGTTAAGGTCTTAACTCTTACTCTGGCCTAATAGCTAAGGTCTTAGACTCGTTCTATGGCCTACAGGTTAAGGTCTTAACCCTTACTCTGGCCTAATAGCTAAGGTCTTAGACTCGTTCTCTGGCCTACTGGTTAAGGTCTTAACTCTTACTCTGGCCTAATAGCTAAGGTCTTAACTCTTACTCTGGCCTAATAGCTAAGGTCTTAACTCTTACTCTGGCCTACTGGTTAAGGTCTTAACTCTTACTCTGGCCTAATAGCTAAGGTCTTAGACTCGTACTCTGGCCTAATGGTTAAGGTCTTAACTCTTACTCTGGCCTACTGGTTAAGGTCTTAACTCTTACTCTGGCCTAATAGCTAAGGTCTTATCTCTTACTCTTGCCTAATAGCTAAGGTCTTAGACTCGTACTATGGCCTACAGGTTAAGGTCTTAACTCTTACTCTGGCCTATTGGTTAAGGTCTTAACTCTTACTCTGGCCTAATAGCTAAGGTCTTAGACTCGTACTCTGGCCTACTGTTTGAGGTCTTAACTCTTACTCTGGCCTAATAGCTAAGGTCTTAGACTCGTACTCTGGACTAATAGCTAAGGTCTTAGACTCTTCCTCTGGCCTACTGGTTAAGGTCTTAACTCTTACTCTGGCCTAATAGCTAAGGTCTTAACTCTGACTCTGGACTAATGGTTAAGGTCTTAGCTCTTACTCTGGCCTAATAGCTAAGGTCTTAGACTCTTACTCTGGCCTACTGGTTAAGGTCTTAACTCTTACTCTGGCCTAATAGCTAACGTCTTAACTCTTACTCTGGCCTAATAGCTAAGGTATTAACTCTTACTCTGGCCTAATGGCTAAGGTCTTAACTCTTACTCTGGCCTACTGGTTAAGGTCTTAACTCTTACTCTGGCCTAATAGCTAAGGTCTTAACTCTTACTCTGGCCTAATAGCTAAGGTCTTAGACTCGTACTCTGGCTTACTGGTTAAGGTCTTAACTCTTACTCTGGCCTACTGGTTAAGGTCTTAACTCTTACTCTGGCCTAATAGCTAAGGTCTTAGACTCGTACTCTGGCCTACTGGTTAAGGTCTTAACTCTTACTCTGGCCTACTGGTTAAGGTCTTAACTCTTACTCTGGCCTAATAGCTAAGGTCTTAGACTCGTACTCTGGCCTACTGGTTAAGGTCTTAACTCTTACTCTGGCCTACTGGTTAAGGTCTTAAGTACTCTTACTCTGACCTAATAGCTAAGGTCTTAGACTCGTACTCTGGCCTAATGGTTAAGGTCGTAACTCGTACTCTGGCCTAATAGCTAAGGTCTTAACTCTTACTCTGGCCTAATGGTTAAGGTCTTAACTCTTCCTCTGGCCTACTGGTTAAGGTCTTAACTCTTACTCTGGCCTAATAGCTAAGGTCTTAACTCTTTCTCTGGCCTAATGGTTAAGGTCTTAGCTCTTACTCTGGCCTAATAGCTAAGGTCTTAACTCTTACTCTGGCCTAATAGCTAAGGTCTTAGACTCGTACTCTGGCCTACTGGTTAAGGTCTTAACTCTTACTCTGGCCTACTGGTTAATGTCTTAACTCTTACTCTGACCTAATAGCTAAGGTCTTAGACTCGTACTCTGGCTTAATGGTTAAGGTCTTAACTCGTACTCTGGCCTAATAGCTAAGGTCTTAACTCTTACTATGTCCTAATAGCTAAGGTCTTAGACTCGTACTCTGGCCTACTGGTTAAGGTCTTAACTCTTACACTGGCCTACTGGTTAAGGTATTAACTCTCACTCTGGCCTAATAGCTAAGGTCTTAACTCTTACTCTGGCCTAATAGCTAAGGTCTTAGACTCGTACTATGGCCTACAGGTTAAGGTCTTAACTCTTACTCTGGCCTAATAGCTAAGAACTTAGACTCGTACTCTGGCCAACTGGTTAAGGTCTTAACTCTTACTCTGGCCTAATAGCTAAGGTCTTAGACTCGTACTCTGGCCTAATGGTTAAGGTCTTAACTCGTACTCTGGCTTAATGGTTAAGGTCTTAACTCTTACTCTGGCCTAATAGCTAAGGTCTTAACTCTTACTCTGGCCTAATAGCTAAGGTCTTAGACTCGTACTCTGGCCTACTGGTTAAAGTCTTAACTCTTACTCTGGCCTCCTGGTTAAGGTCCTAACTCTTACTCTGGCCTAATAGCTAACGTCTTAACTCTTACTCTGGCCTAATAGCTAAGGTCTTAACTCTTACTCTGGCCTAATGGCTAAGGTCTTAACCCTTACTCTGGCCTGGTTAAGGTCTTAACTCTTACTCTGGCCTAATAGCTAAGGTCTTAACTCTTACTCTGGCCTAATAGCTAAGGTCTTAGACTCGTACTCTGGCCTACTGGTTAAGGTCTTAACTCTTACTCTGGCCTACTGGTTAAGGTCTTAACTCTTACTCTGGCCTAATAGCTAAGGTCTTAGACTCGTACTCTGGCCTACTGGTTAAGGTCTTAACTCTTACTCTGGCCTACTGGTTAAGGTCTTAACTCTTACTCTGACCTAATAGCTAAGGTCATAGACTCGTACTCTGGCTTAATGGTTAAGGTCTTAACTCGTACTCTGGCCTAATAGCTAAGGTCTTAACTCTTACTCTGGCCTAATAGCTAAGGTCTTAGACTCGTACTTTGGCCTACTGGTTAAGGTCTTAACTCTTACACTGGCCTACTGGTTAAGGTCTTAACTCTCACTCTGGCCTAATAGCTAAGGTCTTAACTCTTACTCTGGCCTAATAGCTAAGGTCTTAGACCCGTACTATGGCCTACTGGTTAAGGTCTTAACTCTAACTCCGGTCTAATAGCTAAGGTCTTAGACTCGTACTCTGGCCTAATGGTTAAGGTCTTAACTCGTACTCTGGCTTAATGGTTAAGGTCTTAACTCTTACTCTGGCCTAATAGCTAAGGTCTTAACTCTTACTCTGGCCTAATAGCTAAGGTCTTAACTCTTACTCTGGCCTAATAGCTAAGGTCTTAGACTCGTACTCTGGCCTACTGGTTAAAGTCTTAACTCTTACTCTGGCCTCCTGGTTAAGGTCTTAACTCTTACTCTGGCCTAATAGCTAAGGTCTTATACTCGTACTCTGGCCTACTGTTTAAGGTCTTAACTCTTTCTCTGGCCTAATAGATAAGGTCTTAACTCTTACTCTGGCCTAATAGCTAAGGTCTTAGACACGTACTATGGCCTACTGGTTAAGTCCTTAACTCATACTATGGCCTAAAGGTTAAGGTCTTAACTCTTACTCTGGCCTAATAGCTAAGGTCTTAACTCTTACTTTGGCCTAATAGCTAAGGTCTTAGACTCGTACTATGGCCTACAGGTTAAGGTCTTAACTCTTACTCTGGCCTACTGGTTAAGGTCTTAACTCTTACTCTGGCCTAATAGCTAAGGTCTTAACTCTTACTCTGGCCTAATAGCTAAGGTCTTAGACCCATACAATTGCCTACAGGTTAAGGTCTTAACTCTTACTCTGGCCTAATAGCTAAGGTCTTAGACTCGTTCTATGGCCTACAGGTTAAGGTCTTAACCCTTACTCTGGCCTAATAGCTAAGGTCTTAGACTCGTTCTCTGGCCTACTGGTTAAGGTCTTAACTCTTACTCTGGCCTAATAGCTAAGGTCTTAACTCTTACTCTGGCCTAATAGCTAAGGTCTTAACTCTTACTCTGGCCTACTGGTTAAGGTCTTAACTCTTACTCTGGCCTAATAGCTAAGGTCTTAGACTCGTACTCTGGCCTAATGGTTAAGGTCTTAACTCTTACTCTGGCCTACTGGTTAAGGTCTTAACTCTTACTCTGGCCTAATAGCTAAGGTCTTATCTCTTACTCTTGCCTAATAGCTAAGGTCTTAGACTCGTACTATGGCCTACAGGTTAAGGTCTTAACTCTTACTCTGGCCTATTGGTTAAGGTCTTAACTCTTACTCTGGCCTAATAGCTAAGGTCTTAGACTCGTACTCTGGCCTACTGTTTGAGGTCTTAACTCTTACTCTGGCCTAATAGCTAAGGTCTTAGACTCGTACTCTGGACTAATAGCTAAGGTCTTAGACTCTTCCTCTGGCCTACTGGTTAAGGTCTTAACTCTTACTCTGGCCTAATAGCTAAGGTCTTAACTCTGACTCTGGACTAATGGTTAAGGTCTTAGCTCTTACTCTGGCCTAATAGCTAAGGTCTTAGACTCTTACTCTGGCCTACTGGTTAAGGTCTTAACTCTTACTCTGGCCTAATAGCTAACGTCTTAACTCTTACTCTGGCCTAATAGCTAAGGTATTAACTCTTACTCTGGCCTAATGGCTAAGGTCTTAACTCTTACTCTGGCCTACTGGTTAAGGTCTTAACTCTTACTCTGGCCTAATAGCTAAGGTCTTAACTCTTACTCTGGCCTAATAGCTAAGGTCTTAGACTCGTACTCTGGCTTACTGGTTAAGGTCTTAACTCTTACTCTGGCCTACTGGTTAAGGTCTTAACTCTTACTCTGGCCTAATAGCTAAGGTCTTAGACTCGTACTCTGGCCTACTGGTTAAGGTCTTAACTCTTACTCTGGCCTACTGGTTAAGGTCTTAACTCTTACTCTGGCCTAATAGCTAAGGTCTTAGACTCGTACTCTGGCCTACTGGTTAAGGTCTTAACTCTTACTCTGGCCTACTGGTTAAGGTCTTAACTCTTACTCTGACCTAATAGCTAAGGTCTTAGACTCGTACTCTGGCCTAATGGTTAAGGTCGTAACTCGTACTCTGGCCTAATAGCTAAGGTCTTAACTCTTACTCTGGCCTAATGGTTAAGGTCTTAACTCTTCCTCTGGCCTACTGGTTAAGGTCTTAACTCTTACTCTGGCCTAATAGCTAAGGTCTTAACTCTTTCTCTGGCCTAATGGTTAAGGTCTTAGCTCTTACTCTGGCCTAATAGCTAAGGTCTTAACTCTTACTCTGGCCTAATAGCTAAGGTCTTAGACTCGTACTCTGGCCTACTGGTTAAGGTCTTAACTCTTACTCTGGCCTACTGGTTAATGTCTTAACTCTTACTCTGACCTAATAGCTAAGGTCTTAGACTCGTACTCTGGCTTAATGGTTAAGGTCTTAACTCGTACTCTGGCCTAATAGCTAAGGTCTTAACTCTTACTATGTCCTAATAGCTAAGGTCTTAGACTCGTACTCTGGCCTACTGGTTAAGGTCTTAACTCTTACACTGGCCTACTGGTTAAGGTATTAACTCTCACTCTGGCCTAATAGCTAAGGTCTTAACTCTTACTCTGGCCTAATAGCTAAGGTCTTAGACTCGTACTATGGCCTACAGGTTAAGGTCTTAACTCTTACTCTGGCCTAATAGCTAAGAACTTAGACTCGTACTCTGGCCAACTGGTTAAGGTCTTAACTCTTACTCTGGCCTAATAGCTAAGGTCTTAGACTCGTACTCTGGCCTAATGGTTAAGGTCTTAACTCGTACTCTGGCTTAATGGTTAAGGTCTTAACTCTTACTCTGGCCTAATAGCTAAGGTCTTAACTCTTACTCTGGCCTAATAGCTAAGGTCTTAGACTCGTACTCTGGCCTACTGGTTAAAGTCTTAACTCTTACTCTGGCCTCCTGGTTAAGGTCCTAACTCTTACTCTGGCCTAATAGCTAACGTCTTAACTCTTACTCTGGCCTAATAGCTAAGGTCTTAACTCTTACTCTGGCCTAATGGCTAAGGTCTTAACCCTTACTCTGGCCTACTGGTTAAGGTCTTAACTCTTACTCTGGCCTAATAGCTAAGGTCTTAACTCTTACTCTGGCCTAATAGCTAAGGTCTTAGACTCGTACTCTGGCCTACTGGTTAAGGTCTTAACTCTTACTCTGGCCTACTGGTTAAGGTCTTAACTCTTACTCTGGCCTAATAGCTAAGGTCTTAGACTCGTACTCTGGCCTACTGGTTAAGGTCTTAACTCTTACTCTGGCCTACTGGTTAAGGTCTTAACTCTTACTCTGACCTAATAGCTAAGGTCATAGACTCGTACTCTGGCTTAATGGTTAAGGTCTTAACTCGTACTCTGGCCTAATAGCTAAGGTCTTAACTCTTACTCTGGCCTAATAGCTAAGGTCTTAGACTCGTACTTTGGCCTACTGGTTAAGGTCTTAACTCTTACACTGGCCTACTGGTTAAGGTCTTAACTCTCACTCTGGCCTAATAGCTAAGGTCTTAACTCTTACTCTGGCCTAATAGCTAAGGTCTTAGACCCGTACTATGGCCTACAGGTTAAGGTCTTAACTCTTACTCTGGCCTAATAGCTAAGAACTTAGACTCGTACTCTGGCCTACTGGTTAAGGTCTTAACTCTTACTCTGACCTAATAGCTAAGGTCTTAGACTCGTACTCTGGCCTACTGGTTAAGGTCTTAACTCTTACTCTGTCCTACTGGTTAAGGTCTTAACTCTAACTCCGGTCTAATAGCTAAGGTCTTAGACTCGTACTCTGGCCTAATGGTTAAGGTCTTAACTCGTACTTTGGCTTAATGGTTAAGGTCTTAACTCTTACTCTGGCCTAATAGCTAAGGTCTTAACTCTTACTCTGGCCTAATAGCTAAGGTCTTAGACTCGTACTCTAGCCTACTGGTTAAGGTCTTAACTCTTACTCTGGCCTACTGGTTAAGGTCTTAACTCTAACTCCGGTCTAATAGCTAAGGTCTTAGACTCGTACTCTGGCCTAATGGTTAAGGTCTTAACTCGTACTCTGGCTTAATGGTTAAGGTCTTAACTCTTACTCTGGCCTAATAGCTAAGGTCTTAACTCTTACTCTGGCCTAATAGCTAAGGTCTTAACTCTTACTCTGGCCTAATAGCTAAGGTCTTAGACTCGTACTCTGGCCTACTGGTTAAAGTCTTAACTCTTACTCTGGCCTCCTGGTTAAGGTCTTAACTCTTACTCTGGCCTAATAGCTAAGGTCTTATACTCGTACTCTGGCCTACTGTTTAAGGTCTTAACTCTTTCTCTGGCCTAATAGTAGGGGTGGGCGGAATTTGCGGAATTAACCTTCGCAAATTATCGCGAGAATGTTTAAAATTATCGCAAACAAGCAGAAATATCGCGAAGATGCGGAAGTTTTTTTCCGGCATGTTCGCGAGATTTTCTGCATGGTTGCGGGTCGCCAACTTACCCATGTGGTTGCTTGCGGGCGCGGCCATCTTGTTTTGAGTTGTTCTCGCGGTGCATGATCGCGAGAAGAAAGACGTGATCGCGCGACGCATGACGTCACTGCGGGCGCGAACTGTCGCGAGACAGCGCAAATGGCTAAAAACAATACAACATCTCATGGAGAACGCGACCGGATCAAGAAAACTTGTCGGCGAACGCAGGGATTCAGGTAAGGCGATCGCGCGCGCGCGAGAATGTATCATTTTACAGCGCGAGCAAGAAACAAATTATCGCCAAGCTGCGGAAACCGGAATTTTTGACATTTTCGCGCTCTCCGCGGAACGCAAAAATGTCAAATTATCGCAATTTCCGCGAACGGAACGAAATTTTTGCCCAGGCCTACCTAATAGATAAGGTCTTAACTCTTACTCTGGCCTAATAGCTAAGGTCTTAGACACGTACTATGGCCTACTGGTTAAGTCCTTAACTCATACTATGGCCTAAAGGTTAAGGTCTTAACTCTTACTCTGGCCTAATAGCTAAGGTCTTAACTCTTACTTTGGCCTAATAGCTAAGGTCTTAGACTCGTACTATGGCCTACAGGTTAAGGTCTTAACTCTTACTCTGGCCTACTGGTTAAGGTCTTAACTCTTACTCTGGCCTAATAGCTAAGGTCTTAACTCTTACTCTGGCCTAATAGCTAAGGTCTTAGACCCATACAATTGCCTACAGGTTAAGGTCTTAACTCTTACTCTGGCCTAATAGCTAAGGTTTTAGACTCGTTCTATGGCCTACAGGTTAAGGTCTTAACCCTTACTCTGGCCTAATAGCTAAGGTCTTAGACTCGTTCTCTGGCCTACTGGTTAAGGTCTTAACTCTTACTCTGGCCTAATAGCTAAGGTCTTAACTCTTACTCTGGCCTAATAGCTAAGGTCTTAACTCTTACTCTGGCCTACTGGTTAAGGTCTTAACTCTTACTCTGGCCTAATAGCTAAGGTCTTAGACTCGTACTCTGGCCTAATGGTTAAGGTCTTAACTCTTACTCTGGCCTACTGGTTAAGGTCTTAACTCTTACTCTGGCCTAATAGCTAAGGTCTTATCTCTTACTCTTGCCTAATAGCTAAGGTCTTAGACTCGTACTATGGCCTACAGGTTAAGGTCTTAACTCTTACTCTGGCCTATTGGTTACGGTCTTAACTCTTACTCTGGCCTAATAGCTAAGGTCTTAGACTCGTACTCTGGCCTACTGTTTGAGGTCTTAACTCTTACTCTGGCCTAATAGCTAAGGTCTTAGACTCGTACTCTGGACTAATAGCTAAGGTCTTAGACTCTTCCTCTGGCCTACTGGTTAAGGTCTTAACTCTTACTCTGGCCTAATAGCTAAGGTCTTAACTCTGACTCTGGACTAATGGTTAAGGTCTTAGCTCTTACTCTGGCCTAATAGCTAAGGTCTTAGACTCTTACTCTGGCCTACTGGTTAAGGTCTTAACTCTTACTCTGGCCTAATAGCTAACGTCTTAACTCTTACTCTGGCCTAATAGCTAAGGTATTAACTCTTACTCTAGCCTAATGGCTAAGGTCTTAACTCTTACTCTGGCCTACTGGTTAAGGTCTTAACTCTTACTCTGGCCTAATAGCTAAGGTCTTAACTCTTACTCTGGCCTAATAGCTAAGGTCTTAGACTCGTACTCTGGCTTACTGGTTAAGGTCTTAACTCTTACTCTGGCCTACTGGTTAAGGTCTTAACTCTTACTCTGGCCTAATAGCTAAGGTCTTAGACTCGTACTCTGGCCTACTGGTTAAGGTCTTAACTCTTACTCTGGCCTACTGGTTAAGGTCTTAACTCTTACTCTGGCCTAATAGCTAAGGTCTTAGACTCGTACTCTGGCCTACTGGTTAAGGTCTTAACTCTTACTCTGGCCTACTGGTTAAGGTCTTAACTCTTACTCTGACCTAATAGCTAAGGTCTTAGACTCGTACTCTGGCCTAATGGTTAAGGTCGTAACTCGTACTCTGGCCTAATAGCTAAGGTCTTAACTCTTACTCTGGCCTAATGGTTAAGGTCTTAACTCTTCCTCTGGCCTACTGGTTAAGGTCTTAACTCTTACTCTGGCCTAATAGCTAAGGTCTTAACTCTTTCTCTGGCCTACTGGTTAAGGTCTTAGCTCTTACTCTGGCCTAATAGCTAAGGTCTTAGACTCTTACTCTGGCCTACTGGTTAAGGTCTGAACTCTTACTCTGGCCTAATAGCTAACGTCTTAGCTCTTAATCTGGCCTAATAGCTAAGGTCCTAACTCTTACTCTGGCCTAATGGCTAAGGTCTTAACCCTTACTCTGGCCTACTGGTTAAGGTCTTAACTCTTACTCTGGCCTAATAGCTAAGGTCTTAACTCTTACTCTTGCCTAATAGCTAAGGTCTTAGACTCGTACTCTGGCCTACTGGTTAAGGTCTTAACTCTTACTCTGGCCTGCTGGTTAAGGTCTTAACTCTAACTCCGGTCTAATAGCTAAGGTCTTAGACTCGTACTCTGGCCTAATGGTTAAGGTCTTAACTCCTACTCTGGCTTAATAGTTAAGGTCTTAACTCTTACTCTGGCCTAATAGCTAAGGTCTTAACTCTTACTCTGGCCTAATAGCTAAGGTCTTAACTCTTACTCTGGCCTAATAGCTTAGGTCTTAGACTCGTAATCTGGCCTACTGGTTAAGGTCTTAACTCTTACTCTGGCCTCCTGGTTAAGGTCTTAACTCTTACTCTGGCCTTATAGCTAAGGTCTTAACTCTTACTCTGGCCTAATAGCTAAGGTCTTAACTCTTACTCTGGCCTACTGGTTAAGGTCTTAACTCTTACTCTGGCCTAATAGCTAAGGTCTTAGACCCGTACTATGGCCTACTGGTTCAGTTCTTAACTCATACTATGGCCTACAGGTTAAGGTCTTAACTCTTACTCTGGCCTAATAGCTAAGGTCTTAACTCTTACTCTGGCCTACTAGCTAAGGTCTTAGACTCGTACTATGGCCTACAGGTTAAGGTCTTAACTCTTACTCTGGCCTACTGGTTAAGGTCTTAACTCTTACTCTGGCCTACTGGTTAAGGTCTTAACTCTTACTCTGGCCTAATAGCTAAGGTCTTAGACCCGTACTATGGCCTACAGGTTAAGGTCTTAACTCTTACTCTGGCCTACTGGTTAAGGTTTTAACTCTTACTCTGGCCTAATAGCTAAGGTCTTAGACTTGTTCTATGGCCTACAGGTTAAAGTCTTAACCCTTACTCTGGCCTAATAGCTAAGGTCTTAGACTCGTACTCTGGCCTACTAGTTAAGGTCTTAACTCTTACTCTGGCCTAATAGCTAAGGTCTTAACTCTTACTCTGGCCTAATAGCTAAGGTCTTAACTCTCACTCTGGACTAATAGCTAAGGTCTTAGACTCTTACTCTGGCCTAATGGTTAAGGTCTTAACTCTTACTCTGGCCTAATAGCTAAGGTCTTAACTCTTACTCTGGCCTAATAGCTAAGGTCTTAACTCTTACTCTGGCCTACTGGTTAAGGTCTTTACTCTTACTCTGGCCTAATAGCTAAGGTCTTAGACTCGTACTCTGGCCTAATGGTTAAGGTCTTAACTCTTACTCTGGCCTACTTGTTAAGGTCTTAACTCTTACTCTGGCCTACTGGTTAAGGTCTTAACTCTTACTCTGGCCTAATAGCTAAGGTCTTATCTCTTACTCTTGCCTAATAGCTAAGGTCTTAGACTCGTACTATGGCCTACAGGTTAAGGTCTTAACTCTTACTCTGGCCTACTGGTTAAGGTCTTAACTCTTACTCTGGCCTAATAGCTAAGGTCTTAGACTCGTACTCTGGCCTACTGGTTGAGGTCTTAACTCTTACTCTGGCCTAATAGCTAAGGTCTTAGACTCATACTCTGGCCTAATAGCTAAGGTCTTAGACTCGTACTCTGGCCTAATAGCTAAGGTCTTAGACTCGTACTATGGCCTACAGGTTAAGGTCTTAACTCTTATTCTGGCCTAATAGCTAAGGTCTTAACTCTTACTCTGGCCTAATAGCTAAGGTCTTAACTCTTACTCTGGCCTAATGGCTAAGGTCTAAACTCTTACTCTGGCCTACTGGTTAAGGTCTTAACTCTTACTCTGGCCTAATAGCTAAGGTCTTAACTCTTACTCTGGCCTAATAGCTAAGGTCTTAGACTCGTACTCTGGCCTACTGGTTAAGGTCTTAACTCTTACTCTGGCCTACTGGTTAAGGTCTTAACTCTTACTCTGGCCTAATAGCTAAGGTCTTAGACTCGTACTCTGGCCTACTGGTTAAGGTCTTAACTCTTACTCTGGCCTAATAGCTAAGGTCTTATCTCTTACTCTTGCCTAATAGCTAAGGTCTTAGACTCGTACTATGGCCTACAGGTTAAGGTCTTAACTCTTACTCTGGCCTACTGGTTAAGGTCTTAACTCTTACTCTGGCCTAATAGCTAAGGTCTTAGACTCGTACTCTGGCCTACTGGTTGAGGTCTTAACTCTTACTCTGGCCTAATAGCTAAGGTCTTAGACTCATACTCTGGCCTAATAGCTAAGGTATTAGACTCGTACTCTGGCCTAATAGCTAAGGTCTTAGACTCGTACTATGGCCTACAGGTTAAGGTCTTAACTCTTATTCTGGCCTAATAGCTAAGGTCTTAACTCTTACTCTGGCCTAATAGCTAAGGTCTTAACTCTTACTCTGGCCTAATGGCTAAGGTCTAAACTCTTACTCTGGCCTACTGGTTAAGGTCTTAACTCTTACTCTGGCCTAATAGCTAAGGTCTTAACTCTTACTCTGGCCTAATAGCTAAGGTCTTAGACTCGTACTCTGGCCTACTGGTTAAGGTCTTAACTCTTACTCTGGCCTACTGGTTAAGGTCTTAACTCTTACTCTGGCCTAATAGCTAAGGTCTTAGACTCGTACTCTGGCCTACTGGTTAAGGTCTTAACTCTTACTCTGGCCTAATAGCTAAGGTCTTAACTCTTACTCTTGCCTAATAGCTAAGGTCTTAGACTCGTACTCTGGCCTACTGGTTAAGGTCTTAACTCTTACTCTGGCCTACTGGTTAAGGTCTTAACTCTAACTCCGGTCTAATAGCTAAGGTCTTAGACTCGTACTCTGGCCTAATGGTTAAGGTCTTAACTCCTACTCTGGCTTAATGGTTAAGGTCTTAACTCTTACTCTGGCCTAATAGCTAAGGTCTTAACTCTTACTCTGGCCTAATAGCTAAGGTCTTAACTCTTACTCTGGCCTAATAGCTTAGGTCTTAGACTCGTACTCTGGCCTACTGGTTAAGGTCTTAACTCTTACTCTGGCCTCCTGGTTAAGGTCTTAACTCTTACTCTGGCTTTATAGCTAAGGTCTTAACTCTTACTCTGGCCTAATAGCTAAGGTCTTAACTCTTACTCTGGCCTACTGGTTAAGGTCTTAACTCTTACTCTGGCCTAATAGCTAAGGTCTTTGACCCGTACTATGGCCTACTGGTTCAGTTCTTAACTCATACTATGGCCTACAGGTTAAGGTCTTAACTCTTACTCTGGCCTAATAGCTAAGGTCCTAACTCTTACTCTGGCCTAATAGCTAAGGTCTTAGACTCGTACTATGGCCTACAGGTTAAGGTCTTAACTCTTACTCTGGCCTACTGGTTAAGGTCTTAACTCTTACTCTGGCCTACTGGTTAAGGTCTTAACTCTTACTCTGGCCTAATAGCTAAGGTCTTAGACCCGTACTATGGCCTACAGGTTAAGGTCTTAACTCTTACTCTGGCCTACTGGTTAAGGTTTAACTCTTACTCTGGCCTAATAGCTAAGGTCTTAGACTCGTTCTATGGCCTACAGGTTAAAGTCTTAACCCTTACTCTGGCCTAATAGCTAAGGTCTTAGACTCGTACTCTGGCCTACTAGTTAAGGTCTTAACTCTTACTCTGGCCTAATAGCTAAGGTCTTAACTCTTACTCTGGCCTAATAGCTAAGGTCTTAACTCTTACTCTGGCCTAATAGCTAAGGTCTTAACTCTTACTCTGGACTAATAGCTAAGGTCTTAGACTCTTACTCTGGCCTAATGGTTAAGGTCTTAACTCTTACTCTGGCCTAATAGCTAAGGTCTTAACTCTTACTCTGGCCTAATAGCTAAGGTCTTAACTCTTACTCTGGCCTACTGGTTAAGGTCTTTACTCTTACTCTGGCCTAATAGCTAAGGTCTTAGACTCGTACTCTGGCCCAATGGTTAAGGTCTTAACTCTTACTCTGGCCTACTTGTTAAGGTCTTAACTCTTACTCTGGCCTACTGGTTAAGGTCTTAACTCTTACTCTGGCCTAATAGCTAAGGTCTTATCTCTTACTCTTGCCTAATTGCTAAGGTCTTAGACTCGTACTATGGCCTACAGGTTAAGGTCTTAACTCTTACTCTGGCCTACTGGTTAAGGTCTTAACTCTTACTCTGGCCTAATAGCTAAGGTCTTAGACTCGTACTCTGGCCTACTGGTTGAGGTCTTAACCCTTACTCTGGCCTAATAGCTAAGGTCTTAGACTCATACTCTGGCCTAATAGCTAAGGTCTTAGACTCGTACTCTGGCATAATAGCTAAGGTCTTAGACTCGTACTATGGCCTACAGGTTAAGGTCTTAACTCTTATTCTGGCCTAATAGCTAAGGTCTCTTAACTCTTACTCTGGCCTAAAAGCTAAGGTCTTAACTCTTACTCTGGCCTAATGGCTAAGGTCTAAACTCTTACTCTGGCCTACTGGTTAAGGTCTTAACTCTTACTCTGGCCTAATAGCTAAGGTCTTAACTCTTACTCTGGCCTAATAGCTAAGGTCTTAGACTCGTACTCTGGCCTACTGGTTAAGGTCTTAACTCTTACTCTGGCCTACTGGTTAAGGTCTTAACTCTTACTCTGGCCTAATAGCTAAGGTCTTAGACTCGTACTCTGGCCTACTGGTTAAGGTCTTAACTCTTACTTTGGCCTACTGGTTAAGGTCTTAACTCTTACTCTGACCTATTAGCTAAGGTCTTAGACTCGTACTCTGGCCTAATGGTTAAGGTCTTAACTCGTACTCTGGCCTAATAGCTAAGGTCTTAACTCTTACTCTGGCCTAATGGTTAAGGTCTTAACTCTTCCTCTGGCCTACTGGTTAAGGTCTTAACTCTTATTCTGGCCTAATAGCTAAGGTCTTAACTCTTTCTCTGGCCTAATGGTTAAGGTCTTAGCTCTTACTCTGGCCTAATAGCTAAGGTCTTAGACTCTTACTCTGGCCTACTGGTTAAGGTCTGAACTCTTACTCTGGCCTAATAGCTAACGTCTTAGCTCTTAATCTGGCCTAATAGCTAAGGTCTCAACTCTTACTCTGGCCTAATGGCTAAGGTCCTAACCCTTACTCTGGCCTACTGGTTAAGGTCTTAACTCTTACTCTGGCCTAATAGCTAAGGTCTTAACTCTTACTCTTGCCTAATAGCTAAGGTCTTAGACTCGTACTCTGGCCTACTGGTTAAGGTCTTAACTCTTACTCTGGCCTACTGGTTAAGGTCTTAACTCTTACTCTGGCCTAATAGCTAAGGTCTTAGACTCGTACTCTGGCCTACTGGTTAAGGTCTTAACTCTTACTCTGGCCTAATAGCTAAGGTCTTAGACTCGTACTCTGGCCTACTGGTTAAGGTCTTAACTCTTACTCTGGCCTACTGGTTAAGGTCTTAACTCTTACTCTGGCCTAATAGCTAAGGTCTTAGACTCGTACTCTGGCCTACTGGTTAAGGTCTTAACTCTTACTCTGGCCTACTGGTTAAGGTCTTAACTCTTACTCTGACCTAATAGCTAAGGTCTTAGACTCGTACTCTGGCCTAATGGTTAAGGTCGTAACTCGTACTCTGGCCTAATAGCTAAGGTCTTAACTCTTACTCTGGCCTAATGGTTAAGGTCTTAACTCTTCCTCTGGCCTACTGGTTAAGGTCTTAACTCTTACTCTGGCCTAATAGCTAAGGTCTTAACTCTTTCTCTGGCCTAATTGTTAAGGTCTTAGCTCTTACTCTGGCCTAATAGCTAAGGTCTTAGACTCTTACTCTGGCCTGCTGGTTAAGGTCTGAACTCTTACTCTGGCCTAATAGCTAACGTCTTAGCTCTTAATCTGGCCTAATAGCTAAGGTCTTAACTCTTACTCTGGCCTAATGGCTAAGGTCTTAACCCTTACTCTGGCCTACTGGTTAAGGTCTTAACTCTTACTCTGGCCTAATAGCTAAGGTCTTAACTCTTACTCTTGCCTAATAGCTAAGGTCTTAGACTCGTACTCTGGCCTACTGGTTAAGGTCTTAACTCTTACTCTGGCCTACTGGTTAAGGTCTTAACTCTAACTCCGGTCTAATAGCTAAGGTCTTAGACTCGTACTCTGGCCTAATGGTTAAGGTCTTAACTCCTACTCTGGCTTAATGGTTAAGGTCTTAACTCTTACTCTGGCCTAATAGCTAAGGTCTTAACTCTTACTCTGGCCTAATAGCTAAGGTCTTAACTCTTACTCTGGCCTAATAGCTTAGGTCTTAGACTCGTAATCTGGCCTACTGGTTAAGGTCTTAACTCTTACTCTGGCCTCCTGGTTAAGGTCTTAACTCTTACTCTGGCCTTATAGCTAAGGTCTTAACTCTTACTCTGGCCTAATAGCTAAGGTCTTAACTCTTACTCTGGCCTACTGGTTAAGGTCTTAACTCTTACTCTGGCCTAATAGCTAAGGTCTTAGACCCGTACTATGGCCTACTGGTTCAGTTCTTAACTCATACTATGGCCTACAGGTTAAGGTCTTAACTCTTACTCTGGCCTAATAGCTAAGGTCTTAACTCTTACTCTGGCCTACTAGCTAAGGTCTTAGACTCGTACTATGGCCTACAGGTTAATGTCTTAACTCTTACTCTGGCCTACTGGTTAAGGTCTTAACTCTTACTCTGGCCTACTGGTTAAGGTCTTAACTCTTACTCTGGCCTAATAGCTAAGGTCTTAGACCCGTACTATGGCCTACAGGTTAAGGTCTTAACTCTTACTCTGGCCTACTGGTTAAGGTTTTAACTCTTACTCTGGCCTAATAGCTAAGGTCTTAGACTCGTTCTATGGCCTACAGGTTAAAGTCTTAACCCTTACTCTGGCCTAATAGCTAAGGTCTTAGACTCGTACTCTGGCCTACTAGTTAAGGTCTTAACTCTTACTCTGGCCTAATAGCTAAGGTCTTAACTCTTACTCTGGCCTAATAGCTAAGGTCTTAACTCTTACTCTGGACTAATAGCTAAGGTCTTAGACTCTTACTCTGGCCTAATGGTTAAGGTCTTAACTCTTACTCTGGCCTAATAGCTAAGGTCTTAACTCTTACTCTGGCCTAATAGCTAAGGTCTTAACTCTTACTCTGGCCTACTGGTTAAGGTCTTTACTCTTACTCTGGCCTAATAGCTAAGGTCTTAACTCGTACTCTGGCCCAATGGTTAAGGTCTTAACTCTTACTCTGGCCTACTTGTTAAGGTCTTAACTCTTACTCTGGCCTACTGGTTAAGGTCTTAACTCTTACTCTGGCCTAATAGCTAAGGTCTTATCTCTTACTCTTGCCTAATTGCTAAGGTCTTAGACTCGTACTATGGCCTACAGGTTAAGGTCTTAACTCTTACTCTGGCCTACTGGTTAAGGTCTTAACTCTTACTCTGGCCTAATAGCTAAGGTCTTAGACTCGTACTCTGGCCTACTGGTTGAGGTCTTAACTCTTACTCTGGCCTAATAGCTAAGGTCTTAGACTCATACTCTGGCCTAATAGCTAAGGTCTTAGACTCGTACTCTGGCATAATAGCTAAGGTCTTAGACTCGTACTATGGCCTACAGGTTAAGGTCTTAACTCTTATTCTGGCCTAATAGCTAAGGTCTTAACTCTTACTCTGGCCTAATAGCTAAGGTCTTAACTCTTACTCTGGCCTAATGGCTAAGGTCTAAACTCTTACTCTGGCCTACTGGTTAAGGTCTTAACTCTTACTCTGGCCTAATAGCTAAGGTCTTAACTCTTACTCTGGCCTAATAGCTAAGGTCTTAGACTCGTACTCTGGCCTACTGGTTAAGGTCTTAACTCTTACTCTGGCCTACTGGTTAAGGTCTTAACTCTTACTCTGGCCTAATAGCTAAGGTCTTAGACTCGTACTCTGGCCTACTGGTTAAGGTCTTAACTCTTACTCTGGCCTACTGGTTAAGGTCTTAACTCTTACTCTGACCTATTAGCTAAGGTCTTAGACTCGTACTCTGGCCTAATGGTTAAGGTCTTAACTCGTACTCTGGCCTAATAGCTAAGGTCTTAACTTTTACTCTGGCCTAATGGTTAAGGTCTTAACTCTTCCTCTGGCCTACTGGTTAAGGTCTTAACTCTTATTCTGGCCTAATAGCTAAGGTCTTAACTCTTTCTCTGGCCTAATGGTTAAGGTCTTAGCTCTTACTCTGGCCTAATAGCTAAGGTCTTAGACTCTTACTCTGGCCTACTGGTTAAGGTCTGAACTCTTACTCTGGCCTAATAGCTAACATCTTAGCTCTTAATCTGGCCTAAAAGCTAAGGTCTCAACTCTTACTCTGGCCTAATGGCTAAGGTCTTAACCCTTACTCTGGCCTACTGGTTAAGGTCTTAACTCTTACTCTGGCCTAATAGCTAAGGTCTTAACTCTTACTCTTGCCTAATAGCTAAGGTCTTAGACTTGTACTCTGGCCTACTGGTTAAGGTCTTAACTCTTACTCTGGCCTACTGGTTAAGGTCTTAACTCTTACTCTGGCCTAATAGCTAAGGTCTTAGACTCGTACTCTGGCCTACTGGTTAAGGTCTTAACTCTTACTCTGGCCTACTGGTTAAGGTCTTAACTCTTACTCTGGCCTAATAGCTAAGGTCTTAGACTCGTACTCTGGCCTACTGGTTAAGGTCTTAACTCTTACTCTGGCCTAATGGTTAAGGTCGTAACTCGTACTCTGGCCTAATAGCTAAGGTCTTAACTCTTACTCTGGCCTAATGGTTAAGGTCTTAACTCTTCCTCTGGCCTACTGGTTAAGGTCTTAACTCTTACTCTGGCCTAATAGCTAAGGTCTTAACTCTTTCTCTGGCCTAATGGTTAAGGTCTTAGCTCTTACTCTGGCCTAATAGCTAAGGTCTTAGACTCTTACTCTGGCCTACTGGTTAAGGTCTGAACTCTTACTCTGGCCTAATAGCTAACGTCTTAGCTCCTAATCTGGCCTAATAGCTAAGGTCTTAACTCTTACTCTGGCCTAATGGCTAAGGTCTTAACCCTTACTCTGGCCTACTGGTTAAGGTCTTAACTCTTACTCTGGCCTAATAGCTAAGGTCTTAACTCTTACTCTTGCCTAATAGCTAAGGTCTTAGACTCGTACTCTGGCCTAC
Organism: Triturus cristatus; assembly: GCF_964204655.1. Lineage (NCBI taxonomy): Eukaryota > Metazoa > Chordata > Amphibia > Caudata > Salamandridae > Triturus > Triturus cristatus. Next base: position 545,694,628 of record NC_140592.1, read on the forward strand.
TGGTTAAGGTCTTAACTCTTACTCTAGCCTACTGGTTAAGGTCTTAACTCTAACTCCGGTCTAATAGCTAAGGTCTTAGACTCGTACTCTGGCCTAATGGTTAAGGTCTTAACTCTTACTCTGGCCTACTGGTTAAGGTCTTAACTCTTACTCTGGCCTAATAGCTAAGGTCTTAGACTCGTACTCTGGCCTACTGGTTAAGGTCTTAACTCTTACTCTGGCCTACTGGTTAAGGTCTTAACTCTTACTCTGGCCTAATAGCTAAGGTCTTAGACTCGTACTCTGGCCTACTGGTTAAGGTCTTAACTCTTACTCTGGCCTACTGGTTAAGGTCTTAACTCTTACTCTGGCCTAATAGCTAAGTTCTTAGACTCGTACTCTGGCCTACTGGTTAAGGTCTTAACTCTTACTCTGGCCTACTGGTTAAGGTCTTAACTCTTACTCTGACCTAATAGCTAAGGTCTTAGACTCGTACTCTGGCCTAATGGTTAAGGTCGTAACTCGTACTCTGGCCTAATAGCTAAGGTCTTAACTCTTACTCTGGCCTAATGGTTAAGGTCTTAACTCTTCCTCTGGCCTACTGGTTAAGGTCTTAACTCTTACTCTGGCCTAATAGCTAAGGTCTTATCTCTTACTCTTGCCAAATTGCTAAGGTCTTAGACTCGTACTATGGCCTACAGGTTAAGGTCTTAACTCTTACTCTGGCCTACTGGTTAAGGTCTTAACTCTTACTCTGGCCTAATAGCTAAGGTCTTAGACTCGTACTCTGGCCTACTGGTTGAGGTCTTAACTCTTACTCTGGCCTAATAGCTAAGGTCTTAGACTCATACTCTGGCCTAATAGCTAAGGTCTTAGACTCGTACTCTGGCATAATAGCTAAGGTCTTAGACTCGTACTATGGCCTACAGGTTAAGGTCTTAACTCTTATTCTGGCCTAATAGCTAAGGTCTTAACTCTTACTCTGGCCTAATAGCTAAGGTCTTAACTCTTACTCTGGCCTAATGGCTAAGGTCTAAACTCTTACTCTGGCCTACTGGTTAAGGTCTTAACTCTTACTCTGGCCTAATAGCTAAGGTCTTAACTCTTACTCTGGCCTAATAGCTAAGGTCTTAGACTCGTACTCTGGCCTACTGGTTAAGGTCTTAACTCTTACTCTGGCCTACTGGTTAAGGTCTTAACTCTTACTCTGGCCTAATAGCTAAGGTCTTAGACTCGTACTCTGGCCTACTGGTTAAGGTCTTAACTCTTACTCTGGCCTACTGGTTAAGGTCTTAACTCTTACTCTGACCTATTAGCTAAGGTCTTAGACTCGTACTCTGGCCTAATGGTTAAGGTCTTAACTCGTACTCTGGCCTAATAGCTAAGGTCTTAACTCTTACTCTGGCCTAATGGTTAAGGTCTTAACTCTTCCTCTGGCCTACTGGTTAAGGTCTTAACTCTTATTCTGGCCTAATAGCTAAGGTCTTAACTCTTTCTCTGGCCTAATGGTTAAGGTCTTAGCTCTTACTCTGGCCTAATAGCTAAGGTCTTAGACTCTTACTCTGGCCTACTGGTTAAGGTCTGAACTCTTACTCTGGCCTAATAGCTAACGTCTTAGCTCTTAATCTGGCCTAATAGCTAAGGTCTCAACTCTTACTCTGGCCTAATGGCTAAGGTCTTAACCCTTACTCTGGCCTACTGGTTAAGGTCTTAACTCTTACTCTGGCCTAATAGCTAAGGTCTTAACTCTTACTCTTGCCTAATAGCTAAGGTCTTAGACTCGTACTCTGGCCTACTGGTTAAGGTCTTAACTCTTACTCTGGCCTACTGGTTAAGGTCTTAACTCTAACTCCGGTCTAATAGCTAAGGTCTTAGACTCGTACTCTGGCCTAATGGTTAAGGTCTTAACTCCTACTCTGGCTTAATGGTTAAGGTCTTAACTCTTACTCTGGCCTAATAGCTAAGGTCTTAACTCTTACTCTGGCCTAATAGCTAAGGTCTTAACTCTTACTCTGGCCTAATAGCTTAGGTCTTAGACTCGTAATCTGGCCTACTGGTTAAGGTCTTAACTCTTACTCTGGCCTCCTGGTTAAGGTCTTAACTCTTACTCTGGCCTTATAGCTAAGGTCTTAACTCTTACTCTGGCCTAATAGCTAAGGTCTTAACTCTTACTCTGGCCTACTGGTTAAGGTCTTAACTCTTACTCTGGCCTAATAGCTAAGGTCTTAGACCCGTACTATGGCCTACTGGTTCAGTTCTTAACTCATACTATGGCCTACAGGTTAAGGTCTTAACTCTTACTCTGGCCTAATAGCTAAGGTCTTAACTCTTACTCTGGCCTACTAGCTAAGGTCTTAGACTCGTACTATGGCCTACAGGTTAAGGTCTTAACTCTTACTCTGGCCTACTGGTTAAGGTCTTAACTCTTACTCTGGCCTACTGGTTAAGGTCTTAACTCTTACTCTGGCCTAATAGCTAAGGTCTTAACTCTTTCTCTGGCCTAATGGTTAAGGTCTTAGCTCTTACTCTGGCCTAATAGCTAAGGTCTTAACTCTTACTCTGGCCTAATGGTTAAGGTCTTAACTCTTCCTCTGGCCTACTGGTTAAGGTCTTAACTCTTACTCTGGCCTAATAGCTAAGGTCTTAGACTCGTACTCTGGCCTACTAGTTAAGGTCTTAACTCTTACTCTGGCCTAATAGCTAAGGTCTTAACTCTTACTCTGGCCTAATAGCTAAGGTCTTAACTCTTACTCTGGACTAATAGCTAAGGTCTTAGACTCTTACTCTGGCCTAATGGTTAAGGTCTTAACTCTTACTCTGGCCTAATAGCTAAGGTCTTAACTCTTACTCTGGCCTACTGGTTAAGGTCTTTACTCTTACTCTGGCCTAATAGCTAAGGTCTTAGACTCGTACTCTGGCCCAATGGTTAAGGTCTTAACTCTTACTCTGGCCTACTTGTTAAGGTCTTAACTCTTACTCTGGCCTACTGGTTAAGGTCTTAACTCTTACTCTGGCCTAATAGCTAAGGTCTTATCTCTTACTCTTGCCTAATTGCTAAGGTCTTAGACTCGTACTATGGCCTACAGGTTAAGGTCTTAACTCTTACTCTGGCCTACTGGTTAAGGTCTTAACTCTTACTCTGGCCTAATAGCTAAGGTCTTAGACTCGTACTCTGGCCTACTGGTTAAGGTCTTAACTCTTACTCTGGCCTACTGGTTAAGGTCTTAACTCTTACTCTGGCCTAATAGCTAAGGTCTTAGACTCGTACTCTGGCCTACTGGTTAAGGTCTTAACTCTTACTCTGGCCTAATAGCTAAGGTCTTAACTCTTACTCTTGCCTAATAGCTAAGGTCTTAGACTCGTACTCTGGCCTACTGGTTAAGGTCTTAACTCTTACTCTGGCCTACTGGTTAAGGTCTTAACTCTAACTCCGGTCTAATAGCTAAGGTCTTAGACTCGTACTCTGGCCTAATGGTTAAGGTCTTAACTCCTACTCTGGCTTAATGGTTAAGGTCTTAACTCTTACTCTGGCCTAATAGCTAAGGTCTTAACTCTTACTCTGGCCTAATAGCTAAGGTCTTAACTCTTACTCTGGCCTAATAGCTTAGGTCTTAGACTCGTACTCTGGCCTACTGGTTAAGGTCTTAACTCTTACTCTGGCCTCCTGGTTAAGGTCTTAACTCTTACTCTGGCTTTATAGCTAAGGTCTTAACTCTTACTCTGGCCTAATAGCTAAGGTCTTAACTCTTACTCTGGCCTACTGGTTAAGGTCTTAACTCTTACTCTGGCCTAATAGCTAAGGTCTTAGACCCGTACTATGGCCTACTGGTTCAGTTCTTAACTCATACTATGGCCTACAGGTTAAGGTCTTAACTCTTACTCTGGCCTAATAGCTAAGGTCCTAACTCTTACTCTGGCCTAATAGCTAAGGTCTTAGACTCGTACTATGGCCTACAGGTTAAGGTCTTAACTCTTACTCTGGCCTACTGGTTAAGGTCTTAACTCTTACTCTGGCCTACTGGTTAAGGTCTTAACTCTTACTCTGGCCTAATAGCTAAGGTCTTAGACCCGTACTATGGCCTACAGGTTAAGGTCTTAACTCTTACTCTGGCCTACTGGTTAAGGTTTAACTCTTACTCTGGCCTAATAGCTAAGGTCTTAGACTCGTTCTATGGCCTACAGGTTAAAGTCTTAACCCTTACTCTGGCCTAATAGCTAAGGTCTTAGACTCGTACTCTGGCCTACTAGTTAAGGTCTTAACTCTTACTCTGGCCTAATAGCTAAGGTCTTAACTCTTACTCTGGCCTAATAGCTAAGGTCTTAACTCTTACTCTGGCCTAATAGCTAAGGTCTTAACTCTTACTCTGGACTAATAGCTAAGGTCTTAGACTCTTACTCTGGCCTAATGGTTAAGGTCTTAACTCTTACTCTGGCCTAATAGCTAAGGTCTTAACTCTTACTCTGGCCTAATAGCTAAGGTCTTAACTCTTACTCTGGCCTACTGGTTAAGGTCTTTACTCTTACTCTGGCCTAATAGCTAAGGTCTTAACTCTTTCTCTGGCCTAATGGTTAAGGTCTTAGCTCTTACTCTGGCCTAATAGCTAAGGTCTTAGACTCTTACTCTGGCCTACTGGTTAAGGTCTGAACTCTTACTCTGGCCTAATAGCTAACGTCTTAGCTCTTAATCTGGCCTAATAGCTAAGGTCTCAACTCTTACTCTGGCCTAATGGCTAAGGTCTTAACCCTTACTCTGGCCTACTGGTTAAGGTCTTAACTCTTACTCTGGCCTAATAGCTAAGGTCTTAACTCTTACTCTTGCCTAATAGCTAAGGTCTTAGACTCGTACTCTGGCCTACTGGTTAAGGTCTTAACTCTTACTCTGGCCTACTGGTTAAGGTCTTAACTCTAACTCCGGTCTAATAGCTAAGGTCTTAGACTCGTACTCTGGCCTAATGGTTAAGGTCTTAACTCCTACTCTGGCTTAATGGTTAAGGTCTTAACTCTTACTCTGGCCTAATAGCTAAGGTCTTAACTCTTACTCTGGCCTAATAGCTAAGGTCTTAACTCTTACTCTGGCCTAATAGCTTAGGTCTTAGACTCGTAATCTGGCCTACTGGTTAAGGTCTTAACTCTTACTCTGGCCTCCTGGTTAAGGTCTTAACTCTTACTCTGGCCTTATAGCTAAGGTCTTAACTCTTACTCTGGCCTAATAGCTAAGGTCTTAACTCTTACTCTGGCCTACTGGTTAAGGTCTTAACTCTTACTCTGGCCTAATAGCTAAGGTCTTAGACCCGTACTATGGCCTACTGGTTCAGTTCTTAACTCATACTATGGCCTACAGGTTAAGGTCTTAACTCTTACTCTGGCCTAATAGCTAAGGTCTTAACTCTTACTCTGGCCTACTAGCTAAGGTCTTAGACTCGTACTATGGCCTACAGGTTAAGGTCTTAACTCTTACTCTGGCCTACTGGTTAAGGTCTTAACTCTTACTCTGGCCTACTGGTTAAGGTCTTAACTCTTACTCTGGCCTAATAGCTAAGGTCTTAACTCTTTCTCTGGCCTAATGGTTAAGGTCTTAGCTCTTACTCTGGCCTAATAGCTAAGGTCTTAACTCTTACTCTGGCCTAATGGTTAAGGTCTTAACTCTTCCTCTGGCCTACTGGTTAAGGTCTTAACTCTTACTCTGGCCTAATAGCTAAGGTCTTAGACTCGTACTCTGGCCTACTAGTTAAGGTCTTAACTCTTACTCTGGCCTAATAGCTAAGGTCTTAACTCTTACTCTGGCCTAATAGCTAAGGTCTTAACTCTTACTCTGGACTAATAGCTAAGGTCTTAGACTCTTACTCTGGCCTAATGGTTAAGGTCTTAACTCTTACTCTGGCCTAATAGCTAAGGTCTTAACTCTTACTCTGGCCTAATAGCTAAGGTCTTAACTCTTACTCTGGCCTACTGGTTAAGGTCTTTACTCTTACTCTGGCCTAATAGCTAAGGTCTTAGACTCGTACTCTGGCCCAATGGTTAAGGTCTTAACTCTTACTCTGGCCTACTTGTTAAGGTCTTAACTCTTACTCTGGCCTACTGGTTAAGGTCTTAACTCTTACTCTGGCCTAATAGCTAAGGTCTTATCTCTTACTCTTGCCTAATTGCTAAGGTCTTAGACTCGTACTATGGCCTACAGGTTAAGGTCTTAACTCTTACTCTGGCCTACTGGTTAAGGTCTTAACTCTTACTCTGGCCTAATAGCTAAGGTCTTAGACTCGTACTCTGGCCTACTGGTTAAGGTCTTAACTCTTACTCTGGCCTACTGGTTAAGGTCTTAACTCTTACTCTGGCCTAATAGCTAAGGTCTTAGACTCGTACTCTGGCCTACTGGTTAAGGTCTTAACTCTTACTCTGGCCTAATAGCTAAGGTCTTAACTCTTACTCTTGCCTAATAGCTAAGGTCTTAGACTCGTACTCTGGCCTACTGGTTAAGGTCTTAACTCTTACTCTGGCCTACTGGTTAAGGTCTTAACTCTAACTCCGGTCTAATAGCTAAGGTCTTAGACTCGTACTCTGGCCTAATGGTTAAGGTCTTAACTCCTACTCTGGCTTAATGGTTAAGGTCTTAACTCTTACTCTGGCCTAATAGCTAAGGTCTTAACTCTTACTCTGGCCTAATAGCTAAGGTCTTAACTCTTACTCTGGCCTAATAGCTTAGGTCTTAGACTCGTACTCTGGCCTACTGGTTAAGGTCTTAACTCTTACTCTGGCCTCCTGGTTAAGGTCTTAACTCTTACTCTGGCTTTATAGCTAAGGTCTTAACTCTTACTCTGGCCTAATAGCTAAGGTCTTAACTCTTACTCTGGCCTACTGGTTAAGGTCTTAACTCTTACTCTGGCCTAATAGCTAAGGTCTTAGACCCGTACTATGGCCTACTGGTTCAGTTCTTAACTCATACTATGGCCTACAGGTTAAGGTCTTAACTCTTACTCTGGCCTAATAGCTAAGGTCCTAACTCTTACTCTGGCCTAATAGCTAAGGTCTTAGACTCGTACTATGGCCTACAGGTTAAGGTCTTAACTCTTACTCTGGCCTACTGGTTAAGGTCTTAACTCTTACTCTGGCCTACTGGTTAAGGTCTTAACTCTTACTCTGGCCTAATAGCTAAGGTCTTAGACCCGTACTATGGCCTACAGGTTAAGGTCTTAACTCTTACTCTGGCCTACTGGTTAAGGTTTAACTCTTACTCTGGCCTAATAGCTAAGGTCTTAGACTCGTTCTATGGCCTACAGGTTAAAGTCTTAACCCTTACTCTGGCCTAATAGCTAAGGTCTTAGACTCGTACTCTGGCCTACTAGTTAAGGTCTTAACTCTTACTCTGGCCTAATAGCTAAGGTCTTAACTCTTACTCTGGCCTAATAGCTAAGGTCTTAACTCTTACTCTGGCCTAATAGCTAAGGTCTTAACTCTTACTCTGGACTAATAGCTAAGGTCTTAGACTCTTACTCTGGCCTAATGGTTAAGGTCTTAACTCTTACTCTGGCCTAATAGCTAAGGTCTTAACTCTTACTCTGGCCTAATAGCTAAGGTCTTAACTCTTACTCTGGCCTACTGGTTAAGGTCTTTACTCTTACTCTGGCCTAATAGCTAAGGTCTTAGACTCGTACTCTGGCCCAATGGTTAAGGTCTTAACTCTTACTCTGGCCTACTTGTTAAGGTCTTAACTCTTACTCTGGCCTACTGGTTAAGGTCTTAACTCTTACTCTGGCCTAATAGCTAAGGTCTTATCTCTTACTCTTGCCTAATTGCTAAGGTCTTAGACTCGTACTATGGCCTACAGGTTAAGGTCTTAACTCTTACTCTGGCCTACTGGTTAAGGTCTTAACTCTTACTCTGGCCTAATAGCTAAGGTCTTAGACTCGTACTCTGGCCTACTGGTTGAGGTCTTAACCCTTACTCTGGCCTAATAGCTAAGGTCTTAGACTCATACTCTGGCCTAATAGCTAAGGTCTTAGACTCGTACTCTGGCATAATAGCTAAGGTCTTAGACTCGTACTATGGCCTACAGGTTAAGGTCTTAACTCTTATTCTGGCCTAATAGCTAAGGTCTTAACTCTTACTCTGGCCTAAAAGCTAAGGTCTTAACTCTTACTCTGGCCTAATGGCTAAGGTCTAAACTCTTACTCTGGCCTACTGGTTAAGGTCTTAACTCTTACTCTGGCCTAATAGCTAAGGTCTTAACTCTTACTCTGGCCTAATAGCTAAGGTCTTAGACTCGTACTCTGGCCTACTGGTTAAGGTCTTAACTCTTACTCTGGCCTACTGGTTAAGGTCTTAACTCTTACTCTGGCCTAATAGCTAAGGTCTTAGACTCGTACTCTGGCCTACTGGTTAAGGTCTTAACTCTTACTCTGGCCTAATAGCTAAGGTCTTAACTCTTACTCTTGCCTAATAGCTAAGGTCTTAGACTCGTACTCTGGCCTACTGGTTAAGGTCTTAACTCTTACTCTGGCCTACTGGTTAAGGTCTTAACTCTAACTCCGGTCTAATAGCTAAGGTCTTAGACTCGTACTCTGGCCTAATGGTTAAGGTCTTAACTCCTACTCTGGCTTAATGGTTAAGGTCTTAACTCTTACTCTGGCCTAATAGCTAAGGTCTTAACTCTTACTCTGGCCTAATAGCTAAGGTCTTAACTCTTACTCTGGCCTAATAGCTTAGGTCTTAGACTCGTACTCTGGCCTACTGGTTAAGGTCTTAACTCTTACTCTGGCCTCCTGGTTAAGGTCTTAACTCTTACTCTGGCTTTATAGCTAAGGTCTTAACTCTTACTCTGGCCTAATAGCTAAGGTCTTAACTCTTACTCTGGCCTACTGGTTAAGGTCTTAACTCTTACTCTGGCCTAATAGCTAAGGTCTTAGACCCGTACTATGGCCTACTGGTTCAGTTCTTAACTCATACTATGGCCTACAGGTTAAGGTCTTAACTCTTACTCTGGCCTAATAGCTAAGGTCCTAACTCTTACTCTGGCCTAATAGCTAAGGTCTTAGACTCGTACTATGGCCTACAGGTTAAGGTCTTAACTCTTACTCTGGCCTACTGGTTAAGGTCTTAACTCTTACTCTGGCCTACTGGTTAAGGTCTTAACTCTTACTCTGGCCTAATAGCTAAGGTCTTAGACCCGTACTATGGCCTACAGGTTAAGGTCTTAACTCTTACTCTGGCCTACTGGTTAAGGTTTAACTCTTACTCTGGCCTAATAGCTAAGGTCTTAGACTCGTTCTATGGCCTACAGGTTAAAGTCTTAACCCTTACTCTGGCCTAATAGCTAAGGTCTTAGACTCGTACTCTGGCCTACTAGTTAAGGTCTTAACTCTTACTCTGGCCTAATAGCTAAGGTCTTAACTCTTACTCTGGCCTAATAGCTAAGGTCTTAACTCTTACTCTGGCCTAATAGCTAAGGTCTTAACTCTTACTCTGGACTAATAGCTAAGGTCTTAGACTCTTACTCTGGCCTAATGGTTAAGGTCTTAACTCTTACTCTGGCCTAATAGCTAAGGTCTTAACTCTTACTCTGGCCTAATAGCTAAGGTCTTAACTCTTACTCTGGCCTACTGGTTAAGGTCTTTACTCTTACTCTGGCCTAATAGCTAAGGTCTTAGACTCGTACTCTGGCCCAATGGTTAAGGTCTTAACTCTTACTCTGGCCTACTTGTTAAGGTCTTAACTCTTACTCTGGCCTACTGGTTAAGGTCTTAACTCTTACTCTGGCCTAATAGCTAAGGTCTTATCTCTTACTCTTGCCTAATTGCTAAGGTCTTAGACTCGTACTATGGCCTACAGGTTAAGGTCTTAACTCTTACTCTGGCCTACTGGTTAAGGTCTTAACTCTTACTCTGGCCTAATAGCTAAGGTCTTAGACTCGTACTCTGGCCTACTGGTTGAGGTCTTAACCCTTACTCTGGCCTAATAGCTAAGGTCTTAGACTCATACTCTGGCCTAATAGCTAAGGTCTTAGACTCGTACTCTGGCATAATAGCTAAGGTCTTAGACTCGTACTATGGCCTACAGGTTAAGGTCTTAACTCTTATTCTGGCCTAATAGCTAAGGTCTTAACTCTTACTCTGGCCTAAAAGCTAAGGTCTTAACTCTTACTCTGGCCTAATGGCTAAGGTCTAAACTCTTACTCTGGCCTACTGGTTAAGGTCTTAACTCTTACTCTGGCCTAATAGCTAAGGTCTTAACTCTTACTCTGGCCTAATAGCTAAGGTCTTAGACTCGTACTCTGGCCTACTGGTTAAGGTCTTAACTCTTACTCTGGCCTACTGGTTAAGGTCTTAACTCTTACTCTGGCCTAATAGCTAAGGTCTTAGACTCGTACTCTGGCCTACTGGTTAAGGTCTTAACTCTTACTTTGGCCTACTGGTTAAGGTCTTAACTCTTACTCTGACCTATTAGCTAAGGTCTTAGACTCGTACTCTGGCCTAATGGTTAAGGTCTTAACTCGTACTCTGGCCTAATAGCTAAGGTCTTAACTCTTACTCTGGCCTAATGGTTAAGGTCTTAACTCTTCCTCTGGCCTACTGGTTAAGGTCTTAACTCTTATTCTGGCCTAATAGCTAAGGTCTTAACTCTTTCTCTGGCCTAATGGTTAAGGTCTTAGCTCTTACTCTGGCCTAATAGCTAAGGTCTTAGACTCTTACTCTGGCCTACTGGTTAAGGTCTGAACTCTTACTCTGGCCTAATAGCTAACGTCTTAGCTCTTAATCTGGCCTAATAGCTAAGGTCTCAACTCTTACTCTGGCCTAATGGCTAAGGTCTTAACCCTTACTCTGGCCTACTGGTTAAGGTCTTAACTCTTACTCTGGCCTAATAGCTAAGGTCTTAACTCTTACTCTTGCCTAATAGCTAAGGTCTTAGACTCGTACTCTGGCCTACTGGTTAAGGTCTTAACTCTTACTCTGGCCTACTGGTTAAGGTCTTAACTCTTACTCTGGCCTAATAGCTAAGGTCTTAGACTCGTACTCTGGCCTACTGGTTAAGGTCTTAACTCTTACTCTGGCCTACTGGTTAAGGTCTTAACTCTTACTCTGGCCTAATAGCTAAGGTCTTAGACTCGTACTCTGGCCTACTGGTTAAGGTCTTAACTCTTACTCTGGCCTACTGGTTAAGGTCTTAACTCTTACTCTGGCCTAATAGCTAAGGTCTTAACTCTTACTCTTGCCTAATAGCTAAGGTCTTAGACTCGTACTCTGGCCTACTGGTTAAGGTCTTAACTCTTACTCTGGCCTACTGGTTAAGGTCTTAACTCTAACTCCGGTCTAATAGCTAAGGTCTTAGACTCGTACTCTGGCCTAATGGTTAAGGTCTTAACTCCTACTCTGGCTTAATGGTTAAGGTCTTAACTCTTACTCTGGCCTAATAGCTAAGGTCTTAACTCTTACTCTGGCCTAATAGCTAAGGTCTTAACTCTTACTCTGGCCTAATAGCTTAGGTCTTAGACTCGTAATCTGGCCTACTGGTTAAGGTCTTAACTCTTACTCTGGCCTCCTGGTTAAGGTCTTAACTCTTACTCTGGCCTTATAGCTAAGGTCTTAACTCTTACTCTGGCCTAATAGCTAAGGTCTTAACTCTTACTCTGGCCTACTGGTTAAGGTCTTAACTCTTACTCTGGCCTAATAGCTAAGGTCTTAGACCCGTACTATGGCCTACTGGTTCAGTTCTTAACTCATACTATGGCCTACAGGTTAAGGTCTTAACTCTTACTCTGGCCTAATAGCTAAGGTCTTAACTCTTACTCTGGCCTACTAGCTAAGGTCTTAGACTCGTACTATGGCCTACAGGTTAAGGTCTTAACTCTTACTCTGGCCTACTGGTTAAGGTCTTAACTCTTACTCTGGCCTACTGGTTAAGGTCTTAACTCTTACTCTGGCCTAATAGCTAAGGTCTTAGACCCGTACTATGGCCTACAGGTTAAGGTCTTAACTCTTACTCTGGCCTACTGGTTAAGGTTTTAACTCTTACTCTGGCCTAATAGCTAAGGTCTTAGACTCGTTCTATGGCCTACAGGTTAAAGTCTTAACCCTTACTCTGGCCTAATAGCTAAGGTCTTAGACTCGTACTCTGGCCTACTAGTTAAGGTCTTAACTCTTACTCTGGCCTAATAGCTAAGGTCTTAACTCTTACTCTGGCCTAATAGCTAAGGTCTTAACTCTTACTCTGGACTAATAGCTAAGGTCTTAGACTCTTACTCTGGCCTAATGGTTAAGGTCTTAACTCTTACTCTGGCCTAATAGCTAAGGTCTTAACTCTTACTCTGGCCTAATAGCTAAGGTCTTAACTCTTACTCTGGCCTACTGGTTAAGGTATTTACTCTTACTCTGGCCTAATAGCTAAGGTCTTAGACTCGTACTCTGGCCCAATGGTTAAGGTCTTAACTCTTACTCTGGCCTACTTGTTAAGGTCTTAACTCTTACTCTGGCCTACTGGTTAAGGTCTTAACTCTTACTCTGGCCTAATAGCTAAGGTCTTATCTCTTACTCTTGCCTAATTGCTAAGGTCTTAGACTCGTACTATGGCCTACAGGTTAAGGTCTTAACTCTTACTCTGGCCTACTGGTTAAGGTCTTAACTCTTACTCTGGCCTAATAGCTAAGGTCTTAGACTCGTACTCTGGCCTACTGGTTGAGGTCTTAACTCTTACTCTGGCCTAATAGCTAAGGTCTTAGACTCATACTCTGGCCTAATAGCTAAGGTCTTAGACTCGTACTCTGGCATAATAGCTAAGGTCTTAGACTCGTACTATGGCCTACAGGTTAAGGTCTTAACTCTTATTCTGGCCTAATAGCTAAGGTCTTAACTCTTACTCTGGCCTAATAGCTAAGGTCTTAACTCTTACTCTGGCCTAATGGCTAAGGTCTAAACTCTTACTCTGGCCTACTGGTTAAGGTCTTAACTCTTACTCTGGCCTAATAGCTAAGGTCTTAACTCTTACTCTGGCCTAATAGCTAAGGTCTTAGACTCGTACTCTGGCCTACTGGTTAAGGTCTTAACTCTTACTCTGGCCTACTGGTTAAGGTCTTAACTCTTACTCTGGCCTAATAGCTAAGGTCTTAGACTCGTACTCTGGCCTACTGGTTAAGGTCTTAACTCTTACTCTGGCCTACTGGTTAAGGTCTTAACTCTTACTCTGACCTATTAGCTAAGGTCTTAGACTCGTACTCTGGCCTAATGGTTAAGGTCTTAACTCGTACTCTGGCCTAATAGCTAAGGTCTTAACTCTTACTCTGGCCTAATGGTTAAGGTCTTAACTCTTCCTCTGGCCTACTGGTTAAGGTCTTAACTCTTATTCTGGCCTAATAGCTAAGGTCTTAACTCTTTCTCTGGCCTAATGGTTAAGGTCTTAGCTCTTACTCTGGCCTAATAGCTAAGGTCTTAGACTCTTACTCTGGCCTACTGGTTAAGGTCTGAACTCTTACTCTGGCCTAATAGCTAACGTCTTAGCTCTTAATCTGGCCTAATAGCTAAGGTCTCAACTCTTACTCTGGCCTAATGGCTAAGGTCTTAACCCTTACTCTGGCCTACTGGTTAAGGTCTTAACTCTTACTCTGGCCTAATAGCTAAGGTCTTAACTCTTACTCTTGCCTAATAGCTAAGGTCTTAGACTCGTACTCTGGCCTACTGGTTAAGGTCTTAACTCTTACTCTGGCCTACTGGTTAAGGTCTTAACTCTAACTCCGGTCTAATAGCTAAGGTCTTAGACTCGTACTCTGGCCTAATGGTTAAGGTCTTAACTCCTACTCTGGCTTAATGGTTAAGGTCTTAACTCTTACTCTGGCCTAATAGCTAAGGTCTTAACTCTTACTCTGGCCTAATAGCTAAGGTCTTAACTCTTACTCTGGCCTAATAGCTTAGGTCTTAGACTCGTAATCTGGCCTACTGGTTAAGGTCTTAACTCTTACTCTGGCCTCCTGGTTAAGGTCTTAACTCTTACTCTGGCCTTATAGCTAAGGTCTTAACTCTTACTCTGGCCTAATAGCTAAGGTCTTAACTCTTACTCTGGCCTACTGGTTAAGGTCTTAACTCTTACTCTGGCCTAATAGCTAAGGTCTTAGACCCGTACTATGGCCTACTGGTTCAGTTCTTAACTCATACTATGGCCTACAGGTTAAGGTCTTAACTCTTACTCTGGCCTAATAGCTAAGGTCTTAACTCTTACTCTGGCCTACTAGCTAAGGTCTTAGACTCGTACTATGGCCTACAGGTTAAGGTCTTAACTCTTACTCTGGCCTACTGGTTAAGGTCTTAACTCTTACTCTGGCCTACTGGTTAAGGTCTTAACTCTTACTCTGGCCTAATAGCTAAGGTCTTAACTCTTTCTCTGGCCTAATGGTTAAGGTCTTAGCTCTTACTCTGGCCTAATAGCTAAGGTCTTAACTCTTACTCTGGCCTAATGGTTAAGGTCTTAACTCTTCCTCTGGCCTACTGGTTAAGGTCTTAACTCTTACTCTGGCCTAATAGCTAAGGTCTTAGACTCGTACTCTGGCCTACTAGTTAAGGTCTTAACTCTTACTCTGGCCTAATAGCTAAGGTCTTAACTCTTACTCTGGCCTAATAGCTAAGGTCTTAACTCTTACTCTGGACTAATAGCTAAGGTCTTAGACTCTTACTCTGGCCTAATGGTTAAGGTCTTAACTCTTACTCTGGCCTAATAGCTAAGGTCTTAACTCTTACTCTGGCCTAATAGCTAAGGTCTTAACTCTTACTCTGGCCTACTGGTTAAGGTCTTTACTCTTACTCTGGCCTAATAGCTAAGGTCTTAGACTCGTACTCTGGCCCAATGGTTAAGGTCTTAACTCTTACTCTGGCCTACTTGTTAAGGTCTTAACTCTTACTCTGGCCTACTGGTTAAGGTCTTAACTCTTACTCTGGCCTAATAGCTAAGGTCTTATCTCTTACTCTTGCCTAATTGCTAAGGTCTTAGACTCGTACTATGGCCTACAGGTTAAGGTCTTAACTCTTACTCTGGCCTACTGGTTAAGGTCTTAACTCTTACTCTGGCCTAATAGCTAAGGTCTTAGACTCGTACTCTGGCCTACTGGTTAAGGTCTTAACTCTTACTCTGGCCTACTGGTTAAGGTCTTAACTCTTACTCTGGCCTAATAGCTAAGGTCTTAGACTCGTACTCTGGCCTACTGGTTAAGGTCTTAACTCTTACTCTGGCCTAATAGCTAAGGTCTTAACTCTTACTCTTGCCTAATAGCTAAGGTCTTAGACTCGTACTCTGGCCTACTGGTTAAGGTCTTAACTCTTACTCTGGCCTACTGGTTAAGGTCTTAACTCTAACTCCGGTCTAATAGCTAAGGTCTTAGACTCGTACTCTGGCCTAATGGTTAAGGTCTTAACTCCTACTCTGGCTTAATGGTTAAGGTCTTAACTCTTACTCTGGCCTAATAGCTAAGGTCTTAACTCTTACTCTGGCCTAATAGCTAAGGTCTTAACTCTTACTCTGGCCTAATAGCTTAGGTCTTAGACTCGTACTCTGGCCTACTGGTTAAGGTCTTAACTCTTACTCTGGCCTCCTGGTTAAGGTCTTAACTCTTACTCTGGCTTTATAGCTAAGGTCTTAACTCTTACTCTGGCCTAATAGCTAAGGTCTTAACTCTTACTCTGGCCTACTGGTTAAGGTCTTAACTCTTACTCTGGCCTAATAGCTAAGGTCTTAGACCCGTACTATGGCCTACTGGTTCAGTTCTTAACTCATACTATGGCCTACAGGTTAAGGTCTTAACTCTTACTCTGGCCTAATAGCTAAGGTCCTAACTCTTACTCTGGCCTAATAGCTAAGGTCTTAGACTCGTACTATGGCCTACAGGTTAAGGTCTTAACTCTTACTCTGGCCTACTGGTTAAGGTCTTAACTCTTACTCTGGCCTACTGGTTAAGGTCTTAACTCTTACTCTGGCCTAATAGCTAAGGTCTTAGACCCGTACTATGGCCTACAGGTTAAGGTCTTAACTCTTACTCTGGCCTACTGGTTAAGGTTTAACTCTTACTCTGGCCTAATAGCTAAGGTCTTAGACTCGTTCTATGGCCTACAGGTTAAAGTCTTAACCCTTACTCTGGCCTAATAGCTAAGGTCTTAGACTCGTACTCTGGCCTACTAGTTAAGGTCTTAACTCTTACTCTGGCCTAATAGCTAAGGTCTTAACTCTTACTCTGGCCTAATAGCTAAGGTCTTAACTCTTACTCTGGCCTAATAGCTAAGGTCTTAACTCTTACTCTGGACTAATAGCTAAGGTCTTAGACTCTTACTCTGGCCTAATGGTTAAGGTCTTAACTCTTACTCTGGCCTAATAGCTAAGGTCTTAACTCTTACTCTGGCCTAATAGCTAAGGTCTTAACTCTTACTCTGGCCTACTGGTTAAGGTCTTTACTCTTACTCTGGCCTAATAGCTAAGGTCTTAACTCTTTCTCTGGCCTAATGGTTAAGGTCTTAGCTCTTACTCTGGCCTAATAGCTAAGGTCTTAGACTCTTACTCTGGCCTACTGGTTAAGGTCTGAACTCTTACTCTGGCCTAATAGCTAACGTCTTAGCTCTTAATCTGGCCTAATAGCTAAGGTCTCAACTCTTACTCTGGCCTAATGGCTAAGGTCTTAACCCTTACTCTGGCCTACTGGTTAAGGTCTTAACTCTTACTCTGGCCTAATAGCTAAGGTCTTAACTCTTACTCTTGCCTAATAGCTAAGGTCTTAGACTCGTACTCTGGCCTACTGGTTAAGGTCTTAACTCTTACTCTGGCCTACTGGTTAAGGTCTTAACTCTAACTCCGGTCTAATAGCTAAGGTCTTAGACTCGTACTCTGGCCTAATGGTTAAGGTCTTAACTCCTACTCTGGCTTAATGGTTAAGGTCTTAACTCTTACTCTGGCCTAATAGCTAAGGTCTTAACTCTTACTCTGGCCTAATAGCTAAGGTCTTAACTCTTACTCTGGCCTAATAGCTTAGGTCTTAGACTCGTAATCTGGCCTACTGGTTAAGGTCTTAACTCTTACTCTGGCCTCCTGGTTAAGGTCTTAACTCTTACTCTGGCCTTATAGCTAAGGTCTTAACTCTTACTCTGGCCTAATAGCTAAGGTCTTAACTCTTACTCTGGCCTACTGGTTAAGGTCTTAACTCTTACTCTGGCCTAATAGCTAAGGTCTTAGACCCGTACTATGGCCTACTGGTTCAGTTCTTAACTCATACTATGGCCTACAGGTTAAGGTCTTAACTCTTACTCTGGCCTAATAGCTAAGGTCTTAACTCTTACTCTGGCCTACTAGCTAAGGTCTTAGACTCGTACTATGGCCTACAGGTTAAGGTCTTAACTCTTACTCTGGCCTACTGGTTAAGGTCTTAACTCTTACTCTGGCCTACTGGTTAAGGTCTTAACTCTTACTCTGGCCTAATAGCTAAGGTCTTAACTCTTTCTCTGGCCTAATGGTTAAGGTCTTAGCTCTTACTCTGGCCTAATAGCTAAGGTCTTAACTCTTACTCTGGCCTAATGGTTAAGGTCTTAACTCTTCCTCTGGCCTACTGGTTAAGGTCTTAACTCTTAATCTGGCCTAATAGCTAAGGTCTTAGACTCGTACTCTGGCCTACTAGTTAAGGTCTTAACTCTTACTCTGGCCTAATAGCTAAGGTCTTAACTCTTACTCTGGCCTAATAGCTAAGGTCTTAACTCTTACTCTGGACTAATAGCTAAGGTCTTAGACTCTTACTCTGGCCTAATGGTTAAGGTCTTAACTCTTACTCTGGCCTAATAGCTAAGGTCTTAACTCTTACTCTGGCCTAATAGCTAAGGTCTTAACTCTTACTCTGGCCTACTGGTTAAGGTCTTTACTCTTACTCTGGCCTAATAGCTAAGGTCTTAGACTCGTACTCTGGCCCAATGGTTAAGGTCTTAACTCTTACTCTGGCCTACTTGTTAAGGTCTTAACTCTTACTCTGGCCTACTGGTTAAGGTCTTAACTCTTACTCTGGCCTAATAGCTAAGTTCTTATCTCTTACTCTTGCCTAATTGCTAAGGTCTTAGACTCGTACTATGGCCTACAGGTTAAGGTCTTAACTCTTACTCTGGCCTACTGGTTAAGGTCTTAACTCTTACTCTGGCCTAATAGCTAAGGTCTTAGACTCGTACTCTGGCCTACTGGTTAAGGTCTTAACTCTTACTCTGGCCTACTGGTTAAGGTCTTAACTCTTACTCTGGCCTAATAGCTAAGGTCTTAGACTCGTACTCTGGCCTACTGGTTAAGGTCTTAACTCTTACTCTGGCCTAATAGCTAAGGTCTTAACTCTTACTCTTGCCTAATAGCTAAGGTCTTAGACTCGTACTCTGGCCTACTGGTTAAGGTCTTAACTCTTACTCTGGCCTACTGGTTAAGGTCTTAACTCTAACTCCGGTCTAATAGCTAAGGTCTTAGACTCGTACTCTGGCCTAATGGTTAAGGTCTTAACTCCTACTCTGGCTTAATGGTTAAGGTCTTAACTCTTACTCTGGCCTAATAGCTAAGGTCTTAACTCTTACTCTGGCCTAATAGCTAAGGTCTTAACTCTTACTCTGGCCTAATAGCTTAGGTCTTAGACTCGTACTCTGGCCTACTGGTTAAGGTCTTAACTCTTACTCTGGCCTCCTGGTTAAGGTCTTAACTCTTACTCTGGCTTTATAGCTAAGGTCTTAACTCTTACTCTGGCCTAATAGCTAAGGTCTTAACTCTTACTCTGGCCTACTGGTTAAGGTCTTAACTCTTACTCTGGCCTAATAGCTAAGGTCTTAGACCCGTACTATGGCCTACTGGTTCAGTTCTTAACTCATACTATGGCCTACAGGTTAAGGTCTTAACTCTTACTCTGGCCTAATAGCTAAGGTCCTAACTCTTACTCTGGCCTAATAGCTAAGGTCTTAGACTCGTACTATGGCCTACAGGTTAAGGTCTTAACTCTTACTCTGGCCTACTGGTTAAGGTCTTAACTCTTACTCTGGCCTACTGGTTAAGGTCTTAACTCTTACTCTGGCCTAATAGCTAAGGTCTTAGACCCGTACTATGGCCTACAGGTTAAGGTCTTAACTCTTACTCTGGCCTACTGGTTAAGGTTTAACTCTTACTCTGGCCTAATAGCTAAGGTCTTAGACTCGTTCTATGGCCTACAGGTTAAAGTCTTAACCCTTACTCTGGCCTAATAGCTAAGGTCTTAGACTCGTACTCTGGCCTACTAGTTAAGGTCTTAACTCTTACTCTGGCCTAATAGCTAAGGTCTTAACTCTTACTCTGGCCTAATAGCTAAGGTCTTAACTCTTACTCTGGCCTAATAGCTAAGGTCTTAACTCTTACTCTGGACTAATAGCTAAGGTCTTAGACTCTTACTCTGGCCTAATGGTTAAGGTCTTAACTCTTACTCTGGCCTAATAGCTAAGGTCTTAACTCTTACTCTGGCCTAATAGCTAAGGTCTTAACTCTTACTCTGGCCTACTGGTTAAGGTCTTTACTCTTACTCTGGCCTAATAGCTAAGGTCTTAGACTCGTACTCTGGCCCAATGGTTAAGGTCTTAACTCTTACTCTGGCCTACTTGTTAAGGTCTTAACTCTTACTCTGGCCTACTGGTTAAGGTCTTAACTCTTACTCTGGCCTAATAGCTAAGGTCTTATCTCTTACTCTTGCCTAATTGCTAAGGTCTTAGACTCGTACTATGGCCTACAGGTTAAGGTCTTAACTCTTACTCTGGCCTACTGGTTAAGGTCTTAACTCTTACTCTGGCCTAATAGCTAAGGTCTTAGACTCGTACTCTGGCCTACTGGTTGAGGTCTTAACCCTTACTCTGGCCTAATAGCTAAGGTCTTAGACTCATACTCTGGCCTAATAGCTAAGGTCTTAGACTCGTACTCTGGCATAATAGCTAAGGTCTTAGACTCGTACTATGGCCTACAGGTTAAGGTCTTAACTCTTATTCTGGCCTAATAGCTAAGGTCTTAACTCTTACTCTGGCCTAAAAGCTAAGGTCTTAACTCTTACTCTGGCCTAATGGCTAAGGTCTAAACTCTTACTCTGGCCTACTGGTTAAGGTCTTAACTCTTACTCTGGCCTAATAGCTAAGGTCTTAACTCTTACTCTGGCCTAATAGCTAAGGTCTTAGACTCGTACTCTGGCCTACTGGTTAAGGTCTTAACTCTTACTCTGGCCTACTGGTTAAGGTCTTAACTCTTACTCTGGCCTAATAGCTAAGGTCTTAGACTCGTACTCTGGCCTACTGGTTAAGGTCTTAACTCTTACTCTGGCCTAATAGCTAAGGTCTTAACTCTTACTCTTGCCTAATAGCTAAGGTCTTAGACTCGTACTCTGGCCTACTGGTTAAGGTCTTAACTCTTACTCTGGCCTACTGGTTAAGGTCTTAACTCTAACTCCGGTCTAATAGCTAAGGTCTTAGACTCGTACTCTGGCCTAATGGTTAAGGTCTTAACTCCTACTCTGGCTTAATGGTTAAGGTCTTAACTCTTACTCTGGCCTAATAGCTAAGGTCTTAACTCTTACTCTGGCCTAATAGCTAAGGTCTTAACTCTTACTCTGGCCTAATAGCTTAGGTCTTAGACTCGTACTCTGGCCTACTGGTTAAGGTCTTAACTCTTACTCTGGCCTCCTGGTTAAGGTCTTAACTCTTACTCTGGCTTTATAGCTAAGGTCTTAACTCTTACTCTGGCCTAATAGCTAAGGTCTTAACTCTTACTCTGGCCTACTGGTTAAGGTCTTAACTCTTACTCTGGCCTAATAGCTAAGGTCTTAGACCCGTACTATGGCCTACTGGTTCAGTTCTTAACTCATACTATGGCCTACAGGTTAAGGTCTTAACTCTTACTCTGGCCTAATAGCTAAGGTCCTAACTCTTACTCTGGCCTAATAGCTAAGGTCTTAGACTCGTACTATGGCCTACAGGTTAAGGTCTTAACTCTTACTCTGGCCTACTGGTTAAGGTCTTAACTCTTACTCTGGCCTACTGGTTAAGGTCTTAACTCTTACTCTGGCCTAATAGCTAAGGTCTTAGACCCGTACTATGGCCTACAGGTTAAGGTCTTAACTCTTACTCTGGCCTACTGGTTAAGGTTTAACTCTTACTCTGGCCTAATAGCTAAGGTCTTAGACTCGTTCTATGGCCTACAGGTTAAAGTCTTAACCCTTACTCTGGCCTAATAGCTAAGGTCTTAGACTCGTACTCTGGCCTACTAGTTAAGGTCTTAACTCTTACTCTGGCCTAATAGCTAAGGTCTTAACTCTTACTCTGGCCTAATAGCTAAGGTCTTAACTCTTACTCTGGCCTAATAGCTAAGGTCTTAACTCTTACTCTGGACTAATAGCTAAGGTCTTAGACTCTTACTCTGGCCTAATGGTTAAGGTCTTAACTCTTACTCTGGCCTAATAGCTAAGGTCTTAACTCTTACTCTGGCCTAATAGCTAAGGTCTTAACTCTTACTCTGGCCTACTGGTTAAGGTCTTTACTCTTACTCTGGCCTAATAGCTAAGGTCTTAGACTCGTACTCTGGCCCAATGGTTAAGGTCTTAACTCTTACTCTGGCCTACTTGTTAAGGTCTTAACTCTTACTCTGGCCTACTGGTTAAGGTCTTAACTCTTACTCTGGCCTAATAGCTAAGGTCTTATCTCTTACTCTTGCCTAATTGCTAAGGTCTTAGACTCGTACTATGGCCTACAGGTTAAGGTCTTAACTCTTACTCTGGCCTACTGGTTAAGGTCTTAACTCTTACTCTGGCCTAATAGCTAAGGTCTTAGACTCGTACTCTGGCCTACTGGTTGAGGTCTTAACCCTTACTCTGGCCTAATAGCTAAGGTCTTAGACTCATACTCTGGCCTAATAGCTAAGGTCTTAGACTCGTACTCTGGCATAATAGCTAAGGTCTTAGACTCGTACTATGGCCTACAGGTTAAGGTCTTAACTCTTATTCTGGCCTAATAGCTAAGGTCTTAACTCTTACTCTGGCCTAAAAGCTAAGGTCTTAACTCTTACTCTGGCCTAATGGCTAAGGTCTAAACTCTTACTCTGGCCTACTGGTTAAGGTCTTAACTCTTACTCTGGCCTAATAGCTAAGGTCTTAACTCTTACTCTGGCCTAATAGCTAAGGTCTTAGACTCGTACTCTGGCCTACTGGTTAAGGTCTTAACTCTTACTCTGGCCTACTGGTTAAGGTCTTAACTCTTACTCTGGCCTAATAGCTAAGGTCTTAGACTCGTACTCTGGCCTACTGGTTAAGGTCTTAACTCTTACTTTGGCCTACTGGTTAAGGTCTTAACTCTTACTCTGACCTATTAGCTAAGGTCTTAGACTCGTACTCTGGCCTAATGGTTACGGTCTTAACTCGTACTCTGGCCTAATAGCTAAGGTCTTAACTCTTACTCTGGCCTAATGGTTAAGGTCTTAACTCTTCCTCTGGCCTACTGGTTAAGGTCTTAACTCTTATTCTGGCCTAATAGCTAAGGTCTTAACTCTTTCTCTGGCCTAATGGTTAAGGTCTTAGCTCTTACTCTGGCCTAATAGCTAAGGTCTTAGACTCTTACTCTGGCCTACTGGTTAAGGTCTGAACTCTTACTCTGGCCTAATAGCTAACGTCTTAGCTCTTAATCTGGCCTAATAGCTAAGGTCTCAACTCTTACTCTGGCCTAATGGCTAAGGTCTTAACCCTTACTCTGGCCTACTGGTTAAGGTCTTAACTCTTACTCTGGCCTAATAGCTAAGGTCTTAACTCTTACTCTTGCCTAATAGCTAAGGTCTTAGACTCGTACTCTGGCCTACTGGTTAAGGTCTTAACTCTTACTCTGGCCTACTGGTTAAGGTCTTAACTCTTACTCTGGCCTAATAGCTAAGGTCTTAGACTCGTA
The DNA here is from genome assembly GCF_964204655.1 of Triturus cristatus. Classification (NCBI taxonomy): domain Eukaryota; kingdom Metazoa; phylum Chordata; class Amphibia; order Caudata; family Salamandridae; genus Triturus; species Triturus cristatus. The sequence goes on from NC_140592.1 coordinate 545,717,505, forward strand.
CTCTGGCCTACTGGTTAAGGTCTTAACTCTTACTCTGGCCTACTGGTTAAGGTCTTAACTCTTACTCTGGCCTAATAGCTAAGGTCTTAGACTCGTACTCTGGCCTACTGGTTAAGGTCTTAACTCTTACTCTGGCCTACTGGTTAAGGTCTTAACTCTTACTCTGGCCTAATAGCTAAGGTCTTAGACTCGTACTCTGGCCTACTGGTTAAGGTCTTAACTCTTACTCTGGCCTACTGGTTAAGGTCTTAACTCTTACTCTGACCTAATAGCTAAGGTCTTAGACTCGTACTCTGGCCTAATGGTTAAGGTCGTAACTCGTACTCTGGCCTAATAGCTAAGGTCTTAACTCTTACTCTGGCCTAATGGTTAAGGTCTTAACTCTTCCTCTGGCCTACTGGTTAAGGTCTTAACTCTTACTCTGGCCTAATAGCTAAGGTCTTAACTCTTTCTCTGGCCTAATGGTTAAGGTCTTAGCTCTTACTCTGGCCTAATAGCTAAGGTCTTAGACTCTTACTCTGGCCTGCTGGTTAAGGTCTGAACTCTTACTCTGGCCTAATAGCTAACGTCTTAGCTCTTAATCTGGCCTAATAGCTAAGGTCTTAACTCTTACTCTGGCCTAATGGCTAAGGTCTTAACCCTTACTCTGGCCTACTGGTTAAGGTCTTAACTCTTACTCTGGCCTAATAGCTAAGGTCTTAACTCTTACTCTTGCCTAATAGCTAAGGTCTTAGACTCGTACTCTGGCCTACTGGTTAAGGTCTTAACTCTTACTCTGGCCTACTGGTTAAGGTCTTAACTCTAACTCCGGTCTAATAGCTAAGGTCTTAGACTCGTACTCTGGCCTAATGGTTAAGGTCTTAACTCCTACTCTGGCTTAATGGTTAAGGTCTTAACTCTTACTCTGGCCTAATAGCTAAGGTCTTAACTCTTACTCTGGCCTAATAGCTAAGGTCTTAACTCTTACTCTGGCCTAATAGCTTAGGTCTTAGACTCGTAATCTGGCCTACTGGTTAAGGTCTTAACTCTTACTCTGGCCTCCTGGTTAAGGTCTTAACTCTTACTCTGGCCTTATAGCTAAGGTCTTAACTCTTACTCTGGCCTAATAGCTAAGGTCTTAACTCTTACTCTGGCCTACTGGTTAAGGTCTTAACTCTTACTCTGGCCTAATAGCTAAGGTCTTAGACCCGTACTATGGCCTACTGGTTCAGTTCTTAACTCATACTATGGCCTACAGGTTAAGGTCTTAACTCTTACTCTGGCCTAATAGCTAAGGTCTTAACTCTTACTCTGGCCTACTAGCTAAGGTCTTAGACTCGTACTATGGCCTACAGGTTAAGGTCTTAACTCTTACTCTGGCCTACTGGTTAAGGTCTTAACTCTTACTCTGGCCTACTGGTTAAGGTCTTAACTCTTACTCTGGCCTAATAGCTAAGGTCTTAGACCCGTACTATGGCCTACAGGTTAAGGTCTTAACTCTTACTCTGGCCTACTGGTTAAGGTTTTAACTCTTACTCTGGCCTAATAGCTAAGGTCTTAGACTCGTTCTATGGCCTACAGGTTAAAGTCTTAACCCTTACTCTGGCCTAATAGCTAAGGTCTTAGACTCGTACTCTGGCCTACTAGTTAAGGTCTTAACTCTTACTCTGGCCTAATAGCTAAGGTCTTAACTCTTACTCTGGCCTAATAGCTAAGGTCTTAACTCTTACTCTGGACTAATAGCTAAGGTCTTAGACTCTTACTCTGGCCTAATGGTTAAGGTCTTAACTCTTACTCTGGCCTAATAGCTAAGGTCTTAACTCTTACTCTGGCCTAATAGCTAAGGTCTTAACTCTTACTCTGGCCTACTGGTTAAGGTATTTACTCTTACTCTGGCCTAATAGCTAAGGTCTTAGACTCGTACTTTGGCCCAATGGTTAAGGTCTTAACTCTTACTCTGGCCTACTTGTTAAGGTCTTAACTCTTACTCTGGCCTACTGGTTACGGTCTTAACTCTTACTCTGGCCTAATAGCTAAGGTCTTATCTCTTACTCTTGCCTAATTGCTAAGGTCTTAGACTCGTACTATGGCCTACAGGTTAAGGTCTTAACTCTTACTCTGGCCTACTGGTTAAGGTCTTAACTCTTACTCTGGCCTAATAGCTAAGGTCTTAGACTCGTACTCTGGCCTACTGGTTGAGGTCTTAACTCTTACTCTGGCCTAATAGCTAAGGTCTTAGACTCATACTCTGGCCTAATAGCTAAGGTCTTAGACTCGTACTCTGGCATAATAGCTAAGGTCTTAGACTCGTACTATGGCCTACAGGTTAAGGTCTTAACTCTTATTCTGGCCTAATAGCTAAGGTCTTAACTCTTACTCTGGCCTAATAGCTAAGGTCTTAACTCTTACTCTGGCCTAATGGCTAAGGTCTAAACTCTTACTCTGGCCTACTGGTTAAGGTCTTAACTCTTACTCTGGCCTAATAGCTAAGGTCTTAACTCTTACTCTGGCCTAATAGCTAAGGTCTTAGACTCGTACTCTGGCCTACTGGTTAAGGTCTTAACTCTTACTCTGGCCTACTGGTTAAGGTCTTAACTCTTACTCTGGCCTAATAGCTAAGGTCTTAGACTCGTACTCTGGCCTACTGGTTAAGGTCTTAACTCTTACTCTGGCCTACTGGTTAAGGTCTTAACTCTTACTCTGACCTATTAGCTAAGGTCTTAGACTCGTACTCTGGCTTAATGGTTAAGGTCTTAACTCGTACTCTGGCCTAATAGCTAAGGTCTTAACTCTTACTCTGGCCTAATGGTTAAGGTCTTAACTCTTCCTCTGGCCTACTGGTTAAGGTCTTAACTCTTATTCTGGCCTAATAGCTAAGGTCTTAACTCTTTCTCTGGCCTAATGGTTAAGGTCTTAGCTCTTACTCTGGCCTAATAGCTAAGGTCTTAGACTCTTACTCTGGCCTACTGGTTAAGGTCTGAACTCTTACTCTGGCCTAATAGCTAACATCTTAGCTCTTAATCTGGCCTAATAGCTAAGGTCTCAACTCTTACTCTGGCCTAATGGCTAAGGTCTTAACCCTTACTCTGGCCTACTGGTTAAGGTCTTAACTCTTACTCTGGCCTAATAGCTAAGGTCTTAACTCTTACTCTTGCCTACTAGCTAAGGTCTTAGACTTGTACTCTGGCCTACTGGTTAAGGTCTTAACTCTTACTCTGGCCTACTGGTTAAGGTCTTAACTCTTACTCTGGCCTAATAGCTAAGGTCTTAGACTCGTACTCTGGCCTACTGGTTAAGGTCTTAACTCTTACTCTGGCCTACTGGTTAAGGTCTTAACTCTTACTCTGGCCTAATAGCTAAGGTCTTAGACTCGTACTCTGGCCTACTGGTTAAGGTCTTAACTCTTACTCTGGCCTAATGGTTAAGGTCGTAACTCGTACTCTGGCCTAATAGCTAAGGTCTTAACTCTTACTCTGGCCTAATGGTTAAGGTCTTAACTCTTCCTCTGGCCTACTGGTTAAGGTCTTAACTCTTACTCTGGCCTAATAGCTAAGGTCTTAACTCTTTCTCTGGCCTAATGGTTAAGGTCTTAGCTCTTACTCTGGCCTAATAGCTAAGGTCTTAGACTCTTACTCTGGCCTACTGGTTAAGGTCTGAACTCTTACTCTGGCCTAATAGCTAACGTCTTAGCTCTTAATCTGGCCTAATAGCTAAGGTCTTAACTCTTACTCTGGCCTAATGGCTAAGGTCTTAACCCTTACTCTGGCCTACTGGTTAAGGTCTTAACTCTTACTCTGGCCTAATAGCTAAGGTCTTAACTCTTACTCTTGCCTAATAGCTAAGGTCTTAGACTCGTACTCTGGCCTACTGGTTAAGGTCTTAACTCTTACTCTAGCCTACTGGTTAAGGTCTTAACTCTAACTCCGGTCTAATAGCTAAGGTCTTAGACTCGTACTCTGGCCTAATGGTTAAGGTCTTAACTCTTACTCTGGCCTACTGGTTAAGGTCTTAACTCTTACTCTGGCCTAATAGCTAAGGTCTTAGACTCGTACTCTGGCCTACTGGTTAAGGTCTTAACTCTTACTCTGGCCTACTGGTTAAGGTCTTAACTCTTACTCTGGCCTAATAGCTAAGGTCTTAGACTCGTACTCTGGCCTACTGGTTAAGGTCTTAACTCTTACTCTGGCCTACTGGTTAAGGTCTTAACTCTTACTCTGGCCTAATAGCTAAGTTCTTAGACTCGTACTCTGGCCTACTGGTTAAGGTCTTAACTCTTACTCTGGCCTACTGGTTAAGGTCTTAACTCTTACTCTGACCTAATAGCTAAGGTCTTAGACTCGTACTCTGGCCTAATGGTTAAGGTCGTAACTCGTACTCTGGCCTAATAGCTAAGGTCTTAACTCTTACTCTGGCCTAATGGTTAAGGTCTTAACTCTTCCTCTGGCCTACTGGTTAAGGTCTTAACTCTTACTCTGGCCTAATAGCTAAGGTCTTATCTCTTACTCTTGCCAAATTGCTAAGGTCTTAGACTCGTACTATGGCCTACAGGTTAAGGTCTTAACTCTTACTCTGGCCTACTGGTTAAGGTCTTAACTCTTACTCTGGCCTAATAGCTAAGGTCTTAGACTCGTACTCTGGCCTACTGGTTGAGGTCTTAACTCTTACTCTGGCCTAATAGCTAAGGTCTTAGACTCATACTCTGGCCTAATAGCTAAGGTCTTAGACTCGTACTCTGGCATAATAGCTAAGGTCTTAGACTCGTACTATGGCCTACAGGTTAAGGTCTTAACTCTTATTCTGGCCTAATAGCTAAGGTCTTAACTCTTACTCTGGCCTAATAGCTAAGGTCTTAACTCTTACTCTGGCCTAATGGCTAAGGTCTAAACTCTTACTCTGGCCTACTGGTTAAGGTCTTAACTCTTACTCTGGCCTAATAGCTAAGGTCTTAACTCTTACTCTGGCCTAATAGCTAAGGTCTTAGACTCGTACTCTGGCCTACTGGTTAAGGTCTTAACTCTTACTCTGGCCTACTGGTTAAGGTCTTAACTCTTACTCTGGCCTAATAGCTAAGGTCTTAGACTCGTACTCTGGCCTACTGGTTAAGGTCTTAACTCTTACTCTGGCCTACTGGTTAAGGTCTTAACTCTTACTCTGACCTATTAGCTAAGGTCTTAGACTCGTACTCTGGCCTAATGGTTAAGGTCTTAACTCGTACTCTGGCCTAATAGCTAAGGTCTTAACTCTTACTCTGGCCTAATGGTTAAGGTCTTAACTCTTCCTCTGGCCTACTGGTTAAGGTCTTAACTCTTATTCTGGCCTAATAGCTAAGGTCTTAACTCTTTCTCTGGCCTAATGGTTAAGGTCTTAGCTCTTACTCTGGCCTAATAGCTAAGGTCTTAGACTCTTACTCTGGCCTACTGGTTAAGGTCTGAACTCTTACTCTGGCCTAATAGCTAACGTCTTAGCTCTTAATCTGGCCTAATAGCTAAGGTCTCAACTCTTACTCTGGCCTAATGGCTAAGGTCTTAACCCTTACTCTGGCCTACTGGTTAAGGTCTTAACTCTTACTCTGGCCTAATAGCTAAGGTCTTAACTCTTACTCTTGCCTAATAGCTAAGGTCTTAGACTCGTACTCTGGCCTACTGGTTAAGGTCTTAACTCTTACTCTGGCCTACTGGTTAAGGTCTTAACTCTTACTCTGGCCTAATAGCTAAGGTCTTAGACTCGTACTCTGGCCTACTGGTTAAGGTCTTAACTCTTACTCTGGCCTACTGGTTAAGGTCTTAACTCTTACTCTGGCCTAATAGCTAAGGTCTTAGACTCGTACTCTGGCCTACTGGTTAAGGTCTTAACTCTTACTCTGGCCTACTGGTTAAGGTCTTAACTCTTACTCTGGCCTAATAGCTAAGGTCTTAGACTCGTACTCTGGCCTACTGGTTAAGGTCTTAACTCTTACTCTGGCCTACTGGTTAAGGTCTTAACTCTTACTCTGACCTAATAGCTAAGGTCTTAGACTCGTACTCTGGCCTAATGGTTAAGGTCGTAACTCGTACTCTGGCCTAATAGCTAAGGTCTTAACTCTTACTCTGGCCTAATGGTTAAGGTCTTAACTCTTCCTCTGGCCTACTGGTTAAGGTCTTAACTCTTACTCTGGCCTAATAGCTAAGGTCTTAACTCTTTCTCTGGCCTAATGGTTAAGGTCTTAGCTCTTACTCTGGCCTAATAGCTAAGGTCTTAGACTCTTACTCTGGCCTACTGGTTAAGGTCTGAACTCTTACTCTGGCCTAATAGCTAACGTCTTAGCTCTTAATCTGGCCTAATAGCTAAGGTCTTAACTCTTACTCTGGCCTAATGGCTAAGGTCTTAACCCTTACTCTGGCCTACTGGTTAAGGTCTTAACTCTTACTCTGGCCTAATAGCTAAAGTCTTAACTCTTACTCTTGCCTAATAGCTAAGGTCTTAGACTCGTACTCTGGCCTACTGGTTAAGGTCTTAACTCTTACTCTGGCCTACTGGTTAAGGTCTTAACTCTAACTCCGGTCTAATAGCTAAGGTCTTAGACTCGTACTCTGGCCTAATGGTTAAGGTCTTAACTCCTACTCTGGCTTAATGGTTAAGGTCTTAACTCTTACTCTGGCCTAATAGCTAAGGTCTTAACTCTTACTCTGGCCTAATAGCTAAGTTCTTAACTCTTACTCTGGCCTAATAGCTTAGGTCTTAGACTCGTAATCTGGCCTACTGGTTAAGGTCTTAACTCTTACTCTGGCCTCCTGGTTAAGGTCTTAACTCTTACTCTGGCCTTATAGCTAAGGTCTTAACTCTTACTCTGGCCTAATAGCTAAGGTCTTAACTCTTACTCTGGCCTACTGGTTAAGGTCTTAACTCTTACTCTGGCCTAATAGCTAAGGTCTTAGACCCGTACTATGGCCTACTGGTTCAGTTCTTAACTCATACTATGGCCTACAGGTTAAGGTCTTAACTCTTACTCTGGCCTAATAGCTAAGGTCTTAACTCTTACTCTGGCCTACTAGCTAAGGTCTTAGACTCGTACTATGGCCTACAGGTTAAGGTCTTAACTCTTACTCTGGCCTACTGGTTAAGGTCTTAACTCTTACTCTGGCCTACTGGTTAACGTCTTAACTCTTACTCTGGCCTAATAGCTAAGGTCTTAGACCCGTACTATGGCCTACAGGTTAAGGTCTTAACTCTTACTCTGGCCTACTGGTTAAGGTTTTAACTCTTACTCTGGCCTAATAGCTAAAGTCTTAGACTCGTTCTATGGCCTACAGGTTAAAGTCTTAACCCTTACTCTGGCCTAATAGCTAAGGTCTTAGACTCGTACTCTGGCCTACTAGTTAAGGTCTTAACTCTTACTCTGGCCTAATAGCTAAGGTCTTAACTCTTACTCTGGCCTAATAGCTAAGGTCTTAACTCTTACTCTGGCCTAATAGCTAAGGTCTTAACTCTCACTCTGGACTAATAGCTAAGGTCTTAGACTCTTACTCTGGCCTAATGGTTAAGGTCTTAACTCTTACTCTGGCCTAATAGCTAAGGTCTTAACTCTTACTCTGGCCTAATAGCTAAGGTCTTAACTCTTACTCTGGCCTACTGGTTAAGGTCTTTACTCTTACTCTGGCCTAATAGCTAAGGTCTTAGACTCGTACTCTGGCCTAATGGTTAAGGTCTTAACTCTTACTCTGGCCTACCTGTTAAGGTCTTAACTCTTACTCTGGCCTACTGGTTAAGGTCTTAACTCTTACTCTGGCCTAATAGCTAAGGTCTTATCTCTTACTCTTGCCTAATAGCTAAGGTCTTAGACTCGTACTATGGCCTACAGGTTAAGGTCTTAACTCTTACTCTGGCCTACTGGTTAAGGTCTTAACTCTTACTCTGGCCTAATAGCTAAGGTCTTAGACTCGTACTCTGGCCTACTGGTTGAGGTCTTAACTCTTACTCTGGCCTAATAGCTAAGGTCTTAGACTCATACTCTGGCCTAATAGCTAAGGTCTTAGACTCGTACTATGGCCTACAGGTTAAGGTCTTAACTCTTATTCTGGCCTAATAGCTAAGGTCTTAACTCTTACTCTGGCCTAATAGCTAAGGTCTTAACTCTTACTCTGGCCTAATGGCTAAGGTCTAAACTCTTACTCTGGCCTACTGGTTAAGGTCTTAACTCTTACTCTGGCCTAATAGCTAAGGTCTTAACTTTTACTCTGGCCTAATAGCTAAGGTCTTAGACTCGTACTCTGGCCTACTGGTTAAGGTCTTAACTCTTACTCTGGCCTACTGGTTAAGGTCTTAACTCTTACTCTGGCCTAATAGCTAAGGTCTTAGACTCGTACTCTGGCCTACTGGTTAAGGTCTTAACTCTTACTCTGGCCTAATAGCTAAGGTCTTAGACTCGTACTCTGGCCTACTGGTTGAGGTCTTAACTCTTACTCTGGCCTAATAGCTAAGGTCTTAGACTCATACTCTGGCCTAATAGCTAAGGTCTTAGACTCGTACTCTGGCATAATAGCTAAGGTCTTAGACTCGTACTATGGCCTACAGGTTAAGGTCTTAACTCTTATTCTGGCCTAATAGCTAAGGTCTTAACTCTTACTCTGGCCTAATAGCTAAGGTCTTAACTCTTACTCTGGCCTAATGGCTAAGGTCTAAACTCTTACTCTGGCCTACTGGTTAAGGTCTTAACTCTTACTCTGGCCTAATAGCTAAGGTCTTAACTCTTACTCTGGCCTAATAGCTAAGGTCTTAGACTCGTACTCTGGCCTACTGGTTAAGGTCTTAACTCTTACTCTGGCCTACTGGTTAAGGTCTTAACTCTTACTCTGGCCTAATAGCTAAGGTCTTAGACTCGTACTCTGGCCTACTGGTTAAGGTCTTAACTCTTACTCTGGCCTACTGGTTAAGGTCTTAACTCTTACTCTGACCTATTAGCTAAGGTCTTAGACTCGTACTCTGGCCTAATGGTTAAGGTCTTAACTCGTACTCTGGCCTAATAGCTAAGGTCTTAACTCTTACTCTGGCCTAATGGTTAAGGTCTTAACTCTTCCTCTGGCCTACTGGTTAAGGTCTTAACTCTTATTCTGGCCTAATAGCTAAGGTCTTAACTCTTTCTCTGGCCTAATGGTTAAGGTCTTAGCTCTTACTCTGGCCTAATAGCTAAGGTCTTAGACTCTTACTCTGGCCTACTGGTTAAGGTCTGAACTCTTACTCTGGCCTAATAGCTAACGTCTTAGCTCTTAATCTGGCCTAATAGCTAAGGTCTCAACTCTTACTCTGGCCTAATGGCTAAGGTCTTAACCCTTACTCTGGCCTACTGGTTAAGGTCTTAACTCTTACTCTGGCCTAATAGCTAAGGTCTTAACTCTTACTCTTGCCTAATAGCTAAGGTCTTAGACTCGTACTCTGGCCTACTGGTTAAGGTCTTAACTCTTACTCTGGCCTAATAGCTAAGGTCTTAGACTCGTACTCTGGCCTACTGGTTAAGGTCTTAACTCTTACTCTGGCCTACTGGTTAAGGTCTTAACTCTTACTCTGGCCTAATAGCTAAGGTCTTAGACTCGTACTCTGGCCTACTGGTTAAGGTCTTAACTCTTACTCTGGCCTACTGGTTAAGGTCTTAACTCTTACTCTGACCTAATAGCTAAGGTCTTAGACTCGTACTCTGGCCTAATGGTTAAGGTCGTAACTCGTACTCTGGCCTAATAGCTAAGGTCTTAACTCTTACTCTGGCCTAATGGTTAAGGTCTTAACTCTTCCTCTGGCCTACTGGTTAAGGTCTTAACTCTTACTCTGGCCTAATAGCTAAGGTCTTAACTCTTTCTCTGGCCTAATGGTTAAGGTCTTAGCTCTTACTCTGGCCTAATAGCTAAGGTCTTAGACTCTTACTCTGGCCTACTGGTTAAGGTCTGAACTCTTACTCTGGCCTAATAGCTAACGTCTTAGCTCTTAATCTGGCCTAATAGCTAAGGTCTTAACTCTTACTCTGGCCTAATGGCTAAGGTCTTAACCCTTACTCTGGCCTATTGGTTAAGGTCTTATCTCTTACTCTGGCCTAATAGCTAAGGTCTTAACTCTTACTCTTGCCTAATAGCTAAGGTCTTAGACTCGTACTCTGGCCTACTGGTTAAGGTCTTAACTCTTACTCTGGCCTACTGGTTAAGGTCTTAACTCTAACTCCGGTCTAATAGCTAAGGTCTTAGACTCGTACTCTGGCCTAATGGTTAAGGTCTTAACTCCTACTCTGGCTTAATGGTTAAGGTCTTAACTCTTACTCTAGCCTAATAGCTAAGGTCTTAACTCTTACTCTGGCCTAATAGCTAAGGTCTTAACTCTTACTCTGGCCTAATAGCTTAGGTCTTAGACTCGTAATCTGGCCTACTGGTTAAGGTCTTAACTCTTACTCTGGCCTCCTGGTTAAGGTCTTAACTCTTACTCTGGCCTTATAGCTAAGGTCTTAACTCTTACTCTGGCCTAATAGTTAAGGTCTTAACTCTTACTCTGGCCTACTGGTTAAGGTCTTAACTCTTACTCTGGCCTAATAGCTAAGGTCTTAGACCCGTACTATGGCCTACTGGTTCAGTTCTTAACTCATACTATGGCCTACAGGTTAAGGTCTTAACTCTTACTCTGGCCTAATAGCTAAGGTCTTAACTCTTACTCTGGCCTACTAGCTAAGGTCTTAGACTCGTACTATGGCCTACAGGTTAAGGTCTTAACTCTTACTCTGGCCTACTGGTTAAGGTCTTAACTCTTACTCTGGCCTACTGGTTAAGGTCTTAACTCTTACTCTGGCCTAATAGCTAAGGTCTTAGACCCGTACTATGGCCTACAGGTTAAGGTCTTAACTCTTACTCTGGCCTACTGGTTAAGGTTTTAACTCTTACTCTGGCCTAATAGCTAAAGTCTTAGACTCGTTCTATGGCCTACAGGTTAAAGTCTTAACCCTTACTCTGGCCTAATAGCTAAGGTCTTAGACTCGTACTCTGGCCTACTAGTTAAGGTCTTAACTCTTACTCTGGCCTAATAGCTAAGGTCTTAACTCTTACTCTGGCCTAATAGCTAAGGTCTTAACTCTTACACTGGCCTAATAGCTAAGGTCTTAACTCTCACTCTGGACTAATATCTAAGGTCTTAGACTCTTACTCTGGCCTAATGGTTAAGGTCTTAACTCTTACTCTGGCCTAATAGCTAAGGTCTTAACTCTTACTCTGGCCTAATAGCTAAGGTCTTAACTCTTACTCTGGCCTACTGGTTAAGGTCTTTACTCTTACTCTGGCCTAATAGCTAAGGTCTTAGACTCGTACTCTGGCCTAATGGTTAAGGTCTTAACTCTTACTCTGGCCTACTTGTTAAGGTCTTAACTCTTACTCTGGCCTACTGGTTAAGGTCTTAACTCTTACTCTTGCCTAATAGCTAAGGTCTTAGACTCGTACTATGGCCTACAGGTTAAGGTCTTAACTCTTACTCTGGCCTACTGGTTAAGGTCTTAACTCTTACTCTGGCCTAATAGCTAAGGTCTTAGACTCGTACTCTGGCCTACTGGTTGAGGTCTTAACTCTTACTCTGGCCTAATAGCTAAGGTCTTAGACTCATACTCTGGCCTAATAGCTAAGGTCTTAGACTCGTACTATGGCCTACAGGTTAAGGTCTTAACTCTTATTCTGGCCTAATAGCTAAGGTCTTAACTCTTACTCTGGCCTAATAGCTAAGGTCTTAACTCTTACTCTGGCCTAATGGCTAAGGTCTAAACTCTTACTCTGGCCTACTGGTTAAGGTCTTAACTCTTACTCTGGCCTAATAGCTAAGGTCTTAACTTTTACTCTGGCCTAATAGCTAAGGTCTTAGACTCGTACTCTGGCCTACTGGTTAAGGTCTTAACTCTTACTCTGGCCTACTGGTTAAGGTCTTAACTCTTACTCTGGCCTAATAGCTAAGGTCTTAGACTCGTACTCTGGCCTACTGGTTAAGGTCTTAACTCTTACTCTGGCCTAATAGCTAAGGTCTTAACTCTTACTCTTGCCTAATAGCTAAGGTCTTAGACTCGTACTCTGGCCTACTGGTTAAGGTCTTAACTCTTACTCTGGCCTACTGGTTAAGGTCTTAACTCTAACTCCGGTCTAATAGCTAAGGTCTTAGACTCGTACTCTGGCCTAATGGTTAAGGTCTTAACTCCTACTCTGGCTTAATGGTTAAGGTCTTAACTCTTACTCTGGCCTAATAGCTAAGGTCTTAACTCTTACTCTGGCCTAATAGCTTAGGTCTTAGACTCGTACTCTGGCCTACTGGTTAAGGTCTTAACTCTTACTCTGGCCTCCTGGTTAAGGTCTTAACTCTTACTCTGGCCTTATAGCTAAGGTCTTAACTCTTACTCTGGCCTAATAGCTAAGGTCTTAACTCTTACTCTGGCCTACTGGTTAAGGTCTTAACTCTTACTCTGGCCTAATAGCTAAGGTCTTAGACCCGTACTATGGCCTACTGGTTCAGTTCTTAACTCATACTATGGCCTACAGGTTAAGGTCTTAACTCTTACTCTGACCTAATAGCTAAGGTCCTAACTCTTACTCTGGCCTAATAGCTAAGGTCTTAGACTCGTACTATGGCCTACAGGTTAAGGTCTTAACTCTTACTCTGGCCTACTGGTTAAGGTCTTAACTCTTACTCTGGCCTACTGGTTAAGGTCTTAACTCTTACTCTGGCCTAATAGCTAAGGTCTTAGACCCGTACTATGGCCTACAGGTTAAGGTCTTAACTCTTACTCTGGCCTACTGGTTAAGGTTTTAACTCTTACTCTGGCCTAATAGCTAAGGTCTTAGACTCGTTCTATGGCCTACAGGTTAAAGTCTTAACCCTTACTCTGGCCTAATAGCTAAGGTCTTAGACTCGTACTCTGGCCTACTAGTTAAGGTCTTAACTCTTACTCTGGCCTAATAGCTAAGGTCTTAACTCTTACTCTGGCCTAATAGCTAAGGTCTTAACTCTTACTCTGGCCTAATAGCTAAGGTCTTAACTCTTACTCTGGACTAATAGCTAAGGTCTTAGACTCTTACTCTGGCCTAATGGTTAAGGTCTTAACTCTTACTCTGGCCTAATAGCTAAGGTCTTAACTCTTACTCTGGCCTAATAGCTAAAGTCTTAACTCTTACTCTGGCCTACTGGTTAAGGTCTTTACTCTTACTCTGGCCTAATAGCTAAGGTCTTAGACTCGTACTCTGGCCCAATGGTTAAGGTCTTAACTCTTACTCTGGCCTACTTGTTAAGGTCTTAACTCTTACTCTGGCCTACTGGTTAAGGTCTTAACTCTTACTCTGGCCTAATAGCTAAGGTCTTATCTCTTACTCTTGCCTAATTGCTAAGGTCTTAGACTCGTACTATGGCCTACAGGTTAAGGTCTTAACTCTTACTCTGGCCTACTGGTTAAGGTCTTAACTCTTACTCTGGCCTAATAGCTAAGGTCTTAGACTCGTACTCTGGCCTACTGGTTGAGGTCTTAACTCTTACTCTGGCCTAATAGCTAAGGTCTTAGACTCATACTCTGGCCTAATAGCTAAGGTCTTAGACTCGTACTCTGGCATAATAGCTAAGGTCTTAGACTCGTACTATGGCCTACAGGTTAAGGTCTTAACTCTTATTCTGGCCTAATAGCTAAGGTCTTAACTCTTACTCTGGCCTAATAGCTAAGGTCTTAACTCTTACTCTGGCCTAATGGCTAAGGTCTAAACTCTTACTCTGGCCTACTGGTTAAGGTCTTAACTCTTACTCTGGCCTAATAGCTAAGGTCTTAACTCTTACTCTGGCCTAATAGCTAAGGTCTTAGACTCGTACTCTGGCCTACTGGTTAAGGTCTTAACTCTTACTCTGGCCTACTGGTTAAGGTCTTAACTCTTACTCTGGCCTAATAGCTAAGGTCTTAGACTCGTACTCTGGCCTACTGGTTAAGGTCTTAACTCTTACTCTGGCCTACTGGTTAAGGTCTTAACTCTTACTCTGACCTATTAGCTAAGGTCTTAGACTCGTACTCTGGCCTAATGGTTAAGGTCTTAACTCGTACTCTGGCCTAATAGCTAAGATCTTAACTCTTACTCTGGCCTAATGGTTAAGGTCTTAACTCTTCCTCTGGCCTACTGGTTAAGGTCTTAACTCTTATTCTGGCCTAATAGCTAAGGTCTTAACTCTTTCTCTGGCCTAATGGTTAAGGTCTTAGCTCTTACTCTGGCCTAATAGCTAAGGTCTTAGACTCTTACTCTGGCCTACTGGTTAAGGTCTGAACTCTTACTCTGGCCTAATAGCTAACGTCTTAGCTCTTAATCTGGCCTAATAGCTAAGGTCTCAACTCTTACTCTGGCCTAATGGCTAAGGTCTTAACCCTTACTCTGGCCTACTGGTTAAGGTCTTAACTCTTACTCTGGCCTAATAGCTAAGGTCTTAACTCTTACTCTTGCCTAATAGCTAAGGTCTTAGACTCGTACTCTGGCCTACTGGTTAAGGTCTTAACTCTTACTCTGGCCTACTGGTTAAGGTCTTAACTCTTACTCTGGCCTAATAGCTAAGGTCTTAGACTCGTACTCTGGCCTACTGGTTAAGGTCTTAACTCTTACTCTGGCCTACTGGTTAATGTCTTAACTCTTACTCTGACCTAATAGCTAAGGTCTTAGACTCGTACTCTGGCTTAATGGTTAAGGTCTTAACTCGTACTCTGGCCTAATAGCTAAGGTCTTAACTCTTACTATGTCCTAATAGCTAAGGTCTTAGACTCGTACTCTGGCCTACTGGTTAAGGTCTTAACTCTTACACTGGCCTACTGGTTAAGGTATTAACTCTCACTCTGGCCTAATAGCTAAGGTCTTAACTCTTACTCTGGCCTAATAGCTAAGGTCTTAGACTCGTACTATGGCCTACAGGTTAAGGTCTTAACTCTTACTCTGGCCTAATAGCTAAGAACTTAGACTCGTACTCTGGCCAACTGGCTAAGGTCTTAACTCTTACTCTGGCCTAATAGCTAAGGTCTTAGACTCGTACTCTGGCCTAATGGTTAAGGTCTTAACTCGTACTCTGGCTTAATGGTTAAGGTCTTAACTCTTACTCTGGCCTAATAGCTAAGGTCTTAACTCTTACTCTGGCCTAATAGCTAAGGTCTTAGACTCGTACTCTGGCCTACTGGTTAATGTCTTAACTCTTACTCTGGCCTCCTGGTTAAGGTCTTAACTCTTACTCTGGCCTAATAGCTAACGTCTTAACTCTTACTCTGGCCTAATAGCTAAGGTCCTAACTCTTACTCTGGCCTAATGGCTAAGGTCTTAACCCTTACTCTGGCCTACTGGTTAAGGTCTTAACTCTTACTCTGGCCTAATAGCTAAGGTCTTAACTCTTACTCTGGCCTAATAGCTAAGGTCTTAGACTCGTACTCTGGCCTACTGGTTAAGGTCTTAACTCTTACACTGGCCTACTGGTTAAGGTCTTAACTCTCACTCTGGCCTAATAGCTAAGGTCTTAACTCTTACTCTGGCCTAATAGCTAAGGTCTTAGACTCGTACTATGGCCTACAGGTTAAGGTCTTAACTCTTACTCTGGCCTAATAGCTAAGAACTTAGACTCGTACTCTGGCCTACTGGTTAAGGTCTTAACTCTTACTCTGGCCTAATAGCTAAAGGTCTTAGACTCGTACTCTGGCCTACTGGTTAAGGTCTTAACTCTTACTCTGGCCTACTGGTTAAGGTCTTAACTCTAACTCCGGTCTAATAGCTAAGGTCTTAGACTCGTACTCTGGCCTAATGGTTAAGGTCTTAACTCGTACTCTGGCTTAATGGTTAAGGTCTTAACTCTTACTCTGGCCTAATAGCTAAGGTCTTAACTCTTACTCTGGCCTAATAGCTAAGGTCTTAGACTCGTACTCTAGCCTACTGGTTAAGGTCTTAACTCTTACTCTGGCCTACTGGTTAAGGTCTTAACTCTAACTCCGGTCTAATAGCTAAGGTCTTAGACTCGTACTCTGGCCTAATGGTTAAGGTCTTAACTCGTACTCTGGCTTAATGGTTAAGGTCTTAACTCTTACTCTGGCCTAATAGCTAAGGTCTTAACTCTTACTCTGGCCTAATAGCTAAGGTCTTAACTCTTACTCTGGCCTAATAGCTAAGGTCTTAGACTCGTACTCTGGCCTACTGGTTAAAGTCTTAACTCTTACTCTGGCCTCCTGGTTAAGGTCTTAACTCTTACTCTGGCCTAATAGCTAAGGTCTTAACTCTTACTCTGGCCTAATAGCTAAGGTCTTAACTCTTACTCTGGCCTACTGGTTAAGGTCTTAACTCTTATTCTGGCCTAATAGCTAAGGTCTTAACTCTTACTCTGGCCTAACAGCTAAGGTCTTAACTCTTACTCTGGCCTAATGGCTAAGGTCTAAACTCTTACTCTGGCCTACTGGTTAAGGTCTTAACTCTTACTCTGGCCTAATAGCTAAGGTCTTAACTCTTACTTTGGCCTAATAGCTAAGGTCTTAGACTCGTACTCTGGCCTACTGGTTAAGGTCTTAACTCTTACTCTGGCCTACTGGTTAAGGTCTTAACTCTTACTCTGGCCTAAGAGCTAAGGTCTTAGACTCGTACTCTGGCCTACTGGTTAAGGTCTTAACTCTTACTCTGGCCTAATAGCTAAGGTCTTAACTCTTACTCTTGCCTAATAGCTAAGGTCTTAGACTCGTACTCTGGCCTACTGGTTAAGGTCTTAACTCTTACTCTGGCCTACTGGTTAAGGTATTAACTCTCACTCTGGCCTAATAGCTAAGGTCTTAACTCTTACTCTGGCCTAATAGCTAAGGTCTTAACTCTTACTCTGGCCTACTGGTTAAGGTCTTTACTCTTACTCTGGCCTAATAGCTAAGGTCTTAGACTCGTACTCTGGCCCAATGGTTAAGGTCTTAACTCTTACTCTGGCCTACTTGTTAAGGTCTTAACTCTTACTCTGGCCTACTGGTTAAGGTCTTAACTCTTACTCTGGCCTAATAGCTAAGGTCTTATCTCTTACTCTTGCCTAATAGCTAAGGTCTTAGACTCGTACTATGGCCTACAGGTTAAGGTCTTAACTCTTACTCTGGCCTACTGGTTAAGGTCTTAACTCTTACTCTGGCCTAATAGCTAAGGTCTTAGACTCGTACTCTGGCCTACTGGTTAAGGTCTTAACTCTTACTCTGGCCTAATAGCTAAGGTCTTAACTCTTACTCTTGCCTAATAGCTAAGGTCTTAGACTCGTACTCTGGCCTACTGGTTAAGGTCTTAACTCTTACTCTGGCCTACTGGTTAAGGTCTTAACTCTAACTCCGGTCTAATAGCTAAGGTCTTAGACTCGTACTCTGGCCTAATGGTTAAGGTCTTAACTCCTACTCTGGCTTAATGGTTAAGGTCTTAACTCTTACTCTGGCCTAATAGCTAAGGTCTTAACTCTTACTCTGGCCTAATAGCTAAGGTCTTAACTCTTACTCTGGCCTAATAGCTTAGGTCTTAGACTCGTACTTTGGCCTACTGGTTAAGGTCTTAACTCTTACTCTGGCCTCCTGGTTAAGGTCTTAACTCTTACTCTGGCCTTATAGCTAAGGTCTTAACTCTTACTCTGGCCTAATAGCTAAGGTCTTAACTCTTACTCTGGCCTACTGGTTAAGGTCTTAACTCTTACTCTGGCCTAATAGCTAAGGTCTTAGACCCGTACTATGGCCTACTGGTTCAGTTCTTAACTCATACTATGGCCTACAGGTTAAGGTCTTAACTCTTACTCTGGCCTAATAGCTAAGGTCTTAACTCTTACTCTGGCCTAATAGCTAAGGTCTTAGACCCGTACTATGGCCTACAGGTTAAGGTCTTAACTCTTACTCTGGCCTACTGGTTAAGGTTTTAACTCTTACTCTGGCCTAATAGCTAAGGTCTTAGACTCGTTCTATGGCCTACAGGTTAAAGTCTTAACCCTTACTCTGGCCTAATAGCTAAGGTCTTAGACTCGTACTCTGGCCTACTAGTTAAGGTCTTAACTCTTACTCTGGCCTAATAGCTAAGGTCTTAACTCTTACTCTGGCCTAATAGCTAAGGTCTTAACTCTTACTCTGGCCTAATAGCTAAGGTCTTAACTCTTACTCTGGACTAATAGCTAAGGTCTTAGACTCTTACTCTGGCCTAATGGTTAAGGTCTTAACTCTTACTCTGGCCTAATAGCTAAGGTCTTAACTCTTACTCTGGCCTAATAGCTAAGGTCTTAACTCTTACTCTGGCCTACTGGTTAAGGTCTTTACTCTTACTCTGGCCTAATAGCTAAGGTCTTAGACTCGTACTCTGGCCCAATGGTTAAGGTCTTAACTCTTACTCTGGCCTACTTGTTAAGGTCTTAACTCTTACTCTGGCCTACTGGTTAAGGTCTTAACTCTTACTCTGGCCTAATAGCTAAGGTCTTATCTCTTACTCTTGCCTAATAGCTAAGGTCTTAGACTCGTACTATGGCCTTCAGGTTAAGGTCTTAACTCTTACTCTGGCCTACTGGTTAAGGTCTTAACTCTTACTCTGGCCTAATAGCTAAGGTCTTAGACTCGTACTCTGGCCTACTGGTTGAGGTCTTAACTCTTACTCTGGCCTAATAGCTAAGGTCTTAGACTCATACTCTGGCCTAATAGCTAAGGTCTTAGACTCGTACTCTGGCCTAATAGCTAAGGTCTTAGACTCGTACTATGGCCTACAGGTTAAGGTCTTAACTCTTATTCTGGCCTAATAGCTAAGGTCTTAACTCTTACTCTGGCCTAATAGCTAAGGTCTTAACTCTTACTCTGGCCTAATGGCTAAGGTCTAAACTCTTACTCTGGCCTACTGGTTAAGGTCTTAACTCTTACTCTGGCCTAATAGCTAAGGTCTTAACTCTTACTCTGGCCTAATAGCTAAGGTCTTAGACTCGTACTCTGGCCCAATGGTTAAGGTCTTAACTCTTACTCTGGCCTACTTGTTAAGGTCTTAACTCTTACTCTGGCCTACTGGTTAAGGTCTTAACTCTTACTCTGGCCTAATAGCTAAGGTCTTATCTCTTACTCTTGCCTAATAGCTAAGGTCTTAGACTCGTACTATGGCCTACAGGTTAAGGTCTTAACTCTTACTCTGGCCTAATAGCTAAGAACTTAGACTCGTACTCTGGCCTACTGGTTAAGGTCTTAACTCTTACTCTGGCCTAATAGCTAAAGGTCTTAGACTCGTACTCTGGCCTACTGGTTAAGGTCTTAACTCTTACTCTGGCCTACTGGTTAAGGTCTTAACTCTAACTCCGGTCTAATAGCTAAGGTCTTAGACTCGTACTCTGGCCTAATGGTTAAGGTCTTAACTCGTACTCTGGCTTAATGGTTAAGGTCTTAACTCTTACTCTGGCCTAATAGCTAAGGTCTTAGACTCGTACTCTAGCCTACTGGTTAAGGTCTTAACTCTTACTCTGGCCTACTGGTTAAGGTCTTAACTCTAACTCCGGTCTAATAGCTAAGGTCTTAGACTCGTACTCTGGCCTAATGGTTAAGGTCTTAACTCGTACTCTGGCTTAATGGTTAAGGTCTTAACTCTTACTCTGGCCTAATAGCTAAGGTCTTAACTCTTACTCTGGCCTAATAGCTAAGGTCTTAACTCTTACTCTGGCCTAATAGCTAAGGTCTTAGACTCGTACTCTGGCCTACTGGTTAAAGTCTTAACTCTTACTCTGGCCTCCTGGTTAAGGTCTTAACTCTTACTCTGGCCTAATAGCTAAGGTCTTAACTCTTACTCTGGCCTAATAGCTAAGGTCTTAACTCTTACTCTGGCCTACTGGTTAAGGTCTTAACTCTTATTCTGGCCTAATAGCTAAGGTCTTAACTCTTACTCTGGCCTAAAAGCTAAGGTCTTAACTCTTACTCTGGCCTAATGGCTAAGGTCTAAACTCTTACTCTGGCCTACTAGTTAAGGTCTTAACTCTTACTCTGGCCTAATAGCTAAGGTCTTAACTCTTACTTTGGCCTAATAGCTAAGGTCTTAGACTCGTACTCTGGCCTACTGGTTAAGGTCTTAACTCTTACTCTGGCCTACTGGTTAAGGTCTTAACTCTTATTCTGGCCTAAGAGCTAAGGTCTTAGACTCGTACTCTGGCCTACTGGTTAAGGTCTTAACTCTTACTCTGGCCTAAGAGCTAAGGTCTTAACTCTTACTCTTGCCTAATAGCTAAGGTCTTAGACTCGTACTCTGGCCTACTGGTTAAGGTCTTAACTCTTACTCTGGCCTACTGGTTAAGGTATTAACTCTCACTCTGGCCTAATAGCTAAGGTCTTAACTCTTACTCTGGCCTAATAGCTAAGGTCTTAACTCTTACTCTGGCCTACTGGTTAAGGTCTTTACTCTTACTCTGGCCTAATAGCTAAGGTCTTAGACTCGTACTCTGGCCCAATTGTTAAGGTCTTAACTCTTACTCTGGCCTACTTGTTAAGGTCTTAACTCTTACTCTGGCCTACTGGTTAAGGTCTTAACTCTTACTCTGGCCTAATAGCTAAGGTCTTATCTCTTACTCTTGCCTAATAGCTAAGGTCTTAGACTCGTACTATGGCCTACAGGTTAAGGTCTTAACTCTTACTCTGGCCTACTGGTTAAGGTCTTAACTCTTACTCTGGCCTAATAGCTAAGGTCTTAGACTCGTACTCTGGCCTACTGGTTAAGGTCTTAACTCTTACTCTGGCCTAATAGCTAAGGTCTTAACTCTTACTCTTGCCTAATAGCTAAGGTCTTAGACTCGTACTCTGGCCTACTGGTTAAGGTCTTAACTCTTACTCTGGCCTACTGGTTAAGGTCTTAACTCTAACTCCGGTCTAATAGCTAAGGTCTTAGACTCGTACTCTGGCCTAATGGTTAAGGTCTTAACTCCTACTCTGGCTTAATGGTTAAGGTCTTAACTCTTACTCTGGCCTAATAGCTAAGGTCTTAACTCTTACTCTGGCCTAATAGCTAAGGTCTTAACTCTTACTCTGGCCTAATAGCTTAGGTCTTAGACTCGTACTCTGGCCTACTGGTTAAGGTCTTAACTCTTACTCTGGCCTCCTGGTTAAGGTCTTAACTCTTACTCTGGCCTTATAGCTAAGGTCTTAACTCTTACTCTGGCCTAATAGCTAAGGTCTTAACTCTTACTCTGGCCTACTGGTTAAGGTCTTAACTCTTACTCTGGCCTAATAGCTAAGGTCTTAGACCCGTACTATGGCCTACTGGTTCAGTTCTTAACTCATACTATGGCCTACAGGTTAAGGTCTTAACTCTTACTCTGGCCTAATAGCTAAGGTCTTAACTCTTACTCTGGCCTAATAGCTAAGGTCTTAGACTCATACTATGGCCTACAGGTTAAGGTCTTAACTCTTACTCTGGCCTACTGGTTAAGGTCTTAACTCTTACTCTGGCCTACTGGTTAAGGTCTTAACTCTTACTCTGGCCTAATAGCTAAGGTCTTAGACCCGTACTATGGCCTACAGGTTAAGGTCTTAACTCTTACTCTGGCCTACTGGTTAAGGTTTTAACTCTTACTCTGGCCTAATAGCTAAGGTCTTAGACTCGTTCTATGGCCTACAGGTTAAAGTCTTAACCCTTACTCTGGCCTAATAGCTAAGGTCTTAGACTCGTACTCTGGCCAACTAGTTAAGGTCTTAACTCTTACTCTGGCCTAATAGCTAAGGTCTTAACTCTTACTCTGGCCTAATAGCTAAGGTCTTAACTCTTACTCTGGCCTAATAGCTAAGGTCTTAACTCTTACTCTGGACTAATAGCTAAGGTCTTAGACTCTTACTCTGGCCTAATGGTTAAGGTCTTAACTCTTACTCTGGCCTAATAGCTAAGGTCTTAACTCTTACTCTGGCCTAATAGCTAAGGTCTTATCTCTTACTCTGGCCTACTGGTTAAGGTCTTTACACTTACTCTGGCCTAATAGCTAAGGTCTTAGACTCGTACTCTGGCCCAATGGTTAAGGTCTTAACTCTTACTCTGGCCTACTTGTTAAGGTCTTAACTCTTACTCTGACCTACTGGTTAAGGTCTTAACTCTTACTCTGGCCTAATAGCTAAGGTCTTATCTCTTACTCTTGCCTAATAGCTAAGGTCTTAGACTCGTACTATGGCCTACAGGTTAAGGTCTTAACTCTTACTCTGGCCTACTGGTTAAGGTCTTAACTCTTACTCTGGCCTAATAGCTAAGGTCTTAGACTCGTACTCTGGCCTACTGGTTGAGGTCTTAACTCTTACTCTGGCCTAATAGCTAAGGTCTTAGACTCATACTCTGGCCTAATAGCTAAGGTCTTAGACTCGTACTCTGGCCTAATAGCTAAGGTCTTAGACTCGTACTATGGCCTACAGGTTAAGGTCTTAACTCTTATTCTGGCCTAATAGCTAAGGTCTTAACTCTTACTCTGGCCTTATAGCTAAGGTCTTAACTCTTACTCTGGCCTAATGGCTAAGGTCTAAACTCTTACTCTGGCCTACTGGTTAAGGTCTTAACTCTTACTCTGGCCTATTAGCTAAGGTCTTAACTCTTACTCTGGCCTAATAGCTAAGGTCTTAGACTCGTACTCTGGCCCAATGGTTAAGGTCTTAACTCTTACTCTGGCCTACTTGTTAAGGTCTTAACTCTTACTCTGGCCTACTGGTTAAGGTCTTAACTCTTACTCTGGCCTAATAGCTAAGGTCTTATCTCTTACTCTTGCCTAATAGCTAAGGTCTTAGACTCGTACTATGGCCTACAGGTTAAGGTCTTAACTCTTACTCTGGCCTACTGGTTAAGGTCTTAACTCTTACTCTGGCCTAATAGCTAAGGTCTTAGACTCGTACTCTGGCCTACTGGTTAAGGTCTTAACTCTTACTCTGGCCTAATAGCTAAGGTCTTAACTCTTACTCTTGCCTAATAGCTAAGGTCTTAGACTCGTACTCTGGCCTACTGGTTAAGGTCTTAACTCTTACTCTGGCCTACTGGTTAAGGTCTTAACTCTAACTCCGGTCTAATAGCTAAGGTCTTAGACTCGTACTCTGGCCTAATGGTTAAGGTCTTAACTCCTACTCTGGCTTAATGGTTAAGGTCTTAACTCTTACTCTGGCCTAATAGCTAAGGTCTTAACTCTTACTCTGGCCTAATAGCTAAGGTCTTAACTCTTACTCTGGCCTAATAGCTTAGGTCTTAGACTCGTACTCTGGCCTACTGGTTAAGGTCTTAACTCTTACTCTGGCCTCCTGGTTAAGGTCTTAACTCTTACTCTGGCCTTATAGCTAAGGTCTTAACTCTTACTCTGGCCTAATAGCTAAGGTCTTAACTCTTACTCTGGCCTACTGGTTAAGGTCTTAACTCTTACTCTGGCCTAATAGCTAAGGTCTTAGACCCGTACTATGGCCTACTGGTTCAGTTCTTAACTCATACTATGGCCTACAGGTTAAGGTCTTAACTCTTACTCTGGCCTAATAGCTAAGGTCTTAACTCTTACTCTGGCCTAATAGCTAAGGTCTTAGACTCGTACTATGGCCTACAGGTTAAGGTCTTAACTCTTACTCTGGCCTACTGGTTAAGGTCTTAACTCTTACTCTGGCCTACTGGTTAAGGTCTTAACTCTTACTCTGGCCTAATAGCTAAGGTCTTAGACCCGTACTATGGCCTACAGGTTAAGGTCTTAACTCTTACTCTGGCCTACTGGTTAAGGTTTTAACTCTTACTCTGGCCTAATAGCTAAGGTCTTAGACTCGTTCTATGGCCTACAGGTTAAAGTCTTAACCCTTACTCTGGCCTAATAGCTAAGGTCTTAGACTCGTACTCTGGCCTACTAGTTAAGGTCTTAACTCTTACTCTGGCCTAATAGCTAAGGTCTTAACTCTTACTCTGGCCTAATAGCTAAGGTCTTAACTCTTACTCTGGCCTAATAGCTAAGGTCTTAACTCTTACTCTGGACTAATAGCTAAGGTCTTAGACTCTTACTCTGGCCTAATGGTTAAGGTCTTAACTCTTACTCTGGCCTAATAGCTAAGGTCTTAGACTCGTACTCTGGCCTACTGGTTAAGGTCTTAACTCTTACTCTGGCCTACTGGTTAAGGTCTTAACTCTAACTCCGGTCTAATAGCTAAGGTCTTAGACTCGTACTCTGGCCTAATGGTTAAGGTCTTAACTCCTACTCTGGCTTAATGGTTAAGGTCTTAACTCTTACTCTGGCCTAATAGCTAAGGTCTTAACTCTTACTCTGGCCTAATAGCTAAGGTCTTAACTCTTACTCTGGCCTAATAGCTTAGGTCTTAGACTCGTACTCTGGCCTACTGGTTAAGGTCTTAACTCTTACTCTGGCCTCCTGGTTAAGGTCTTAACTCTTACTCTGGCCTTATAGCTAAGGTCTTAACTCTTACTCTGGCCTAATAGCTAAGGTCTTAACTCTTACTCTGGCCTACTGGTTAAGGTCTTAACTCTTACTCTGGCCTAATAGCTAAGGTCTTAGACCCGTACTATGGCCTACTGGTTCAGTTCTTAACTCATACTATGGCCTACAGGTTAAGGTCTTAACTCTTACTCTGGCCTAATAGCTAAGGTCTTAACTCTTACTCTGGCCTAATAGCTAAGGTCTTAGACTCGTACTATGGCCTACAGGTTAAGGTCTTAACTCTTACTCTGGCCTACTGGTTAAGGTCTTAACTCTTACTCTGGCCTAATAGCTAAGGTCTTAGACCCGTACTATGGCCTACAGGTTAAGGTTTTAACTCTTACTCTGGCCTACTGGTTAAGGTTTTAACTCTTACTCTGGCCTAATAGCTAAGGTCTTAGACTCGTTCTATGGCCTACAGGTTAAAGTCTTAACCCTTACTCTGGCCTAATAGCTAAGGTCTTAGACTCGTACTCTGGCCTACTAGTTAAGGTCTTAACTCTTACTCTGGCCTAATAGCTAAGGTCTTAACTCTTACTCTGGCCTAATAGCTAAGGTCTTAACTCTTACTCTGGCCTAATAGCTAAGGTCTTAACTCTTACTCTGGACTAATAGCTAAGGTCTTAGACTCTTACTCTGGCCTAATGGTTAAGGTCTTAACTCTTACTCTGGCCTAATAGCTAAGGTCTTAACTCTTACTCTGGCCTAATAGCTAAGGTCTTAACTCTTACTCTGGCCTACTGGTTAAGGTCTTTACTCTTACTCTGGCCTAATAGCTAAGGTCTTAGACTCGTACTCTGGCCCAATGGTTAAGGTCTTAACTCTTACTCTGGCCTACTTGTTAAGGTCTTAACTCTTACTCTGGCCTACTGGTTAAGGTCTTAACTCTTACTCTGGCCTAATAGCTAAGGTCTTATCTCTTACTCTTGCCTAATAGCTAAGGTCTTAGACTCGTACTATGGCCTACAGGTTAAGGTCTTAACTCTTACTCTGGCCTACTGGTTAAGGTCTTAACTCTTACTCTGGCCTAATAGCTAAGGTCTTAGACTCGTACTCTGGCCTACTGGTTGAGGTCTTAACTCTTACTCTGGCCTAATAGCTAAGGTCTTAGACTCATACTCTGGCCTAATAGCTTAGGTCTTAGACTCGTACTCTGGCCTAATAGCTAAGGTCTTAGACTCGTACTATGGCCTACAGGTTAAGGTCTTAACTCTTATTCTGGCCTAATAGCTAAGGTCTTAACTCTTACTCTGGCCTAATAGCTAAGGTCTTAACTCTTACTCTGGCCTAATGGCTAAGGTCTAAACTCTTACTCTGGCCTACTGGTTAAGGTCTTAACTCTTACTCTGGCCTAATAGCTAAGGTCTTAACTCTTACTCTGGCCTAATAGCTAAGGTCTTAGACTCGTACTCTGGCCCAATGGTTAAGGTCTTAACTCTTACTCTGGCCTACTTGTTAAGGTCTTAACTCTTACTCTGGCCTACTGGTTAAGGTCTTAACTCTTACTCTGGCCTAATAGCTAAGGTCTTATCTCTTACTCTTGCCTAATAGCTAAGGTCTTAGACTCGTACTATGGCCTACAGGTTAAGGTCTTAACTCTTACTCTGGCCTACTGGTTAAGGTCTTAACTCTTACTCTGGCCTAATAGCTAAGGTCTTAGACTCGTACTCTGGCCTACTGGTTAAGGTCTTAACTCTTACTCTGGCCTAATAGCTAAGGTCTTAACTTTTACTCTTGCCTAATAGCTAAGGTCTTAGACTCGTACTCTGGCCTACTGGTTAAGGTCTTAACTCTTACTCTGGCCTACTGGTTAAGGTCTTAACTCTAACTCCGGTCTAATAGCTAAGGTCTTAGACTCGTACTCTGGCCTAATGGTTAAGGTCTTAACTCCTACTCTGGCTTAATGGTTAAGGTCTTAACTCTTACTCTGGCCTAATAGCTAAGGTCTTAACTCTTACTCTGGCCTAATAGCTAAGGTCTTAACTCTTACTCTGGCCTAATAGCTTAGGTCTTAGACTCGTACTCTGGCCTACTGGTTAAGGTCTTAACTCTTACTCTGGCCTTCTGGTTAAGGTCTTAACTCTTACTCTGGCCTTATAGCTAAGGTCTTAACTCTTACTCTGGCCTAATAGCTAAGGTCTTAA
Source organism: Triturus cristatus (assembly GCF_964204655.1). Lineage (NCBI taxonomy): Eukaryota > Metazoa > Chordata > Amphibia > Caudata > Salamandridae > Triturus > Triturus cristatus. The sequence continues at coordinate 545,744,015 of NC_140592.1, forward strand.
CTCTTACTCTGGCCTACTGGTTAAGGTCTTAACTCTTACTCTGGCCTAATAGCTAAGGTCTTAGACCCGTACTATGGCCTACTGGTTCAGTTCTTAACTCATACTATGGCCTACAGGTTAAGGTCTTAACTCTTACTCTGGCCTAATAGCTAAGGTCTTAACTCTTACTCTGGCCTAATAGCTAAGGTCTTAGACTCGTACTATGGCCTACAGGTTAAGGTCTTAACTCTTACTCTGGCCTACTGGTTAAGGTCTTAACTCTTACTCTGGCCTACTGGTTAAGGTCTTAACTCTTACTCTGGCCTAATAGCTAAGGTCTTAGACCCGTACTATGGCCTACAGGTTAAGGTCTTAACTCTTACTCTGGCCTACTGGTTAAGGTTTTAACTCTTACTCTGGCCTAATAGCTAAGGTCTTAGACTCGTTCTATGGCCTACAGGTTAAAGTCTTAACCCTTACTCTGGCCTAATAGCTAAGGTCTTAGACTCGTACTCTGGCCTACTAGTTAGGTCTTAACTCTTACTCTGGCCTAATAGCTAAGGTCTTAACTCTTACTCTGGCCTAATAGCTAAGGTCTTAACTCTTACTCTGGCCTAATAGCTAAGGTCTTAACTCTTACTCTGGACTAATAGCTAAGGTCTTAGACTCTTACTCTGGCCTAATGGTTAAGGTCTTAACTCTTACTCTGGCCTAATAGCTAAGGTCTTAACTCTTGCTCTGGCCTAATAGCTAAGGTCTTAACTCTTACTCTGGCCTACTGGTTAAGGTCTTTACTCTTACTCTGGCCTAATAGCTAAGGTCTTAGACTCGTACTCTGGCCCAATGGTTAAGGTCTTAACTCTTACTCTGGCCTACTTGTTAAGGTCTTAACTCTTACTCTGGCCTACTGGTTAAGGTCTTAACTCTTACTCTGGCCTAATAGCTAAGGTCTTATCTCTTACTCTTGCCTAATAGCTAAGGTCTTAGACTCGTACTATGGCCTACAGGTTAAGGTCTTAACTCTTACTCTGGCCTACTGGTTAAGGTCTTAACTCTTACTCTGGCCTAATAGCGAAGGTCTTAGACTCGTACTCTGGCCTACTGGTTGAGGTCTTAACTCTTACTCTGGCCTAATAGCTAAGGTCTTAGACTCATACTCTGGCCTAATAGCTAAGGTCTTAGACTCGTACTCTGGCCTAATAGCTAAGGTCTTAGACTCGTACTATGGCCTACAGGTTAAGGTCTTAACTCTTATTCTGGCCTAATAGCTAAGGTCTTAACTCTTACTCTGGCCTAATAGCTAAGGTCTTAACTCTTACTCTGGCCTAATGGCTAAGGTCTAAACTCTTACTCTGGCCTACTGGTTAAGGTCTTAACTCTTACTCTGGCCTAATAGCTAAGGTCTTAACTCTTACTCTGGCCTAATAGCTAAGGTCTTAGACTCGTACTCTGGCCTACTGGTTAAGGTCTTAACTCTTACTCTGGCCTACTGGTTAAGGTCTTAACTCTTACTCTGGTCTAATAGCTAAGGTCTTAGACTCGTACTCTGGCCTACTGGTTAAGGTCTTAACTCTTACTCTGGCCTACTGGTTAAGGTCTTAACTCTTACTCTGACCTATTAGCTAAGGTCTTAGACTCGTACTCTGGCCTAATGGTTAAGGTCTTAACTCGTACTCTGGCCTAATAGCTAAGGTCTTAACTCTTACTCTGGCCTAATGGTTAAGGTCTTAACTCTTCCTCTGGCCTACTGGTTAAGGTCTTAACTCTTACTCTGGCCTAATAGCTAAGGTCTTAACTCTTTCTCTGGCCTAATGGTTAAGGTCTTAGCTCTTACTCTGGCCTAATAGCTAAGGTCTTAGACTCTTACTCTGCCCTACTGGTTAAGGTCTGAACTCTTACTCTGGCCTAATAGCTAACGTCTTAGCTCTTAATCTGGCCTAATAGCTAAGGTCTCAACTCTTACTCTGGCCTAATGGCTAAGGTCTTAACCCTTACTCTGGCCTACTGGTTAAGGTCTTAACTCTTACTCTGGCCTAATAGCTAAGGTCTTAACTCTTACTCTTGCCTAACAGCTAAGGTCTTAGACTCGTACTCTGACCTACTGGTTAAGGTCTTAACTCTTACTCTGGCCTAATAGCTAAGGTCTTAACTCTTACTCTGGCCTAATAGCTAAGGTCTTAGACTCGTACTCTGGCCTACTGGTTAAGGTCTTAACTCTTACTCTGGCCTACTGGTTAAGGTCTTAACTCTTACTCTGGCCTAATAGCTAAGGTCTTAGACTCGTACTCTGGCCTACTGGTTAAGGTCTTAACTCTTACTCTGGCCTACTGGTTAACGTCTTAACTCTTACTCTGACCTATTAGCTAAGGTCTTAGACTCGTACTCTGGCCTAATGGTTAAGGTCTTAACTCGTACTCTGGCCTAATAGCTAAGGTCTTAACTCTTACTTTGGCCTAATGGTTAAGGTCTTAACTCTTCCTCTGGCCTACTGGTTAAGGTCTTAACTCTTACTCTGGCCTAATAGCTAAGGTCTTAACTCTTTCTCTGGCCTAATTGTTAAGGTCTTAGCTCTTACTCTGGCCTAATAGCTAAGGTCTTAGACTCTTACTCTGGCCTACTGGTTAAGGTCTGAACTCTTACTCTGGCCTAATAGCTAACGTCTTAGCTCTTAATCTGGCCTAATAGCTAAGGTCTCAACTCTTACTCTGGCCTAATGGCTAAGGTCTTAACCCTTACTCTGGCCTACTGGTTAAGGTCTTAACTCTTACTCTGGCCTAATAGCTAAGGTCTTAACTCTTACTCTTGCCTAATAGCTAAGGTCTTAGACTCGTACTCTGGCCTACTGGTTAAGGTCTTAACTCTTACTCTGGCCTACTGGTTAAGGTCTTAACTCTTACTCTGGCCTAATAGCTAAGGTCTTAGACTCGTACTCTGGCCTACTGGTTAAGGTCTTAACTCTTACTCTGGCCTACTGGTTAATGTCTTAACTCTTACTCTGACCTAATAGCTAAGGTCTTAGACTCGTACTCTGGCTTAATGGTTAAGGTCTTAACTCGTACTCTGGCCTAATAGCTAAGGTCTTAACTCTTACTATGTCCTAATAGCTAAGGTCTTAGACTCGTACTCTGGCCTACTGGTTAAGGTCTTAACTCTTACACTGGCCTACTGGTTAAGGTATTAACTCTCACTCTGGCCTAATAGCTAAGGTCTTAACTCTTACTCTGGCCTAATAGCTAAGGTCTTAGACTCATACTATGGCCTACAGGTTAAGGTCTTAACTCTTACTCTGGCCTAATAGCTAAGAACTTAGACTCGTACTCTGGCCAACTGGCTAAGGTCTTAACTCTTACTCTGGCCTAATAGCTAAGGTCTTAGACTCGTACTCTGGCTTAATGGTTAAGGTCTTAACTCTTACTCTGGCCTAATAGCTAAGGTCTTAACTCTTACTCTGGCCTAATAGCTAAGGTCTTAGACTCGTACTCTGGCCTACTGGTTAATGTCTTAACTCTTACTCTGGCCTCCTGGTTAAGGTCTTAACTCTTACTCTGGCCTAATAGCTAACGTCTTAACTCTTACTCTGGCCTAATAGCTAAGGTCTTAACTCTTACTCTGGCCTAATGGCTAAGGTCTTAACCCTTACTCTGGCCTACTGGTTAAGGTCTTAACTCTTACTCTGGCCTAATAGCTAAGGTCTTAACTCTTACTCTGGCCTAATAGCTAAGGTCTTAGACTCGTACTCTGGCCTACTGGTTAAGGTCTTAACTCTTACTCTGGCCTACTGGTTAAGGTCTTAACTCTTACTCTGGCCTAATAGCTAAGGTCTTAGACTCGTACTCTGGCCTACTGGTTAAGGTCTTAACTCTTACTCTGGCCTACTGGTTAAGGTCTTAACTCGTACTCTGGCCTATTAGCTAAGGTCTTAACTCTTACTATGTCCTAATAGCTAAGGTCTTAGACTCGTACTCTGGCCTACTGGTTAAGGTCTTAACTCTTACACTGGCCTACTGGTTAAGGTATTAACTCTCACTCTGGCCTAATAGCTAAGGTCTTAACTCTTACTCTGGCCTAATAGCTAAGGTCCTAGACTCGTACTATGGCCTACAGGTTAAGGTCTTAACTCTTACTCTGGCCTAATAGCTAAGAACTTAGACTCGTACTCTGGCCAACTGGCTAAGGTCTTAACTCTTACTCTGGCCTAATAGCTAAGGTCTTAGACTCGTACTCTGGCCTAATGGTTAAGGTCTTAACTCGTACTCTGGCTTAATGGTTAAGGTCTTAACTCTTACTCTGGCCTAATAGCTAAGGTCTTAACTCTTACTCTGGCCTAATAGCTAAGGTCTTAGACTCGTACTCTGGCCTACTGGTTAATGTCTTAACTCTTACTCTGGCCTCCTGGTTAAGGTCTTAACTCTTACTCTGGCCTAATACCTAACGTCCTAACTCTTACTCTGGCCTAATAGCTAAGGTCTTAACTCTTACTCTGGCCTAATGGCTAAGGTCTTAACCCTTACTCTGGCCTACTGGTTAAGGTCTTAACTCTTACTCTGGCCTAATAGCTAAGGTCTTAACTCTTACTCTGGCCTAATAGCTAAGGTCTTAGACTCGTACTCTGGCCTACTGGTTAAGGTCTTAACTCTTACTCTGGCCTAATAGCTAAGGTCTTAACTCTTACTCTTGCCTAATAGCTAAGGTCTTAGACTCGTACTCTGGCCTACTGGTTAAGGTCTTAACTCTTACTCTGGCCTACTGGTTAAGGTCTTAACTCTAACTCCGGTCTAATAGCTAAGGTCTTAGACTCGTACTCTGGCCTAATGGTTAAGGTCTTAACTCCTACTCTGGCTTAATGGTTAAGGTCTTAACTCTTACTCTGGCCTAATAGCTAAGGTCTTAACTCTTACTCTGGCCTAATAGCTAAGGTCTTAACTCTTACTCTGGCCTAATAGCTTAGGTCTTAGACTCGTACTCTGGCCTACTGGTTAAGGTCTTAACTCTTACTCTGGCCTTCTGGTTAAGGTCTTAACTCTTACTCTGGCCTTATAGCTAAGGTCTTAACTCTTACTCTGGCCTAATAGCTAAGGTCTTAACTCTTACTCTGGCCTACTGGTTAAGGTCTTAACTCTTACTCTGGCCTAATAGCTAAGGTCTTAGACCCGTACTATGGCCTACTGGTTCAGTTCTTAACTCATACTATGGCCTACAGGTTAAGGTCTTAACTCTTACTCTGGCCTAATAGCTAAGGTCTTAACTCTTACTCTGGCCTAATAGCTAAGGTCTTAGACTCGTACTATGGCCTACAGGTTAAGGTCTTAACTCTTACTCTGGCCTACTGGTTAAGGTCTTAACTCTTACTCTGGCCTACTGGTTAAGGTCTTAACTCTTACTCTGGCCTAATAGCTAAGGTCTTAGACCCGTACTATGGCCTACAGGTTAAGGTCTTAACTCTTACTCTGGCCTACTGGTTAAGGTTTTAACTCTTACTCTGGCCTAATAGCTAAGGTCTTAGACTCGTTCTATGGCCTACAGGTTAAAGTCTTAACCCTTACTCTGGCCTAATAGCTAAGGTCTTAGACTCGTACTCTGGCCTACTAGTTAAGGTCTTAACTCTTACTCTGGCCTAATAGCTAAGGTCTTAACTCTTACTCTGGCCTAATAGCTAAGGTCTTAACTCTTACTCTGGCCTAATAGCTAAGGTCTTAACTCTTACTCTGGACTAATAGCTAAGGTCTTAGACTCTTACTCTGGCCTAATGGTTAAGGTCTTAACTCTTACTCTGGCCTAATAGCTAAGGTCTTAACTCTTACTCTGGCCTAATAGCTAAGGTCTTAACTCTTACTCTGGCCTACTGGTTAAGGTCTTTACTCTTACTCTGGCCTAATAGCTAAGGTCTTAGACTCGTACTCTGGCCCAATGGTTAAGGTCTTAACTCTTACTCTGGCCTACTTGTTAAGGTCTTAACTCTTACTCTGGCCTACTGGTTAAGGTCTTAACTCTTACTCTGGCCTAATAGCTAAGGTCTTATCTCTTACTCTTGCCTAATAGCTAAGGTCTTAGACTCGTACTATGGCCTACAGGTTAAGGTCTTAACTCTTACTCTGGCCTACTGGTTAAGGTCTTAACTCTTACTCTGGCCTAATAGCGAAGGTCTTAGACTCGTACTCTGGCCTACTGGTTGAGGTCTTAACTCTTACTCTGGCCTAATAGCTAAGGTCTTAGACTCATACTCTGGCCTAATAGCTAAGGTCTTAGACTCGTACTCTGGCCTAATAGCTAAGGTCTTAGACTCGTACTATGGCCTACAGGTTAAGGTCTTAACTCTTATTCTGGCCTAATAGCTAAGGTCTTAACTCTTACTCTGGCCTAATAGCTAAGGTCTTAACTCTTACTCTGGCCTAATGGCTAAGGTCTAAACTCTTACTCTGGCCTACTGGTTAAGGTCTTAACTCTTACTCTGGCCTAATAGCTAAGGTCTTAACTCTTACTCTGGCCTAATAGCTAAGGTCTTAGACTCGTACTCTGGCCTACTGGTTAAGGTCTTAACTCTTACTCTGGCCTACTGGTTAAGGTCTTAACTCTTACTCTGGCCTAATAGCTAAGGTCTTAGACTCGTACTCTGGCCTACTGGTTAAGGTCTTAACTCTTACTCTGGCCTACTGGTTAAGGTCTTAACTCTTACTCTGACCTATTAGCTAAGGTCTTAGACTCGTACTCTGGCCTAATGGTTAAGGTCTTAACTCGTACTCTGGCCTAATAGCTAAGGTCTTAACTCTTACTCTGGCCTAATGGTTAAGGTCTTAACTCTTCCTCTGGCCTACTGGTTAAGGTCTTAACTCTTACTCTGGCCTAATAGCTAAGGTCTTAACTCTTTCTCTGGCCTAATGGTTAAGGTCTTAGCTCTTACTCTGGCCTAATAGCTAAGGTCTTAGACTCTTACTCTGCCCTACTGGTTAAGGTCTGAACTCTTACTCTGGCCTAATAGCTAACGTCTTAGCTCTTAATCTGGCCTAATAGCTAAGGTCTCAACTCTTACTCTGGCCTAATGGCTAAGGTCTTAACCCTTACTCTGGCCTACTGGTTAAGGTCTTAACTCTTACTCTGGCCTAATAGCTAAGGTCTTAACTCTTACTCTTGCCTAACAGCTAAGGTCTTAGACTCGTACTCTGACCTACTGGTTAAGGTCTTAACTCTTACTCTGGCCTAATAGCTAAGGTCTTAACTCTTACTCTGGCCTAATAGCTAAGGTCTTAGACTCGTACTCTGGCCTACTGGTTAAGGTCTTAACTCTTTCTCTGGCCTACTGGTTAAGGTCTTAACTCTTACTCTGGCCTAATAGCTAAGGTCTTAGACTCGTACTCTGGCCTACTGGTTAAGGTCTTAACTCTTACTCTGGCCTACTGGTTAACGTCTTAACTCTTACTCTGAACTATTAGCTAAGGTCTTAGACTCGTACTCTGGCCTAATGGTTAAGGTCTTAACTCGTACTCTGGCCTAATAGCTAAGGTCTTAACTCTTACTTTGGCCTAATGGTTAAGGTCTTAACTCTTCCTCTGGCCTACTGGTTAAGGTCTTAACTCTTACTCTGGCCTAATAGCTAAGGTCTTAACTCTTTCTCTGGCCTAATTGTTAAGGTCTTAGCTCTTACTCTGGCCTAATAGCTAAGGTCTTAGACTCTTACTCTGGCCTACTGGTTAAGGTCTGAACTCTTACTCTGGCCTAATAGCTAACGTCTTAGCTCTTAATCTGGCCTAATAGCTAAGGTCTCAACTCTTACTCTGGCCTAATGGCTAAGGTCTTAACCCTTACTCTGGCCTACTGGTTAAGGTCTTAACTCTTACTCTGGCCTAATAGCTAAGGTCTTAACTCTTACTCTTGCCTAATAGCTAAGGTCTTAGACTCGTACTCTGGCCTACTGGTTAAGGTCTTAACTCTTACTCTGGCCTACTGGTTAAGGTCTTAACTCTTACTCTGGCCTAATAGCTAAGGTCTTAGACTCGTACTCTGGCCTACTGGTTAAGGTCTTAACTCTTACTCTGGCCTACTGGTTAATGTCTTAACTCTTACTCTGACCTAATAGCTAAGGTCTTAGACTCGTACTCTGGCTTAATGGTTAAGGTCTTAACTCGTACTCTGGCCTAATAGCTAAGGTCTTAACTCTTACTATGTCCTAATAGCTAAGGTCTTAGACTCGTACTCTGGCCTACTGGTTAAGGTCTTAACTCTTACACTGGCCTACTGGTTAAGGTATTAACTCTCACTCTGGCCTAATAGCTAAGGTCTTAACTCTTACTCTGGCCTAATAGCTAAGGTCTTAGACTCATACTATGGCCTACAGGTTAAGGTCTTAACTCTTACTCTGGCCTAATAGCTAAGAACTTAGACTCGTACTCTGGCCAACTGGCTAAGGTCTTAACTCTTACTCTGGCCTAATAGCTAAGGTCTTAGACTCGTACTCTGGCCTAATGGTTAAGGTCTTAACTCGTACTCTGGCTTAATGGTTAAGGTCTTAACTCTTACTCTGGCCTAATAGCTAAGGTCTTAACTCTTACTCTGGCCTAATAGCTAAGGTCTTAGACTCGTACTCTGGCCTACTGGTTAATGTCTTAACTCTTACTCTGGCCTCCTGGTTAAGGTCTTAACTCTTACTCTGGCCTAATAGCTAACGTCTTAACTCTTACTCTGGCCTAATAGCTAAGGTCTTAACTCTTACTCTGGCCTAATGGCTAAGGTCTTAACCCTTACTCTGGCCTACTGGTTAAGGTCTTAACTCTTACTCTGGCCTAATAGCTAAGGTCTTAACTCTTACTCTGGCCTAATAGCTAAGGTCTTAGACTCGTACTCTGGCCTACTGGTTAAGGTCTTAACTCTTACTCTGGCCTACTGGTTAAGGTCTTAACTCTTACTCTGGCCTAATAGCTAAGGTCTTAGACTCGTACTCTGGCCTACTGGTTAAGGTCTTAACTCTTACTCTGGCCTACTGGTTAAGGTCTTAACTCGTACTCTGGCCTAATAGCTAAGGTCTTAACTCTTACTATGTCCTAATAGCTAAGGTCTTAGACTCGTACTCTGGCCTACTGGTTAAGGTCTTAACTCTTACACTGGCCTACTGGTTAAGGTATTAACTCTCACTCTGGCCTAATAGCTAAGGTCTTAACTCTTACTCTGGCCTAATAGCTAAGGTCCTAGACTCGTACTATGGCCTACAGGTTAAGGTCTTAACTCTTACTCTGGCCTAATAGCTAAGAACTTAGACTCGTACTCTGGCCAACTGGCTAAGGTCTTAACTCTTACTCTGGCCTAATAGCTAAGGTCTTAGACTCGTACTCTGGCCTAATGGTTAAGGTCTTAACTCGTACTCTGGCTTAATGGTTAAGGTCTTAACTCTTACTCTGGCCTAATAGCTAAGGTCTTAACTCTTACTCTGGCCTAATAGCTAAGGTCTTAGACTCGTACTCTGGCCTACTGGTTAATGTCTTAACTCTTACTCTGGCCTCCTGGTTAAGGTCTTAACTCTTACTCTGGCCTAATACCTAACGTCCTAACTCTTACTCTGGCCTAATAGCTAAGGTCTTAACTCTTACTCTGGCCTAATGGCTAAGGTCTTAACCCTTACTCTGGCCTACTGGTTAAGGTCTTAACTCTTACTCTGGCCTAATAGCTAAGGTCTTAACTCTTACTCTGGCCTAATAGCTAAGGTCTTAGACTCGTACTCTGGCCTACTGGTTAAGGTCTTAACTCTTACTCTGGCCTACTGGTTAAGGTCTTAACTCTTACTCTGGCCTAATAGCTAAGGTCTTAGACTCGTACTCTGGCCTACTGGTTAAGGTCTTAACTCTTACTCTGGCCTACTGGTTAAGGTCTTAACTCTTACTCTGACCTAATAGCTAAGGTCATAGACTCGTACTCTGGCTTAATGGTTAAGGTCTTAACTCGTACTCTGGCCTAATAGCTAAGGTCTTAACTCTTACTCTGGCCTAATAGCTAAGGTCTTAGACTCGTACTCTGGCCTACTGGTTAAGGTCTTAACTCTTACACTGGCCTACTGGTTAAGGTCTTAACTCTCACTCTGGCCTAATAGCTAAGGTCTTAACTTTTACTCTGGCCTAATAGCTAAGGTCTTAGACTCGTACTATGGCCTACAGGTTAAAGTCTTAACTCTTACTCTGGCCTAATAGCTAAGAACTTAGACTCGTACTCTGGCCTACTGGTTAAGGTCTTAACTCTTACTCTGGCCTAATAGCTAAAGGTCTTAGACTCGTACTCTGGCCTACTGGTTAAGGTCTTAACTCTTACTCTGGCCTACTGGTTAAGGTCTTAACTCTAACTCCGGTCTAATAGCTAAGGTCTTAGACTCGTACTCTGGCCTAATGGTTAAGGTCTTAACTCGTACTCTGGCTTAATGGTTAAGGTCTTAACTCTTACTCTGGCCTAATAGCTAAGGTCTTAACTCTTACTCTAGCCTAATAGCTAAGGTCTTAGACTCGTACTCTAGCCTACTGGTTAAGGTCTTAACTCTTACTCTGGCCTACTGGTTAAGGTCTTAACTCTAACTCCGGTCTAATAGCTAAGGTCTTAGACTCGTACTCTGGCCTAATGGTTAAGGTCTTAACTCGTACTCTGGCTTAATGGTTAAGGTCTTAACTCTTACTCTGGCCTAATAGCTAAGGTCTTAACTCTTACTCTGGCCTAATAGCTAAGGTCTTAACTCTTACTCTGGCCTAATAGCTAAGGTCTTAGACTCGTACTCTGGCCTACTGGTTAAAGTCTTAACTCTTACTCTGGCCTCCTGGTTAAGGTCTTAACTCTTACTCTGGCCTAATAGCTAAGGTCTTAACTCTTACTCTGGCCTAATAGCTAAGGTCTTAACTCTTACTCTGGCCTACTGGTTAAGGTCTTAACTCTTATTCTGGCCTAATAGCTAAGGTCTTAACTCTTACTCTGGCCTAATAGCTAAGGTCTTAACTCTTACTCTGGCCTAATGGCTAAGGTCTAAACTCTTACTCTGGCCTACTGGTTAAGGTCTTAACTCTTACTCTGGCCTAATAGCTAAGGTCTTAACTCTTACTCTGGCCTAATAGCTAAGGTCTTAGACTCGTACTCTGGCCTACTGGTTAAGGTCTTAACTCTTACTCTGGCCTACTGGTTAAGGTCTTAACTCTTACTCTGGCCTAATAGCTAAGGTCTTAGACTCGTACTCTGGCCTACTGGTTAAGGTCTTAACTCTTACTCTGGCCTACTGGTTAAGGTCTTAACTCTTACTCTGGCCTAATAGCTAAGGTCTTAGACTCGTACTCTGGCCTACTGGTTAAGGTCTTAACTCTTACTCTGGCCTAATAGCTAAGGTCTTAACTCTTACTCTTGCCTAATAGCTAAGGTCTTAGACTCGTACTCTGGCCTACTGGTTAAGGTCTTAACTCTTACTCTGGCCTACTGGTTAAGGTCTTAACTCTAACTCCGGTCTAATAGCTAAGGTCTTAGACTCGTACTCTGGCCTAATGGTTAAGGTCTTAACTCCTACTCTGGCTTAATGGTTAAGGTCTTAACTCTTACTCTGGCCTAATAGCTAAGGTCTTAACTCTTACTCTGGCCTAATAGCTAAGGTCTTAACTCTTACTCTGGCCTAATAGCTTAGGTCTTAGACTCGCACTCTGGCCTACTGGTTAAGGTCTTAACTCTTACTCTGGCCTCCTGGTTAAGGTCTTAACTCTTACTCTGGCCTTATAGCTAAGGTCTTAACTCTTACTCTGGCCTAATAGCTAAGGTCTTAACTCTTACTCTGGCCTACTGGTTAAGGTCTTAACTCTTACTCTGGCCTAATAGCTAAGGTCTTAGACCCGTACTATGGCCTACTGGTTCAGTTCTTAACTCATACTATGGCCTACAGGTTAAGGTCTTAACTCTTACTCTGGCCTAATAGCTAAGGTCTTAACTCTTACTCTGGCCTAATAGCTAAGGTCTTAGACTCGTACTATGGCCTACAGGTTAAGGTCTTAACTCTTACTCTGGCCTACTGGTTAAGGTCTTAACTCTTACTCTGGCCTACTGGTTAAGGTCTTAACTCTTACTCTGGCCTAATAGCTAAGGTCTTAGACCCGTACAATGGCCTGCAGGTTAATGTCTTAACTCTTACTCTGGCCTACTGGTTAAGGTTTTAACTCTTACTCTGGCCTAATAGCTAAGGTCTTAGACTCGTTCTATGGCCTACAGGTTAAAGTCTTAACCCTTACTCTGGCCTAATAGCTAAGGTCTTAGACTCGTACTCTGGCCTACTAGTTAAGGTCTTAACTCTTACTCTGGCCTAATAGCTAAGGTCTTAACTCTTACTCTGGCCTAATAGCTAAGGTCTTAACTCTTACTCTGGCCTAATAGCTAAGGTCTTAACTCTTACTCTGGACTAATAGCTAAGGTCTTAGACTCTTACTCTGGCCTAATGGTTAAGGTCTTAACTCTTACTCTGGCCTAATAGCTAAGGTCTTATCTCTTACTCTGGCCTAATAGCTAAGGTCTTAACTCTTACTCTGGCCTACTGGTTAAGGCCTTTACTCTTACTCTGGCCTAATAGCTAAGGTCTTAGACTCGTACTCTGGCCCAATGGTTAAGGTCTTAACTCTTACTCTGGCCTACTTGTTAAGGTCTTAACTCTTACTCTGGCCTACTGGTTAAGGTCTTAACTCTTACTCTGGCCTAATAGCTAAGGTCTTATCTCTTACTCTTGCCTAATAGCTAAGGTCTTAGACTCGTACTATGGCCTACAGGTTAAGGTCTTAACTCTTACTCTGGCCTACTGGTTAAGGTCTTAACTCTTACTCTGGCCTAATAGCTAAGGTCTTAGACTCGTACTCTGGCCTACTGGTTGAGGTCTTAACTCTTACTCTGGCCTAATAGCTAAGGTCTTAGACTCATACTCTGGCCTAATAGCTAAGGTCTTAGACTCGTACTCTGGCCTAATAGCTAAGGTCTTAGACTCGTACTATGGCCTACAGGTTAAGGTCTTAACTCTTATTCTGGCCTAATAGCTAAGGTCTTAACTCTTACTCTGGCCTAATAGCTAAGGTCTTAACTCTTACTCTGGCCTAACAGCTAAGGTCTAAACTCTTACTCTGGCCTACTGGTTAAGGTCTTAACTCTTACTCTGGCCTAATAGCTAAGGTCTTAGACTCGTACTCTGGCCTACTGGTTAAGGTCTTAACTCTTACTCTGGCCTACTGGTTAAGGTCTTAACTCTTACTCTGGCCTAATAGCTAAGGTCTTAACTCTTACTCTGGCCTACTGGTTAAGGTCTTAACTCTTACTCTGGCCTACTGGTTAAGGTCTTAACTCTTACTCTGACCTATTAGCTAAGGTCTTAGACTCGTACTCTGGCCTAATGGTTAAGGTCTTAACTCGTACTCTGGCCTAATAGCTAAGGTCTTAACTCTTACTCTGGCCTAATGGTTAAGGTCTTAACTCTTCCTCTGGCCTACTGGTTAAGGTCTTAACTCTTACTCTGGCCTAATAGCTAAGGTCTTAACTCTTTCTCTGGCCTAATGGTTAAGGTCTTAGCTCTTACTCTGGCCTAATAGCTAAGGTCTTAGACTCTTACTCTGGCCTACTGGTTAAGGTCTGAACTCTTACTCTGGCCTAATAGCTAACGTCTTAGCTCTTAATCTGGCCTAATAGCTAAGGTCTCAACTCTTACTCTGGCCTAATGGCTAAGGTCTTAACCCTTACTCTGGCCTACTGGTTAAGGTCTTAACTCTTACTCTGGCCTAATAGCTAAGGTCTTAACTCTTACTCTTGCCTAATAGCTAAGGTCTTAGACTCGTACTCTGGCCTACTGGTTAAGGTATTAACTCTTACTCTGGCCTACTGGTTAAGGTCTTAACTCTTACTCTTGCCTAATAGCTAAGGTCTTAGACTCGTACTCTGGCCTACTGGTTAAGGTCTTAACTCTTACTCTGGCCTACTGGTTAATGTCTTAACTCTTACTCTGACCTAATAGCTAAGGTCTTAGACTCGTACTCTGGCTTAATGGTTAAGGTCTTAACTCGTACTCTGGCCTAATAGCTAAGGTCTTAACTCTTACTATGTCCTAATAGCTAAGGTCTTAGACTCGTACTCTGGCCTACTGGTTAAGGTCTTAACTCTTACACTGGCCTACTGGTTAAGGTATTAACTCTCACTCTGGCCTAATAGCTAAGGTCTTAACTCTTACTCTGGCCTAATAGCTAAGGTCTTAGACTCGTACTATGGCCTACAGGTTAAGGTCTTAACTCTTACTCTGGCCTAATAGCTAAGAACTTAGACTCGTACTCTGGCCAACTGGCTAAGGTCTTAACTCTTACTCTGGCCTAATAGCTAAGGTCTTAGACTCGTACTCTGGCCTAATGGTTAAGGTCTTAACTCGTACTCTGGCTTAATGGTTAATGTCTTAACTCTTACTCTGGCCTCCTGGTTAAGGTCTTAACTCTTACTCTGGCCTAATAGCTAACGTCTTAACTCTTACTCTGGCCTAATAGCTAAGGTCTTAACTCTTACTCTGGCCTAATGGCTAAGGTCTTAACCCTTACTCTGGCCTACTGGTTAAGGTCTTAACTCTTACTCTGGCCTAATAGCTAAGGTCTTAACTCTTACTCTGGCCTAATAGCTAAGGTCTTAGACTCGTACTCTGGCCTACTGGTTAAGGTCTTAACTCTTACTCTGGCCTACTGGTTAAGGTCTTAACTCTTACTCTGGCCTAATAGCTAAGGTCTTAGACTCGTACTCTGGCCTACTGGGTAAGGACTTAACTCTTACTCTGGCCTACTGGTTAAGGTCTTAACTCTTACTCTGACCTAATAGCTAAGGTCATAGACTCGTACTCTGGCTTAATGGTTAAGGTCTTAACTCGTACTCTGGCCTAATAGCTAAGGTCTTAACTCTTACTCTGGCCTAATAGCTAAGGTCTTAGACTCGTACTCTGGCCTACTGGTTAAGGTCTTAACTCTTACACTGGCCTACTGGTTAAGGTCTTAACTCTCACTCTGGCCTAATAGCTAAGGTCTTAACTCTTACTCTGGCCTAATAGCTAAGGTCTTAGACTCGTACTATGGCCTACAGGTTAAGGTCTTAACTCTTACTCTGGCCTAATAGCTAAGAAATTAGACTCGTACTCTGGCCTACTGGTTAAGGTCTTAACTCTTACTCTGGCCTAATAGCTAAAGGTCTTAGACTCGTACTCTGGCCTACTGGTTAAGGTCTTAACTCTTACTCTGGCCTACTGGTTAAGGTCTTAACTCTAACTCCGGTCTAATAGCTAAGGTCTTAGACTCGTACTCTGGCCTAATGGTTAAGGTCTTAACTCGTACTCTAGCTTAATGGTTAAGGTCTTAACTCTTACTCTGGCCTAATAGCTAAGGTCTTAACTCTTACTCTGGCCTAATAGCTAAGGTCTTAGACTCGTACTCTAGCCTACTGGTTAAGGTCTTAACTCTTACTCTGGCCTACTGGTTAAGGTCTTAACTCTAACTCCGGTCTAATAGCTAAGGTCTTAGACTCGTACTCTGGCCTAATGGTTAAGGTCTTAACTCGTACTCTGGCTTAATGGTTAAGGTCTTAACTCTTACTCTGGCCTAATAGCTAAGGTCTTAACTCTTACTCTGGCCTAATAGCTAAGGTCTTAACTCTTACTCTGGCCTAATAGCTAAGGTCTTAGACTCGTACTCTGGCCTACTGGTTAAAGTCTTAACTCTTACTCTGGCCTCCTGGTTAAGGTCTTAACTCTTACTCTGGCCTAATAGCTAAGGTCTTAACTCTTACTCTGGCCTAATAGCTAAGGTCTTAACTCTTACTCTGGCCTACTGGTTAAGGTCTTAACTCTTACTCTGGCCTAATAGCTAAGGTCTTATACTCGTACTCTGGCCTACTGTTTAAGGTCTTAACTCTTTCTCTTGCCTAATAGATAAGGTCTTAACTCTTACTCTGGCCTAATAGCTAAGGTCTTAGACACGTACTATGGCCTACTGGTTAAGTCCTTAACTCATACTATGGCCTAAAGGTTAAGGTCTTAACTCTTACTCTGGCCTAATAGCTAAGGTCTTAACTCTTACTTTGGCCTAATAGCTAAGGTCTTAGACTCGTACTATGGCCTACAGGTTAAGGTCTTAACTCTTACTCTGGCCTACTGGTTAAGGTCTTAACTCTTACTCTGGCCTAATAGCTAAGGTCTTAACTCTTACTCTGGCCTAATAGCTAAGGTCTTAGACCCATACAATGGCCTACAGGTTAAGGTCTTAACTCTTACTCTGGCCTACTGGTTAAGGTTTTAACTCTTACTCTGGCCTAATAGCTAAGGTCTTAGACTCGTTCTATGGCCTACAGGTTAAGGTCTTAACCCTTACTCTGGCCTAATAGCTAAGGTTTTAGACTCATTCTCTGGCCTACTGGTTAAGGTCTTAACTCTTACTCTGGCCTAATAGCTAAGGTCTTAGACTCGTACTCTGGCCTAATGGTTAAGGTCTTAACTCTTACTCTGGCCTACTGGTTAAGGTCTTAACTCTTACTCTGGCCTAATAGCTAAGGTCTTAGACTCGTACTCTGGCCAAATGGTTAAGGTCTTAACTCTTACTCTGGCCTATTAGCTAAGGACTTAACTCTTACTCTGGCCGAATAGCTAAGGTCTTAGACTCGTACTCTGGCCTACAGGTTAAGGTCTTAACTCTTACTCTGGCCTACTGGTTAAGGTCTTAACTCTTACTCTGGCCTTATAGCTAAGGTCTTAACTCTTACTCTGGCCTAGTAGCTAAGGTCTTAACTCTTACTCTGGCCTACTGGTTAAGGTCTTAACTCTTACTCTGGCCTAATAGCTAAGGTCTTAGACCCGTACTATGGCCTACTGGTTCAGTTCTTAACTCATACTATGGCCTACAGGTTAAGGTCTTAACTCTTACTCTGGCCTAATAGCTAAGGTCTTAACTCTTACTCTGGCCTAATAGCTAAGGTCTTAGACTCGTACTATGGCCTACAGGTTAAGGTCTTAACTCTTACTCTGGCCTACTGGTTAAGGTCTTAACTCTTACTCTGGCCTACTGGTTAAGGTCTTAACTCTTACTCTGGCCTAATAGCTAAGGTCTTAGACCCGTACAATGGCCTGCAGGTTAAGGTCTTAACTCTTACTCTGGCCTACTGGTTAAGGTTTTAACTCTTACTCTGGCCTAATAGCTAAGGTCTTAGACTCGTTCTATGGCCTACAGGTTAAAGTCTTAACCCTTACTCTGGCCTAATAGCTAAGGTCTTAGACTCGTACTCTGGCCTACTAGTTAAGGTCTTAACTCTTACTCTGGCCTAATAGCTAAGGTCTTAACTCTTACTCTGGCCTAATAGCTAAGGTCTTAACTCTTACTCTGGCCTAATAGCTAAGGTCTTAACTCTTACTCTGGACTAATAGCTAAGGTCTTAGACTCTTACTCTGGCCTAATGGTTAAGGTCTTAACTCTTACTCTGGCCTAATAGCTAAGGTCTTATCTCTTACTCTGGCCTAATAGCTAAGGTCTTAACTCTTACTCTGGCCTACTGGTTAAGGCCTTTACTCTTACTCTGGCCTAATAGCTAAGGTCTTAGACTCGTACTCTGGCCCAATGGTTAAGGTCTTAACTCTTACTCTGGCCTACTTGTTAAGGTCTTAACTCTTACTCTGGCCTACTGGTTAAGGTCTTAACTCTTACTCTGGCCTAATAGCTAAGGTCTTATCTCTTACTCTTGCCTAATAGCTAAGGTCTTAGACTCGTACTATGGCCTACAGGTTAAGGTCTTAACTCTTACTCTGGCCTACTGGTTAAGGTCTTAACTCTTACTCTGGCCTAATAGCTAAGGTCTTAGACTCGTACTCTGGCCTACTGGTTGAGGTCTTAACTCTTACTCTGGCCTAATAGCTAAGGTCTTAGACTCATACTCTGGCCTAATAGCTAAGGTCTTAGACTCGTACTCTGGCCTAATAGCTAAGGTCTTAGACTCGTACTATGGCCTACAGGTTAAGGTCTTAACTCTTATTCTGGCCTAATAGCTAAGGTCTTAACTCTTACTCTGGCCTAATAGCTAAGGTCTTAACTCTTACTCTGGCCTAATGGCTAAGGTCTAAACTCTTACTCTGGCCTACTGGTTAAGGTCTTAACTCTTACTCTGGCCTAATAGCTAAGGTCTTAGACTCGTACTCTGGCCTACTGGTTAAGGTCTTAACTCTTACTCTGGCCTACTGGTTAAGGTCTTAACTCTTACTCTGGCCTAATAGCTAAGGTCTTAGACTCGTACTCTGGCCTACTGGTTAAGGTCTTAACTCTTACTCTGGCCTACTGGTTAAGGTCTTAACTCTTACTCTGACCTATTAGCTAAGGTCTTAGACTCGTACTCTGGCCTAATGGTTAAGGTCTTAACTCGTACTCTGGCCTAATAGCTAAGGTCTTAACTCTTACTCTGGCCTAATGGTTAAGGTCTTAACTCTTCCTCTGGCCTACTGGTTAAGGTCTTAACTCTTACTCTGGCCTAATAGCTAAGGTCTTAACTCTTTCTCTGGCCTAATGGTTAAGGTCTTAGCTCTTACTCTGGCCTAATAGCTAAGGTCTTAGACTCTTACTCTGGCCTACTGGTTAAGGTCTGAACTCTTACTCTGGCCTAATAGCTAACGTCTTAGCTCTTAATCTGGCCTAATAGCTAAGGTCTCAACTCTTACTCTGGCCTAATGGCTAAGGTCTTAACCCTTACTCTGGCCTACTGGTTAAGGTCTTAACTCTTACTCTGGCCTAATAGCTAAGGTCTTAACTCTTACTCTTGCCTAATAGCTAAGGTCTTAGACTCGTACTCTGGCCTACTGGTTAAGGTATTAACTCTTACTCTGGCCTACTGGTTAAGGTCTTAACTCTTACTCTGGCCTAATAGCTAAGGTCTTAGACTCGTACTCTGGCCTACTGGTTAAGGTCTTAACTCTTACTCTGGCCTACTGGTTAATGTCTTAACTCTTACTCTGACCTAATAGCTAAGGTCTTAGACTCGTACTCTGGCTTAATGGTTAAGGTCTTAACTCGTACTCTGGCCTAATAGCTAAGGTCTTAACTCTTACTATGTCCTAATAGCTAAGGTCTTAGACTCGTACTCTGGCCTACTGGTTAAGGTCTTAACTCTTACACTGGCCTACTGGTTAAGGTATTAACTCTCACTCTGGCCTAATAGCTAAGGTCTTAACTCTTACTCTGGCCTAATAGCTAAGGTCTTAGACTCGTACTATGGCCTACAGGTTAAGGTCTTAACTCTTACTCTGGCCTAATAGCTAAGGTCTTAGACCCGTACTATGGCCTACTGGTTCAGTTCTTAACTCATACTATGGCCTACAGGTTAAGGTCTTAACTCTTACTCTGGCCTAATAGCTAAGGTCTTAACTCTTACTCTGGCCTAATAGCTAAGGTCTTAGACTCGTACTATGGCCTACAGGTTAAGGACTTAACTCTTACTCTGGCCTACTGGTTAAGGTCTTAACTCTTACTCTGGCATACTGGTTAAGGTCTTAACTCTTACTCTGGCCTAATAGCTAAGGTCTTAGACCCGTACAATGGCCTGCAGGTTAAGGTCTTAACTCTTACTCTGGCCTACTGGTTAAGGTTTTAACTCTTACTCTGGCCTAATAGCTAAGGTCTTAGACTCGTTCTATGGCCTACAGGTTAAAGTCTTAACCCTTACTCTGGCCTAATAGCTAAGGTCTTAGACTCGTACTCTGGCCTACTAGTTAAGGTCTTAACTCTTACTCTGGCCTAATAGCTAAGGTCTTAACTCTTACTCTGGCCTAATAGCTAAGGTCTTAACTCTTACTCTGGCCTAATAGCTAAGGTCTTAACTCTTACTCTGGACTAATAGCTAAGGTCTTAGACTCTTACTCTGGCCTAATGGTTAAGGTCTTAACTCTTACTCTGGCCTAATAGCTAAGGTCTTATCTCTTACTCTGGCCTAATAGCTAAGGTCTTAACTCTTACTCTGGCCTACTGGTTAAGGCCTTTACTCTTACTCTGGCCTAATAGCTAAGGTCTTAGACTCGTACTCTGGCCCAATGGTTAAGGTCTTAACTCTTACTCTGGCCTACTTGTTAAGGTCTTAACTCTTACTCTGGCCTACTGGTTAAGGTCTTAACTCTTACTCTGGCCTAATAGCTAAGGTCTTATCTCTTACTCTTGCCTAATAGCTAAGGTCTTAGACTCGTACTATGGCCTACAGGTTAAGGTCTTAACTCTTACTCTGGCCTACTGGTTAAGGTCTTAACTCTTACTCTGGCCTAATAGCTAAGGTCTTAGACTCGTACTCTGGCCTACTGGTTGAGGTCTTAACTCTTACTCTGGCCTAATAGCTAAGGTCTTAGACTCATACTCTGGCCTAATAGCTAAGGTCTTAGACTCGTACTCTGGCCTAATAGCTAAGGTCTTAGACTCGTACTATGGCCTACAGGTTAAGGTCTTAACTCTTATTCTGGCCTAATAGCTAAGGTCTTAACTCTTACTCTGGCCTAATAGCTAAGGTCTTAACTCTTACTCTGGCCTAATGGCTAAGGTCTAAACTCTTACTCTGGCCTACTGGTTAAGGTCTTAACTCTTACTCTGGCCTAATAGCTAAGGTCTTAGACTCGTACTCTGGCCTACTGGTTAAGGTCTTAACTCTTACTCTGGCCTACTGGTTAAGGTCTTAACTCTTACTCTGGCCTAATAGCTAAGGTCTTAGACTCGTACTCTGGCCTACTGGTTAAGGTCTTAACTCTTACTCTGGCCTACTGGTTAAGGTCTTAACTCTTACTCTGACCTATTAGCTAAGGTCTTAGACTCGTACTCTGGCCTAATGGTTAAGGTCTTAACTCGTACTCTGGCCTAATAGCTAAGGTCTTAACTCTTACTCTGGCCTAATGGTTAAGGTCTTAACTCTTCCTCTGGCCTACTGGTTAAGGTCTTAACTCTTACTCTGGCCTAATAGCTAAGGTCTTAACTCTTACTCTGGCCTAATGGCTAAGGTCTAAACTCTTACTCTGGCCTACTGGTTAAGGTCTTAACTCTTACTCTGGCCTAATAGCTAAGGTCTTAGACTCGTACTCTGGCCTACTGGTTAAGGTCTTAACTCTTACTCTGGCCTACTGGTTAATGTCTTAACTCTTACTCTGACCTAATAGCTAAGGTCTTAGACTCGTACTCTGGCTTAATGGTTAAGGTCTTAACTCGTACTCTGGCCTAATAGCTAAGGTCTTAACTCTTACTATGTCCTAATAGCTAAGGTCTTAGACTCGTACTCTGGCCTACTGGTTAAGGTCTTAACTCTTACACTGGCCTACTGGTTAAGGTATTAACTCTCACTCTGGCCTAATAGCTAAGGTCTTAACTCTTACTCTGGCCTAATAGCTAAGGTCTTAGACTCGTACTATGGCCTACAGGTTAAGGTCTTAACTCTTACTCTGGCCTAATAGCTAAGAACTTAGACTCGTACTCTGGCCAACTGGCTAAGGTCTTAACTCTTACTCTGGACTAATAGCTAAGGTCTTAGACTCGTACTCTGGCCTAATGGTTAAGGTCTTAACTCGTACTCTGGCTTAATGGTTAAGGTCTTAACTCTTACTCTGGCCTAATAGCTAAGGTCTTAACTCTTACTCTGGCCTAATAGCTAAGGTCTTAGACTCGTACTCTGGCCTACTGGTTAATGTCTTAACTCTTACTCTGGCCTCCTGGTTAAGGTCTTAACTCTTACTCTGGCCTAATAGCTAACGTCTTAACTCTTACTCTGGCCTAATAGCTAAGGTCTTAACTCTTACTCTGGCCTAATGGCTAAGGTCTTAACCCTTACTCTGGCCTACTGGTTAAGGTCTTAACTCTTACTCTGGCCTAATAGCTAAGGTCTTAACTCTTACTCTGGCCTAATAGCTAAGGTCTTAGACTCGTACTCTGGCCTACTGGTTAAGGTCTTAACTCTTACTCTGGCCTACTGGTTAAGGTCTTAACTCTTACTCTGGCCTAATAGCTAAGGTCTTAGACTCGTACTCTGGCCTACTGGTTAAGGTCTTAACTCTTACTCTGACCTAATAGCTAAGGTCATAGACTCGTACTCTGGCTTAATGGTTAAGGTCTTAACTCGTACTCTGGCCTAATAGCTAAGGTCTTAACTCTTACTCTGGCCTAATAGCTAAGGTCTTAGACTCGTACTCTGGCCTACTGGTTAAGGTCTTAACTCTTACACTGGCCTACTGGTTAAGGTCTTAACTCTCACTCTGGCCTAATAGCTAAGGTCTTAACTCTTACTCTGGCCTAATAGCTAAGGTCTTAGACTCGTACTATGGCCTACAGGTTAAGGTCTTAACTCTTACTCTGGCCTAATAGCTAAGAAATTAGACTCGTACTCTGGCCTACTGGTTAAGGTCTTAACTCTTACTCTGGCCTAATAGCTAAAGGTCTTAGACTCGTACTCTGGCCTACTGGTTAAGGTCTTAACTCTTACTCTGGCCTACTGGTTAAGGTCTTAACTCTAACTCCGGTCTAATAGCTAAGGTCTTAGACTCGTACTCTGGCCTAATGGTTAAGGTCTTAACTCGTACTCTGGCTTAATGGTTAAGGTCTTAACTCTTACTCTGGCCTAATAGCTAAGGTCTTAACTCTTACTCTGGCCTAATAGCTAAGGTCTTAGACTCGTACTCTAGCCTACTGGTTAAGGTCTTAACTCTTACTCTGGCCTACTGGTTAAGGTCTTAACTCTAACTCCGGTCTAATAGCTAAGGTCTTAGACTCGTACTCTGGCCTAATGGTTAAGGTCTTAACTCGTACTCTGGCTTAATGGTTAAGGTCTTAACTCTTACTCTGGCCTAATAGCTAAGGTCTTAACTCTTACTCTGGCCTAATAGCTAAGGTCTTAACTCTTACTCTGGCCTAATAGCTAAGGTCTTAGACTCGTACTCTGGCCTACTGGTTAAAGTCTTAACTCTTACTCTGGCCTCCTGGTTAAGGTCTTAACTCTTACTCTGGCCTAATAGCTAAGGTCTTAACTCTTACTCTGGCCTAATAGCTAAGGTCTTAACTCTTACTCTGGCCTACTGGTTAAGGTCTTAACTCTTACTCTGGCCTAATAGCTAAGGTCTTATACTCGTACTCTGGCCTACTGTTTAAGGTCTTAACTCTTTCTCTGGCCTAATAGATAAGGTCTTAACTCTTACTCTGGCCTAATAGCTAAGGTCTTAGACACGTACTATGGCCTACTGGTTAAGTCCTTAACTCATACTATGGCCTAAAGGTTAAGGTCTTAACTCTTACTCTGGCCTAATAGCTAAGGTCTTAACTCTTACTTTGGCCTAATAGCTAAGGTCTTAGACTCGTACTATGGCCTACAGGTTAAGGTCTTAACTCTTACTCTGGCCTACTGGTTAAGGTCTTAACTCTTACTCTGGCCTAATAGCTAAGGTCTTAACTCTTACTCTGGCCTAATAGCTAAGGTCTTAGACCCATACAATGGCCTACAGGTTAAGGTCTTAACTCTTACTCTGGCCTACTGGTTAAGGTTTTAACTCTTACTCTGGCCTAATAGCTAAGGTCTTAGACTCGTTCTATGGCCTACAGGTTAAGGTCTTAACCCTTACTCTGGCCTAATAGCTAAGGTTTTAGACTCATTCTCTGGCCTACTGGTTAAGGTCTTAACTCTTACTCTGGCCTAATAGCTAAGGTCTTAACTCTTACTCTGGCCTAATAGCTAAGGTTTTAACTCTTACTCTGGCCTAATAGCTAAGGTCTTAACTCTTACTCTGGCCTACTGGTTAAGGTCTTAACTCTTACTCTGGCCTAATAGCTAAGGTCTTAGACTCGTACTCTGGCCTAATGGTTAAGGTCTTAACTCTTACTCTGGCCTACTGGTTAAGGTCTTAACTCTTACTCTGGCCTAATAGCTAAGGTCTTATCTCTTACTCTTGCCTAATAGCTAAGGTCTTAGACTCGTACTATGGCCTATAGGTTAAGGTCTTAACTCTTACTCTGGCCTATTGGTTAAGGTCTTAACTCTTACTCTGGCCTAATAGCTAAGGTCTTAGACTCGTACTCTGGCCTACTGTTTGAGGTCTTAACTCTTACTCTGGCCTAATAGCTAAGGTCTTAGACTCGTACTCTGGCCTAATAGCTAAGGTCTTAGACTCTTCCTCTGGCCTACTGGTTAAGGTCTTAACTCTTACTCTGGCCTAATAGCTAAGGTCTTATCTCTGACTCTGGCCTAATGGTTAAGGTCTTAACTCTTACTCTGGCCTAATAGCTAACGTCTTAACTCTTACTCTGGCCTAATAGCTAAGGTCTTAACTCTTACTCTGGCCTAATGGCTAAGGTCTTAACTCTTACTCTGGCCTACTGGTTAAGGTCTTAACTCTTACTCTGGCCTAATAGCTAAGGTCTTAACTCTTACTCTGGCCTAATAGCTAAGGTCTTAGACTCGTACTCTGGCCTACTGGTTAAGGTCTTAACTCTTACTCTGGCCTACTGGTTAAGGTCTTAACTCTTACTCTGGCCTAATAGCTAAGGTCTTAGACTCGTACTCTGGCCTACTGGTTAAGGTCTTAACTCTTACTCTGGCCTACTGGTTAAGGTCTTAACTCTTACTCTGACCTAATAGCTAAGGTCTTAGACTCGTACTCTGGCCTAATGGTTAAGGTCTTAACTCATACTCTGGCCTAATAGCTAAGGTCTTAACTATTACTCTGGCCTAATTGCTAAGGTCTTAACTCTTACTCTGGCCTAATAGCTAAGGTCTTAGACTCGTGCTCTGGCCTACTGGTTAAGGTCTTAACTCTTACACTGGCCTACTGGTTAAGGTCTTAACTCTCACTCTGGCCTAATAGCTAGTCTTAACTCTTACTCTGGCCTAATAGCTAAGGTCTTAGACTCGTACTATGGCCTACAGGTTAAGGTCTTAACTCTTACTCTGGCCTAATAGCTAAGAACTTAGACTCGTACTCTGGCCTACTGGTTAAGGTCTTAACTCTTACTCTGGCCTAATAGCTAAGGTCTTAAACTCGTACTCTGGCCTACTGGTTAAGGTCTTACCTCTTACTCTGGCCTACTGGTTAAGGTCTTAACTCTAACTCCGGTCTAATAGCTAAGGTCTTAGACTCGTACTCTGGCCTAATGGTTAAGGTCTTAACTCGTACTCTGGCTTAATGGTTAAGGTCTTAACTCTTACTCTGGCCTAATAGCTAAGGTCTTAACTCTAACTCTGGCCTAATAGCTAAGGTCTTAACTCTTACTCTGGCCTAATACCTAAGGTCTTAGACTCGTACTCTGGCCTACTGGTTAAGGTCTTAACTCTTACTCTGGCCTCCTGGTTAAGGTCTTAACTCTTCCTCTGGCCTAATAGCTAAGGTCTTAACTCTTACTCTGGCCTAATAGCTAAGGTCTTAACTCTTACTCTGGCCTACTGGTTAAGGTCTTAACTCTTACTCTGGCCTAATAGCTAAGGTCTTAGACCCGTACTATGGCCTACTGGTTAAGTTCTTAACTCATACTATGGCCTACAGGTTAAGGTCTTAACTCTTTCTCTGGCCTAATAGCTAAGGTCTTAACTCTTACTCTGGCCTAATAGCTAAGGTCTTAGACTCGTACTATGGCCTACAGGTTAAGGTCTTAACTTTTACTCTGGCCTACTGGTTAAGGTCTTAACTCTTACTCTGGCCTAATAGCTAAGGTCTTAACTCTTACTCTGGCCTAATAGCTAAGGTCTTAGACCCGTACTATGGCCTACAGGTTAAGGTCTTAACTCTTACTCTGGCCTAATAGCTAAGGTCTTAGACTCGTACTCTGTCCTACTGGTTAAGGTCTTAACTCTTACTCTGGCCTAATAGCTGAGGTCTTAGACTCGTACTCTGGCCTAATGGTTAAGGTCTTATCTCTTACTCTGGCCTAATAGCTAAGGTCTTAACTCTTACTCTGGCCTAATATCTAAGGTCTTAACTCTTACTCTGGCCTAATAGCTAAGGTCTTAACTCTTACTCTGGACTAATAGCTAAGGTCTTAGACTCTTACTCTGGCCTAATAGCTAAGGTCTTAACTCTTACTCTGGCCTAATGGCTAAGGTCTTAACCCTTACTCTGGCCTACTGGTTAAGGTCTTAACTCTTACTCTGGCCTAATAGCTAAGGTCTTAACTCTTACTCTTGCCTAATAGCTAAGGTCTTAGACTCGTACTCTGGCCTACTGGTTAAGGTCTTAACTCTTACTCTGGCCTACTGGTTAAGGTCTTAACTCTAACTCCGGTCTAATAGCTAAGGTCTTAGACTCGTACTCTGGCCTAATGGTTAAGGTCTTAACTCCTACTCTGGCTTAATGGTTAAGGTCTTAACTCTTACTCTGGCCTAATAGCTAAGGTCTTAACTCTTACTCTGGCCTAATAGCTAAGGTCTTAACTCTTACTCTGGCCTAATAGCTTAGGTCTTAGACTCGTACTCTGGCCTACTGGTTAAGGTCTTAACTCTTACTCTGGCCTCCTGGTTAAGGTCTTAACTCTTACTCTGGCCTTATAGCTAAGGTCTTAACTCTTACTCTGGCCTAATAGCTAAGGTCTTAACTCTTACTCTGGCCTACTGGTTAAGGTCTTAACTCTTACTCTGGCCTAATAGCTAAGGTCTTAGACCCGTACTATGGCCTACTGGTTCAGTTCTTAACTCATACTATGGCCTACAGGTTAAGGTCTTAACTCTTACTCTGGCCTAATAGCTAAGGTCTTAACTCTTACTCTGGCCTAATAGCTAAGGTCTTAGACTCATACTATGGCCTACAGGTTAAGGTCTTAACTCTTACTCTGGCCTACTGGTTAAGGTCTTAACTCTTACTCTGGCCTACTGGTTAAGGTCTTAACTCTTACTCTGGCCTAATAGCTAAGGTCTTAGACCCGTACTATGGCCTACAGGTTAAGGTCTTAACTCTTACTCTGGCCTACTGGTTAAGGTTTTAACTCTTACTCTGGCCTAATAGCTAAGGTCTTAGACTCGTTCTATGGCCTACAGGTTAAAGTCTTAACCCTTACTCTGGCCTAATAGCTAAGGTCTTAGACTCGTACTCTGGCCTACTAGTTAAGGTCTTAACTCTTACTCTGGCCTAATAGCTAAGGTCTTAACTCTTACTCTGGCCTAATAGCTAAGGTCTTAACTCTTACTCTGGCCTAATAGCTAAGGTCTTAACTCTTACTCTGGACTAATAGCTAAGGTCTTAGACTCTTACTCTGGCCTAATGGTTAAGGTCTTAACTCTTACTCTGGCCTAATAGCTAAGGTCTTAACTCTTACTCTGGCCTAATAGCTAAGGTCTTAACTCTTACTCTGGCCTACTGGTTAAGGTCTTTACTCTTACTCTGGCCTAATAGCTAAGGTCTTAGACTCGTACTCTGGCCTAATGGTTAAGGTCTTAACTCTTACTCTGGCCTACTTGTTAAGGTCTTAACTCTTACTCTGGCCTACTGGTTAAGGTCTTAACTCTTACTCTGGCCTAATAGCTAAGGTCTTATCTCTTACTCTTGCCTAATAGCTAAGGTCTTAGACTCGTACTATGGCCTACAGGTTAAGGTCTTACTTCTTACTCTGGCCTACTGGTTAAGGTCTTAACTCTTACTCTGGCCTAATAGCTAAGGTCTTAGACTCGTACTCTGGCCTACTGGTTGAGGTCTTAACTCTTACTCTGGCCTAATAGCTAAGGTCTTAGACTCATACTCTGGCCTAATAGCTAAGGTCTTAGACTCGTACTCTGGCCTAATAGCTAAGGTCTTAGACTCGTACTATGGCCTACAGGTTAAGGTCTTAACTCTTATTCTGGCCTAATAGCTAAGGTCTTAACTCTTACTCAGGCCTAATAGCTAAGGTCTTTACTCTTACTCTGGCCTACTGGTTAAGGTCTTAACTCTTACTCTGGCCTAATAGCTAAGGTCTTAGACTCGTACTCTGGCCTACTGGTTAAGGTCTTAACTCTTACTCTGGCCTACTGGTTAAGGTCTTAACTCTTACTCTGGCCTAATAGCTAAGGTCTTAGACTCGTACTCTGGCCTACTGGTTAAGGTCTTAACTCTTACTCTGGCCTACTGGTTAAGGTCTTAACTCTTACTCTGACCTATTAGCTAAGGTCTTAGACTCGTACTCTGGCCTAATGGTTAAGGTCTTAACTCGTACTCTTGCCTAATAGCTAAGGTCTTAACTCTTACTCTGGCCTAATGGTTAAGGTCTTAACTCTTCCTCTGGCCTACTGGTTAAGGTCTTAACTCTTACTCTGGCCTAATAGCTAAGGTCTTAACTCTTTCTCTGGCCTAATGGTTAAGGTCTTAGCTCTTACTCTGGCCTAATAGCTAAGGTCTTAGACTCTTACTCTGGCCTACTGGTTAAGGTCTGAACTCTTACTCTGGCCTAATAGCTAACGTCTTAGCTCTTAATCTGGCCTAATAGCTAAGGTCTCAACTCTTACTCTGGCCTAATGGCTAAGGTCTTAACCCTTACTCTGGCCTACTGGTTAAGGTCTTAACTCTTACTCTGGCCTAATAGCTAAGGTCTTAACTCTTACTCTTGCCTAATAGCTAAGGTCTTAGACTCGTACTCTGGCCTACTGGTTAAGGTCTTAACTCTTACTCTGGCCTACTGGTTAAGGTCTTAACTCTTACTCTGGCCTAATAGCTAAGGTCTTAGACTCGTACTCTGGCCTACTGGTTAAGGTCTTAACTCTTACTCTGGCCTACTGGTTAATGTCTTAACTCTTACTCTGACCTAATAGCTAAGGTCTTAGACTCATGCTCTGGCTTAATGGTTAAGGTCTTAACTCGTACTCTGGCCTAATAGCTAAGGTCTTAACTCTTACTATGTCCTAATAGCTAAGGTCTTAGACTCGTACTCTGGCCTACTGGTTATGGTCTTAACTCTTACACTGGCCTACTGGTTAAGGTATTAACTCTCACTCTGGCCAAATAGCTAAGGTCTTAACTCTTAATCTGGCCTAATAGCTAAGGTCTTAGACTCGTACTATGGCCTACAGGTTAAGGTCTTAACTCTTACTCTGGCCTAATAGCTAAGAACTTAGACTCGTACTCTGGCCAACTGGTTAAGGTCTTAACTCTTACTCTGGCCTAATAGCTAAGGTCTTAGACTCGTACTCTGGCCTAATGGTTAAGGTCTTAACTCGTACTCTGGCTTAATGGTTAAGGTCTTAACTCTTACTCTGGCCTAATAGCTAAGGTCTTAACTCTTACTCTGGCCAAATAGCTAAGGTCTTAGACTCGTACTCTGGCCTACTGGTTAAAGTCTTAACTCTTACTCTGGCCTCCTGGTTAAGGTCTTAACTCTTACTCTGGCCTAATAGCTAACGTCTTAACTCTTACTCTGGCCTAATAGCTAAGGTCTTAACTCTTACTCTGGCCTAATGGCTAAGGTCTTAACCCTTACTCTGGCCTACTGGTTAAGGTCTTAACTTTTACTCTGGCCTAATAGCTAAGGTCTTAACTCTTACTCTGGCCTAATAGCTAAGGTCTTAGACTCGTACTCTGGCCTACTGGTTAAGGTCTTAACTCTTACTCTGGCCTACTGGTTAACGTCTTAACTCTTACTCTGGCCTAATAGCTAATGTCTTAGACTCGTACTCTGGCCTACTGGTTAAGGTCTTAACTCTTACTCTGGCCTACTGGTTAAGGTCTTAACTCTTACTCTGACCTAATAGCTAAGGTCATAGACTCGTACTCTGGCTTAATGGTTAAGGTCTTAACTCGTACTCTGGCCTAATAGCTAAGGTCTTAACTCTTACTCTGGCCTAATAGCTAAGGTCTTAGACTCGTACTCTGGCCTACTGGTTAAGGTCTTAACTCTTACACTGGCCTACTGGTTAAGGTCTTAACTCTCACTTTGGCCTAATAGCTAAGGTCTTAACTCTTACTCTGGCCTAATAGCTAAGGTCTTAGACTCGTACTATGGCCTACAGGTTAAGGTCTTAACTCTTACTCTGGCCTACTGGTTAAGGTCTTAACTCTTACTCTGGCCTAATAGCTAAGGTCTTAGACTCGTACTCTGGCCTACTGGTTGAGGTCTTAACTCTTACTCTGGCCTAATAGCTAAGGTCTTAGACTCATACTCTGGCCTAATAGCTAAGGTCTTAGACTCGTACTCTGGCCTAATAGCTAAGGTCTTAGACTCGTACTATGGCCCACAGGTTAAGGTCTTAACTCTTATTCTGGCCTAATAGCTAAGGTCTTAACTCTTACTCAGGCCTAATAGCTAAGGTCTTTACTCTTACTCTGGCCTACTGGTTAAGGTCTTAACTCTTACTCTGGCCTAATAGCTAAGGTCTTAGACTTGTACTCTGGCCTACTGGTTAAGGTCTTAACTCTTACTCTGGCCTACTGGTTAAGGTCTTAACTCTTACTCTGACCTATTAGCTAAGGTCTTAGAATCGTACTCTGGCCTAATGGTTAAGGTCTTAACTCGTACTCTGGCCTAATAGCTAAGGTCTTAACTCTTACTCTGGCCTAATGGTTAAGGTCTTAACTCTTCCTCTGGCCTACTGGTTAAGGTCTTAACTCCTACTCTGGCCTAATAGCTAAGGTCTTAACTCTTTCTCTGGCCTAATGGTTAAGGTATTAGCTCTTACTCTGGCCTAATAGCTAAGGTCTTAGACTCTTACTCTGGCCTATTGGTTAAGGTCTTAACTCTTACTCTGGCCTAATAGCTAACGTCTTAGCTCTTAATCTGGCCTAATAGCTAAGGTCTCAACTCTTACTCTGGCCTAATGGCTAAGGTCTTAACCCTTACTCTGGCCTACTGGTTAAGGTCTTAACTCTTACTCTGGCCTAATAGCTAAGGTCTTAACTCTTACTCTTGCCTAATAGCTAAGGTCTTAGACTCGTATTCTGGCCTACTGGTTAAGGTCTTAACTCTTACTCTGGCCTACTGGTTAAGGTCTTAACTCTTACTCTGGCCTAATAGCTAAGGTCTTAGACTCGTACTCTGGCCTACTGGTTAAGGTCTTAACTCTTACTCTGGCCTACTGGTTAATGTCTTAACTCTTACTCTGACCTAATAGCTAAGGTCTTAGACTCGTACTCTGGCTTAATGGTTAAGGTCTTAACTCGTACTCTGGCCTAATAGCTAAGGTCTTAACTCTTACTATGTCCTAATAGCTAAGGTCTTAGACTCGTACTCTGGCCTACTGGTTAAGGTCTTAACTCTTACACTGGCCTACTGGTTAAGGTATTAACTCTCACTCTGGCCTAATAGCTAAGGTCTTAACTCTTACTCTGGCCTAATAGCTAAGGTCTTAGACTCGTACTATGGCCTACAGGTTAAGGTCTTAACTCTTACTCTGGCCTAATAGCTAAGAACTTAGACTCGTACTCTGGCCAACTGGTTAAGGTCTTAACTCTTACTCTGGCCTAATAGCTAAGGTCTTAGACTCGTACTCTGGCCTAATGGTTAAGGTCTTAACTCGTACTCTGGCTTAATGGTTAAGGTCTTAACTCTTACTCTGGCCTAATAGCTAAGGTCTTAACTCTTACTCTGGCCTAATAGCTAAGGTCTTAGACTCGTACTCTGGCCTACTGGTTAAAGTCTTAACTCTTACTCTGGCCTCCTGGTTAAGGTCTTAACTCTTACTCTGGCCTAATAGCTAACGTCTTAACTCTTACTCTGGCCTAATAGCTAAGGTCTTAACTCTTACTCTGGCCTAATGGCTAAGGTCTTAACCCTTACTCTGGCCTACTGGTTAAGGTCTTAACTTTTACTCTGGCCTAATAGCTAAGGTCTTAACTCTTACTCTGGCCTAATAGCTAAGGTCTTAGACTCGTACTCTGGCCTAATAGCTAATGTCTTAGACTCGTACTCTGGCCTACTGGTTAAGGTCTTAACTCTTACTCTGGCCTACTGGTTAAGGTCTTAACTCTTACTCTGACCTAATAGCTAAGGTCATAGACTCGTACTCTGGCTTAATGGTTAAGGTCTTAACTCGTACTCTGGCCTACTGGTTAAGGTCTTAACTCTTACACTGGCCTACTGGTTAAGGTCTTAACTCTCACTCTGACCTAATAGCTAAGGTCTTAACTCTTACTCTGGCCTAATAGCTAAGGTCTTAGACTCGTACTATGGCCTACAGGTTAAGGTGTGGTAAATAATTTAATTACCGGGACTTAATTTGATACAGAAACATAATAAAAATAGCTCAATAAATAAGAGGCAGAATCCGTGGTATTAGAGGTTCGGAATGGGCTTTATTCCAATGGACGATTCGAATCGGTTGCTCCAAGTTCCATCACCACGAAGGTTCAGGAAGTGAAGTACATACATTATTGATAATTAATCACTTTTATACAATAGGCATTACAGTGAAGCAAATGCAAGAGGCGTAACAATTGATAGTGTAGATAAGACATACATACGTAGCAAAAGTAGGTGTAACTGGGTGTGATTAAAGAACATCATCAGGTGTGATGTCATAATAGGGTGGTTCCATGAAAGAATTTCGCAATGTCAGCAGAAATACTTGGCAGAAATGCGCGCACAGCAGCATGACGTATGATTGACGTGCAACTAGGGGGTGAAGGGGACTTGACATTTAGCTCTACATGTGGCGACAGATGTCTGGAGGGTCAAGTCAACCTAATCCCAAATCATATCTAACATCCTATGTTTAAAGAACTATGTTATCCAAAAGAGAGGTCTCTTAGAGTAGAATCTTATTCTATACTGACTATACTGACTGTTAGTGCGTGTACAAGCGTCTAAGTGTCTACACTAGATGCGAGAGCAGAAGTCTTCCATAATAATAAGGCTATGAATTACTTGCATAAAGACAGAGAAGCCGGGCCTTTGCTCGGTAGCTGGAAGAATGTTTACTTAAACTACTAGACAGGAATGCATTGGGCAGGGAGCGGAGCAGATAATTTCGAAGGTGAAATACAGTTTTTGGCAGGCAACAGGCTGATGTCAGGCTTCGTGAGCCGCGCAGGGAATGAGACAAAGTTCATGGTCACAGATGCAGGCTCAGACTGGAGCTTCAGAGGCAGAAAGAAAGAAAAGCTTGATGACAGAATCAGGGCCTACTTGCCTGGACTGTAAAATGGCATAAGTGAACCATATAAAGCCGGTGGCCTTTCGTACTTAGGAATGGAATATCCGGCCCATTCATGGCTGATCTGAAAGAGGATATGTTGACGGTGGACGCACATGTGTTTGCGTCTTCATAACTGGAACTGGAGGGAACATACATGTACTTGTGATTCATACATGAAACCGTTGGGGTCCAAGATAGGGGACATAACTGATCAGAAAAATCCATATTTCCACATTCCCTCCTTGTCCCCTACTTGCCCGTCAAGAGATATCAATCTTCATCAATCCATTGATCTGTTCATATAGCATCATTTGTTCTTCTTTTTTCTTTTGGGACGAATGAAATCTTGGTGATGGAATACATGATGTGGCACACAGACCACAAATCGCTGGTCCACATTGTAGGCATAGACAGCAACTGAATAGTATGAGAAAGCCAATACCTAGGAAGGATAGGACCTTCCATCCAAAGGTAGATAATACACTCCAAAACCAACCGGACCAAGTCCAGGTGCCTGGATTCTGGTGTATCTGGCTTACAATCTTATGAAGGCGAGTTATGGCTTTATATACAGATGGCGAATTTTCTGGTATGAAAATGCAACAACTTGATCCGATGACCCTACAAGCTCCGCCCCTATCGGCCAGGATGACGTCAAGGACAAGACGATTTTGAAGCACAACAATCCGCATAGCAGACTGCTCTTCTGTTAAATTGCCTAAGGCGGAAATAGTTTCGTTCACTACTGCTTCAAGGGTTCTAGTTAATCTACGTATCAACTTACTATTAGTAACGGTACCTATATAGGGAAAGAGACCTTTATTGAAATCTGTGTATTTTTCCCATGCTGTTTCAGTGTAATCGACTATTGGGAGATCTCTCCTTTCTCTATTGTGTACTAAATGAGTATTTCTGTGATAATCAGGAGGAGCTAGGAAAACAGGTGGCAAAAGGAATCCAATGTAGCAGGTACCATCCCAATCTAGAGGCAAACGTACATATGCCGTCTGACCACATATAAAATAGGAATGGCGGGAAGCTCTAAATGTCGACTTGCCTTGATCACTGAATTCTATTACAGTGGTGCATCTACTATGGCCCATATGTATGGAACCATTCTTTCTTACACATAATTCACCTTTTACTGGAAATACTGATATGGCGGGCAAAATTGGAATAGCTTCGGATTCGACATTTAGGATCATAAGATTAAGCGTAAAATTACCTAATCCATATACTTCATTTTCTAGATCAGTTCCTGTTCTCTTGGGAAGTCCCTCCTTATTAGGGTAGCAGACTTTAAGTAAAACTATGTTTAAATTTCCCCATACCCAGTTGTCTTGATAAACTGCAGAATTTGAATCTAGGGGATTAATTAAACTAAACCATGCTCCACAGGAGCCGTTGTGTGTGAATGGGTATGTAAAAAGAGGTAGAATTCCTTTATAATTCTGATAGGGAGGGAGTCGGCCACATATCCAACAATTTGTAGCATTGCTAACCTGATGGGAATGATGTAACATACTAATAAACGTGTTATTGCGCAGCGCAAATCTATAAGACAACTCATGCGGAGGTAATTCACTAAAAGAATGTTCAGCAGTAACATTATAAACATGTCTAGAAATAGGATAATATATGTGCAACAATATACTTGCAGTAATTATTAAAAGACTTAAGAAAAACAAAATTAATAACGTCACTGTGCAATGACTACGCAGTGATTTACAGTATGCATGTCGTTTCAACATTTTTCTGGTGTTTTCTCTATTCAGATCTAAGGGATACATGTCAGAGACAAATTCAACCGCTTCACCTTGGAGAGGACTTAAACAATCAAATTTCCCGACTGGTTAGATCTGAGTTTTAGTTTATATTGTTCGTGACTACTTGATTCAACAAAAGGAAGTTTTGAGTCAATGGGTGAAGACACACAAGGTGTGGTATTTACATCCGATGGTAGTCCATGAAATTTCTTGATATGACTTGAATGTATCCAGCCTTTTCTGCCTTCGATCTTCACGGCTGTCCTTGTGGTGAGCAAGACCAGTTGCGGTGACTTCCACCTAGGATCCAGCTGAGTCTTTCGATCAAAGTTCCTCACGAGGACCAGGTCCCCCGGAATTATATCATGGGGTTTCACCTCAGTGTTGTCGGGAAAGGCTGCAGCTACCTGTGAACGACAAGATTGTAGTGCAGACATCAAGGAAGCCAAATAATCTGTCAGCATATTACAGTCAATATCAGTTATTTTACGTGGTATAGGCGTCCCCCACATATTTGGTGGTCTGCCAAAGATCACCTCATACGGGGATAGCCCTGTTCGAGAGTGTGCTACCATTCTCATGTAAAAGAGTGCAACTGGTAATGCTACTACCCAGTCGACACCTTTCTCTCTGCATATTTTGGACAATCTGATTTTCAGGATCTGATTATGTCTTTCTACGAGACCTGCTGCCTCGGGGTGTCGGACACAGTGGAATTTCCACTGATAGCCTAACAAAAGTGAAACGTGTTTCATTAGTTCGGATGAGAACGGCTGGCCGTTATCTGAGTAGACAACACGTGGTAAACCGTATCGTGGGAAGAATTCTCGAACTAACTGTTTGGCAGTTGTCGGGGCAGTGTAATCTGAAACCGGGTATGCCTCTGTCCAACGGGAAAGAGCACAGACAACTACGAGAACATATTTGAATCCTCGACATCGTTCCATCTGGATATAATCCATCTGGAGCACTTCAAAAGGGTGATCAGGAGGCTGAAATCCACCCTGTTCTACGGGAACGCTTTTTCCTGGGTTGAACTGACAACAGATCATACAGGTACGAACTTTTTGCTTGGCTGCTGCTCGTAAATGTTTATTGAACCAAATGTGTTGGATGCTGTCTAGCATAGCTTTTTCTCCTAGATGCGCTGGACTATGTATAGTGTTAATAATAACTTGGACCATTGAATCAGGAAGGAACCACACAGATTTTTCCTTCGTCATCCATCCTTGATCTGTTTGGATCCCTCCTAATTCAGTCCATTTCTTTATTTCGTCTGGTGTAGCATGCGTCTGTATGTCAATTACGTCAAGAGCGGGATCTTTAATCGTCATACAATGTGTTGGCGTCGGGACTTTTGTCTTTGTCATGTCGGATGTTTGAGTTTGAGCAGTCTGTTTAGCTGTTCTGTCAGCTAGATCATTGCCTTGAGAAATGATATCAATAACTTTCGTATGAGCTTTACATTTCATAATTGATATTGCAGTGGGTAGATGTATTGCATCTAATAAGGCATAAATGAGGGGTCTGTGCTGAATGTGGGCACCGTGAGAAGTTAAATAACCTCTCTCTCGCCACAGCACGCCGAAGTCATGTACAACTCCGAATGCATAACGTGAATCAGTGTATATGTTGACTTTTTTATTTGTGCCTTGAATACAGGCTTGTGTCAGAGCGATGAGCTCTGCGGCTTGAGCTGACAAGGTATTTATGCAATTTGTTTCGATGACTTCAGTGTCTGTTGTGACTGCGTAAGCGGCCACTAACTCTCCTGTACTTGTTCTCATACATGAACCATCTACATACAACGTTAGGTCTGGGTCTGACAATGGGACATCTGTCAAGTCTTGTCTGGGTTTCGTCGTGATTGTAATAACATCAATACAATCATGAGCTAGTGGGTCTGTTCCGATTACGGGTAAAAGTGTGGCAGGATTCAATGTGTTACAACGTCTGATTTCTATATGTGGCTGAAACAATGTTAATTCATACCCTGTAAGTCGCGCTATAGTCAAGTGCTGTGTTTGCGTTCTATTCACAAGAACTTCTACTGCATGTGGTACTTGAACTGTCAATGGATGTCCTAACACTATGGCATCGCTTTGTCTTATTGCTAAAGCTGTTGCTGCCACCGATTTCAGGCATGCAGGCAAAGCCTGAGCTACGGGATCTAATGTACTAGAAAAATAAGCACATGGTTTGTGGGATCCTGCCTGTTCCTGTGTGAGTACTGACAAGGCAGTACCTTCGCGTTCTGTAACAAAGAGTGTAAACTGTTTATTGTAACATGGTGTTGCTAAAACCGGTGCTTGGCATAAGGCTTTCTTTAGGCTTTCAAAAGCTTGTGTATGTTCCTGAGTCCAAGGGAGAACAGTCGATGTGGCTGCCTCCTGTGTTGTTAATTGAATGAGTGGTTTTGCTAGAAATGCATACTGAGGGATCCACTGCCTACAATATGAAGTGAGGCCTATAAAAGCCCGCACCTCCTTTTGTGTCTTGGGTATTGGCATGTTAGCTATTAACTGAATGCGGTCGGGTGTAAGCTGCCTTCCCTCCTTGGACAGCGAGTGTCCAAGATAAACAACTCGCTGGACACAGAATTGCAGCTTAGAAGGGGACACCTTGTGCCCTTTTTCGGCTAGAAATTGTAAAACTGTCAGTGATGCTTTCTCACATTCAGGTTCGCTTCTAGCGGTGATCAGCAGATCATCGACATATTGAAGCAGGGCAGTGTTTACTGGCATGTGGATACTGTCGAGTTCTCGTTTCAGTGCTTGGCTATAGATGCTGGGGCTTTCTGTAAATCCTTGAGGTGCGCGTGAGAATTTAAAGCTACGTCCATTTAAACTAAATCCGAACAAGTATTGGCTTTCCGGATCTATAGGGACGCTGAAAAAGGCATTCTTGAGATCAATTACAGTAAAGAATGTTGCTTCAGAATCAATAGCTGTCAGTAATGACGAGATATCTGGGACCACAGGGAATTGTGGCACAATGCACTTGTTTAATTCGCGCAGATCAATAACCAATCAATATACTGGCGGGGCCTTTGGATCTGTTCGTTTAAGAATCGGAATTATCGGTGAATTACATACATTGGAGTCTGTTTCCACAACCACTCCTTGGGCAATGAGCTCGTCAATGATTTGTAGTAAAGCCACTACAGCATCTGGTGGTAACTTGTATTGTCGCATTCGTGGTAGTACCACTCCTGCCTTTAGTGTAACTCGATATGGTGTAATATTCATGCAACCAACATCAGTAGGGCCTTGTGCCCATAGATGTGTAGGTAAAGTCTGCAGTCGGGGATCCATGTCTCGAGACACATAGTGACCTTTGAAATCACGTAAAAACAATCTTACTCCTTCCGGAGAACAACATATTATAGCTCCTAGAGCTTTCAGTGTTTTTATACCTAACAAGTTTTCTGGACATGATTTAGTAAGCAATAAATCTGTAGTTCTGGTCAAGGGTCCTATCGTAAGTGGAAGAGGCTGTGATACTTCATTAACAATAGGTTTTCCTGAAAAACCAAGGGAAATATTCTGTGAGCCTGAGAGGGGTGCCCCTGGAACTTCACTACGTTTTATGGTTGTTCGACTTGCCCCTGTATCAAGTAAAAATTTTCTATCTTGGCCTAATAATTCACTATGTACATAGGGTCCTTCTTGGTCTACTGGGACCTCGATAAGGGGTAAGTCAACTTCCCTCTCTAGGCTGGTTCATGCGTATCGTTGATAATCAGGATAGTCGTACTGTGCGGTCTGGTACAGCTGTCGTGTCGTGGTTTGTGTG
Source organism: Triturus cristatus (assembly GCF_964204655.1). Lineage (NCBI taxonomy): Eukaryota > Metazoa > Chordata > Amphibia > Caudata > Salamandridae > Triturus > Triturus cristatus. The sequence goes on from NC_140592.1 coordinate 545,782,594, forward strand.
GCAGCAACAGGCAGCGCTGGTGCAGCTGGCACAAACTGTATAGACTGTTGTGGAGCTGGCATGGACTGTGCATGCTGCGGGGCTCCTTGTTCATTCTGATCCTGTCTAAGTGGCCGTGGTCTTTCTTTTGTAATACCTGTGGCGATATTACGCTTCAGGACTGGGCAATCGTGTATATAATGACCTGGTTGTTTACAATAGTTGCATGTCCCTTTTACAGGTCCTGCTGAATCACCGGAATGTGTCGTACCCTTCTTATGTCCTTCAGCTGGAACTGTCTGGGAGACTAGCATTTTCATTTTCGTGTCTTTCATGCGTCTTTGTTCATGTTCTTGTTCCTCTCTAATTCTATTGTAATGGTACTGTAACATTTGTAACATTTGTGATGGGGTATTACCTTGCCAGGTACTCTCGAATTTTAATACTCTATTCTTCACTTGGGGCAAGGAATTTTCAACTAATTTTGTCACAAACAGATGTGGGTATGATTCGCTACTTGCTTTTATACCACTATTTATACCAAAACATTTTTCGAATCGGGCATAGAAATCACTAGTGTCTTCATCTTGCTTTTGTTTACAGGCTGAGATTGCACCCCAGTCTTCCTTTTTCGTGGTTAATAAACGTGGCAGTACCTGTACTAGTAAACCTGGTAGTGCTTTAGTTTTGTCCCCAAGCCCCGAACCTGGACCTCGGGCCTTTTCTTCATTTTCTAATGCTGTCCAGTCTATCTTTTGGTCTCCCACCTCCCACTCTTTTTCCTTGAGTTTTTCATAAATGCCAGCAGGCATCAATACCTTTAATATTGTCATAATGTCGGGATAGGTATACTCTCCCATGAGTAACATGTCTTTAATTTCTCGGTGGAAACCCGCTGGGTCTTTGTCATGACTGGGTACCACTTTCTTCATTTCTAACAATTCTATTTTCGATATGGGCGTATATACAAATACACGTTTAAACTGATTGTCCTCGCCCTTTATTGGGTGTACTTCTCGTAAGGGATTCTGTCTGTCCATGTAATACATCGGTCTTTCCTTGATGGGCAGTGAGACATGTTCTGGACATACAAAAAGAATGTACTGCTTTCTTGATTCTAGTATTTCTTTAATTAGCTTAGTACCTGAACCTCTCCATCTATTCGTGAGTAATTCAGTCAATATATCAGGTAAAGGACCAGGATCTGAATGTTGGCTTTTATATAGTATAAGAAGTTGTTGAATCATATAAATCCCAGCTAAACGCTGTTCATCTGGGGTGAGGTTCAAAAATGTGTGTGCTACTGTATCATCACCATATTTTCCGGGACTGTCAACCCAATGAACGGCTGACCTGGCTAATTCTTGTTCATCCATAGAATCGAGTAAATGATAACCCCTTCGTTCTCGCAGTAATTTGTCAGCGGCTTGGAACGAATGCTCGGGGGACCTTATATTTATTATAGGTGTTTGGAAATTCCTGTTATTATCTGGACATATCGGACGTATCCGGTCAGTAAAACATCTAGTACTATTACAAGATCTTCCTCTACCTACATAGGCTATGGTTTCTGACTGTCCTGTGGGCAGTCCTGATCCTTCCTCCTCGCTTTGTTCGAACTGGTCTACCGCTAATCTCTCTTCGTGTAGGCGTTCTATTTCTTTACGGATCTTTCGGCACATGGCTATTATACAGTTCTGCTTATCATGTCTCCCTTCTGATATATTCTGGCTCCATCTGGTAAGAGTTTGCATTGCTTCCGGGTCTACCCCCGGTCGGTCTTGATTTCTGATCACACAATTTATAAGGAAACGTAACAGTTCCCCTTGTATCTCCACTTTCTGGTATTCCATAGCTCTGTTAATACATTCAGAATCTCGCCCTGTTTGGACAAAATGGTATATATTATCTAGATGCATAGTCATTCCTGGTAACTTCCCTAAATACACCGCGGCTCGTCTGATACGTAATGATGCCATGATCATTTCGTCCTCTTTGCCGGGCACAGGGTCATATCTACAATCTATAAGAAGTTCCTTAAGCGTACGGGCATTTATGAGTTTGGGGGTACGTGGATGTGCTGATTCTTGAAAGGTAAGTTTATTTACTCTGGGTGGCGTAGAAAAAATATTGGTAGCACCTCCGGTAGCCCCGTCTGGGGTATCGGGCGTGAAAGGATTCGTTGAACGCGATACAGCAACTATAGGTGTGGACACAGCTATAGAAGTAGCTGTAGGAACAGATGTGGAAACAGATGTGCTTGCCGGAACTTGTGTCAGGATTTGTTGTTGTAGAGATACAGATACAGGATCTTGGCGTTGAACCTCCCCGGCCGACGGTCTATGTGGGGCGGGGTTAGCATACTCGGGAGCTGCGTCATCTAAATATGAGGAAAGAAAAACATCTTCTGCGGTTCTAGGATGCCCCTTAGGATGTACTTTTATTGGAAATAATGGGGGTGGCAAGTCTTTTGGTATCCCCGGAGTAGCCTTAGGTAATCCCTCGGCCAGAAGGGGATACATACCCTTCATAAGGGCATTTCTTTGTCTGTCTACTTGTTCTGATTTCACTCGTGTACCTTCTTCAATTAATAGATTTTCTCGGACTCTATTTGAATTCTCTTTACTCTTCTCTTCCTGTCTACGTGCTTTTTCTGTACGTCTATACGATTCTTTACGCCATAATTCAATGGCGTCTTTCTGTGATTGTCTAGCTTTCTTTTTCCATAATTCTTCCTCTACTTTCACGATGCAATCTGCATCCCAGGTCCTAGCTGCGGGCCACCTCTGACTTTCTGGTAATTCCTTAGTGTAGTCTACCCATAGATCAAGAAATAATATGGCGTCTAGGCCATGTTTATGATACATGAAGTACCCTGGAGTGTCCCTAGGAGGAATGGGAACAGCTTCTTCGAGTACCCCTTTTCTAGTTGTGATCTGTCTTAATTTCGAAAAGAGCGGCATATTGAGAACTGATCTGATACTTGATCTTGAACAAACTTAATACAATAAACACGATAATGAACAGTCATTCACACCACAATATGCAGAACGTATTAAAAACATTTAACATTTAACATTTAACTGAGCAACGATGATGATGACGATCTAAGGAAACTTAATCACTAAACATAATACTCGGCATTAACTGAATTATTCTGAATTTATATACTTGATATACTAGATATACTGCTAAACAGTATAGATACACTGCTAAAACAGTGCAGACCGGATTTGTGTACCCAAACCCGTCTGGACCGGCACAACTTATGTGCACGCCAGAACGCCTCCCCAGTAATGGTACTCACCGGGTAGCTCGGAACGGAAGGCCTCGGAACGGAACTGAACTGGACCGGACTGGACTCGACTCGACAACTTCGGACACTTCTGAGCTTCGGAAACCTGGTGGGCCTCTGTATACCTCGGATCTTGCTCTCTCAGCTAGGCTCTGGTCGGGATACTTCGCACTTCTCACCGCCTCGTCTGGGTGTTGATCGCAGCCTCAGTCGCCCCCGCTTGACCGGAGGGAGATACAGGAAATCCTGCTGGTACGCGTTGTTGTCCGTCCAGCTGTGGCAGGAGACCGGGCCTGCAACGCACCGCCGGCGCGTGAGATGAGAAAGTGTCCCTGTTCGGGCGCCATTCATGTGGTAAATAATTTAATTACCGGGACTTAATTTGATACAGAAACATAATAAAAATAGCTCAATAAATAAGAGGCAGAATCCGTGGTATTAGAGGTTCGGAATGGGCTTTATTCCAATGGACGATTCGAATCGGTTGCTCCAAGTTCCATCACCACGAAGGTTCAGGAAGTGAAGTACATACATTATTGATAATTAATCACTTTTATACAATAGGCATTACAGTGAAGCAAATGCAAGAGGCGTAACAATTGATAGTGTAGATAAGACATACATACGTAGCAAAAGTAGGTGTAACTGGGTGTGACTAAAGTCAGTCCTGGTAGAACGGGGTAGGTGTGTACGAGACACGGACTCGGCGTGTCAAACGCGAGGAACTCCTTGCGTTCATCTACCAGGAACTGCAGTGGAATATCCTTATGAATTGTTAGGGTAGACCGAGCTGCAGGTAACACTAAATTTGTGACAGAGACTGCATACTGTTTATTCAGATATTATTTTAGATGTAGATAGATAAACATCTTTTTGGTCCTGAGGAATCGCCAGAGTACTTCTCTAAATGGAGCGAGAAACATGTCGACCCAACTGAGGCAGTGTATATAACTTAGTTAATAACTCTAGGTTAATAACACTTAACCTCAGAATCTTTTAACTAGGGGAGAAGACTTCCTAATAAATTAGTTGAGCAAGTACTTCGACCCCTATTTTAAATACCCACGCATTTTTTCATCTACATCACTTTAGAGCCCCACACACGCACGCATCCACCGGCTTCATTGGATTTAAAAGATCTCCATAAAAGTGCTCCTTAAACAAGAGCCCGTCGGGTATTGCACCAGCCGACTCGACGCAGGAGCAGCCCGATGATGATGCAATACATTCGAAGGGGTAACGTAAATTACGAAACCCTTGAGTTTGTGTGAGGGCCTCAATATCCAATATTTTTAAGTGTCCGTGAACACAAAAACTTTTTTCCCCTCCTTTATCTTATCTCACTTATAGGAACAGCTTTGTTTTCGTTGTTGTGACTAAAGAACGTCATCAGGTGTGATGTCATAATAGGGTGGTTCCATGAAAGAATTTCGCAATGTCAGCAGAAATACTTGGCAGAAATGCGCGCACAGCAGCATGACGTATGATTGACGTGCAACTAGGGGGTGAAGGGGACTTGACATTTAGCTCTACATGTGGCGACAGATGTCTGGACGGTCAAGTCAACCTAATCCCAAATCATATCTAACATCCTATGTTTAAAGAACTATGTTATCCAAAAGAGAGGTCTCTTAGAGTAGAATCTTTTTCTATACTGACTATACTGACTGTTAGTGCGTGTACAAGCGTCTAAGTGTCTACACTAGATGCGAGGGCAGAAGTCTTCCATAATAATAAGGCTATGAATTACTTGCATAAAGACAGAGAAGCCGGGCCTTTGCTCGGTAGCTGGAAGAATGTTTACTTAAACTACTAGACAGGAATGCATTGGGCAGGGAGCGGAGCAGATAATTTCGAAGGTGAAATACAGTTTTTGGCAGGCAACAGGCTGATGTCAGGCTTCGTGAGCCGCGCAGGGAATGAGACAAAGTTCATGGTCACAGATGCAGGCTCAGACTGGAGCTTCAGAGGCAGAAAGAAAGAAAAGCTTGATGACAGAATCAGGGCCTACTTGCCTGGACTGTAAAATGGCATAAGTGAACCATATAAAGCCGGTGGCCTTTCGTACTTAGGAATGGAATATCCGGCCCATTCATGGCTGATCTGAAAGAGGATATGTTGACGGTGGACGCACATGTGTTTGCGTCTTCATAACTGGAACTGGAGGGAACATACATGTACTTGTGATTCATACATGAAACCGTTGGGGTCCAAGATAGGGGACATAACTGATCAGAAAAATCCATATTTCCACAAAGGTCTTAACTCTTACTCTGGCCTAATAGCTAAGAACTTAGACTCGTACTCTGGCCTACTGGTTAAGGTCTTAACTCTTACTCTGGCCTAATAGCTAAAGGTCTTAGACTCGTACTCTGGCCTACTGGTTAAGGTCTTAACTCTTACTCTGGCCTACTGGTTAAGGTCTTAACTCTAACTCCGGTCTAATAGCTAAGGTCTTAACTCTTACTCTGGCCTAATAGCTAAGGTCTTAGACTCGTACTCTAGCCTACTGGTTAAGGTCTTAACTCTTACTCTGGCCTACTGGTTAAGGTCTTATCTCTAACTCCGGTCTAATAGCTAAGGTCTTAGACTCGTACTCTGGCCTAATGGTTAAGGTCTTAACTCGTACTCTGGCTTAATGGTTAAGGTCTTAACTCTTACTCTGGCCTAATAGCTAAGGTCTTAACTCTTACTATGTCCTAATAGCTAAGGTCTTAACTCTTACTCTGGCCTAATAGCTAAGGTCTTAGGCTCGTACTCTGGCCTACTGGTTAAAGTCTTAACTCTTACTCTGGCCTTCTGGTTAAGGTCTTAACTCTTACTCTGGCCTAATAGCTAACGTCTTAACTCTTACTCTGGCCTAATAGCTAAGGTCTTAACTCTTACTCTGGCCTAATGGTTAAGGTCTTAACTCGTACTCTGGCTTAATGGTTAAGGTCTTAACTCTTACTCTGGCCTAATAGCTAAGGTCTTAACTCTTACTCTGGCCTAATAGCTAAGGTCTTAGACTCGTACTCTGGCCTACTGGTTAAAGTCTTAACTCTTACTCTGGCCTCCTGGTTAAGGTCTTAACTCTTACTCTGGCCTAATAGCTAACGTCTTAACTCTTACTCTGGCCTAATAGCTAAGGTCTTAACTCTTACTCTGGCCTAATGGCTAAGGTCTTAACCCTTACTCTGGCCTACTGGTTAAGGTCTTAACTTTTACTCTGGCCTAATAGCTAAGGTCTTAACTCTTACTCTGGCCTAATAGCTAAGGTCTTAGACTCGTACTCTGGCCTACTGGTTAAGGTCTTAACTCTTACTCTGGCCTACTGGTTAAGGTCTTAACTCTTACTCTGGCCTAATAGCTAAGGTCTTAGACTCATACTCTGGCCTACTGGTTAAGGTCTTAACTCTTACTCTGGCCTACTGGTTAAGGTCTTAACTCTTACTCTGGCCTAATAGCTAAGGTCTTAGACTCGTACTCTGGCCTACTGGTTAAGGTCTTAACTCTTACTCTGGCCTACTGGTTAATGTCTTAACTCTTACTCTGACCTAATAGCTAAGGTCTTAGACTCGTACTCTGGCTTAATGGTTAAGGTCTTAACTCGTACTCTGGCCTAATAGCTAAGGTCTTAACTCTTACTATGTCCTAATAGCTAAGGCCTTAGACTCGTACTCTGGCCTACTGGTTAAGGTCTTAACTCTTACACTGGCCTACTGGTTAAGGTATTAACTCTCACTCTGGCCTAATAGCTAAGGTCTTAACTCTTACTCTGGCCTAATAGCTAAGGTCTTAGACTCGTACTATGGCCTACAGGTTAAGGTCTTAACTCTTACTCTGGCCTAATAGCTAAGAACTTAGACTCGTACTCTGGCCAACTGGTTAAGGTCTTAACTCTTACTCTGGCCTAATAGCTAAGGTCTTAGACTCGTACTCTGGCCTAATGGTTAAGGTCTTAACTCGTACTCTGGCTTAATGGTTAAGGTCTTAACTCTTACTCTGGCCTAATAGCTAAGGTCTTAACTCTTACTCTGGCCTAATAGCTAAGGTCTTAGACTCGTACTCTGGCCTACTGGTTAAAGTCTTAACTCTTACTCTGGCCTCCTGGTTAAGGTCTTAACTCTTACTCTGGCCTAATAGCTAACGTCTTAACTCTTACTCTGGCCTAATAGCTAAGGTCTTAACTCTTACTCTGGCCTAATGGCTAAGGTCTTAACCCTTACTCTGGCCTACTGGTTAAGGTCTTAACTCTTACTCTGGCCTAATAGCTAAGGTCTTAGACTCGTACTCTGGCCTAATGGTTAAGGTCTTAACTCGTACTCTGGCTTAATGGTTAAGGTCTTAACTCTTACTCTGGCCTAATAGCTAAGGTCTTAACTCTTACTCTGGCCTAATAGCTAAGGTCTTAGACTCGTACTCTGGCCTACTGGTTAAAGTCTTAACTCTTACTCTGGCCTCCTGGTTAAGGTCTTAACTCTTACTCTGGCCTAATAGCTAACGTCTTAACTCTTACTCTGGCCTAATAGCTAAGGTCTTAACTCTTACTCTGGCCTAATGGCTAAGGTCTTAACCCTTACTCTGGCCTACTGGTTAAGGTCTTAACTTTTACTCTGGCCTAATAGCTAAGGTCTTAACTCTTACTCTGGCCTAATAGCTAAGGTCTTAGACTCGTACTCTGGCCTACTGGTTAAGGTCTTAACTCTTACTCTGGCCTACTGGTTAAGGTCTTAACTCTTACTCTGGCCTAATAGCTAAGGTCTTAGACTCGTACTCTGGCCTACTGGTTAAGGTCTTAACTCTTACTCTGGCCTACTGGTTAAGGTCTTAACTCTTACTCTGACCTAATAGCTAAGGTCATAGACTCGTACTCTGGCTTAATGGTTAAGGTCTTAACTCATACTATGGCCTAATAGCTAAGGTCTTAACTCTTACTCTGGCCTAATAGCTAAGGTCTTAGACTCGTACTCTGGCCTACTGGTTAAGGTCTTAACTCTTACACTGGCCTACTGGTTAAGGTCTTAACTCTCACTCTGGCCTAATAGCTAAGGTCTTAACTCTTACTCTGGCCTAATAGCTAAGGTCTTAGACTCGTACTATGGCCTACAGGTTAAGGTCTTAACTCTTCCACTGGCCTAATAGCTAAGAACTTAGACTCGTACTCTGGCCTACTGGTTAAGGTCTTAACTCTTACTCTGGCCTAATAGCTAAAGGTCTTAGACTCGTACTCTGGCCTACTGGTTAAGGTCTTAACTCTTACTCTGGCCTACTGGTTAAGGTCTTAACTCTAACTCCGGTCTAATAGCTAAGGTCTTAGACTCGTACTCTGGCCTAATGGTTAAGGTCTTAACTCGTACTCTGGCTTAATGGTTAAGGTCTTAACTCTTACTCTGGCCTAATAGCTAAGGTCTTAACTCTTACTCTGGCCTAATAGCTAAGGTCTTAGACTCGTACTCTAGCCTACTGGTTAAAGTCTTAACTCTTACTCTGGCCTACTGGTTAAGGTCTTAACTCTAACTCCGGTCTAATAGCTAAGGTCTTAGACTCGTACTCTGGCCTAATGGTTAAGGTCTTAACTCGTACTCTGGCTTAATGGTTAAGGTCTTAACTCTTACTCTGGCCTAATAGCTAAGGTCTTAACTCTTACTCTGGCCTAATAGCTAAGGTCTTAACTCTTACTCTGGCCTAATAGCTAAGGTCTTAGACTCGTACTCTGGCCTACTGGTTAAAGTCTTAACTCTTACTCTGGCCTCCTGGTTAAGGTCTTAACTCTTACTCTGGCCTAATAGCTAAGGTCTTAACTCTTACTCTGGCCTAATAGCTAAGGTCTTAACTCTTACTCTGGCCTACTGGTTAAGGTCTTAACTCTTACTCTGGCCTAATAGCTAAGGTCTTATACTCGTTCTCTGGCCTACTGTTTAAGGTCTTAACTCTTTCTCTGGCCTAATAGATAAGGTCTTAACTCTTACTCTGGCCTAATAGCTAAGGTCTTAGACACGTACTATGGCCTACTGGTTAAGTCCTTAACTCATACTATGGCCTAAAGGTTAAGGTCTTAACTCTTACTCTGGCCTAATAGCTAAGGTCGTAACTCTTACTTTGGCCTAATAGCTAAGGTCTTAGACTCGTACTATGGCCTACAGGTTAAGGTCTTAACTCTTACTCTGGCCTACTGGTTAAGGTCTTAACTCTTACTCTGGCCTAATAGCTAAGGTCTTATCTCTTACTCTGGCGTAATAGCTAAGGTCTTAGACCCATACAATTGCCTACAGGTTAAGGTCTTAACTCTTACTCTGGCCTAATAGCTAAGGTCTTAGACTCGTTCTATGGCCTACAGGTTAAGGTCTTAACCCTTACTCTGGCCTAATAGCTAAGGTCTTAGACTCGTTCTCTGGCCTACTGGTTAAGGTCTTAACTCTTACTCTGGCCTAATAGCTAAGGTCTTAACTCTTACTCTGGCCTAATAGCTAAGGTCTTAACTCTTACTCTGGCCTACTGGTTAAGGTCTTAACTCTTACTCTGGCCTAAAAGCTAAGGTCTTAGACTCGTACTCTGGCCTAATGGTTAAGGTCTTAACTCTTACTCTGGCCTACTGGTTAAGGTCTTAACTCTTACTCTGGCCTAATAGCTAAGGTCTTATCTCTTACTCTTGCCTAATAGCTAAGGTCTTAGACTCGTACTATGGCCTACAGGTTAAGGTCTTAACTCTTACTCTGGCCCATTGGTTAAGGTCTTAACTCTTACTCTGGCCTAATAGCTAAGGTCTTAGACTCGTACTCTGGCCTACTGTTTGAGGTCTTAACTCTTACTCTGGCCTAATAGCTAAGGTCTTAGACTCGTACTCTGGCCTAATAGCTAAGGTCTTAGACTCTTCCTCTGGCCTACTGGTTAAGGTCTTAACTCTTACTCTGGCCTAATAGCTAAGGTCTTAACTCTGACTCTGGCCTAATGGTTAAGGTCTTAACTCTTACTCTGGCCTAATAGCTAACGTCTTAACTCTTACTCTGGCCTAATAGCTAAGGTCTTAACTCTTACTCTGGCCTAATGGCTAAGGTCTTAACTCTTACTGCGGCCTACTGGTTAAGGTCTTAACTCTTACTCTGGCCTAATAGCTAAGGTCTTAACTCTTACTCTGGCCTAATAGCTAAGGTCTTAGACTCGCACTCTGGCCTACTGGTTAAGGTCTTAACTCTTACTCTGGCCTACTGGTTAAGGTCTTAACTCTTACTCTGGCATAATAGCTAAGGTCTTAGACTCGTACTCTGGCCTACTGGTTAAGGTCTTAACTCTTACTCTGGCCTACTGGTTAAGGTCTTAACTCTTACTCTGACCTAATAGCTAAGGTCTTAGACTCGTACTCTGGCCTAACGGTTAAGGTCTTAACTCATACTCTGGCCTAATAGCTAAGGTCTTAACTATTACTCTGGCCTAATAGCTAAGGTCTTAGACTCGTGCTCTGGCCTACTGGTTAAGGTCTTAACTCTTACACTGGCCTACTGCTTAAGGTCTTAACTCTCACTCTGGCCTAATAGCTAGTCTTAACTCTTACTCTGGCCTAATAGCTAAGGTCTTAGACTCGTACTATGGCCTACAGGTTAAGGTCTTAACTCTTACTCTGGCCTAATAGCTAAGAACTTAGACTCGTACTCTGGCCTACTGGTTAAGGTCTTAACTCTTACTCTGGCCTAATAGCTAAGGTCTTAAACTCGTACTCTGGCCTACTGGTTAAGGTCTTACCTCTTACTCTGGCCTACTGGTTAAGGTCTTAACTCTAACTCCGGTCTAATAGCTAAGGTCTTAGACTCGTACTCTGGCCTAATGGTTAAGGTCTTAACTCGTACTCTGGCTTAATGGTTAAGGTCTTAACTCTTACTCTGGCCTAATAGCTAAGGTCTTAACTCTTACTCTGGCCTAATACCTAAGGTCTTAGACTCGTACTCTGGCCTACTGGTTAAGGTCTTAACTCTTACTCTGGCCTCCTGGTTAAGGTCTTAACTCTTCCTCTGATCTAATAGCTAACGTCTTAACTCTTACTCTGGCCTAATAGCTAAGGTCTTAACTCTTACTCTGGCCTACTGGTTAAGGTCTTAACTCTTACTCTGGCCTAATAGCTAAGGTCTTAGACCCGTACTATGGCCTACTGGTTAAGTTCTTAACTCATACTATGGCCTACAGGTTAAGGTCTTAACTCTTACTCTGGCCTAATAGCTAAGGTCTTAACTCTTACTCTGGCCTAATAGCTAAGGTCTTAGACTCGTACTATGGCCTACAGGTTAAGGTCTTAACTTTTACTCTGGCCTACTGGTTAAGGTCTTAACTCTTACTCTGGCCTAATAGCTAAGGTCTTAACTCTTACTCTGGCCTAATAGCTAAGGTCTTAGACCCGTACTATGGCCTACAGGTTAAGGTCTTAACTCTTACTCTGGCCTAATAGCTAAGGTCTTAGACTCGTACTCTGTCCTACTGGTTAAGGTCTTAACTCTTACTCTGGCCTAATAGCTGAGGTCTTAGACTCGTACTCTGGCCTAATGGTTAAGGTCTTATCTCTTACTCTGGTTTAATAGCTAAGGTCTTAACTCTTACTCTGGCCTAATATCTAAGGTCTTAACTCTTACTCTGGCCTAATAGCTAAGGTCTTAACTCTTACTCTGGACTAATAGCTAAGGTCTTAGACTCTTACTCTGGCCTAATGGTTAAGGTCTTAACTCTTACTCTGGCCTAATAGCTAAGGTCTTATACTCGTTCTATGGCCTACAGGTTAAAGTCTTAACCCTTACTCTGGCCTAATAGCTAAGGTCTTAGACTCGTCTCTGGCCTACTAGTTAAGGTCTTAACTCTTACTCTGGCCTAATAGCTAAGGTCTTAACTCTTACTCTGGCCTAATATCTAAGGTCTTAACTCTTACTCTGGCCTAATAGCTAAGGTCTTAACTCTTACTCTGGACTAATAGCTAAGGTCTTAGACTCTTACTCTGGCCTAATGGTTAAGGTCTTAACTCTTACTCTGGCCTAATAGCTAAGGTCTTAACTCTTACTCTGGCCTAATAGCTAAGGTCTTAACTCTTACTCTGGCCTAATAGCTAAGGTCTTAACTCTTACTCTGGCCTACTGGTTAAGGTCTTAACTCTTACTCTGGCCTAATAGCTAAGGTCTTAGACTCGTACTCTGGCCTAATGGTTAAGGTCTTAAATCTTACTCTGGCCTACTTGTTAAGGTCTTAACTCTTACTCTGGCCTACTGGTTAAGGTCTTAACTCTTACTCTGGCCTAATAGCTAAGGTCTTATCTCTTACTCTTGCCTAATAGCTAAGGTCTTAGACTCATACTATGGCCTACAGGTTAAGGTCTTAACTCTTACTCTGGCCTACTGGTTAAGGTCTTAACTCTTACTCTGGCCTAATAGCTAAGGTCTTTGACTCGTACTCTGGCCTACTGGTTGAGGTCTTAACTCTTACTCTGGCCTAATAGCTAAGGTCTTAGACTCATACTCTGGCCTAATAGCTAAGGTCTTAGACTCGTACTCTGGCCTAATAGCTAAGGTCTTAGACTCGTACCATGGCCTACAGGTTAAGGTCTTAACTCTTATTCTGGCCTAATAGCTAAGGTCTTAACTCTTACTCTGGCCTAATAGCTAAGGTCTTAACTCTTACTCTGGCCTAATGGCTAAGGTCTTAACTCTTACTCTGGCCTACTGGTTAAGGTCTTAACTCTTACTCTGGCCTAATAGCTAAGGTCTTAACTCTTACTCTGGCCTAATAGCTAAGGTCTTAGACTCGTACTCTGGCCTACTGGTTAAGGTCTTAACTCTTACTCTGGCCTACTGGTTAAGGTCTTAACTCTTACTCTGGCCTAATAGCTAAGGTCTTAGACTCGAACTCTGGCCTACTGGTTAAGGTCTTAACTCTTACTCTGGCCTACTGGTTAAGGTCTTAACTCTTACTCTGACCTAATAGCTAAGGTCTTAGACTCGTACTCTGGCCTAATGGTTAAGGTCTTAACTCGTACTCTGGCCTAATAGCTAAGGTCTTAACTCTAACTCTGGCCTAATGGTTAAGGTCTTAACTCTTCCTCTGGCCTACTGGTTAAGGTCTTAACTCTTACTCAGGCCTAATAGCTAAGGTCTTAACTCTTTCTCTGGCCTAATGGTTAAGGTCTTAGCTCTTACTCTGGCCTAATAGCTAAGGTCTTAGACTCTTACTCTGGCCTACTGGTTAAGGTCTGAACTCTTACACTGGCCTAATAGCTAACGTCTTAGCTCTTAATCTGGCCTAATAGCTAACGTCTTAACTCTTACTTTGGCCTAATAGCTAAGGTCTTAACCCTTACTCTGGCCTACTGGTTAAGGTCTTAACTCTTACTCTGGCTTAATAGCTAAGGTCTTAACTCTTACTCTTGCCTAATAGCTAAGGTCTTAGACTCGTACTCTGGCCTACTGGTTAAGGTCTTGACTCTTACTCTGGCCTACTGGTTAAGGTCTTAACTCTAACTCCGGTCTAATAGCTAAGGTCTTAGACTCGTACTCTGGCCTAATGGTTAAGGTCTTAAGTCGTACTCTGGCTTAATGGTTAAGGTCTTAACTCTTACTCTGGCCTAATAGCTAAGGTCTTAACTCTTACTCTGGCCTAATAGCTAAGGTCTTAACTCTTACTCTGGCCTAATAGCTAAGGTTTTAGACTCGTACTCTGGCCTACTGGTTAAGGTCTTAACTCTTACTCTGGCCTCCTGGTTAAGGTCTTAACTCTTACTCTGGCCTAATAGCTAAAGTCTTAACTCTTACTCTGGCCTAATAGCTAAGGTCTTAACTCTTACTCTGGCCTACTGGTTAAGGTCTTAACTCTTACTCTGGCCTAATAGCTAAGGTCTTAGACCCGTACTATGGCCTACTGGTTAAGTTCTTAACTCATACTATGGCCTACAGGTTAAGGTCTTAACTCTTACTCTGGCCTACTGGTTAAGGTATTAACTCTTACTCTGGCCTAATAGCTAAGGTCTTAACTCTTACTCTGGCCTAATAGCTAAGGTCTTAGACCCGTACTATGGCCTACAAGTTAAGGTCTTAACTCTTACTCTGGCCTACTGGTTAAGGTTTTAACTCTTACTCTGGCCTAATAGCTAAGGTCTTAGACTCGTTCTATGGCCTACAGGTTAAAGTCTTAACCCTTACTCTGGCCTAATAGCTAAGGTCTTAGACTCGTACTCTGGCCTACTAGTTAAGGTCTTAACTCTTACTCTGGCCTAATAGCTAAGGTCTTAACTCTTACTCTGGCCTAATAGCTAAGGTCTTAACTCTTACTCTGGCCTAATAGCTAAGGTCTTAAATCTTACTCTGGACTAATAGCTAAGGTCTTAACTCTTACTCTGGCCTACTGGTTAAGGTCTTAACTCTTACTCTGGCCTAATAGCTAAGGTCTTAGACTCGTACTCTGGCCTAATGGTTAAGGTCTTAACTCTTACTCAGGCCTACTTGTTAAGGTCTTAACTCTTACTCTGGCCTACTGGTTAAGGTCTTAACTCTTACTCTGGCCTAATAGCTAAGGTCTTATCTCTTACTCTTGCCTAATAGCTAAGGTCTTAGACTCGTACTATGGCCTACAGGTTAAGGTCTTAACTCTTACTCTGGCCTACTGGTTAAGGTCTTAACTCTTACTCTGGCCTAATAGCTAAGGTCTTAGACTCGTACTCTGGCCTACTGGTTGAGGTCTTAACTCTTACTCTGGCCTAATAGCTAAGGTCTTAGACTCATACTCTGGCCTAATAGCTAAGGTCTTAGACTCGTACTCTGGCCTAATAGCTAAGGTCTTAGACTCGTACTATGGCCTACAGGTTAAGGTCTTAACTCTTATTCTGGCCTAATAGCTAAAGTCTTAACTCTTACTCTGGCCTAACAGCTAAGGTCTTAACTCTTACTCTGGCCTAATGGCTAAGGTCTTAACTCTTACTCTGGCCTACTGGTTAAGGTCTTAACTCTTACTCTGGCCTAATAGCTAAGGTCTTAACTCTTACACTGGCCTAATAGCTAAGGTCTTAGACTCGTACTCTGGCCTACTGGTTAAGGTCTTAACTCTTACTCTGGCCTACTGGTTAAGGTCTTAACTCTTACTCTGGCCTAATAGCTAAAGTCTTAACTCTTACTCTGGCCTAATAGCTAAGGTCTTAACTCTTACTCTGGCCTACTGGTTAAGGTCTTAACTCTTGCTCTGGCCTAATAGCTAAGGTCTTAGACCCGTACTATGGCCTACTGGTTAAGTTCTTAACTCATACTATGGCCTACAGGTTAAGGTCTTAACTCTTACTCTGGCCTAATAGCTAAGGTCTTAACTCTTACTCTGGCCTAATAGCTAAGGTCTTAGACTCGTACTATGGCCTACAGGTTAAGGTCTTATCTCTTACTCTGGCCTACTGGTTAAGGTCTTAACTCTTACTCTGGCCTAATAGCTAAGGTCTTAACTCTTACTCTGGCCTAATAGCTAAGGTCTTAGACCCGTACTATGGCCTACAGGTTAAGGTCTTAACTCTTACTCTGGCCTACTGGTTAAGGTTTTAACTCTTACTCTGGCCTAATAGCTAAGGTCTTAGACTCGTACTCTGGCCTACTAGTTAAGGTCTTAACTCTTACTCTGGCCTAATAGCTTAGGTCTTAACTCTTACTCTGGCCTAATAGCTAAGGTCTTAACTCTTACTCTGGCCTAATAGCTAAGGTCTTAACTCTTACTCTGGCCTAATAGCTAAGGTCTTAGACTCGTACTCTGGCCTACTGGTTAAGGTCTTAACTCTTACTCTGGACTACTGGTTAAGGTCTTAACTCTTACTCTGGCCTAATAGCTAAGGTCTTAGACTCGAACTCTGGCCTACTGGTTAAGGTCTTAACTCTTACTCTGGCCTACTGGTTAAGGTCTTAACTCTTACTCTGACCTAATAGCTAAGGTCTTAGGCCTAATAGCTAAGGTCTTAACTCTTACTCTGGCCTAATGGTTAAGGTCTTAACTCTTCCTCTGGCCTACTGGTTAAGGTCTTAACTCTTACGCTGGCCTAATAGCTAAGGTCTTAACTCTTTCTCTGGCCTAATGGTTAAGGTCTTAGCTCTTACTCTGGCCTAATAGCTAAGGTCTTAGACTCTTACTCTGGCCTACTGGTTAAGGTCTGAACTCTTACTCTGGCCTAATAGCTAACGTCTTAGCTCTTAATCTGGCCTAATAGCTAAGGTCTTAACTCTTACTTTGGCCTAATAGCTAAGGTCTTAACCCTTACTCTGGCCTTCTGGTTAAGGTCTTAACTCTTACTCTGGCCTAATAGCTAAGGTCTTAACTCTTACTCTTGCATAATAGCTAAGGTCTTAGACTCGTACTCTGGCCTACTGGTTAAGGTCTTAACTCTTACTCTGGCCTACTGGTTAAGGTCTTAACTCTTACTCTGGCCTAATAGCTAAGGTCTTAGACTCGAACTCTGGCCTACTGGTTAAGGTCTTAACTCTTACTCTGGCCTACTGGTTAAGGTCTTAACTCTTACTCTGACCTAATAGCTAAGGTCTTAGACTAGTACTCTGGCCTAATGGTTAAGGTCTTAACTCGTACTCTGGCCTACTGGTTAAGGTCTTAACTCTTACTCTGACCTAATAGCTAAGGTCTTAGACTCGTACTCTGGCCTAATGGTTAAGGTCTTAACTCGTACTCTGGCCTAATAGCTAAGGTCTTAACTCTTACTCTGGCCTAATGGTTAAGGTCTTAACTCGTACTCTGGCCTAATAGCTAAGGTCTTAACTCTTACTCTGGCCTAATAGCTAAGGTCTTAGACTCGTACTCTCGCCTACTGGTTAAGGTCTTAACTCTTACTCTGGCCTCCTGGTTAAGGTCTTAACTCTTACTCTGGCCTAATAGCTAAAGTCTTAACTCTTACTCTGGCCTAATAGCTAAGGTCTTAACTCTTACTCTGGCCTACTGGTTAAGGTCTTAACTCTTACTCTGGCCTAATAGCTAAGGTCTTAGACCCGTACTATGGCCTACTGGTTAAGTTCTTAACTCATACTATGGCCTACAGGTTAAGGTCTTAACTCTTACTCTGGCCTAATAGCTAAGGTCTTAACTCTTACTCTGGCCTAATAGCTAAGGTCTTAGACTCGTACTATGGCCTACAGGTTAAGGTCTTAACTCTTTCTCTGGCCTACTGGTTAAGGTCTTAACTCTTACTCTGGCCTAATAGCTAAGGTCTTAGACTCGTTCTATGGCCTACAGGTTAAAGTCTTAACCCTTACTCTGGCCTAATAGCTAAGGTCTTAGACTCGTTCTACGGCCTACAGGTTAAAGTCTTAACCCTTACTCTGGCCTAATAGCTAAGGTCTTAGACTCGTACTCTGGCCTACTAGTTAAGGTCTTAACTCTTACTCTGGCCTAATAGCTAAGGTCTTAACTCTTACTCTGGCCTAATAGCTAAGGTCTTAACTCTTACTCTGGCCTAATAGCTAAGGTCTTAACTCTTACTCTGGACTAATAGCTAAGGTCTTAACTCTTACTCTGGCCTAATAGCTAAGGTCTTAGACTCGTACTATGGCCTACAGGTTAAGGTCTTAACTTTTACTCTGGCCTACTGGTTAAGGTCTTAACTCTTACTCTGGCCTAATAGCTAAGGTCTTAACTCTTACTCTGGCCTAATAGCTAAGATCTTAGACCCGTACTATGGCCTACAGGTTAAGGTCTTAACTCTTACTCTGGCCTAATAGCTAAGGTCTTAGACTCGTACTCTGTCCCACTGGTTAAGGTCTTAACTCTTACTCTGGCCTAATAGCTGAGGTCTTAGACTCGTACTCTGGCCTAATGGTTAAGGTCTTATCTCTTACTCTGGTTTAATAGCTAAGGTCTTAACTCTTACTCTGGCCTAATATCTAAGGTCTTAACTCTTACTCTGGCCTAATAGCTAAGGTCTTAACTCTTACTCTGGACTAATAGCTAAGGTCTTAGACTCTTACTCTGGCCTAATGGTTAAGGTCTTAACTCTTACTCTGGCCTAATAGCTAAGGTCTTATACTCGTTCTATGGCCTACAGGTTAAAGTCTTAACCCTTACTCTGGCCTAATAGCTAAGGTCTTAGACTCGTCTCTGGCCTACTAGTTAAGGTCTTAACTCTTACTCTGGCCTAATAGCTAAGGTCTTAACTCTTACTCTGGCCTAATATCTAAGGTCTTAACTCTTACTCTGGCCTAATAGCTAAGGTCTTAACTCTTACTCTGGACTAATAGCTAAGGTCTTAGACTCTTACTCTGGCCTAATGGTTAAGGTCTTAACTCTTACTCTGGCCTAATAGCTAAGGTCTTAACTCTTACTCTGGCCTAATAGCTAAGGTCTTAACTCTTACTCTGGCCTACTGGTTAAGGTCTTAACTCTTACTCTGGCCTAATAGCTAAGGTCTTAGACTCGTACTCTGGCCTAATGGTTAAGGTCTTAAATCTTACTCTGGCCTACTTGTTAAGGTCTTAACTCTTACTCTGGCCTACTGGTTAAGGTCTTAACTCTTACTCTGGCCTAATAGCTAAGGTCTTATCTCTTACTCTTGCCTAATAGCTAAGGTCTTAGACTCATACTATGGCCTACAGGTTAAGGTCTTAACTCTTACTCTGGCCTACTGGTTAAGGTCTTAACTCTTACTCTGGCCTAATAGCTAAGGTCTTTGACTCGTACTCTGGCCTACTGGTTGAGGTCTTAACTCTTACTCTGGCCTAATAGCTAAGGTCTTAGACTCATACTCTGGCCTAATAGCTAAGGTCTTAGACTCGTACTCTGGCCTAATAGCTAAGGTCTTAGACTCGTACCATGGCCTACAGGTTAAGGTCTTAACTCTTATTCTGGCCTAATAGCTAAGGTCTTAACTCTTACTCTGGCCTAATAGCTAAGGTCTTAACTCTTACTCTGGCCTAATGGCTAAGGTCTTAACTCTTACTCTGGCCTACTGGTTAAGGTCTTAACTCTTACTCTGGCCTAATAGCTAAGGTCTTAACTCTTACTCTGGCCTAATAGCTAAGGTCTTAGACTCGTACTCTGGCCTACTGGTTAAGGTCTTAACTCTTACTCTGGCCTACTGGTTAAGGTCTTAACTCTTACTCTGGCCTAATAGCTAAGGTCTTAGACTCGAACTCTGGCCTACTGGTTAAGGTCTTAACTCTTACTCTGGCCTACTGGTTAAGGTCTTAACTCTTACTCTGACCTAATAGCTAAGGTCTTAGACTCGTACTCTGGCCTAATGGTTAAGGTCTTAACTCGTACTCTGGCCTAATAGCTAAGGTCTTAACTCTAACTCTGGCCTAATGGTTAAGGTCTTAACTCTTCCTCTGGCCTACTGGTTAAGGTCTTAACTCTTACTCTGGCCTAATAGCTAAGGTCTTAACTCTTTCTCTGGCCTAATGGTTAAGGTCTTAGCTCTTACTCTGGCCTAATAGCTAAGGTCTTAGACTCTTACTCTGGCCTACTGGTTAAGGTCTGAACTCTTACACTGGCCTAATAGCTAACGTCTTAGCTCTTAATCTGGCCTAATAGCTAACGTCTTAACTCTTACTTTGGCCTAATAGCTAAGGTCTTAACCCTTACTCTGGCCTACTGGTTAAGGTCTTAACTCTTACTCTGGCCTAATAGCTAAGGTCTTAACTCTTACTCTTGCCTAATAGCTAAGGTCTTAGACTCGTACTCTGGCCTACTGGTTAAGGTCTTGACTCTTACTCTGGCCTACTGGTTAAGGTCTTAACTCTAACTCCGGTCTAATAGCTAAGGTCTTAGACTCGTACTCTGGCCTAATGGTTAAGGTCTTAAGTCGTACTCTGGCTTAATGGTTAAGGTCTTAACTCTTACTCTGGCCTAATAGCTAAGGTCTTAACTCTTACTCTGGCCTAATAGCTAAGGTCTTAACTCTTACTCTGGCCTAATAGCTAAGGTTTTAGACTCGTACTCTGGCCTACTGGTTAAGGTCTTAACTCTTACTCTGGCCTCCTGGTTAAGGTCTTAACTCTTACTCTGGCCTAATAGCTAAAGTCTTAACTCTTACTCTGGCCTAATAGCTAAGGTCTTAACTCTTACTCTGGCCTACTGGTTAAGGTCTTAACTCTTACTCTGGCCTAATAGCTAAGGTCTTAGACCCGTACTATGGCCTACTGGTTAAGTTCTTAACTCATACTATGGCCTACAGGTTAAGGTCTTAACTCTTACTGTGGCCTAATAGCTAAGGTCTTAGACTCGTACTATGGCCTACAGGTTAAGGTCTTAACTCTTACTCTGGCCTACTGGTTAAGGTATTAACTCTTACTCTGGCCTAATAGCTAAGGTCTTAACTCTTACTCTGGCCTAATAGCTAAGGTCTTAGACCCGTACTATGGCCTACAAGTTAAGGTCTTAACTCTTACTCTGGCCTACTGGTTAAGGTTTTAACTCTTACTCTGGCCTAATAGCTAAGGTCTTAGACTCGTTCTATGGCCTACAGGTTAAAGTCTTAACCCTTACTCTGGCCTAATAGCTAAGGTCTTAGACTCGTACTCTGGCCTACTAGTTAAGGTCTTAACTCTTACTCTGGCCTAATAGCTAAGGTCTTAACTCTTACTCTGGCCTAATAGCTAAGGTCTTAACTCTTACTCTGGCCTAATAGCTAAGGTCTTAACTCTTACTCTGGACTAATAGCTAAGGTCTTAACTCTTACTCTGGCCTACTGGTTAAGGTCTTAACTCTTACTCTGGCCTAATAGCTAAGGTCTTAGACTCGTACTCTGGCCTAATGGTTAAGGTCTTAACTCTTACTCAGGCCTACTTGTTAAGGTCTTAACTCTTACTCTGGCCTACTGGTTAAGGTCTTAACTCTTACTCTGGCCTAATAGCTAAGGTCTTATCTCTTACTCTTGCCTAATAGCTAAGGTCTTAGACTCGTACTATGGCCTACAGGTTAAGGTCTTAACTCTTACTCTGGCCTACTGGTTAAGGTCTTAACTCTTACTCTGGCCTAATAGCTAAGGTCTTAGACTCGTACTCTGGCCTACTGGTTGAGGTCTTAACTCTTACTCTGGCCTAATAGCTAAGGTCTTAACTCTTACTCTGGCCTAATAGCTAAGGTCTTAGACTCGTACTCTGGCCTAATAGCTAAGGTCTTAGACTCGTACTATGGCCTACAGGTTAAGGTCTTAACTCTTATTCTGGCCTAATAGCTAAAGTCTTAACTCTTACTCTGGCCTAATAGCTAAGGTCTTAACACTTACTCTGGCCTAATGGCTAAGGTCTTAACTCTTACTCTGGCCTACTGGTTAAGGTCTTAACTCTTACTCTGGCCTAATAGCTAAGGTCTTAACTCTTACACTGGCCTAATAGCTAAGGTCTTAGACTCGTACTCTGGCCTACTGGTTAAGGTCTTAACTCTTACTCTGGCCTACTGGTTAAGGTCTTAACTCTTACTCTGGCCTAATAGCTACAGTCTTAACTCTTACTCTGGCCTAATAGCTAAGGTCTTAACTCTTACTCTGGCCTACTGGTTAAGGTCTTAACTCTTGCTCTGGCCTAATAGCTAAGGTCTTAGACCCGTACTATGGCCTACTGGTTAAGTTCTTAACTCATACTATGGCCTACAGGTTAAGGTCTTAACTCTTACTCTGGCCTAATAGCTAAGGTCTTAACTCTTACTCTGGCCTAATAGCTAAGGTCTTAGACTCGAACTATGGCCTACAGGTTAAGGTCTTAACTCTTACTCTGGCCTACTGGTTAAGGTCTTAACTCTTACTCTGGCCTAATAGCTAAGGTCTTAACTCTTACTCTGGCCTAATAGCTAAGGTCTTAGACCCGTACTATGGCCTACAGGTTAAGGTCTTAACTCTTACTCTGGCCTACTGGTTAAGGTTTTAACTCTTACTCTGGCCTAATAGCTAAGGTCTTAGACTCGTACTCTGGCCTACTAGTTAAGGTCTTAACTCTTACTCTGGCCTAATAGCTTAGGTCTTAACTCTTACTCTGGCCTAATAGCTAAGGTCTTAACTCTTACTCTGGCCTAATAGCTAAGGTCTTAACTCTTACTCTGGCCTAATAGCTAAGGTCTTAGACTCGTACTCTGGCCTACTGGTTAAGGTCTTAACTCTTACTCTGGACTACTGGTTAAGGTCTTAACTCTTACTCTGGCCTAATAGCTAAGGTCTTAGACTCGAACTCTGGCCTACTGGTTAAGGTCTTAACTCTTACTCTGGCCTACTGGTTAAGGTCTTAACTCTTACTCTGACCTAATAGCTAAGGTCTTAGACTCGTACTCTGGCCTAATGGTTAAGTTCTTAACTCGTACTCTGGCCTAATAGCTAAGGTCTTAACTCTTACTCTGGCCTAATGGTTAAGGTCTTAACTCTTCCTCTGGCCTACTGGTTAAGGTCTTAACTCTTACGCTGGCCTAATAGCTAAGGTCTTAACTCTTTCTCTGGCCTAATGGTTAAGGTCTTAGCTCTTACTCTGGCCTAATAGCTAAGGTCTTAGACTCTTACTCTGGCCTACTGGTTAAGGTCTGAACTCTTACTCTGGCCTAATAGCTAACGTCTTAGCTCTTAATCTGGCCTAATAGCTAAGGTCTTAACTCTTACTTTGGCCTAATAGCTAAGGTCTTAACCCTTACTCTGGCCTACTGGTTAAGGTCTTAACTCTTACTCTGGCCTAATAGCTAAGGTCTTAACTCTTACTCTTGCATAATAGCTAAGGTCTTAGACTCGTACTCTGGCCTACTGGTTAAGGTCTTAACTCTTACTCTGGCCTACTGGTTAAGGTCTTAACTCTTACTCTGGCCTAATAGCTAAGGTCTTAGACTCGAACTCTGGCCTACTGGTTAAGGTCTTAACTCTTACTCTGGCCTACTGGTTAAGGTCTTAACTCTTACTCTGACCTAATAGCTAAGGTCTTAGACTAGTACTCTGGCCTAATGGTTAAGGTCTTAACTCGTACTCTGGCCTACTGGTTAAGGTCTTAACTCTTACTCTGACCTAATAGCTAAGGTCTTAGACTCGTACTCTGGCCTAATGGTTAAGGTCTTAACTCGTACTCTGGCCTAATAGCTAAGGTCTTAACTCTTACTCTGGCCTAATGGTTAAGGTCTTAACTCTTACTCTGGCCTAATAGCTAAGGTCTTAACTCTTACTCTGGCCTAATAGCTAAGGTCTTAGACTCGTACTCTCGCCTACTGGTTAAGGTCTTAACTCTTACTCTGGCCTCCTGGTTAAGGTCTTAACTCTTACTCTGGCCTAATAGCTAAAGTCTTAACTCTTACTCTGGCCTAATAGCTAAGGTCTTAACTCTTACTCTGGCCTACTGGTTAAGGTCTTAACTCTTACTCTGGCCTAATAGCTAAGGTCTTAGACCCGTACTATGGCCTACTGGTTAAGTTCTTAACTCATACTATGGCCTACAGGTTAAGGTCTTAACTCTTACTCTGGCCTAATAGCTAAGGTCTTAACTCTTACTCTGGCCTAATAGCTAAGGTCTTAGACTCGTACTATGGCCTACAGGTTAAGGTCTTAACTCTTTCTCTGGCCTACTGGTTAAGGTCTTAACTCTTACTCTGGCCTAATAGCTAAGGTCTTAACTCTTACTCTGGCCTAATAGCTAAGGTCTTAGACCCGTACTATGGCCTACAGGTTAAGGTCTTAACTCTTACTCTGGCCTACTGGTTAAGGTTTTAACTCTTACTCTGGCCTAATAGCTAAGGTCTTAGACTCGTTCTATGGCCTACAGGTTAAAGTCTTAAACCTTACTCTGGCCTAATAGCTAAGGTCTTAGACTCGTACTCTGGCCTACTAGTTAAGGTCTTAACTCTTACTCTGGCCTAATAGCTAAGGTCTTAACTCTTACTCTGGCCTAATAGCTAAGGTCTTAACTCTTACTCTGGCCTAATAGCTAAGGTCTTAACTCTTACTCTGGACTAATAGCTAAGGTCTTAGACTCTTACTCTGGCCTAATGGTTAAGGTCTTAACTCTTACTCTGGCCTAATAGCTAAGGTCTTAGACCCGTACTATGGCCTACTGGTTAAGTTCTTAACTCATACTATGGCCTACAGGTTAAGGTCTTAACTCTTACTCTGGCCTAATAGCTAAGGTCTTAACTCTTACTCTGGCCTAATAGCTAAGGTCTTAGACTCGTACTATGGCCTACAGGTTAAGGTCTTAACTCTTACTCTGGCCTACTGGTTAAGGTCTTAACTCTTACTCTGGCCTAATAGCTAAGGTCTTAACTCTTACTCTGGCCTAATAGCTAAGGTCTTAGACCCGTACTATGGCCTACAGGTTAAGGTCTTAACTCTTACTCTGGCCTACTGGTTAAGGTTTTAACTCTTACTCTGGCCTAATAGCTAAGGTCTTAGACTCGTTCTATGGCCTACAGGTTAAAGTCTTAACCCTTACTCTGGCCTAATAGCTAAGGTCTTAGACTCGTACTCTGGCCTACTAGTTAAGGTCTTAACTCTTACTCTGGCCTAATAGCTAAGGTCTTAACTCTTACTCTGGCCTAATAGCTAAGGTCTTAACTCTTACTCTGGCCTAATAGCTAAGGTCTTAGACTCGTACTTTGGCCTACTGGTTAAGGTCTTAACTCTTACTCTGGCCTACTGGTTAAGGTCTTAACTCTTACTCTGGCCTAATAGCTAAGGTCTTAGACTCGAACTCTGGCCTACTGGTTAAGGTCTTAACTCTTACTCTGGCCTACTGGTTAAGGTCTTAACTCTTACTCTGACCTAATAGCTAAGGTCTTAGACTCGTACTCTGGCCTAATGGTTAAGGTCTTAACTCGTACTCTGGCCTAATAGCTAAGGTCTTAACTCTTACTCTGGCCTAATGGTTAAGGTCTTAACTCTTCCTCTGGCCTACTGGTTAAGGTCTTAACTCTTACTCTGGCCTAATAGCTAAGGTCTTAACTCTTTCTCTGGCCTAATGGTTAAGGTCTTAGCTCTTACTCTGGCCTAATAGCTAAGGTCTTAGACTCTTACTCTGGCCTACTGGTTAAGGTCTGAACTCTTACTCTGGCCTAATAGCTAACGTCTTAGCTCTTAATCGGGCCTAATAGTTAAGGTCTTAACTCTTACTTTGGCCTAATAGCTAAGGTCTTAACCCTTACTCTGGCCTACTGGTTAAGGTCTTAACTCTTACTC
This sequence comes from Triturus cristatus, assembly GCF_964204655.1. Lineage (NCBI taxonomy): Eukaryota > Metazoa > Chordata > Amphibia > Caudata > Salamandridae > Triturus > Triturus cristatus. The sequence goes on from NC_140592.1 coordinate 545,807,967, forward strand.
TGGCCTAATAGCTAAGGTCTTAACTCTTACTCTTGCCTAATAGCTAAGGTCTTAGACTCGTACTCTGGCCTACTGGTTAAGGTCTTAACTCTTACACTGGCCTACTGGTTAAGGTCTTAACTCTAACTCCGGTCTAATAGCTAAGGTCTTAGACTCGTACTCTGGCCTAATGGTTAAGGTCTTAACTCGTACTCTGGCTTAATGGTTAAGGTCTTAACTCTTACTCTGGCCTAATAGCTAAGGTCTTAAATCTTACTCTGGCCTAATAGCTAAGGTCTTAACTCTTACTCTGGCCTAATAGCTAAGGTCTTAGACTCGTACTCTGGCCTACTGGTTAAGGTCTTAACTCTTACTCTGGCCTCCTGGTTAAGGTCTTAACTCTTACACTGGCCTAATAGCTAACGTCTTAACTCTTACTCTGGCCTAATAGCTAAGGTCTTAACTCTTACTCTGGCCTAATAGCTAAGGTCTTAGACTCGTTCTATGGCCTACAGGTTAAAGTCTTAACCCTTACTCTGGCCTAATAGCTAAGGTCTTAGACTTGTACTCTGGCCTAACAGCTAAGGTCTTAGACTCGTACTATGGCCTACAGGTTAAGGTCTTAACTCTTATTCTAGCCTAATAGCTAAGGTCTTAACTCTTACTCTGGCCTAATGGCTAAGGTCTTAACTCTTACTCTGGCCTACTGGTTAAGGTCTTAACTCTTACTCTGGCCTAATACCTAAGGTCTTAACTCTTACTCTGGCCTAATAGCTAAGGTCTTAGACTCGTACTCTGGCCTACTGGTTAAGGTCTTAACTCTTACTCTGGCCTACTGGTTAAGGTCTTAACTCTTATTCTTGCCTAATAGCTAAGGTCTTAACTCTTACTCTGGCCTACTGGTTAAGGTCTTAACTCTTACTCTGGCCTACTGGTTAAGGTTTTAACTCTTACTCTGGCCTAATAGCTAAGGTCTTAGACTCGTTCTATGGCCTACAGGTTAAAGTCTTAACCCTTACTCTGGCCTAATAGCTAAGGTCTTAGACTCGTACTCTGGCCTACTAGTTAAGGTCTTAACTCTTACTCTGGCCTAATAGCTAAGGTCTTAACTCTTACTCTGGCCTAATAGCTAAGGTCTTAACTCTTACTCTGGCCTAATAGCTAAGGTCTTAACTCTTACTCTGGCCTAATAGCTAAGGTCTTAGACTCGTACTTTGGCCTACTGGTTAAGGTCTTAACTCTTACTCTGGCCTACTGGTTAAGGTCTTAACTCTTACTCTGGCCTAATAGCTAAGGTCTTAGACTCGAACTCTGGCCTACTGGTTAAGGTCTTAACTCTTACTCTGGCCTACTGGTTAAGGTCTTAACTCTTACTCTGACCTAATAGCTAAGGTCTTAGACTAGTACTCTGGCCTAATGGTTAAGGTCTTAACTCGTACTCTGGCCTAATAGCTAAGGTCTTAACTCTTACTCTGGCCTAATGGTTAAGGTCTTAACTCTTCCTCTGGCCTACTGGTTAAGGTCTTAACTCTTACTCTGGCCTAATAGCTAAGGTCTTAACTCTTTCTCTGGCCTAATGGTTAAGGTCTTAGCTCTTACTCTGGCCTAATAGCTAAGGTCTTAGACTCTTACTCTGGCCTACTGGTTAAGGTCTGAACTCTTACTCTGGCCTAATAGCTAACGTCTTAGCTCTTAATCGGGCCTAATAGTTAAGGTCTTAACTCTTACTTTGGCCTAATAGCTAAGGTCTTAACCCTTACTCTGGCCTACTGGTTAAGGTCTTAACTCTTACTCTGGCCTAATAGCTAAGGTCTTAACTCTTACTCTTGCCTAATAGCTAAGGTCTTAGACTCGTACTCTGGCCTACTGGTTAAGGTCTTAACTCTTACTCTGGCCTACTGGTTAAGGTCTTAACTCTAACTCCGGTCTAATAGCTAAGGTCTTAGACTCGTACTCTGGCCTAATGGTTAAGGTCTTAGACTCGTACTCTGGCTTAATGGTTAAGGTCTTAACTCGTACTCTGGCCTAATAGCTAAGGTCTTAACTCTTACTCTGTCCTAATAGCTAAGGTCTTAGACTCATACTCTGGCCTACTGGTTAAGGTCTTAACTCTTACACTGGCCTACTGGTTAAGGTATTAACTCTCACTCTGGCCGAATAGCTAAGGTCTTAACTCTTACTCTGGCCTAATAGCTAAGGTCTTAGACTCGTACTATGGCCTACAGGTTAAGGTCTTAACTCTTACTCTGGCCTAATAGCTAAGAACTTAGACTCGTACTCTGGCCAACTGGTTAAGGTCTTAACTCTTACTCTGGCCTAATAGCTAAGGTCTTAGACTCGTACTCTGGCCTAATGGTTAAGGTCTTAACTCGTACTCTGGCTTAATGGTTAAGGTCTTAACTCTTACTCTGGCCTAATAGCTAAGGTCTTAACTCTTACTCTGGCCTAATAGCTAAGGTCTTAACTCTTACTCTGGCCTAATAGCTAAGGTCTTAGACTCGTACTCTGGCCTACTGGTTAAAGTCTTAACTCTTACTCTGGCCTCCTGGTTAAGGTCTTAACTCTTACTCTGGCCTAATAGCTAAGGTCTTAACTCTTACTCTGGCCTAATAGCTAAGGTCTTAACTCTTACTCTGGCCTACTGGTTAAGGTCTTAACTCTTACTCTGGCCTAATAGCTAAGGTCTTAGACTCGTACTCTGGCCTACCGGTTAAGGTCTTAACTCTTTCTCTGGCCTAACAGCTAAGGTCTTAACTCTTACTCTGGCCTAATAGCTAAGGTCTTAGACCCGTACTATGGCCTACTGGTTAAGTTCTTAACTCATACTATGGCCTACAGGTTAAGGTCTTAACTCTTACTCTGGCCTAATAGCTAAGGTCTTAACTCTTACTTTGGCCTAATAGCTAAGGTCTTAGACTCGTACTATGGCCTACAGGTTAAGGTCTTAACTCTTACTCTGGCCTACTGGTTAAGGTCTTAACTCTTACTCTGGCCTAATAGCTAAGGTCTTAGACTCGTTCTTTGGCCTACAGGTTAAGGTCTTAACCCTTACTCTGGCCTAATAGCTAAGGTCTTAGACTCGTACTCTGGCCTACTGGTTAAGGTCTTAACTCTTACTCTGGCCTAATAGCTAAGGTCTTAACTCTTACTCTGTCCTAATAGCTAAGGTCTTAACTCTTACTCTGGCCTAATAGCTAAGGTCTTAGACTCTTACTCTGGCCTAATGGTTAAGGTCTTAACTCTTACTCTGGCCTAATAGCTAAGGTCTTAACTCTTACTGTGGCCTAATAGCTAAGGTCTTAACTCTTACTCTGGCCTACTGGTTAAGGTCTTAACTCTTACTCTGGCCTAATAGCTAAGGTCTTATACTCGTACTCTGGCCTAATGGTTAAGGTCTTAACTCTTACTCTGGCCTACTGGTTAAGGTCTTAACTCTTACTCTGGCCTACTGGTTAAGGTCTTAACTCTTACTCTGGCCTAATAGCTAAGGTCTTATCTCTTACTCTTGCCTAATAGCTAAGGTCTTAGACTTGTACTATGGCCTACAGGTTAAGGTCTTAACTCTTACTCTGGCCTACTGGTTAAGGTCTTAACTCTTAATCTGGCCTAATAGCTAAGGTCTTAGACTCGTACTCTGGCCTACTGGTTGAGGTCTTAACTCTTACTCTGGCCTAATAGCTAAGATCTTAGGCTCGTACTCTGGCCTAATAGCTAAGGTCTTAGACTCTTCCTCTGGCCTACTGGTTAAGGTCTTAACTCTTACTCTGGCCTAATAGCTAAGGTCTTAACTCTTACTCTGGCCTAATGGTTAAGGTCTTAGCTCTTACTCTGGCCTAATAGCTAAGGTCTTAGACTCTTACTCTGGCCTACTGTTTAAGGTCTTAACTCTTACTCTGGCCTAATAGCTAACGTCTTAACTCTTAACTGGCCTAATAGCTAAGGTCTTAACTCTTACTCTGGCCTAATAGCTAAGGTCTTAGACTCGTACTCTAGCCTGCTGGTTAAGGTCTTAACTCTTACTCTGGCCTACTGGTTAAGGTCTTAACTCTAACTCCGGTCTAATAGCTAAGGTCTTAGACTCGTACTCTGGCCTAATGGTTAAGGTCTTAACTCGTACTCTGGCTTAATGGTTAAGGTCTTAACTCTTACTCTGGCCTAATAGCTAAGGTCTTAACTCTTACTCTGGCCTAATAGCTAAGGTCTTAACTCTTACTCTGGCCTAATAGCTAAGGTCTTAGACTTGTACTCTGGCCTACTGGTTAAAGTCTTAACTCTTTCTCTGGCCTCCTGGTTAAGGTCTTAACTCTTACTCTGGCCTAATAGCTAAGGTCTTAACTCTTACTCTGGCCTAATAGCTAAGGTCTTAACTCTTACTCTGGCCTACTGGTTAAGGTCTTAACTCTTACTCTGGCCTAATAGCTAAGGTCTTATACTCGTACTCTGGCCTACTGTTTAAGGTCTTAACTTTTTCTCTGGCCTAATAGCTAAGGTCTTAACTCTTACTCTGGCCTAATAGCTAAGGTCTTAGACACGTACTATGGCCTACTTGGTAAGTTCTTAACTCATACTATGGCCTAAAGGTTAAGGTCTTAACTCTTACTCTGGCCTAATAGCTAAGGTCTTAGACTCGTACTATGGCCTAATGGTTAAGGTCTTAACTCTTACTCTGGCCTACTGGTTAAGGTCTTAACTCTTACTCTGGCCTAATAGCTAAGGTCTTAACTCTTTCTCTGGCCTAATGGTTAAGGTCTTAGCTCTTACTCTGGCCTAATAGCTAAGGTCTTAGACTCTTACTCTGGCCTACTGGTTAAGGTCTGAACTCTTACTCTGGCCTAATAGCTAACGTCTTAGCTCTTAATCGGGCCTAATAGTTAAGGTCTTAACTCTTACTTTGGCCTAATAGCTAAGGTCTTAACCCTTACTCTGGCCTACTGGTTAAGGTCTTAACTCTTACTCTGGCCTAATAGCTAAGGTCTTAACTCTTACTCTTGCCTAATAGCTAAGGTCTTAGACTCGTACTCTGGCCTACTGGTTAAGGTCTTAACTCTTACTCTGGCCTACTGGTTAAGGTCTTAACTCTAACTCCGGTCTAATAGCTAAGGTCTTAGACTTGTACTCTGGCCTACTGGTTAAAGTCTTAACTCTTTCTCTGGCCTCCTGGTTAAGGTCTTAACTCTTACTCTGGCCTAATAGCTAAGGTCTTAACTCTTACTCTGGCCTAATAGCTAAGGTCTTAACTCTTACTCTGGCCTACTGGTTAAGGTCTTAACTCTTACTCTGGCCTGAAAGCTAAGGTCTTATACTCGTACTCTGGCCTACTGTTTAAGGTCTTAACTTTTTCTCTGGCCTAATAGCTAAGGTCTTAACTCTTACTCTGGCCTAATAGCTAAGGTCTTAGACACGTACTATGGCCTACTTGGTAAGTTCTTAACTCATACTATGGCCTAAAGGTTAAGGTCTTAACTCTTACTCTGGCCTAATAGCTAAGGTCTTAGACTCGTACTCTGGCCTACTGGTTAAGGTCTTAACTCTTACTCTGACCTAATAGCTAAGGTCTTAACTCTTACTCTGGCCTAATAGCTAAGGTCTTAGACTCGTACTCTGGCCTACTGGTTAAGGTCTTAACTCTTACACTGGCCTACTGGTTAAGGTCTTAACTCTCACTCTGGCCTAATAGCTAAGGTCTTAACTCTTACTCTGGCCTAATAGCTAAGGTCTTAGACTCGTACTATGGCCTACAGGTTAAGGTCTTAACTCTTACTCTGGCCTAATAACTAAGAACTTAGACTCGTATTCTGGCCAACTGGTTAAGGTCTTAACTCTTACTCTGGCCTAATAGCTAAGGTCTTAGACTCGTACTCTGGCCTAATGGTTAAGGTCTTAACTCGTACTCTGGCTTAATGGTTAAGGTCTTAACTCTTACTCTGGCCTAATAGCTAAGGTCTTAACTCTTACTCTGGCCTAATAGCTAAGGTCTTAGACTCGAACTCTGGCCTACTGGTTAAGGTCTTAACTCTTACTCTGGCCTACTGGTTAAGGTCTTAACTCTTACTCTGACCTAATAGCTAAGGTCTTAGACTCGTACTCTGGCCTAATGGTTAAGTTCTTAACTCGTACTCTGGCCTAATAGCTAAGGTCTTAACTCTTACTCTGGCCTAATGGTTAAGGTCTTAACTCTTCCTCTGGCCTACTGGTTAAGGTCTTAACTCTTACGCTGGCCTAATAGCTAAGGTCTTAACTCTTTCTCTGGCCTAATGGTTAAGGTCTTAGCTCTTACTCTGGCCTAATAGCTAAGGTCTTAGACTCTTACTCTGGCCTACTGGTTAAGGTCTGAACTCTTACTCTGGCCTAATAGCTAACGTCTTAGCTCTTAATCTGGCCTAATAGCTAAGGTCTTAACTCTTACTTTGGCCTAATAGCTAAGGTCTTAACCCTTACTCTGGCCTACTGGTTAAGGTCTTAACTCTTACTCTGGCCTAATAGCTAAGGTCTTAACTCTTACTCTTGCATAATAGCTAAGGTCTTAGACTCGTACTCTGGCCTACTGGTTAAGGTCTTAACTCTTACTCTGGCCTACTGGTTAAGGTCTTAACTCTTACTCTGGCCTAATAGCTAAGGTCTTAGACTCGAACTCTGGCCTACTGGTTAAGGTCTTAACTCTTACTCTGGCCTACTGGTTAAGGTCTTAACTCTTACTCTGACCTAATAGCTAAGGTCTTAGACTAGTACTCTGGCCTAATGGTTAAGGTCTTAACTCGTACTCTGGCCTACTGGTTAAGGTCTTAACTCTTACTCTGACCTAATAGCTAAGGTCTTAGACTCGTACTCTGGCCTAATGGTTAAGGTCTTAACTCGTACTCTGGCCTAATAGCTAAGGTCTTAACTCTTACTCTGGCCTAATGGTTAAGGTCTTAACTCTTACTCTGGCCTAATAGCTAAGGTCTTAACTCTTACTCTGGCCTAATAGCTAAGGTCTTAGACTCGTACTCTCGCCTACTGGTTAAGGTCTTAACTCTTACTCTGGCCTCCTGGTTAAGGTCTTAACTCTTACTCTGGCCTAATAGCTAAAGTCTTAACTCTTACTCTGGCCTAATAGCTAAGGTCTTAACTCTTACTCTGGCCTACTGGTTAAGGTCTTAACTCTTACTCTGGCCTAATAGCTAAGGTCTTAGACCCGTACTATGGCCTACTGGTTAAGTTCTTAACTCATACTATGGCCTACAGGTTAAGGTCTTAACTCTTACTCTGGCCTAATAGCTAAGGTCTTAACTCTTACTCTGGCCTAATAGCTAAGGTCTTAGACTCGTACTATGGCCTACAGGTTAAGGTCTTAACTCTTTCTCTGGCCTACTGGTTAAGGTCTTAACTCTTACTCTGGCCTAATAGCTAAGGTCTTAACTCTTACTCTGGCCTAATAGCTAAGGTCTTAGACCCGTACTATGGCCTACAGGTTAAGGTCTTAACTCTTACTCTGGCCTACTGGTTAAGGTTTTAACTCTTACTCTGGCCTAATAGCTAAGGTCTTAGACTCGTTCTATGGCCTACAGGTTAAAGTCTTAAACCTTACTCTGGCCTAATAGCTAAGGTCTTAGACTCGTACTCTGGCCTACTAGTTAAGGTCTTAACTCTTACTCTGGCCTAATAGCTAAGGTCTTAACTCTTACTCTGGCCTAATAGCTAAGGTCTTAACTCTTACTCTGGCCTAATAGCTAAGGTCTTAACTCTTACTCTGGACTAATAGCTAAGGTCTTAGACTCTTACTCTGGCCTAATGGTTAAGGTCTTAACTCTTACTCTGGCCTAATAGTTAAGGTCTTAGACCCGTACTATGGCCTACTGGTTAAGTTCTTAACTCATACTATGGCCTACAGGTTAAGGTCTTAACTCTTACTCTGGCCTAATAGCTAAGGTCTTAACTCTTACTCTGGCCTAATAGCTAAGGTCTTAGACTCGTACTATGGCCTACAGGTTAAGGTCTTAACTCTTACTCTGGCCTACTGGTTAAGGTCTTAACTCTTACTCTGGCCTAATAGCTAAGGTCTTAACTCTTACTCTGGCCTAATAGCTAAGGTCTTAGACCCGTACTATGGCCTACAGGTTAAGGTCTTAACTCTTACTCTGGCCTACTGGTTAAGGTTTTAACTCTTACTCTGGCCTAATAGCTAAGGTCTTAGACTCGTTCTATGGCCTACAGGTTAAAGTCTTAACCCTTACTCTGGCCTAATAGCTAAGGTCTTAGACTCGTACTCTGGCCTACTAGTTAAGGTCTTAACTCTTACTCTGGCCTAATAGCTAAGGTCTTAACTCTTACTCTGGCCTAATAGCTAAGGTCTTAACTCTTACTCTGGCCTAATAGCTAAGGTCTTAGACTCGTACTTTGGCCTACTGGTTAAGGTCTTAACTCTTACTCTGGCCTACTGGTTAAGGTCTTAACTCTTACTCTGGCCTAATAGCTAAGGTCTTAGACTCGAACTCTGGCCTACTGGTTAAGGTCTTAACTCTTACTCTGGCCTACTGGTTAAGGTCTTAACTCTTACTCTGACCTAATAGCTAAGGTCTTAGACTCGTACTCTGGCCTAATGGTTAAGGTCTTAACTCGTACTCTGGCCTAATAGCTAAGGTCTTAACTCTTACTCTGGCCTAATGGTTAAGGTCTTAACTCTTCCTCTGGCCTACTGGTTAAGGTCTTAACTCTTACTCTGGCCTAATAGCTAAGGTCTTAACTCTTTCTCTGGCCTAATGGTTAAGGTCTTAGCTCTTACTCTGGCCTAATAGCTAAGGTCTTAGACTCTTACTCTGGCCTACTGGTTAAGGTCTGAACTCTTACTCTGGCCTAATAGCTAACGTCTTAGCTCTTAATCGGGCCTAATAGTTAAGGTCTTAACTCTTACTTTGGCCTAATAGCTAAGGTCTTAACCCTTACTCTGGCCTACTGGTTAAGGTCTTAACTCTTACTCTGGCCTAATAGCTAAGGTCTTAACTCTTACTCTTGCCTAATAGCTAAGGTCTTAGACTCGTACTCTGGCCTACTGGTTAAGGTCTTAACTCTTACACTGGCCTACTGGTTAAGGTCTTAACTCTAACTCCGGTCTAATAGCTAAGGTCTTAGACTCGTACTCTGGCCTAATGGTTAAGGTCTTAACTCGTACTCTGGCTTAATGGTTAAGGTCTTAACTCTTACTCTGGCCTAATAGCTAAGGTCTTAAATCTTACTCTGGCCTAATAGCTAAGGTCTTAACTCTTACTCTGGCCTAATAGCTAAGGTCTTAGACTCGTACTCTGGCCTACTGGTTAAGGTCTTAACTCTTACTCTGGCCTCCTGGTTAAGGTCTTAACTCTTACACTGGCCTAATAGCTAACGTCTTAACTCTTACTCTGGCCTAATAGCTAAGGTCTTAACTCTTACTCTGGCCTAATAGCTAAGGTCTTAGACTCGTTCTATGGCCTACAGGTTAAAGTCTTAACCCTTACTCTGGCCTAATAGCTAAGGTCTTAGACTTGTACTCTGGCCTAACAGCTAAGGTCTTAGACTCGTACTATGGCCTACAGGTTAAGGTCTTAACTCTTATTCTAGCCTAATAGCTAAGGTCTTAACTCTTACTCTGGCCTAATGGCTAAGGTCTTAACTCTTACTCTGGCCTACTGGTTAAGGTCTTAACTCTTACTCTGGCCTAATACCTAAGGTCTTAACTCTTACTCTGGCCTAATAGCTAAGGTCTTAGACTCGTACTCTGGCCTACTGGTTAAGGTCTTAACTCTTACTCTGGCCTACTGGTTAAGGTCTTAACTCTTATTCTTGCCTAATAGCTAAGGTCTTAACTCTTACTCTGGCCTACTGGTTAAGGTCTTAACTCTTACTCTGGCCTACTGGTTAAGGTTTTAACTCTTACTCTGGCCTAATAGCTAAGGTCTTAGACTCGTTCTATGGCCTACAGGTTAAAGTCTTAACCCTTACTCTGGCCTAATAGCTAAGGTCTTAGACTCGTACTCTGGCCTACTAGTTAAGGTCTTAACTCTTACTCTGGCCTAATAGCTAAGGTCTTAACTCTTACTCTGGCCTAATAGCTAAGCTCTTAACTCTTACTCTGGCCTAATAGCTAAGGTCTTAACTCTTACTCTGGCCTAATAGCTAAGGTCTTAGACTCGTACTTTGGCCTACTGGTTAAGGTCTTAACTCTTACTCTGGCCTACTGGTTAAGGTCTTAACTCTTACTCTGGCCTAATAGCTAAGGTCTTAGACTCGAACTCTGGCCTACTGGTTAAGGTCTTAACTCTTACTCTGGCCTACTGGTTAAGGTCTTAACTCTTACTCTGACCTAATAGCTAAGGTCTTAGACTAGTACTCTGGCCTAATGGTTAAGGTCTTAACTCGTACTCTGGCCTAATAGCTAAGGTCTTAACTCTTACTCTGGCCTAATGGTTAAGGTCTTAACTCTTCCTCTGGCCTACTGGTTAAGGTCTTAACTCTTACTCTGGCCTAATAGCTAAGGTCTTAACTCTTTCTCTGGCCTAATGGTTAAGGTCTTAGCTCTTACTCTGGCCTAATAGCTAAGGTCTTAGACTCTTACTCTGGCCTACTGGTTAAGGTCTGAACTCTTACTCTGGCCTAATAGCTAACGTCTTAGCTCTTAATCGGGCCTAATAGTTAAGGTCTTAACTCTTACTTTGGCCTAATAGCTAAGGTCTTAACCCTTACTCTGGCCTACTGGTTAAGGTCTTAACTCTTACTCTGGCCTAATAGCTAAGGTCTTAACTCTTACTCTTGCCTAATAGCTAAGGTCTTAGACTCGTACTCTGGCCTACTGGTTAAGGTCTTAACTCTTACTCTGGCCTACTGGTTAAGGTCTTAACTCTAACTCCGGTCTAATAGCTAAGGTCTTAGACTCGTACTCTGGCCTAATGGTTAAGGTCTTAGACTCGTACTCTGGCTTAATGGTTAAGGTCTTAACTCGTACTCTGGCCTAATAGCTAAGGTCTTAACTCTTACTCTGTCCTAATAGCTAAGGTCTTAGACTCATACTCTGGCCTACTGGTTAAGGTCTTAACTCTTACACTGGCCTACCGGTTAAGGTATTAACTCTCACTCTGGCCGAATAGCTAAGGTCTTAACTCTTACTCTGGCCTAATAGCTAAGGTCTTAGACTCGTACTATGGCCTACAGGTTAAGGTCTTAACTCTTACTCTGGCCTAATAGCTAAGAACTTAGACTCGTACTCTGGCCAACTGGTTAAGGTCTTAACTCTTACTCTGGCCTAATAGCTAAGGTCTTAGACTCGTACTCTGGCCTAATGGTTAAGGTCTTAACTCGTACTCTGGCTTAATGGTTAAGGTCTTAACTCTTACTCTGGCCTAATAGCTAAGGTCTTAACTCTTACTCTGGCCTAATAGCTAAGGTCTTAACTCTTACTCTGGCCTAATAGCTAAGGTCTTAGACTCGTACTCTGGCCTACTGGTTAAAGTATTAACTCTTACTCTGGCCTCCTGGTTAAGGTCTTAACTCTTACTCTGGCCTAATAGCTAAGGTCTTAACTCTTACTCTGGCCTAATAGCTAAGGTCTTAACTCTTACTCTGGCCTACTGGTTAAGGTCTTAACTCTTACTCTGGCCTAATAGCTAAGGTCTTAGACTCGTACTCTGGCCTACCGGTTAAGGTCTTAACTCTTTCTCTGGCCTAACAGCTAAGGTCTTAACTCTTACTCTGGCCTAATAGCTAAGGTCTTAGACCCGTACTATGGCCTACTGGTTAAGTTCTTAACTCATACTATGGCCTACAGGTTAAGGTCTTAACTCTTACTCTGGCCTAATAGCTAAGGTCTTAACTCTTACTTTGGCCTAATAGCTAAGGTCTTAGACTCGTACTATGGCCTACAGGTTAAGGTCTTAACTCTTACTCTGGCCTACTGGTTAAGGTCTTAACTCTTACTCTGGCCTAATAGCTAAGGTCTTAGACTCGTTCTTTGGCCTACAGGTTAAGGTCTTAACCCTTACTCTGGCCTAATAGCTAAGGTCTTAGACTCGTACTCTGGCCTACTGGTTAAGGTCTTAACTCTTACTCTGGCCTAATAGCTAAGGTCTTAACTCTTACTCTGTCCTAATAGCTAAGGTCTTAACTCTTACTCTGGCCTAATAGCTAAGGTCTTAGACTCTTACTCTGGCCTAATGGTTAAGGTCTTAACTCTTACTCTGGCCTAATAGCTAAGGTCTTAACTCTTACTGTGGCCTAATAGCTAAGGTCTTAACTCTTACTCTGGCCTACTGGTTAAGGTCTTAACTCTTACTCTGGCCTAATAGCTAAGGTCTTATACTCGTACTCTGGCCTAATGGTTAAGGTCTTAACTCTTACTCTGGCCTACTGGTTAAGGTCTTAACTCTTACTCTGGCCTACTGGTTAAGGTCTTAACTCTTACTCTGGCCTAATAGCTAAGGTCTTATCTCTTACTCTTGCCTAATAGCTAAGGTCTTAGACTTGTACTATGGCCTACAGGTTAAGGTCTTAACTCTTACTCTGGCCTACTGGTTAAGGTCTTAACTCTTAATCTGGCCTAATAGCTAAGGTCTTAGACTCGTACTCTGGCCTACTGGTTGAGGTCTTAACTCTTACTCTGGCCTAATAGCTAAGATCTTAGGCTCGTACTCTGGCCTAATAGCTAAGGTCTTAGACTCTTCCTCTGGCCTACTGGTTAAGGTCTTAACTCTTACTCTGGCCTAATAGCTAAGGTCTTAACTCTTACTCTGGCCTAATGGTTAAGGTCTTAGCTCTTACTCTGGCCTAATAGCTAAGGTCTTAGACTCTTACTCTGGCCTACTGTTTAAGGTCTTAACTCTTACTCTGGCCTAATAGCTAACGTCTTAACTCTTAACTGGCCTAATAGCTAAGGTCTTAACTCTTACTCTGGCCTAATAGCTAAGGTCTTAGACTCGTACTCTAGCCTGCTGGTTAAGGTCTTAACTCTTACTCTGGCCTACTGGTTAAGGTCTTAACTCTAACTCCGGTCTAATAGCTAAGGTCTTAGACTCGTACTCTGGCCTAATGGTTAAGGTCTTAACTCGTACTCTGGCTTAATGGTTAAGGTCTTAACTCTTACTCTGGCCTAATAGCTAAGGTCTTAACTCTTACTCTGGCCTAATAGCTAAGGTCTTAACTCTTACTCTGGCCTAATAGCTAAGGTCTTAGACTTGTACTCTGGCCTACTGGTTAAAGTCTTAACTCTTTCTCTGGCCTCCTGGTTAAGGTCTTAACTCTTACTCTGGCCTAATAGCTAAGGTCTTAACTCTTACTCTGGCCTAATAGCTAAGGTCTTAACTCTTACTCTGGCCTACTGGTTAAGGTCTTAACTCTTACTCTGGCCTAATAGCTAAGGTCTTATACTCGTACTCTGGCCTACTGTTTAAGGTCTTAACTTTTTCTCTGGCCTAATAGCTAAGGTCTTAACTCTTACTCTGGCCTAATAGCTAAGGTCTTAGACACGTACTATGGCCTACTTGGTAAGTTCTTAACTCATACTATGGCCTAAAGGTTAAGGTCTTAACTCTTACTCTGGCCTAATAGCTAAGGTCTTAGACTCGTACTATGGCCTAATGGTTAAGGTCTTAACTCTTACTCTGGCCTACTGGTTAAGGTCTTAACTCTTACTCTGGCCTAATAGCTAAGGTCTTAACTCTTTCTCTGGCCTAATGGTTAAGGTCTTAGCTCTTACTCTGGCCTAATAGCTAAGGTCTTAGACTCTTACTCTGGCCTACTGGTTAAGGTCTGAACTCTTACTCTGGCCTAATAGCTAACGTCTTAGCTCTTAATCGGGCCTAATAGTTAAGGTCTTAACTCTTACTTTGGCCTAATAGCTAAGGTCTTAACCCTTACTCTGGCCTACTGGTTAAGGTCTTAACTCTTACTCTGGCCTAATAGCTAAGGTCTTAACTCTTACTCTTGCCTAATAGCTAAGGTCTTAGACTCGTACTCTGGCCTACTGGTTAAGGTCTTAACTCTTACTCTGGCCTACTGGTTAAGGTCTTAACTCTAACTCCGGTCTAATAGCTAAGGTCTTAGACTCGTACTCTGGCCTAATGGTTAAGGTCTTAACTCGTACTCTGGCTTAATGGTTAAGGTCTTAACTCTTACTCTGGCCTAATAGCTAAGGTCTTAAATCTTACTCTGGCCTAATAGCTAAGGTCTTAACTCTTACTCTGGCCTAATAGCTAAGGTCTTAGACTCGTACTCTGGCCTACTGGTTAAGGTCTTAACTCTTACTCTGGCCTCCTGGTTAAGGTCTTAACTCTTACTCTGGCCTAATAGCTAAAGTCTTAACTCTTACTCTGGCCTAATAGCTAAGGTCTTAACTCTTACTCTGGCCTACTGGTTAAGGTCCTAACTCTTACTCTGGCCTAATAGCTAAGAACTTAGACTCGTACTCTGGCCTACTGGTTAAGGTCTTAACTCTTACTCTGGCCTAATAGCTAAGGTCTTAGACTCATACTCTGGCCTACTGGTTAAGGTCTTAACTCTTACTCTGGCCTAATAGCTAAGGTCTTAGACTCATACTCTGGCCTACTGGTTAAGGTCTTAACTCTTACTCTGGCCTACAGGTTAAGGTCTTAACTCTTACTCCGGCCTAATAGCTAAGGTCTTAACTCTTACTCTGGCCTAATAGCTAAGGTCTTAGACTCGTACTATGGCCTACAGGTTAAGGTCTTAACTCTTACTCTGGCCTACTGGTTAAGGTCTTAACTCTTACTCTGGCCTAATAGCTAAGGTCTTAGACTCGTACTCTGGCCTACTAGTTAAGGTCTTAACTCTTACTCTGGCCTAATAGCTAAGGTCTTAACTCTTACTCTGGCCTAATAGCTAAGGTCTTAACTCTTACTCTGGCCTAATAGCTAAGGTCTTAGACTCGTACTATGGCCTACAGGTTCAGGTCTTAACTCTTACTCTGGCCTACTGGTTAAGGTCTTAACTCTTACTCTGGCCTAATAGCTAAGGTCTTAGACTCTTACTCTGGCCTAATGGTTAAGGTCTTAACTCTTACTCTGGCCTAATAGCTAAGGTCTTAACTCTTACTCTGGCCTAATAGCTAAGGTCTTAACTCTTACTCTGGCCTACTGGTTAAGGTCTTAACTCTTACTCTGGCCTAATAGCTAAGGTCTTCGACTCGTACTCTGGCCTAATGGTTAAGGTCTTAACTCTTACTCTGGCCTACTTGTTAAGGTCTTAACTCTTACTCTGGCCTACTGGTTAAGGTCTTAACTCTTACTCTGGCCTAATAGCTAAGGTCTTATCTCTTACTCTTGCCTAATAGCTAAGGTCTTAGACTCGTACTATGGCCTACAGGTTAAGGTCCTAACTCTTACTCTGGCCTACTGGTTAAGGTCTTAACTCTTACTCTGGCCTAATAGCTAAGGTCTTAGACTCGTACTCTGGCCTACTGGTTGAGGTCTTAACTCTTACTCTGGCCTAATAGCTAAGGTCTTAGACTCATACTCTGGCCTAATAGCTAAGGTCTTAGACTCGTACTCTGGCCTAATAGCTAAGGTCTTAGACTCGTACTATGGCCTACAGGTTAAGGTCTTAACTCTTATTCTGGCCTACTGGTTAAGGTCTTAACTCTTACTCTGGCCTAATAGCTAAGGTCTTATCTCTTACTCTTGCCTAATAGCTAAGGTCTTAACTCTTACTCTGGCCTACTGGTTAAGGTCTTAACTCTTACTCTGGCCTAATACCTAAGGTCTTAACTCTTACTCTGGCCTAATAGCTAAGGTCTTAGACTCGTACTCTGGCCTACTGGTTAAGGTCTTAACTCTTACTCTGGCCTACTGGTTAAGGTCTTAACTCTTACTCTGGCCTAATAGCTAAGGTCTTAGACTCGTACTCTGGCCTACTGGTTAAGGTCTTAACTCTTACTCTGGCCTACTGGTTAAGGTCTTAACTCTTACTCTGACCTATTAGCTTAAGGTCTTAGACTCGTACTCTGGACTAATGGTTAAGGTCTTAACTCGTACTCTGGCCTAATAGCTAAGGTCTTAACTCTTACTCTGGCCTAATGGTTAAGGTCTTAACTCTTCCTCTGGCCTACTGGTTAAGGTCTTAACTCTTACTCTGGCCTAATAGCTAAGGTCTTAACTCTTTCTCTGGCCTAATGGTTAAGGTCTTAGCTCTTACTCTGGCCTAATAGCTAAGGTCTTAGACTCTTACTCTGGCCTACTGGTTAAGGTCTGAACTCTTACTCTGGCCTAATAGCTAACGTCTTAGCTCTTAATCTGGCCTAATAGCTAAGGTCTTAACTCTTACTCTGGCCTAATGGCTAAGGTCTTAACCCTTACTCTGGCCTACTGGTTAAGGTCTTAACTCTTCCTCTGGCCTAATAGCTAAGGTCTTAACTCTTACTCTTGCCTAATAGCTAAGGTCTTAGACTCGTACTCTGGCCTACTGGTTAAGGTCTTAACTCTTACTCTGGCCTACTGGTTAAGGTCTTAACTCTTACTCTGGCCTAATAGCTAAGGTCTTAGACTCGTACTCTGGCCTACTGGTTAAGGTCTTAACTCTTACTCTGGCCTACTGGTTAAGGTCTTAACTCTTACTCTGACCTAATAGCTAAGGTCTTAGACTCGTACTCTGGCTTAATGGTTAAGGTCTTAACTCGTACTCTGGCCTAATAGCTAAGGTCTTAACTCTTACTCTGTCCTAATAGCTAAGGTCTTAGACTCGTACTCTGGCCTACCGGTTAAGGTCTTAACTCTTTCTCTGGCCTAACAGCTAAGGTCTTAACTCTTACTCTGGCCTAATAGCTAAGGTCTTAGACCCGTACTATGGCCTACTGGTTAAGTTCTTAACTCATACTATGGCCTACAGGTTAAGGTCTTAACTCTTACTCTGGCCTAATAGCTAAGGTCTTAACCCTTACTCTGGCCTAATAGCTAAGGTCTTAGACTCGTACTCTGGCCTACTGGTTAAGGTCTTAACTCTTACTCTGGCCTAATAGCTAAGGTCTTAACTCTTACTCTGGCCTAATAGCTAAGGTCTTAACTCTTACTCTGGCCTAATAGCTAAGGTCTTAGACTCTTACTCTGGCCTAATGGTTAAGGTCTTAACTCTTACTCTGGCCTAATAGCTAAGGTCTTAACTCTTACTGTGGCCTAATAGCTAAGGTCTTAACTCTTACTCTGGCCTACTGGTTAAGGTCTTAACTCTTACTCTGGCCTAATAGCTAAGGTCTTATACTCGTACTCTGGCCTAATGGTTAAGGTCTTAACTCTTACTCTGGCCTACTGGTTAAGGTCTTAACTCTTACTCTGGCCTACTGGTTAAGGTCTTAACTCTTACTCTGGCCTAATAGCTAAGGTCTTATCTCTTACTCTTGCCTAATAGCTAAGGTCTTAGACTTGTACTATGGCCTACAGGTTAAGGTCTTAACTCTTACTCTGGCCTACTGGTTAAGGTCTTAACTCTTAATCTGGCCTAATAGCTAAGGTCTTAGACTCGTACTCTGGCCTACTGGTTGAGGTCTTAACTCTTACTCTGGCCTAATAGCTAAGATCTTAGGCTCGTACTCTGGCCTAATAGCTAAGGTCTTAGACTCTTCCTCTGGCCTACTGGTTAAGGTCTTAACTCTTACTCTGGCCTAATAGCTAAGGTCTTAACTCTTACTCTGGCCTAATGGTTAAGGTCTTAGCTCTTACTCTGGCCTAATAGCTAAGGTCTTAGACTCTTACTCTGGCCTACTGTTTAAGGTCTTAACTCTTACTCTGGCCTAATAGCTAACGTCTTAACTCTTAACTGGCCTAATAGCTAAGGTCTTAACTCTTACTCTGGCCTAGTAGCTAAGGTCTTAGACTCGTACTCTAGCCTGCTGGTTAAGGTCTTAACTCTTACTCTGGCCTACTGGTTAAGGTCTTAACTCTAACTCCGGTCTAATAGCTAAGGTCTTAGACTCGTACTCTGGCCTAATGGTTAAGGTCTTAACTCGTACTCTGGCTTAATGGTTAAGGTCTTAACTCTTACTCTGGCCTAATAGCTAAGGTCTTAACTCTTACTCTGGCCTAATAGCTAAGGTCTTAACTCTTACTCTGGCCTACTGGTTAAGGTCTTAACTCTTACTCTGGCCTAATAGCTAAGGTCTTATACTCGTACTCTGGCCTACTGTTTAAGGTCTTAACTTTTTCTCTGGCCTAATAGCTAAGGTCTTAACTCTTACTCTGGCCTAATAGCTAAGGTCTTAGACACGTACTATGGCCTACTTGGTAAGTTCTTAACTCATACTATGGCCTAAAGGTTAAGGTCTTAACTCTTACTCTGGCCTAATAGCTAAGGTCTTAGACTAGTACTATGGCCTACAGGTTAAGGTCTTAACTCTTACTCTGGCCTACTGGTTAAGGTCTTAACTCTTACTCTGGCCTAATAGCTAAGGTCTTAACTCTTACTCTGGCCCAATAGCTAAGGTCTTAGACCCATACAATGGCCTACAGGTTAAGGTCTTAACTCTTACTCTGGCCTACTGGTTAAGGTCTTAACTCTTACTCTGGCCTAATAGCTAAGGTCTTAGACTCGTTCTATGGCCTACAGGTTAAGGTCTTAACCCTTACTCTGGCCTAATAGCTAAGGTCTTAGACTCGTACTCTGGCCTACTGGTTAAGGTCTTAACTCTTACTCTGGCCTAATAGCTAAGGTCTTAACTCTTACTCTGGCCTAATAGCTAAGGTCTTAGACTCTTACTCTGGCCTAATGGTTAAGGTCTTAACTCTTACTCTGGCCTAATAGCTAAGGTCTTAACTCTTACTCTGGCCTAATAGCTAAGGTCTTAACTCTTACTCTGGCCTACTGGTTAAGGTCTTAACTCTTACTCTGGCCTAATAGCTAAGGTCTTAGACTCATACTCTGGCCTAATGGTTAAGGTCTTAACTCTTACTCTGGCCTACTGGTTAAGGTCTTAACTCTTACTCTGGCCTAATAGCTAAGGTCTTATCTCTTACTCTTGCCTAATAGCTAAGGTCTTAGACTCGTACTATGGCCTACAGGTTAAGGTCTTAACTCTTACTCTGGCCTACTGGTTAAGGTCTTAACTCTTACTCTGGCCTAATAGCTAAGGTCTTAGACTCGTACTCTGGCCTACTGGTTGAGGTCTTAACTCTTACTCTGGCCTAATAGCTAAGGTCTTAGACTCGTACTCTGGCCTAATAGCTAAGGTCTTAGACTCTTCTTCTGGCCTACTGGTTAAGGTCTTAACTCTTACTCTGGCCTAATAGCTAACGTCTTAACTCTTACTCTGGCCTAATAGCTAAGGTCTTAACTCTTACTCTGGCCTAATGGCTAAGGTCTTAACTCTTACTCTGGCCTACTAGTTAAGGTCTTAACTCTTACTCTGGCCTAATAGCTAAGGTCTTAACTCTTACTCTGGCCTAATAGCTAAGGTCTTAGACTCGTACTCTGGCCTACTGGTTAAGGTCTTAACTCTTACTCTGGCCTACTGGTTGAGGTCTTAACTCTTACTCTGGCCTAATAGCTAAGGTCTTAGACTCGTACTCTGGCCTACTGGTTAAGGTCTTAACTCTTACTCTGGCCTACTGGTTAAGGTCTTAACTCTTACTCTGACCTAATAGCTAAGGTCTTAGACTCGTACTCTGGCCTAATGGATAAGGTCTTAACTCATACTCTGGCCTAATAGCTAAGGTCTTAACTCTTACTCTGGCCTAATTGCTAAGGTCTTAACTCTTACTCTGGCCTAATAGCTAAGGTCTTAGACTCGTACTCTGGCCTACTGGTTGAGGTCTTAACTCTAACACTGGCCTACTGGTTAAGGTCTTAACTCTCACTCTGGCCTAATATCTAGTCTTAACTCTTACTCTGGCCTAATAGCTAAGGTCTTAGACTCGTACTATGGCCTACTGGTTAAGGTCTTAACTCTTACTCTGGCCTAATAGCTAAGAACTTAGACTCACACTCTGGCCTACTGGTTAAGGTCTTAACTCTTACTCTGGCCTAATAGCTAAGGTCTTAACTCTTACTCTGGCCTAATAGCTAAGGTCTTAACTCTTACTCTGGCCTAATAGCTAAGGTCTTAACTCTTACTCTGGACTAATAGCTAAGGTCTTAGACTCTTACTCTGGCCTAATGGTTAAGGTCTTAACTCTTACTCTGGCCTAATAGCTAAGGTCTTAACTCTTACTCTGGCCTAATAGCTAAGGTCTTAACTCTTACTCTGGCCTACTGGTTAAGGTCTTAACTCTTACTCTGGCCTAATAGCTAAGGTCTTAGACTCGTACTCTGGGCTAATGGTTAAGGTCTTAACTCTTACTCTGGCCTACTTGTTAAGGTCTTAACTCTTACTCTGGCCTACTGGTTAAGGTCTTAACTCTTACTCTGGCCTAATAGCTAAGGTCTTATCTGTTACTCTTGCCTAATAGCTAAGGTCTTAGACTCGTACTATGGCCTACAGGTTAAGGTCTTAACTCTTACTCTGGCCTACTGGTTAAGGTCTTAACTCTTACTCTGGCCTAATAGCTAAGGTCTTAGACTCATACTCTGGCCTAATAGCTAAGGTCTTAGACTCGTACTCTGGCCTACTGGTTGAGGTCTTAACTCTTACTCTGGCCTAATAGCTAAGGTCTTAGACTCGTACTCTGGCCTAATAGCTAAGGTCTTAGACTCTTCTTCTGGCCTACTGGTTAAGGTCTTAACTCTTACTCTGGCCTAATAGCTAACGTCTTAACTCTCACTCTGGCCTAATAGCTAAGGTCTTAACTCTTACTCTGGCCTAATGGCTATGGTCTTAACTCTTACTCTGGCCTACTGGTTAAGGTCTTAACTCTTACTCTGGCCTAATAGCTAAGGTCTTAACTCTTACTCTGGCCTAATAGCTAAGGTCTTAGACTCGTACTCTGGCCTACTGGTTAAGGTCTTAACTCTTACTCTGGCCTACTGGTTAAGGTCTTAACTCTTACTCTGGCCTAATAGCTAAGGTCTTAGACTCGTACTCTGGCCTACTGGTTAAGGTCTTAACTCTTACTCTGGCCTACTGGTTAAGGTCTTAACTCTTACTCTGACCTAATAGCTAAGGTCTTAGACTCGTACTCTGGCCTAATGGATAAGGTCTTAACTCATACTCTGGCCTAATAGCTAAGGTCTTAACTCTTACTCTGGCCTAATAGCTAAGGTCTTAGACTCGTACTATGGCCTACAGGTTAAGGTCTTAACTCTTACTCTGGCCTAATAGCTAAGAACTTAGACTCACACTCTGGCCTACTGGTTAAGGTCTTAACTCTTACTCTGGCCTAATAGCTAAGGTCTTAACTCTTACTCTAGCCTAATAGCTAAGGTCTTAACTCTTACTCTGGCCTAATAGCTAAGGTCTTAACTCTTACTCTGGACTAATAGCTAAGGTCTTAGACTCTTACTCTGGCCTAATGGTTAAGGTCTTAACTCTTACTCTGGCCTAATAGCTAAGGTCTTAACTCTTACTCTGGCCTAATAGCTAAGGTCTTAACTCTTACTCTGGCCTACTGGTTAAGGTCTTAACTCTTACTCTGGCCTAATAGCTAAGGTCTTAGACTCGTACTCTGGCCTAATGGTTAAGGTCTTAACTCTTACTCTGGCCTACTTGTTAAGGTCTTAACTCTTACTCTGGCCTACTGGTTAAGGTCTTAACTCTTACTCTGGCCTAATAGCTAAGGTCTTAGACTCGTTCTATGGCCTACAGGTTAAGGTCTTAACCCTTACTCTGGCCTAATAGCTACGGTCTTAACTCTTACTCTGGCCTAATAGCTAAGGTCTTAACTCTTACTCTGGCCTAATAGCTAAGGTCTTAACTCTTACACTGGCCTAATAGCTAAGGTCTTAACTCTTACTCTGGACTAATAGCTAAGGTCTTAGACTCTTACTCTGGCCTAATGGTTATGGTCTTACATCTTATTCTGGCCTAATTGCTAAGGTCTTAACTCTTACTCTGGCCTAATAGCTAAGGTCTTAACTCTTACTCTGGCCTAATGGCTAAGGTCTTAACTCTTACTCTGGCCTACTGGTTAAGGTCTTAACTCTTACTCTGGCCTAATAGCTAAGGTCTTAACTCTTACTCTGGCCTAATAGCTAAGGTCTTAGACTCGTACTCTGGCCTACTGGTTAAGGTCTTAACTCTTACTCTGGCCTACTGGTTAAGGTCTTAACTCTTACTCTGGCCTAATAGCTAAGGTCTTAGACTCGTACTCTGGCCTACTGGTTAAGGTCTTAATTCTTACTCTGGCCTACTGGTTAAGGTCTTAACTCTTACTCTGACCTAATAGCTAAGGTCTTAGACTCGTACTCTGGCCTAATGGTTAAGGTCTTAACTCTTACTCTGGCCTACTGGTTAAGGTCTTAACTCTAACTCCGGTCTAATAGCTAAGGTCTTAGACTCGTACTCTGGCCTACAGTTTAAGGTCTTAGACTCGTACTCTGGCCTAATGGTTAAGGTCTTAACTCTTACTCTGGCCTAATAGCTAAGGTCTTAACTCTTACTCTGGCCTACTGGTTAAGGTCTTAACTCTTACTCTGGCCTAATAGCTAAGGTCTTAGACTCGTACGCTGGCCTAATAGTTAAGGTCTTAACTCTTACTCTGGCCTAATAGCTAAGGTCTTAAACTCGTACTCTGGCCTACTGGTTAAGGTCTTAACTCTTACTCTGGCCTGATAGCTAAGGTCTTAACTCTTACTCTGGCCTAATAGCTAAGGTCTTAGACTCGTACTCTGGCCTACTGGTTAAGGTCTTAACTCTTACTCTGGCCTACTGGTTAAGGTCTTAACTCTTACTCTGGCCTAATAGCTAAGGTCTTAGACTCATACTCTGGCCTACTGGTTAAGGTCTTAACTCTTACTCTGGCCTACTGGTTAAGGTCTTAACTCTTACTCTGACCTAATAGCTAAGGTCTTAGACTCGTACTCTGGCCTAATGGATAAGGTCTTAACTCATACTCTGGCCTAATAGCTAAGGTCTTAACTCTTACTCTGGCCTAATTGCTAAGGTCTTAACTCTTACTCTGGCCTAATAGCTAAGGTCTTAGACTCGTACTCTGGCCTACTGGTTGAGGTCTTAACTCTTACACTGGCCTACTGGTTAAGGTCTTAACTCTCACTCTGGCCTAATATCTAGTCTTAACTCTTACTCTGGCCTAATAGCTAAGGTCTTAGACTCGTACTATGGCCTACAGGTTAAGGTCTTAACTCTTACTCTGGCCTAATAGCTAAGAACTTAGACTCACACTCTGGCCTACTGGTTAAGGTCTTAACTCTTACTCTGGCCTAATAGCTAAGGTCTTAACTCTTACTCTGGCCTAATAGCTAAGGTCTTAACTCTTACTCTGGCCTAATAGCTAAGGTCTTAACTCTTACTCTGGACTAATAGCTAAGGTCTTAGACTCTTACTCTGGCCTAATGGTTAAGGTCTTAACTCTTACTCTGGCCTAATAGCTAAGGTCTTAACTCTTACTCTGGCCTAATAGCTAAGGTCTTAACTCTTACTCTGGCCTACTGGTTAAGGTCTTAACTCTTACTCTGGCCTAATAGCTAAGGTCTTAGACTCGTACTCTGGCCTAATGGTTAAGGTCTTAACTCTTACTCTGGCCTACTTGTTAAGGTCTTAACTCTTACTCTGGCCTACTGGTTAAGGTCTTAACTCTTACTCTGGCCTAATAGCTAAGGTCTTATCTCTTACTCTTGCCTAATAGCTAAGGTCTTAGACTCGTACTATGGCCTACAGGTTAAGGTCTTAACTCTTACTCTGGCCTACTGGTTAAGGTCTTAACTCTTACTCTGGCCTAATGGCTAAGGTCTTAGACTCATACTCTGGCCTAATAGCTAAGGTCTTAGACTCGTACTCTGGCCTACTGGTTGAGGTCTTAACTCTTACTCTGGCCTAATAGCTAAGGTCTTAGACTCGTACTCTGGCCTAATAGCTAAGGTCTTAGACTCTTCTTCTGGCCTACTGGTTAAGGTCTTAACTCTTACTCTGGCCTAATAGCTAACGTCTTAACTCTCACTCTGGCCTAATAGCTAAGGTCTTAACTCTTACACTGGCCTAATGGCTATGGTCTTAACTCTTACTCTGGCCTACTGGTTAAGGTCTTAACTCTTACTCTGGCCTAATAGCTAAGGTCTTAACTCTTACTCTGGCCTAATAGATAAGGTCTTAGACTCGTACTCTGGCCTACTGGTTAAGGTCTTAACTCTTACTCTGGCCTACTGGTTAAGGTCTTAACTCTTACTCTGGCCTAATAGCTAAGGTCTTAGACTCGTACTCTGGCCTACTGGTTAAGGTCTTAACTCTTACTCTGGCCTACTGGTTAAGGTCTTAACTCTTACTCTGACCTAATAGCTAAGGTCTTAGACTCGTACTCTGGCCTAATGGATAAGGTCTTAACTCATACTCTGGCCTAATAGCTATGGTCTTAACTCTTACTCTGGCCTAATAGCTAGGGTCTTAGACTCGTACTATGGCCTACAGGTTAAGGTCTTAACTCTTACTCTGGCCTAATAGCTAAGAACTTAGACTCACACTCTGGCCTACTGGTTAAGGTCTTAACTCTTACTCTGGCCTAATAGCTAAGGTCTTAACTCTTACTCTGGCCTAATAGCTAAGGTCTTAACTCTTACTCTGGCCTAATAGCTAAGGTCTTAACTCTTACTCTGGACTAATAGCTAAGGTCTTAGACTCTTACTCTGGCCTAATGGTTAAGGTCTTAAATCTTACTCTGGCCTAATAGCTAAGGTCTTAACTCTTACTCTGGCCTAATAGCTAAGGTCTTAACTCTTACTCTGGCCTACTGGTTAAGGTCTTAACTCTTACTCTGGCCTAATAGCTAAGGTCTTAGACTCGTACTCTGGCCTAACGGTTAAGGTCTTAACTCTTACTCTGGCCTACTGGTTAAGGTCTTAACTCTTACTCTGGCCTAATAGCTAAGGTCTTTTCTCTTACTCTTGCCTAATAGCTAAGGTCTTAGACTCGTACTATGGCCTACAGGTTAAAGTCTTAACTCTTACTCTGGCCTACTGGTTAAGGTCTTAACTCTTACTCTGGCCTAATAGCTAAGGTCTTAGACTCGTTCTATGGCCTACAGGTTAAGGTCTTAACCCTTACTCTGGCCTAATAGCTAAGGTCTTAACTCTTACTCTGGCCTAATAGCTAAGGTCTTAACTCTTACTCTGGCCTAATAGCT
The DNA here is from genome assembly GCF_964204655.1 of Triturus cristatus. Classification (NCBI taxonomy): domain Eukaryota; kingdom Metazoa; phylum Chordata; class Amphibia; order Caudata; family Salamandridae; genus Triturus; species Triturus cristatus. Next base: position 545,833,112 of record NC_140592.1, read on the forward strand.
AAGGTCTTAACTCTTACTCTGGCCCAATAGCTAAGGTCTTAACTCTTACTCTGGACTAATAGCTAAGGTCTTAGACTCTTACTCTGGCCTAATGGTTAAGGTCTTAAATCTTATTCTGGCCTAATAGCTAAGGTCTTAACTATTACTCTGGCCTAATAGCTAAGGTCTTAACTCTTAATCTGGCCTAATGGCTAAGGTCTTAACTCTTACTCTGGCCTACTGGTTAAGGTCTTAACTCTTACTCTGGCCTAATAGCTAAGGTCTTAACTCTTACTCTGGCCTAATAGCTAAGGTCTTAGACTCGTACTCTGGCCTACTGGTTAAGGTCTTAACTCTTACTCTGGCCTACTGGTTAAGGTCTTAACTCTTACTCTGGCCTAATAGCTAAGGTCTTAGACTCGTACTCTGGCCTACTGGTTAAGGTCTTAATTCTTACTCTGGCCTACTGGTTAAGGTCTTAACTCTTACTCTGACCTAATAGCTAAGGTCTTAGACTCGTACTCTGGCCTAATGGTTAAGGTCTTAACTCGTACTCTGGCCTAATAGCTAAGGTCTTAACTCTTACTCTGGCCTAATGGTTAAGGTCTTAACTCTTCCTCTGGGCTACTGGTTAAGGTCTTAACTCTTACTCTGGCCTAATAGCTAAGGTCTTAACTCTTTCTCTGGCCTAATGGTTAAGGTCTTAGCTCTTACTCTTGCCTAATAGCTAAGGTCTTAGACTCGTACTCTGGCCTACTGGTTAAGGTCTTAACTCTTACTCTGGCCTAATAGCTAAGGTCTTAACTCTTACTCTGGCCTAATAGCTAAGGTCTTAGACCCGTACAATGGCCTACAGGTTAAGGTCTTAACTCTTACTCTGGCCTACTGGTTAAGGTCTTAACTCTTACTCTGGCCTAATAGCTAAGGTCTTAGACTCGTACTCTGGCCTACTGGTTAAGGTCTTAACTCTTACTCTGGCCTAATAGCTAAGGTCTTAGACTCGTACTCTGGCCTACTGGTTGAGGTCTTAACTCTTACTCTGGCCTAATAGCTAAGGTCTTAGACTCGTACTCTGGCCTAATAGCTAAGGTCTTATACTCTTCTTCTGGCCTACTGGTTAAGGTCTTAACTCTTACTCTGGCCTAATAGCTAACGTCTTAACTCTTACTCTGGCCTAATAGCTAAGGTCTTAACTCTTACTCTGGCCTAATGGCTAAGGTCTTAACTCTTACTCTGGCCTACTGGTTAAGGTCTTAACTCTTACTCTGGCCTAATAGCTAAGGTCTTAACTCTTACTCTGGCCTAATAGCTAAGGTCTTAGACTCGTACTCTGGCCTACTGGTTAAGGTCTTAATTCTTACTCTGGCCTACTGGTTAAGGTCTTAACTCTTACTCTGGCCTAATAGCTAAGGTCTTAGACTCGTACTCTGGCCTACTGGTTAAGGTCTTAACTCTTACTCTGGCCTACTGGTTAAGGTCTTAACTCTTACTCTGACCTAATAGCTAAGGTCTTAGACTCGTACTCTGGCCTAATGGATAAGGTCTTAACTCATACTCTGGCCTAATAGCTAAGGTCTTAACTCTTACTCTGGCCTAATTGCTAAGGTCTTAACTCTTACTCTGGCCTAATGGTTAAGGTCTTAACTCTTACTCTGGCCTAATAGCTAACGTCTTAACTCTCACTCTGGCCTAATAGCTAAGGTCTTAACTCTTACTCTGGCCTAATGGCTATGGTCTTAACTCTTACTCTGGCCTACTGGTTAAGGTCTTAACTCTTACTCTGGCCTAATAGCTAAGGTCTTAACTCTTACTCTGGCCTAATAGCTAAGGTCTTAGACTCGTACTCTGGCCTACTGGTTAAGGTCTTAACTCTTACTCTGGTCTACTGGTTAAGGTCTTAACTCTTACTCTGGCCTAATAGCTAAGGTCTTAGACTCGTACTCTGGCCTACTGGTTAAGGTCTTAACTCTTACTCTGGCCTACTGGTTAAGGTCTTAACTCTTACTCTGACCTAATAGCTAAGGTCTTAGACTCGTACTCTGGCCTAATGGATAAGGTCTTAACTCATACTCTGGCCTAATAGCTAAGGTCTTAACTCTTACTCTGGCCTAATAGCTAAGGTCTTAGACTCGTACTATGGCCTACAGGTTAAGGTCTTAACTCTTACTCTGGCCTAATAGCTAAGAACTTAGACTCACACTCTGGCCTACTGGTTAAGGTCTTAACTCTTACTCTGGCCTAATAGCTAAGGTCTTAACTCTTACTCTGGCCTAATAGCTAAGGTCTTAACTCTTACTCTGGACTAATAGCTAAGGTCTTAGACTCTTACTCTGGCCTAATGGTTAAGGTCTTAACTCTTACTCTGGCCTAATAGCTAAGGTCTTAACTCTTACTCTGGCCTAATAGCTAAGGTCTTAACTCTTACTCTGGCCTACTGGTTAAGGTCTTAACTCTTACTCTGGCCTAATAGCTAAGGTCTTAGACTCGTACTCTGGCCTAATGGTTAAGGTCTTAACTCTTACTCTTGCCTACTTGTTAAGGTCTTAACTCTTACTCTGGCCTACTGGTTAAGGTCTTAACTCTTACTCTGGGCTAATAGCTAAGGTCTTTTCTCTTACTCTTGCCTAATAGCTAAGGTCTTAGACTTGTACTATGGCCCACAGGTTAAGGTCTTAACTCTTACTCTGGCCTACTGGTTAAGGTCTTAACTCTTACTCTGGCCTAATAGCTAAGGTCTTAGACTCGTTCTATGGCCTACAGGTTAAGGTCTTAACCCTTACTCTGGCCTAATAGCTAAGGTCTTAACTCTTACTCTGGCCTAATAGCTAAGGTCTTAACTCTTACTCTGGACTAATAGCTAAGGTCTTAACTCTTACTCTGGACTAATAGCTAAGGTCTTAGACTCTTACTCTGGCCTAATGGTTAAGGTCTTACATCTTATTCTGGCCTAATAGCTAAGGTCTTAACTCTTACTCTGGCCTAATAGCTAAGGTCTTAACTCTTACTCTGGCCTAATGGCTAAGGTCTTAACTCTTACTCTGGCCTACTGGTTAAGGTCTTAACTCTTACTCTGGCCTAATAGCTAAGGTCTTAACTCTTACTCTGGCCTAATAGCTAAGGTCTTAGACTCGTACTCTGGCCTACTGGTTAAGGTCTTAACTCTTACTCTGGCCTACTGGTTAAGGTCTTAACTCTTACTCTGGCCTAATAGCTAAGGTCTTAGACTCGTACTCTGGCCTACTGGTTAAGGTCTTAATTCTTACTCTGGCCTACTGGTTAAGGTCTTAACTCTTACTCTGACCTAATAGCTAAGGTCTTAGACTCGTACTCTGGCCTAATGGTTAAGGTCTTAACTCGTACTCTGGCCTAATAGCTAAGGTCTTAACTCTTACTCTGGCCTAATGGTTAAGGTCTCAACTCTTCCTCTGGGCTACTGGTTAAGGTCTTAACTCTTACTCCGGCCTAATAGCTAAGGTCTTAACTCTTTCTCTGGCCTAATGGTTAAGGTCTTAGCTCTTACTCTTGCCTAATAGCTAAGGTCTTAGACTCGTACTCTGGCCTACTGGTTAAGGTCTTAACTCTTACTCTGGCCTACTGGTTAAGGTCTTAACTCTTACTCTGGCCTAATAGCTAAGGTCTTAGACTCGTACTCTGGCCTCCTGGTTAAGGTCTTAACACTTACTCTGGCCTACTGGTTAAGGTCTTAACTCTTACTCTGACCTAATAGCTAAGGTCTTAGACTCGTACTCTGGCTTAATGGTTAAGGTCTTAACTCCTACTCTGGCCTAATAGCTAAGGTCTTAACTCTTACTCTGGCCTAATAGCTAAGGTCTTAGACTCGTACTCTGGCCTACTGGTTAAGGTCTTAACTCTTACACTGGCCTACTGGTTAAGGTCTTAACTCTCACTCTGGCCTAATAGCTAAGGTCTTAACTCTTACTCTGGCCTAATAGCTAAGGTCTTAGACTCGTACTATGGCCTACAGGTTAAGGTCTTAACTCTTACTCTGGCCTAATAACTAAGAACTTAGACTCGTATTCTGGCCAACTGGTTAAGGTCTTAACTCTTACTCTGGCCTAATAGCTAAGGTCTTAGACTCGTACTCTGGCCTAATGGTTAAGGTCTTAACTCGTACTCTGGCTTAATGGTTAAGGTCTTAACTCTTACTCTGGCCTAATAGCTAAGGTCTTAACTCTTACTCTGGCCTAATAGCTAAGGTCTTAACTCTTACTCTGGCCTAATAGCTAAGGTCTTAGACTCGTACTCTGGCCTAATAGCTAAGGTCTTATACTCTTCTTCTGGCCTACTGGTTAAGGTCTTAACTCTTACTCTGGCCTAATAGCTAAGGTCTTAACTCTTACTCTGGCCTAATAGCTAAGGTCTTAACTCTTAATCTGGCCTAATGGCTAAGGTCTTAACTCTTACTCTGGCCTACTGGTTAAGGTCTTAACTCTTACTCTGGCCTAATAGCTAAGGTCTTAACTCTTACTCTGGCCTAATAGCTAAGGTCTTAGACTCGTACTCTGGCCTACTGGTTAAGGTCTTAACTCTTACTCTGGCCTACTGGTTAAGGTCTTAACTCTTACTCTGGCCTAATAGCTAAGGTCTTAGACTCGTACTCTGGCCTACTGGTTAAGGTCTTAATTCTTACTCTGGCCTACTGGTTAAGGTCTTAACTCTTACTCTGACCTAATAGCTAAGGTCTTAGACTCGTACTCTGGCCTAATGGTTAAGGTCTTAACTCGTACTCTGGCCTAATAGCTAAGGTCTTAACTCTTACTCTGGCCTAATGGTTAAGGTCTTAACTCTTCCTCTGGGCTACTGGTTAAGGTCTTAACTCTTACTCTGGCCTAATAGCTAAGGTCTTAACTCTTTCTCTGGCCTAATGGTTAAGGTCTTAGCTCTTACTCTTGCCTAATAGCTAAGGTCTTAGACTCGTACTCTGGCCTACTGGTTAAGGTCTTAACTCTTACTCTGGCCTAATAGCTAAGGTCTTAACTCTTACTCTGGCCTAATAGCTAAGGTCTTAGACCCGTACAATGGCCTACAGGTTAAGGTCTTAACTCTTACTCTGGCCTACTGGTTAAGGTCTTAACTCTTACTCTGGCCTAATAGCTAAGGTCTTAGACTCGTACTCTGGCCTACTGGTTAAGGTCTTAACTCTTACTCTGGCCTAATAGCTAAGGTCTTAGACTCGTACTCTGGCCTACTGGTTGAGGTCTTAACTCTTACTCTGGCCTAATAGCTAAGGTCTTAGACTCGTACTCTGGCCTAATAGCTAAGGTCTTATACTCTTCTTCTGGCCTACTGGTTAAGGTCTTAACTCTTACTCTGGCCTAATAGCTAACGTCTTAACTCTTACTCTGGCCTAATAGCTAAGGTCTTAACTCTTACTCTGGCCTAATGGCTAAGGTCTTAACTCTTACTCTGGCCTACTGGTTAAGGTCTTAACTCTTACTCTGGCCTAATAGCTAAGGTCTTAACTCTTACTCTGGCCTAATAGCTAAGGTCTTAGACTCGTACTCTGGCCTACTGGTTAAGGTCTTAATTCTTACTCTGGCCTACTGGTTAAGGTCTTAACTCTTACTCTGGCCTAATAGCTAAGGTCTTAGACTCGTACTCTGGCCTACTGGTTAAGGTCTTAACTCTTACTCTGGCCTACTGGTTAAGGTCTTAACTCTTACTCTGACCTAATAGCTAAGGTCTTAGACTCGTACTCTGGCCTAATGGATAAGGTCTTAACTCATACTCTGGCCTAATAGCTAAGGTCTTAACTCTTACTCTGGCCTAATTGCTAAGGTCTTAACTCTTACTCTGGCCTAATGGTTAAGGTCTTAACTCTTACTCTGGCCTAATAGCTAACGTCTTAACTCTCACTCTGGCCTAATAGCTAAGGTCTTAACTCTTACTCTGGCCTAATGGCTATGGTCTTAACTCTTACTCTGGCCTACTGGTTAAGGTCTTAACTCTTACTCTGGCCTAATAGCTAAGGTCTTAACTCTTACTCTGGCCTAATAGCTAAGGTCTTAGACTCGTACTCTGGCCTACTGGTTAAGGTCTTAACTCTTACTCTGGTCTACTGGTTAAGGTCTTAACTCTTACTCTGGCCTAATAGCTAAGGTCTTAGACTCGTACTCTGGCCTACTGGTTAAGGTCTTAACTCTTACTCTGGCCTACTGGTTAAGGTCTTAACTCTTACTCTGACCTAATAGCTAAGGTCTTAGACTCGTACTCTGGCCTAATGGATAAGGTCTTAACTCATACTCTGGCCTAATAGCTAAGGTCTTAACTCTTACTCTGGCCTAATAGCTAAGGTCTTAGACTCGTACTATGGCCTACAGGTTAAGGTCTTAACTCTTACTCTGGCCTAATAGCTAAGAACTTAGACTCACACTCTGGCCTACTGGTTAAGGTCTTAACTCTTACTCTGGCCTAATAGCTAAGGTCTTAACTCTTACTCTGGCCTAATAGCTAAGGTCTTAACTCTTACTCTGGACTAATAGCTAAGGTCTTAGACTCTTACTCTGGCCTAATGGTTAAGGTCTTAACTCTTACTCTGGCCTAATAGCTAAGGTCTTAACTCTTACTCTGGCCTAATAGCTAAGGTCTTAACTCTTACTCTGGCCTACTGGTTAAGGTCTTAACTCTTACTCTGGCCTAATAGCTAAGGTCTTAGACTCGTACTCTGGCCTAATGGTTAAGGTCTTAACTCTTACTCTTGCCTACTTGTTAAGGTCTTAACTCTTACTCTGGCCTACTGGTTAAGGTCTTAACTCTTACTCTGGGCTAATAGCTAAGGTCTTAGACTTGTACTATGGCCCACAGGTTAAGGTCTTAACTCTTACTCTGGCCTACTGGTTAAGGTCTTAACTCTTACTCTGGCCTAATAGCTAAGGTCTTAGACTCGTTCTATGGCCTACAGGTTAAGGTCTTAACCCTTACTCTGGCCTAATAGCTAAGGTCTTAACTCTTACTCTGGCCTAATAGCTAAGGTCTTAACTCTTACTCTGGACTAATAGCTAAGGTCTTAACTCTTACTCTGGACTAATAGCTAAGGTCTTAGACTCTTACTCTGGCCTAATGGTTAAGGTCTTACATCTTATTCTGGCCTAATAGCTAAGGTCTTAACTCTTACTCTGGCCTAATAGCTAAGGTCTTAACTCTTACTCTGGCCTAATGGCTAAGGTCTTAACTCTTACTCTGGCCTACTGGTTAAGGTCTTAACTCTTACTCTGGCCTAATAGCTAAGGTCTTAACTCTTACTCTGGCCTAATAGCTAAGGTCTTAGACTCGTACTCTGGCCTACTGGTTAAGGTCTTAACTCTTACTCTGGCCTACTGGTTAAGGTCTTAACTCTTACTCTGGCCTAATAGCTAAGGTCTTAGACTCGTACTCTGGCCTACTGGTTAAGGTCTTAATTCTTACTCTGGCCTACTGGTTAAGGTCTTAACTCTTACTCTGACCTAATAGCTAAGGTCTTAGACTCGTACTCTGGCCTAATGGTTAAGGTCTTAACTCGTACTCTGGCCTAATAGCTAAGGTCTTAACTCTTACTCTGGCCTAATGGTTAAGGTCTCAACTCTTCCTCTGGGCTACTGGTTAAGGTCTTAACTCTTACTCCGGCCTAATAGCTAAGGTCTTAACTCTTTCTCTGGCCTAATGGTTAAGGTCTTAGCTCTTACTCTTGCCTAATAGCTAAGGTCTTAGACTCGTACTCTGGCCTACTGGTTAAGGTCTTAACTCTTACTCTGGCCTACTGGTTAAGGTCTTAACTCTTACTCTGGCCTAATAGCTAAGGTCTTAGACTCGTACTCTGGCCTACTGGTTAAGGTCTTAACACTTACTCTGGCCTACTGGTTAAGGTCTTAACTCTTACTCTGACCTAATAGCTAAGGTCTTAGACTCGTACTCTGGCTTAATGGTTAAGGTCTTAACTCCTACTCTGGCCTAATAGCTAAGGTCTTAACTCTTACTCTGGCCTAATAGCTAAGGTCTTAGACTCGTACTCTGGCCTACTGGTTAAGGTCTTAACTCTTACACTGGCCTACTGGTTAAGGTCTTAACTCTCACTCTGGCCTAATAGCTAAGGTCTTAACTCTTACTCTGGCCTAATAGCTAAGGTCTTAGACTCGTACTATGGCCTACAGGTTAAGGTCTTAACTCTTACTCTGGCCTAATAACTAAGAACTTAGACTCGTATTCTGGCCAACTGGTTAAGGTCTTAACTCTTACTCTGGCCTAATAGCTAAGGTCTTAGACTCGTACTCTGGCCTAATGGTTAAGGTCTTAACTCGTACTCTGGCTTAATGGTTAAGGTCTTAACTCTTACTCTGGCCTAATAGCTAAGGTCTTAACTCTTACTCTGGCCTAATAGCTAAGGTCTTAACTCTTACTCTGGCCTAATAGCTAAGGTCTTAGACTCGTACTCTGGCCTAATAGCTAAGGTCTTATACTCTTCTTCTGGCCTACTGGTTAAGGTCTTAACTCTTACTCTGGCCTAATAGCTAACGTCTTAACTCTTACTCTGGCCTAATAGCTAAGGTCTTAACTCTTACTCTGGCCTAATGGCTAAGGTCTTAACTCTTACTCTGGCCTACTGGTTAAGGTCTTAACTCTTACTCTGGCCTAATAGCTAAGGTCTTAACTCTTACTCTGGCCTAATAGCTAAGGTCTTAGACTCGTACTCTGGCCTACTGGTTAAGGTCTTAATTCTTACTCTGGCCTACTGGTTAAGGTCTTAACTCTTACTCTGGCCTAATAGCTAAGGTCTTAGACTCGTACTCTGGCCTACTGGTTAAGGTCTTAACTCTTACTCTGGCCTACTGGTTAAGGTCTTAACTCTTACTCTGACCTAATAGCTAAGGTCTTAGACTCGTACTCTGGCCTAATGGATAAGGTCTTAACTCATACTCTGGCCTAATAGCTAAGGTCTTAACTCTTACTCTGGCCTAATTGCTAAGGTCTTAACTCTTACTCTGGCCTAATGGTTAAGGTCTTAACTCTTACTCTGGCCTAATAGCTAACGTCTTAACTCTCACTCTGGCCTAATAGCTAAGGTCTTAACTCTTACTCTGGCCTAATGGCTATGGTCTTAACTCTTACTCTGGCCTACTGGTTAAGGTCTTAACTCTTACTCTGGCCTAATAGCTAAGGTCTTAACTCTTACTCTGGCCTAATAGCTAAGGTCTTAGACTCGTACTCTGGCCTACTGGTTAAGGTCTTAACTCTTACTCTGGTCTACTGGTTAAGGTCTTAACTCTTACTCTGGCCTAATAGCTAAGGTCTTAGACTCGTACTCTGGCCTACTGGTTAAGGTCTTAACTCTTACTCTGGCCTACTGGTTAAGGTCTTAACTCTTACTCTGACCTAATAGCTAAGGTCTTAGACTCGTACTCTGGCCTAATGGATAAGGTCTTAACTCATACTCTGGCCTAATAGCTAAGGTCTTAACTCTTACTCTGGCCTAATAGCTAAGGTCTTAGACTCGTACTATGGCCTACAGGTTAAGGTCTTAACTCTTACTCTGGCCTAATAGCTAAGAACTTAGACTCACACTCTGGCCTACTGGTTAAGGTCTTAACTCTTACTCTGGCCTAATAGCTAAGGTCTTAACTCTTACTCTGGCCTAATAGCTAAGGTCTTAACTCTTACTCTGGACTAATAGCTAAGGTCTTAGACTCTTACTCTGGCCTAATGGTTAAGGTCTTAACTCTTACTCTGGCCTAATAGCTAAGGTCTTAACTCTTACTCTGGCCTAATAGCTAAGGTCTTAACTCTTACTCTGGCCTACTGGTTAAGGTCTTAACTCTTACTCTGGCCTAATAGCTAAGGTCTTAGACTCGTACTCTGGCCTAATGGTTAAGGTCTTAACTCTTACTCTTGCCTACTTGTTAAGGTCTTAACTCTTACTCTGGCCTACTGGTTAAGGTCTTAACTCTTACTCTGGGCTAATAGCTAAGGTCTTTTCTCTTACTCTTGCCTAATAGCTAAGGTCTTAGACTTGTACTATGGCCCACAGGTTAAGGTCTTAACTCTTACTCTGGCCTACTGGTTAAGGTCTTAACTCTTACTCTGGCCTAATAGCTAAGGTCTTAGACTCGTTCTATGGCCTACAGGTTAAGGTCTTAACCCTTACTCTGGCCTAATAGCTAAGGTCTTAACTCTTACTCTGGCCTAATAGCTAAGGTCTTAACTCTTACTCTGGACTAATAGCTAAGGTCTTAACTCTTACTCTGGACTAATAGCTAAGGTCTTAGACTCTTACTCTGGCCTAATGGTTAAGGTCTTACATCTTATTCTGGCCTAATAGCTAAGGTCTTAACTCTTACTCTGGCCTAATAGCTAAGGTCTTAACTCTTACTCTGGCCTAATGGCTAAGGTCTTAACTCTTACTCTGGCCTACTGGTTAAGGTCTTAACTCTTACTCTGGCCTAATAGCTAAGGTCTTAACTCTTACTCTGGCCTAATAGCTAAGGTCTTAGACTCGTACTCTGGCCTACTGGTTAAGGTCTTAACTCTTACTCTGGCCTACTGGTTAAGGTCTTAACTCTTACTCTGGCCTAATAGCTAAGGTCTTAGACTCGTACTCTGGCCTACTGGTTAAGGTCTTAATTCTTACTCTGGCCTACTGGTTAAGGTCTTAACTCTTACTCTGACCTAATAGCTAAGGTCTTAGACTCGTACTCTGGCCTAATGGTTAAGGTCTTAACTCGTACTCTGGCCTAATAGCTAAGGTCTTAACTCTTACTCTGGCCTAATGGTTAAGGTCTCAACTCTTCCTCTGGGCTACTGGTTAAGGTCTTAACTCTTACTCCGGCCTAATAGCTAAGGTCTTAACTCTTTCTCTGGCCTAATGGTTAAGGTCTTAGCTCTTACTCTTGCCTAATAGCTAAGGTCTTAGACTCGTACTCTGGCCTACTGGTTAAGGTCTTAACTCTTACTCTGGCCTACTGGTTAAGGTCTTAACTCTTACTCTGGCCTAATAGCTAAGGTCTTAGACTCGTACTCTGGCCTACTGGTTAAGGTCTTAACACTTACTCTGGCCTACTGGTTAAGGTCTTAACTCTTACTCTGACCTAATAGCTAAGGTCTTAGACTCGTACTCTGGCTTAATGGTTAAGGTCTTAACTCCTACTCTGGCCTAATAGCTAAGGTCTTAACTCTTACTCTGGCCTAATAGCTAAGGTCTTAGACTCGTACTCTGGCCTACTGGTTAAGGTCTTAACTCTTACACTGGCCTACTGGTTAAGGTCTTAACTCTCACTCTGGCCTAATAGCTAAGGTCTTAACTCTTACTCTGGCCTAATAGCTAAGGTCTTAGACTCGTACTATGGCCTACAGGTTAAGGTCTTAACTCTTACTCTGGCCTAATAACTAAGAACTTAGACTCGTATTCTGGCCAACTGGTTAAGGTCTTAACTCTTACTCTGGCCTAATAGCTAAGGTCTTAGACTCGTACTCTGGCCTAATGGTTAAGGTCTTAACTCGTACTCTGGCTTAATGGTTAAGGTCTTAACTCTTACTCTGGCCTAATAGCTAAGGTCTTAACTCTTACTCTGGCCTAATAGCTAAGGTCTTAACTCTTACTCTGGCCTAATAGCTAAGGTCTTAGACTCGTACTCTGGCCTACTGGTTAAAGTCTTAACTCTTACTCTGGCCTCCTGGTTAAGGTCTTAACTCTTACTCTGGCCTAATAGCTAAGGTCTTAACTCTTACTCTGGCCTAATAGCTAAGGTCTTAACTCTTACTCTGGCCTACTGGTTAAGGTCTTAACTCTTACTCTGGCCTAAAAGCTAAGGTCTTAGACTCGTACTCTGGCCTACTGGTTAAGGTCTTAACTATATTTCTCTGGCCTAATAGCTAAGGTCTTAACTCTTACTCTGGCCTAATAGCTAAGGTCTTAGACCCGTACTATGGCCTACTGGTTAAGTTCTTAACTCATACTATGGCCTATATGTTAAGGTCTTAACTCTTACTCTGGCCTAATAGCTAAGGTCTTAACTCTTACTTTGGCCTAATAGCTAAGGTCTTAGACTCGTACTATGGCCTACAGGTTAAGGTCTTAACTCTTACTCTGGCCTAATAGCTAAGGTCTTAACTCTTACTCTGGCCTAATAGCTAAGGTCTTAGACCCGTACAATGGCCTACAGGTTAAGGTCTTAACTCTTACTCCGGCCTTCTGGTTAAGGTCTTAACTCTTACTCTGGCCTAATAGCTAAGGTCTTAGTCTCGTTCTATGGCCTACAGGTTAAGGTCTTAACCCTTACTCTGGCCTAATAGCTAAGGTCTTAGACTCGTACTCTGGCCTACTGGTTAAGGTCTTAACTCTTACTCTGGCCTAATAGCTAAGGTCTTAACTCTTACTCTGTCCTAATAGCTAAGGTCTTAACTCTTACTCTGGCCTAATAGCTAAGGTCTTAACTCTTACTCTGGCCTAATAGCTAAGGTCTTAGACTCTTACTCTGGCCTAATGGTTAAGGTCTTAACTCTTACTCTGGCCTAATAGCTAAGGTCTTAATTCTTACTCTGGCCTAATAGCTAAGGTCTTAGCTCTTACTCTGGCCTACTGGTTAAGGTCTTAACTCTTACTCTGGCCTAATAGCTAAGGTCTTATACTCGTACTCTGGCCTAATGGTTAAGGTCTTAACTCTTACTCTGGCCTACTGGTTAAGGTCTTAACTCTTACTCTGGCCTACTGGTTAAGGTCTTAACTCTTACTCTGGCCTAATAGCTAAGGTCTTATCTCTTACTCTTGCCTAATAGCTAAGGTCTTAGACTCGTACTATGGCCTACAGGTTAAGGTCTTAACTCTTACTCTGGCCTACTGGTTAAGGTCTTAACTCTTACTCTGGCCTAATAGCTAAGGTCTTAGACTCGTACTCTGGCCTACTGGTTGAGGTCTTAACTCTTACTCTGGCCTAATAGCTAAGGTCTTAGACTCGTACTCTGGCCTAATAGCTAAGGTCTTAGACTCTTCCTCTGGCCTACTGGTTAAGGTCTTAACTCTTACTCTGGCCTAATAGCTAAGGTCTTAACTCTTACTCTGGCCTAATGGTTAAGGTCTTAGCTCTTACTCTGGCCTAATAGCTAAGGTCTTAGACTCTTACTCTGGCCTACTGTTTAAGGTCTTAACTCTTACACTGGCCTAATAGCTAATGTCTTAACTCTTACTCTGGCCTAATAGCTAAGGTCTTAACTCTTACTCTGGCCTAATGGCTAAGGTCTTAACTCTTACTCTGGCCTACTGGTTAAGGTCGTAACTCTTACTCTGGCCTAATAGCTAAGGTCTTAACTCTTACTCTGGCCTAATAGCTAAGGTCTTAGACTCGTACTCTGGCCTACTGGTTAAGGTCTTAACTCTTACTCTGGCATACTGGTTAAGGTCTTAACTCTTACTCTGGCCTAATAGCTAAGATCTTAGATTCGTACTCTGGCCTACTGGTTAAGGTCTTAACTCTTACTCTGGCCTATTGGTTAAGGTCTTAACTCTTACTCTGACCTAATAGCTAAGGTCTTAGACTCGTAGTCTGGCCTAATGGTTAAGGTCTTAACTCGTACTCTGGCCTAATAGCTAAGGTCTTAACTCTTACTCTGGCCTAATGGTTAAGGTCTTAACTCGTACTCTGGCCTACTGGTTAAGGTCTTAACTCTTACTCTGGCCTAATAGCTAAGGTCTTAACTCTTTCTCTGGCCTAATGGTTAAGGTCTTAGCTCTTACTCTGGCCTAATAGCTAAGGTCTTAGACTCTTACTCTGGCCTACTGGTTAAGGTCTGAACTCTTACTCTGGCCTAATAGCTAACGTCTTAACTCTTAATCTGGCCTAATAGCTAAGGTCTTAACTCTTACTCTGGCCTAATGGCTAAGGTCTTAACCCTTACTCTGGCCTACTGGTTAAGGTCTTAACTCTTACTCTGGCCTAATAGCTAAGGTCTTAACTCTTACTCTTGCCTAATAGCTACGGTCTTAGACTCGTACTCTGGCCTACTGGTTAAGGTCTTACCTCTTACTCTGGCCTACTGGTTAAGGTCTTAACTCTTACTCTGGCCTAATAGCTAAGGTCTTAGACTAATACTCTGGCCTACTGGTTAAGGTCTTAACTCTTACTCTGGCCTACTGGTTAAGGTCTTAACTCTTACTCTGACCTAATAGCTAAGGTCTTAGACTCGTACTCTGGCTTAATGGTTAAGGTCTTAACTCGTACTCTGGCCTAATAGCTAAGGTCTTAACTCTTACTCTTGCCTAATAGCTACGGTCTTAGACTCGTACTCTGGCCTACTGGTTAAGGTCTTACCTCTTACTCTGGCCTACTGGTTAAGGTCTTAACTCTTACTCTGGCCTAATAGCTAAGGTCTTAGACTAATACTCTGGCCTACTGGTTAAGGTCTTAACTCTTACTCTGGCCTACTGGTTAAGGTCTTAACTCTTACTCTGGCCTAATAGCTAAGGTCTTAGACTCGTACTCTGGCCTACTGGTTAAGGTCTTAACTCTTACTCTGGCCTAATAGCTAAGGTCTTAGACTCGTACTCTGGCCTACTGGTTGAGGTCTTAACTCTTACTCTGGCCTAATAGCTAAGGTCTTAGACTCGTACTCTGGCCTAATAGCTAAGGTCTTATACTCTTCTTCTGGCCTACTGGTTAAGGTCTTAACTCTTACTCTGGCCTAATAGCTAACGTCTTAACTCTTACTCTGGCCTAATAGCTAAGGTCTTAACTCTTACTCTGGCCTAATGGCTAAGGTCTTAACTCTTACTCTGGCCTACTGGTTAAGGTCTTAACACTTACTCTGGCCTAATAGCTAAGGTCTTAACTCTTACTCTGGCCTAATAGCTAAGGTCTTAGACTCGTACTCTGGCCTACTGGTTAAGGTCTTAATTCTTACTCTGGCCTACTGGTTAAGGTCTTAACTCTTACTCTGGCCTAATAGCTAAGGTCTTAGACTCGTACTCTGGCCTACTGGTTAAGGTCTTAACTCTTACTCTGGCCTACTGGTTAAGGTCTTAACTCTTACTCTGACCTAATAGCTAAGGTCTTAGACTCGTACTCTGGCCTAATGGATAAGGTCTTAACTCATACTCTGGCCTAATAGCTAAGGTCTTAACTCTTACTCTGGCCTAATTGCTAAGGTCTTAACTCTTACTCTGGCCTAATGGTTAAGGTCTTAACTCTTACTCTGGCCTAATAGCTAACGTCTTAACTCTCACTCTGGCCTAATAGCTAAGGTCTTAACTCTTACTCTGGCCTAATGGCTATGGTCTTAACTCTTACTCTGGCCTACTGGTTAAGGTCTTAACTCTTACTCTGGCCTAATAGCTAAGGTCTTAACTCTTACTCTGGCCTAATAGCTAAGGTCTTAGACTCGTACTCTGGCCTACTGGTTAAGGTCTTAACTCTTACTCTGGTCTACTGGTTAAGGTCTTAACTCTTACTCTGGCCTAATAGCTAAGGTCTTAGACTCGTACTCTGGCCTACTGGTTAAGGTCTTAACTCTTACTCTGGCCTACTGGTTAAGGTCTTAACTCTTACTCTGACCTAATAGCTAAGGTCTTAGACTCGTACTCTGGCCTAATGGATAAGGTCTTAACTCATACTCTGGCCTAATAGCTAAGGTCTTAACTCTTACTCTGGCCTAATAGCTAAGGTCTTAGACTCGTACTATGGCCTACAGGTTAAGGTCTTAACTCTTACTCTGGCCTAATAGCTAAGAACTTAGACTCACACTCTGGCCTACTGGTTAAGGTCTTAACTCTTACTCTGGCCTAATAGCTAAGGTCTTAACTCTTACTCTGGCCTAATAGCTAAGGTCTTAACTCTTACTCTGGACTAATAGCTAAGGTCTTAGACTCTTACTCTGGCCTAATGGTTAAGGTCTTAACTCTTACTCTGGCCTAATAGCTAAGGTCTTAACTCTTACTCTGGCCTAATAGCTAAGGTCTTAACTCTTACTCTGGCCTACTGGTTAAGGTCTTAACTCTTACTCTGGCCTAATAGCTAAGGTCTTAGACTCGTACTCTGGCCTAATGGTTAAGGTCTTAACTCTTACTCTTGCCTACTTGTTAAGGTCTTAACTCTTACTCTGGCCTACTGGTTAAGGTCTTAACTCTTACTCTGGGCTAATAGCTAAGGTCTTTTCTCTTACTCTTGCCTAATAGCTAAGGTCTTAGACTTGTACTATGGCCCACAGGTTAAGGTCTTAACTCTTACTCTGGCCTACTGGTTAAGGTCTTAACTCTTACTCTGGCCTAATAGCTAAGGTCTTAGACTCGTTCTATGGCCTACAGGTTAAGGTCTTAACCCTTACTCTGGCCTAATAGCTAAGGTCTTAACTCTTACTCTGGCCTAATAGCTAAGGTCTTAACTCTTACTCTGGACTAATAGCTAAGGTCTTAACTCTTACTCTGGACTAATAGCTAAGGTCTTAGACTCTTACTCTGGCCTAATGGTTAAGGTCTTACATCTTATTCTGGCCTAATAGCTAAGGTCTTAACTCTTACTCTGGCCTAATAGCTAAGGTCTTAACTCTTACTCTGGCCTAATGGCTAAGGTCTTAACTCTTACTCTGGCCTACTGGTTAAGGTCTTAACTCTTACTCTGGCCTAATAGCTAAGGTCTTAACTCTTACTCTGGCCTAATAGCTAAGGTCTTAGACTCGTACTCTGGCCTACTGGTTAAGGTCTTAACTCTTACTCTGGCCTACTGGTTAAGGTCTTAACTCTTACTCTGGCCTAATAGCTAAGGTCTTAGACTCGTACTCTGGCCTACTGGTTAAGGTCTTAATTCTTACTCTGGCCTACTGGTTAAGGTCTTAACTCTTACTCTGACCTAATAGCTAAGGTCTTAGACTCGTACTCTGGCCTAATGGTTAAGGTCTTAACTCGTACTCTGGCCTAATAGCTAAGGTCTTAACTCTTACTCTGGCCTAATGGTTAAGGTCTCAACTCTTCCTCTGGGCTACTGGTTAAGGTCTTAACTCTTACTCCGGCCTAATAGCTAAGGTCTTAACTCTTTCTCTGGCCTAATGGTTAAGGTCTTAGCTCTTACTCTTGCCTAATAGCTAAGGTCTTAGACTCGTACTCTGGCCTACTGGTTAAGGTCTTAACTCTTACTCTGGCCTACTGGTTAAGGTCTTAACTCTTACTCTGGCCTAATAGCTAAGGTCTTAGACTCGTACTCTGGCCTACTGGTTAAGGTCTTAACACTTACTCTGGCCTACTGGTTAAGGTCTTAACTCTTACTCTGACCTAATAGCTAAGGTCTTAGACTCGTACTCTGGCTTAATGGTTAAGGTCTTAACTCCTACTCTGGCCTAATAGCTAAGGTCTTAACTCTTACTCTGGCCTAATAGCTAAGGTCTTAGACTCGTACTCTGGCCTACTGGTTAAGGTCTTAACTCTTACACTGGCCTACTGGTTAAGGTCTTAACTCTCACTCTGGCCTAATAGCTAAGGTCTTAACTCTTACTCTGGCCTAATAGCTAAGGTCTTAGACTCGTACTATGGCCTACAGGTTAAGGTCTTAACTCTTACTCTGGCCTAATAACTAAGAACTTAGACTCGTATTCTGGCCAACTGGTTAAGGTCTTAACTCTTACTCTGGCCTAATAGCTAAGGTCTTAGACTCGTACTCTGGCCTAATGGTTAAGGTCTTAACTCGTACTCTGGCTTAATGGTTAAGGTCTTAACTCTTACTCTGGCCTAATAGCTAAGGTCTTAACTCTTACTCTGGCCTAATAGCTAAGGTCTTAACTCTTACTCTGGCCTAATAGCTAAGGTCTTAGACTCGTACTCTGGCCTAATAGCTAAGGTCTTATACTCTTCTTCTGGCCTACTGGTTAAGGTCTTAACTCTTACTCTGGCCTAATAGCTAACGTCTTAACTCTTACTCTGGCCTAATAGCTAAGGTCTTAACTCTTACTCTGGCCTAATGGCTAAGGTCTTAACTCTTACTCTGGCCTACTGGTTAAGGTCTTAACTCTTACTCTGGCCTAATAGCTAAGGTCTTAACTCTTACTCTGGCCTAATAGCTAAGGTCTTAGACTCGTACTCTGGCCTACTGGTTAAGGTCTTAATTCTTACTCTGGCCTACTGGTTAAGGTCTTAACTCTTACTCTGGCCTAATAGCTAAGGTCTTAGACTCGTACTCTGGCCTACTGGTTAAGGTCTTAACTCTTACTCTGGCCTACTGGTTAAGGTCTTAACTCTTACTCTGACCTAATAGCTAAGGTCTTAGACTCGTACTCTGGCCTAATGGATAAGGTCTTAACTCATACTCTGGCCTAATAGCTAAGGTCTTAACTCTTACTCTGGCCTAATTGCTAAGGTCTTAACTCTTACTCTGGCCTAATGGTTAAGGTCTTAACTCTTACTCTGGCCTAATAGCTAACGTCTTAACTCTCACTCTGGCCTAATAGCTAAGGTCTTAACTCTTACTCTGGCCTAATGGCTATGGTCTTAACTCTTACTCTGGCCTACTGGTTAAGGTCTTAACTCTTACTCTGGCCTAATAGCTAAGGTCTTAACTCTTACTCTGGCCTAATAGCTAAGGTCTTAGACTCGTACTCTGGCCTACTGGTTAAGGTCTTAACTCTTACTCTGGTCTACTGGTTAAGGTCTTAACTCTTACTCTGGCCTAATAGCTAAGGTCTTAGACTCGTACTCTGGCCTACTGGTTAAGGTCTTAACTCTTACTCTGGCCTACTGGTTAAGGTCTTAACTCTTACTCTGACCTAATAGCTAAGGTCTTAGACTCGTACTCTGGCCTAATGGATAAGGTCTTAACTCATACTCTGGCCTAATAGCTAAGGTCTTAACTCTTACTCTGGCCTAATAGCTAAGGTCTTAGACTCGTACTATGGCCTACAGGTTAAGGTCTTAACTCTTACTCTGGCCTAATAGCTAAGAACTTAGACTCACACTCTGGCCTACTGGTTAAGGTCTTAACTCTTACTCTGGCCTAATAGCTAAGGTCTTAACTCTTACTCTGGCCTAATAGCTAAGGTCTTAACTCTTACTCTGGACTAATAGCTAAGGTCTTAGACTCTTACTCTGGCCTAATGGTTAAGGTCTTAACTCTTACTCTGGCCTAATAGCTAAGGTCTTAACTCTTACTCTGGCCTAATAGCTAAGGTCTTAACTCTTACTCTGGCCTACTGGTTAAGGTCTTAACTCTTACTCTGGCCTAATAGCTAAGGTCTTAGACTCGTACTCTGGCCTAATGGTTAAGGTCTTAACTCTTACTCTTGCCTACTTGTTAAGGTCTTAACTCTTACTCTGGCCTACTGGTTAAGGTCTTAACTCTTACTCTGGGCTAATAGCTAAGGTCTTTTCTCTTACTCTTGCCTAATAGCTAAGGTCTTAGACTTGTACTATGGCCCACAGGTTAAGGTCTTAACTCTTACTCTGGCCTACTGGTTAAGGTCTTAACTCTTACTCTGGCCTAATAGCTAAGGTCTTAGACTCGTTCTATGGCCTACAGGTTAAGGTCTTAACCCTTACTCTGGCCTAATAGCTAAGGTCTTAACTCTTACTCTGGCCTAATAGCTAAGGTCTTAACTCTTACTCTGGACTAATAGCTAAGGTCTTAACTCTTACTCTGGACTAATAGCTAAGGTCTTAGACTCTTACTCTGGCCTAATGGTTAAGGTCTTACATCTTATTCTGGCCTAATAGCTAAGGTCTTAACTCTTACTCTGGCCTAATAGCTAAGGTCTTAACTCTTACTCTGGCCTAATGGCTAAGGTCTTAACTCTTACTCTGGCCTACTGGTTAAGGTCTTAACTCTTACTCTGGCCTAATAGCTAAGAACTTAGACTCACACTCTGGCCTACTGGTTAAGGTCTTAACTCTTACTCTGGCCTAATAGCTAAGGTCTTAACTCTTACTCTGGCCTAATAGCTAAGGTCTTAACTCTTACTCTGGACTAATAGCTAAGGTCTTAGACTCTTACTCTGGCCTAATGGTTAAGGTCTTAACTCTTACTCTGGCCTAATAGCTAAGGTCTTAACTCTTACTCTGGCCTAATAGCTAAGGTCTTAACTCTTACTCTGGCCTACTGGTTAAGGTCTTAACTCTTACTCTGGCCTAATAGCTAAGGTCTTAGACTCGTACTCTGGCCTAATGGTTAAGGTCTTAACTCTTACTCTTGCCTACTTGTTAAGGTCTTAACTCTTACTCTGGCCTACTGGTTAAGGTCTTAACTCTTACTCTGGGCTAATAGCTAAGGTCTTTTCTCTTACTCTTGCCTAATAGCTAAGGTCTTAGACTTGTACTATGGCCCACAGGTTAAGGTCTTAACTCTTACTCTGGCCTACTGGTTAAGGTCTTAACTCTTACTCTGGCCTAATAGCTAAGGTCTTAGACTCGTTCTATGGCCTACAGGTTAAGGTCTTAACCCTTACTCTGGCCTAATAGCTAAGGTCTTAACTCTTACTCTGGCCTAATAGCTAAGGTCTTAACTCTTACTCTGGACTAATAGCTAAGGTCTTAACTCTTACTCTGGACTAATAGCTAAGGTCTTAGACTCTTACTCTGGCCTAATGGTTAAGGTCTTACATCTTATTCTGGCCTAATAGCTAAGGTCTTAACTCTTACTCTGGCCTAATAGCTAAGGTCTTAACTCTTACTCTGGCCTAATGGCTAAGGTCTTAACTCTTACTCTGGCCTACTGGTTAAGGTCTTAACTCTTACTCTGGCCTAATAGCTAAGGTCTTAACTCTTACTCTGGCCTAATAGCTAAGGTCTTAGACTCGTACTCTGGCCTACTGGTTAAGGTCTTAACTCTTACTCTGGCCTACTGGTTAAGGTCTTAACTCTTACTCTGGCCTAATAGCTAAGGTCTTAGACTCGTACTCTGGCCTACTGGTTAAGGTCTTAATTCTTACTCTGGCCTACTGGTTAAGGTCTTAACTCTTACTCTGACCTAATAGCTAAGGTCTTAGACTCGTACTCTGGCCTAATGGTTAAGGTCTTAACTCGTACTCTGGCCTAATAGCTAAGGTCTTAACTCTTACTCTGGCCTAATGGTTAAGGTCTCAACTCTTCCTCTGGGCTACTGGTTAAGGTCTTAACTCTTACTCCGGCCTAATAGCTAAGGTCTTAACTCTTTCTCTGGCCTAATGGTTAAGGTCTTAGCTCTTACTCTTGCCTAATAGCTAAGGTCTTAGACTCGTACTCTGGCCTACTGGTTAAGGTCTTAACTCTTACTCTGGCCTACTGGTTAAGGTCTTAACTCTTACTCTGGCCTAATAGCTAAGGTCTTAGACTCGTACTCTGGCCTACTGGTTAAGGTCTTAACACTTACTCTGGCCTACTGGTTAAGGTCTTAACTCTTACTCTGACCTAATAGCTAAGGTCTTAGACTCGTACTCTGGCTTAATGGTTAAGGTCTTAACTCCTACTCTGGCCTAATAGCTAAGGTCTTAACTCTTACTCTGGCCTAATAGCTAAGGTCTTAGACTCGTACTCTGGCCTACTGGTTAAGGTCTTAACTCTTACACTGGCCTACTGGTTAAGGTCTTAACTCTCACTCTGGCCTAATAGCTAAGGTCTTAACTCTTACTCTGGCCTAATAGCTAAGGTCTTAGACTCGTACTATGGCCTACAGGTTAAGGTCTTAACTCTTACTCTGGCCTAATAACTAAGAACTTAGACTCGTATTCTGGCCAACTGGTTAAGGTCTTAACTCTTACTCTGGCCTAATAGCTAAGGTCTTAGACTCGTACTCTGGCCTAATGGTTAAGGTCTTAACTCGTACTCTGGCTTAATGGTTAAGGTCTTAACTCTTACTCTGGCCTAATAGCTAAGGTCTTAACTCTTACTCTGGCCTAATAGCTAAGGTCTTAACTCTTACTCTGGCCTAATAGCTAAGGTCTTAGACTCGTACTCTGGCCTAATAGCTAAGGTCTTATACTCTTCTTCTGGCCTACTGGTTAAGGTCTTAACTCTTACTCTGGCCTAATAGCTAACGTCTTAACTCTTACTCTGGCCTAATAGCTAAGGTCTTAACTCTTACTCTGGCCTAATGGCTAAGGTCTTAACTCTTACTCTGGCCTACTGGTTAAGGTCTTAACTCTTACTCTGGCCTAATAGCTAAGGTCTTAACTCTTACTCTGGCCTAATAGCTAAGGTCTTAGACTCGTACTCTGGCCTACTGGTTAAGGTCTTAATTCTTACTCTGGCCTACTGGTTAAGGTCTTAACTCTTACTCTGGCCTAATAGCTAAGGTCTTAGACTCGTACTCTGGCCTACTGGTTAAGGTCTTAACTCTTACTCTGGCCTACTGGTTAAGGTCTTAACTCTTACTCTGACCTAATAGCTAAGGTCTTAGACTCGTACTCTGGCCTAATGGATAAGGTCTTAACTCATACTCTGGCCTAATAGCTAAGGTCTTAACTCTTACTCTGGCCTAATTGCTAAGGTCTTAACTCTTACTCTGGCCTAATGGTTAAGGTCTTAACTCTTACTCTGGCCTAATAGCTAACGTCTTAACTCTCACTCTGGCCTAATAGCTAAGGTCTTAACTCTTACTCTGGCCTAATGGCTATGGTCTTAACTCTTACTCTGGCCTACTGGTTAAGGTCTTAACTCTTACTCTGGCCTAATAGCTAAGGTCTTAACTCTTACTCTGGCCTAATAGCTAAGGTCTTAGACTCGTACTCTGGCCTACTGGTTAAGGTCTTAACTCTTACTCTGGTCTACTGGTTAAGGTCTTAACTCTTACTCTGGCCTAATAGCTAAGGTCTTAGACTCGTACTCTGGCCTACTGGTTAAGGTCTTAACTCTTACTCTGGCCTACTGGTTAAGGTCTTAACTCTTACTCTGACCTAATAGCTAAGGTCTTAGACTCGTACTCTGGCCTAATGGATAAGGTCTTAACTCATACTCTGGCCTAATAGCTAAGGTCTTAACTCTTACTCTGGCCTAATAGCTAAGGTCTTAGACTCGTACTATGGCCTACAGGTTAAGGTCTTAACTCTTACTCTGGCCTAATAGCTAAGAACTTAGACTCACACTCTGGCCTACTGGTTAAGGTCTTAACTCTTACTCTGGCCTAATAGCTAAGGTCTTAACTCTTACTCTGGCCTAATAGCTAAGGTCTTAACTCTTACTCTGGACTAATAGCTAAGGTCTTAGACTCTTACTCTGGCCTAATGGTTAAGGTCTTAACTCTTACTCTGGCCTAATAGCTAAGGTCTTAACTCTTACTCTGGCCTAATAGCTAAGGTCTTAACTCTTACTCTGGCCTACTGGTTAAGGTCTTAACTCTTACTCTGGCCTAATAGCTAAGGTCTTAGACTCGTACTCTGGCCTAATGGTTAAGGTCTTAACTCTTACTCTTGCCTACTTGTTAAGGTCTTAACTCTTACTCTGGCCTACTGGTTAAGGTCTTAACTCTTACTCTGGGCTAATAGCTAAGGTCTTTTCTCTTACTCTTGCCTAATAGCTAAGGTCTTAGACTTGTACTATGGCCCACAGGTTAAGGTCTTAACTCTTACTCTGGCCTACTGGTTAAGGTCTTAACTCTTACTCTGGCCTAATAGCTAAGGTCTTAGACTCGTTCTATGGCCTACAGGTTAAGGTCTTAACCCTTACTCTGGCCTAATAGCTAAGGTCTTAACTCTTACTCTGGCCTAATAGCTAAGGTCTTAACTCTTACTCTGGACTAATAGCTAAGGTCTTAACTCTTACTCTGGACTAATAGCTAAGGTCTTAGACTCTTACTCTGGCCTAATGGTTAAGGTCTTACATCTTATTCTGGCCTAATAGCTAAGGTCTTAACTCTTACTCTGGCCTAATAGCTAAGGTCTTAACTCTTACTCTGGCCTAATGGCTAAGGTCTTAACTCTTACTCTGGCCTACTGGTTAAGGTCTTAACTCTTACTCTGGCCTAATAGCTAAGGTCTTAACTCTTACTCTGGCCTAATAGCTAAGGTCTTAGACTCGTACTCTGGCCTACTGGTTAAGGTCTTAACTCTTACTCTGGCCTACTGGTTAAGGTCTTAACTCTTACTCTGGCCTAATAGCTAAGGTCTTAGACTCGTACTCTGGCCTACTGGTTAAGGTCTTAATTCTTACTCTGGCCTACTGGTTAAGGTCTTAACTCTTACTCTGACCTAATAGCTAAGGTCTTAGACTCGTACTCTGGCCTAATGGTTAAGGTCTTAACTCGTACTCTGGCCTAATAGCTAAGGTCTTAACTCTTACTCTGGCCTAATGGTTAAGGTCTCAACTCTTCCTCTGGGCTACTGGTTAAGGTCTTAACTCTTACTCCGGCCTAATAGCTAAGGTCTTAACTCTTTCTCTGGCCTAATGGTTAAGGTCTTAGCTCTTACTCTTGCCTAATAGCTAAGGTCTTAGACTCGTACTCTGGCCTACTGGTTAAGGTCTTAACTCTTACTCTGGCCTACTGGTTAAGGTCTTAACTCTTACTCTGGCCTAATAGCTAAGGTCTTAGACTCGTACTCTGGCCTACTGGTTAAGGTCTTAACACTTACTCTGGCCTACTGGTTAAGGTCTTAACTCTTACTCTGACCTAATAGCTAAGGTCTTAGACTCGTACTCTGGCTTAATGGTTAAGGTCTTAACTCCTACTCTGGCCTAATAGCTAAGGTCTTAACTCTTACTCTGGCCTAATAGCTAAGGTCTTAGACTCGTACTCTGGCCTACTGGTTAAGGTCTTAACTCTTACACTGGCCTACTGGTTAAGGTCTTAACTCTCACTCTGGCCTAATAGCTAAGGTCTTAACTCTTACTCTGGCCTAATAGCTAAGGTCTTAGACTCGTACTATGGCCTACAGGTTAAGGTCTTAACTCTTACTCTGGCCTAATAACTAAGAACTTAGACTCGTATTCTGGCCAACTGGTTAAGGTCTTAACTCTTACTCTGGCCTAATAGCTAAGGTCTTAGACTCGTACTCTGGCCTAATGGTTAAGGTCTTAACTCGTACTCTGGCTTAATGGTTAAGGTCTTAACTCTTACTCTGGCCTAATAGCTAAGGTCTTAACTCTTACTCTGGCCTAATAGCTAAGGTCTTAACTCTTACTCTGGCCTAATAGCTAAGGTCTTAGACTCGTACTCTGGCCTACTGGTTAAAGTCTTAACTCTTACTCTGGCCTCCTGGTTAAGGTCTTAACTCTTACTCTGGCCTAATAGCTAAGGTCTTAACTCTTACTCTGGCCTAATAGCTAAGGTCTTAACTCTTACTCTGGCCTACTGGTTAAGGTCTTAACTCTTACTCTGGCCTAAAAGCTAAGGTCTTAGACTCGTACTCTGGCCTACTGGTTAAGGTCTTAACTATATTTCTCTGGCCTAATAGCTAAGGTCTTAACTCTTACTCTGGCCTAATAGCTAAGGTCTTAGACCCGTACTATGGCCTACTGGTTAAGTTCTTAACTCATACTATGGCCTATATGTTAAGGTCTTAACTCTTACTCTGGCCTAATAGCTAAGGTCTTAACTCTTACTTTGGCCTAATAGCTAAGGTCTTAGACTCGTACTATGGCCTACAGGTTAAGGTCTTAACTCTTACTCTGGCGTAATAGCTAAGGTCTTAACTCTTACTCTGGCCTAATAGCTAAGGTCTTAGACCCGTACAATGGCCTACAGGTTAAGGTCTTAACTCTTACTCCGGCCTTCTGGTTAAGGTCTTAACTCTTACTCTGGCCTAATAGCTAAGGTCTTAGTCTCGTTCTATGGCCTACAGGTTAAGGTCTTAACCCTTACTCTGGCCTAATAGCTAAGGTCTTAGACTCGTACTCTGGCCTACTGGTTAAGGTCTTAACTCTTACTCTGGCCTAATAGCTAAGGTCTTAACTCTTACTCTGTCCTAATAGCTAAGGTCTTAACTCTTACTCTGGCCTAATAGCTAAGGTCTTAACTCTTACTCTGGCCTAATAGCTAAGGTCTTAGACTCTTACTCTGGCCTAATGGTTAAGGTCTTAACTCTTACTCTGGCCTAATAGCTAAGGTCTTAATTCTTACTCTGGCCTAATAGCTAAGGTCTTAGCTCTTACTCTGGCCTACTGGTTAAGGTCTTAACTCTTACTCTGGCCTAATAGCTAAGGTCTTATACTCGTACTCTGGCCTAATGGTTAAGGTCTTAACTCTTACTCTGGCCTACTGGTTAAGGTCTTAACTCTTACTCTGGCCTACTGGTTAAGGTCTTAACTCTTACTCTGGCCTAATAGCTAAGGTCTTATCTCTTACTCTTGCCTAATAGCTAAGGTCTTAGACTCGTACTATGGCCTACAGGTTAAGGTCTTAACTCTTACTCTGGCCTACTGGTTAAGGTCTTAACTCTTACTCTGGCCTAATAGCTAAGGTCTTAGACTCGTACTCTGGCCTACTGGTTGAGGTCTTAACTCTTACTCTGGCCTAATAGCTAAGGTCTTAGACTCGTACTCTGGCCTAATAGCTAAGGTCTTAGACTCTTCCTCTGGCCTACTGGTTAAGGTCTTAACTCTTACTCTGGCCTAATAGCTAAGGTCTTAACTCTTACTCTGGCCTAATGGTTAAGGTCTTAGCTCTTACTCTGGCCTAATAGCTAAGGTCTTAGACTCTTACTCTGGCCTACTGTTTAAGGTCTTAACTCTTACACTGGCCTAATAGCTAATGTCTTAACTCTTACTCTGGCCTAATAGCTAAGGTCTTAACTCTTACTCTGGCCTAATGGCTAAGGTCTTAACTCTTACTCTGGCCTACTGGTTAAGGTCGTAACTCTTACTCTGGCCTAATAGCTAAGGTCTTAACTCTTACTCTGGCCTAATAGCTAAGGTCTTAGACTCGTACTCTGGCCTACTGGTTAAGGTCTTAACTCTTACTCTGGCATACTGGTTAAGGTCTTAACTCTTACTCTGGCCTAATAGCTAAGATCTTAGATTCGTACTCTGGCCTACTGGTTAAGGTCTTAACTCTTACTCTGGCCTATTGGTTAAGGTCTTAACTCTTACTCTGACCTAATAGCTAAGGTCTTAGACTCGTAGTCTGGCCTAATGGTTAAGGTCTTAACTCGTACTCTGGCCTAATAGCTAAGGTCTTAACTCTTACTCTGGCCTAATGGTTAAGGTCTTAACTCGTACTCTGGCCTACTGGTTAAGGTCTTAACTCTTACTCTGGCCTAATAGCTAAGGTCTTAACTCTTTCTCTGGCCTAATGGTTAAGGTCTTAGCTCTTACTCTGGCCTAATAGCTAAGGTCTTAGACTCTTACTCTGGCCTACTGGTTAAGGTCTGAACTCTTACTCTGGCCTAATAGCTAACGTCTTAACTCTTAATCTGGCCTAATAGCTAAGGTCTTAACTCTTACTCTGGCCTAATGGCTAAGGTCTTAACCCTTACTCTGGCCTACTGGTTAAGGTCTTAACTCTTACTCTGGCCTAATAGCTAAGGTCTTAACTCTTACTCTTGCCTAATAGCTACGGTCTTAGACTCGTACTCTGGCCTACTGGTTAAGGTCTTACCTCTTACTCTGGCCTACTGGTTAAGGTCTTAACTCTTACTCTGGCCTAATAGCTAAGGTCTTAGACTAATACTCTGGCCTACTGGTTAAGGTCTTAACTCTTACTCTGGCCTACTGGTTAAGGTCTTAACTCTTACTCTGACCTAATAGCTAAGGTCTTAGACTCGTACTCTGGCTTAATGGTTAAGGTCTTAACTCGTACTCTGGCCTAATAGCTAAGGTCTTAACTCTTACTCTGGCCTAATAGCTAAGGTCTTAGACTCGTACTCTGGCCTACTGGTTAAGGTCTTAACTCTTACACTGGCCTACTGGTTAAGGTCTTAACTCTCACTCTGGCCTAATAGCTAAGGTCTTAACTCTTACTCTGACCTAATAGCTAAGGTCTTAGACTCATACTATGGCCGACAGGTAAGGTCTTAAATCTTACTCTGGCCTAATAGCTAAGAACTTAGACTCGTACTCTGGCCAACTGGTTAAGGTCTTAACTCTTACTCTGGCCTAATAGCTAAGGTCTTAGACTCGTACTCTGGCCTACTGGTTAAGGTCTTAACTCTTACTCTGGCCTACTGGTTAAGGTCTAAACTCTAACTCCGGTCTAATATCTAAGGTCTTAGACTCGTACTCTGGCCTAATGGTTAAGGTCTTAACTCGTACTCTGGCTTAATGGTTAAAGTCTTAACTCTTACTCTGGCCTAATAGCTAAGGTCTTAACTCTTACTCTGGCCTAATACCTAAGGTCTTAACTCTTACTCTGGCCTAATAGCTAAGGTCTTAGACTCGTACTCTGGCCTACTGGTTAAGGTCTTAACTCTTACTCTGGCCTACTGGTTAAGGTCTTAACTCTAACTCCGGTCTAATAGCTAAGGTCTTAGACTCGTACTCTGGCCTAATGGTTAAGGTCTTAACTCGTACTCTGGCTTAATGGTTAAGGTCTTAACTCTTACTCTGGCCTAATAGCTAAGGTCTTAACTCTTACTCTGGCCTAATAGCTAAGGTCTTAGACCCGTACTATGGCCTACTGGTTAAGGTCTTAACTCTTACTCTGGCCTACTGGTTAATGTCTTAACTCTTACACTGGCCTAATAGCTAACGTCTTAACTCTTACTCTGGCCTAATAGCTAAGGTCTTAACTCTTACTCTGGCCTAATGGCTAAGGTCTTAACTCTTACTCTGGCCTACTGGTTAAGTTCTTAACTCTTACTCTGGCCTAATAGCTAAGATCTTAACTCTTACTCTGGCCTAATAGCTAAGGTCTTAACTCTTACTCTGGCCTACTGGTTAAGGTCTTAACTCTTACTCTGGCCTAATATCTAAGGTCTTAGACTCGTACTCTGGCCTACTGGTTAAGGTCTTAACTCTTACTCTGGCCTACTCGTTAAGGTCTTAACTCTTACTCTGACCTAATAGCTAAGGTCTTAGACTCGTACTCTGGCCTAATGGATAAGGTCTTAACTCATACTCTGGCCTAATAGCTAAGGTCTTAACTCTTACTCTGGCCTAATTGCTAAGGTCTTAACTCTTACTCTGGCCTAATAGCTAAGGTCTTAGACTCGTACTCTGGCCTACTGGTTAAGGTCTTAACTCTTACACTGGCCTACTGGTTAAGGTCTTAACTCTCACTCTGGCCTAATATCTAGTCTTAACTCTTACTCTGGCCTAATAGCTAAGGTCTTAGACTCGTACTATGGCCTACAGGTTAAGGTCTTAACTCTTACTCTGGCCTAATAGCTAAGAACTTAGACTCACACTCTGGCCTACTGGTTAAGGTCTTAACTCTTACTCTGGCCTAATAGCTAAGGTCTTAACTCTTACTCTGGCCTAATAGCTAAGGTCTTAACTCTTACTCTGGCCTAATAGCTAAGGTCTTAACTCTTACTCTGGACTAATAGCTAAGGTCTTAGACTCTTACTCTGGCCTAATGGTTAAGGTCTTAACTCTTACTCTGGCCTAATAGCTAAGGTTTTAACTCTTACTCTGGCCTAATAGCTAAGGTCTTAACTCTTACTCTGGCCTACTGGTTAAGGTCTTAACTCTTACTCTGGCCTAATAGCTAAGGTCTTAGACTCGTACTCTGGCCTAATGGTTAAGGTCTTAACTCTTACTCTGGCCTACTTGTTAAGGTCTTAACTCTTACTCTGGCCTACTGGTTAAGGTCTTAACTCTTACTCTGGCCTAATAGCTAAGGTCTTATCTCTTACTCTTGCCTAATAGCTAAGGTCTTAGACTCGTACTATGGCCTACAGGTTAAGGTCTTAACTCTTACTCTGGCCTACTGGTTAAGGTCTTAACTCTTACTCTTGCCTAAGAGCTAAGGTCTTAGACTCATACTCTGGCCTAATAGCTAAGGTCTTAGACTCGTACTCTGGCCTAATAGCTAAGGTCTTAGACTCGTACTATGGCCTACAGGTTAAGGTCTTAACTCTTATTCTGGCCTAATAGCTAAGGTCTTAACTCTTACTCTGGCCTAATAGCTAAGGTCTTAACTCTTACTCTGGCCTAATGGCTAAGGTCCTAACTCTTACTCTGGCCTACTGGTTAAGGTCTTAACTCTTACTCTGGCCTAATAGCTAAGGTCTTAACTCTTAGTCTGGCCTAATAGCTAAGGTCTTAGACTCGTACTCTGGCCTACTGGTTAAGGTCTGATCTCTTACTCTGGCCTACTGGTTAAGGTCTTAACTCTTACTCTGGCCTAATAGCTAAGGTCTTAGACTCGTACTCTGGCCTACTGGTTAAGGTCTTAATTCTTACTCTGGCCTACTGGTTAAGGTCTTAACTCTTACTCTGACCTAATAGCTAAGGTCTTAGACTCGTACTCTGGCCTAATGGTTAAGGTCTTAACTCGTACTCTGGCCTAATAGCTAAGGTCTTATTTCTTACTCTGGCCTAATGGTTAAGGTCTTAACTCTTCCTCTGGGCTACTGGTTAAGGTCTTAACTCTTACTCTGGCCTAATAGCTAAGGTCTTAACTCTTTCTCTGGCCTAATGGTTAAGGTCTTAGCTCTTACTCTTGCCTAATAGCTAAGGTCTTAGACTCGTACTCTGGCCTACTGGTTAAGGTCTTAACTGTTACTCTGGCCTACTGGTTAAGGTCTTAACTCTTACTCTGGCCTAATAGCTAAGGTCTTAGACTCGTACTCTGGCCTACTGGTTAAGGTCTTAACTCTTACTCTGGCCTACTGGTTAAGGTCTTAACTCTTACTCTGACCTAATAGCTAAGGTCTTAGACTCGTACTCTGGCCTAATGGATAAGGTCTTAACTCATACTCTGGCCTAATAGCTAAGGTCTTAACTCTTACTCTGGCCTAATTGCTAAGGTCTTAACTCTTACTCTGGCCTAATAGCTAAGGTCTTAGACTCGTACTCTGGCCTACTGGTTGAGGTCTTAACTCTTACACTGGCCTACTGGTTAAGGTCTTAACTCTCACTCTGGCCTAATATCTAGTCTTAACTCTTACTCTGGCCTAATAGCTAAGGTCTTAGACTCGTACTATGGCCTACAGGTTAAGGTCTTAACTCTTACTCTGGCCTAATAGCTAAGGTCTTAACTCTTACTCTGGCCTAATAGCTAAGGTCTTAACTCTTACTCTGGCCTAATAGCTAAGGTCTTAACTCTTACTCTGGACTAATAGCTAAGGTCTTAGACTCTTACTCTGGCCTAATGGTTAAGGTCTTAACTCTTACTCTGGCCTAATAGCTAAGGTCTTAACTCTTACTCTGGCCTAATAGCTAAGGTCTTAACTCTTACTCTGGCCTACTGGTTAAGGTCTTAACTCTTACTCTGGCCTAATAGCTAAGGTCTTAGACTCGTACTCTGGCCTAATGGTTAAGGTCTTAACTCTTACTCTGGCCTACTTGTTAAGGTCTTAACTCTTACTCTGGCCTACTGGTTAAGGTCTTAACTCTTACTCTGGCCTAATAGCTAAGGTCTTATCTCTTACTCTTGCCTAATAGCTAAGGTCTTAGACTCGTACTATGGCCTACAGGTTAAGGTCTTAACTCTTACTCTGGCCTACTGGTTAAGGTCTTAACTCTTACTCTGGCCTAATAGCTAAGGTCTTAGACTCATACTCTGGCCTAATAGCTAAGGTCTTAGACTCGTACTCTGGCCTACTGGTTGAGGTCTTAACTCTTACTCTGGCCTAATAGCTAAGGTCTTAGACTCGTACTCTGGCCTAATAGCTAAGGTCTTAGATTTTTCTTCTGGCCTACTGGTTAAGGTCTTAACTCTTACTCTGGCCTAATAGCTAACGTCTTAACTCTCACTCTGGCCTAATAGCTAAGGTCTTAACTCTTACACTGGCCTAATGGCTATGGTCTTAACTCTTACTCTGGCCTACTGGTTAAGGTCTTAACTCTTACTCTGGCCTAATAGCTAAGGTCTTAACTCTTACTCTGGCCTAATAGCTAAGGTCTTAGACTCGTACTCTGGCCTACTGGTTAAGGTCTTAACTCTTACTCTGGCCTACTGGTTAAGGTCTTAACTCTTACTCTGGCCTAATAGCTAAGGTCTTAGACTCGTACTCTGGCCTACTGGTTAAGGTCTTAACTCTTACTCTGGCCTACTGGTTAAGGTCTTAACTCTTACTCTGACCTAATAGCTAAGGTCTTAGACTCGTACTCTGGCCTAATGGATAAGGTCTTAACTCATACTCTGGCCTAATAGCTATGGTCTTAACTCTTACTCTGGCCTAATAGCTAAGGTCTTAGACTCGTACTATGGCCTACAGGTTAAGGTCTTAACTCTTACTCTGGCCTAATAGCTAAGAACTTAGACTCACACTCTGGCCTACTGGTTAAGGTCTTAACTCTTACTCTGGCCTAATAGCTAAGGTCTTAACTCTTACTCTGGCCTAATAGCTAAGGTCTTAACTCTTACTCTGGCCTAATAGCTAAGGTCTTAACTCTTACTCTGGACTAATATCTAAGGTCTTAGACTCTTACTCTGGCCTAATAGCTAAGGTATTAACTCTTACTCTGGCCTAATAGCTAAGGTCTTAACTCTTACTCTGGCCTACTGGTTAAGGTCTTAACTCTTACTCTGGCCTAATAGCTAAGGTCTTAGACTCGTACTCTGGCCTAATGGTTAAGGTCTTAACTCTTACTCTGGCCTACTTGTTAAGGTCTTAACTCTTACTCTGGCCTACTGGTTAAGGTCTTAACTCTTACTCTGGCCTAATAGCTAAGGTCTTTTCTCTTACTCTTGCCTAATAGCTAAGGTCTTAGACTCGTACTATGGCCTCAGGTTAAGGTCTTAACTCTTACTCTGGCCTACTGGTTAAGGTCTTAACTCTTACTCTGGCCTAATAGCTAAGGTCTTAGACTCGTTCTATGGCCTACAGGTTAAGGTCTTAACCCTTACTCTGGCCTAATAGCTAAGGTCTTAACTCTTACTCTGGCCTAATAGCTAAGGTCTTAACTCTTACTCTGGCCTAATAGCTAAGGTCTTAACTCTTACTCTGGACTAATAGCTAAGGTCTTAGACTCTTACTCTGGCCTAATGGTTAAGGTCTTACATCTTATTCTTGCCTAATAGCTAAGGTCTTAACTATTACTCTGGCCTAATAGCTAAGGTCTTAACTCTTACTCTGGCCTAATGGCTAAGGTCTTAACTCTTACTCTGGCCTACTGGTTAAGGTCTTAACTCTTACTCTGGCCTAATAGCTAAGGTCTTAACTCTTACTCTGGCCTAATAGCTAAGGTCTTAGACTCGTACTCTGGCCTACTGGTTAAGGTCTTAACTCTTACTCTGGCCTACTGGTTAAGGTCTTAACTCTTACTCTGGCCTAATAGCTAAGGTCTTAGACTCGTACTCTGGCCTACTGGTTAAGGTCTTAATTCTTACTCTGGCCTACTGGTTAAGGTCTTAACTCTTACTCTGACCTAATAGCTAAGGTCTTAGACTCGTACTCTGGCCTAATGGTTAAGGTCTTAACTCGTACTCTGGCCTAATAGCTAAGGTCTTAACTCTTACTCTGGCCTAATGGTTAAGGTCTTAACTCTTCCTCTGGGCTACTGGTTAAGGTCTTAACTCTTACTCTGGCCTAATAGCTAAGGTCTTAACTCTTTCTCTGGCCTAATGGTTAAGGTCTTAGCTCTTACTCTTGCCTAATAGCTAAGGTCTTAGACTCGTACTCTGGCCTACTGGTTAAGGTCTTAACTCTTACTCTGGCCTAATAGCTAAGGTCTTAACTCTTACTCTGGCCTAATAGCTAAGGTCTTAGACCCGTACAATGGCCTACAGGTTAAGGTCTTAACTCTTACTCTGGCCTACTGGTTAAGGTCTTAACTCTTACTCTGGCCTAATAGCTAAGGTCTTAGACTCGTACTCTGGCCTACTGGTTAAGGTCTTAACTCTTACTCTGGCCTAATAGCTAAGGTCTTAGACTCGTACTCTGGCCTACTGGTTGAGGTCTTAACTCTTACTCTGGCCTAATAGCTAAGGTCTTAGACTCGTACTCTGGCCTAATAGCTAAGGTCTTATACTCTTCTTCTGGCCTACTGGTTAAGGTCTTAACTCTTACTCTGGCCTAATAGCTAACGTCTTAACTCTTACTCTGGCCTAATAGCTAAGGTCTTAACTCTTACTCTGGCCTAATGGCTAAGGTCTTAACTCTTACTCTGGCCTACTGGTTAAGGTCTTAACTCTTACTCTGGCCTAATAGCTAAGGTCTTAACTCTTACTCTGGCCTAATAGCTAAGGTCTTAGACTCGTACTCTGGCCTACTGGTTAAGGTCTTAACTCTTACTCTGGCCTACTGGTTAAGGTCTTAACTCTTACTCTGGCCTAATAGCTAAGGTCTTAGACTCGTACTCTGGCCTACTGGTTAAGGTCTTAACTCTTACTCTGGCCTACTGGTTAAGGTCTTAACTCTTACTCTGACATAATAGCTAAGGTCTTAGACTCGTACTCTGGCCTAATGGATAAGGTCTTAACTCATACTCTGGCCTAATAGCTAAGGTCTTAACTCTTACTCTGGCCTAATTGCTAAGGTCTTAACTCTTACTCTGGCCTAATGGTTAAGGTCTTAACTCTTACTCTGGCCTAATAGCTAACGTCTTAACTCTCACTCTGGCCTAATAGCTAAGGTCTTAACTCTTACTCTGGCCTAATGGCTATGGTCTTAACTCTTACTCTGGCCTACTGGTTAAGGTCTTAACTCTTACTCTGGCCTAATAGCTAAGGTCTTAACTCTTACTCTGGCCTAATAGCTAAGGTCTTAGACTCGTACTCTGGCCTACTGGTTAAGGTCTTAACTCTTACTCTGGTCTACTGGTTAAGGTCTTAACTCTTACTCTGGCCTAATAGCTAAGGTCTTAGACTCGTACTCTGGCCTACTGGTTAAGGTCTTAACTCTTACTCTGGCCTACTGGTTAAGGTCTTAACTCTTACTCTGACCTAATAGCTAAGGTCTTAGACTCATACTCTGGCCTAATGGATAAGGTCTTAACTCATACTCTGGCCTAATAGCTAAGGTCTTAACTCTTACTCTGGCCTAATAGCTAAGGTCTTAGACTCGTACTATGGCCTACAGGTTAAGGTCTTAACTCTTACTCTGGCCTAATAGCTAAGAACTTAGACTCACACTCTGGCCTACTGGTTAAGGTCCTAACTCTTACTCTGGCCTAATAGCTAAGGTCTTAACTCTTACTCTGGCCTAATAGCTAAGGTCTTAACTCTTACTCTGGCCTAATAGCTAAGGTCTTAACTCTTACTCTGGACTAATAGCTAAGGTCTTAGACTCTTACTCTGGCCTAATGGTTAAGGTCTTAACTCTTACTCTGGCCTAATAGCTAAGGTCTTAACTCTTACTCTGGCCTAATAGCTAAGGTCTTAACTCTTACTCTGGCCTACTGGTTAAGGTCTTAACTCTTACTCTGGCCTAATAGCTAAGGTCTTAGACTCGTACTCTGGCCTAATGGTTAAGGTCTTAACTCTTACTCTGGCCTACTTGTTAAGGTCTTAACTCTTACTCTGGCCTACTGGTTAAGGTCTTAACTCTTACTCTGGCCTAATAGCTAAGGTCTTTTCTCTTACTCTTGCCTAATAGCTAAGGTCTTAGACTCGTACTATGGCCCACAGGTTAAGGTCTTAACTCTTACTCTGGCCTACTGGTTAAGGTCTTAACTCTTACTCTGGCCTAATAGCTAAGGTCTTAGACTCGTTCTATGGCCTACAGGTTAAGGTCTTAACCCTTACTCTGGCCTAATAGCTAAGGTCTTAACTCTTACTCTGGCCTAATAGCTAAGGTCTTAACTCTTACTCTGGCCTAATAGCTAAGGTCTTAACTCTTACTCTGGACTAATAGCTAAGGTCTTAGACTCTTACTCTGGCCTAATGGTTAAGGTCTTACATCTTATTCTGGCCTAATAGCTAAGGTCTTAACTCTTACTCTGGCCTAATAGCTAAGGTCTTAACTCTTACTCTGGCCTAATGGCTAAGGTCTTAACTCTTACTCTGGCCTACTGGTTAAGGTCTTAACTCTTACTCTGGCCTAATAGCTAAGGTCTTAACTCTTACTCTGGCCTAATAGCTAAGGTCTTAGACTCGTACTCTGGCCTACTGGTTAAGGTCTTAACTCTTACTCTGGCCTACTGGTTAAGGTCTTAACTCTTACTCTGGCCTAATAGCTAAGGTCTTAGACTCGTACTCTGGCCTACTGGTTAAGGTCTTAATTCTTACTCTGGCCTACTGGTTAAGGTCTTAACTCTTACTCTGACCAAATAGCTAAGGTCTTAGACTCGTACTCTGGCCTAATGGTTAAGGTCTTAACTCGTACTCTGGCCTAATAGCTAAGGTCTTAACTCTTACTCTGGCCTAATGGTTAAGGTCTTAACTCTTCCTCTGGGCTACTGGTTAAGGTCTTAACTCTTACTCTGGCCTAATAGCTAAGGTCTTAACTCTTTCTCTGGCCTAATGGTTAAGGTCTTAGCTCTTACTCTTGCCTAATAGCTAAGGTCTTAGACTCGTACTCTGGCCTACTGGTTAAGGTCTTAACTCTTACTCTGGCCTACTGGTTAAGGTCTTAACTCTTACTCTGACCTAATAGCTAAGGTCTTAGACTCATACTCTGGCTTAATGGTTAAGGTCTTAACTCCTACTCTGGCCTAATAGCTAAGGTCTTAACTCTTACTCTGGCCTAATAGCTAAGGTCTTAGACTCGTACTCTGGCCTACTGGTTAAGGTCTTAACTCTTACACTGGCCTACTGGTTAAGGTCTTAACTCTCACTCTGGCCTAATAGCTAAGGTCTTAACTCTTACTCTGGCCTAATAGCTAAGGTCTTAGACTCGTACTATGGCCTACAGGTTAAGGTCTTAACTCTTACTCTGGCCTAATAACTAAGAACTTAGACTCGTATTCTGGCCAACTGGTTAAGGTCTTAACTCTTACTCTGGCCTAATAGCTAAGGTCTTAGACTCGTACTCTGGCCTAATGGTTAAGGTCTTAACTCGTACTCTGGCTTAATGGTTAAGGTCTTAACTCTTACTCTGGCCTAATAGCTAAGGTCTTAACTCTTACTCTGGCCTAATAGCTAAGGTCTTAGACTCGTACTCTGGCCTACTGGTTAAAGTCTTAACTCTTACTCTGGCCTCCTGGTTAAGGTCTTAACTCTTACTCTGGCCTAATAGCTAAGGTCTTAACTCTTACTCTGGCCTAATAGCTAAGGTCTTAACTCTTACTCTGGCCTACTGGTTAAGGTCTTAACTCTTACTCTGGCCTAAAAGCTAAGGTCTTAGACTCGTACTCTGGCCTACTGGTTAAGGTCTTAACTATTTCTCTGGCCTAATAGCTAAGGTCTTAACTCTTACTCTGGCCTAATAGCTAAGGTCTTAACTCTTACTCTGGCCTAATAGCTAAGGTCTTAGACTCTTCCTCTGGCCTAATGGTTAAGGTCTTAACTCTTACTCTGGCCTAATAGCTAAGGTCTTAATTCTTACTCTGGCCTAATAGCTAAGGTCTTAACTCTTACTCTGGCCTACTGGTTAAGGTCTTAACTCTTACTCTGGCCTAATAGCTAAGGTCTTATACTCGTACTCTGGCCTAATAGCTAAGGTCTTAACTCTTACTCTGGCCTAATAGCTAAGGTCTTAGACTCGTACTCTGGCCTACTGGTTAAAGTCTTAACTCTTACTCTGGCCTCCTGGTTAAGGTCTTAACTATTTCTCTGGCCTAATAGCTAAGGTCTTAACTCTTACTCTGGCCTAATAGCTAAGGTCTTAACTCTTACTCTGGCCTAATAGCTAAGGTCTTAACTCTTACTCTGGCCTAATAGCTAAGGTCTTAGACCCGTACTATGGCCTACTGGTTAAGTTCTTAACTCATACTATGGCCTATATGTTAAGGTCTTAACTCTTACTCTGGCCTAATAGCTAAGGTCTTAACTCTTACTTTGGCCTAATAGCTAAGGTCTTAGACTCGTACTATGGCCTACAGGTTAAGGTCTTAACTCTTACTCTGGCCTAATAGCTAAGGTCTTAACTCTTACTCTGGCCTAATAGCTAAGGTCTTAGACCCGTACAATGGCCTACAGGTTAAGGTCTTAACTCTTACTCCGGCCTTCTGGTTAAGGTCTTAACTCTTACTCTGGCCTAATAGCTAAGGTCTTAGTCTCGTTCTATGGCCTACAGGTTAAGGTCTTAACCCTTACTCTGGCCTAATAGCTAAGGTCTTAGACTCGTATTCTGGCCTACTGGTTAAGGTCTTAACTCTTACTCTGGCCTAATAGCTAAGGTCTTAACTCTTACTCTGTCCTAATAGCTAAGGTCTTAACTCTTACTCTGGCCTAATAGCTAAGGTCTTAACTCTTACTCTGGCCTAATAGCTAAGGTCTTAGACTCTTACTCTGGCCTAATGGTTAAGGTCTTAACTCTTACTCTGGCCTAATAGCTAAGGTCTTAATTCTTACTCTGGCCTAATAGCTAAGGTCTTAACTCTTACTCTGGCCTACTGGTTAAGGTCTTAACTCTTACTCTGGCCTAATAGCTAAGGTCTTATACTCGTACTCTGGCCTAATGGTTAAGGTCTTAACTCTTACTCTGGCCTACTGGTTAAGGTCTTAACTCTTACTCTGGCCTACTGGTTAAGGTCTTAACTCTTACTCTGGCCTAATAGCTAAGGTCTTATCTCTTACTCTTGCCTAATAGCTAAGGTCTTAGACTCGTACTATGGCCTACAGGTTAAGGTCTTAACTCTTACTCTGGCCTACTGGTTAAGGTCTTAACTCTTACTCTGGCCTAATAGCTAAGGTCTTAGACTCGTACTCTGGCCTACTGGTTGAGGTCTTAACTCTTACTCTGGCCTAATAGCTAAGGTCTTAGACTCGTACTCTGGCCTAATAGCTAAGGTCTTAGACTCTTCCTCTGGCCTACTGGTTAAGGTCTTAACTCTTACTCTGGCCTAATAGCTAAGGTCTTAACTCTTACTCTGGCCTAATGGTTAAGGTCTTAGCTCTTACTCTGGCCTAATAGCTAAGGTCTTAGACTCTTACTCTGGCCTACTGTTTAAGGTCTTAACTCTTACACTGGCCTAATAGCTAACGTCTTAACTCTTACTCTGGCCTAATAGCTAAGGTCTTAACTCTTACTCTGGCCTAATGGCTAAGGTCTTAACTCTTACTCTGGCCTACTGGTTAAGGTCGTAACTCTTACTCTGGCCTAATAGCTAAGGTCTTAACTCTTACTCTGGCCTAATAGCTAAGGTCTTAGACTCGTACTCTGGCCTACTGGTTAAGGTCTTAACTCTTACTCTGGCATACTGGTTAAGGTCTTAACTCTTACTCTGGCCTAATAGCTAAGATCTTAGATTCGTACTCTGGCCTACTGGTTAAGGTCTTAACTCTTACTCTGGCCTATTGGTTAAGGTCTTAACTCTTACTCTGACCTAATAGCTAAGGTCTTAGACTCGTACTCTGGCCTAATGGTTAAGGTCTTAACTCGTACTCTGGCCTAATAGCTAAGGTCTTAACTCTTACTCTGGCCTAATGGTTAAGGTCTTAACTCGTACTCTGGCCTACTGGTTAAGGTCTTAACTCTTACTCTGGCCTAATAGCTAAGGTCTTAACTCTTTCTCTGGCCTAATCGTTAAGGTCTTAGCTCTTACTCTGGCCTAATAGCTAAGGTCTTAGACTCTTACTCTGGCCTACTGGTTAAGGTCTGAACTCTTACTCTGGCCTAATAGCTAACGTCTTAACTCTTAATCTGGCCTAATAGCTAAGGTCTTAACTCTTACTCTGGCCTAATGCCTAAGGTCTTAACCCTTACTCTGGCCTACTGGTTAAGGTCTTAACTCTTACTCTGGCCTAATAGCTAAGGTCTTAACTCTTACTCTTGCCTAATAGCTACGGTCTTAGACTCGTACTCTGGCCTACTGGTTAAGGTCTTACCTCTTACTCTGGCCTACTGGTTAAGGTCTTAACTCTTACTCTGGCCTAATAGCTAAGGTCTTAGACTAATACTCTGGCCTACTGGTTAAGGTCTTAACTCTTACTCTGGCCTACTGGTTAAGGTCTTAACTCTTACTCTGACCTAATAGCTAAGGTCTTAGACTCGTACTCTGGCTTAATGGTTAAGGTCTTAACTCGTACTCTGGCCTAATAGCTAAGGTCTTAACTCTTACTCTGGCCTAATAGCTAAGGTCTTAGACTCGTACTCTGGCCTACTGGTTAAGGTCTTAACTCTTACACTGGCCTACTGGTTAAGGTCTTAACTCTCACTCTGGCCTAATAGCTAAGGTCTTAACTCTTACTCTGACCTAATAGCTAAGGTCTTAGACTCATACTATGGCCGACAGGTTAAGGTCTTAAATCTTACTCTGGCCTAATAGCTAAGAACTTAGACTCGTACTCTGGCCAACTGGTTAAGGTCTTAACTCTTACTCTGGCCTAATAGCTAAGGTCTTAGACTCGTACTCTGGCCTACTGGTTAAGGTCTTAACTCTTACTCTGGCCTACTGGTTAAGGTCTTAACTCTAACTCCGGTCTAATATCTAAGGTCTTAGACTCGTACTCTGGCCTAATGGTTAAGGTCTTAACTCGTACTCTGGCTTAATGGTTAAGGTCTTAACTCTTACTCTGGCCTAATAGCTAAGGTCTTAACTCTTACTCTGGCCTAATAGCTAAGGTCTTAACTCTTACTCTGGCCTAATAGCTAAGGTCTTAGACTCGTACTCTGGCCTACTGGTTAAGGTCTTAACTCTTACTCTGGCCTACTGGTTAAGGTCTTAACTCTAACTCCGGTCTAATAGCTAAGGTCTTAGACTCGTACTCTGGCCTAATGGTTAAGGTCTTAACTCGTACTCTGGCTTAATGGTTAAGGTCTTAACTCTTACCCTGGCCTAATAGCTAAGGTCTTAACTCTTACTCTGGCCTAATAGCTAAGGTCTTAGACCCGTACTATGGCCTACTGGTTAAGGTCTTAACTCTTACTCTGGCCTACTGGTTAATGTCTTAACTCTAACTCCGGTCTAATAGCTAAGGTCTTAGACTCGTACTCTGGCCTAATGGTTAAGGTCTTAACTCGTACTCTGGCTTAATGGTTAAGGTCTTAACTCTTACTCTGGCCTAATAGCTAAGGTCTTAACTCTTACTCTGGCCTAATAGCTAAGGTCTTAGACTCGTACTCTGGCCTAATAGCTAAGGTCTTAGACTCTTCTTCTGGCCTACTGGTTAAGGTCTTAACTCTTACACTGGCCTAATAGCTAACGTCTTAACTCTTACTCTGGCCTAATAGCTAAGGTCTTAACTCTTACTCTGGCCTAATGGCTAAGGTCTTAACTCTTACTCTGGCCTACTGGTTAAGGTCTTAACTCTTACTCTGGCCTAATAGCTAAGATCTTAACTCTTACTCTGGCCTAATAGCTAAGGTCTTAACTCTTACTCTGGCCTACTGGTTAAGGTCTTAACTCTTACTCTGGCCTAATATCTAAGGTCTTAGACTCGTACTCTGGCCTACTGGTTAAGGTCTTAACTCTTACTCTGGCCTACTCGTTAAGGTCTTAACTCTTACTCTGACCTAATAGCTAAGGTCTTAGACTCGTACTCTGGCCTAATGGATAAGGTCTTAACTCATACTCTGGCCTAATAGCTAAGGTCTTAACTCTTACTCTGGCCTAATTGCTAAGGTCTTAACTCTTACTCTGGCCTAATAGCTAAGGTCTTAGACTCGTACTCTGGCCTACTGGTTAAGGTCTTAACTCTTACATTGGCCTACTGGTTAAGGTCTTAACTCTCACTCTGGCCTAATATCTAGTCTTAACTCTTACTCTGGCCTAATAGCTAAGGTCTTAGACTCGTACTATGGCCTACAGGTTAAGGTCTTAACTCTTACTCTGGCCTAATAGCTAAGAACTTAGACTCACACTCTGGCCTACTGGTTAAGGTCTTAACTCTTACTCTGGCCTAATAGCTAAGGTCTTAACTATTACTCTGGCCTAATAGCTAAGGTCTTAACTCTTACTCTGGCCTAATAGCTAAGGTCTTAACTCTTACTCTGGACTAATAGCTAAGGTCTTAGACTCTTACTCTGGCCTAATGGTTAAGGTCTTAACTCTTACTCTGGCCTAATAGCTAAGGTTTTAACTCTTACTCTGGCCTAATAGCTAAGGTCTTAACTCTTACTCTGGCCTACTGGTTAAGGTCTTAACTCTTACCCTGGCCTAATAGCTAAGGTCTTAGACTCGTACTCTGGCCTAATGGTTAAGGTCTTAACTCTTACTCTGGCCTACTTGTTAAGGTCTTAACTCTTACTCTGGCCTACTGGTTAAGGTCTTAACTCTTACTCTGGCCTAATAGCTAAGGTCTTATCTCTTACTCTTGCCTAATAGCTAAGGTCTTAGACTCGTACTATGGCCTACAGGTTAAGGTCTTAACTCTTACTCTGGCCTACTGGTTAAGGTCTTAACTCTTACTCTGGCCTAAGAGCTAAGGTCTTAGACTCATACTCTGGCCTAATAGCTAAGGTCTTAGACTCGTACTCTGGCCTAATAGCTATGGTCTTAGACTCGTACTATGGCCTACAGGTTAAGGTCTTAACTCTTATTCTGGCCTAATAGCTAAGGTCTTAACTCTTACTCTGGCCTAATAGCTAAGGTCTTAACTCTTACTCTGGCCTAATGGCTAAGGTCTTAACTCTTACTCTGGCCTACTGGTTAAGGTCTTAACTCTTACTCTGGCCTAATAGCTAAGGTCTTAACTCTTACTCTGGCCTAATAGCTAAGGTCTTAGACTCGTACTCTGGCCTACTGGTTAAGGTCTTAACTCTTACTCTGGCCTACTGGTTAAGGTCTTAACTCTTACTCTGGCCTAATAGCTAAGGTCTTAGACTCGTACTCTGGCCTACTGGTTAAGGTCTTAATTCTTACTCTGGCCTACTGGTTAAGGTTTTAACTCTTACTCTGACATAATAGCTAAGGTCTTAGACTCGTACTCTGGCCTAATGGTTAAGGTCTTAACTCGTACTCTGGCCTAATAGCTAAGGTCTTAACTCTTACTCTGGCCTAATGGTTAAGGTCTTAACTCTTCCTCTGGGCTACTGGTTAAGGTCTTAACTCTTACTCTGGCCTAATAGCTAAGGTCTTAACTCTTTCTCTGGCCTAATGGTTAAGGTCTTAGCTCTTACTCTTGCCTAATAGCTAAGGTCTTAGACTCGTACTCTGGCCTACTGGTTAAGGTCTTAACTGTTACTCTGGCCTACTGGTTAAGGTCTTAACTCTTACTCTGGCCTAATAGCTAAGGTCTTAGACTCGTACTCTGGCCTACTGGTTAAGGTCTTAACTCTTACTCTGGCCTACTGGTTAAGGTCTTAACTCTTACTCTGACCTAATAGCTAAGGTCTTAGACTCGTACTCTGGCTTAATGGTTAAGGTCTTAACTCCTACTCTGGCCTAATAGCTAAGGTCTTAACTCTTACTCTGGCCTAATAGCTAAGGTCTTAGACTCGTACTCTGGCCTAATGGTTAAGGTCTTAACTCTTACTCTGGCCTAATAGCTAAGGTCTTAACTCTTACTCTGGCCTAATAGCTAAGGTCTTAACTCTTACACTGGCCTACTGGTTAAGGTCTTAACTCTCACTCTGGCCTAATAGCTAAGGTCTTAACTCTTACTCTGGCCTAATAGCTAAGGTCTTAGACTCGTACTATGGCCTACAGGTTAAGGTCTTAACTCTTACTCTGGCCTAATAGCTAAGAACTTAGACTCGTACTCTGGCCAACTGGTTAAGGTCTTAACTCTTACTCTGGCCTAATAGCTAAGGTCTTAGACTCGTACTCTGGCCTAATGGTTAAGGTCTTAACTCGTACTCTGGCTTAATGGTTACGGTCTTAACTCTTACTCTGGCCTAATAGCTAAGGTCTTAACTCTTACTCTGGCCTAATAGCTAAGGTCTTAACTCTTACTCTGGCCTAATAGCTAAGGTCTTAACTCTTACTCTGGACTAATAGCTAAGGTCTTAGACTCTTACTCTGGCCTAATGGTTAAGGTCTTAACTCTTACTCTGGCCTAATAGCTAAGGTCTTAACTCTTACTCTGGCCTAATAGCTAAGGTCTTAACTCTTACTCTGGCCTACTGGTTAAGGTCTTAACTCTTACTCTGGCCTAATAGCTAAGGTCTTAGACTCGTACTCTGGCCTAATGGTTAAGGTCTTAACTCTTACTCTGGCCTACTTGTTAAGGTCTTAACTCTTACTCTGGCCTAC
Organism: Triturus cristatus; assembly: GCF_964204655.1. Classification (NCBI taxonomy): domain Eukaryota; kingdom Metazoa; phylum Chordata; class Amphibia; order Caudata; family Salamandridae; genus Triturus; species Triturus cristatus. Next base: position 545,877,231 of record NC_140592.1, read on the forward strand.
TGGTTAAGGTCTTAACTCTTACTCTGGCCTAATAGCTAAGGTCTTATCTCTTACTCTTGCCTAATAGCTAAGGTCTTAGACTCGTACTATGGCCTACAGGTTAAGGTCTTAACTCTTACTCTGGCCTACTGGTTAAGGTCTTAACTCTTACTCTGGCCTAAGAGCTAAGGTCTTAGACTCATACTCTGGCCTAATAGCTAAGGTCTTAGACTCGTACTCTGGCCTAATAGCTAAGGTCTTAGACTCGTACTATGGCCTACAGGTTAAGGTCTTAACTCTTATTCTGGCCTAATAGCTAAGGTCTTAACTCTTACTCTGGCCTAATAGCTAAGGTCTTAGACTCGTACTCTGGCCTACTGGTTAAGGTCTTAATTCTTACTCTGGCCTACTGGTTAAGGTCTTAACTCTTACTCTGACCTAATAGCTAAGGTCTTAGACTCGTACTCTGGCCTAATGGTTAAGGTCTTAACTCGTACTCTGGCCTAATAGCTAAGGTCTTAACTCTTACTCTGGCCTAATGGTTAAGGTCTTAACTCTTCCTCTGGGCTACTGGTTAAGGTCTTAACTCTTACTCTGGCCTAATAGCTAAGGTCTTAACTCTTTTTCTGGCCTAATGGTTAAGGTCTTAGCTCTTACTCTTGCCTAATAGCTAAGGTCTTAGACTCGTACTCTGGCCTACTGGTTAAGGTCTTAACTGTTACTCTGGCCTACTGGTTAAGGTCTTAACTCTTACTCTGGCCTAATAGCTAAGGTCTTAGACTCGTACTCTGGCCTACTGGTTAAGGTCTTAACTCTTACTCTGGCCTACTGGTTAAGGTCTTAACTCTTACTCTGACCTAATAGCTAAGGTCTTAGACTCGTACTCTGGCTTAATGGTTAAGGTCTTAACTCCTACTCTGGCCTAATAGCTAAGGTCTTAACTCTTACTCTGGCCTAATAGCTAAGGTCTTAGACTCGTACTCTGGCCTACTGGTTAAGGTCTTAACTCTTACACTGGCCTACTGGTTAAGGTCTTAACTCTCACTCTGGCCTAATAGCTAAGGTCTTAACTCTTACTCTGGCCTAATAGCTAAGGTCTTAGACTCGTACTATGGCCTACAGGTTAATGTCTTAACTCTTACTCTGGCCTAATAGCTAAGAACTTAGACTCGTACTCTGGCCAACTGGTTAAGGTCTTAACTCTTACTCTGGCCTAATAGCTAAGGTCTTAGACTCGTACTCTGGCCTAATGGTTAAGGTCTTAACTCGTACTCTGGCTTAATGGTTACGGTCTTAACTCTTACTCTGGCCTAATAGCTAAGGTCTTAACTCTTACTCTGGCCTAATAGCTAAGGTCTTAACTCTTACTCTGGCCTAATAGCTAAGGTCTTAGACTCGTACTCTGGCCTACTGGTTAAAGTCTTAACTCTTACTCTGGCCTCCTGGTTAAGGTCTTAACTCTTACTCTGGCCTAATAGCTAAGGTCTTAACTCTTACTCTGGCCTAATAGCTAAGGTCTTAACTCTTACTCTGGCCTACTGGTTAAGGTCTTAACTCTTACTCTGGCCTAATAGCTAAGGTCTTAGACTCGTACTCTGGCCTACTGGTTAAGGTCTTAACTATTTCTCTGGCCTAATAGCTAAGGTCTTAACTCTTACTCTGGCCTAATAGCTAAGGTCTTAGACCCGTACTATGGCCTACTGGTTAAGTTCTTAACTCATACTATGGCCTACAGGTTAAGGTCTTAACTCTTACTCTGGCCTAATAGCTAAGGTCTTAACTCTTACTTTGGCCTAATAGCTAAGGTCTTAGACTCGTACTATGGCCTACAGGTTAAGGTCTTAACTCTTACTCTGGCCTAATAGCTAAGGTCTTAACTCTTACTCTGGCCTAATAGCTAAGGTCTTAGACCCGTACAATGGCCTACAGGTTAAGGTCTTAACTCTTACTCCGGCCTTCTGGTTAATGTCTTAACTCTTACTCTGGCCTAATAGCTAAGGTCTTAGTCTCGTTCTATGGCCTACAAGTTAAGGTCTTAACCCTTACTCTGGCCTAATAGCTAAGGTCTTAGACTCGTACTCTGGCCTACTGGTTAAGGTCTTAACTCTTACTCTGGCCTAATAGCTAAGGTCTTAACTCTTACTCTGTCCTAATAGCTAAGGTCTTAACTCTTACTCTGGCCTAATAGCTAAGGTCTTAACTCTTACTCTGGCCTCATAGCTAAGGTCTTAGACTCGTACTATGGCCTACAGGTTAAGGTCTTAACTCTTACTCTGGCCTACTGGTTAAGGTCTTAACTCTTACTCTGGCCTAATAGCTAAGGTCTTAGACTCGTACTCTGGCCTACTGGTTGAGGTCTTAACTCTTACACTGGCCTAATAGCTAAGGTCTTAGACTCTTCCTCTGGCCTACTGGTTAAGGTCTTAACTCTTACTCTGGCCTAATAGCTAAGGTCTTAACTCTTACTCTGCCCTAATGGTTAAGGCCTTAGCTCTTACTCTGGCCTAATAGCTAAGGTATTAGACTCTTACTCTGGCCTACTGTTTAAGGTCTTAACTCTTACACTGGCCTAATAGCTAACGTCTTAACTCTTACTCTGGCCTAATGGCTAAGGTCTTAACTCTTACTCTGGCCTACTGGTTAAGGTCGTAACTCTTACTCTGGCCTAATAGCTAAGGTCTTAACTAGGCCTGGGCAAAAATTTCGTTCCGTTCGCGGAAATTGCGATAATTTGACATTTTTGCGTTCCGCGGAGAGCGCGAAAATGTCAAAAATTCCGGTTTCCGCAGCTTGGCGATAATTTGTTTCTTGCTCGCGCTGTAAAATGATACATTCTCGCGCGCGCGCGATCGCCTTACCTGAATCCCTGCGTTCGCCGACAAGTTTTCTTGATCCGGTCGCGTTCTCCATGAGATGTTGTATTGTTTTTAGCCATTTGCGCTGTCTCGCGACAGTTCGCGCCCGCAGTGACGTCATGCGTCGCGCGATCACGTCTTTCTTCTCGCGATCATGCACCGCGAGAACAACTCAAAACAAGATGGCCGCGCCCGCAAGCAGCCACATGGGTAAGTTGGCGACCCGCAACCATGCAGAAAATCGCGCGAACATGCCGGAAAAAAACTTCCGCATCTTCGCGATATTTCTGCTTGTTTGCGATAATTTTAAACATTCTCGCGATAATTTGCGAAGGTTAATTCCGCAAATTCCGCCCACCCCTAGTCTTAACTCTTACTCTGGCCTAATAGCTATGGTCTTAGACTCGTACTCTGGCCTACTGGTTAAGGTCTTAACTCTTACTCTGGCATACTGGTTAAGGTCTTAACTCTTACTCTGGCCTAATAGCTAAGATCTTAGACTCGTACTCTGGCCTACTGGTTAAGGTCTTAACTCTTACTCTGGCCTACTGGTTAAGGTCTTAACTCTTACTCTGACCTAATAGCTAAGGTCTTAGACTCGTACTCTGGCCTAATGGTTAAGGTCTTAACTCGTACATTGGCCTAATAGCTAAGGTCTTAACTCTTACTCTGGCCTAATGGTTAAGGTCTTAACTCGTACTCTGGCCTACTGGTTAAGGTCTTAACTCTTACTCTGGCCTAATAGCTAAGGTCTTAACTCTTTCTCTGGCCTAATGGTTAAGGTCTTAGCTCTTACTCTGGCCTAATAGCTAAGGTCTTAGACTCTTACTCTGGCCTACTGGTTAAGGTCTGAACTCTTACTCTGGCCTAATAGCTAACGACTTAACTCTTAATCTGGCCTAATAGCTAAGGTCTTAACTCTTACTCTGGCCTAATGGCTAAGGTCTTAACCCTTACTCTGGCCTACTGGTTAAGGTCTTAACTCTTACTCTGGCCTAATAGCTAAGGTCTTAACTCTTACTCTTGCCTAACAGCTATGGTCTTAGACTCGTACTCTGGCCTACTGGTTAAGGTCTTACCTCTTACTCTGGCCTACTGGTTAAGGTCTTAACTCTTACTCTGGCCTAATAGCTAAGGTCTTAACTTTTACTCTGGCCTAATAGCTAAGGTCTTAACTCTTACTCTGGCCTACTGGTTAAGGTCTTAACTCTTACTCTGGCCTAATAGCTAAGGTCTTAGACTCGTACTCTGGCCTAATGGTTAAGGTCTTAACTCTTACTCTGGCCTACTTGTTAAGGTCTTAACTCTTACTCTGGCCTACTGGTTAAGGTCTTAACTCTTACTCTGGCCTAATAGCTAAGGTCTTATCTCTTACTCTTGCCTAATAGCTAAGGTCTTAGACTTGTACTATGGCCTACAGGTTAAGGTCTTAACTCTTACTCTGGCCTACTGGTTAAGGTCTTAACTCTTACTCTGGCCTAATAGCTAAGGTCTTAGACTCATACTCTGGCCTAATAGCTAAGGTCTTAGACTCGTACTCTGGCCTAATAGCTAAGGTCTTAGACTCGTACTATGGCCTACAGGTTAAGGTCTTAACTCTTATTCTGGCCTAATAGCTAAGGTCTTAACTCTTACTCTGGCCTAATAGCTAAGGTCTTAACTCTTACTCTGGCCTAATGGCTAAGGTCTTAACTCTTACTCTGGCCTACTGGTTAAGGTCTTAACTCTTACTCTGGCCTAATAGCTAAGGTCTTAACTCTTACTCTGGCCTAATAGCTAAGGTCTTAGACTCGTACTCTGGCCTACTGGTTAAGGTCTTTACTCTTACTCTGGCCTACTGGTTAAGGTCTTAACTCTTACTCTGGCCTAATAGCTAAGGTCTTAGACTCGTACTCTGGCCTACTGGTTAAGGTCTTAATTCTTACTCTGGCCTACTGGTTAGGGTCTTAACTCTTACTCTGACCTAATAGCTAAGGTCTTAGACTCGTACTCTGGCCTAATGGTTAAGGTCTTAACTCGTACTCTGGCCTAATAGCTAAGGTCTTAACTCTTACTCTGGCCTAATGGTTAAGGTCTTAACTCTTCCTCTGGGCTACTGGTTAAGGTCTTAACTCTTACTCTGGCCTAATAGCTAAGGTCTTAACTCTTTCTCTGGCCTAATGGTTAAGGTCTTAGCTCTTACTCTTGCCTAATAGCTAAGGTCTTAGACTCGTACTCTGGCCTACTGGTTAAGGTCTTAACTGTTACTCTGGCCTACTGGTTAAGGTCTTAACTCTTACTCTGGCCTAATAGCTAAGGTCTTAGACTCGTACTCTGGCCTACTGGTTAAGGTCTTAACTCTTACTCTGGCCTACTGGTTAAGGTCTTAACTCTTACTCTGACCTAATAGCTAAGGTCTTAGACTCGTACTCTGGCTTAATGGTTAAGGTCTTAACTCCTACTCTGGCCTAATAGCTAAGGTCTTAACTCTTACTCTGGCCTAATAGCTAAGGTCTTAGACTCGTACTCTGGCCTACTGGTTAAGGTCTTAACTCTTACACTGGCCTACTGGTTAAGGTCTTAACTCTCACTCTGGCCTAATAGCTAAGGTCTTAACTCTTACTCTGGCCTAATAGCTAAGGTCTTAGACTTGTACTATGGCCTACAGGTTAAGGTCTTAACTCTTACTCTGGCCTAATAGCTAAGAACTTAGACTCGTACTTTGGCCAACTGGTTAAGGTCTTAACTCTTACTCTGGCCTAATAGCTAAGGTCTTAGACTCGTACTCTGGCCTAATGGTTAAGGTCTTAACTCGTACTCTGGCTTAATGGTTAAGGTCTTAACTCTTACTCTGGCCTAATAGCTAAGGTCTTAACTCTTACTCTGGCCTAATAGCTAAGGTCTTAGACTCGTACTCTGGCCTACTGGTTAAAGTCTTAACTCTTACTCTGGCCTCCTGGTTAAGGTCTTAACTCTTACTCTGGCCTAATAGCTAAGGTCTTAACTCCTACTCTGGCCTAATAGCTAAGGTCTTAACTCTTACTCTGGCCTACTGGTTAAGGTCTTAACTCTTACTCTGGCCTAATAGCTAAGGTCTTAGACTCGTACTCTGGCCTACTGGTTAAGGTCTTAACTATTTCTCTGGCCTAATAGCTAAGGTCTTAACTCTTACTCTGGCCTAACAGCTAAGGTCTTAGACCCGTACTATGGCCTACTGGTTAAGTTCTTAACTCATACTATGGCCTACAGGTTAAGGTCTTAACTCTTACTCTGGCCTAATAGCTAAGGTCTTAACTCTTACTTTGGCCTAATAGCTAAGGTCTTAGACTCGTACTATGGCCTACAGGTTAAGGTCTTAACTCTTACTCTGGCCTAATAGCTAAGGTCTTAACTCTTACTCTGGCCTAATAGCTAAGGTCTTAGACCCGTACAATGGCCTACAGGTTAAGGTCTTAACTCTTACTCCGGCCTTCTGGTTAAGGTCTTAACTCTTACTCTGGCCTAATAGCTAAGGTCTTAGTCTCGTTCTATGGCCTACAGGTTAAGGTCTTAACCCTTACTCTGGCCTAATAGCTAAGGTCTTAGACTCGTACTCTGGCCTACTGGTTAAGGTCCTAACTCTTACTCTGGCCTAATAGCTAAGGTCTTAACTCTTACTCTGTCCTAATAGCTAAGGTCTTAACTCTTACTCTGGCCTAATAGCTAAGGTCTTAACTCTTACTCTGGCCTAATAGCTAAGGTCTTAGACTCGTACTATGGCCTACAGGTTAAGGTCTTAACTCTTACTCTGGCCTACTGGTTAAGGTCTTAACTCTTACTCTGGCCTAATAGCTAAGGTCTTAGACTCGTACTCTGGCCTACTGGTTGAGGTCTTAACTCTTACTCTGGCCTACTGGTTAAGGTCTTAACTCTTACTCTGGCCTAATAGCTAAGGTCTTAACTCTTACTCTGGCCTAATGGTTAAGGTCTTAGCTCTTACTCTGGCCTAATAGCTAAGGTCTTAGACTCTTACTCTGGCCTACTGTTTAAGGTCTTAACTCTTACACTGGCCTAATAGCTAACGTCTTAACTCTTACTCTGGCCTAATAGCTAAGGTCTTAACTCTTACTCTGGCCTAATGGCTAAGGTCTTAACTCTTACTCTGGCCTACTGGTTAAGGTCGTAACTCTTACTCTGGCCTAATAGCTAAGGTCTTAACTCTTACTCTGGCCTTATAGCTAAGGTCTTAGACTCGTACTCTGGCCTACTGGTTAAGGTCTTAACTCTTACTCTGGCATACTGGTTAAGGTCTTAACTCTTACTCTGGCCTAATAGCTAAGATCTTAGACTCGTACTCTGGCCTACTGGTTAAGGTCTTAACTCTTACTCTGGCCTACTGGTTAAGGTCTTAACTCTTACTCTGACCTAATAGCTAAGGTCTTAGACTCGTACTCTGGCCTAATGGTTAAGGTCTTAACTCGTACATTGGCCTAATAGCTAAGGTCTTAACTCTTACTCTGGCCTAATGGTTAAGGTCTTAACTCGTACTCTGGCCTACTGGTTAAGGTCTTAACTCTTACTCTGGCCTAATAGCTAAGGTCTTAGACTCATACTCTGGCCTACTGGTTAAGGTCTTAACTCTTACTCTGGCCTACTGGTTAAGGTCTTCACTCTTACTCTGACCTAATAGCTAAGGTCTTAGACTCGTACTCTGGCTTAATGGTTAAGGTCTTAACTCTTACTCTGGCCTAATAGCTAAGGTCTTAGACTCGTACTCTGGCCTACTGGTTAAGGTCTTAACTATTTCTCTGGCCTAATAGCTAAGGTCTTAACTCTTACTCTGGCCTAACAGCTAAGGTCTTAGACCCGTACTATGGCCTACTGGTTAAGTTCTTAACTCATACTATGGCCTACAGGTTAAGGTCTTAACTCTTACTCTGGCCTAATAGCTAAGGTCTTAACTCTTACTTTGGCCTAATAGCTAAGGTCTTAGACTCGTACTATGGCCTACAGGTTAAGGTCTTAACTCTTACTCTGGCCTAATAGCTAAGGTCTTAACTCTTACTCTGGCCTAATAGCTAAGGTCTTATACCCGTACAATGGCCTACAGGTTAAGGTCTTAACTCTTACTCCGGCCTTCTGGTTAAGGTCTTAACTCTTACTCTGGCCTAATAGCTAAGGTCTTAGTCTCGTTCTATGGCCTACAGGTTAAGGTCTTAACCCTTACTCTGGCCTAATAGCTAAGGTCTTAGACTCGTACTCTGGCCTACTGGTTAAGGTCCTAACTCTTACTCTGGCCTAATAGCTAAGGTCTTAACTCTTACTCTGTCCTAATAGCTAAGGTCTTAACTCTTACTCTGGCCTAATAGCTAAGGTCTTAACTCTTACTCTGGCCTAATAGCTAAGGTCTTAGACTCGTACTATGGCCTACAGGTTAAGGTCTTAACTCTTACTCTGGCCTACTGGTTAAGGTCTTAACTCTTACTCTGGCCTAATAGCTAAGGTCTTAGACTCGTACTCTGGCCTACTGGTTGAGGTCTTAACTCTTACTCTGGCCTACTGGTTAAGGTCTTAACTCTTACTCTGGCCTAATAGCTAAGGTCTTAACTCTTACTCTGGCCTAATGGTTAAGGTCTTAGCTCTTACTCTGGCCTAATAGCTAAGGTCTTAGACTCTTACTCTGGCCTACTGTTTAAGGTCTTAACTCTTACACTGGCCTAATAGCTAACGTCTTAACTCTTACTCTGGCCTAATAGCTAAGGTCTTAACTCTTACTCTGGCCTAATGGCTAAGGTCTTAACTCTTACTCTGGCCTACTGGTTAAGGTCGTAACTCTTACTCTGGCCTAATAGCTAAGGTCTTAACTCTTACTCTGGCCTTATAGCTAAGGTCTTAGACTCGTACTCTGGCCTACTGGTTAAGGTCTTAACTCTTACTCTGGCATACTGGTTAAGGTCTTAACTCTTACTCTGGCCTAATAGCTAAGATCTTAGACTCGTACTCTGGCCTACTGGTTAAGGTCTTAACTCTTACTCTGGCCTACTGGTTAAGGTCTTAACTCTTACTCTGACCTAATAGCTAAGGTCTTAGACTCGTACTCTGGCCTAATGGTTAAGGTCTTAACTCGTACATTGGCCTAATAGCTAAGGTCTTAACTCTTACTCTGGCCTAATGGTTAAGGTCTTAACTCGTACTCTGGCCTACTGGTTAAGGTCTTAACTCTTACTCTGGCCTAATAGCTAAGGTCTTAGACTCGTACTCTGGCCTACTGGTTAAGGTCTTAACTCTTACTCTGGCCTACTGGTTAAGGTCTTCACTCTTACTCTGACCTAATAGCTAAGGTCTTGGACTCGTACTCTGGCTTAATGGTTAAGGTCTTAACTTCTACTCTGGCCTAATAGCTAAGGTCTTAACTCTTACTCTGGCCTAATAGCTAAGGTCTTAGACTCGTACTCTGGCCTACTGGTTAAGGTCTTAACTCTTACACTGGCCTACTGGTTAAGGTCTTAACTCTCACTCTGGCCTAATAGCTAAGGTCTTAACTCTTACTCTGGCCTAATAGCTAAGGTCTTAACTCTTACTCTGTCCTAATAGCTAAGGTCTTAACTCTTACTCTGGCCTAATAGCTAAGGTCTTAACTCTTACTCTGGCCTAATAGCTAAGGTCTTAGACTCGTACTATGGCCTACAGGTTAAGGTCTTAACTCTTACTCTGGCCTACTGGTTAAGGTCTTAACTCTTACTCTGGCCTAATAGCTAAGGTCTTAGACTCGTACTCTGGCCTACTGGTTGAGGTCTTAACTCTTACTCTGGCCTAATAGCTAAGGTCTTAGACTCGTACTCTGGCCTAATGGTTAAGGTCTTAACTCGTACTCTGGCCTAATAGCTAAGGTCTTAACTCTTACTCTGGCCTAATGGTTAAGGTCTTAACTCTTCCTCTGGGCTACTGGTTAAGGTCTTAACTCTTACTCTGGCCTAATAGCTAAGGTCTTAACTCTTTCTCTGGCCTAATGGTTAAGGTCTTAGCTCTTACTCTTGCCTAATAGCTAAGGTCTTAGACTCGTACTCTGGCCTACTGGTTAAGGTCTTAACTGTTACTCTGGCCTACTGGTTAAGGTCTTAACTCTTACTCTGGCCTAATAGCTAAGGTCTTAACTCTTACTCTGACCTAATAGCTAAGGTCTTAGACTCGTACTCTGGCTTAATGGTTAAGGTCTTAACTCCTACTCTGGCCTAATAGCTAAGGTCTTAACTCTTACTCTGGCCTAATAGCTAAGGTCTTAGACTCGTACTCTGGCCTACTGGTTAAGGTCTTAACTCTTACACTGGCCTACTGGTTAAGGTCTTAACTCTCACTCTGGCCTAATAGCTAAGGTCTTAACTCTTACTCTGGCCTAATAGCTAAGGTCTTAGACTTGTACTATGGCCTACAGGTTAAGGTCTTAACTCTTACTCTGGCCTAATAGCTAAGAACTTAGACTCGTACTTTGGCCAACTGGTTAAGGTCTTAACTCTTACTCTGGCCTAATAGCTAAGGTCTTAGACTCGTACTCTGGCCTAATGGTTAAGGTCTTAACTCGTACTCTGGCTTAATGGTTAAGGTCTTAACTCTTACTCTGGCCTAATAGCTAAGGTCTTAACTCTTACTCTGGCCTAATAGCTAAGGTCTTAACTCTTACTCTGGCCTAATAGCTAAGGTCTTAGACTCGTACTCTGGCCTACTGGTTAAAGTCTTAACTCTTACTCTGGCCTCCTGGTTAAGGTCTTAACTCTTACTCTGGCCTAATAGCTAAGGTCTTAACTCCTACTCTGGCCTAATAGCTAAGGTCTTAACTCTTACTCTGGCCTACTGGTTAAGGTCTTAACTCTTACTCTGGCCTAATAGCTAAGGTCTTAGACTCGTACTCTGGCCTACTGGTTAAGGTCTTAACTATTTCTCTGGCCTAATAGCTAAGGTCTTAACTCTTACTCTGGCCTAATAGCTAAGGTCTTAGACCCGTACTATGGCCTACTGGTTAAGTTCTTAACTCATACTATGGCCTACAGGTTAAGGTCTTAACTCTTACTCTGGCCTAATAGCTAAGGTCTTAACTCTTACTTTGGCCTAATAGCTAAGGTCTTAGACTCGTACTATGGCCTACAGGTTAAGGTCTTAACTCTTACTCTGGCCTAATAGCTAAGGTCTTAACTCTTACTCTGGCCTAATAGCTAAGGTCTTAGACCCGTACAATGGCCTACAGGTTAAGGTCTTAACTCTTACTCCGGCCTTCTGGTTAAGGTCTTAACTCTTACTCTGGCCTAATAGCTAAGGTCTTAGTCTCGTTCTATGGCCTACAGGTTAAGGTCTTAACCCTTACTCTGGCCTAATAGCTAAGGTCTTAGACTCGTACTCTGGCCTACTGGTTAAGGTCCTAACTCTTACTCTGGCCTAATAGCTAAGGTCTTAACTCTTACTCTGTCCTAATAGCTAAGGTCTTAACTCTTACTCTGGCCTAATAGCTAAGGTCTTAACTCTTACTCTGGCCTAATAGCTAAGGTCTTAGACTCGTACTATGGCCTACAGGTTAAGGTCTTAACTCTTACTCTGGCCTACTGGTTAAGGTCTTAACTCTTACTCTGGCCTAATAGCTAAGGTCTTAGACTCGTACTCTGGCCTACTGGTTGAGGTCTTAACTCTTACTCTGGCCTACTGGTTAAGGTCTTAACTCTTACTCTGGCCTAATAGCTAAGGTCTTAACTCTTACTCTGGCCTAATGGTTAAGGTCTTAGCTCTTACTCTGGCCTAATAGCTAAGGTCTTAGACTCTTACTCTGGCCTACTGTTTAAGGTCTTAACTCTTACACTGGCCTAATAGCTAACGTCTTAACTCTTACTCTGGCCTAATAGCTAAGGTGTTAACTCTTACTCTGGCCTAATGGCTAAGGTCTTAACTCTTACTCTGGCCTACTGGTTAAGGTCGTAACTCTTACTCTGGCCTAATAGCTAAGGTCTTAACTCTTACTCTGGCCTTATAGCTAAGGTCTTAGACTCGTACTCTGGCCTACTGGTTAAGGTCTTAACTCTTACTCTGGCATACTGGTTAAGGTCTTAACTCTTACTCTGGCCTAATAGCTAAGATCTTAGACTCGTACTCTGGCCTACTGGTTAAGGTCTTAACTCTTACTCTGGCCTACTGGTTAAGGTCTTAACTCTTACTCTGACCTAATAGCTAAGGTCTTAGACTCGTACTCTGGCCTAATGGTTAAGGTCTTAACTCGTACATTGGCCTAATAGCTAAGGTCTTAACTCTTACTCTGGCCTAATGGTTAAGGTCTTAACTCGTACTCTGGCCTACTGGTTAAGGTCTTAACTCTTACTCTGGCCTAATAGCTAAGGTCTTAGACTCGTACTCTGGCCTACTGGTTAAGGTCTTAACTCTTACTCTGGCCTACTGGTTAAGGTCTTCACTCTTACTCTGACCTAATAGCTAAGGTCTTAGACTCGTACTCTGGCTTAATGGTTAAGGTCTTAACTCCTACTCTGGCCTAATAGCTAAGGTCTTAACTCTTACTCTGGCCTAATAGCTAAGGTCTTAGACTCGTACTCTGGCCTACTGGTTAAGGTCTTAACTCTTACACTGGCCTACTGGTTAAGGTCTTAACTCTCACTCTGGCCTAATAGCTAAGGTCTTAACTCTTACTCTGGCCTAATAGCTAAGGTCTTAACTCTTACTCTGTCCTAATAGCTAAGGTCTTAACTCTTACTCTGGCCTAATAGCTAAGGTCTTAACTCTTACTCTGGCCTAATAACTAAGGTCTTAGACTCGTACTATGGCCTACAGGTTAAGGTCTTAACTCTTACTCTGGCCTACTGGTTAAGGTCTTAACTCTTACTCTGGCCTAATAGCTAAGGTCTTAGACTCGTACTCTGGCCTACTGGTTGAGGTCTTAACTCTTACTCTGGCCTAATAGCTAAGGTCTTAGACTCGTACTCTGGCCTAATAGCTAAGGTCTTAGACTCTTCCTCTGGCCTACTGGTTAAGGTCTTAACTGTTACTCTGGCCTAATAGCTAAGGTCTTAACTCTTACTCTGGCCTAATGGTTAAGGTCTTAGCTCTTACTCTGGCCTAATAGCTAAGGTCTTAGACTCTTACTCTGGCCTACTGTTTAAGGCCTCAACTCTTACACTGGCCTAATAGCTAACGTCTTAACTCTTACTCTGGCCTAATAGCTAAGGTCTTAACTCTTACTCTGGCCTAATGGCTAAGGTCTTAACTCTTACTCTGGCCTACTGGTTAAGGTTGTAACTCTTACTCTGGCCTAATAGCTAAGGTCTTAACTCTTACTCTGGCCTAATAGCTAAGGTCTTAGACTTGTACTCTGGCCTACTGGTTAAGGTCTTAACTCTTACTCTGGCATACTGGTTAAGGTCTTAACTCTTACTCTGGCCTAATAGCTAAGATCTTAGACTCGTACTCTGGCCTACTGGTTAAGGTCTTAACTCTTACTCTGGCCTACTGGTTAAGGTCTTAACTCTTACTCTGACCTAATAGCTAAGGTCTTAGACTCGTACTCAGGCCTAATGGTTAAGGTCTTAACTCGTACATTGGCCTAATAGCTAAGGTCTTAACTCTTACTCTGGCCTAATGGTTAAGGTCTTAACTCATACTCTGGCCTACTGGTTAAGGTCTTAACTCTTACTCTGGCCTAATAGCTAAGGTCTTAGACTCGTACTCTGGCCTACTGGTTAAGGTCTTAACTCTTACTCTGGCCTAATAGCTAAGGTCTTAACTCTTACTTTGGCCTAATAGCTAAGGTCTTAGACTCGTACTATGGCCTACAGGTTAAGGTCTTAACTCTTACTCTGGCCTAATAGCTAAGGTCTTAACTCTTACTCTGGCCTAATAGCTAAGGTCTTAGACCCGTACAATGGCCTACAGGTTAAGGTCTTAACTCTTTCTCCGGCCTTCTGGTTAATGTCTTAACTCTTACTCTGGCCTAATAGCTAAGGTCTTAGTCTCGTTCTATGGCCTACAAGTTAAGGTCTTAACCCTTACTCTGGCCTAATAGCTAAGGTCTTAACTCTTACTCTGGCCTAATAGCTAAGGTCTTAGACTTGTACTCTGGCCTACAGGTTAAGGTCTTAACTCTTACTCTGGCCTACTGGTTAAGGTCTTAACTCTTACTCTGGCCTAATAGCTAAGGTCTTAGACTCGTACTCTGGCCTACTGGTTGAGGTCTTAACTCTTACTCTGGCCTAATAGCTAAGGTCTTAGACTCGTACTCTGGCCTAATAGCTAAGGTCTTAGACTCTTCCTCTGGCCTACTGGTTAAGGTCTTAACTCTTACTCTGGCCTAATAGCTAAGGTCTTAACTCTTACTCTGGCCTAATGGTTAAGGTCTTAGCTCTTACTCTGGCCTGATAGCTAAGGTCTTAGACTCTTACTCTGGCCTACTGTTTAAGGTCTTAACTCTTACACTGGCCTAATAGCTAACGTCTTAACTCTTACTCTGGCCTAATAGCTAAGGTCTTAACTCTTACTCTGGCCTAATGGCTAAGGTCTTAACTCTTACTCTGGCCTACTGGTTAAGGTCGTAACTCTTAATCTGGCCTAATAGCTAAGGTCTTAACTCTTACTCTGGCCTAATTGCTAAGGTCTTAGACTCGTACTCTGGCCTACTGGTTAAGGTCTTAACTCTTACTCTGGCATACTGGTTAAGGTCTTAACTCTTACTCTGGCCTAATAGCTAAGATCTTAGACTCGTACTCTGGCCTACTGGTTAAGGTCTTAACTCTTACTCTGGCCTACTGGTTAAGGTCTTAACTCTTACTCTGACCTAATAGCTAAGGTCTTAGACTCGTACTCTGGCCTAATGGTTAAGGTCTTAACTCGTACATTGGCCTAATAGCTAAGGTCTTAACTCTTACTCTGGCCTAATGGTTAAGGTCTTAACTCGTACTCTGGCCTACTGGTTAAGGTCTTAACTCTTACTCTGGCCTAATAGCTAAGGTCTTAACTCTTTCTCTGGCCTAATGGTTAAGGTCTTAGCTCTTACTCTGGCCTAATAGCTAAGGTCTTAGACTCTTACTCTGGCCTACTGGTTAAGGTCTGAACTCTTACTCTGGCCTAATAGCTAACGTCTTAACTCTTAATCTGGCCTAATAGCTAAGGTCTTAACTCTTACTCTGGCCTAATGGCTAAGGTCTTAACCCTTACTCTGGCCTACTGGTTAAGGTCTTAACTCTTACTCTGGCCTAATAGCTAAGGTCTTAACTCTTACTCTGGCCTAATAGCTAAGGTCTTAACTCTTACTCTGGCCTACTGGTTAAGGTCTTAACTCTTACTCTGGCCTAATAGCTAAGGTCTTAGACTCGTACTCTGGCCTAATGGTTAAGGTCTTAACTCTTACTCTGGCCTACTTGTTAAGGTCTTAACTCTTACTCTGGCCTACTGGTTAAGGTCTTAACTCTTACTCTGGCCTAATAGCTAAGGTCTTATCTCTTACTCTTGCCTAATAGCTAAGGTCTTAGACTCGTACTATGGCCTACAGGTTAAGGTCTTAACTCTTACTCTGGCCTAATGGTTAAGGTCTTAGCTCTTACTCTGGCCTAATAGCTAAGGTCTTAGACTCTTACTCTGGCCTACTGTTTAAGGTCTTAACTCTTACACTGGCCTAATAGCTAACGTCTTAACTCTTACTCTGGCCTAATAGCTAAGGTGTTAACTCTTACTCTGGCCTAATGGCTAAGGTCTTAACTCTTACTCTGGCCTACTGGTTAAGGTCGTAACTCTTACTCTGGCCTAATAGCTAAGGTCTTAACTCTTACTCTGGCCTTATAGCTAAGGTCTTAGACTCGTACTCTGGCCTACTGGTTAAGGTCTTAACTCTTACTCTGGCATACTGGTTAAGGTCTTAACTCTTACTCTGGCCTAATAGCTAAGATCTTAGACTCGTACTCTGGCCTACTGGTTAAGGTCTTAACTCTTACTCTGGCCTACTGGTTAAGGTCTTAACTCTTACTCTGACCTAATAGCTAAGGTCTTAGACTCGTACTCTGGCCTAATGGTTAAGGTCTTAACTCGTACATTGGCCTAATAGCTAAGGTCTTAACTCTTACTCTGGCCTAATGGTTAAGGTCTTAACTCGTACTCTGGCCTACTGGTTAAGGTCTTAACTCTTACTCTGGCCTAATAGCTAAGGTCTTAGACTCGTACTCTGGCCTACTGGTTAAGGTCTTAACTCTTACTCTGGCCTACTGGTTAAGGTCTTCACTCTTACTCTGACCTAATAGCTAAGGTCTTAGACTCGTACTCTGGCTTAATGGTTAAGGTCTTAACTCCTACTCTGGCCTAATAGCTAAGGTCTTAACTCTTACTCTGGCCTAATAGCTAAGGTCTTAGACTCGTACTCTGGCCTACTGGTTAAGGTCTTAACTCTTACACTGGCCTACTGGTTAAGGTCTTAACTCTCACTCTGGCCTAATAGCTAAGGTCTTAACTCTTACTCTGGCCTAATAGCTAAGGTCTTAACTCTTACTCTGTCCTAATAGCTAAGGTCTTAACTCTTACTCTGGCCTAATAGCTAAGGTCTTAACTCTTACTCTGGCCTAATAACTAAGGTCTTAGACTCGTACTATGGCCTACAGGTTAAGGTCTTAACTCTTACTCTGGCCTACTGGTTAAGGTCTTAACTCTTACTCTGGCCTAATAGCTAAGGTCTTAGACTCGTACTCTGGCCTACTGGTTGAGGTCTTAACTCTTACTCTGGCCTAATAGCTAAGGTCTTAGACTCGTACTCTGGCCTAATAGCTAAGGTCTTAGACTCTTCCTCTGGCCTACTGGTTAAGGTCTTAACTGTTACTCTGGCCTAATAGCTAAGGTCTTAACTCTTACTCTGGCCTAATGGTTAAGGTCTTAGCTCTTACTCTGGCCTAATAGCTAAGGTCTTAGACTCTTACTCTGGCCTACTGTTTAAGGCCTCAACTCTTACACTGGCCTAATAGCTAACGTCTTAACTCTTACTCTGGCCTAATAGCTAAGGTCTTAACTCTTACTCTGGCCTAATGGCTAAGGTCTTAACTCTTACTCTGGCCTACTGGTTAAGGTTGTAACTCTTACTCTGGCCTAATAGCTAAGGTCTTAACTCTTACTCTGGCCTAATAGCTAAGGTCTTAGACTTGTACTCTGGCCTACTGGTTAAGGTCTTAACTCTTACTCTGGCATACTGGTTAAGGTCTTAACTCTTACTCTGGCCTAATAGCTAAGATCTTAGACTCGTACTCTGGCCTACTGGTTAAGGTCTTAACTCTTACTCTGGCCTACTGGTTAAGGTCTTAACTCTTACTCTGACCTAATAGCTAAGGTCTTAGACTCGTACTCAGGCCTAATGGTTAAGGTCTTAACTCGTACATTGGCCTAATAGCTAAGGTCTTAACTCTTACTCTGGCCTAATGGTTAAGGTCTTAACTCATACTCTGGCCTACTGGTTAAGGTCTTAACTCTTACTCTGGCCTAATAGCTAAGGTCTTAGACTCGTACTCTGGCCTACTGGTTAAGGTCTTAACTCTTACTCTGGCCTAATAGCTAAGGTCTTAACTCTTACTTTGGCCTAATAGCTAAGGTCTTAGACTCGTACTATGGCCTACAGGTTAAGGTCTTAACTCTTACTCTGGCCTAATAGCTAAGGTCTTAACTCTTACTCTGGCCTAATAGCTAAGGTCTTAGACCCGTACAATGGCCTACAGGTTAAGGTCTTAACTCTTTCTCCGGCCTTCTGGTTAATGTCTTAACTCTTACTCTGGCCTAATAGCTAAGGTCTTAGTCTCGTTCTATGGCCTACAAGTTAAGGTCTTAACCCTTACTCTGGCCTAATAGCTAAGGTCTTAACTCTTACTCTGGCCTAATAGCTAAGGTCTTAGACTTGTACTCTGGCCTACAGGTTAAGGTCTTAACTCTTACTCTGGCCTACTGGTTAAGGTCTTAACTCTTACTCTGGCCTAATAGCTAAGGTCTTAGACTCGTACTCTGGCCTACTGGTTGAGGTCTTAACTCTTACTCTGGCCTAATAGCTAAGGTCTTAGACTCGTACTCTGGCCTAATAGCTAAGGTCTTAGACTCTTCCTCTGGCCTACTGGTTAAGGTCTTAACTCTTACTCTGGCCTAATAGCTAAGGTCTTAACTCTTACTCTGGCCTAATGGTTAAGGTCTTAGCTCTTACTCTGGCCTGATAGCTAAGGTCTTAGACTCTTACTCTGGCCTACTGTTTAAGGTCTTAACTCTTACACTGGCCTAATAGCTAACGTCTTAACTCTTACTCTGGCCTAATAGCTAAGGTCTTAACTCTTACTCTGGCCTAATGGCTAAGGTCTTAACTCTTACTCTGGCCTACTGGTTAAGGTCGTAACTCTTAATCTGGCCTAATAGCTAAGGTCTTAACTCTTACTCTGGCCTAATTGCTAAGGTCTTAGACTCGTACTCTGGCCTACTGGTTAAGGTCTTAACTCTTACTCTGGCATACTGGTTAAGGTCTTAACTCTTACTCTGGCCTAATAGCTAAGATCTTAGACTCGTACTCTGGCCTACTGGTTAAGGTCTTAACTCTTACTCTGGCCTACTGGTTAAGGTCTTAACTCTTACTCTGACCTAATTGCTAAGGTCTTAGACTCGTACTCTGGCCTAATGGTTAAGGTCTTAACTCGTACATTGGCCTAATAGCTAAGGTCTTAACTCTTACTCTGGCCTAATGGTTAAGGTCTTAACTCGTACTCTGGCCTACTGGTTAAGGTCTTAACTCTTACTCTGGCCTAATAGCTAAGGTCTTAACTCTTTCTCTGGCCTAATGGTTAAGGTCTTAGCTCTTACTCTGGCCTAATAGCTAAGGTCTTAGACTCTTACTCTGGCCTACTGGTTAAGGTCTGAACTCTTACTCTGGCCTAATAGCTAACGTCTTAACTCTTAATCTGGCCTAATAGCTAAGGTCTTAACTCTTACTCTGGCCTAATGGCTAAGGTCTTAACCCTTACTCTGGCCTACTGGTTAAGGTCTTAACTCTTACTCTGGCCTAATAGCTAAGGTCTTAACTCTTACTCTGGCCTAATAGCTAAGGTCTTAACTCTTACTCTGGCCTACTGGTTAAGGTCTTAACTCTTACTCTGGCCTAATAGCTAAGGTCTTAGACTCGTACTCTGGCCTAATGGTTAAGGTCTTAACTCTTACTCTGGCCTACTTGTTAAGGTCTTAACTCTTACTCTGGCCTACTGGTTAAGGTCTTAACTCTTACTCTGGCCTAATAGCTAAGGTCTTATCTCTTACTCTTGCCTAATAGCTAAGGTCTTAGACTCGTACTATGGCCTACAGGTTAAGGTCTTAACTCTTACTCTGGCCTACTGGTTAAGGTCTTAACTCTTACTCTGGCCTAATAGCTAAGGTCTTAGACTCATACTCTGGTCTAATAGCTAAGGTCTTAGACTCGTACTCTGGCCTAATAGCTAAGGTCTTAGACTCGTACTATGGCCTACAGGTTAAGGTCTTAACTCTTATTCTGGCCTAATAGCTAAGGTCTTAACTCTTACTCTGGCCTAATAGCTAAGGTCTTAACTCTTACTCTGGCCTAATGGCTAAGGTCTTAACTCTTACTCTGGCCTACTGGTTAAGGTCTTAACTCTTACTCTGGCCTAATAGCTAAGGTCTTAACTCTTACTCTGGCCTAATAGCTAAGGTCTTAGACTCGTACTCTGGCCTACTGGTTAAGGTCTTAACTCTTACTCTGGCCTACTGGTTAAGGTCTTAACTCTTACTCTGGCCTAATAGCTAAGGTCTTAGACTCGTACTCTGGCCTACTGGTTAAGGTCTTAATTCTTACTCTGGCCTACTGGTTAAGGTCTTAACTCTTACTCTGACCTAATAGCTAAGGTCTTAGACTCGTACTCTGGCCTAATGGTTAAGGTCTTAACTCGTACTCTGGCCTAATAGCTAAGGTCTTAACTCTTACTCTGGCCTAATGGTTAAGGTCTTAACTCTTCCTCTGGGCTACTGGTTAAGGTCTTAACTCTTACTCTGGCCTAATAGCTAAGGTCTTAACTCTTTCTCTGGCCTAATGGTTAAGGTCTTAGCTCTTACTCTTGCCTAATAGCTAAGGTCTTAGACTCGTACTCTGGCCTACTGGTTAAGGTCTTAACTGTTACTCTGGCCTACTGGTTAAGGTCTTAACTCTTACTCTGGCCTAATAGCTAAGGTCTTAGACTCGTACTCTGGCCTACTGGTTAAGGTCTTAACTCTTACTCTGGCCTACTGGTTAAGGTCTTAACTCTTACTCTGACCTAATAGCTAAGGTCTTAGACTCGTACTCTGGCTTAATGGTTAAGGTCTTAACTCCTACTCTGGCCTAATAGCTAAGGTCTTAACTCTTACTCTGGCCTAATAGCTAAGGTCTTAGACTCGTACTCTGGCCTACTGGTTAAGGTCTTAACTCTTACACTGGCCTTCTGGTTAAGGTCTTAACGCTCACTCTGGCCTAATAGCTAAGGTCTTAACTCTTACTCTGGCCTAATAGCTAAGGTCTTAGACTCGTACTATGGCCCACAGGTTAAGGTCTTAACTCTTACTCTGGCCTAATAGCTAAGAACTTAGACTCGTACTTTGGCCAACTGGTTAAGGTCTTAACTCTTACTCTGGCCTAATAGCTAAGGTCTTAGACTCGTACTCTGGCCTAATGGTTAAGGTCTTAACTCGTACTCTGGCTTAATGGTTAAGGTCTTAACTCTTACTCTGGCCTAATAGCTAAGGTCTTAACTCTTACTCTGGCCTAATAGCTAAGGTCTTAACTCTTACTCTGGCCTAATAGCTAAGGTCTTAGACTCGTACTCTGGCCTACAGGTTAAAGTCTTAACTCTTACTCTGGCCTCCTGGTTAAGGTCTTAACTCTTACTCTGGCCTAATAGCTAAGGTCTTAACTCTTACTCTGGCCTAATAGCTACGGTCTTAACTCTTACTCTGGCCTACTGGTTAAGGTCTTAACTCTTACTCTGGCCTAATAGCTAAGGTCTTAGACTCGTACTCTGGCCTACTGGTTAAGGTCTTAATTATTTCTCTGGCCTAATAGCTAAGGTCTTAACTCTTACTCTGGCCTAATAGCTAAGGTCTTAACTCTTACTTTGGCCTAATAGCTAAGGTCTTAGACTCGTACTATGGCCTACAGGTTAAGGTCTTAACTCTTACTCTGGCCTAATAGCTAAGGTCTTAACTCTTACTCTGGCCTAATAGCTAAGGTCTTAGACCCGTACAATGGCCTACAGGTTAAGGTCTTAACTCTTACTCCGGCCTTCTGGTTAAGGTCTTAACTCTTACTCTGGCCTAATAGCTAAGGTCTTAACTCTTACTTTGGCCTAATAGCTAAGGTCTTAGACTCGTACTATGGCCTACAGGTTAAGGTCTTAACTCTTAATCTGGCCTAATAGCTAAGGTCTTAACTCTTACTCTGGCCTAATAGCTAAGGTCTTAGACCCGTACAATGGCCTACAGGTTAAGGTCTTAACTCTTACTCCGGCCTTCTGGTTAAGGTCTTAACTCTTACTCTGGCCTAATAGCTAAGGTCTTAGTCTCGTTCTATGGCCTACAGGTTAAGGTCTTAACCCTTACTCTGGCCTAATAGCTAAGGTCTTAGACTCGTACTCTGGCCTACTGGTTAAGGTCTTAACTCTTACTCTGGCCTAATAGCTAAGGTCTTAACTCTTACTCTGTCCTAATAGCTAAGGTCTTAACTCTTACTCTGGCCTAATAGCTAAGGTCTTAACTCTTACTCTGGCCTAATAGCTAAGGTCTTAGACTCGTACTATGGCCTACAGGTTAAGGTCTTAACTCTTACTCTGGCCTACTGGTTAAGGTCTTAACTCTTACTCTGGCCTAATAGCTAAGGTCTTAGACTCGTACTCTGGCCTACTGGTTGAGGTCTTAACTCTTACTCTGGCCTAATAGCTAAGGTCTTAGACTCGTACTCTGGCCTAATAGCTAAGGTCTTAGACTCTTCCTCTGGCCTACTGGTTAAGGTCTTAACTCTTACTCTGGCCTAATAGCTAAGGTCTTAACTCTTACTCTGGCCTAATGGTTAAGGTCTTAGCTCTTACTCTGGCCTAATAGCTAAGGTCTTAGACTCTTACTCTGGCCTACTGTTTAAGGTCTTAACTCTTACACTGGCCTAATAGCTAACGTCTTAACTCTTACTCTGGCCTAATAGCTAAGGTCTTAACTCTTACTCTGGCCTAATGGCTAAGGTCTTAACTCTTACTCTGGCCTACTGGTTAAGGTCGTAACTCTTACTCTGGCCTAATAGCTAAGGTCTTAACTCTTACTCTGGCCTAATAGCTAAGGTCTTAGACTCGTACTCTGGCCTACTGGTTAAGGTCTTAACTCTTACTCTGGCATACTGGTTAAGGTCTTAACTCTTACTCTGGCCTAATAGCTAAGATCTTAGACTCGTACTCTGGCCTACTGGTTAAGGTCTTAACTCTTACTCTGGCCTACTGGTTAAGGTCTTAACTCTTACTCTGACATAATAGCTAAGGTCTTAGACTCTTACTCTGGCCTAATGGTTAAGGTCTTAACTCGTACATTGGCCTAATAGCTAAGGTCTTAACTCTTACTCTGGCCTAATGGTTAAGGTCTTAACTCGTACTCTGGCCTACTGGTTAAGGTCTTAACTCTTACTCTGGCCTAATAGCTAAGGTCTTAACTCTTTCTCTGGCCTAATGGTTAAGGTCTTAGCTCTTACTCTGGCCTAATAGCTAAGGTCTTAGACTCTTACTCTGGCCTACTGGTTAAGGTCTGAACTCTTACTCTGGCCTAATAGCTAACGTCTTAACTCTTAATCTGGCCTAATAGCTAAGGTCTTAACTCTTACTCTGGCCTAATGGCTAAGGTCTTAACCCTTACTCTGGCCTACTGGTTAAGGTCTTAACTCTTACTCTGGCCTAATAGCTAAGGTCTTAACTCTTACTCTTGCCTAATAGCTACGGTCTTAGACTCGTACTCTGGCCTACTGGTTAAGGTCTTACCTCTTACTCTGGCCTACTGGTTAAGGTCTTAACTCTTACTCTGGCCTAATAGCTAAGGTCTTAGACTCATACTCTGGCCTACTGGTTAAGGTCTTAACTCTTACTCTGGCCTACTGGTTAAGGTCTTAACTCTTACTCTGACCTAATAGCTAAGGTCTTAGACTCGTACTCTGGCTGAATGGTTAAGGTCTTAACTCGTACTCTGGCCTAATAGCTAAGGTCTTAACTCTTACTCTGGCCTAATAGCTAAGGTCTTAGAATCGTACTTTGGCCTACTGGTTAAGGTCTTAACTCTTACACTGGCCTACTGGTTAAGGTCTTAACTCTCACTCTGGCCTAATAGCTAAGGTCTTAACTCTTACTCTGGCCTAATAGCTAAGGTCTTAGACTCATACTATGGCCTACAGGTTAAGGTCTTAACTCTTACTCTGGCCTAATAGCTAAAAACTTAGACTCGTACTCTGGCCAACTGGTTAAGGTCTTAACTCTTACTCTGGCCTAATAGCTAAGGTCTTAGACTCGTACTCTGGCCTACTGGTTAAGGTCCTAACTCTTACTCTGGCCTACTGGTTAAGGTCTTAACTCTAACTCCGGTCTAATAGCTAAGGTCTTAGACTCGTACTCTGGCCTAATGGTTAAGGTCTTAACTCGTACTCTGGCTTAATGGTTAAGGTCTTAACTCTTACTCTGGCCTAATAGCTAAGGTCTTAACTCTTACTCTGGCCTAATAGCTAAGGTCTTAGACTCGTACTCTGGCCTACTGGTTAAGGTCTTAACTCTTACTCTGGCCTACTGGTTAAGGTCTTAACTCTAACTCCGGTCTAATAGCTAAGGTCTTAGACTCGTACTCTGGCCTAATGGTTAAGGTCTTAACTCGTACTCTGGCTTAATGGTTAAGGTCTTAACTCTTACTCTGGCCTAATAGCTAAGGTCTTAACTTTTACTCTGGCCTAATAGCTAAGGTCTTAGACCCGTACTATGGCCTACTGGTTAAGTTCTTAACTCATACTATGGCCTACAGGTTAAGGTCTTAACTCTTACTCTGGCCTAATAGCTAAGGTCTTAACTCTTACTTTGGCCTAATAGCTAAGGTCTTAGACTCGTACTATGGCCTACAGGTTAAGGTCTTAACTCTTACTCTGGCCTACTGGTTAAGGTCTTAACTCTTACTCTGGCCTAATAGCTAAGGTCTTAACTCTTACTCTGGCCTAATAGCTAAGGTCTTAGACCCGTACAATGGCCTACAGGTTAAGGTCTTAGCTCTTACTCTGGCCTACTGGTTAAGGTCTTAACTCTTACTCTGGCCTAATAGCTAAGGTCTTAGACTCATACTCTGGCCTACTGGTTGAGGTCTTAACTCTTACTCTGGCCTAATAGCTAAGGTCTTAGACTCGTACTCTGGCCTAATAGCTAAGGTCTTAGACTCTTCCTCTGGCCTACTGGTTAAGGTCTTAACTCTTACTCTGGCCTAATAGCTAAGGTCTTAACTCTTACTCTGGCCTAATGGTTAAGGTATTAGCTCTTACTCTGGCCTAAAAGCTAAGGTCTTAGACTCTTACTCTGGCCTACTGGTTAAGGTCTTAACTCTTACTCTGGCCTAATAGCTAAGGTCTTAACTCTTACTCTGGCCTAATGGTTAAGGTCTTAACTCTTCCTCTGGGCTACTGGTTAAGGTCTTAACTCTTACTCTGGCCTAATAGCTAAGGTCTTAACTCTTTCTCTGGCCTAATGGTTAAGGTCTTAGCTCTTACTCTTGCCTAATAGCTAAGGTCTTAGACTCGTACTCTGGCCTACTGGTTAAGGTCTTAACTGTTACTCTGGCCTACTGGTTAAGGTCTTAACTCTTACTCTGGCCTAATAGCTAAGGTCTTAGACTCGTACTCTGGCCTACTGGTTAAGGTCTTAACTCTTACTCTGGCCTACTGGTTAAGGTCTTAACTCTTACTCTGACCTAATAGCTAAGGTCTTAGACTCGTACTCTGGCTTAATGGTTAAGGTCTTAACTCCTACTCTGGCCTAATAGCTAAGGTCTTAACTCTTACTCTGGCCTAATAGCTAAGGTCTTAGACTCGTACTCTGGCCTACTGGTTAAGGTCTTAACTCTTACACTGGCCTACTGGTTAAGGTCTTAACTCTCACTCTGGCCTAATAGCTAAGGTCTTAACTCTTACTCTGGCCTAATAGCTAAGGTCTTAGACTCGTACTATGGCCTACAGGTTAAGGTCTTACCTCTTACTCTGGCCTAATAGCTAAGAACTTAGACTCGTACTTTGGCCAACTGGTTAAGGTCTTAACTCTTACTCTGGCCTAATAGCTAAGGTCTTAGACTCGTACTCTGGCCTAATGGTTAAGGTCTTAACTCGTACTCTGGCTTAATGGTTAAGGTCTTAACTCTTACTCTGGCCTAATAGCTAAGGTCTTAACTCTTACTCTGGCCTAATAGCTAAGGTCTTAGACTCGTACTCTGGCCTACTGGTTAAAGTCTTAACTCTTACTCTGGCCTCCTGGTTAAGGTCTTAACTCTTACTCTGGCCTAATAGCTAAGGTCTTATCTCTTACTCTGGCCTAATAGCTAAGGTCTTAACTCTTACTCTGGCCTACTGGTTAAGGTCTTAACTCTTACTCTGGCCTAATAGCTAAGGTCTTAGACTCGTACTCTGGCCTACTGGTTAAGGTCTTAACTATTTCTCTGGCCTAATAGCTAAGGTCTTAACTCTTACTCTGGCCTAATAGCTAAGGTCTTAGACCCATACTATGGCCTACTGGTTAAGTTCTTAACTCATACTATGGCCTACAGGTTAAGGTCTTAACTCTTACTCTGGCCTAATAGCTAAGGTCTTAACTCTTACTTTGGCCTAATAGCTAAGGTCTTAGACTCGTACTATGGCCTACAGGTTAAGGTCTTAACTCTTACTCTGGCCTAATAGCTAAGGTCTTAACTCTTACTCTGGCCTAATAGCTAAGGTATTAGACCCGTACAATGGCCTACAGGTTAAGGTCTTAACTCTTACTCCGGCCTTCTGGTTAAGGTCTTAACTCTTACTCTGGCCTAATAGCTAAGGTCTTAGTCTCGTTCTATGGCCTACAGGTTAAGGTTTTAACCCTTACTCTGGCCTAATAGCTAAGGTCTTAGACTCGTACTCTGGCCTACTGGTTA
Source organism: Triturus cristatus (assembly GCF_964204655.1). Lineage (NCBI taxonomy): Eukaryota > Metazoa > Chordata > Amphibia > Caudata > Salamandridae > Triturus > Triturus cristatus. The sequence goes on from NC_140592.1 coordinate 545,903,207, forward strand.
AGGTCTTAACTCTTACTCTGGCCTAATAGCTAAGGTCTTAACTCTTACTCTGTCCTAATAGCTAAGGTCTTAACTCTTACTCTGGCCTAATAGCTAAGGTCTTAACTCTTACTCTGGCCTAATAGCTAAGGTCTTAGACTCGTACTATGGCCTACAGGTTAAGGTCTTAACTCTTACTCTGGCCTACTGGTTAAGGTCTTAACTCTTACTCTGGCCTAATAGCTAAGGTCTTAGACTCGTACTCTGGCCTACTGGTTGAGGTCTTAACTCTTACTCTGGCCTAATAGCTAAGGTCTTAGTCTCTTCCTCTGGCCTACTGGTTAAGGTCTTAACTCTTACTCTGGCCTAATAGCTAAGGTCTTAACTCTTACTCTGGCCTAATGGTTAAGGTCTTAGCTCTTACTCTGGCCTAATAGCTAAGGTCTTAGACTCTTACTCTGACCTACTGTTTAAGGTCTTAACTCTTACACTGGCCTAATAGCTAACGTCTTAACTCTTACTCTGGCCTAATAGCTAAGGTCTTAACTTTTACTCTGGCCTAATAGCTAAGGTCTTAGACCCGTACTATGGCCTACTGGTTAAGTTCTTAACTCATACTATGGCCTACAGGTTAAGGTCTTAACTCTTACTCTGGCCTAATAGCTAAGGTCTTAACTCTTACTTTGGCCTAATAGCTAAGGTCTTAGACTCGTACTATGGCCTACAGGTTAAGGTCTTAACTCTTACTCTGGCCTACTGGTTAAGGTCTTAACTCTTACTCTGGCCTAATAGCTAAGGTCTTAACTCTTACTCTGGCCTAATAGCTAAGGTCTTAGACCCGTACAATGGCCTACAGGTTAAGGTCTTAGCTCTTACTCTGGCCTACTGGTTAAGGTCTTAACTCTTACTCTGGCCTAATAGCTAAGGTCTTAGACTCATACTCTGGCCTACTGGTTGAGGTCTTAACTCTTACTCTGGCCTAATAGCTAAGGTCTTAGACTCGTACTCTGGCCTAATAGCTAAGGTCTTAGACTCTTCCTCTGGCCTACTGGTTAAGGTCTTAACTCTTACTCTGGCCTAATAGCTAAGGTCTTAACTCTTACTCTGGCCTAATGGTTAAGGTATTAGCTCTTACTCTGGCCTAAAAGCTAAGGTCTTAGACTCTTACTCTGGCCTACTGGTTAAGGTCTTAACTCTTACTCTGGCCTAATAGCTAAGGTCTTAACTCTTACTCTGGCCTAATGGTTAAGGTCTTAACTCTTCCTCTGGGCTACTGGTTAAGGTCTTAACTCTTACTCTGGTCTAATAGCTAAGGTCTTAACTCTTTCTCTGGCCTAATGGTTAAGGTCTTAGCTCTTACTCTTGCCTAATAGCTAAGGTCTTAGACTCGTACTCTGGCCTACTGGTTAAGGTCTTAACTGTTACTCTGGCCTACTGGTTAAGGTCTTAACTCTTACTCTGGCCTAATAGCTAAGGTCTTAGACTCGTACTCTGGCCTACTGGTTAAGGTCTTAACTCTTACTCTGGCCTACTGGTTAAGGTCTTAACTCTTACTCTGACCTAATAGCTAAGGTCTTAGACTCGTACTCTGGCTTAATGGTTAAGGTCTTAACTCCTACTCTGGCCTAATAGCTAAGGTCTTAACTCTTACTCTGGCCTAATAGCTAAGGTCTTAGACTCGTACTCTGGCCTACTGGTTAAGGTCTTAACTCTTACACTGGCCTACTGGTTAAGGTCTTAACTCTCACTCTGGCCTAATAGCTAAGGTCTTAACTCTTACTCTGGCCTAATAGCTAAGGTCTTAGACTCGTACTATGGCCTACAGGTTAAGGTCTTACCTCTTACTCTGGCCTAATAGCTAAGAACTTAGACTCGTACTTTGGCCAACTGGTTAAGGTCTTAACTCTTACTCTGGCCTAATAGCTAAGGTCTTAGACTCGTACTCTGGCCTAATGGTTAAGGTCTTAACTCGTACTCTGGCTTAATGGTTAAGGTCTTAACTCTTACTCTGGCCTAATAGCTAAGGTCTTAACTCTTACTCTGGCCTAATAGCTAAGGTCTTAGACTCGTACTCTGGCCTACTGGTTAAAGTCTTAACTCTTACTCTGGCCTCCTGGTTAAGGTCTTAACTCTTACTCTGGCCTAATAGCTAAGGTCTTAACTCTTACTCTGGCCTAATAGCTAAGGTCTTAGACTCGTACTCTGGCCTACTGGTTGAGGTCTTAACTCTTACTCTGGCCTAATAGCTAAGGTCTTAGACTCGTACTCTGGCCTAATAGCTAAGGTCTTAGACTCTTCCTCTGGCCTACTGGTTAAGGTCTTAACTCTTACTCTGGCCTAATAGCTAAGGTCTTAACTCTTACTCTGGCCTAATGGTTAAGGTCTTAGCTCTTACTCTGGCCTAATAGCTAAGGTCTTAGACTCTTACTCTGGCCTACTGTTTAAGGTCTTAACTCTTACACTGGCCTAATAGCTAACGTCTTAACTCTTACTCTGGCCTAATAGCTAAGGTCTTAACTCTTACTCTGGCCTAATGGCTAAGGTCTTAACTCTTACTCTGGCCTACTGGTTAAGGTCGTAACTCTTACTCTGGCCTAATAGCTAAGGTCTTAACTCTTACTCTGGCCTAATAGCTAAGGTCTTAGACTCGTACTCTGGCCTACTGGTTAAGGTCTTAACTCTTACTCTGGCATACTGGTTAAGGTCTTAACTCTTACTCTGGCCTAATAGCTAAGATCTTAGACTCGTACTCTGGCCTACTGGTTAAGGTCTTAACTCTTACTCTGGCCTACTGGTTAAGGTCTTAACTCTTACTCTGACATAATAGCTAAGGTCTTAGACTCGTACTCTGGCCTAATGGTTAAGGTCTTAACTCGTACATTGGCCTAATAGCTAAGGTCGTAACTCTTACTCTGGCCTAATGGTTAAGGTCTTAACTCGTACTCTGGCCTACTGGTTAAGGTCTTAACTCTTACTCTGGCCTAATAGCTAAGGTCTTAACTCTTTCTCTGGCCTAATGGTTAAGGTCTTAGCTCTTACTCTGGCCTAATAGCTAAGGTCTTAGACTCTTACTCTGGCCTACTGGTTAAGGTCTGAACTCTTACTCTGGCCTAATAGCTAACGTCTTAACTCTTAATCTGGCCTAATAGCTAAGGTCTTAACTCTTACTCTGGCCTAATGGCTAAGGTCTTAACCCTTACTCTGGCCTACTGGTTAAGGTCTTAACTCTTACTCTGGCCTAATAGCTAAGGTCTTAACTCTTACTCTTGCCTAATAGCTACGGTCTTAGACTCGTACTCTGGCCTACTGGTTAAGGTCTTACCTCTTACTCTGGCCTACTGGTTAAGGTCTTAACTCTTACTCTGGCCTAATAGCTAAGGTCTTAGACTCGTACTCTGGCTGAATGGTTAAGGTCTTAACTCGTACTCTGGCCTAATAGCTAAGGTCTTAACTCTTACTCTGGCCTAATAGCTAAGGTCTTAGACTCGTACTTTGGCCTACTGGTTAAGGTCTTAACTCTTACACTGGCCTACTGGTTAAGGTCTTAACTCTCACTCTGGCCTAATAGCTAAGGTCTTAACTCTTACTCTGGCCTAATAGCTAAGGTCTTAGACTCATACTATGGCCTACAGGTTAAGGTCTTAACTCTTACTCTGGCCTAATAGCTAAAAACTTAGACTCGTACTCTGGCCAACTGGTTAAGGTCTTAACTCTTACTCTGGCCTAATAGCTAAGGTCTTAGACTCGTACTCTGGCCTACTGGTTAAGGTCCTAACTCTTACTCTGGCCTACTGGTTAAGGTCTTAACTCTAACTCCGGTCTAATAGCTAAGGTCTTAGACTCGTACTCTGGCCTAATGGTTAAGGTCTTAACTCGTACTCTGGCTTAATGGTTAAGGTCTTAACTCTTACTCTGGCCTAATAGCTAAGGTCTTAACTCTTACTCTGGCCTAATAGCTAAGGTCTTAGACTCGTACTCTGGCCTACTGGTTAAGGTCTTAACTCTTACTCTGGCCTACTGGTTAAGGTCTTAACTCTAACTCCGGTCTAATAGCTAAGGTCTTAGACTCGTACTCTGGCCTAATGGTTAAGGTCTTAACTCGTACTCTGGCTTAATGGTTAAGGTCTTAACTCTTACTCTGGCCTAATAGCTAAGGTCTTAACTTTTACTCTGGCCTAATAGCTAAGGTCTTAGACCCGTACTATGGCCTACTGGTTAAGTTCTTAACTCATACTATGGCCTACAGGTTAAGGTCTTAACTCTTACTCTGGCCTAATAGCTAAGGTCTTAACTCTTACTTTGGCCTAATAGCTAAGGTCTTAGACTCGTACTATGGCCTACAGGTTAAGGTCTTAACTCTTACTCTGGCCTACTGGTTAAGGTCTTAACTCTTACTCTGGCCTAATAGCTAAGGTCTTAACTCTTACTCTGGCCTAATAGCTAAGGTCTTAGACCCGTACAATGGCCTACAGGTTAAGGTCTTAGCTCTTACTCTGGCCTACTGGTTAAGGTCTTAACTCTTACTCTGGCCTAATAGCTAAGGTCTTAGACTCATACTCTGGCCTACTGGTTGAGGTCTTAACTCTTACTCTGGCCTAATAGCTAAGGTCTTAGACTCGTACTCTGGCCTAATAGCTAAGGTCTTAGACTCTTCCTCTGGCCTACTGGTTAAGGTCTTAACTCTTACTCTGGCCTAATAGCTAAGGTCTTAACTCTTACTCTGGCCTAATGGTTAAGGTATTAGCTCTTACTCTGGCCTAAAAGCTAAGGTCTTAGACTCTTACTCTGGCCTACTGGTTAAGGTCTTAACTCTTACTCTGGCCTAATATCTAAGGTCTTAACTCTTACTCTGGCCTAATGGTTAAGGTCTTAACTCTTCCTCTGGGCTACTGGTTAAGGTCTTAACTCTTACTCTGGCCTAATAGCTAAGGTCTTAACTCTTTCTCTGGCCTAATGGTTAAGGTCTTAGCTCTTACTCTTGCTTAATAGCTAAGGTCTTAGACTCGTACTCTGGCCTACTGGTTAAGGTCTTAACTGTTACTCTGGCCTACTGGTTAAGGTCTTAACTCTTACTCTGGCCTAATAGCTAAGGTCTTAGACTCGTACTCTGGCCTACTGGTTAAGGTCTTAACTCTTACTCTGGCCTACTGGTTAAGGTCTTAACTCTTACTCTGACCTAATAGCTAAGGTCTTAGACTCGTACTCTGGCTTAATGGTTAAGGTCTTAACTCCTACTCTGGCCTAATAGCTAAGGTCTTAACTCTTACTCTGGCCTAATAGCTAAGGTCTTAGACTCGTACTCTGGCCTACTGGTTAAGGTCTTAACTCTTACACTGGCCTACTGGTTAAGGTCTTAACTCTCACTCTGGCCTAATAGCTAAGGTCTTAACTCTTACTCTGGCCTAATAGCTAAGGTCTTAGACTCGTACTTTGGCCAACTGGTTAAGGTCTTAACTCTTACTCTGGCCTAATAGCTAAGGTCTTAGACTCGTACTCTGGCCTAATGGTTAAGGTCTTAACTCGTACTCTGGCTTAATGGTTAAGGTCTTAACTCTTACTCTGGCCTAATAGCTAAGGTCTTAACTCTTACTCTGGCCTAATAGCTAAGGTCTTAGACTCGTACTCTGGCCTACTGGTTAAAGTCTTAACTCTTACTCTGGCCTCCTGGTTAAGGTCTTAACTCTTACTCTGGCCTAATAGCTAAGGTCTTAACTCTTACTCTGGCCTAATAGCTAAGGTCTTAACTCTTACTCTGGCCTACTGGTTAAGGTCTTAACTCTTACTCTGGCCTAATAGCTAAGGTCTTAGACTCGTACTCTGGCCTACTGGTTAAGGTCTTAACTATTTCTCTGGCCTAATAGCTAAGGTCTTAACTCTTACTCTGGCCTAATAGCTAAGGTCTTAGACCCATACTATGGCCTACTGGTTAAGTTCTTAACTCATACTATGGCCTACAGGTTAAGGTCTTAACTCTTACTCTGGCCTAATAGCTAAGGTCTTAACTCTTACTTTGGCCTAATAGCTAAGGTCTTAGACTCGTACTATGGCCTACAGGTTAAGGTCTTAACTCTTACTCTGGCCTAATAGCTAAGGTCCTAACTCTTACTCTGGCCTAATAGCTAAGGTATTAGACCCGTACAATGGCCTACAGGTTAAGGTCTTAACTCTTACTCCGGCCTTCTGGTTAAGGTCTTAACTCTTACTCTGGCCTAATAGCTAAGGTCTTAGTCTCGTTCTATGGCCTACAGGTTAAGGTTTTAACCCTTACTCTGGCCTAATAGCTAAGGTCTTAGACTCGTACTCTGGCCTACTGGTTAAGGTCTTAACTCTTACTCTGGCCTAATAGCTAAGGTATTAACTCTTACTCTGTCCTAATAGCTAAGGTCTTAACTCTTACTCTGGCCTAATAGCTAAGGTCTTAACTCTTACTCTGGCCTAATAGCTAAGGTCTTAGACTCGTACTATGGCCTACAGGTTAAGGTCTTAACTCTTACTCTGGCCTACTGGTTAAGGTCTTAACTCTTACTCTGGCCTAATAGCTAAGGTCTTAGACTAGTACTCTGGCCTACTGGTTGAGGTCTTAACTCTTACTCTGGCCTAATAGCTAAGGTCTTAGACTCTTCCTCTGGCCTACTGGTTAAGGTCTTAACTCTTACTCTGGCCTAATAGCTAAGGTCTTAACTCTTACTCTGGCCTAATGGTTAAGGTCTTAGCTCTTACTCTGGCCTAATAGCTAAGGTCTTAGACTCTTACTCTGGCCTACTGTTTAAGGTCTTAACTCTTACACTGGCCTGATAGCTAAGGTCTTAGACTAGTACTCTGGCCTACTGGTTGAGGTCTTAACTCTTACTCTGGCCTAATGGTTAAGGTCTTAGCTCTTACTCTGGCCTAATAGCTAAGGTCTTAGACTCTTACTCTGGCCTACTGGTTAAGGTCTGAACTCTTACTCTGGCCTAATAGCTAACGTCTTAACTCTTAATCTGGCCTAATAGCTAAGGTCTTAACTCTTACTCTGGCCTAATGGCTAAGGTCTTAACCCTTACTCTGGCCTACTGGTTAAGGTCTTAACTCTTACTCTGGCCTAATAGCTAAGGTCTTAACTCTTACTCTTGCCTAATAGCTACGGTCTTAGACTCGTACTCTGGCCTACTGGTTAAGGTCTTACCTCTTACTCTGGCCTACTGGTTAAGGTCTTAACTCTTACTCTGGCCTAATAGCTAAGGTCTTAGACTCATACTCTGGCCTACTGGTTAAGGTCTTAACTCTTACTCTGGCCTACTGGTTAAGGTCTTAACTCTTACTCTGACCTAATAGCTAAGGTCTTAGACTCGTACTCTGGCTGAATGGTTAAGGTCTTAACTCGTACTCTGGCCTAATAGCTAAGGTCTTAACTCTTACTCTGGCCTAATAGCTAAGGTCTTAGACTCGTACTTTGGCCTACTGGTTAAGGTCTTAACTCTTACACTGGCCTACTGGTTAAGGTCTTAACTCTCACTCTGGCCTAATAGCTAAGGTCTTAACTCTTACTCTGGCCTAATAGCTAAGGTCTTAGACTCATACTATGGCCTACAGGTTAAGGTCTTAACTCTTACTCTGGCCTAATAGCTAAAAACTTAGACTCGTACTCTGGCCAACTGGTTAAGGTCTTAACTCTTACTCTGGCCTAATAGCTAAGGTCTTAGACTCGTACTCTGGCCTACTGGTTAAGGTCCTAACTCTTACTCTGGCCTACTGGTTAAGGTCTTAACTCTAACTCCGGTCTAATAGCTAAGGTCTTAGACTCGTACTCTGGCCTAATGGTTAAGGTCTTAACTCGTACTCTGGCTTAATGGTTAAGGTCTTAACTCTTACTCTGGCCTAATAGCTAAGGTCTTAACTCTTACTCTGGCCTAATAGCTAAGGTCTTAGACTCGTACTCTGGCCTACTGGTTAAGGTCTTAACTCTTACTCTGGCCTACTGGTTAAGGTCTTAACTCTAACTCCGGTCTAATAGCTAAGGTCTTAGACTCGTACTCTGGCCTAATGGTTAAGGTCTTAACTCGTACTCTGGCTTAATGGTTAAGGTCTTAACTCTTACTCTGGCCTAATAGCTAAGGTCTTAACTTTTACTCTGGCCTAATAGCTAAGGTCTTAGACCCGTACTATGGCCTACTGGTTAAGTTCTTAACTCATACTATGGCCTACAGGTTAAGGTCTTAACTCTTACTCTGGCCTAATAGCTAAGGTCTTAACTCTTACTTTGGCCTAATAGCTAAGGTCTTAGACTCGTACTATGGCCTACAGGTTAAGGTCTTAACTCTTACTCTGGCCTACTGGTTAAGGTCTTAACTCTTACTCTGGCCTAATAGCTAAGGTCTTAACTCTTACTCTGGCCTAATAGCTAAGGTCTTAGACCCGTACAATGGCCTACAGGTTAAGGTCTTAGCTCTTACTCTGGCCTACTGGTTAAGGTCTTAACTCTTACTCTGGCCTAATAGCTAAGGTCTTAGACTCATACTCTGGCCTACTGGTTGAGGTCTTAACTCTTACTCTGGCCTAATAGCTAAGGTCTTAGACTCGTACTCTGGCCTAATAGCTAAGGTCTTAGACTCTTCCTCTGGCCTACTGGTTAAGGTCTTAACTCTTACTCTGGCCTAATAGCTAAGGTCTTAACTCTTACTCTGGCCTAATGGTTAAGGTATTAGCTCTTACTCTGGCCTAAAAGCTAAGGTCTTAGACTCTTACTCTGGCCTACTGGTTAAGGTCTTAACTCTTACTCTGGCCTAATAGCTAAGGTCTTAACTCTTACTCTGGCCTAATGGTTAAGGTCTTAACTCTTCCTCTGGGCTACTGGTTAAGGTCTTAACTCTTACTCTGGCCTAATAGCTAAGGTCTTAACTCTTTCTCTGGCCTAATGGTTAAGGTCTTAGCTCTTACTCTTGCCTAATAGCTAAGGTCTTAGACTCGTACTCTGGCCTACTGGTTAAGGTCTTAACTGTTACTCTGGCCTACTGGTTAAGGTCTTAACTCTTACTCTGGCCTAATAGCTAAGGTCTTAGACTCGTACTCTGGCCTACTGGTTAAGGTCTTAACTCTTACTCTGGCCTACTGGTTAAGGTCTTAACTCTTACTCTGACCTAATGGCTAAGGTCTTAGACTCGTACTCTGGCTTAATGGTTAAGGTCTTAACTCCTACTCTGGCCTAATAGCTAAGGTCTTAACTCTTACTCTGGCCTAATAGCTAAGGTCTTAGACTCGTACTCTGGCCTACTGGTTAAGGTCTTAACTCTTACACTGGCCTACTGGTTAAGGTCTTAACTCTCACTCTGGCCTAATAGCTAAGGTCTTAACTCTTACTCTGGCCTAATAGCTAAGGTCTTAGACTCGTACTTTGGCCAACTGGTTAAGGTCTTAACTCTTACTCTGGCCTAATAGCTAAGGTCTTAGACTCGTACTCTGGCCTAATGGTTAAGGTCTTAACTCGTACTCTGGCTTAATGGTTAAGGTCTTAACTCTTACTCTGGCCTAATAGCTAAGGTCTTAACTCTTACTCTGGCCTAATAGCTAAGGTCTTAGACTCGTACTCTGGCCTACTGGTTAAAGTCTTAACTCTTACTCTGGCCTCCTGGTTAAGGTCTTAACTCTTACTCTGGCCTAATAGCTAAGGTCTTAACTCTTACTCTGGCCTAATAGCTAAGGTCTTAACTCTTACTCTGGCCTACTGGTTAAGGTCTTAACTCTTACTCTGGCCTAATAGCTAAGGTCTTAGACTCGTACTCTGGCCTACTGGTTAAGGTCTTAACTATTTCTCTGGCCTAATAGCTAAGGTCTTAACTCTTACTCTGGCCTAATAGCTAAGGTCTTAGACCCATACTATGGCCTACTGGTTAAGTTCTTAACTCATACTATGGCCTACAGGTTAAGGTCTTAACTCTTACTCTGGCCTAATAGCTAAGGTCTTAACTCTTACTTTGGCCTAATAGCTAAGGTCTTAGACTCGTACTATGGCCTACAGGTTAAGGTCTTAACTCTTACTCTGGCCTAATAGCTAAGGTCCTAACTCTTACTCTGGCCTAATAGCTAAGGTATTAGACCCGTACAATGGCCTACAGGTTAAGGTCTTAACTCTTACTCCGGCCTTCTGGTTAAGGTCTTAACTCTTACTCTGGCCTAATAGCTAAGGTCTTAGTCTCGTTCTATGGCCTACAGGTTAAGGTTTTAACCCTTACTCTGGCCTAATAGCTAAGGTCTTAGACTCGTACTCTGGCCTACTGGTTAAGGTCTTAACTCTTACTCTGGCCTAATAGCTAAGGTATTAACTCTTACTCTGTCCTAATAGCTAAGGTCTTAACTCTTACTCTGGCCTAATAGCTAAGGTCTTAACTCTTACTCTGGCCTAATGGCTAAGGTCTTAGACTCGTACTATGGCCTACAGGTTAAGGTCTTAACTCTTACTCTGGCCTACTGGTTAAGGTCTTAACTCTTACTCTGGCCTAATAGCTAAGGTCTTAGACTAGTACTCTGGCCTACTGGTTGAGGTCTTAACTCTTACTCTGGCCTAATAGCTAAGGTCTTAGACTCTTCCTCTGGCCTACTGGTTAAGGTCTTAACTCTTACTCTGGCCTAATAGCTAAGGTCTTAACTCTTACTCTGGCCTAATGGTTAAGGTCTTAGCTCTTACTCTGGCCTAATAGCTAAGGTCTTAGACTCTTACTCTGGCCTACTGTTTAAGGTCTTAACTCTTACACTGGCCTGATAGCTAACGTCTTAACTCTTACTCTGGCCTAATAGCTAAGGTCTTAACTCTTACTCTGGCCTAATGGCTAAGGTCTTAACTCTTACTCTGGCCTACTGGTTAAGGTCGTAACTCTTACTCTGGCCTAATAGCTAAGGTCTTAACTCTTACTCTGGCCTAATAGCTAAGGTCTTAGACTTGTACTCTGGCCTACTGGTTAAGGTCTTAACTCTTACTCTGGCATACTGGTTAAGGTCTTAACTCTTACTCTGGCCTAATAGCTAAGATATTAGACTCGTACTCTGGCCTACTGGTTAAGGTCTTAACTCTTACTCTGGCCTACTGGTTAAGGTCTTAACTCTTACTCTGACCTAATAGCTAAGGTCTTAGACTCGTACTCTGGCCTAATGGTTAAGGTCTTAACTCGTACATTGGCCTAATAGCTAAGGTCTTAACTCTTACTCTGGCCTAATGGTTAAGGTCTTAACTCGTACTCTGGCCTACTAGTTAAGGTCTTAACTCTTACTCTGGCCTAATAGCTAAGGTCTTAACTCTTTCTCTGGCCTAATGGTTAAGGTCTTAGCTCTTACTCTGGCCTAATAGCTAAGGTCTTAGACTCTTACTCTGGCCTACTGGTTAAGGTCTGAACTCTTACTCTGGCCTAATAGCTAAAGTCTTAACTCTTAATCTGGCCTAATAGCTAAGGTCTTAACTCTTACTCTGGCCTAATGGCTAAGGTCTTAACCCTTACTCTGGCCTACTGGTTAAGGTCTTAACTCTTACTCTGGCCTAATAGCTAAGGTCTTAACTCTTACTCTTGCCTAATAGCTACGGTCTTAGACTCGTACTCTGGCCTACTGGTTAAGGTCTTACCTCTTACTCTGGCCTACTGGTTAAGGTCTTAACTCTTACTCTGGCCTAATAGCTAAGGTCTTAGACTCATACTCTGGCCTACTGGTTAAGGTCTTAACTCTTACTCTGGCCTACTGGTTAAGGTCTTAACTCTTACTCTGACCTAATAGCTAAGGTCTTAGACTCGTACTCTGGCTTAATGGTTAAGGTCTTAACTCGTACTCTGGCCTAATAGCTAAGGTCTTAACTCTTACTCTGGCCTAATAGCTAAGGTCTTAGACTCGTACTCTGGCCTACTGGTTAAGGTCTTAACTCGTACTCTGGCTTAATGGTTAAGGTCTTAACTCTTACTCTGGCCTAATAGCTAAGGTCTTAACTCTTACTCTGGCCTAATAGCTAAGAACTTAGACTCGTACTTTGGCCAACTGGTTAAGGTCTTAACTCTTACTCAGGCCTAATAGCTAAGGTCTTAGACTCGTACTCTGGCCTAATGGTTAACGTCTTAACTCGTACTCTGGCTTAATGGTTAAGGTCTTAACTCTTACTCTGGCCTAATAGCTAAGGTCTTAACTCTTACTCTGGCCTAATAGCTAAGGTCTTAACTCTTACTCTGGCCTAATAGCTAAGGTCTTAGACTCGTACTCTGGCCTACTGGTTAAAGTCTTAACTCTTACTCTGGCCTCCTGGTTAAGGTCTTAACTCTTACTCTGGCCTAATAGCTAAGGTCTTAACTCTTACTCTGGCCTAATAGCTAAGGTCTTAACTCTTACTCTGGCCTACTGGTTAAGGTCTTAACTCTTACTCTGGCCTAATAGCTAAGGTCTTAGACTCGTACTCTGGCCTCTGGTTAAGGTCTTAACTATTTCTCTGGCCTAATAGCTAAGGTCTTAACTCTTACTCTGGCCTAATAGCTAAGGTCTTAGACCCGTACTATGGCCTACTGGTTAAGTTCTTAACTCATACTATGGCCTACAGGTTAAGGTCTTAACTCTTACTCTGGCCTAATAGCTAAGGTCTTAACTCTTACTTTGGCCTAATAGCTAAGGTCTTAGACTCGTACTATGGCCTACAGGTTAAGGTCTTAACTCTTACTCTGGCCTAATAGCTAAGGTCTTAACTCTTACTCTGGCCTAATAGCTAAAGTCTTAGACCCGTACAATGGCCTACAGGTTAAGGTCTTAACTCTTACTCCGGCCTTCTGGTTAAGGTCTTAACTCTTACTCTGGCCTAATAGCTAAGGTCTTAGTCTCGTTCTATGGCCTACAGGTTAAGGTCTTAACCCTTACTCTGGCCTAATAGCTAAGGTCTTAGACTCGTACTCTGGCCTACTGGTTAAGGTCTTAACTCTTACTCTGGCCTAATAGCTAAGGTCTTAACTCTTACTCTGTCCTAATAGCTAAGGTCTTAACTCTTACTCTGGCCTAATAGCTAAGGTCTTAGACTCTTACTCTGGCCTACTGGTTAAGGTCTTAACTCTTACTCTGGCCTAATAGCTAAGGTCTTAGACTCGTACTATGGCCTACAGGTTAAGGTCTTAACTCTTACTCTGGCCTACTGGTTAAGGTCTTAACTCTTACTCTGGCCTAATAGCTAAGGTCTTAGACTCGTACTCTGGCCTACTGGTTGAGGTCTTAACTCTTACTCTGGCCTAATAGCTAAGGTCTTAGACTCTTCCTCTGGCCTACTGGTTAAGGTCTTAACTCTTACTCTGGCCTAATAGCTAAGGTCTTAACTCTTACTCTGGCCTAATGGTTAAGGTCTTAGCTCTTACTCTGGCCTAATAGCTAAGGTCTTAGACTCTTACTCTGGCCTACTGTTTAAGGTCTTAACTCTTACACTGGCCTAATAGCTAACGTCTTAACTCTTACTCTGGCCTAATAGCTAAGGTCTTAACTCTTACTCTGGCCTAATGGCTAAGGTCTTAACTCTTACTCTGGCCTACTGGTTAAGGTCGTAACTCTTACTCTGGCCTAATAGCTAAGGTCTTAACTCTTACTCTGGCCTAATAGCTAAGGTCTTAGACTTGTACTCTGGCCTACTGGTTAAGGTCTTAACTCTTACTCTGGCATACTGGTTAAGGTCTTAACTCTTACTCTGGCCTAATAGCTAAGATATTAGACTCGTACTCTGGCCTACTGGTTAAGGTCTTAACTCTTACTCTGGCCTACTGGTTAAGGTCTTAACTCTTACTGTGACCTAATAGCTAAGGTCTTAGACTCGTACTCTGGCCTAATGGTTAAGGTCTTAACTCGTACATTGGCCTAATAGCTAAGGTCTTAACTCTTACTCTGGCCTAATGGTTAAGGTCTTAACTCGTACTCTGGCCTACTGGTTAAGGTCTTAACTCTTACTCTGGCCTAATAGCTAAGGTCTTAACTCTTTCTCTGGCCTAATGGTTAAGGTCTTAGCTCTTACTCTGGCCTAATAGCTAAGGTCTTAGCCTCTTACTCTGGCCTACTGGTTAAGGTATGAACTCTTACTCTGGCCTAATAGCTAACGTCTTAACTCTTAATCTGGCCTAATAGCTAAGGTCTTAACTCTTACTCTGGCCTAATGGCTAAGGTCTTAATCCTTACTCTGGCCTACTGGTTAAGGTCTTAACTCTTACTCTGGCCTAATAGCTAAGGTCTTAACTCTTACTCTTGCCTAATAGCTACGGTCTTAGACTCGTACTCTGGCCTACTGGTTAAGGTCTTACCTCTTACTCTGGCCTACTGGTTAAGGTCTTAACTCTTACTCTGGCCTAATAGCTAAGGTCTTAGACTCATACTCTGGCCTACTGGTTAAGGTCTTAACTCTTACTCTGGCCTACTGGTTAAGGTCTTAACTCTTACTCTGACCTAATAGCTAAGGTCTTAGACTCGTACTCTGGCTTAATGGTTAAGGTCTTAACTCGTACTCTGGCCTAATAGCTAAGGTCTTAACTCTTACTCTGGCCTAATAGCTAAGGTCTTAGACTCGTACTCTGGCCTACTGGTTAAGGTCTTAACTCTTACACTGGCCTACTGGTTAAGGTCTTAACTCTCACTCTGGCCTAATAGCTAAGGTCTTAACTCTTACTCTGGCCTAATAGCTAAGGTCTTAGACTCATACTATGGCCTACAGTTTAAGGTCTTAACTCTTACTCTGGCCTAATAGCTAAGGTCTTAACTCTTACTTTGGCCTAATAGCTAAGGTCTTACACTCGTACTATGGCCTACAGGTTAAGGTCTTAACTCTTACTCTGGCCTAATAGCTAAGGTCTTAACTCTTACTCTGGCCTAATAGCTAAAGTCTTAGACCCGTACAATGGCCTACAGGTTAAGGTCTTAACTCTTACTCCGGCCTTCTGGTTAAGGTCTTAACTCTTACTCTGGCCTAATAGCTAAGGTCTTAGTCTCGTTCTATGGCCTACAGGTTAAGGTCTTAACCCTTACTCTGGCCTAATAGCTAAGGTCTTAGACTCGTACTCTGGCCTACTGGTTAAGGTCTTAACTCTTACTCTGGCCTAATAGCTAAGGTCTTAACTCTTACTCTGTCCTAATAGCTAAGGTCTTAACTCTTACTCTGGCCTAATAGCTAAGGTCTTAACTCTTACTCTGGCCTAATAGCTAAGGTCTTAGACTCGTACTATGGCCTACAGGTTAAGGTCTTAACTCTTACTCTGGCCTACTGGTTAAGATCTTAACTCTTACTCTGGCCTAATAGCTAAGGTCTTAGACTCGTACTCTGGCCTACTGGTTGAGGTCTTAACTCTTACTCTGGCCTAATAGCTAAGGTCTTAGACTCTTCCTCTGGCCTACTGGTTAAGGTCTTAACTCTTACTCTGGCCTAATAGCTAAGGTCTTAACTCTTACTCTGGCCTAATGGTTAAGGTCTTAGCTCTTACTCTGGCCTAATAGCTAAGGTCTTAGACTCTTACTCTGGCCTACTGTTTAAGGTCTTAACTCTTACACTGGCCTAATAGCTAACGTCTTAACTCTTACTCTGGCCTAATAGCTAAGGTCTTAACTCTTACTCTGGCCTAATGGCTAAGGTCTTAACTCTTACTCTGGCCTACTGGTTAAGGTCGTAACTCTTACTCTGGCCTAATAGCTAAGGTCTTAACTCTTACTCTGGCCTAATAGCCAAGGTCTTAGACTTGTACTCTGGCCTACTGGTTAAGGTCTTAACTCTTACTCTGGCATACTGGTTAAGGTCTTAACTCTTACTCTGGCCTAATAGCTAAGATATTAGACTCGTACTCTGGCCTACTGGTTAAGGTCTTAACTCTTACTCTGGCCTACTGGTTAAGGTCTTAACTCTTACTCTGACCTAATAGCTAAGGTCTTAGACTCGTGCTCTGGCCTAATGGTTAAGGTCTTAACTCGAACATTGGCCTAATAGCTAAGGTCTTAACTCTTACTCTGGCCTAATGGTTAAGGTCTTAACTCGTACTCTGGCCTACTGGTTAAGGTCTTAACTCTTACTCTGGCCTAATAGCTAAGGTCGTAACTCTTTCTCTGGCCTAATGGTTAAGGTCTTAGCTCTTACTCTGGCCTAATAGCTAAGGTCTTAGACTCTTACTCTGGCCTACTGGTTAAGGTCTGAACTCTTACTCTGGCCTAATAGCTAACGTCTTAACTCTTAATCTGGCCTAATAGCTAAGGTCTTAACTCTTACTCTGGCCTAATGGCTAAGGTCTTAACCCTTACTCTGGCCTACTGGTTAAGGTCTTAACTCTTACTCTGGCCTAATAGCTAAGGTCTTAACTCTTACTCTTGCCTAATAGCTACGGTCTTAGACTCGTACTCTGGCCTACTGGTTAAGGTCTTAACCCTTACTCTGGCCTACTGGTTAAGGTCTTAACTCTTACTCTGGCCTAATAGCTAAGGTCTTAACTCTTACTCTTGCCTAATAGCTACGGTCTTAGACTCGTACTCTGGCCTACTGGTTAAGGTCTTACCTCTTACTCTGGCCTACTGGTTAAGGTCTTAACTCTTACTCTGGCCTAATAGCTAAGGTCTTAGACTCATACTCTGGCCTACTGGTTAAGGTCTTAACTCTTACTCTGGCCTACTGGTTAAGGTCTTAACTCTTACTCTGACCTAATAGCTAAGGTCTTAGACTCGTACTCTGGCTTAATGGTTAAGGTCTTAACTCATACTCTGGCCTAATAGCTAAGGTCTTAACTCTTACTCTGGCCTAATAGCTAAGGTCTTAGACTCGTACTCTGGCCTACTGGTTAAGGTCTTAACTCTTACACTGGCCTACTGGTTAAGGTCTTAACTCTCACTCTGGCCTAATAGCTAAGGTCTTAACTCTTACTCTGGCCTAATAGCTAAGGTCTTAGACTCATACTATGGCCTACAGTTTAAGGTCTTAACTCTTACTCTGGCCTAATAGCTAAGGTCTTAACTCTTACTTTGGCCTAATAGCTAAGGTCTTAGACTCGTACTATGGCCTACAGGTTAAGGTCTTAACTCTTACTTTGGCCTAATAGCTAAGGTCTTAACTCTTACTCTGGCCTAATAGCTAAAGTCTTAGACCCGTACAATGGCCTACAGGTTAAGGTCTTAACTCTTACTCCGGCCTTCTGGTTAAGGTCTTAACTCTTACTCTGGCCTAATAGCTAAGGTCTTAGTCTCGTTCTATGGCCTACAGGTTAAGGTCTTAACCCTTACTCTGGCCTAATAGCTAAGGTCTTAGACTCGTACTCTGGCCTACTGGTTAAGGTCTTAACTCTTACTCTGGCCTAATAGCTAAGGTCTTAACTCTTACTCTGTCCTAATAGCTAAGGTCTTAACTCTTACTCTGGCCTAATAGCTAAGGTCTTAACTCTTACTCTGGCCTAATAGCTAAGGTCTTAGACTCGTTCTATGGCCTACAGGTTAAGGTCTTAACTCTTACTCTGGCCTACTGGTTAAGGTCTTAACTCTTACTCTGGCCTAATAGCTAAGGTCTTAGACTCGTACTCTGGCCTACTGGTTGAGGTCTTAACTCTTACTCTGGCCTAATAGCTAAGGTCTTAGACTCTTCCTCTGGCCTACTGGTTAAGGTCTTAACTCTTACTCTGGCCTAATAGCTAAGGTCTTAACTCTTACTCTGGCCTAATGGTTAAGGTCTTAGCTCTTACTCTGGCCTAATAGCTAAGGTCTTAGACTCTTACTCTGGCCTACTGTTTAAGGTCTTAACTCTTACACTGGCCTAATAGCTAACGTCTTAACTCTTACTCTGGCCTAATAGCTAAGGTCTTAACTCTTACTCTGGCCTAATGGCTAAGGTCTTAACTCTTACTCTGGCCTACTGGTTAAGGTCGTAACTCTTACTCTGGCCTAATAGCTAAGGTCTTAACTCTTACTCTGGCCTAATAGCCAAGGTCTTAGACTTGTACTCTGGCCTACTGGTTAAGGTCTTAACTCTTACTCTGGCATACAGGTTAAGGTCTTAACTCTTACTCTGGCCTAATAGCTAAGATATTAGACTCGTACTCTGGCCTACTGGTTAAGGTCTTAACTCTTACTCTGGCCTACTGGTTAAGGTCTTAACTCTTACTCTGACCTAATAGCTAAGGTCTTAGACTCGTACTCTAGCCTAATGGTTAAGGTCTTAACTCGTACATTGGCCTAATAGCTAAGGTCTTAACTCTTACTCTGGCCTAATGGTTAAGGTCTTAACTCGTACTCTGGCCTACTGGTTAAGGTCTTAACTCTTACTCTGGCCTAATAGCTAAGGTCTTAACTCTTTCTCTGGCCTAATGGTTAAGGTCTTAGCTCTTACTCTGGCCTAATAGCTAAGGTCTTAGACTCTTACTCTGGCCTACTGGTTAAGGTCTGAACTCTTACTCTGGCCTAATAGCTAACGTCTTAACTCTTAATCTGGCCTAATAGCTAAGGTCTTAACTCTTACTCTGGCCTAATGGCTAAGGTCTTAACCCTTACTCTGGCCTACTGGTTAAGGTCTTAACTCTTACTCTGGCCTAATAGCTAAGGTCTTAACTCTTACTCTTGCCTAATAGCTACGGTCTTAGACTCGTACTCCGGCCTTTCTGGTTAAGGTCTTACCTCTTACTCTGGCCTACTGGTTAAGGTCTTAACTCTTACTCTGGCCTAATAGCTAAGGTCTTAGACTCATACTCTGGCCTACTGGTTAAGGTCTTAACTCTTACTCTGGCCTACTGGTTAAGGTCTTAACTCTTACTCTGACCTAATAGCTAAGGTCTTAGACTCGTACTCTGGCTTAATGGTTAAGGTCTTAACTCGTACTCTGGCCTAATAGCTAAGGTCTTAACTCTTACTCTGGCCTAATAGCTAAGGTCTTAGACTCGTACTCTGGCCTACTGGTTAAGGTCTTAACTCTTACACTGGCCTACTGGTTAAGGTCTTAACTCTCACTCTGGCCTAATAGCTAAGGTCTTAACTCTTACTCTGGCCTAATAGCTAAGGTCTTAGACTCATACTATGGCCTACAGGTTAAGGTCTTAACTCTTACTCTGGCCTAATAGCTAAGAACTTAGACTCGTACTCTGGCCAACTGGTTAAGGTCTTAACTCTTACTCTGGCCTAATAGCTAAGGTCTTAGACTCGTACTCTGGCCTACTGGTTAAGGTCTTAACTCTTACTCTGGCCTACTGGTTAAGGTCTTAACTCTAACTCCGGTCTAATAGCTAAGGTCTTAGACTCGTACTCTGGCCTAATGGTTAAGGTCTTAACTCGTACTCTGGCTTAATGGTTAAGGTCTTAACTCTTACTCTGGCCTAATAGCTAAGGTCTTAACTCTTACTCTGGCCTAATAGCTAAGGTCTTAACTCTTACTCTGGCCTAATAGCTAAGGTCTTAGACTCGTACTCTGGCTTAATGGTTAAGGTCTTAACTCGTACTCTGGCCTAATAGCTAAGGTCTTAACTCTTACTCTGGCCTAATAGCTAAGGTCTTAGACTCGTACTCTGGCCTACTGGTTAAGTTCTTAACTCATACTATGGCCTACAGGTTAAGGTCTTAACTCTTACTCTGGCCTAATAGCTAAGGTCTTAACTCTTACTTTGGCCTAATAGCTAAGGTCTTAGACTCGTACTATGGCCTACAGGTTAAGGTCTTAACTCTTACTCTGGCCTAATAGCTAAGGTCTTAACTCTTACTCTGGCCTAATAGCTAAAGTCTTAGACCCGTACAATGGCCTACAGGTTAAGGTCTTAACTCTTACTCCGGCCTTCTGGTTAAGGTCTTAACTCTTACTCTGGTCTAATAGCTAAGGTCTTAGTCTCGTTCTATGGCCTACAGGTTAAGGTCTTAACCCTTACTCTGGCCTAATAGCTAAGGTCTTAGACTCGTACCCTGGCCTACTGGTTAAGGTCTTAACTCTTACTCTGGCCTAATAGCTAAGGTCTTAACTCTTACTCTGTCCTAATAGCTAAGGTCTTAACTCTTACTCTGGCCTAATAGCTAAGGTCTTAACTCTTACTCTGGCCTAATAGCTAAGGTCTTAGACTCGTACTATGGCCTACAGGTTAAGGTCTTAACTCTTACTCTGGCCTAATAGCTAAGGTCTTAACTCTTACTCTGGCCTAATAGCTAAGGTCTTAACTCTTACTCTGGCCTAATAGCTAAGGTCTTAGACTCGTACTCTGGCCTACTGGTTGAGGTCTTAACTCTTACTCTGGCCTAATAGCTAAGGTCTTAGACTCTTCCTCTGGCCTACTGGTTAAGGTCTTAACTCTTACTCTGGCCTAATAGCTAAGGTCTTAACTCTTACTCTGGCCTAATGGTTAAGGTCTTAGCTCTTACTCTGGCCTAATAGCTAAGGTCTTAGACTCTTACTCTGGCCTACTGTTTAAGGTCTTAACTCTTACACTGGCCTAATAGCTAACGTCTTAACTCTTACTCTGGCCTAATAGCTAAGGTCTTAACTCTTACTCTGGCCTAATGGCTAAGGTCTTAACTCTTACTCTGGCCTACTGGTTAAGGTCGTAACTCTTACTCTGGCCTAATAGCTAAGGTCTTAACTCTTACTCTGGCCTAATAGCTAAGGTCTTAGACTTGTACTCTGGCCTACTGGTTAAGGTCTTAACTCTTACTCTGGCATACTGGTTAAGGTCTTAATTCTTACTCTGGCCTAATAGCTAAGATATTAGACTCGTACTCTGGCCTACTGGTTAAGGTCTTAACTCTTAATCTGGCCTACTGGTTAAGGTCTTAACTCTTACTCTGACCTAATAGCTAAGGTCTTAGACTCGTACTCTGGCCTAATGGTTAAGGTCTTAACTCGTACATTGGCCTAATAGCTAAGGTCTTAACTCTTACTCTGGCCTAATGGTTAAGGTCTTAACTCGTACTCTGGCCTACTGGTTAAGGTCTTAACTCTTACTCTGGCCTAATAGCTAAGGTCTTAACTCTTTCTCTGGCCTAATGGTTAAGGTCTTAGCTCTTACTCTGGCCTAATAGCTAAGGTCTTAGACTCTTACTCTGGCCTACTGGTTAAGGTCTGAACTCTTACTCTGGCCTAATAGCTAACGTCTTAACTCTTAATCTGGCCTAATAGCTAAGGTCTTAACTCTTACTCTGGCCTAATGGCTAAGGTCTTAACCCTTACTCTGGCCTACTGGTTAAGGTCTTAACTCTTACTCTGGCCTAATAGCTAAGGTCTTAACTCTTACTCTTGCCTAATAGCTACGGTCTTAGGCTCGTACTCTGGCCTACTGGTTAAGGTCTTACCTCTTACTCTGGCCTACTGGTTAAGGTCTTAACTCTTACTCTGGCCTAATAGCTAAGGTCTTAGACTCATACTCTGGCCTACTGGTTAAGGTCTTAACTCTTACTCTGGCCTACTGGTTAAGGTCTTAACTCTTACTCTGACCTAATAGCTAAGGTCTTAGACTCGTACTCTGGCTTAATGGTTAAGGTCTTAACTCGTACTCTGGCCTAATAGCTAAGGTCTTAACTCTTACTCTGGCCTAATAGCTAAAGTCTTAGACTCGTACTCTGGCCTACTGGTTAAGGTCTTAACTCTTACACTGGCCTACTGGTTAAGGTCTTAACTCTCACTCTGGCCTAATAGCTAAGGTCTTAACTCTTACTCTGGCCTAATAGCTAAGGTCTTAGACTCATACTATGGCCTACAGGTTAAGGTCTTAACTCTTACTCTGGCCTAATAGCTAAGAACTTAGACTCGTACTCTGGCCAACTGGTTAAGGTCTTAACTCTTACTCTGGCCTAATAGCTAAGGTCTTAGACTCGTACTCTGGCCTACTGGTTAAGGTCTTAACTCTTACTCTGGCCTACTGGTTAAGGTCTTAACTCTAACTCCGGTCTAATAGCTAAGGTCTTAGACTCGTACTCTGGCCTAATGGTTAAGGTCTTAACTCGTACTCTGGCTTAATGGTTAAGGTCTTAACTCTTACTCTGGCCTAATAGCTAAGGTCTTAACTCTTACTCTGGCCTAATAGCTAAGGTCTTAACTCTTACTCTGGCCTAATAGCTAAGGTCTTAGACTCGTACTCTGGCCTACTGGTTAAGGTCTTAACTCTTACTCTGGCCTACTGGTTAAGGTCTTAACTCTAACTCCGGTCTAATAGCTAAGGTCTTAGACTCGTACTCTGGCCTAATGGTTAAGGTCTTAACTCGTACTCTGGCTTAATGGTTAAGGTCTTAACTCTTACTCTGGCCTAATAGCTAAGGCCTTAACTCTTACTCTGGCCTAATAGCTAAGGTCTTAGACCCGTACTATGGCCTACTGGTTCAGTTCTTAACTCATACTATGGCCTACAGGTTAAGGTCTTAACTCTTACTCTGGCCTAATAGCTAAGGTCTTAACTCTTACTTTGGCCTAATAGCTAAGGTCTTAGACTCGTACTATGGCCTACAGGTTAAGGTCTTAACTCTTACTCTGGCCTACTGGTTAAGGTCTTAACTCTTACTCTGGCCTAATAGCTAAGGTCTTAACTCTTACTCTGGCCTAATAGCTAAGGTCTTAGACCCGTACAATGGCCTACAGGTTAAGGTCTTAGCTCTTACTCTGGCCTACTGGTTAAGGTCTTAACTCTTACTCTGGCCTAATAGCTAAGGTCTTAGACTCGTACTCTGGCCTACTGGTTGAGGTCTTAACTCTTACTCTGGCCTAATAGCTAAGGTCTTAGACTCGTACTCTGGCCTAATAGCTAAGGTCTTAGACTCTTCCTCTGGCCTACTGGTTAAGGTCTTAACTCTTACTCTGGCCTAATAGCTAAGGTCTTAACTCTTACTCTGGCCTAATGGTTAAGGTATTAGCTCTTACTCTGGCCTAATAGCTAAGGTCTTAGACTCTTACTCTGGCCTACTGGTTAAGGTCTTAACTAAGGGTGGGCGCAGTTCGCGAAGTAGCACTTCGCGAAGCTACGCAAAGTGAAGTTCGCACTACGCGAGCTACGCGTAGCACTTCGCGAACTGCGAAGTAACATGTTCGCACTGTGCAAGATGTTGTTTTCAATGATTGCACAGTGCGGACAAGCAACCGGCACTGTGCAATCATTGAAAATGGCATCTTGCACAGTGCGAGCTGTAGTTTTCTGCTGCTCGAGTAGATTTTTCCTCGAGCTGCAGCTTTCTCAACGCGAACTGGTAGTTTCTCATCGCGAGCGGTCGCGAGCATACGCGACCCCTCGCAATGAGAAACCTGACCTTCTCGCGTTGGGAATCTCGCCGTGAGGTTTATTTTCCATGCTCGCGATCGCGAACAAGGAAAAAGTCTCGCCAGGATGTCATTTTGCTTGCTCGCGGTCGCCAACTTGACGTTGAGGAACGCGAGCAAGCAAAAAATGACCGCAGCACTACGCAACACTACGCTACGCGTGTTCGCACTGTGCTACGTGCAGTTCGCGTAGCGCGAAGTAGCGCGAACTTCGCAAACTACGCGAGCGTAGCGTAGTGCTTCGCCCAGGCCTAGTCTTAACTCTTACTCTGGCCTAATAGCTAACGTATTAACTCTTACTCTGGCCTAATAGCTAAGGTCTTAACTCTTACTCTGGCCTAATGGCTAAGGTCTTAACTCTTACTCTGGCCTACAGGTTAAGGTCTTAACTCTTACTCTGGCCTAATAGCTAAGGTCTTAGACTCGTACTCTGGCCTACTGGTTAAGGTCTTAACTCTTACTCTGGCCTACTGGTTAAGGTCTTAACTCTTACTCTGGCCTAATAGCTAAGGTCTTAGATTTGTACTCTGGCCTACTGGTTAAGGTCTTAACTCTTACTCTTGCCTACTGGTTAAGGTCTTAACTCTTACTCTGACCTAATAGCTAAGGTCTTAGACTCGTACTCTGGCCTAATGGTTAAGGTCTTAACTCATACTCTGGCCTAATAGCTAAGGTCTTAACTCTTACTCTGGCCTAATAGCTAAGGTCTTAACTCTTACTCTGGCCTAATAGCTAAGGTCTTAGACTCGTACTCTGGCCTACTGGTTAAGGTCTTAACTCCTACACTGGCCTACTGGTTAAGGTCTTAACTCTCACTCTGGCCTAATAGCTAGTCTTAACTCTTACTCTGGCCTAATAGCTAAGGTCTTAGACTCGTACTATGGCCTACAGGTTAAGGTCTTAACTCTTACTCTGGCCTAATAGCTAAGAACTTAGACTCGTACTCTGGCCTACTGGTTAAGGTCTTAACTCTTACTCTGGCCTAATAGCTAAGGTCTTAGACTCATACTCTGGCCTACTGGTTAAGGTCTTAACTCTTACTCCGGTCTAATAGCTAAGGTCTTAGACTCGTACTCTGGCCTAATGGTTAAGGTCTTAACTCTTACTCTGGCCTAATAGCTAAGGTCTTAACTCTTACTCTGGCCTAATAGCTAAGGTCTTAGACCCGTACAATGGCCTACAGGTTAAGGTCTTAACTCTTACTCTGGCCTACTGGTTAAGGTCTTAACTCTTACTCTGGCCTAATAGCTAAGGTCTTAGACTCGTTCTATGGCCTACAGGTTAAGGTCTTAACCCTTACTCTGGCCTAATAGCTAAGGTCTTAGACTCGTACTCTGGCCTACTGGTTAAGGTCTTAACTCTTACTCTGGCGTAATAGCTAAGGTTTTAACTCTTACTCTGGCCTAATAGATAAGGTCTTAACTCTTACTCTGGCCTAATAGCTAAGGTCTTAGACTCTTACTCTGGCCTAATGGTTAAGGTCTTAACTCTTACTCTGGCCTAATAGCTAAGGTCTTAACTCTTACTCTGGCCTAATAGCTAAGGTCTTAGACTCGTACTCTGGCCTACAGGTTAAGGTCTTAACTCTTACTCTGGCCTAATAGCTAAGGTCTTAACTCTTACTCTGGCCTACTGGTTAAGGTCTTAACTCTTACTCTGGCCTAATAGCTAAGGTCTTAGACTCGTACTCTGGCCTAATGGTTAAGGTCTTAACTCTTACTCTGGCCTACTGGTTAAGGTCTTAACTCTTACTCTGGCCTAATAGCTAAGGTCTTATCTCTTACTCTTGCCTAATAGCTAAGGTCTTAGACTCGTACTATGGCCTACAGGTTAAGGTCTTAACTCTTACTCTGGCCTACTGGTTAAGGTCTTAACTCTTACTCTGGCCTAATAGCTAAGGTCTTAGACTCGTACTCTGGCCTACTGGTTGAGGTCTTAACTCTTACTCTGGCCTAATAGCTAAGGTCTTAGACTCGTACTCTGGCCTAATAGCTAAGGTCTTAGACTCTTCCTCTGGCCTACTGGTTAAGGTCTTAACTCTTACTCTGGCCTAATAGCTAAGGTCTTAACTCTTACTCTGGCCTAATGGTTAAGGTCTTAGCTCTTACTCTGGCCTAATAGCTAAGGTCTTAGACTCTTACTCTGGCCTACTCGTTAAGGTCTTAACTCTTACTCTGGCCTAATAGCTAACGTCTTAACTCTTACTCTGGCCTAATAGCTAAGGTCTTAACTCTTACTCTGGCCTAATGGCTAAGGTCTTAACTCTTACTCTGGCCTACTGGTTAAGGTCTTAACTCTTACTCTGGCCTAATAGCTAAGGTATTAACTCTTACTCTGGCCTAATAGCTAAGGTCTTAGACTCGTACTCTGGCCTACTGGTTAAGGTCTTAACTCTTACTCTGGCCTAATAGCTAAGGTCTTAGACTCTTCCTCTGGCCTACTGGTTAAGGTCTTAACTCTTACTCTGGCCTAATAGCTAAGGTCTTAACTCTTACTCTGGCCTACTGGATAAGGTCTTAACTCTTACTCTGGCCTAATAGCTAACGTCTTAACTCTTACTCTGGCCTAATAGCTAAGGTCTTAACTCTTACTCTGGCCTAATGGCTAAGGTCTTAACTCTTACTCTGGCCTACTGGTTAAGGTCTTAACTCTTACTCTGGCCTAATAGCTAAGGTCTTAACTCTTACTCTGGCCTAATAGCTACGGTCTTAGACTCGTACTCTGGCCTACTGGTTAAGGTATTAACTCTTACTCTGGCCTACTGGTTAAGGTCTTAACTCTTATTCTGACCTAATAGCTAAGGTCTTAACTCATACTCTGGCCTAATAGCTAAGGTCTTAACTCTTACTCTGGCCTAATAGCTAAGGTCTTAGACTCATACTCTGGCCTACTGGTTAAGGTCTTAACTCTTACACTGGCCTACTGGTTAAGGTCTTAACTCTCACTCTGGCCTAATAGCTAGTCTTAACTCTTACTCTGGCCTAATAGCTAAGGTCTTAACTCTTACTCTGGCCTAATAGCTAAGGTCTTAGACCCGTACAATGGCCTACAGGTTACGGTCTTAACTCTTACTCTGGCCTACTGGTTAAGGTCTTAACTCTTACTCTGGCCTAATAGCTAAGGTCTTAGACTCGTTCTATGGCCTACAGGTTAAGGTCTTAACCCTCACTCTGGCCTAATAGCTAAGGTCTTAGACTCGTACTCTGGCCTACTGGTTAACGTCTTAACTCTTACTCTGGCCTAATAGCTAAGGTCTCAACTCTTACTCTGTCCTAATAGCTAAGGTCTTAACTCTTACTCTGGCCTAATAGCTAAGGTCTTAACTCTTACTCTGGCCTAATAGCTAAGGTCTTAGACTCTTACTCTGGCCTAATGGTTAAGGTCTTAACTCTTCCTCTGGCCTACTGGTTAAGGTCTTAACTCTTACTCTGGCCTAATAGCTAAGGTCTTAACTCTTACTCTGGCCTACTGGATAAGGTCTTAACTCTTACTCTGGCCTAATAGCTAACGTCTTAACTCTTACTCTGGCCTAATAGCTAAGGTCTTAACTCTTACTCTGGCCTAATGGCTAAGGTCTTAACTCTTACTCTGGCCTACTGGTTAAGGTCTTAACTCTTACTCTGGCCTAATAGCTAAGGTCTTAACTCTTACTCTGTCCTAATAGCTAAGGTCTTAGACTCGTTCTCTGGCCTACTGGTTAAGGTATTAACTCTTACTCTGGCCTACTGGTTAAGGTCTTAACTCTTACTCTGACCTAATAGCTAAGGTCTTAACTCATACTCTGGCCTAATAGCTAAGGTCTTAACTCTTACTCTGGCCTAATAGCTAAGGTCTTAGACTCGTACTCTGGCCTACTGGTTAAGGTCTTAACTCTTACACTGGCCTACTGGTTAAGGTCTTAACTCTCACTCTGGCCTAATAGCTAGTCTTAACTCTTACTCTGGCCTAATAGCTAAGGTCTTAACTCTTACTCTGGCCTAATAGCTAAGGTCTTAGACCCGTGCAATGGCCTACAGGTTACGGTCTTAACTCTTACTCTGGCCTACTGGTTAAGGTCTTAACTCTTACTCTGGCCTAATAGCTAAGGTCTTAGACTCGTTCTATGGCCTACAGGTTAAGGTCTTAACCCTCACTCTGGCCTAATAGCTAAGGTCTTAGACTCATACTCTGGCCTACTGGTTAAGGTCTTAACTCTTACTCTGGCCTAATAGCTAAGGTCTTAACTCTTACTCTGTCCTAATAGCTAAGGTCTTAACTCTTACTCTGGCCTAATAGCTAAGGTCTTAACTCTTACTCTGGCCTAATAGCTAAGGTCTTAGACTCTTACTCTGGCCTAATGGTTAAGGTCTTAACTCTTACTCTGGCCTAATAGCTAAGGTCTTAACTCTTACTCTGGCCAAATAGCTAAGGTCTTAACTCTTACTCTGACCTACTGGTTAAGGTCTTAACTCTTACTCTGGCCTAATAGCTAAGGTCTTATACTCGTACTCTGGCCTAATGGTTAAGGTCTTAACTCTTACTCTGGCCTACTGGTTAAGGTCTTAACTCTTACTCTGGCATACTGGTTAAGGTCTTAACTCTTACTCTGGCCTAATAGCTAAGGTCTTATCTCTTACTCTTGCCTAATAGCTAAGGTCTTAGACTCGTATTATGGCCTACAGGTTAAGGTCTTAACTCTTACTCTGGCCTACTGGTTAAGGTCTTAACTCTTACTCTGGCCTAATAGCTAAGGTCTTAGACTCGTACTCTGGCCTACTGGTTAAGGTCTTAACTCTTTCTCTGGCCTACTGGTTAAGGTCTTAACTCTTACTCTGACCTAATAGCTAAGATCTTAGACTCGTACTCTGGCCTAATTGTTAAGGTCTTAACTCATACTCTGGCCTAATAGCTAAGGTCTTAACTCTTACTCTGGCCTAATAGCTAAGGTCGTAACTCTTACTCTGGCCTAATAGCTAAGGTCTTAGACTCGTACTCTGGCCTACTGGTTAAGGTCTTAACTCTTACACTGGCCTACTGGTTAAGGTCTTAACTCTCACTCTGGCCTAATAGCTAGTCTTAACTCTTACTCTGGCCTAATAGCTAAGGTCTTAGACTTGTACTATGGCCTACAGGTTAAGGTCTTAACTCTTACTCTGGCCTAATAGCTAAGAACTTAGACTCGTACTCTGGCCTACTGGTTAAGGTCTTAACTCTTACTCTGGCCTACTAGCTAAGGGCTTAGACTTGTACTCTGGCCTACTGGTTAAGGTCTTAACTCTTACTCTGGCCTACTGGTTAAGGTATTAACTCTAACTCCGGTCTAATAGCTAAGGTCTTAGACTCCTACTCTGGCCTAATGGTTAAGGTCTTAACTCGTACTCTGGCTTAATGGTTAAGGTCTTAACTCTTACTCTGGCCTAATAGCTAAGGTCTTAACTCTTACTCTGGCCTAATAGCTAAGGTCTTAGACTCGTACTCTGGCCTACTGGTTAAGGTCTTAACTCTTACTCTGGCCTCCTGGTTAAGGTCTTAACGCTTACTCTGGCCTAATAGCTAAGATCTTAACTCTTACTCTGGCCTAATAGCTAAGGTCTTAACTCTTACTCTGGCCTACTGGTTAAAGTCTTAACTCTTACTCTGGCCTAATAGCTAAGGTCTTAGACTCGTACTCTGGCCTACTGGTTAAGGTCTTAACTCTTTCTCTGGCCTAATAGCTAAGGTCTTAACTCTTACTCTGGCCTAATAGCTAAGGTCTTAGACCCGTACTATGGCCTACTGGTTAAGTTCTTAACTCATACTATGGCCTACAGGTTAAGGTCTTAACTCTTACTCTGGCCTAATAGCTAAGGTCTTAACTCTTACTTTGGCCTAATAGCTAAGGTCTTAGACTCGTACTATGGCCTACAGGTTAAGGTCTTAACTCTTACTCT
This sequence comes from Triturus cristatus, assembly GCF_964204655.1. Classification (NCBI taxonomy): domain Eukaryota; kingdom Metazoa; phylum Chordata; class Amphibia; order Caudata; family Salamandridae; genus Triturus; species Triturus cristatus. The sequence continues at coordinate 545,932,280 of NC_140592.1, forward strand.
GGCCTACTGGTTAAGGTCTTAACTCTTACTCTGGCCTAATAGCTAAGGTCTTAGACTCGTTCTATGGCCTACCGGTTAAGGTCTTAACACTTACTCTGGCCTAATAGCTAAGGTCTTAGACTCATACTCTGGCCTACTGGTTAAGGTCTTAACTCTTACTCTGGCCTAATAGCTAAGGTCTTAACTCTTACTCTGGCCTAATAGATAAGGTCTTAACTCTTACTCTGGCCTAATAGCTAAGGTCTTAGACTCTTACTCTGGCCTAATGCTTAAGGTCTTAACTCTTACTCTGGCCTAATAGCTAAGGTCTTAACTCTTACTCTGGCCTAATAGCTAAGGTCTTAACTCTTACTCTGGCCTAATAGCTAAGGTCTTAGACTCGTACTCTGGCCTACTGGTTAAGGTCTTAACTCTTACTCTGGCCTAATAGCTAAGGTCTTAACTCTTACTCTGGCCTAATAGATAAGGTCTTAACTCTTACTCTGGCCTAATAGCTAAGGTCTTAGACTCTTACTCTGGCCTAATGGTTAAGGTCTTAACTCTTACTCTGGCCTAATAGCTAAGGTCCTAACTCTTACTCTGGCCTAATAGCTAAGGTCTTAACTCTTACTCTGGCCTACTGGTTAAGGTCTTAACTCTTACTCTGGCCTAATAGCTAAGGTCTTAGACTCGTACTCTGGACTAATGGTTAAGGTCTTAACTCTTAACTCTTACTCTGGCCTACTGGTTAAGGTCTTAACTCTTACTCTGGCCTAATAGCTAAGGTCTTATCTCTTACTCTTGCCTAATAGCTAAGGTCTTAGACTCGTACTATGGCCTACAGGTTAAGGTCTTAACTCTTACTCTGGCCTACTGGTTAAGGTCTTAACTCTTACTCTGGCCTAATAGCTAAGGTCTTAGACTCGTACTCTGGCCTACTGGTTGAGGTCTTAACTCTTACTCTGGCCTAATAGCTAAGGTCTTAGACTCTTACTCTGGCCTAATAGCTAAGGTCTTAGACTCTTCCTCTGGCCTACTGGTTAAGGTCTTAACTCTTACTCTGGCCTAATAGCTAAGGTCTTAACTCTTACTCTGGCCTACTGGATAAGGTCTTAACTCTTACTCTGGCCTAATAGCTAACGTCTTAACTCTTACTCTGGCCTAATAGCTAAGGTCTTAACTCTTACTCTGGCCTAATGGCTAAGGTCTTAACTCTTACTCTGGCCTACTGGTTAAGGTCTTAACTCTTACTCTGGCCTAATAGCTAAGGTCTTAACTCTTACTCTGGCCTAATAGCTATGGTCTTAGACTCGTACTCTGGCCTACTGGTTAAGGTATTAACTCTTACTCTGGCCTACTGGTTAAGGTCTTAACTCTTACTCTGACCTAATAGCTAAGGTCTTAACTCATACTCTGGCCTAATAGCTAAGGTCTTAACTCTTACTTTGTCCTAATAGCTAAGGTCTTAACTCTTACTCTGGCCTAATAGCTAAGGTCTTAGACTCATACTCTGGCCTAATGGTTAAGGTCTTAACTCGTACTCTGGCTTAATGGTTAAGGTCTTAACTCTTACTCTGGCCTAATAGCTAAGGTCTTAACTCTTACTCTGGCCTAATAGCTAAGGTCTTAGACTCGTACTCTGGCCTACTGGTTAAGGTCTTAACTCTTACTCTGGCCTCCTGGTTAAGGTCTTAACGCTTACTCTGGCCTAATAGCTAAGATCTTAACTCTTACTCTGGCCTAATAGCTAAGGTCTTAACTCTTACTCTGGCCTACTGGTTAAAGTCTTAACTCTTACTCTGGCCTAATAGCTAAGGTCTTAGACTCGTACTCTGGCCTACTGGTTAAGGTCTTAACTCTTTCTCTGGCCTAATAGCTAAGGTCTTAACTCTTACTCTGGCCTAATAGCTAAGGTCTTAGACCCGTACTATGGCCTACTGGTTAAGTTCTTAACTCATACTATGGCCTACAGGTTAAGGTCTTAACTCTTACTCTGGCCTAATAGCTAAGGTCTTAACTCTTACTTTGGCCTAATAGCTAAGGTCTTAGACTCGTACTATGGCCTACAGGTTAAGGTCTTAACTCTTACTCTGGCCTACTGGTTAAGGTCTTAACTCTTACTCTGGCCTAATAGCTAAGGTCTTAGACTCGTTCTATGGCCTACCGGTTAAGGTCTTAACACTTACTCTGGCCTAATAGCTAAGGTCTTAGACTCATACTCTGGCCTACTGGTTAAGGTCTTAACTCTTACTCTGGCCTAATAGCTAAGGTCTTAACTCTTACTCTGGCCTAATAGATAAGGTCTTAACTCTTACTCTGGCCTAATAGCTAAGGTCTTAGACTCTTACTCTGGCCTAATGCTTAAGGTCTTAACTCTTACTCTGGCCTAATAGCTAAGGTCTTAACTCTTACTCTGGCCTAATAGCTAAGGTCTTAACTCTTACTCTGGCCTAATAGCTAAGGTCTTAGACTCGTACTCTGGCCTACTGGTTAAGGTCTTAACTCTTACTCTGGCCTAATAGCTAAGGTCTTAACTCTTACTCTGGCCTAATAGATAAGGTCTTAACTCTTACTCTGGCCTAATAGCTAAGGTCTTAGACTCTTACTCTGGCCTAATGGTTAAGGTCTTAACTCTTACTCTGGCCTAATAGCTAAGGTCCTAACTCTTACTCTGGCCTAATAGCTAAGGTCTTAACTCTTACTCTGGCCTACTGGTTAAGGTCTTAACTCTTACTCTGGCCTAATAGCTAAGGTCTTAGACTCGTACTCTGGACTAATGGTTAAGGTCTTAACTCTTAACTCTTACTCTGGCCTACTGGTTAAGGTCTTAACTCTTACTCTGGCCTAATAGCTAAGGTCTTATCTCTTACTCTTGCCTAATAGCTAAGGTCTTAGACTCGTACTATGGCCTACAGGTTAAGGTCTTAACTCTTACTCTGGCCTACTGGTTAAGGTCTTAACTCTTACTCTGGCCTAATAGCTAAGGTCTTAGACTCGTACTCTGGCCTACTGGTTAAGGTCTTAACTCTTACTCTGGCCTAATAGCTAAGGTCTTAACTCTTACTCTGGCCTAATGGCTAAGGTCTTAACTCTTACTCTGGCCTACTGGTTAAGGTCTTAACTCTTACTCTGGCCTAATAGCTAAGGTCTTAACTCTTACTCTGTCCTAATAGCTAAGGTCTTAGACTCGTTCTCTGGCCTACTGGTTAAGGTATTAACTCTTACTCTGGCCTACTGGTTAAGGTCTTAACTCTTAGTCTGACCTAATAGCTAAGGTCTTAACTCATACTCTGGCCTAATAGCTAAGGTCTTAACTCTTACTCTGGCCTAATAGCTAAGGTCTTAGACTCGTACTCTGGCCTACTGGTTAAGGTCTTAACTCTTACACTGGCCTACTGGTTAAGGTCTTAACTCTCACTCTGGCCTAATAGCTAGTCTTAACTCTTACTCTGGCCTAATAGCTAAGGTCTTAACTCTTACTCTGGCCTAATAGCTAAGGTCTTAGACCCGTGCAATGGCCTACAGGTTACGGTCTTAACTCTTACTCTGGCCTACTGGTTAAGGTCTTAACTCTTACTCTGGCCTAATAGCTAAGGTCTTAGACTCGTTCTATGGCCTACAGGTTAAGGTCTTAACCCTCACTCTGGCCTAATAGCTAAGGTCTTAGACTCATACTCTGGCCTACTGGTTAAGGTCTTAACTCTTACTCTGGCCTAATAGCTAAGGTCTTAACTCTTACTCTGTCCTAATAGCTAAGGTCTTAACTCTTACTCTGGCCTAATAGCTAAGGTCTTAACTCTTACTCTGGCCTAATAGCTAAGGTCTTAGACTCTTACTCTGGCCTAATGGTTAAGGTCTTAACTCTTACTCTGGCCTAATAGCTAAGGTCTTAACTCTTACTCTGGCCAAATAGCTAAGGTCTTAACTCTTACTCTGACCTACTGGTTAAGGTCTTAACTCTTACTCTGGCCTAATAGCTAAGGTCTTATACTCGTACTCTGGCCTAATGGTTAAGGTCTTAACTCTTACTCTGGCCTACTGGTTAAGGTCTTAACTCTTACTCTGGCATACTGGTTAAGGTCTTAACTCTTACTCTGGCCTAATAGCTAAGGTCTTATCTCTTACTCTTGCCTAATAGCTAAGGTCTTAGACTCATATTATGGCCTACAGGTTAAGGTCTTAACTCTTACTCTGGCCTACTGGTTAAGGTCTTAACTCTTACTCTGGCCTAATAGCTAAGGTCTTAGACTCGTACTCTGGCCTACTGGTTAAGGTCTTAACTCTTTCTCTGGCCTACTGGTTAAGGTCTTAACTCTTACTCTGACCTAATAGCTAAGATCTTAGACTCGTACTCTGGCCTAATTGTTAAGGTCTTAACTCATACTCTGGCCTAATAGCTAAGGTCTTAACTCTTACTCTGGCCTAATAGCTAAGGTCGTAACTCTTACTCTGGCCTAATAGCTAAGGTCTTAGACTCGTACTCTGGCCTACTGGTTAAGGTCTTAACTCTTACACTGGCCTACTGGTTAAGGTCTTAACTCTCACTCTGGCCTAATAGCTAGTCTTAACTCTTACTCTGGCCTAATAGCTAAGGTCTTAGACTCGTACTATGGCCTACAGGTTAAGGTCTTAACTCTTACTCTGGCCTAATAGCTAAGAACTTAGACTCGTACTCTGGCCTACTGGTTAAGGTCTTAACTCTTACTCTGGCCTAATAGCTAAGGGCTTAGACTTGTACTCTGGCCTACTGGTTAAGGTCTTAACTCTTACTCTGGCCTACTGGTTAAGGTATTAACTCTAACTCCGGTCTAATAGCTAAGGTCTTAGACTCCTACTCTGGCCTAATGGTTAAGGTCTTAACTCGTACTCTGGCTTAATGGTTAAGGTCTTAACTCTTACTCTGGCCTAATAGCTAAGGTCTTAACTCTTACTCTGGCCTAATAGCTAAGGTCTTAGACTCGTACTCTGGCCTACTGGTTAAGGTCTTAACTCTTACTCTGGCCTCCTGGTTAAGGTCTTAACGCTTACTCTGGCCTAATAGCTAAGATCTTAACTCTTACTCTGGCCTAATAGCTAAGGTCTTAACTCTTACTCTGGCCTACTGGTTAAAGTCTTAACTCTTACTCTGGCCTAATAGCTAAGGTCTTAGACTCGTACTCTGGCCTACTGGTTAAGGTCTTAACTCTTTCTCTGGCCTAATAGCTAAGGTCTTAACTCTTACTCTGGCCTAATAGCTAAGGTCTTAGACCCGTACTATGGCCTACTGGTTAAGTTCTTAACTCATACTATGGCCTACAGGTTAAGGTCTTAACTCTTACTCTGGCCTAATAGCTAAGGTCTTAACTCTTACTTTGGCCTAATAGCTAAGGTCTTAGACTCGTACTATGGCCTACAGGTTAAGGTCTTAACTCTTACTCTGGCCTACTGGTTAAGGTCTTAACTCTTACTCTGGCCTAATAGCTAAGGTCTTAGACTCGTTCTATGGCCTACCGGTTTAGGTCTTAACACTTACTCTGGCCTAATAGCTAAGGTCTTAGACTCTTACTCTGGCCTAATGCTTAAGGTCTTAACTCTTACTCTGGCCTAATAGCTAAGGTCTTAACTCTTACTCTGGCCTGATAGCTAAGGTCTTAACTCTTACTCTGGCCTAATAGCTAAGGTCTTAGACTCGTACTCTGGCCTACTGGTTAAGGTCTTAACTCTTACTCTGGCCTAATAGCTAAGGTCTTAACTCTTACTCTGGCCTAATAGATAAGGTCTTAACTCTTACTCTGGCCTAATAGCTAAGGTCTTAGACTCTTACTCTGGCCTAATGGTTAAGGTCTTAACTCTTACTCTGGCCTAATAGCTAAGGTCCTAACTCTTACTCTGGCCTAATAGCTAAGGTCTTAACTCTTACTCTGGCCTACTGGTTAAGGTCTTAACTCTTACTCTGGCCTAATAGCTAAGGTCTTAGACTCGTACTCTGGACTAATGGTTAAGGTCTTAACTCTTAACTCTTACTCTGGCCTACTGGTTAAGGTCTTAACTCTTACTCTGGCCTAATAGCTAAGGTCTTATCTCTTACTCTTGCCTAATAGCTAAGGTCTTAGACTCGTACTATGGCCTACAGGTTAAGGTCTTAACTCTTACTCTGGCCTACTGGTTAAGGTCTTAACTCTTACTCTGGCCTAATAGCTAAGGTCTTAGACTCGTACTCTGGCCTACTGGTTGAGGTCTTAACTCTTACTCTGGCCTAATAGCTAAGGTCTTAGACTCTTACTCTGGCCTAATAGCTAAGGTCTTAGACTCTTCCTCTGGCCTACTGGTTAAGGTCTTAACTCTTACTCTGGCCTAATAGCTAAGGTCTTAACTCTTACTCTGGCCTACTGGATAAGGTCTTAACTCTTACTCTGGCCTAATAGCTAACGTCTTAACTCTTACTCTGGCCTAATAGCTAAGGTCTTAACTCTTACTCTGGCCTAATGGCTAAGGTCTTAACTCTTACTCTGGCCTACTGGTTAAGGTCTTAACTCTTACTCTGGCCTAATAGCTAAGGTCTTAACTCTTACTCTGGCCTAATAGCTATGGTCTTAGACTCGTACTCTGGCCTACTGGTTAAGGTATTAACTCTTACTCTGGCCTACTGGTTAAGGTCTTAACTCTTACTCTGACCTAATAGCTAAGGTCTTAACTCATACTCAGGCCTAATAGCTAAGGTCTTAACTCTTACTCTGGCCTAATAGCTAAGGTCTTAGACTCGTACTCTGGCCTACTGGTTAAGGTCTTAACTCTTACTCTGGCCTAATAGCTAAGGTCTTAGACTCGTACTCTGGCCTAATAGCTAAGTTCTTAGACTCTTCCTCTGGCCTACTGGTTAAGGTCTTAACTCTTACTCTGGCCTAATAGCTAAGGTCTTAACTCTTACTCTGGCCTACTGGATAAGGTCTTAACTCTTACTCTGGCCTAATAGCTAACGTCTTAACTCTTGCTCTGGCCTAATAGCTAAGGTCTTAACTCTTACTCTGGCCTAATGGCCTAATGGCTAAGGTCTTAACTCTTACTCTGGCCTACTGGTTAAGGTCTTCACTCTTACTCTGGCCTAATAGCTAAGGTATTAACTCTTACTCTGGCCTAATAGCTAAGGTCTTAGACTTGTACTCTGGCCTACTGGTTAAGGTCTTAACTCTTACTCTGGCCTAATAGCTAAGGTCTTAGACTCTTCCTCTGGCCTACTGGTTAAGGTCTTAACTCTTACTCTGGCCTAATAGCTAAGGTCTTAACTCTTACTCTGGCCTACTGGATAAGGTCTTAACTCTTACTCTGGCCTAATAGCTAACGTCTTAACTCTTACTCTGGCCTAATAGCTAAGGTCTTAACTCTTACTCTGGCCTAATGGCTAAGGTCTTAACTCTTACTCTGGCCTACTGGTTAAGGTCTTAACTCTTACTCTGGCCTAATAGCTAAGGTCTTAACTCTTACTCTGGCCTAATAGCTAAGGTCTTAGACTCGTACTCTGGCCTACTGGTTAAGGTATTAACTCTTACTCTGGCCTACTGGTTAAGGTCTTAACTCTTACTCTGACCTAATAGCTAAGGTCTTAACTCATACTCTGGCCTAATAGCTAAGGTCTTAACTCTTACTCTGGCCTAATAGCTAAGGTCTTAGACTCGTACTCTGGCCTACTGGTTAAGGTCTTAACTCTTACACTGGCCTACTGGTTAAGGTCTTAACTCTCACTCTGGCCTAATAGCTAGTCTTAACTCTTACTCTGGCCTAATAGCTAAGGTCTTAACTCTTACTCTGGCCTAATAGCTAAGGTCTTAGACCCGTACAATGGCCTACAGGTTACGGTCTTAACTCTTACTCTGGCCTACTGGTTAAGGTCTTAACTCTTACTCTGGCCTAATAGCTAAGGTCTTAGACTCGTTCTATGGCCTACAGGTTAAGGTCTTAACCCTCACTCTGGCCTAATAGCTAAGGTCTTAGACTCGTACTCTGGCCTACTGGTTAAGGTCTTAACTCTTACTCTGGCCTAATAGCTAAGGTCTTAACTCTTACTCTGTCCTAATAGCTAAGGTCTTAACTCTTACTCTGGCCTAATAGCTAAGGTCTTAACTGTTACTCTGGCCTAATAGCTAAGGTCTTAGACTCTTACTCTGGCCTAATGGTTAAGGTCTTAACTCTTCCTCTGGCCTACTGGTTAAGGTCTTAACTCTTACTCTGGCCTAATAGCTAAGGTCTTAACTCTTACTCTGGCCTACTGGATAAGGTCTTAACTCTTACTCTGGCCTAATAGCTAACGTCTTAACTCTTACTCTGGCCTAATAGCTAAGGTCTTAACTCTTACTCTGGCCTAATGGCTAAGGTCATAACTCTTACTCTGGCCTACTGGTTAAGGTCTTAACTCTTACTCTGGCCTAATAGCTAAGGTCTTAACTCTTACTCTGGCCTAATAGCTAAGGTCTTAGACTCGTACTCTGGCCTACTGGTTAAGGTATTAACTCTTACTCTGGCCTACTGGTTAAGGTCTTAACTCTTACTCTGACCTAATAGCTAAGGTCTTAACTCATACTCTGGCCTAATAGCTAAGGTCTTAACTCTCACTCTGGCCTAATAGCTAAGGTCTTAGACTCGTACTCTGGCCTACTGGTTAAGGTCTTAACTCTTACACTGGCCTACTGGTTAAGGTCTTAACTCTCACTCTGGCCTAATAGCTAGTCTTAACTCTTACTCTGGCCTAATAGCTAAGGTCTTAACTCTTACTCTGGCCTAATAGCTAAGGTCTTAGACCCGTACAATGGCCTACAGGTTACGGTCTTAACTCTTACTCTGGCCTACTGGTTAAGGTCTTAACTCTTACTCTGGCCTAATAGCTAAGGTCTTAGACTCGTTCTATGGCCTACAGGTTAAGGTCTTAACCCTCACTCTGGCCTAATAGCTAAGGTCTTAGACTCGTACTCTGGCCTACTGGTTAAGGTCTTAACTCTTACTCTGGCCTAATAGCTAAGGTCTTAACTCTTACTTTGTCCTAATAGCTAAGGTCTTAACTCTTACTCTGGCCTAATAGCTAAGGTCTTAACTCTTACTCTGGCCTAATAGCTAAGGTCTTAGACTCTTACTCTGGCCTAATGGTTAAGGTCTTAACTCTTACTCTGGCCTAATAGCTAAGGTCTTAACTCTTACTCTGGCCTAATAGCTAAGGTCTTAACTCTTACTCTGACCTACTGGTTAAGGTCTTAACTCCTACTCTGGCCTAATAGCTAAGGCCTTATACTCGTACTCTGGCCTAATGGTTAAGGTCTTAACTCTTACTCTGGCCTACTGGTTAAGGTCTTAACTCTTACTCTGGCCTACTGGTTAAGGTCTTAACTCTTACTCTGGCCTAATAGCTAATGTCTTATCTCTTACTCTTGCCTAATAGCTAAGGTCTTAGACTCGTATTATGGCCTACAGGTTAAGGTCTTAACTCTTACTCTGGCCTACTGGTTAAGGTCTTAACTCTTACTCTGGCCTAATAGCTAAGGTCTTAGACTCGTACTCTGGCCTACTGGTTGAGGTCTTAACTCTTACTCTGGCCTAATAGCTAAGGTCTTAGACTCGTACTCTGGCCTAATAGCTAAGGTCTTAGACTCTTCCTCTGGCCTACTGTTTAAGGTCTTAACTCTTACTCTGGCCTAATAGCTAACGTCTTAAATCTTACTCTGGCCTAATAGCTAAGGTCTTAACTCTTACTCTGGCCTAATCGCTAAGGTCTTAACTCTTACTCTGGCCTACTAGTTAAGGTCTTAACTCTTACTCTGGCCTAATAGCTAAGGTCTTAACTCTTACTCTGGCCTAATAGCTAAGGTCTTAGACTCGTACTCTGGCCTACTGGTTAAGGTCTTAACTCTTACTCTGGCATACTGGTTAAGGTCTTAACTCTTACTCTGGCCTAATAGCTAAGGTCTTAGACTCGTACTCTGGCCTACTGGTTAAGGTCTTAACTCTTACTCTGGCCTACTGGTTAAGGTCTTACTCTTACTCTGACCTAATAGCTAAGGTCTTAGACTCGTACTCTGGCCTAATGGTTAAGGTCTTAACTCGTACTCTGGCCTAATAGCTATGGTCTTAACTCTTATTCTGGCCTAATGGTTAAGGTCTTAACTCTTCCTCTGGCCTACTGGTTAAGGTCTTAACTCTTACTCTGACCTAATAGCTAAGGTCTTAACTCTTTCTCTGGCCTAATGGTTAAGGTCTTAGCTCTTACTCTGGCCTAATAGCTAAGGTCTTAGACTCGTACTCTGGCCTACTGGTTAAGGTCTTAACTCTTACTCTGGCCTAATAGCTAAGGTCTTAACTCTTACTCTGTCCTAATAGCTAAGGTCTTAACTCTTACTCTGGCCTAATAGCTGAGGTCTTAACTCTTACTCTGGCCTAATAGCTAAGGTCTTATACTCGTACTCTGGCCTAATGGTTAAGGTCTTAACTCTTACTCTGGCCTACTGGTTAAGGTCGTAACTCTTACTCTGGCCTAATAGCTAAGGTCTTATCTCTTACTCTTGCCTAATAGCTAAGGTCTTAGACTCGTACTATGGCCTACAGGTTAAGGTCTTAACTCTTACTCTGGCCTACTGGTTAAGGTCTTAACTCTTACTCTGGCCTAATAGCTAAGGTCTTAGACTCGTACTCTGGCCTACTGGTTTAGGTCTTAACTCTTACTCTGGCCTAATAGCTAAGGTCTTAGACTCGTACTCTGGCCTAATAGCTAAGGTCTTAACTCTTACTCTGGCCAAATGGCTAAGGTCTTAACCCTTACTCTGGCCTACTGGTTAAGGTCTTAACTCTTACTCTGGCCTAATAGCTAAGGTCTTAACTCTTACTCTTGCCTAATAGCTACGGACTTAGACTCGTACTCTGGCCTACTGGTTAAGGCCTTAACCCCTTCGGTGCTCATGACGGAATGGTTCCGTCATGACCCACGGTTGAGCTGTGCTCATGACGGAACCATTCCGTCATGACCCCGCCCGCGCAAGATTCCGCCAGCACAGCGGCGGAATCTGCGCAGCATCGAAGGGGTTAACTCTTACTCTGGCCTACTGGTTAAGGTCTTAACTCTAACTCCGGTCTAATAGCTAAGGTCTTAGACTCGTACTCTGGCCTAATGGTTAAGGTCTTAACTCTAACTCCGGTCTAATAGCTAAGGTCTTAGACTCGTACTCTGGCCTAATGGTTAAGGTCTTAACTCGTACTCTGGCTTAATGGTTAAGGTCTTAACTCTTACTCTGGCCTACTGGTTAAGGTCCTAACTCTAACTCCGGTCTAATAGCTAAGGTCTTAGACTCGTACTCTGGCCTAATGGTTAAGGTCTTAACTCGTACTCTGGCTTAATGGTTAAGGTCTTAACTCTTACTCTGGCCTAATAGCTAAGGTCTTAACTCTTACTCTGGCCTAATAGCTAAGGTCTTAGACCCGTACTATGGCCTACTGGTTAAGTTCTTAACTCATACTATGGCCTACAGGTTAAGGTCTTAACTCTTACTCTGGCCTAATAGCTAAGGTCTTAGACTCGTACTGTGGCCTACAGGTTAAGGTCTTAACTCTTACTCTGGCCTACTGGTTAAGGTCTTAACTCTTACTATGGCCTAATAGCTAAGGTCTTAACTCTTACTCTGGCCTAATAGCTAAGGTCTTAGACCCGTACAATGGCCTACAGGTTAAGGTCTTAACTCTTACTCTGGCCTACTGGTTAAGGTCTTAACTCTTACTCTGGCCTGATAACTAAGGTCTTAGACTCGTAATCTGGCCTACTGGTTGAGGTCTTAACTCTTACACTGGCCTACTGGTTAAGGTCTTAACTCTCACTCTGGCCTAATAGCTAGTCTTATCTCTTACTCTGGCCTAATAGCTAAGGTCTTAACTCTTACTCTGGCCTAATAGCTAAGGTCTTAGACCCGTACAATGGCCTACAGGTTACGGTCTTAACTCTTACTCTGGCCTACTGGTTAAGGTCTTAACTCTTACTCTGGCCTAATAGCTAAGATCTTAGACTCATTCTATGGCCTACAGGTTAAGGTCTTAACCCTTACTCTGGCCTAATAGCTAAGGTCTTAGACTCGTACTCTGGCCTACTGGTTAAGGTCTTAACTCTTACTCTGGCCTAATAGCTAAGGTCTTAACTCTTACTCTGTCCTAATAGCTAAGGTCTTAACTCTTACTCTGGCCTAATAGCTAAGGTCTTAACTCTTACTCTGGCCTAATAGCTAAGGTCTTAGACTCTTACTCTGGCCTAATGGTTAAGGTCTTAACTCTTACGCTGGCTTAATAGCTAAGGTCTTAACTCTTACTCTGGCCTAATAGCTAAGGTCCTAACTCTTACTCTGGCCTACTGGTTAAGGTCTTAACTCTTACTCTGGCCTAATAGCTAAGGTCTTATACTCGTACTCTGGCCTAATGGTTAAGGTCTTAACTCTTACTCTGGCCTACTGGTTAAGGTCTTAACTCTTACTCTGGCCTTATAGCTAAGGTCTTAACTCTTACTCTGGCCTAATAGCTAAGGTCTTAGACCCGTACAATGGCCTACAGGTTAAGGTCTTAACTCTTACTCTGGCCTACTGGTTAAGGTCTTAACTCTTACTCTGGCCTAATAACTAAGGTCTTAAACTCGTACTCTGGCCTACTGGTTGAGGTCTTAACTCTTACTCTGGCCTAATAGCTAAGGTCTTAGTCTCATACTCTGGCCTAATAGCTAAGGTCTTAGACTCTTCCTCTGGCCTACTGGTTAAGGTCTTAACTCTTACTCTGGCCTAATAGCTAAGGTCTTAACTCTTACTCTGGCCTAATGGTTAATGTCTTAGCTCTTACTCTGGCCTAATAGCTAAGGTCTTAGACTCTTACTCTGGCCTACTGGTTAAGGTCTTAACTCTTACTCTGGCCTAATAGCTAAGGTCTTAGACTCATACTCTGGCCTACTGGTTAAGGACTTAACTCATACTCTGGCCTAATAGCTAAGGTCTTAACACTTACTCTGGCCTAATAGCTAAGGTCTTAACTCTTACTCTGGCCTAATAGCTAAGGTCTTAGACTCGTACTCTGGCCTACTGGTTAAGGTCTTAACTCTTACACTGGCCTACTGGTTAAGGTCTTAACTCTCACTTTGGCCTAATAGCTAGTCTTAACTCTTACTCTGGCCTAATAGCTAAGGTCTTAGACTCGTACTATGGCCTACAGGTTAAGGTCTTAACTCTTACTCTGGCCTAATAGCTAAGAACTTAGACTCGTACTCTGGCCTACTGGTTAAGGTCTTAACTCTTACTCTGGCCTAATAGCTAAGGTCTTAGACTCATACTCTGGCCTACTGGTTAAGGTCTTAACTCTTACTCTGGCCTACTGGTTAAGGTCTTAACTCTAACTCCGGTCTAATAGCTAAGGTCTTAGACTCGTACTCTGGCCTAATGGTTAAGGTCTTAACTCTTACTCTGGCCTAATAGCTAAGGTCTTAACTCTTACTCTGGCCTAATAGCTAAGGTCTTAGACCCGTACAATGGCCTACAGGTTAGGGTCTTAACTCTTACTCTGGCCTACTGGTTAAGGTCTTAACTCTTACTCTGGCCTAATAGCTAAGGTCTTAGACTCGTACTCTGGCCTACTGGTTAAGGTATTAACTCTTACTCTGGCCTACTGGTTAAGGTCTTAACTCTTACTCTGACCTAATAGCTAAGGTCTTAACTCATACTCTGGCCTAATAGCTAAGGTCTTAACTCTCACTCTGGCCTAATAGCTAAGGTCTTAGACTCGTACTCTGGCCTACTGGTTAAGGTCTTAACTCTTACACTGGCCTACTGGTTAAGGTCTTAACTCTCACTCTGGCCTAATAGCTAGTCTTAACTCTTACTCTGGCCTAATAGCTAAGGTCTTAACTCTTACTCTGGCCTAATAGCTAAGGTCTTAGACCCGTACAATGGCCTACAGGTTATGGTCTTAACTCTTACTCTGGCCTACTGGTTAAGGTCTTAACTCTTACTCTGGCCTAATAGCTAAGGTCTTAGACTCGTTCTATGGCCTACAGGTTAAGGTCTTAACCCTCACTCTGGCCTAATAGCTAAGGTCTTAGACTCGTACTCTGGCCTACTGGTTAAGGTCTTAACTCTTACTCTGGCCTAATAGCTAAGGTCTTAACTCTTACTCTGTCCTAATAGCTAAGGTCTTAACTCTTACTCTGGCCTAATAGCTAAGGTCTTAACTCTTACTCTGGCCTAATAGCTAAGGTCTTAGACTCTTACTCTGGCCTAATGGTTAAGGTCTTAACTCTTACTCTGGCCTAATAGCTAAGGTCTTAACTCTTACTCTGGCCTAATAGCTAAGGTCTTAACTCTTACTCTGACCTACTGGTTAAGGTCTTAACTCTTACTCTGGCCTAATAGCTAAGGCCTTATACTCGTACTCTGGCCTAATGGTTAAGGTCTTAACTCTTACTCTGGCCTACTGGTTAAGGTCTTAACTCTTAATCTGGCCTACTGGTTAAGGTCTTAACTCTTACTCTGGCCTAATAGCTAAGGTCTTATCTCTTACTCTTGCCTAATAGCTAAGGTCTTAGACTTGTATTATGGCCTACAGGTTAAGGTCTTAACTCTTACTCTGGCCTACTGGTTAAGGTCTTAACTCTTACTCTGGCCTAATAGCTAAGGTCTTAGACTCGTACTCTGGCCTACTGGTTGAGGTCTTAACTCTTACTCTGGCCTAATAGCTAAGGTCTTAGACTCGTACTCTGGCCTAATAGCTAAGGTCTTAGACTCTTCCTCTGGCCTACTGTTTAAGGTCTTAACTCTTACTCTGGCCTAATAGCTAACGTCTTAAATCTTACTCTGGCCTAATAGCTAAGGTCTTAACTCTTACTCTGGCCTAATCGCTAAGGTCTTAACTCTTACTCTGGCCTACTGGTTAAGGTCTTAACTCTTACTCTGGCTTAATAGCTAAGGTCTTAACTCTTACTCTGGCCTAATAGCTAAGGTCTTAGACTCGTACTCTGGCCTACTGGTTAAGGTCTTAACTCTTACTCTGGCCTAATAGCTAAGGTCTTAGACTCGTACTCTGGCCTACTGGTTAAGGTCTTAACTCTTACTCTGGCCTACTGGTTAAGGTCTTACTCTTACTCTGACCTAATAGCTAAGGTCTTAGACTCGTACTCTGGCCTAATGGTTAAGGTCTTAACTCGTACTCTGGCCTAATAGCTATGGTCTTAACTCTTATTCTGGCCTAATGGTTAAGGTCTTAACTCTTCCTCTGGCCTACTGGTTAAGGTCTTAACTCTTACTCTGACCTAATAGCTAACGTCTTAACTCTTAATCTGGCCTAATAGCTAAGGTCTTAACTCTTTCTCTGGCCTAATGGTTAAGGTCTTAGCTCTTACTCTGGCCTAATAGCTAAGGTCTTAGACTCTTACTCTGGCCTACTGGTTAAGGTCTGAACTCTTACTCTGGCCTAATAGCTAACGTCTTAACTCTTAATCTGGCCTAATAGCTAAGGTCTTAACTCTTACTCTGGCCTAATGGCTAAGGTCTTAACCCTTACTCTGGCCTACTGGTTAAGGTCTTAACTCTTACTCTGGCCTACTGGTTAAGGTCTTAACTCTTATTCTGGCCTAATCGCTAAGGTCTTAGACTCGTACTCTGTCCTACTGGTTAAGGTCTTAACTCTTACTCTGGCCTACTGGTTAAAGTCTTAACTCTTACTCTGACCTAATAGCTAAGGTCTTAGACTCGTACTCTGGCTTAATGGTTAAGGTCTTAACTCGTACTCTGGCCTAATAGCTAAGGTCTTAACTCTTACTCTGGCCTAATAGCTAAGGTCTTAGACTCGTACTCTGGCCTACTGGTTAAGGTCTTAACTCTTACACTGGCCTACTGGTTAAGGTCTTAACTCTCACTCTGGCCTAATAGCTAAGGTCTTAACTCTTACTCTGGCCTAATAGCTAAGGTCTTAGACTCATACTATGGCCTACAGGTTAAGGTCTTAATTCTTACTCTGGCCTAATAGCTAAGAACTTAGACTTGTACTCTGGCCAACTGGTTAAGGTCTTAACTCTTACTCTGGCCTAATAGCTAAGGTCTTAGACTCGTACTCTGGCCTACTGGTTAAGGTCTTAACTCTTACTCTGGCCTACTGGTTAAGGTCTTAACTCTAACTCCGGTCTAATAGCTAAGGTCTTAGACTCGTACTCTGGCCTAATGGTTAAGGTCTTAACTCGTACTCTGGCTTAATGGTTAAGGTCTTAACTCTTACTCTGGCCTAATAGCTAAGGTCTTAACTCTTACTCTGGCCTAATAGCTAAGGTCTTAGACTCGTACTCTGGCCTACTGGTTAAGGTCTTAACTCTTACTCTGGCCTACTGGTTAAGGTCTTAACTCTAACTCCGGTCTAATAGCTAAGGTCTTAGACTCGTACTCTGGCCTAATGGTTAAGGTCTTAACTCGTACTCTGGCTTAATGGTTAAGGTCTTAACTCTTACTCTGGCCTAATAGCTAAGGTCTTAACTCTTACTCTGGCCTAATAGCTAAGGTCTTAGACCCGTACTATGGCCTACTGGTTAAGTTCTTAACTCATACTATGGCCTACAGGTTAAGGTCTTAACTCTTACTCTGGCCTAATAGCTAAGGTCTTAGACTCGTACTATGGCCTACAGGTTAAGGTCTTAACTCTGACTCTGGCCTACTGGTTAAGGTCTTAACTCTTACTCTGGCCTAATAGCTAAGGTCTTAACTCTTACTCTGGCCTAATAGCTAAGGTCTTAGACCCGTACAATGGCCTACAGTTTAAGGTCTTAACTCTTACTCTGGCCTACTGGTTAAGGTCTTAACTCTTACTCTGGCCTAATAGCTAAGGTCTTAGACTCGTACTCTGGCCTACTGGTTGAGGTCTTAACTCTTACACTGGCCTACTGGTTAAGGTCTTAACTCTCACTCTGGCCTAATAGCTAGTCTTAACTCTTACTCTGGCCTAATAGCTAAGGTCTTAACTCTTACTCTGGCCTAATAGCTAAGGTCTTAGACCCGTACAATGGCCTACAGGTTACGGTCTTAACTCTTACTCTGGCCTACTGGTTAAGGTCTTAACTCTTACTCTGGCCTAATAGCTAAGGTCTTAGACTCATTCTATGGCCTACAGGTTAAGGTCTTAACCCTTACTCTGGCCTAATAGCTAAGGTCTTAGACTCGTACTCTGGCCTACTGGTTAAGGTCTTAACTCTTACTCTGGCCTAATAGCTAAGGTCTTAACTCTTACTCTGTCCTAATAGCTAAGGTCTTAACTCTTACTCTGGCCTAATAGCTAAGGTCTTAACTCTTACTCTGGCCTAATAGCTAAGGTCTTATACTCGTACTCTGGCCTAATGGTTAAGGTCTTAACTCTTACTCTGGCCTACTGGTTAAGGTCGTAACTCTTACTCTGGCCTAATAGCTAAGGTCTTATCTCTTACTCTTGCCTAATAGCTAAGGTCTTAGACTCGTACTATGGCCTACAGGTTAAGGTCTTAACTCTTACTCTGGCCTACTGGTTAAGGTCTTAACTCTTACTCTGGCCTAATAGCTAAGGTCTTAGACTCGTACTCTGGCCTACTGGTTGAGGTCTTAACTCTTACTCTGGCCTAATAGCTAAGGTCTTAGACTCGTACTCTGGCCTAATAGCTAAGGTCTTAACTCTTACTCTGGCCAAATGGCTAAGGTCTTAACCCTTACTCTGGCCTACTGGTTAAGGTCTTAACTCTTACTCTGGCCTAATAGCTAAGGTCTTAACTCTTACTCTTGCCTAATAGCTACGGACTTAGACTCGTACTCTGGCCTACTGGTTAAGGCCTTAACTCTTACTCTGGCCTACTGGTTAAGGTCTTAACTCTAACTCCGGTCTAATAGCTAAGGTCTTAGACTCGTACTCTGGCCTAATGGTTAAGGTCTTAACTCTAACTCCGGTCTAATAGCTAAGGTCTTAGACTCGTACTCTGGCCTAATGGTTAAGGTCTTAACTCGTACTCTGGCTTAATGGTTAAGGTCTTAACTCTTACTCTGGCCTAATAGCTAAGGTCTTAACTCTTACTCTGGCCTAATAGCTAAGGTCTTAGACTCGTACTCTGGCCTACTGGTTAAGGTCTTAACTCTTACTCTGGCCTACTGGTTAAGGTCCTAACTCTAACTCCGGTCTAATAGCTAAGGTCTTAGACTCGTACTCTGGCCTAATGGTTAAGGTCTTAACTCGTACTCTGGCTTAATGGTTAAGGTCTTAACTCTTACTCTGGCCTAATAGCTAAGGTCTTAACTCTTACTCTGGCCTAATAGCTAAGGTCTTAGACCCGTACTATGGCCTACTGGTTAAGTTCTTAACTCATACTATGGCCTACAGGTTAAGGTCTTAACTCTTACTCTGGCCTAATAGCTAAGGTCTTAGACTCGTACTGTGGCCTACAGGTTAAGGTCTTAACTCTTACTCTGGCCTACTGGTTAAGGTCTTAACTCTTACTATGGCCTAATAGCTAAGGTCTTAACTCTTACTCTGGCCTAATAGCTAAGGTCTTAGACCCGTACAATGGCCTACAGGTTAAGGTCTTAACTCTTACTCTGGCCTACTGGTTAAGGTCTTAACTCTTACTCTGGCCTAATAACTAAGGTCTTAGACTCGTAATCTGGCCTACTGGTTGAGGTCTTAACTCTTACACTGGCCTACTGGTTAAGGTCTTAACTCTCACTCTGGCCTAATAGCTAGTCTTATCTCTTACTCTGGCCTAATAGCTAAGGTCTTAACTCTTACTCTGGCCTAATAGCTAAGGTCTTAGACCCGTACAATGGCCTACAGGTTACGGTCTTAACTCTTACTCTGGCCTACTGGTTAAGGTCTTAACTCTTACTCTGGCCTAATAGCTAAGATCTTAGACTCATTCTATGGCCTACAGGTTAAGGTCTTAACCCTTACTCTGGCCTAATAGCTAAGGTCTTAGACTCGTACTCTGGCCTACTGGTTAAGGTCTTAACTCTTACTCTGGCCTAATAGCTAAGGTCTTAACTCTTACTCTGTCCTAATAGCTAAGGTCTTAACTCTTACTCTGGCCTAATAGCTAAGGTCTTAGACTCTTACTCTGGCCTAATGGTTAAGGTCTTAACTCTTACGCTGGCTTAATAGCTAAGGTCTTAACTCTTACTCTGGCCTAATAGCTAAGGTCCTAACTCTTACTCTGGCCTACTGGTTAAGGTCTTAACTCTTACTCTGGCCTAATAGCTAAGGTCTTATACTCGTACTCTGGCCTAATGGTTAAGGTCTTAACTCTTACTCTGGCCTACTGGTTAAGGTCTTAACTCTTACTCTGGCCTTATAGCTAAGGTCTTAACTCTTACTCTGGCCTAATAGCTAAGGTCTTAGACCCGTACAATGGCCTACAGGTTAAGGTCTTAACTCTTACTCCGGCCTACTGGTTAAGGTCTTAACTCTTACTCTGGCCTAATAGCTAAGGTCTTAGACTCGTACTCTGGCCTACTGGTTGAGGTCTTAACTCTTACTCTGGCCTAATAGCTAAGGTCTTAGTCTCATACTCTGGCCTAATAGCTAAGGTCTTAGACTCTTCCTCTGGCCTACTGGTTAAGGTCTTAACTCTTACTCTGGCCTAATAGCTAAAGTCTTAACTCTTACTCTGGCCTAATGGTTAAGGTCTTAGCTCTTACTCTGGCCTAATAGCTAAGGTCTTAGACTCTTACTCTGGCCTACTGGTTAAGGTCTTAACTCTTACTCTGGCCTAATAGCTAACGTCTTAACTCTTACTCTGGCCTAATAGCTAAGGTCTTAACTCTTACTCTGGCCTAATGGCTAAGGTCTTAACTCTTACTCTGGCCTACTGGTTAAGGTATTAACTCTTACTCTGGCCTAATAGCTAAGGTCTTAGACTCGTACTCTGGCCTACTGGTTAAGGTCTTAACTCTTACTCTGGCCTACTGGTTAAGGTTTTAACTCTTACTCTGGCCTAATAGCTAAGGTCTTAGACTCGTACTCTGGCCTACTGGTTAAGGTCTTAACTCTTACTCTGGCCTACTGGTTAAGGTCTTTACTCTTACTCTGACCTAATAGCTAAGGTCTTAGACTCGTACTCTGGCCTAATGGTTAAGGACTTAACTCATACTCTGGCCTAATAGCTAAGGTCTTAACACGTACTCTGGCCTAATAGCTAAGGTCTTAACTCTTACTCTGGCCTAATACCTAAGGTCTTAGACTCGTACTCTGGCCTACTGGTTAAGGTCTTAACTCTTACACTGGCCTACTGGTTAAGGTCTTAACTCTCACTTTGGCCTAATAGCTAGTCTTAACTCTTACTCTGGCCTAATAGCTAAGGTCTTAGACTCGTACTATGGCCTACAGGTTAAGGTCTTAACTCTTACTCTGGCCTAATAGCTAAGAACTTAGACTCGTACTCTGGCCTACTGGTTAAGGTCTTAACTCTTACTCTGGCCTAATAGCTAAGGTCTTAGACTCATACTCTGGCCTACTGGTTAAGGTCTTAACTCTTACTCTGGCCTACTGGTTAAGGTCTTAACTCTAACTCCGGTCTAATAGCTAAGGTCTTAGACTCGTACTCTGGCCTAATGGTTAAGGTCTTAACTCTTACTCTGGCCTAATAGCTAAGGTCTTAACTCTTACTCTGGCCTAATAGCTAAGGTCTTAGACCCGTACAATGGCCTACAGGTTAGGGTCTTAACTCTTACTCTGGCCTACTGGTTAAGGTCTTAACTCTTACTCTGGCCTAATAGCTAAGGTCTTAGACTCGTTCTATGGCCTACAGGTTAAGGTCTTAACCCTTACTCTGGCCTAATAGCTAAGGTCTTAGACTCATACTCTGGCCTACTGGTTAAGGTCTTAACTCTTACTCTGGCCTAATAGCTAAGGTCTTAACTCTTACTCTTAGGGCTTGAAGACTTGGTTGTTTAGGGATTAGACACTCGCTCTCCAGGGATGATCAGTCTCTCAGCGCCAGGACACCTTTGGGTATAAGCGCGCTTTATAAGCTCCTAATAATAATAATAATAATACTCTGGCCTAATAGATAAGGTCTTAACTCTTACTCTGGCCTAATAGCTAAGGTCTTAGACTCTTACTCTGGCCTAATGGTTAAGGTCTTAACTCTTACTCTGGCCTAATAGCTAAGGTCTTAACTCTTACTCTGGCCTAATAGATAAGGTCTTAACTCTTACTCTGGCCTAATAGCTAAGGTCTTAGACTCTTACTCTGGCCTAATAGCTAAGGTCTTAACTCTTACTCTGGCCTACAGGTTAAGGTCTTAACCCTTACTCTGGCCTAATAGCTAAGGTCTTAGACTCGTACTCTGGCCTACTGGTTAAGGTCTTAACTCTTACTCTGGCCTAATAGCTAAGGTCTTAACTCTTACTCTGGCCTAATAGATAAGGTCTTAACTCTTACTCTGGCCTAATAGCTAAGGTCTTAGACTCTTACTCTGGCCTAATAGCTAAGGTCTTAACTCTTACTCTGGCCTACTGGTTAAGGTCTTAACTCTTACTCTGGCCTAATAGCTAAGGTCTTAGACTCGTACTCTGGCCTAATGGTTAAGGTCTTAACTCTTACTCTGGCCTACTGGTTAAGGTCTTAACTCTTACTCTGGCCTAATAGCTAAGGTCTTATCTCTTACTCTTGCCTAATAGCTAAGGTCTTAGACTCGTACTATGGCCTACAGGTTAAGGTCTTAACTCTTACTCTGGCCTACTGGTTAAGGTCTTAACTCTTACTCTGGCCTAATAGCTAAGGTCTTAGACTCGTACTCTGGCCTACTGGTTGAGGTCTTAACTCTTACTCTGGCCTAATAGCTAAGGTCTTAGACTCGTACTCTGGCCTAATAGCTAAGGTCTTAGACTCTTCCTCTGGCCTACTGGTTAAGGTCTTAACTCTTACTCTGGCCTATTGGTTAAGGTCTTAACTCTTACTTTGGCCTAATAGCTAAGGTCTTAGACTCATACTATGGCCAACTGGTTAAGGTCTTAACTCTTACTCTGGCCTAATAGCTAAGGTCTTAGACTTGTACTCTGGCCTACTGGTTAAGGTCTTAACTCTTACACTGGCCTACTGGTTAAGGTCTTAACTCTCACTTTGGCCTAATAGCTAGTCTTAACTCTTACTCTGGCCTAATAGCTAAGGTCTTAGACTCGTACTATGGCCTACAGGTTAAGGTCTTAACTCTTACTCTGGCCTAATAGCTAAGAACTTAGACTCGTACTCTGGCCTACTGGTTAAGGTCTTAACTCTTACTCTGGC
This sequence comes from Triturus cristatus, assembly GCF_964204655.1. NCBI lineage: Eukaryota > Metazoa > Chordata > Amphibia > Caudata > Salamandridae > Triturus > Triturus cristatus. The sequence continues at coordinate 545,954,507 of NC_140592.1, forward strand.
CTAATAGCTAAGGTCTTAGACTCATACTCTGGCCTACTGGTTAAGGTCTTAACTCTTACTCTGGCCTACTGGTTAAGGTCTTAACTCTAACTCCGGTCTAATAGCTAAGGTCTTAGACTCGTACTCTGGCCTAATGGTTAAGGTCTTAACTCTTACTCTGGCCTAATAGCTAAGGTCTTAACTCTTACTCTGGCCTAATAGCTAAGGTCTTAGACCCGTACAATGGCCTACAGGTTAGGGTCTTAACTCTTACTCTGGCCTACTGGTTAAGGTCTTAACTCTTACTCTGGCCTAATAGCTAAGGTCTTAGACTCGTTCTATGGCCTACAGGTTAAGGTCTTAACCCTTACTCTGGCCTAATAGCTAAGGTCTTAGACTCATACTCTGGCCTACTGGTTAAGGTCTTAACTCTTACTCTGGCCTAATAGCTAAGGTCTTAACTCTTACTCTTAGGGCTTGAAGACTTGGTTGTTTAGGGATTAGACACTCGCTCTCCAGGGATGATCAGTCTCTCAGCGCCAGGACACCTTTGGGTATAAGCGCGCTTTATAAGCTCCTAATAATAATAATAATAATACTCTGGCCTAATAGATAAGGTCTTAACTCTTACTCTGGCCTAATAGCTAAGGTCTTAGACTCTTACTCTGGCCTAATGGTTAAGGTCTTAACTCTTACTCTAGCCTAATAGCTAAGGTCTTAACTCTTACTCTGGCCTAATAGATAAGGTCTTAACTCTTACTCTGGCCTAATAGCTAAGGTCTTAGACTCTTACTCTGGCCTAATAGCTAAGGTCTTAACTCTTACTCTGGCCTACAGGTTAAGGTCTTAACCCTTACTCTGGCCTAATAGCTAAGGTCTTAGACTCGTACTCTGGCCTACTGGTTAAGGTCTTAACTCTTACTCTGGCCTAATAGCTAAGGTCTTAACTCTTACTCTGGCCTAATAGATAAGGTCTTAACTCTTACTCTGGCCTAATAGCTAAGGTCTTAGACTCTTACTCTGGCCTAATAGCTAAGGTCTTAACTCTTACTCTGGCCTACTGGTTAAGGTCTTAACTCTTACTCTGGCCTAATAGATAAGGTCTTAACTCTTACTCTGGCCTAATAGCTAAGGTCTTAGACTCTTACTCTGGCCTAATAGCTAAGGTCTTAACTCTTACACTGGCCTACTGGTTAAGGTCTTAACTCTCACTTTGGCCTAATAGCTAGTCTTAACTCTTACTCTGGCCTAATAGCTAAGGTCTTAGACTCGTACTATGGCCTACAGGTTAAGGTCTTAACTCTTACTCTGGCCTAATAGCTAAGAACTTAGACTCGTACTCTGGCCTACTGGTTAAGGTCTTAACTCTTACTCTGGCCTAATAGCTAAGGTCTTAGACTCATACTCTGGCCTACTGGTTAAGGTCTTAACTCTTACTCTGGCCTACTGGTTAAGGTCTTAACTCTAACTCCGGTCTAATAGCTAAGGTCTTAGACTCGTACTCTGGCCTAATGGTTAAGGTCTTAACTCTTACTCTGGCCTAATAGCTAAGGTCTTAACTCTTACTCTGGTCTAATAGCTAAGGTCTTAGACCCGTACAATGGCCTACAGGTTAGGGTCTTAACTCTTACTCTGGCCTACTGGTTAAGGTCTTAACTCTTACTCTGGCCTAATAGCTAAGGTCTTAGACTCGTTCTATGGCCTACAGGTTAAGGTCTTAACCCTTACTCTGGCCTAATAGCTAAGGTCTTAGACTCATACTCTGGCCTACTGGTTAAGGTCTTAACTCTTACTCTGGCCTAATAGCTAAGGTCTTAACTCTTACTCTTAGGGCTTGAAGACTTGGTTGTTTAGGGATTAGACACTCGCTCTCCAGGGATGATCAGTCTCTCAGCGCCAGGACACCTTTGGGTATAGGCGCGCTTTATAAGCTCCTAATAATAATAATAATAATACTCTGGCCTAATAGATAAGGTCTTAACTCTTACTCTGGCCTAATAGCTAAGGTCTTAGACTCTTACTCTGGCCTAATGGTTAAGGTCTTAACTCTTACTCTGGCCTAATAGCTAAGGTCTTAACTCTTACTCTGGCCTAATAGATAAGGTCTTAACTCTTACTCTGGCCTAATAGCTAAGGTCTTAGACTCTTACTCTGGCCTAATAGCTAAGGTCTTAACTCTTACTCTGGCCTACAGGTTAAGGTCTTAACCCTTACTCTGGCCTAATAGCTAAGGTCTTAGACTCGTACTCTGGCCTACTGGTTAAGGTCTTAACTCTTACTCTGGCCTAATAGCTAAGGTCTTAACTCTTATCCTGGCCTAATAGATAAGGTCTTAACTCTTACTCTGGCCTAATAGCTAAGGTCTTAGACTCTTACTCTGGCCTAATAGCTAAGGTCTTAACTCTTACTCTGGCCTACTGGTTAAGGTCTTAACTCTTACTCTGGCCTAATAGCTAAGGTCTTAGACTCGTACTCTGGCCTAATGGTTAAGGTCTTAACTCTTACTCTGGCCTACTGGTTAAGGTCTTAACTCTTACTCTGGCCTAATAGCTAAGGTCTTATCTCTTACTCTTGCCTAATAGCTAAGGTCTTAGACTCGTACTATGGCCTACAGGTTAAGGTCTTAACTCTTACTCTGGCCTACTGGTTAAGGTCTTAACTCTTACTCTGGCCTAATAGCTAAGGTCTTAGACACGTACTCTGGCCTACTGGTTGAGGTCTTAACTCTTACTCTGGCCTAATAGCTAAGGTCTTAGACTCGTACTCTGGCCTAATAGCTAAGGTCTTAGACTCTTCCTCTGGCCTACTGGTTAAGGTCTTAACTCTTACTCTGGCCTATTGGTTAAGGTCTTAACTCTTACTTTGGCCTAATAGCTAAGGTCTTAGACTCATACTATGGCCAACTGGTTAAGGTCTTAACTCTTACTCTGGCCTAATAGCTAAGGTCTTAGACTTGTACTCTGGCCTACTGGTTAAGGTCTTAACTCTTACACTGGCCTACTGTTTAAGGTCTTAACTCTCACTTTGGCCTAATAGCTAGTCTTAACTCTTACTCTGGCCTAATAGCTAAGGTCTTAGACTCATACTATGGCCTACAGGTTAAGGTCTTAACTCTTACTCTGGCCTAATAGCTAAGAACTTAGACTCGTACTCTGGCCTACTGGTTAAGGTCTTAACTCTTACTCTGGCCTAATAGCTAAGGTCTTAGACTCATACTCTGGCCTACTGGTTAAGGTCTTAACTCTTACTCTGGCCTACTGGTTAAGGTCTTAACTCTAACTCCGGTCTAATAGCTAAGGTCTTAGACTCGTACTCTGGCCTAATGGTTAAGGTCTTAACTCTTACTCTGGCCTAATAGCTAAGGTCTTAACTCTTACTCTGGCCTAATAGCTAAGGTCTTAGACCCGTACAATGGCCTACAGGTTAAGGTCTTAACTCTTACTCTGGCCTACTGGTTAAGGTCTTAACTCTTACTCTGGCCTAATAGCTAAGGTCTTAGACTCGTTCTATGGCCTACAGGTTAAGGTCTTAACCCTTACTCTGGCCTAATAGCTAAGGTCTTAGACTCGTACTCTGGCCTACTGGTTAAGGTCTTAACTCTTACTCTGGCCTAATAGCTAAGGTCTTAACTCTTACTCTGGCCTAATAGATAAGGCCTTAACTCTTACTCTGGCCTAATAGCTAAGGTCTTAGACTCTTACTCTGGCCTAATGGTTAAGGTCTTAACTCTTACTCTGGCCTAATAGCTAAGGTCTTAACTCTTACTCTGGCCTAATAGCTAAGGTCTTAACTCTTACTCTGGCCTACTGGTTAAGGTCTTAACTCTTACTCTGGCCTAATAGCTAAGGTCTTAGACTCGTACTCTGGCCTAATGGTTAAGGTCTTAACTCTTACTCTGGCCTACTGGTTAAGGTCTTAACTCTTACTCTGGCCTAATAGCTAAGGTCTTATCTATTACTCTTGCCTAATAGCTAAGGTCTTAGACTCGTACTATGGCCTACAGGTTAAGGTCTTAACTCTTACTCTGGCCTACTGGTTAAGGTCTTAACTCTTACTCTGGCCTAATAGCTAAGGTCTTAGACTCGTACTCTGGCCTACTGGTTGAGGTCTTAACTCTTACTCTGACCTAATAGCTAAGGTCTTAGACTCGTACTCTGGCCTAATAGCTAAGGTCTTAGACTCTTCCTCTGGCCTACTGGTTAAGGTCTTAACTCTTACTCTGGCCTAATAGCTAAGGTCTTAACTCTTACTCTGGCCTAATGGTTAAGGTCTTAGCTCTTACTCTGGCCTAATAGCTAAGGTCTTAGACTCTTACTCTGGCCTACTGGTTAAGGTCTTAACTCTTACTCTGGCCTAATAGCTAACATCTTAACTCTTACTCTGGCCTAATAGCTAAGGTCTTAACTCTTACTCTGGCCTAATGGCTAAGGTCTTAACTCTTACTCTGGCCTACTGGTTAAGGTCTTAACTCTTACTCTGGCCTAATAGCTAAGGTCTTCGACTCGTACTCTGGCCTACTGGTTAAGGTCTTAACTCTTACTCTGGCCTACTGGTTAAGGTCTTAACTCTTACTCTGGCCTAATAGCTAAGGTCTTAGACTCGTACTCTGGCCTACTGGTTAAGGTCTTAACTCTTACTCTGGCCTACTGGTTAAGGTCTTAACTCTTACTCTGACCTAATAGCTAAGGTCTTAGACTCGTACTCTGGCCTAATGGTTAAGGTCTTAACTCATACTCTGGCCTAATAGCTAAGGTCTTAACTCTTACTCTGGCCTAATAGCTAAGGTCTTAACTCTTACTCTGGCCTAATAGCTAAGGTCTTAGACTCGTACTCTGGCCTACTGGTTAAGGTCTTAACTCTTACACTGGCCTACTGGTTAAGGTCTTAACTCTCACTCTGGCCTAATAGCTAGTCTTAACTCTTACTCTGGCCTAATAGCTAAGGTCTTAGACTCGTACTATGGCCTACAGGTTAAGGTCTTAACTCTTACTCTGGCCTAATAGCTAAGAACTTAGACTCGTACTCTGGCCTACTGGTTAAGGTCTTAACTCTTACTCTGGCCTAATAGCTAAGGTCTTAGACTCGTACTCTGTCCTACTGGTTAAGGTCTTAACTCTTACTCTGGCCTACTGGTTAAGGTCTTAAATCTAACTCCGGTCTAATAGCTAAGGTCTTAGACTCGTACTCTGGCCTAATGGTTAAGGTCTTAACTCGTACTCTGGCTTAATGGTTAAGGTCTTAACTCTTACTCTGGCCTAATAGCTAAGGTCTTAACTCTTACTCTGGCCTAATAGCTAAGGTCTTAACTCTTACTCTGGCCTAATAGCTAAGGTCTTAGACTCGTACTCTGGCCTACTGGTTAAGGTCTTAACTCTTACTCTTGCCTCCTGGTTAAGGTCTTAACTCTTACTCTGGCCTAATAGCTAAGGTCTTAACTCTTACTCTGGCCTAATAGCTAAGGTCTTAACTCTTACTCTGGCCTACTGGTTAAAGTCTTAACTCTTACTCTGGCCTAATAGCTAAGGTCTTAGACTCGTACTCTGGCCTACTGGTTAAGGTCTTAACTCTTTCTCTGGCCTAATAGCTAAGGTCTTAACTCTTACTCTGGCCTAATAGCTAAGGTCTTAGACCCGTACTATGGCCTACTGGTTAAGTTCTTAACTCATACTATGGCCTACAGGTTAAGGTCTTAACTCTTACTCTGGCCTAATAGCTAAGGTCTTAACTCTTACTTTGGCCTAATAGCTAAGGTCTTAGACTCGTACTATGGCCTACAGGTTAAGGTCTTAACTCTTACTCTGGCCTACTGGTTAAGGTCTTAACACTTACTCTGGCCTAATAGCTAAGGTCTTAGACTCGTACTATGGCCTACAGGTTAAGGTCTTAACTCTTACTCTGGCCTAATAGCTAAGAACTTAGACTCGTACTCTGGCCTACTGGTTAAGTTCTTAACTCTTACTCTGGCCTAATAGCTAAGGTCTTAGACTCGTACTCTGGCCTACTAGTTAAGGTCTTAACTCTTACACTGGCCTACTGGTTAAGGTCTTAACTCTCACTCTGGCCTAATAGCTAAGGTCTTAACTCTTACTCTGGCCTAATAGCTAAGGTCTTAGACTCGTACTATGGCCTACAGGTTAAGGTCTTAACTCTTACTCTGGCCTAATAGCTAAGAACTTAGACTCGTACTCTGGCCTACTGGTTAAGGTCTTAACTCTTACTCTGGCCTAATAGCTAAGGTCTTAGACTCGTACTCTGGCCTACTGGTTAAGGTCTTAACTCTTACTCTGGCCTACTGGTTAAGGTCTTATCTCTAACTCCGGTCTAATAGCTAAGGTCTTAGACTCGTACTCTGGCCTAATGGTTAAGGTCTTAACTCGTACTCTGGCTTAATGGTTAAGGTCTTAACTCTTACTCTGGCCTAATAGCTAAGGTCTTAACTCTTACTCTGGCCTAATAGCTAAGGTCTTAACTCTTACTCTGGCCTAATAGCTAAGGTCTTAGACTCGTACTCTGGCCTACTGGTTAAGGTCTTAACTCTTACTCTGGCCTACTGGTTAAGGTCTTAACTCTAACTCCGGTCTAATAGCTAAGGTCTTAGACTCGTACTCTGGCCTAATGGTTAAGGCCTTAACTCGTACTCTGGCTTAATGGTTAAGGTCATAACTCTTACTCTGGCCTAATAGCTAAGGTCTTAACTCTTACTCTGGCCTAATAGCTAAGGTCTTAGACTGGTACTCTGGCCTACTGGTTAAAGTCTTAACTCTTACTCTGGCCTCCTGGTTAAGGTCTTAACTCTTACTCTGGCCTAAAAGCTAAGGTCTTAACTCTTACTCTGGCCTAATAGCTAAGGTCTTAACTCTTACTCTGGCCTACTGGTTAAGGTCTTAACTCTTACTCTGGCCTAATAGCTAAGGTCTTAAACTCGTACTCTGGCCTACTGTTTAAGGTCTTAACTCTTTCTCTGGCCTAATAGCTAAGGTCTTAACTCTTACTCTGGCCTAATAGCTAATGTCTTAGACACGTACTATGGCCTACTGGTTAAGTTCTTAACTCATACTATGGCCTAAAGGTTAAGGTCCTAACTCTTACTCTGGCCTAATAGCTAAGGTCTTAACTCTTACTTTGGCCTAATAGCTAAGGTCTTAGACTCGTACTATGGCCTAGAGGTTAAGGTCTTAACTCTTACTCTGGCCTACTGGTTAAGGTCTTAACTCTTAATCTGGCATAATAGCTAAGGTCTTAACTCTTACTCTGGCCTAATAGCTAAGGTCTTAGACCCATACAATGGCCTACAGGTTAAGGTCTTAACTATTACTCTGGCCTACTGGTTAAGGTCTTAACTCTTACTCTGGCCTAATAGCTAAGGTCTTAGACTCGTTCTATGGCCTACAGGTTAAGGTCTTAACCCTTACTCTGGCCTAATAGCTAAGGTCTTAGACTCGTACTCTGGCCTACTGGTTCAGGTCTTAACTCTTACTCTGGCCTAATAGCTAAGGTCTTAACTCTTACTCTGGCCTAATAGCTAAGGTTGTAGACTCTTACGCTGGCCTAATGGTTAACGTCTTAACTCTTACTCTGGCCTAATAGCTAAGGTCTTAACTCTTACTCTGGCCTAATAGCTAAGGTCTTAACTCTTACTCTGGCCTACTGGTTAAGGTCTGAACTCTTACTCTGGCCTAATAGCTAAGGTTCTAGACTCGTACTCTGGCCTAATGGTTAAGGTCTTAACTCTTACTCTGGCCTACTGGTTAAGGTCTTAACTCTTACTCTGGCCTAATAGCTAAGGTCTTATCTCTTACTCTTGCCTAATAGCTAAGGTCTTAGACTCTTACTATGGCCTACAGGTTAAGGTCTTAACTCTTACTCTGGCCTACTGGTTAAGGTCTTAACTCTTACTCTGGCCTAATAGCTAAGGTCTTAGACTCGTACTCTGGCCTACTGGTTGAGGTCTTAACTCTTACTCTGGCCTAATAGCTAAGGTCTTAGACTCGTACTCTGGCCTAATAGCTAAGGTCTTAGACTCTTCCTCTGGCCTACTGGTTAAGGTCTTAACTCTTACCCTGGCCTAATAGCTAAGGTCTTAACTCTTACTCTGGCCTAATGGTTAAGGTCTTAGCTCTTTCTCTGGCCTAATAGCTAAGGTCTTAGACTCTTACTCTGGCCTACTGGTTAAGGTCTTAACTCTTACTCTGGCCTAATAGCTAACGTCTTAACTCTTACTCTGGCCTAATAGCTAAGGTCTTAACTCTTACTCTGGCCTAATGGCTAAGGTCTTAACTCTTACTCTGGCCTACTGGTTAAGGTCTTAACTCTTACTCTGGCCTAATAGCTAAGGTCTTAACTCTTACTCTGGCCTAATAGCTAAGGTCTTAGACTCGTACTCTGGCCTACTGGTTAAGGTCTTAACTCTTACTCTGGCCTACTGGTTAAGGTCTTAACTCTTACTCTGGCCTAATAGCTAAGGTCTTAGACTCGTACTCTGGCCTACTGGTTAAGGTCTTAACTCTTACTCTGGCCTACTGGTTAAGGTCTTAACTCTTACTCTGACCTAGTAGCTAAGGTCTTAGACTCGTACTCTGGCCTAATGGTTAAGGTCTTAACTCATACTCTGGCCTAATAGATAAGGTCTTAACTCTTACTCTGGCGTAATAGCTAAGGTCTTAGACTCGTACTCTGGCCTACTGGTTAAGGTCTTAACTCTTACACTGGCCTACTGGTTAAGGTCTTAACTCTCACTCTGGCCTAATAGTTAGTCTTAACTCTTACTCTGGCCTAATAGCTAAGGTCTTAGACTCGTACTATGGCCTACAGGTTAAGGTCTTAACTCTTACTCTGGCCTAATAGCTAAGAACTTAGACTCGTACTCTGGCCTACTGGTTAAGGTCTTAACTCTTACTCTGGCCTAATAGCTAAGGTCTTTGACTCGTACTCTGGCCTACTGGTTAAGGTCTTAACTCTTACTCTGGCCTATGGTTAAGGTCTTAACTCTAACTCCGGTCTAATAGCTAAGGTCTTAACTCTTACTCTGGCCTCCTGGTTAAGGTCTTAACTCTTACTCTGGCCTAATAGCTAAGGTCTTAACTCTTACTCTGGCCTAATAGTTAAGGTCTTAACTATTACTCTGGCCTACTGGTTAAGGTCTTAACTCTTACTCTGGCCTAATAGCTAAGGTCTTAGACCCGTACTATGGCCTACTGGTTAAGTTCTTAACTCATACTATGGCCTACAGGTTAAGGTCTTAACTCTTACTCTGGCCTAATAGCTAAGGTCTTAACTCTTACTCTGGCCTAATAGCTAAGGTCTTAGACTCGTACTATGGCCTACAGGTTAAGGTCTTAACTCTTACTCTGGCCTACTGGTTAAGGTCTTAACTCTTACTCTGGCCTAATAGCTAAGGTCTTAACTCTTACTCTGGCCTACTGGTTAAGGTCTTAACTCTTACTCTGGCCTACTTGTTAAGGTCTTAACTCTTACTCTGGCCTACAGGTTAGGTCTTAACTCTTACTCTGGCCTAATAGCTAAGGTCTAAACTCTTACTCTGGCCTAATAGCTCAGGTCTTAGACCCGTACTATGGCCTACAGGTTAAGGTCTTAACTCTTACTCTGGCCTACTGGTTAAGGTTTTAACTCTTACTCTGGCCTAATAGCTAAGGTCTTAGACTCGTTCTATGGCCTACAGGTTAAAGTCTTAACCCTTACTCTGGCCTAATAGCTAAGGTCTTAGACTCGTACTCTGGCCTACTGGTTAAGGTCTTAACTCTTACTCTGGCTTAATAGCTAAGGTCTTAACTCTTACTCTGGCCTAATAGTTAAGGTCTTAACTCTTACTCTGGACTAATAGCTAAGGTCTTAGACTCTTACTCTGGCCTAATGATTAAGGTCTTAACTCTTACTCTGGCCTAATAGCTGAGGTCTTAACTCTTACTCTGGCCTAATAGCTAAGGTCTTAACTCTTACTCTGGCCTACTGGTTAAGGTCTTAACTCTTACTCTGGCCTAATAGCTAATGTCTTAGACTCGTACTTTGGCCTAATGGTTAAGGTCTTTAACTCTTACTCTGGCCTACTTGTTAAGGTCTTAAGTCTTACTCTGGCCTACTGGTTAAGGTCTTAACTCTTACTCTGGCCTAATAGCTAAGGTCTTATCTCTTACTCTTGCCTAATAGCTAAGGTCTTAGACTCGTACTATGGCCTACAGGTTAAGGTCTTAACTCTTACTCTGGCCTACTGGTTAAGGTCTTAACTCTTACTCTGGCCTAATAGCTAAGGTCTTAGACTCGTACTCTGGCCTACTGGTTGAGGTCTTAACTCTTACTCTGGCCTAATAGCTAAGGTCTTAGACTCGTACTCTGGCCTAATAGCTAAGGTCTTAGACTCGTACTATGGCCTACAGGTTAAGGTCTTAACTCTTATTCTGGCCTAATAGCTAAGGTCTTAACTCTTACTCTGGCCTAATAGCTAAGGTCTTAGACTCGTACTATGGCCTACATGTTAAGGTCTTAACTCTTACTCTGGCCTACTGGTTAAGATCATAACTCTTACTCTGGCCTACTGGTTGAGGTCTTAACTCTTACTCTGGGCTAATAGCTAAGGTCTTAGACTCGTACTCTGGCCTACTGGTTAAGGTCTTAACTCTTACTCTGGCCTACTGGTTAAGGTCTTAACTCTTAATCTGGCCTAATAGCTAAGGTCTTAACTCTTACTCTGGCCTACTGGTTAATATCTTAACTCTCACTCTGGCCTAAAAGCTAAGGTCTTAGACTCGTACTATGGCCTACAGTTTAAGGTCTTAACTCATACTCTGGCCTAATGGTTAAGGTCTTAACTCTTACTCTGGCCTACTGGTTAAGGTCTTAACTCTTACTCTGGCCTAATAGCTAAGGTCTTAACTCTTACTCTGGCCTAATGGTTAAGGTCTTAGCTCTTACTCTGGCCTAATAGCTAAGGTCTTAGACTCTTACTCTGGCCTACTGGTTAAGGTCTTAACTCTTACTCTGGCCTAATAGCTAACGTCTTAACTCTTACTCTGGCCTAATAGCTACGGTCTTAACTCTTACTCTGGCCTAATGGCTAAGGTCTTAACTCTTACTCTGGCCTACTGGTTAAGGTCTTAACTCTTACTCTGGCCTTATAGCTAAGGTCTTAACTCTTACTCTGGCCTAATAGCTAAGGTCTTAGACTCGTACTATGTCCTACAGGTTAAGGTCTTAACTCTTACTCTGGCATACTAGCTAAGGTCTTAGACTCGTACTCTGGTCTAATGGTTAAGGTCTTAACTCTTACTCTGGCCTAATAGCTAAGGTCTTAACTCTTACTCTTGCCTAATATCTAAGGTCTTAGACTCGTACTATGGCCTACAGGTTAAGGTCTTAACTCTTACTCTGGCCTACTGGTTAAGGTCTTAGACTCGTACTCTGGCCTAATAGCTAAGGTCTTAGACTCATACTCTGGTCTAATGGTTAAGGTCTGAACTCTTACTCTGGCCTAATAGCTAAGGTCTTAGACTCGTACTATGGCCTATTGGTTAAGGTCTTAACTCTTACTCTGGCCTACTGGTTAAGATCTTAACTCTTACTCTGGCCTACTGGTTAAGGTCTTAACTCTTACTCTGGCCTAATGGTTAAGGTCTTAACTCTTACTCTGGCCTACAGGTTAAGGTCTTAACTCTTACTCTGGCCTACTGGTTAAGGTCTTAACTCTTACTCTTGCCTAATAGCTAAGGTCTTAGACTCATACTATGGCCTACAGGTTAAGGTCTTAACTCTTACTTTGGCCTACAGGTTAAGGTCTTAACTCTTACTCTGGCCTACTGGTTAAGGTCTTAACTCTTACTCTGGCCTAATAGCTAAGGTCTTAGACTTGTACTCTGGCCTAATGGTTAAGGTCTTAACTCTTACTCTGGCCTACAGGTTAAGGTCTTAACTCTTACTCTGGCCTACTGATTAAGGTCTTAACTCTTACTCTGGCCTACAGGTTAAGGTCTTAACTCTTACTCTGGCCTACTGGTTAAGGTCTTAACTCTTACTCTGGCCTAATAGCTAAGTTCTTAGACTCGTACTATGGCCTACAGGTTAAGGTCTTAACTCTTACTCTGGCCTAATAGCTAGGGTCTTAGACTCGTACTCTGGCCTACTGGTTAAGGTCTTAGACTCGTACTCTGGCCTAATGGTTAAGGTCTTAACTCTTACTCTGGCCTACTGGTTAAGGTCTTAACTCTTACTCTGGCCTAATAGCTAAGGTCTTAACTCTTACTCTGGCCTACTGGTTAAGGTCTTAACTCTTACTCTGGCCTACTGGTTAAGGTCTTAACTCTTACTCTGGCCTACTAGTTAAGGTCTTAACTCTTACTCTGGCTACTGGTTAAGGTCTTAACTCTTACTCTGGCCTAATAGCTAAGTTCTTAGACTCGTACTATAGCCTACAGGTTAAGGTCTTAACTCTTACTCTGGCCTAATAGCTAAGGTCTTAACTCTTACTCTGGCCTACTGGTTAAGGTCTTAACTCTTACTCTGGCCTACTGGTTAAGGTCTTAACTCTTACTCTGGCCTACTAGTTAAGGTCTTAACTCTTACTCTGGCCTACTGGTTAAGGTCTTAACTCTTACTCTGGCCTAATAGCTAAGGTCTTAACTCTTACTCTGGCCTACTGGTTAAGGTCTTAACTCCTACTCTGGCCTAATAGCTAAGGTCTTAGACTCGTAGTATGGCGTACAGGTTAAGGTCTTAACTCTTACTCTGGCCTAATAGCTAAGGTCTTAACTCTTACTCTGGCCTAATAGTTAAGGTCTTAGACTCTTACTATGGCCTACAGGTTGAGGTCTTAACTCTTACTCTGGCCTACTGGTTAAGGTCTTAACTCTTACTCTGGCCTACTTGTTAAGGCCTTAGACTCGTACTCTGGCCTAATGGTTAAGGTCTTAACTCTTACTCTGGCCTACTGGTTAAGGTCTTAGACTCGTACTCTGGCCTACTGGTTAAGGTCTTAACTCTTACTCTGGCCTAATAGCTAAGGTCTTAGACTCGTACTCTGGCCTAATGGTTAAGGTCTTAACTCTTACTCTGGCCTAATAGCTAAGGTCTTAACTCTTACTCTGGCCTACAGTTTAAGGTCTTAACTCTTACTCTGGCCTACTGGTTAAGGACTTAACTTTTACTCTGCCCTAATAGCTAAGGTCTTAACTCTTACTCTGACCTAATAGCTAAGGTCTTAGACTCGTACTCTGGCCTAATGGTTAAGGTCTTAACTCGTACTCTGGCCTACTGGTTAAGGTCTTAACTCTTACACTGGCCTACTGGTTAAGGTCTTAACTCTCACTCTGGCCTAATAACTAGTCTTAACTCTTACTCTGGCCTAATAGCTAAGGTCTTGGACTCGTACTATGGCCTACTGGTTAAGGTCTTAACTCTTACTCTGGCCTACTGGTTAAGGTCTTAACTTTTACTCTGACCTAATAGCTAAGGTCTTAGACTCGTACTCTGGCTTAATGGTTAAGGTCTTAACCCGTACTCTGGCCTAATAGCTAAGGTCTTAACTCTTACTCTGGCCTAATAGCTAAGGTCTTAGACTCGTACTCTGGCCTACTAGTTAAGGTCTTAACTCTTACACTGGCCTACTGGTTAAGGTCTTATCTCTCACTCTGGCCTAATAGCTAAGGTCTTAACTCTTACTCTGGCCTAATAGCTAAGGTCTTAGACTCGTACTATGGCCTACAGGTTAAGGTCTTAACTCTTACTCTGGCCTAATAGCTAAGAACTTAGACTCGTACTCTGGCCTACTGGTTAAGGTCTTAACTCTTACTCTGGCCTAATAGCTAAGGTCTTAGACTCGTACTCTGGCCTACTGGTTAAGGTCTTAACTCTTACTCTGGCCTACTGGTTAAGGTCTTAACTCTAACTCCGGTCTAATAGCTAAGGTCTTAGACTCGTACTCTGCCCTAATGGTTAAGGTCTTAACTCGTACTCTGGCTTAATGGTTTAGGTCTTAACTCTTACTCTGGCCTAATAGCTAAGGTCTTAACTCTTACTCTGGCCTAATAGCTAAGGTCTTAACTCTTACTCTGGCCTAATAGCTAAGGTCTTAGACTCGTACTCTGGCCTACTGGTTAATGTCTTAACTCTTACTCTGGCCTACTGGTTAAGGTCTTAACTCTAACTCCGGTCTAATAGCTAAGGTCTTAGACTCGTACTCTGGCCTAATGGTTAAGGTCTTAACTCGTACTCTGGCTTAATGGTTAAGGTCTTAACTCTTACTCTGGCCTTATAGCTAAGGTCTTAACTCTTACTCTGGCCTAATAGCTAAGGTCTTAGACTCGTACTATGTCCTACAGGTTAAGGTCTTAACTCTTACTCTGGCCTACTAGCTAAGGTCTTAGACTCGTACTCTGGTCTAATGGTTAAGGTCTTAACTCTTACTCTGGCCTAATAGCTAAGGTCTTAGACTCGTACTATGGCCTACAAGTTAAGGTCTTAACTCTTACTCTGGCCTAATAGCTAAGGTCTTAACTCTTACTCTGGCCTAATAGCTAAGGTCTTAGACTCGTACTATGGCCTACAGGTTAAGGTCTTAACTCTTACTCTGGCCTACTTGTTAAGGTCTTAGACTCGTACTCTGGCCTAATAGCTAAGGTCTTAGACTCGTACTCTGGTCTAATGGTTAAGGTCTTAACTCTTACTCTGGCCTAATAGCTAAGGTCTTAGACTCGTACTATGGCCTAATGGTTAAGGTCTTAACTCTTACTCTGGCCTACTGGTTAAGATCTTAACTCTTACTCTGGCCTACTGGTTAGCGTCTTAACTCTTACTCTGGCCTAATGGTTAAGGTCTTAACTCTTACTCTGGCCTACAGGTTAAGGTCTTAACTCTTACTCTTGCCTAATAGCTAAGGTCTGAGACTCGTACTATGACCTACAGTTTAAGGTCTTAACTCTTACTCTGGCCTACTGGTTAAGGTCTTAACTCTTACTCTGGCCTAATAGCTAAGGTCTTAGACTCATACTATGGCCTACAGGTTAAGGTCTTAACTCTTACTTTGGCCTACAGGTTAAGGTCTTAACTCTTACTCTGGCCTACTGGTTAAGGTCTTAACTCTTACTCTGGCCTAATAGCTAAGGTCTTAACTGTTACTCTGGCCTAATGGCTAAGGTCTTAACTCTTACTCTGGCCTACTGGTTAAGGTCTTAACTCTTACTCTGGCCTTATAGCTAAGGTCTTAACTCTTACTCTGGCCTAATAGCTAAGGTCTTAGACTCGTACTATGTCCTACAGGTTAAGGTCTTAACTCTTACTCTGGCCTACTAGCTAAAGTCTTAGACTCGTACTCTGGTCTAATGGTTAAGGTCTTAACTCTTACTCTGGCCTAATAGCTAAGGTCTTAGACTCGTACTATGGCCTACAAGTTAAGGTCTTAACTTTTACTCTGGCCTAATAGCTAAGGTCTTAACTCTTACTCTGGCCTAATAGCTAAGGTCTTAGACTCGTACTATGGCCTACAGGTTAAGGTCTTAACTCTTACTCTGGCCTACTTGTTAAGGTCTTAGACTCGTACTCTGGCCTAATAGCTAAGGTCTTAGACTCGTACTCTGGTCTAATGGTTAAGGTCTTAACTCTTACTCTGGCCTAATAGCTAAGGTCTTAGACTCGTACTATGGCCTAATGGTTAAGGTCTTAACTCTTACTCTGGCCTACTGGTTAAGATCTTAACTCTTACTCTGGCCTACTGGTTAAGGTCTTAACTCTTACTCTGGCCTAATGGTTAAGGTCTTAACTCTTACTCTGGCCTACAGGTTAAGGTCTTAACTCTTACTCTGGCCTACTGGTTAAGGTCTTAACTCTTACTCTTGCCTAATAGCTAAGGTCTGAGACTCGTACTATAACCTACAGTTTAAGGTCTTAACTCTTACTCTGGCCTACTGGTTAAGGTCTTAACTCTTACTCTGGCCTAATAGCTAAGGTCTTAGACTCATACTATGGCCTACAGGTTAAGGTCTTAACTCTTACTTTGGCCTACAGGTTAAGGTCTTAACTCTTACTCTGGCCTACTGGTTAAGGTCTTAACTCTTACTCTGGCCTAATAGCTAAGGTCTTAGACTTGTACTCTGGCCTAATGGTTAAGGTCTTAACTCTTACTCTGGCCTACAGGTTAAGGTCCTAACTCTTACTCTGGCCTACTGGTTAAGGTCTTAACTCTTACTCTGGCCTACAGGTTAAGGTCTTAACTCTTACTCTGGCCTACTGGTTAAGGTCTTAACTCTTACTCTGGCCTAATAGCTAAGTTCTTAGACTCGTACTATGGCCTACAGGTTAAGGTCTTAACTCTTACTCTGGCCTAATAGCTAGGGTCTTAGACTCGTACTCTGGCCTACTGGTTAAGGTCTTAGACTCGTACTCTGGCCTAATGGTTAAGGTCTTAACTCTTACTCTGGCCTAATAGCTAAGGTCTTAACTCTTACTCTGGCCTACTGGTTAAGGTCTTAACTCTTACTCTGGCCTACTGGTTAAGGTCTTAACTCTTACTCTGGCCTAATAGCTAATGTCTTAAACACGTACTATGGCCTACTGGTTAAGTTCTTAACTCATACTATGGCCTAAAGGTTAAGGTCTTAACTCTTACTCTGGCCTAATAGCTAAGGTCTTAACTCTTACTTTGGCCTAATAGCTAAGGTCTTAGACTCGTACTATGGCCTACAGGTTAAGGTCTTAACTCTTACTCTGGCAACTGGTTAAGGTCTTAACTCTTACTCTGGCCTAATAGCTAAGGTCTTAACTCTTACTCTGGCCTAATAGCTAAGGTCTTAACTCTTACTCTGGCCTAATAGCTAAGGTCTTAGACCCATACAATGGCCTACAGGTTAAGGTCTTAACTATTACTCTGGCCTACTGGTTAAGGTCTTAACTCTTACTCTGGCCTAATAGCTAAGGTCTTAGACTCGTTCTATGGCCTACAGGTTAAGGTCTTAACCCTTACTCTGGCCTAATAGCTAAGGTCTTAGACTCGTGCTCTGGCCTACTGGTTCAGGTCTTAACTCTTACTCTGGCCTAATAGCTAAGGTCTTAACTCTTACTCTGGCCTAATAGCTAAGGTCTTAGACTCCTACTCTGGCCTAATGGTTAAGGTCTTAACTCTTACTCTGGCCTAATAGCTAAGGTCTTAACTCTTACTCTGGCCTAATAGCTAAGGTCTTAACTCTTACTCTGGCCTACTGGTTAAGGTCTTAACTCTTACTCTGGCCTAATAGCTAAGGTCTTAGACTCGTACTCTGGCCTAATGGTTAAGGTCTTAACTCTTACTCTGGCCTACTGGTTAAGGTCTTAACTCTTACTCTGGCCTAATAGCTAAGGTCTTATCTCTTACTCTTGCCTAATAGCTAAGGTCTTAGACTCTTACTATGGCCTACAGGTTAAGGGCTTAACTCTTACTCTGGCCTACTGGTTAAGGTCTTAACTCTTACTCTGGCCTAATAGCTAAGGTTTTAGACTCGTACTCTGGCCTACTGGTTGAGGTCTTAACTCTTACTCTGGCCTAATAGCTAAGGTCTTAGACTCGTACTCTGGCCTAATAGCTAAGGTCTTAGACTCTTCCTCTGGCCTACTGGTTAAGGTCTTAACTCTTACTCTGGCCTAATAGCTAAGGTCTTAACTCTTACTCTGGCCTAATGGTTAAGGTCTTAGCTCTTTCTCTGGCCTAATAGCTAAGGTCTTAGACTCTTACTCTGGCCTACTGGTTAAGGTCTTAACTCTTACTCTGGCCTAATAGCTAACGTCTTAACTCTTACTCTGGCCTACTGGTTAAGGTCTTATTCTTAATCTGGCCTAATAGCTAAGGTCTTAACTCTTACTCTGGGCTACTGGTTAAGGTTTTAACTCTTACTCTGGCCTAATAGCTAAGGTCTTAGACTCGTACTATGGCCTACAGTTTAAGGTCTTAACTCATACTCTGGCCTAATGGTTAAGGTCTTAACTCTTACTCTGGCCTACTGGTTAAGGTCTTAACTCTTACTCTGGCCTAATAGCTAAGGTCTTAACTCTTACTCTGGCCTAATGGTTAAGGTCTTAGCTCTTACTCAGGCCTAATAGCCAAGGTCATAGACTCTTACTCTGGCCTACTGGTTAAGGTCTTAACTCTTACTCTGGCCTAATAGCCAACGTCTTAACTCTAACTCTGGCCTAATAGCTAAGGTCTTAACTCTTACTCTGGCCTAATGGCTAAGGTCTTAACTCTTACTCTGGCCTACTGGTTAAGGTCTTAACTCTTACTCTGGCCTTATAGCTAAGGTTTTAACTCTTACTCTGGCCTAATAGCTAAGGTCTTAGACTCGTACTATATCCTACAGGTTAAGGTCTTAACTCTTACTCTGGCCTAATAGCTAAGGTCTTAGACTCGTACTCTGGCTTACTGGTTAAGGTCTTAACTCTTACTCTGGCCAAATAGCTAAGGTCTTAACTCTTACTCTGGCCTAATGGTTAAGGTCTTAGCTCTTACTCTGGCCTAATAGCTAAGGTCTTAGACTCGTACTCTGGTCTAATGGTTAAGGTCTTAACTCTTACTCTGGCCTAATAGCTAAGGTCTTAACTCTTACTCTGGCCTAATAGCTAAGGTCTTAGACTCGTACTCTGGCCTACTGGTTAAGGTCTTAACTCTTACACTGGCCTACTGGTTAAGGTCTTAACTCTCACTTGGCCTAATAGCTAGTCTTAACTCTTACTCTGGCCTAATAGCTAAGGTCTTAGACTCGTACTATGGCCTACAGGTTAAGGTCTTAACTCTTACTCTGGCCTAATAGCTAAGGTCTTAGACTCATACTCTGGCCTACTGGTTAAGGTCTTAACTCTTACTCTGGTCTACTGGTTAAGGTCTTAAATCTTACTCTGGCCTACTGGTTAAGGTCTTAACTCTAACTCCGGTCTAATAGCTAAGGTCTTAGACTCGTACTCTGGCCTAATGGTTAAGGTCTAAACTCTTACTCTGGCCTAATAGCTAAGGTCTTAACTCTTACTCTGGCCTAATAGCTAAGGTCTTAGACCCGTACAATGGCCTACAGGTTAAGGTCTTAACTCTTACTCTGGCCTACTGGTTAAGGTCTTAACTCTTACTCTGGCCTAATAGCTAAGGTCTTAGACTCGTTCTATGGCCTACAGGTTAAGGTCTTAACCCTTACTCTGGCCTAATAGCTAAGGTCTTAACTCTTACTCTGGCCTAATAGATAAGGTCTTAACTCTTACTCTGGCCTAATAGCTAAGGTCTTAGACTCTTACTCTGGCCTAATGGTTAAGGTCTTAACTCTTACTCTGGCCTAATAGCTAAGGTCTTAACTCTTACTCTGGCCTAAAAGCTAAGGTCTTAACTCTTACTCTGGCCTACTGGTTAAGGTCTTAACTCTTACTCTGGCCTAATAGCTAAGGTCTTAGACTCGTACTCTGGCCTAATGGTTAAGGTCTTAACTCTTACTCTGGCCTACTGGTTAAGGTCTTAACTCTTACTCTGGCCTAATAGCTAAGGTCTTATCTCTTACTCTTGCCTAATAGCTAAGGTCTTAGACTCGTACTATGGCCTACAGGTTAAGGTCTTAACTCTTACTCTGGCCTACTGGTTAAGGTCTTAACTCTTACTCTGGCCTAATAGCTAAGGTCTTAGACTCGTACTCTGGCCTACTGGTTGAGGTCTTAACTCTTACTCTGGCCTAATAGCTAAGGTCTTAGACTCGTACTCTGGCCTAATAGCTAAGGTCTTAGACTCTTCCTCTGGCCTACTGGTTAAGGTCTTAACTCTTACTCTGGCCTATTGGTTAAGGTCTTAACTCTTACTTTGGCCTAATAGCTAAGGTCTTAGACTCATACTATGGCCAACTGGTTAAGGTCTTAACTCTTACTCTGGCCTAATAGCTAAGGTCTTAGACTCATACTCTGGCCTACTGGTTAAGGTCTTAACTCTTACTCTGGCCTACTGGTTAAGGTCTTAACTCTAACTCCGGTCTAATAGCTAAGGTCTTAGACTCGTACTCTGGCCTAATGGTTAAGGTCTTAACTCTTACTCTGGCCTAATAGCTAAGGTCTTAACTCTTACTCTGGCCTAATAGCTAAGGTCTTAGATCCGTACAATGGCCTACAGGTTAAGGTCTTAACTCTTACTCTGGCCTACTGGTTAAGGTCTTAACTCTTACTCTGGCCTAATAGCTAAGGTCTTCGACTCGTTCTATGGCCTACAGGTTAAGGTCTTAACCCTTACTCTGGCCTAATAGCTAAGGTCTTAGACTCGTACTCTGGCCTACTGGTTAAGGTCTTAACTCTTACTCTGGCCTAATAGCTAAGGTCTTAGACTCATAGTATGGCGTACAGGTTAAGGTCTTAACTCTTACTCTGGCCTAATAGCTAAGGTCTTAACTCTTACTCTGGCCTAATAGTTAAGGTCTTAGACTCTTACTATGGCCTAATAGCTAAGGTCTTAGACTCGTACTCTGGCCTAATGGTTAAGGTCTTAACTCTTACTCTGGCCTACTGGTTAAGGTCTTAACTCTTACTCTGGCCTAATAGCTAAGGTCTTATCTCTTACTCTTGCCTAATAGCTAAGGTCTTAGACTCGTACTATGGCCTACAGGTTAAGGTCTTAACTCTTACTCTGGCCTACTGGTTAAGGTCTTAACTCTTACTCTGGCCTAATAGCTAAGGTCTTAGACTCGTGCTCTGGCCTACTGGTTGAGGTCTTAACTCTTACTCTGGCCTAATAGCTAAGGTCTTAGACTCGTACTCTGGCCTAATAGCTAAGGTCTTAGACTCTTCCTCTGGCCTACTGGTTAAGGTCTTAACTCTTACTCTGGCCTATTGGTTAAGGTCTTAACTCTTACTTTGGCCTAATAGCTAAGGTCTTAGACTCATACTATGGCCAACTGGTTAAGGTCTTAACTCTTACTCTGGCCTAATAGCTAAGGTCTTAGACTTGTACTCTGGCCTACTGGTTAAGGTCTTAACTCTTACACTGGCCTACTGGTTAAGGTCTTAACTCTCACTTTGGCCTAATAGCTAGTCTTAACTCCTACTCTGGCCTAATAGCTAAGGTCTTAGACTCGTACTATGGCCTACAGGTTAAGGTCCTAACTCTTACTCTGGCCTAATAGCTAAGAACTTAGACTCGTACTCTGGCCTACTGGTTAAGGTCTTAACTCTTACTCTGGCCTAAAAGCTAAGGTCTTAGACTCATACTCTGGCCTACTGGTTAAGGTCTTAACTCTTACTCTGGCCTACTGGTTAAGGTCTTAACTCTATCTCCGGTCTAATAGCTAAGGTCTTAGACTCGTACTCTGGCCTAATGGTTAAGGTCTTAACTCTTACTCTGGCCTAATAGCTAAGGTCTTAACTCTTACTCTGGCCTAATAGCTAAGGTCTTAGACCCGTACAATGGCATACAGGTTAAGGTCTTAACTCTTACTCTGGCCTACTGGTTAAGGTCTTAACTCTTACTCTGGCCTAATAGCTAAGGTCTTAGACTCGTTCTATGGCCTACAGGTTAAGGTCTTAACACTTACTCTGGCCTAATAGCTAAGGTCTTAGACTCGTACTCTGGCCTACTGGTTAAGGTCTTAACTCTTACTCTGGCCTAATAGCTAAGGTCTTAGACTCGTAGTATGGCGTACAGGTTAAGGTCTTAACTCTTACTCTGGCCTAATAGCTAAGGTCTTAACTCTTACTCTGGCCTAATAGTTAAGGTCTTAGACTCTTACTATGGCCTACAGGTTGAGGTCTTAACTCTTACTCTGGCCTACTGGTTAAGGTCTTAACTCTTACTCTGGCCTACTTGTTAAGGCCTTAGACTCGTACTCTGGCCTAATGGTTAAGGTCTTAACTCTTACTCTGGCCTACTGGTTAAGGTCTTAGACTCGTACTCTGGCCTACTGGTTAAGGTCTTAACTCTTACTCTGGCCTAATAGCTAAGGTCTTAGACTCGTACTCTGGCCTAATGGTTAAGGTCTTAACTCTTACTCTGGCCTAATAGCTAAGGTCTTAACTCTTACTCTGGCCTACAGTTTGAGGTCTTAACTCTTACTCTGGCCTACTGGTTAAGGACTTAACTTTTACTCTGCCCTAATAGCTAAGGTCTTAACTCTTACTCTGACCTAATAGCTAAGGTCTTAGACTCGTACTCTGGCCTAATGGTTAAGGTCTTAACTCGTACTCTGGCCTACTGGTTAAGGTCTTAACTCTTACACTGGCCTACTGGTTAAGGTCATAACTCTCACTCTGGCCTAATAACAAGTCTTAACTCTTACTCTGGCCTAATAGCTAAGGTCTTGGACTCGTACTATGGCCTACTGGTTAAGGTCTTAACTCTTACTCTGGCCTACTGGTTAAGGTCTTAACTTTTACTCTGACCTAATAGCTAAGGTCTTAGACTCGTACTCTGGCTTAATGGTTAAGGTCTTAACTCGTACTCTGGCCTAATAGCTAAGGTCTTAACTCTTACTCTGGCCTAATAGCTAAGGTCTTAGACTCGTACTCTGGCCTACTAGTTAAGGTCTTAACTCTTACACTGGCCTACTGGTTAAGGTCTTATCTCTCACTCTGGCCTAATAGCTAAGGTCTTAACTCTTACTCTGGCCTAATAGCTAAGGTCTTAGACTCGTGCTATGGCCTACAGGTTAAGGTCTTAACTCTTACTCTGGCCTAAAAGCTAAGAACTTAGACTCGTACTCTGGCCTACTGGTTAAGGTCTTAACTCTTACTCTGGCCTAATAGCTAAGGTCTTAGACTTGTACTCTGGCCTACTGGTTAAGGTCTTAACTCTTACTCTGGCCTACTGGTTAAGGTCTTAACTCTAACTCCGGTCTAATAGCTAAGGTCTTAGACTCGTACTCTGGCCTAATGGTTAAGGTCTTAACTCGTACTCTGGCTTAATGGTTTAGGTCTTAACTCTTACTCTGGCCTAATAGCTAAGGTCTTGGACTCGTACTCTGGCCTACTGGTTAAGGTCTTAACTCTTACTCTGGCCTACTGGTTAAGGTCTTAACTCTAACTCCGGTCTAATAGCTAAGGTCTTAGACTCGTACTCTGGCCTAATGGTTAAGGTCTTAACTCATACTCTGGCTTAATGGTTAAGGTATTAACTCTTACTCTGGCCTTATAGCTAAGGTCTTAACTCTTACTCTGGCCTAATAGCTAAGGTCTTAGACTCGTACTATGTCCTACAGGTTAAGGTCTTAACTCTTACTCTGGCCTACTAGCTAAGGTCTTAGACTCGTACTCTGGTCTAATGGTTAAGGTCTTAACTCTTACTCTGGCCTAATAGCTAAGGTCTTAGACTCGTACTATGGCCTACAAGTTAAGGTCTTAACTCTTACTCTGGCCTAATAGCTAAGGTCTTAACTCTTACTCTGGCCTAATAGCTAAGGTCTTAGACTCGTACTATGGCCTACAGGTTAAGGTCTTAACTCTTACTCTGGCCTACTTGTTAAGGTCTTAGACTCGTACTCTGGCCTAATAGCTAAGGTCTTAGACTCGTACTCTGGTCTAATGGTTAAGGTCTTAACTCTTACTCTGGCCTAATAGCTAAGGTCTTAGACTCGTACTATGGCCTAATGGTTAAGGTCTTAACTCTTACTCTGGCCTACTGGTTAAGATCTTAACTCTTACTCTGGTCTACTGGTTAAGGTCTTAACTCTTACTCTGGCCTAATGGTTAAGGTCTTAACTCTTACTCTGGCCTACAGGTTAAGGTCTTAACTCTTACTCTTGCCTAATAGCTAAGGTCTGAGACTCGTACTATGACCTACAGTTTAAGGTCTTAACTCTTACTCTGGCCTACTGGTTAAGGTCTTAACTCTTACTCTGGCCTAATAGCTAAGGTCTTAGACTCATACTATGGCCTACAGGTTAAGGTCTTAACTCTTACTTTGGCCTACAGGTTAAGGTCTTAACTCTTACTCTGGCCTACTGGTTAAGGTCTTAACTCTTACTCTGGCCTAATAGCTAAGGTCTTAGACTTGTACTCTGGCCTAATGGTTAAGGTCTTAACTCTTACTCTGGCCTACTGGTTAAGGTCTTAACTCTTACTCTGGCCTACAGGTTAAGGTCTTAACTCTTACTCTGGCCTACTGGTTAAGGTCTTAACTCTTACTCTGGCCTAATAGCTAAGTTCTTAGACTCGTACTATGGCCTACAGGTTAAGGTCTTAACTCTTACTCTGGCCTAATAGCTAGGGTCTTAGACTCGTACTCTGGCCTACTGGTTAAGGTCTTAGACTCGTACTCTGGCCTAATAGTTAAGGTCTTAACTCTTACTCTGGCCTACTGGTTAAGGTCTTAACTCTTACTCTGGCCTAATAGCTAAGGTCTTAACTCTTACTCTGGCCTACTGGTTAAGGTCTTAACTCTTACTCTGGCCTACTGGTTAAGGTCTTAACTCTTACTCTGGCCTAATAGCTAATGTCTTAGACACATACTATGGCCTACTGGTTAAGTTCTTAACTCATACTATGGCCTAAAGGTTAAGGTCTTAACTCTTACTCTGGCCTAATAGCTAAGGTCTTAACTCTTACTTTGGCCTAATAGCTAAGGTCTTAGACTCGTACTATGGCCTACAGGTTAAGGTCTTAACTCTTACACTGGCCTACTGGTTAAGGTCATAACTCTCACTCTGGCCTAATAACAAGTCTTAACTCTTACTCTGGCCTAATAGCTAAGGTCTTGGACTCGTACTATGGCCTACTGGTTAAGGTCTTAACTCTTACTCTGGCCTACTGGTTAAGGTCTTAACTTTTACTCTGACCTAATAGCTAAGGTCTTAGACTCGTACTCTGGCTTAATGGTTAAGGTCTTAACTCGTACTCTGGCCTAATAGCTAAGGTCTTAACTCTTACTCTGGCCTAATAGCTAAGGTCTTAGACTCGTACTCTGGCCTACTAGTTAAGGTCTTAACTCTTACACTGGCCTATTGGTTAAGGTCTTATCTCTCACTCTGGCCTAATAGCTAAGGTCTTAACTCTTACTCTGGCCTAATAGCTAAGGTCTTAGACTCGTGCTATGGCCTACAGGTTAAGGTCTTAACTCTTACTCTGGCCTAAAAGCTAAGAACTTAGACTCGTACTCTGGCCTACTGGTTAAGGTCTTAACTCTTACTCTGGCCTAATAGCTAAGGTCTTAGACTCGTACTCTGGCCTACTGGTTAAGGTCTTAACTCTTACTCTGGCCTACTGGTTAAGGTCTTAACTCTAACTCCGGTCTAATAGCTAAGGTCTTAGACTCGTACTCTGGCCTAATGGTTAAGGTCTTAACTCGTACTCTGGCTTAATGGTTTAGGTCTTAACTCTTACTCTGGCCTAATAGCTAAGGTCTTGGACTCGTACTCTGGCCTACTGGTTAAGGTCTTAACTCTTACTCTGGCCTACTGGTTAAGGTCTTAACTCTAACTCCGGTCTAATAGCTAAGGTCTTAGACTCGTACTCTGGCCTAATGGTTAAGGTCTTAACTCATACTCTGGCTTAATGGTTAAGGTATTAACTCTTACTCTGGCCTTATAGCTAAGGTCTTAACTCTTACTCTGGCCTAATAGCTAAGGTCTTAGACTCGTACTATGTCCTACAGGTTAAGGTCTTAACTCTTACTCTGGCCTACTAGCTAAGGTCTTAGACTCGTACTCTGGTCTAATGGTTAAGGTCTTAACTCTTACTCTGGCCTAATAGCTAAAGTCTTAGACTCGTACTATGGCCTACAAGTTAAGGTCTTAACTCTTACTCTGGCCTAATAGCTAAGGTCTTAACTCTTACTCTGGCCTAATAGCTAAGGTCTTAGACTCGTACTATGGCCTACAGGTTAAGGTCTTAACTCTTACTCTGGCCTACTTGTTAAGGTCTTAGACTCGTACTCTGGCCTAATAGCTAAGGTCTTAGACTCGTACTCTGGTCTAATGGTTAAGGTCTTAACTCTTACTCTGGCCTAATAGCTAAGGTCTTAGACTCGTACTATGGCCTAATGGTTAAGGTCTTAACTCTTACTCTGGCCTACTGGTTAAGATCTTAACTCTTACTCTGGTCTACTGGTTAAGGTCTTAACTCTTACTCTGGCCTAATGGTTAAGGTCTTAACTCTTACTCTGGCCTACAGGTTAAGGTCTTAACTCTTACTCTTGCCTAATAGCTAAGGTCTGAGACTCGTACTATGACCTACAGTTTAAGGTCTTAACTCTTACTCTGGCCTACTGGTTAAGGTCTTAACTCTTACTCTGGCCTAATAGCTAAGGTCTTGGACTCATACTATGGCCTACAGGTTAAGGTCTTAACTCTTACTTTGGCCTACAGGTTAAGGTCTTAACTCTTACTCTGGCCTACTGGTTAAGGTCTTAACTCTTACTCTGGCCTAATAGCTAAGGTCTTAGACTTGTACTCTGGCCTAATGGTTAAGGTCTTAACTCTTACTCTGGCCTACAGGTTAAGGTCCTAACTCTTACTCTGGCCTACTGGTTAAGGTCTTAACTCTTACTCTGGCCTACAGGTTAAGGTCTTAACTCTTACTCTGGCCTACTGGTTAAGGTCTTAACTCTTACTCTGGCCTAATAGCTAAGTTCTTAGACTCGTACTATGGCCTACAGGTTAAGGTCTTAACTCTTACTCTGGCCTAATAGCTAGGGTCTTAGACTCGTACTCTGGCCTACTGGTTAAGGTCTTAGACTCGTACTCTGGCCTAATAGTTAAGGTCTTAACTCTTACTCTGGCCTACTGGTTAAGGTCTTAACTCTTACTCTGGCCTAATAGCTAAGGTCTTAACTCTTACTCTGGCCTACTGGTTAAGGTCTTAACTCTTACTCTGGCCTACTGGTTAAGGTCTTAACTCTTACTCTGGCCTAATAGCTAATGTCTTAGACACATACTATGGCCTACTGGTTAAGTTCTTAACTCATACTATGGCCTAAAGGTTAAGGTCTTAACTCTTACTCTGGCCTAATAGCTAAGGTCTTAACTCTTACTTTGGCCTAATAGCTAAGGTCTTAGACTCGTACTATGGCCTACAGGTTAAGGTCTTAACTCTTACACTGGCCTACTGGTTAAGGTCTTAACTCTCACTCTGGCCTAATAGCTAGTCTTAACTCTTACTCTGGCCTAATAGCTAAGGTCTTAGACTCGTACTATGGCCTACAGGTTAAGGTCTTAACTCTTACTCTGGCCTAATAGCTAAGAACTTAGACTCGTACTCTGGCCTACTGGTTAAGGTCTTAACTCTTACTCTGGCCTAATAGCTAAGGTCTTAGACTCGTACTCTGGCCTACTGGTTAAGGTCTTAACTCTTACTCTGGCCTACTGGTTAAGGTCTTAACTCTAACTCCGGTCTAATAGCTAAGGTCTTAGACTCGTACTCTGGCCTAATGGTTAAGGTCTTAACTCTTACTCTGGCCTAATAGCTAAGGTCTTAACTCTTACTCTGGCCTAATAGCTAAGGTCTTAGACCCGTACAATGGCCTACAGGTTAAGGTCTTAACTCTTACTCTGGCCTACTGGTTAAGGTCTTAACTCTTACTCTGGCCTAATAGCTAAGGTCTTAGACTCGTTCTATGGCCTACAGGTTAAGGTCTTAACACTTACTCTGGCCTAATAGCTAAGGTCTTAGACTCGTACTCTGGCCTACTGGTTAAGGTCTTAACTCTTACTCTGGCCTAATAGCTAAGGTCTTAGACTCGTAGTATGGCGTACAGGTTAAGGTCTTAACTCTTACTCTGGCCTAATAGCTAAGGTCTTAACTCTTACTCTGGCCTAATAGTTAAGGTCTTAGACTCTTACTATGGCCTACAGGTTGAGGTCTTAACTCTTACTCTGGCCTACTGGTTAAGGTCTTAACTCTTACTCTGGCCTACTTGTTAAGGCCTTAGACTCGTACTCTGGCCTAATGGTTAAGGTCTTAACTCTTACTCTGGCCTACTGGTTAAGGTCTTAGACTCGTACTCTGGCCTACTGGTTAAGGTCTTAACTCTTACTCTGGCCTAATAGCTAAGGTCTTAGACTCGCACTCTGGCCTAATGGTTAAGGTCTTAACTCTTACTCTGGCCTAATAGCTAAGGTCTTAACTCTTACTCTGGCCTACAGTTTGAGGTCTTAACTCTTACTCTGGCCTACTGGTTAAGGACTTAACTTTTACTCTGCCCTAATAGCTAAGGTCTTAACTCTTACTCTGACCTAATAGCTAAGGTCTTAGACTCGTACTCTGGCCTAATGGTTAAGGTCTTAACTCGTACTCTGGACTACTGGTTAAGGTCTTAACTCTTACACTGGCCTACTGGTTAAGGTCATAACTCTCACTCTGGCCTAATAACTAGTCTTAACTCTTACTCTGGCCTAATAGCTAAGGTCTTGGACTCGTACTATGGCCTACTGGTTAAGGTCTTAACTCTTACTCTGGCCTACTGGTTAAGGTCTTAACTCTAACTCCGGTCTAATAGCTAAGGTCTTAGACTCGTACTCTGGCCTAATGGTTAAGGTCTTAACTCGTACTCTGGCTTAATGGTTTAGGTCTTAACTCTTACTCTGGCCTAATAGCTAAGGTCTTAACTCTTACTCCGGCCTAATAGCTAAGGTCTTAACTCTTACTCTGGCCTAATAGCTAAGGTCTTGGACTCGTACTCTGGCCTACTGGTTAAGGTCTTAACTCTTACTCTGGCCTACTGGTTAAGGTCTTAACTCTAACTCCGGTCTAATAGCTAAGGTCTTAGACTCGTACTCTGGCCTAATGGTTAAGGTCTTAACTCATACTCTGGCTTAATGGTTAAGGTATTAACTCTTACTCTGGCCTTATAGCTAAGGTCTTAACTCTTACTCTGGCCTAATAGCTAAGGTCTTAGACTCGTACTATGTCCTACAGGTTAAGGTCTTAACTCTTACTCTGGCCTACTACCTAAGGTCTTAGACTCGTACTCTGGTCTAATGGTTAAGGTCTTAACTCTTACTCTGGCCTAATAGCTAAGGTCTTAGACTCGTACTATGGCCTACAAGTTAAGGTCTTAACTCTTACTCTGGCCTAATAGCTAAGGTCTTAACTCTTACTCTGGCCTAATAGCTAAGGTCTTAGACTCGTACTTTGGCCTACAGGTTAAGGTCTTAACTCTTACTCTGGCCTACTTGTTAAGGTCTTAGACTCGTACTCTGGCCTAATAGCTAAGGTCTTAGACTCGTACTCTGGCCTACTGGTTAAGGTCTTAACTCTTACTCTGGCCTAATAGCTAAGGTCTTAGACTCGTACTCTGGCCTACTGGTTAAGGTCTTAACTCTTACTCTGGCCTACTGGTTAAGGTCTTAACTCTAACTCCGGTCTAATAGCTAAGGTCTTAGACTCGTACTCTGGCCTAATGGTTAAGGTCTTAACTCGTACTCTGGCTTAATGGTTTAGGTCTTAACTCTTACTCTGGCCTAATAGCTAAGGTCTTGGACTCGTACTCTGGCCTACTGGTTAAGGTCTTAACTCTTACTCTGGCCTACTGGTTAAGGTCTTAACTCTAACTCCGGTCTAATAGCTAAGGTCTTAGACTCGTACTCTGGCCTAATGGTTAAGGTCTTAACTCATACTCTGGCTTAATGGTTAAGGTATTAACTCTTACTCTGGCCTTATAGCTAAGGTCTTAACTCTTACTCTGGCCTAATAGCTAAGGTCTTAGACTCGTACTATGTCCTACAGGTTAAGGTCTTAACTCTTACTCTGGCCTACTACCTAAGGTCTTAGACTCGTACTCTGGTCTAATGGTTAAGGTCTTAACTCTTACTCTGGCCTAATAGCTAAGGTCTTAGACTCGTACTATGGCCTACAAGTTAAGGTCTTAACTCTTACTCTGGCCTAATAGCTAAGGTCTTAACTCTTACTCTGGCCTAATAGCTAAGGTCTTAGACTCGTACTATGGCCTACAGGTTAAGGTCTTAACTCTTACTCTGGCCTACTTGTTAAGGTCTTAGACTCGTACTCTGGCCTAATAGCTAAGGTCTTAGACTCGTACTCTGGTCTAATGGTTAAGGTCTTAACTCTTACTCTGGCCTAATAGCTAAGGTCTTAGACTCGTACTATGGCCTAATGGTTAAGGTCTTAACTCTTACTCTGGCCTACTGGTTAAGATCTTAACTCTTACTCTGGCCTACTGGTTAAGGTCTTAACTCTTACTCTGGCCTAATGGTTAAGGTCTTAACTCTTACTCTGGCCGACAGGTTAAGGTCTTAACTCTTACTCTTGCCTAATAGCTAAGGTCTGAGACTCGTACTATGACCTACAGTTTAAGGTCTTAACTCTTACTCTGGCCTACTGGTTAAGGTCTTAACTCTTACTCTGGCCTAATAGCTAAGGTCTACTCTTAGACTCATACTATGGCCTACAGGTTAAGGTCTTAACTCTTACTTTGGCCTACAGGTTAAGGTCTTAACTCTTACTCTGGCCTACTGGTTAAGGTCTTAACTCTTACTCTGGCCTAATAGCTAAGGTCTTAGACTTGTACTCTGGCCTAATGGTTAAGGTCTTAACTCTTACTCTGGCCTACAGGTTAAGGTCCTAACTCTTACTCTGGCCTACTGGTTAAGGTCTTAACTCTCACTCTGGCCTACAGGTTAAGGTCTTAACTCTTACTCTGGCCTACTGGTTAAGGTCTTAACTCTTACTCTGGCCTAATAGCTAAGTTCTTAGACTCGTACTATGGCCTACAGGTTAAGGTCTTAACTCTTACTCTGGCCTAATAGCTAGGGTCTTAGACTCGTACTCTGGCCTACTGGTTAAGGTCTTAGACTCGTACTCTGGCCTAATAGTTAAGGTCTTAACTCTTACTCTGGCCTACTGGTTAAGGTCTTAACTCTTACTCTGGCCTAATAGCTAAGGTCTTAACTCTTACTCTGGCCTACTGGTTAAGGTCTTAACTCTTACTCTGGCCTACTGGTTAAGGTCTTAACTCTTACTCTGGCCTAATAGCTAATGTCTTAGACACATACTATGGCCTACTGGTTAAGTTCTTAACTCATACTATGGCCTAAAGGTTAAGGTCTTAACTCTTACTCTGGCCTAATAGCTAAGGTCTTAACTCTTACTTTGGCCTAATAGCTAAGGTCTTAGACTCGTACTATGGCCTACAGGTTAAGGTCTTAACTCTTACTCTGGCCTACTGGTTAAGGTCTTAACTCTTACTCTGGCCTAATAGCTAAGGTCTTAGACTCGTACTCTGGCCTACTGGTTGAGGTCTTAACTCTTACTCTGGCCTAATAGCTAAGGTCTTAGACTCGTACTCTGGCCTAATAGCTAAGGTCTTAGACTCTTCCTCTGGCCTACTGGTTAAGGTCTTAACTCTTACTCTGGCCTATTGGTTAAGGTCTTAACTCTTACTTTGGCCTAATAGCTAAGGTCTTAGACTCATACTATGGCCAACTGGTTAAGGTCTTAACTCTTACTCTGGCCTAATAGCTAAGGTCTTAGACTTGTACTCTGGCCTACTGGTTAAGGTCTTAACTCTTACACTGGCCTACTGGTTAAGGTCTTAACTCTCACTTTGGCCTAATAGCTAGTCTTAACTCCTACTCTGGCCTAATAGCTAAGGTCTTAGACTCGTACTCTGGCCTACTGGTTAAGGTCTTAACTCTTACTCTGGCCTAAAAGCTAAGGTCTTAGACTCATACTCTGGCCTACTGGTTAAGGTCTTAACTCTTACTCTGGCCTACTGGTTAAGGTCTTAACTCTAACTCCGGTCTAATAGCTAAGGTCTTAGACTCGTACTCTGGCCTAATGGTTAAGGTCTTAACTCTTACTCTGGCCTAATAGCTAAGGTCTTAACTCTTACTCTGGCCTAATAGCTAAGGTCTTAGACCCGTACAATGGCCTACAGGTTAAGGTCTTAACTCTTACTCTGGCCTACTGGTTAAGGTCTTAACTCTTACTCTGGCCTAATAGCTAAGGTCTTAGACTCGTTCTATGGCCTACAGGTTAAGGTCTTAACCCTTACTCTGGCCTTATAGCTAAGGTCTTAGACTCGTACTCTGGCCTACTGGTTAAGGTCTTAACTCTTACTCTGGCCTAATAGCTAAGGTCTTAGACTCGTAGTATGACGTACAGGTTAAGGTCTTAACTCTTACTCTGGCCTAATAGCTAAGGTCTTAACTCTTACTCTGGCCTAATAGTTAAGGTCTTAGACTCTTACTATGGCCTACAGGTTGAGGTCTTAACTCTTACTCTGGCCTACTGGTTAAGGTCTTAACTCTTACTCTGGCCTACTTGTTAAGGCCTTAGACTCGTACTCTGGCCTAATGGTTAAGGTCTTAACTCTTACTCTGGCCTACTGGTTAAGGTCTTAGACTCGTACTCTGGCCTACTGGTTAAGGTCTTAACTCTTACTCTGGCCTAATAGCTAAGGTCTTAGACTCGTACTCTGGCCTAATGGTTAAGGTCTTAACTCTTACTCTGGCCTAATAGCTAAGGTCTTAACTCTTACTCTGGCCTACAGTTTGAGGTCTTAACTCTTACTCTGGCCTACTGGTTAAGGACTTAACTTTTACTCTGCCCTAACAGCTAAGGTCTTAACTCTTACTCTGACCTAATAGCTAAGGTCTTAGACTCGTACTCTGGCCTAATGGTTAAGGTCTTAACTCGTACTCTGGCCTACTGGTTAAGGTCTTAACTCTTACACTGGCCTACTGGTTAAGGTCTTAACTCTCACTCTGGCCTAATAACTAGTCTTAACTCTTACTCTGGCCTAATAGCTAAGGTCTTGGACTCGTACTATGGCCTACTGGTTAAGGTCTTAGACTCGTACTCTGGCTTAATGGTTAAGGTCTTAACTCGTACTCTGGCCTAATAGCTAAGGTCTTAACTCTTACTCTGGCCTAATAGCTAAGGTCTTAGACTCGTACTCTGGCCTACTAGTTAAGGTCTTAACTCTTACACTGGCCTACTGGTTAAGGTCTTATCTCTCACTCTGGCCTAATAGCTAAGGTCTTAACTCTTACTCTGGCCTAATAGCTAAGGTCTTAGACTCGTACTATGGCCTACAGGTTAAGGTCTTAACTCTTACTCTGGCCTAAAAGCTAAGAACTTAGACTCGTACTCTGGCCTACTGGTTAAGGTCTTAACTCTTACTCTGGCCTAATAGCTAAGGTCTTAGACTCGTACTCTGGCCTACTGGTTAAGGTCTTAACTCTTACTCTGGCCTACTGGTTAAGGTCTTAACTCTAACTCCGGTCTAATAGCTAAGGTCTTAGACTCGTACTCTGGCCTAATGGTTAAGGTCTTAACTCGTACTCTGGCTTAATGGTTTAGGTCTTAACTCTTACTCTGGCCTAATAGCTAAGGTCTTAACTCTTACTCCGGCCTAATAGCTAAGGTCTTAACTCTTACTCTGGCCTAATAGCTAAGGTCTTGGACTCGTACTCTGGCCTACTGGTTAAGGTCTTAACTCTTACTCTGGCCTACTGGTTAAGGTCTTAACTCTAACTCCGGTCTAATAGCTAAGGTCTTAGACTCGTACTCTGGCCTAATGGTTAAGGTCTTAACTCGTACTCTGGCTTAATGGTTAAGGTATTAACTCTTACTCTGGCCTTATAGCTAAGGTCTTAACTCTTACTCTGGCCTAATACCTAAGGTCTTAGACTCGTACTATGTCCTACAGGTTAAGGTCTTAACTCTTACTCTGGCCTACTAGCTAAGGTCTTAGACTCGTACTCTGGTCTAATGGTTAAGGTCTTAACTCTTACTCTGGCCTAATAGCTAAGGTCTTAGACTCGTACCATGGCCTACAAGTTAAGGTCTTAACTCTTACTCTGGCCTAATAGCTAAGGTCTTAACTCTTACTCTGGCCTAATAGCTAAGGTCTTAGACTCGTACTATGGCCTACAGGTTAAGGTCTTAACTCTTACTCTGGCCTACTTGTTAAGGTCTTAGACTCGTACTCTGGCCTAATAGCTAAGGTCTTAGACTCGTACTCTGGTCTAATGGTTAAGGTCTTAACTCTTACTCTGGCCTAATAGCTAAGGTCTTAGACTCGTACTATGGCCTAATGGTTAAGGTCTTAACTCTTACTCTGGCCTACTGGTTAAGATCTTAACTCTTACTCTGGCCTACTGGTTAAGGTCTTAACTCTTACTCTGGCCTAATGGTTAAGGTCTTAACTCTTACTCTGGCCTACAGGTTAAGGTCTTAACTCTTACTCTTGCCTAATAGCTAAGGTCTGAGACTCGTACTATGACCTACAGTTTAAGGTCTTAACTCTTACTCTGGCCTACTGGTTAAGGTCTTAACTCTTACTCTGGCCTAATAGCTAAGGTCTTAGACTCATACTATGGCCTACAGGTTAAGGTCTTAACTCTTACTTTGGCCTACAGGTTAAGGTCTTAACTCTTACTCTGGCCTACTGGTTAAGGTCTTAACTCTTACTCTGGCCTAATAGCTAAGGTCTTAGACTTGTACTCTGGCCTAATGGTTAAGGTCTTAACTCTTACTCTGGCCTACAGGTTAAGGTCCTAACTCTTACTCTGGCCTACTGGTTAAGGTCTTAACTCTTACTCTGGCCTACAGGTTAAGGTCTTAACTCTTACTCTGGCCTA
The DNA here is from genome assembly GCF_964204655.1 of Triturus cristatus. NCBI lineage: Eukaryota > Metazoa > Chordata > Amphibia > Caudata > Salamandridae > Triturus > Triturus cristatus. Next base: position 545,988,997 of record NC_140592.1, read on the forward strand.
CTGGTTAAGGTCTTAACTCTTACTCTGGCCTAATAGCTAAGTTCTTAGACTCGTACTATGGCCTACAGGTTAAGGTCTTAACTCTTACTCTGGCCTAATAGCTAGGGTCTTAGACTCGTACTCTGGCCTACTGGTTAAGGTCTTAGACTCGTACTCTGGCCTAATAGTTAAGGTCTTAACTCTTACTCTGGCCTACTGGTTAAGGTCTTAACTCTTACTGTGGCCTAATAGCTAAGGTCTTAACTCTTACTCTGGCCTACTGGTTAAGGTCTTAACTCTTACTCTGGCCTACTGGTTAAGGTCTTAACTCTTACTCTGGCCTAATAGCTAATGTCTTAGACACATACTATGGCCTACTGGTTAAGTTCTTAACTCATACTATGGCCTAAAGGTTAAGGTCTTAACTCTTACTCTGGCCTAATAGCTTAGGTCTTAACTCTTACTTTGGCCTAATAGCTAAGGTCTTAGACTCGTACTATGGCCTACAGGTTAAGGTCTTAACTCTTACTCTGGCCTACTGGTTAAGGTCTTAACTCTTACTCTGGCCTAATAGCTAAGGTCTTAACTCTTACTCTGGCCTAATAGCTAAGGTCTTAGACCCATACAATGGCCTACAGGTTAAGGTCTTAACTATTACTCTGGCCTACTGGTTATGGTCTTAACTCTTACTCTGGCCTAATAGCTAAGGTCTTAGACTCGTTCTATGGCCTACAGGTTAAGGTCTTAACCCTTACTCTGGCCTAATAGCTAAGGTCTTAGACTCATACTCTGGCCTACTGGTTCAGGTCTTAACTCTTACTCTGGCCTAATAGCTAAGGTCTTAACTCTTACTCTGGCCTAATAGCTAAGGTCTTAGACTCTTACTCTGGCCTAATAGCTAAGGTCTTAACTCTTACTCTGGCCTAATAGCTAAGGTCTTAACTCTTACTCTGGCCTACTGGTTAAGGTCTTAACTCTTACTCTGGCCTAATAGCTAAGGTCTTAGACTCGTACTCTGGCCTAATGGTTAAGGTCTTAACTCTTACTCTGGCCTACTGGTTAAGGTCTTAACTCTTACTCTGGCCTAATAGCTAAGGTCTTATCTCTTACTCTTGCCTAATAGCTAAGGTCTTAGACTCTTACTATGGCCTCCAGGTTAAGGTCTTAACTCTTACTCTGGCCTACTGGTTAAGGTCTTAACTCTTACTCTGGCCTAATAGCTAAGGTCTTAGACTCGTACTCTGGCCTACTGGTTGAGGTCTTAACTCTTACTCTGGCCTAATAGCTAAGGTCTTAGACTCGTACTCTGGCCTAATAGCTAGGGTCTTAGACTCGTACTCTGGCCTACTGGTTAAGGTCTTAGACTCGTACTCTGGCCTAATGGTTAAGGTCTTAACTCTTACTCTGGCCTAATAGCTAAGGTCTTAACTCTTACTCTGGCCTACTGGTTAAGGTCTTAACTCTTACTCTGGCCTACTGGTTAAGGTCTTAACTCTTACTCTGGCCTAATAGCTAATGTCTTAAACACGTACTATGGCCTACTGGTTAAGTTCTTAACTCATACTATGGCCTAAAGGTTAAGGTCTTAACTCTTACTCTGGCCTAATAGCTAAGGTCTTAACTCTTACTTTGGCCTAATAGCTAAGGTCTTAGACTCGTACTATGGCCTACAGGTTAAGGTCTTAACTCTTACTCTGGCAACTGGTTAAGGTCTTAACTCTTACTCTGGCCTAATAGCTAAGGTCTTAACTCTTACTCTGGCCTAATAGCTAAGGTCTTAGACCCATACAATGGCCTACAGGTTAAGGTCTTAACTATTACTCTGGCCTACTGGTTAAGGTCTTAACTCTTACTCTGGCCTAATAGCTAAGGTCTTAGACTCGTTCTATGGCCTACAGGTTAAGGTCTTAACCCTTACTCTGGCCTAATAGCTAAGGTCTTAGACTCGTGCTCTGGCCTACTGGTTCAGGTCTTAACTCTTACTCTGGCCTAATAGCTAAGGTCTTAACTCTTACTCTGGCCTAATAGCTAAGGTCTTAGACTCCTACTCTGGCCTAATGGTTAAGGTCTTAACTCTTACTCTGGCCTAATAGCTAAGGTCTTAACTCTTACTCTGGCCTAATAGCTAAGGTCTTAACTCTTACTCTGGCCTACTGGTTAAGGTCTTAACTCTTACTCTGGCCTAATAGCTAAGGTCTTAGACTCGTACTCTGGCCTAATTGTTAAGGTCTTAACTCTTACTCTGGCCTACTGGTTAAGGTCTTAACTCTTACTCTGGCCTAATAGCTAAGGTCTTATCTCTTACTCTTGCCTAATAGCTAAGGTCTTAGACTCTTACTATGGCCTACAGGTTAAGGGCTTAACTCTTACTCTGGCCTACTGGTTAAGGTCTTAACTCTTACTCTGGCCTAATAGCTAAGGTTTTAGACTCGTACTCTGGCCTACTGGTTGAGGTCTTAACTCTTACTCTGGCCTAATAGCTAAGGTCTTAGACTCGTACTCTGGCCTAATAGCTAAGGTCTTAGACTCTTCCTCTGGCCTACTGGTTAAGGTCTTAACTCTTACTCTGGCCTAATAGCTAAGGTCTTAACTCTTACTCTGGCCTAATGGTTAAGGTCTTAGCTCTTTCTCTGGCCTAATAGCTAAGGTCTTAGACTCTTACTCTGGCCTACTGGTTAAGGTCTTAACTCTTACTCTGGCCTAATAGCTAACGTCTTAACTCTTACTCTGGCCTACTAGTTAAGGTCTTATTCTTAATCTGGCCTAATAGCTAAGGTCTTAACTCTTACTCTGGGCTACTGGTTAAGGTCTTAACTCTTACTCTGGCCTAATAGCTAAGGTCTTAGACTCGTACTATGGCCTACAGTTTAAGGTCTTAACTCATACTCTGGCCTAATGGTTAAGGTCTTAACTCTTACTCTGGCCTACTGGTTAAGGTCTTAACTCTTACTCTGGCCTAATAGCTAAGGTCTTAACTCTTACTCTGGCCTAATGGTTAAGGTCTTAGCTCTTACTCAGGCCTAATAGCCAAGGTCATAGACTCTTACTCTGGCCTACTGGTTAAGGTCTTAACTCTTACTCTGGCCTAATAGCCAACGTCTTAACTCTAACTCTGGCCTAATAGCTAAGGTCTTAACTCTTACTCTGGCCTAATGGCTAAGGTCTTAACTCTTACTCTGGCCTACTGGTTAAGGTCTTAACTCTTACTCTGGCCTTATAGCTAAGGTTTTAACTCTTACTCTGGCCTAATAGCTAAGGTCTTAGACTCGTACTATATCCTACAGGTTAAGGTCTTAACTCTTACTCTGGCCTAATAGCTAAGGTCTTAGACTCGTACTCTGGCTTACTGGTTAAGGTCTTAACTCTTACTCTGGCCAAATAGCTAAGGTCTTAACTCTTACTCTGGCCTAATGGTTAAGGTCTTAGCTCTTACTCTGGCCTAATAGCTAAGGTCTTAGACTCGTACTCTGGTCTAATGGTTAAGGTCTTAACTCTTACTCTGGCCTAATAGCTAAGGTCTTAACTCTTACTCTGGCCTAATAGCTAAGGTCTTAGACTCGTACTCTGGCCTACTGGTTAAGGTCTTAACTCTTACACTGGCCTACTGGTTAAGGTCTTAACTCTCACTTGGCCTAATAGCTAGTCTTAACTCTTACTCTGGCCTAATAGCTAAGGTCTTAGACTCGTACTATGGCCTACAGGTTAAGGTCTTAACTCTTACTCTGGCCTAATAGCTAAGGTCTTAGACTCATACTCTGGCCTACTGGTTAAGGTCTTAACTCTTACTCTGGTCTACTGGTTAAGGTCTTAAATCTTACTCTGGCCTACTGGTTAAGGTCTTAACTCTAACTCCGGTCTAATAGCTAAGGTCTTAGACTCGTACTCTGGCCTAATGGTTAAGGTCTAAACTCTTACTCTGGCCTAATAGCTAAGGTCTTAGACCCGTACAATGGCCTACAGGTTAAGGTCTTAACTCTTACTCTGGCCTACTGGTTAAGGTCTTAACTCTTACTCTGGCCTAATAGCTAAGGTCTTAGACTCGTTCTATGGCCTACAGGTTAAGGTCTTAACCCTTACTCTGGCCTAATAGCTAAGGTCTTAACTCTTACTCTGGCCTAATAGATAAGGTCTTAACTCTTACTCTGGCCTAATAGCTAAGGTCTTAGACTCTTACTCTGGCCTAATGGTTAAGGTCTTAACTCTTACTCTGGCCTAATAGCTAAGGTCTTAACTCTTACTCTGGCCTAAAAGCTAAGGTCTTAACTCTTACTCTGGCCTACTGGTTAAGGTCTTAACTCTTACTCTGGCCTAATAGCTAAGGTCTTAGACTCGTACTCTGGCCTAATGGTTAAGGTCTTAACTCTTACTCTGGCCTACTGGTTAAGGTCTTAACTCTTACTCTGGCCTAATAGCTAAGGTCTTATCTCTTACTCTTGCCTAATAGCTAAGGTCTTAGACTCGTACTATGGCCTACAGGCTAAGGTCTTAACTCTTACTCTGGCCTAGTGGTTAAGGTCTTAACTCGTACTCTGGCTTAATGGTTAAGGTCTTAACTCGTACTCTGGCCTAATAGCTAAGGTCTTAACTCTTACTCTGGCCTAATAGCTAAGGTCTTAGACTCGTACTCTGGCCTACTAGTTAAGGTCTTAACTCTTACACTGGCCTACTGGTTAAGGTCTTATCTCTCACTCTGGCCTAATAGCTAAGGTCTTAACTCTTACTCTGGCCTAATAGCTAAGGTCTTAGACTCGTGCTATGGCCTACAGGTTAAGGTCTTAACTCTTACTCTGGCCTAAAAGCTAAGAACTTAGACTCGTACTCTGGCCTACTGGTTAAGGTCTTAACTCTTACTCTGGCCTAATAGCTAAGGTCTTAGACTCGTACTCTGGCCTACTGGTTAAGGTCTTAACTCTTACTCTGGCCTACTGGTTAAGGTCTTAACTCTAACTCCGGTCTAATAGCTAAGGTCTTAGACTCGTACTCTGGCCTAATGGTTAAGGTCTTAACTCGTACTCTGGCTTAATGGTTTAGGTCTTAACTCTTACTCTGGCCTAATAGCTAAGGTCTTGGACTCGTACTCTGGCCTACTGGTTAAGGTCTTAACTCTTACTCTGGCCTACTGGTTAAGGTCTTAACTCTAACTCCGGTCTAATAGCTAAGGTCTTAGACTCGTACTCTGGCCTAATGGTTAAGGTCTTAACTCATACTCTGGCTTAATGGTTAAGGTATTAACTCTTACTCTGGCCTTATAGCTAAGGTCTTAACTCTTACTCTGGCCTAATAGCTAAGGTCTTAGACTCGTACTATGTCCTACAGGTTAAGGTCTTAACTCTTACTCTGGCCTACTAGCTAAGGTCTTAGACTCGTACTCTGGTCTAATGGTTAAGGTCTTAACTCTTACTCTGGCCTAATAGCTAAGGTCTTAGACTCGTACTATGGCCTACAAGTTAAGGTCTTAACTCTTACTCTGGCCTAATAGCTAAGGTCTTAGACTCGTACTCTGGCTTACTGGTTAAGGTCTTAACTCTTACTCTGGCCAAATAGCTAAGGTCTTAACTCTTACTCTGGCCTAATGGTTAAGGTCTTAGCTCTTACTCTGGCCTAATAGCTAAGGTCTTAGACTCGTACTCTGGTCTAATGGTTAAGGTCTTAACTCTTACTCTGGCCTAATAGCTAAGGTCTTAACTCTTACTCTGGCCTAATAGCTAAGGTCTTAGACTCGTACTCTGGCCTACTGGTTAAGGTCTTAACTCTTACACTGGCCTACTGGTTAAGGTCTTAACTCTCACTTGGCCTAATAGCTAGTCTTAACTCTTACTCTGGCCTAATAGCTAAGGTCTTAGACTCGTACCATGGCCTACAGGTTAAGGTCTTAACTCTTACTCTGGCCTAATAGCTAAGGTCTTAGACTCATACTCTGGCCTACTGGTTAAGGTCTTAACTCTTACTCTGGTCTACTGGTTAAGGTCTTAAATCTTACTCTGGCCTACTGGTTAAGGTCTTAACTCTAACTCCGGTCTAATAGCTAAGGTCGTAGACTCGTACTCTGGCCTAATGGTTAAGGTCTAAACTCTTACTCTGGCCTAATAGCTAAGGTCTTAGACCCGTACAATGGCCTACAGGTTAAGGTCTTAACTCTTACTCTGGCCTACTGGTTAAGGTCTTAACTCTTACTCTGGCCTAATAGCTAAGGTCTTAGACTCGTTCTATGGCCTACAGGTTAAGGTCTTAACCCTTACTCTGGCCTAATAGCTAAGGTCTTAACTCTTACTCTGGCCTAATAGATAAGGTCTTAACTCTTACTCTGGCCTAATAGCTAAGGTCTTAGACTCTTACTCTGGCCTAATGGTTAAGGTCTTAACTCTTACTCTGGCCTAATAGCTAAGGTCTTAACTCTTACTCTGGCCTAAAAGCTAAGGTCTTAACTCTTACTCTGGCCTACTGGTTAAGGTCTTAACTCTTACTCTGGCCTAATAGCTAAGGTCTTAGACTCGTACTCTGGCCTAATGGTTAAGGTCTTAACTCTTACTCTGGCCTACTGGTTAAGGTCTTAACTCTTACTCTGGCCTAATAGCTAAGGTCTTATCTCTTACTCTTGCCTAATAGCTAAGGTCTTAGACTCGTACTATGGCCTACAGGTTAAGGTCTTAACTCTTACTCTGGCCTACTGGTTAAGGTCTTAACTCGTACTCTGGCTTAATGGTTAAGGTCTTAACTCGTACTCTGGCCTAATAGCTAAGGTCTTAACTCTTACTCTGGCCTAATAGCTAAGGTCTTAGACTCGTACTCTGGCCTACTAGTTAAGGTCTTAACTCTTACACTGGCCTACTGGTTAAGGTCTTATCTCTCACTCTGGCCTAATAGCTAAGGTCTTAACTCTTACTCTGGCCTAATAGCTAAGGTCTTAGACTCGTGCTATGGCCTACAGGTTAAGGTCTTAACTCTTACTCTGGCCTAAAAGCTAAGAACTTAGACTCGTACTCTGGCCTACTGGTTAAGGTCTTAACTCTTACTCTGGCCTAATAGCTAAGGTCTTAGACTCGTACTCTGGCCTACTGGTTAAGGTCTTAACTCTTACTCTGGCCTACTGGTTAAGGTCTTAACTCTAACTCCGGTCTAATAGCTAAGGTCTTAGACTCGTACTCTGGCCTAATGGTTAAGGTCTTAACTCGTACTCTGGCTTAATGGTTTAGGTCTTAACTCTTACTCTGGCCTAATAGCTAAGGTCTTGGACTCGTACTCTGGCCTACTGGTTAAGGTCTTAACTCTTACTCTGGCCTACTGGTTAAGGTCTTAACTCTAACTCCGGTCTAATAGCTAAGGTCTTAGACTCGTACTCTGGCCTAATGGTTAAGGTCTTAACTCATACTCTGGCTTAATGGTTAAGGTATTAACTCTTACTCTGGCCTTATAGCTAAGGTCTTAACTCTTACTCTGGCCTAATAGCTAAGGTCTTAGACTCGTACTATGTCCTACAGGTTAAGGTCTTAACTCTTACTCTGGCCTACTAGCTAAGGTCTTAGACTCGTACTCTGGTCTAATGGTTAAGGTCTTAACTCTTACTCTGGCCTAATAGCTAAGGTCTTAGACTCGTACTATGGCCTACAAGTTAAGGTCTTAACTCTTACTCTGGCCTAATAGCTAAGGTCTTAACTCTTACTCTGGCCTAATAGCTAAGGTCTTAGACTCGTACTATGGCCTACAGGTTAAGGTCTTAACTCTTACTCTGGCCTACTTGTTAAGGTCTTAGACTCGTACTCTGGCCTAATAGCTAAGGTCTTAGACTCGTACTCTGGTCTAATGGTTAAGGTCTTAACTCTTACTCTGGCCTAATAGCTAAGGTCTTAGACTCGTACTATGGCCTAATGGTTAAGGTCTTAACTCTTACTCTGGCCTACTGGTTAAGATCTTAACTCTTACTCTGGCCTACTGGTTAAGGTCTTAACTCTTACTCTGGCCTAATGGTTAAGGTCTTAACTCTTACTCTGGCCTACAGGTTAAGGTCTTAACTCTTACTCTTGCCTAATAGCTAAGGTCTGAGACTCGTACTATGACCTACAGTTTAAGGTCTTAACTCTTACTCTGGCCTACTGGTTAAGGTCTTAACTCTTACTCTGGCCTAATAGCTAAGGTCTTAGACTTGTACTCTGGCCTAATGGTTAAGGTCTTAACTCTTACTCTGGCCTACAGGTTAAGGTCCTAACTCTTACTCTGGCCTACTGGTTAAGGTCTTAACTCTTACTCTGGCCTACAGGTTAAGGTCTTAACTCTTACTCTGGCCTACTGGTTAAGGTCTTAACTCTTACTCTGGCCTAATAGCTAAGTTCTTAGACTCGTACTATGGCCTACAGGTTAAGGTCTTAACTCTTACTCTGGCCTAATAGCTAGGGTCTTAGACTCGTACTCTGGCCTACTGGTTAAGGTCTTAGACTCGTACTCTGGCCTAATAGTTAAGGTCTTAACTCTTACTCTGGCCTACTGGTTAAGGTCTTAACTCTTACTCTGGCCTAATAGCTAAGGTCTTAACTCTTACTCTGGCCTACTGGTTAAGGTCTTAACTCTTACTCTGGCCTACTGGTTAAGGTCTTAACTCTTACTCTGGCCTAATAGCTAATGTCTTAGACACATACTATGGCCTACTGGTTAAGTTCTTAACTCATACTATGGCCTAAAGGTTAAGGTCTTAACTCTTACTCTGGCCTAATAGCTAAGGTCTTAACTCTTACTTTGGCCTAATAGCTAAGGTCTTAGACTCGTACTATGGCCTACAGGTTAAGGTCTTAACTCTTACACTGGCCTACTGGTTAAGGTCTTAACTCTCACTCTGGCCTAATAGCTAGTCTTAACTCTTACTCTGGCCTAATAGCTAAGGTCTTAGACTCGTACTATGGCCTACAGGTTAAGGTCTTAACTCTTACTCTGGCCTAATAGCTAAGAACTTAGACTCGTACTCTGGCCTACTGGTTAAGGTCTTAACTCTTACTCTGGCCTAATAGCTAAGGTCTTAGACTCGTACTCTGGCCTACTGGTTAAGGTCTTAACTCTTACTCTGGCCTACTGGTTAAGGTCTTAACTCTAACTCCGGTCTAATAGCTAAGGTCTTAGACTCGTACTCTGGCCTAATGGTTAAGGTCTTAACTCTTACTCTGGCCTAATAGCTAAGGTCTTAACTCTTACTCTGGCCTAATAGCTAAGGTCTTAGACCCGTACAATGGCCTACAGGTTAAGGTCTTAACTCTTACTCTGGCCTACTGGTTAAGGTCTTAACTCTTACTCTGGCCTAATAGCTAAGGTCTTAGACTCGTTCTATGGCCTACAGGTTAAGGTCTTAACACTTACTCTGGCCTAATAGCTAAGGTCTTAGACTCGTACTCTGGCCTACTGGTTAAGGTCTTAACTCTTACTCTGGCCTAATAGCTAAGGTCTTAGACTCGTAGTATGGCGTACAGGTTAAGGTCTTAACTCTTACTCTGGCCTAATAGCTAAGGTCTTAACTCTTACTCTGGCCTAATAGTTAAGGTCTTAGACTCTTACTATGGCCTACAGGTTGAGGTCTTAACTCTTACTCTGGCCTACTGGTTAAGGTCTTAACTCTTACTCTGGCCTACTTGTTAAGGCCTTAGACTCGTACTCTGGCCTAATGGTTAAGGTCTTAACTCTTACTCTGGCCTACTGGTTAAGGTCTTAGACTCGTACTCTGGCCTACTGGTTAAGGTCTTAACTCTTACTCTGGCCTAATAGCTAAGGTCTTAGACTCGTACTCTGGCCTAATGGTTAAGGTCTTAACTCTTACTCTGGCCTAATAGCTAAGGTCTTAACTCTTACTCTGGCCTACAGTTTGAGGTCTTAACTCTTACTCTGGCCTACTGGTTAAGGACTTAACTTTTACTCTGCCCTAATAGCTAAGGTCTTAACTCTTACTCTGACCTAATAGCTAAGGTCTTAGACTCGTACTCTGGCCTAATGGTTAAGGTCTTAACTCGTACTCTGGCCTACTGGTTAAGGTCTTAACTCTTACACTGGCCTACTGGTTAAGGTCATAACTCTCACTCTGGCCTAATAACTAGTCTTAACTCTTACTCTGGCCTAATAGCTAAGGTCTTGGACTCGTACTATGGCCTACTGGTTAAGGTCTTAACTCTTACTCTGGCCTACTGGTTAAGGTCTTAACTCTAACTCCGGTCTAATAGCTAAGGTCTTAGACTCGTACTCTGGCCTAATGGTTAAGGTCTTAACTCGTACTCTGGCTTAATGGTTTAGGTCTTAACTCTTACTCTGGCCTAATAGCTAAGGTCTTAACTCTTACTCCGGCCTAATAGCTAAGGTCTTAACTCTTACTCTGGCCTAATAGCTAAGGTCTTGGACTCGTACTCTGGCCTACTGGTTAAGGTCTTAACTCTTACTCTGGCCTACTGGTTAAGGTCTTAACTCTAACTCCGGTCTAATAGCTAAGGTCTTAGACTCGTACTCTGGCCTAATGGTTAAGGTCTTAACTCATACTCTGGCTTAATGGTTAAGGTATTAACTCTTACTCTGGCCTTATAGCTAAGGTCTTAACTCTTACTCTGGCCTAATAGCTAAGGTCTTAGACTCGTACTATGTCCTACAGGTTAAGGTCTTAACTCTTACTCTGGCCTACTAGCTAAGGTCTTAGACTCGTACTCTGGTCTAATGGTTAAGGTCTTAACTCTTACTCTGGCCTAATAGCTAAGGTCTTAGACTCGTACTATGGCCTACAAGTTAAGGTCTTAACTCTTACTCTGGCCTAATAGCTAAGGTCTTAACTCTTACTCTGGCCTAATAGCTAAGGTCTTAGACTCGTACTATGGCCTACAGGTTAAGGTCTTAACTCTTACTCTGGCCTACTTGTTAAGGTCTTAGACTCGTACTCTGGCCTAATAGCTAAGGTCTTAGACTCGTACTCTGGTCTAATGGTTAAGGTCTTAACTCTTACTCTGGCCTAATAGCTAAGGTCTTAGACTCGTACTATGGCCTAATGGTTAAGGTCTTAACTCTTACTCTGGCCTACTGGTTAAGATCTTAACTCTTACTCTGGCCTACTGGTTAAGGTCTTAACTCTTACTCTGGCCTAATGGTTAAGGTCTTAACTCTTACTCTGGCCTACAGGTTAAGGTCTTAACTCTTACTCTTGCCTAATAGCTAAGGTCTGAGACTCGTACTATGACCTACAGTTTAAGGTCTTAACTCTTACTCTGGCCTACTGGTTAAGGTCTTAACTCTTACTCTGGCCTAATAGCTAAGGTCTTAGACTCATACTATGGCCTACAGGTTAAGGTCTTAACTCTTACTTTGGCCTACAGGTTAAGGTCTTAACTCTTACTCTGGCCTACTGGTTAAGGTCTTAACTCTTTCTCTGGCCTAATAGCTAAGGTCTTAGACTTGTACTCTGGCCTAATGGTTAAGGTCTTAACTCTTACTCTGGCCTACAGGTTAAGGTCCTAACTCTTACTCTGGCCTACTGGTTAAGGTCTTAACTCTTACTCTGGCCTACAGGTTAAGGTCTTAACTCTTACTCTGGCCTACTGGTTAAGGTCTTAACTCTTACTCTGGCCTAATAGCTAAGTTCTTAGACTCGTACTATGGCCTACAGGTTAAGGTCTTAACTCTTACTCTGGCCTAATAGCTAGGGTCTTAGACTCGTACTCTGGCCTACTGGTTAAGGTCTTAGACTCGTACTCTGGCCTAATAGTTAAGGTCTTAACTCTTACTCTGGCCTACTGGTTAAGGTCTTAACTCTTACTCTGGCCTAATAGCTAAGGTCTTAACTCTTACTCTGGCCTACTGGTTAAGGTCTTAACTCTTACTCTGGCCTACTGGTTAAGGTCTTAACTCTTACTCTGGCCTAATAGCTAATGTCTTAGACACATACTATGGCCTACTGGTTAAGTTCTTAACTCATACTATGGCCTAAAGGTTAAGGTCTTAACTCTTACTCTGGCCTAATAGCTAAGGTCTTAACTCTTACTTTGGCCTAATAGCTAAGGTCTTAGACTCGTACTATGGCCTACAGGTTAAGGTCTTAACTCTTACTCTGGCCTACTGGTTAAGGTCTTAACTCTTACTCTGGCCTAATAGCTAAGGTCTTAACTCTTACTCTGGCCTAATAGCTAAGGTCTTAGACCCATACAATGGCCTACAGGTTAAGGTCTTAACTATTACTCTGGCCTACTGGTTAAGGTCTTAACTCTTACTCTGGCCTAATAGCTAAGGTCTTAGACTCGTTCTATGGCCTACAGGTTAAGGTCTTAACCCTTACTCTGGCCTAATAGCTAAGGTCTTAGACTCATACTCTGGCCTAATGGTTAAGGTCTTAACTCTTACTCTGGCCTAATAGCTAAGGTCTTAACTCTTACTCTGGCCTAATAGTTAAGGTCTTAGACTCTTACTATGGCCTAATAGCTAAGGTCGTAGACTCGTACTCTGGCCTAATGGTTAAGGTCTTAACTCTTACTCTGGCCTACTGGTTAAGGTCTTAACTCTTACTCTGGCCTAATAGCTAAGGTCTTATCTCTTACTCTTGCCTAATAGCTAAGGTCTTAGACTCGTACTATGGCCTACAGGTTAAGGTCTTAACTCTTACTCTGGCCTACTGGTTAAGGTCTTAACTCTTACTCTGGCCTAATAGCTAAGGTCTTAGACTCGTACTCTGGCCTACTGGTTGAGGTCTTAACTCTTACTCTGGCCTAATAGCTAAGGTCTTAGACTCGTACTCTGGCCTAATAGCTAAGGTCTTAGACTCTTCCTCTGGCCTACTGGTTAAGGTCTTAACTCTTACTCTGGCCTATTGGTTAAGGTCTTAACTCTTACTTTGGCCTAATAGCTAAGGTCTTAGACTCATACTATGGCCAACTGGTTAAGGTCTTAACTCTTACTCTGGCCTAATAGCTAAGGTCTTAGACTTGTACTCTGGCCTACTGGTTAAGGTCTTAACTCTTACACTGGCCTACTGGTTAAGGTCTTAACTCTCACTTTGGCCTAATAGCTAGTCTTAACTCCTACTCTGGCCTAATAGCTAAGGTCTTAGACTCGTACTATGGCCTACAGGTTAAGGTCCTAACTCTTACTCTGGCCTAATAGCTAAGAACTTAGACTCGTACTCTGGCCTACTGGTTAAGGTCTTAACTCTTACTCTGGCCTAAAAGCTAAGGTCTTAGACTCATACTCTGGCCTACTGGTTAAGGTCTTAACTCTTACTCTGGCCTACTGGTTAAGGTCTTAACTCTAACTCCGGTCTAATAGCTAAGGTCTTAGACTCGTACTCTGGCCTAATGGTTAAGGTCTTAACTCTTACTCTGGCCTAATAGCTAAGGTCTTAACTCTTACTCTGGCCTAATAGCTAAGGTCTTAGACCCGTACAATGGCCTACAGGTTAAGGTCTTAACTCTTACTCTGGCCTACTGGTTAAGGTCTTAACTCTTACTCTGGCCTAATAGCTAAGGTCTTAGACTCGTTCTATGGCCTACAGGTTAAGGTCTTAACCCTTACTCTGGCCTAATAGCTAAGGTCTTAGACTCGTACTCTGGCCTACTGGTTAAGGTCTTAACTCTTACTCTGGCCTAATAGCTAAGGTCTTAGACTCGTAGTATGGCGTACAGGTTAAGGTCTTAACTCTTACTCTGGCCTAATAGCTAAGGTCTTAACTCTTACTCTGGCCTAATAGTTAAGGTCTTAGACTCTTACTATGGCCTACAGGTTGAGGTCTTAACTCTTACTCTGGCCTACTGGTTAAGGTCTTAACTCTTACTCTGGCCTACTTGTTAAGGCCTTAGACTCGTACTCTGGCCTAATGGTTAAGGTCTTAACTCTTACTCTGGCCTACTGGTTAAGGTCTTAGACTCGTACTCTGGCCTACTGGTTAAGGTCTTAACTCTTACTCTGGCCTAATAGCTAAGGTCTTAGACTCGTACTCTGGCCTAATGGTTAAGGTCTTAACTCTTACTCTGGCCTAATAGCTAAGGTCTTAACTCTTACTCTGGCCTACAGTTTGAGGTCTTAACTCTTACTCTGGCCTACTGGTTAAGGACTTAACTTTTACTCTGCCCTAACAGCTAAGGTCTTAACTCTTACTCTGACCCAATAGCTAAGGTCTTAGACTCGTACTCTGGCCTAATGGTTAAGGTCTTAACTCGTACTCTGGCCTACTGGTTAAGGTCTTAACTCTTACACTGGCCTACTGGTTAAGGTCTTAACTCTCACTCTGGCCTAATAACTAGTCTTAACTCTTACTCTGGCCTAATAGCTAAGGTCTTGGACTCGTACTATGGCCTACTGGTTAAGGTCTTAACTCTTACTCTGGCCTACTGGTTAAGGTCTTAACTTTTACTCTGACCTAATAGCTAAGGTCTTAGACTCGTACTCTGGCTTAATGGTTAAGGTCTTAACTCGTACTCTGGCCTAATAGCTAAGGTCTTAACTCTTACTCTGGCCTAATAGCTAAGGTCTTAGACTCGTACTCTGGCCTACTAGTTAAGGTCTTAACTCTTACACTGGCCTACTGGTTAAGGTCTTATCTCTCACTCTGGCCTAATAGCTAAGGTATTAACTCTTACTCTGGCCTAATAGCTAAGGTCTTAGACTCGTACTATGGCCTACAGGTTAAGGTCTTAACTCTTACTCTGGCCTAAAAGCTAAGAACTTAGACTCGTACTCTGGCCTACTGGTTAAGGTCTTAACTCTTACTCTGGCCTAATAGCTAAGGTCTTAGACTCGTACTCTGGCCTACTGGTTAAGGTCTTAACTCTTACTCTGGCCTACTGGTTAAGGTCTTAACTCTAACTCCGGTCTAATAGCTAAGGTCTTAGACTCGTACTCTGGCCTAATGGTTAAGGTCTTAACTCGTACTCTGGCTTAATGGTTTAGGTCTTAACTCTTACTCTGGCCTAATAGCTAAGGTCTTAACTCTTACTCCGGCCTAATAGCTAAGGTCTTAACTCTTACTCTGGCCTAATAGCTAAGGTCTTGGACTCGTACTCTGGCCTACTGGTTAAGGTCTTAACTCTTACTCTGGCCTACTGGTTAAGGTCTTAACTCTAACTCCGGTCTAATAGCTAAGGTCTTAGACTCGTACTCTGGCCTAATGGTTAAGGTCTTAACTCGTACTCTGGCTTAATGGTTAAGGTATTAACTCTTACTCTGGCCTTATAGCTAAGGTCTTAACTCTTACTCTGGCCTAATACCTAAGGTCTTAGACTCGTACTATGTCCTACAGGTTAAGGTCTTAACTCTTACTCTGGCCTACTAGCTAAGGTCTTAGACTCGTACTCTGGTCTAATGGTTAAGGTCTTAACTCTTACTCTGGCCTAATAGCTAAGGTCTTAGACTCGTACCATGGCCTACAAGTTAAGGTCTTAACTCTTACTCTGGCCTAATAGCTAAGGTCTTAACTCTTACTCTGGCCTAATAGCTAAGGTCTTAGACTCGTACTATGGCCTACAGGTTAAGGTCTTAACTCTTACTCTGGCCTACTTGTTAAGGTCTTAGACTCGTACTCTGGCCTAATAGCTAAGGTCTTAGACTCGTACTCTGGTCTAATGGTTAAGGTCTTAACTCTTACTCTGGCCTAATAGCTAAGGTCTTAGACTCGTACTATGGCCTAATGGTTAAGGTCTTAACTCTTACTCTGGCCTACTGGTTAAGATCTTAACTCTTACTCTGGCCTACTGGTTAAGGTCTTAACTCTTACTCTGGCCTAATGGTTAAGGTCTTAACTCTTACTCTGGCCTACAGGTTAAGGTCTTAACTCTTACTCTTGCCTAATAGCTAAGGTCTGAGACTCGTACTATGACCTACAGTTTAAGGTCTTAACTCTTACTCTGGCCTACTGGTTAAGGTCTTAACTCTTACTCTGGCCTAATAGCTAAGGTCTTAGACTCATACTATGGCCTACAGGTTAAGGTCTTAACTCTTACTTTGGCCTACAGGTTAAGGTCTTAACTCTTACTCTGGCCTACTGGTTAAGGTCTTAACTCTTACTCTGGCCTAATAGCTAAGGTCTTAGACTTGTACTCTGGCCTAATGGTTAAGGTCTTAACTCTTACTCTGGCCTACAGGTTAAGGTCCTAACTCTTACTCTGGCCTACTGGTTAAGGTCTTAACTCTTACTCTGGCCTACAGGTTAAGGTCTTAACTCTTACTCTGGCCTACTGGTTAAGGTCTTAACTCTTACTCTGGCCTAATAGCTAAGTTCTTAGACTCGTACTATGGCCTACAGGTTAAGGTCTTAACTCTTACTCTGGCCTAATAGCTAGGGTCTTAGACTCGTACTCTGGCCTACTGGTTAAGGTCTTAGACTCGTACTCTGGCCTAATAGTTAAGGTCTTAACTCTTACTCTGGCCTACTGGTTAAGGTCTTAACTCTTACTGTGGCCTAATAGCTAAGGTCTTAACTCTTACTCTGGCCTACTGGTTAAGGTCTTAACTCTTACTCTGGCCTACTGGTTAAGGTCTTAACTCTTACTCTGGCCTAATAGCTAATGTCTTAGACACATACTATGGCCTACTGGTTAAGTTCTTAACTCATACTATGGCCTAAAGGTTAAGGTCTTAACTCTTACTCTGGCCTAATAGCTAAGGTCTTAACTCTTACTTTGGCCTAATAGCTAAGGTCTTAGACTCGTACTATGGCCTACAGGTTAAGGTCTTAACTCTTACTCTGGCCTACTGGTTAAGGTCTTAACTCTTACTCTGGCCTAATAGCTAAGGTCTTAACTCTTACTCTGGCCTAATAGCTAAGGTCTTAGACCCATACAATGGCCTACAGGTTAAGGTCTTAACTATTACTCTGGCCTACTGGTTAAGGTCTTAACTCGTACTCTGGCCTAATAGCTAAGGTCTTAGACTCGTTCTATGGCCTACAGGTTAAGGTCTTAACCCTTACTCTGGCCTAATAGCTAAGGTCTTAGACTCATACTCTGGCCTACTGGTTCAGGTCTTAACTCTTACTCTGGCCTAATAGCTAAGGTCTTAACTCTTACTCTGGCCTAATAGCTAAGGTCTTAGACTCTTACTCTGGCCTAATGGTTAAGGTCTTAACTCTTACTCTGGCCTAATAGCTAAGGTCTTAACTCTTACTCTGGCCTAATAGCTAAGGTCTTAACTCTTACTCTGGCCTACTGGTTAAGGTCTTAACTCTTACTCTGGCCTAATAGCTAAGGTCTTAGACTCGTACTCTGGCCTAATGGTTAAGGTCTTAACTCTTACTCTGGCCTACTGGTTAAGGTCTTAACTCTTACTCTGGCCTAATAGCTAAGGTCTTATCTCTTACTCTTGCCTAATAGCTAAGGTCTTAGACTCTTACTATGGCCTCCAGGTTAAGGTCTTAACTCTTACTCTGGCCTACTGGTTAAGGTCTTAACTCTTACTCTGGCCTAATAGCTAAGGTCTTAGACTCGTACTCTGGCCTACTGGTTGAGGTCTTAACTCTTACTCTGGCCTAATAGCTAAGGTCTTAGACTCGTACTCTGGCCTAATAGCTAAGGTCTTAGACTCTTCCTCTGGCCTACTGGGTAAGGTCTTAACTCTTACTCTGGCCTAATAGCTAAGGTCTTAACTCTTACTCTGGCCTAATGGTTAAGGTCTTAGCTCTTTCTCTGGCCTAATAGCTAAGGTCTTAGACTCTTACTCTGGCCTACTGGTTAAGGTCTTAACTCTTACTCTGGCCTAATAGCTAACGTCTTAACTCTTACTCTGGCCTACTGGTTAAGGTCTTATTCTTAATCTGGCCTAATAGCTAAGGTCTTAACTCTTACTCTGGGCTACTGGTTAAGGTCTTAACTCTTACTCTGGCCTAAAAGCTAAGAACTTAGACTCGTACTCTGGCCTACTGGTTAAGGTCTTAACTCTTACTCTGGCCTAATAGCTAAGGTCTTAGACTCGTACTCTGGCCTACTGGTTAAGGTCTTAACTCTTACTCTGGCCTACTGGTTAAGGTCTTAACTCTCACTCCGGTCTAATAGCTAAGGTCTTAGACTCGTACTCTGGCCTAATGGTTAAGGTCTTAACTCGTACTCTGGCTTAATGGTTTAGGTCTTAACTCTTACTCTGGCCTAATAGCTAAGGTCTTAACTCTTACTCTGGCCTAATAGCTAAGGTCTTAACTCTTACTCTGGCCTAATAGCTAAGGTCTTAGACTCGTACTCTGGCCTACTGGTTAAGGTCTTAACTCTTACTCTGGCCTACTGGTTAAGGTCTTAACTCTAACTCCGGTCTAATAGCTAAGGTCTTAGACTCGTACTCTGGCCTACAGTTTAAGGTCTTAACTCATACTCTGGCCTAATGGTTAAGGTCTTAACTCTTACTCTGGCCTACTGGTTAAGGTCTTAACTCTTACTCTGGCCTAATAGCTAAGGTCTTAACTCTTACTCTGGCCTAATGGTTAAGGTCTTAGCTCTTACTCTGGCCTAATAGCCAAGGTCGTAGACTCTTACTCTGGCCTACAGGTTAAGGTCCTAACTCTTACTCTGGCCTACTGGTTAAGGTCTTAACTCTTACTCTGGCCTACAGGTTAAGGTCTTAACTCTTACTCTGGCCTACTGGTTAAGGTCTTAACTCTTACTCTGGCCTAATAGCTAAGTTCTTAGACTCGTACTATGGCCTACAGGTTAAGGTCTTAACTCTTACTCTGGCCTAATAGCTAGGGTCTTAGACTCGTACTCTGGCCTACTGGTTAAGGTCTTAGACTCGTACTCTGGCCTAATGGTTAAGGTCTTAACTCTTACTCTGGCCTAATAGCTAAGGTCTTAACTCTTACTCTGGCCTACTGGTTAAGGTCTTAACTCTTACTCTGGCCTACTGGTTAAGGTCTTAACTCTTACTCTGGCCTAATAGCTAATGTCTTAAACACGTACTATGGCCTACTGGTTAAGTTCTTAACTCATACTATGGCCTAAAGGTTAAGGTCTTAACTCTTACTCTGGCCTAATAGCTAAGGTCTTAACTCTTACTTTGGCCTAATAGCTAAGGTCTTAGACTCGTACTATGGCCTACAGGTTAAGGTCTTAACTCTTACTCTGGCAACTGGTTAAGGTCTTAACTCTTACTCTGGCCTAATAGCTAAGGTCTTAACTCTTACTCTGGCCTAATAGCTAAGGTCTTAACTCTTACTCTGGCCTAATAGCTAAGGTCTTAGACCCATACAATGGCCTACAGGTTAAGGTCTTAACTATTACTCTGGCCTACTGGTTAAGGTCTTAACTCTTACTCTGGCCTAATAGCTAAGGTCTTAGACTCGCTCTATGGCCTATAGGTTAAGGTCTTAACCCTTACTCTGGCCTAATAGCTAAGGTCTTAGACTCGTGCTCTGGCCTACTGGTTCAGGTCTTAACTCTTACTCTGGCCTAATAGCTAAGGTCTTAACTCTTACTCTGGCCTAATAGCTAAGGTCTTAGACTCCTACTCTGGCCTAATGGTTAAGGTCTTAACTCTTACTCTGGCCTAATAGCTAAGGTCTTAACTCTTACTCTGGCCTAATAGCTAAGGTCTTAACTCTTACTCTGGCCTACTGGTTAAGGTCTTAACTCTTACTCTGGCCTAATAGCTAAGGTCTTAGACTCGTACTCTGGCCTAATGGTTAAGGTCTTAACTCTTACTCTGGCCTACTGGTTAAGGTCTTAACTCTTACTCTGGCCTAATAGCTAAGGTCTTATCTCTTACTCTTGCCTAATAGCTAAGGTCTTAGACTCTTACTATGGCCTACAGGTTAAGGGCTTAACTCTTACTCTGGCCTACTGGTTAAGGTCTTAACTCTTACTCTGGCCTAATAGCTAAGGTTTTAGACTCGTACTCTGGCCTACTGGTTGAGGTCTTAACTCTTACTCTGGCCTAATAGCTAAGGTCTTAGACTCGTACTCTGGCCTAATAGCTAAGGTCTTAGACTCTTCCTCTGGCCTACTGGTTAAGGTCTTAACTCTTACTCTGGCCTAATAGCTAAGGTCTTAACTCTTACTCTGGCCTAATGGTTAAGGTCTTAGCTCTTTCTCTGGCCTAATAGCTAAGGTCTTAGACTCTTACTCTGGCCTACTGGTTAAGGTCTTAACTCTTACTCTGGCCTAATAGCTAACGTCTTAACTCTTACTCTGGCCTACTGGTTAAGGTCTTATTCTTAATCTGGCCTAATAGCTAAGGTCTTAACTCTTACTCTGGGCTACTGGTTAAGGTCTTAACTCTTACTCTGGCCTAATAGCTAAGGTCTTAGACTCGTACTATGGCCTACAGTTTAAGGTCTTAACTCATACTCTGGCCTAATGGTTAAGGTCTTAACTCTTACTCTGGCCTACTGGTTAAGGTCTTAACTCTTACTCTGGCCTAATAGCTAAGGTCTTAACTCTTACTCTGGCCTAATGGTTAAGGTCTTAGCTCTTACTCAGGCCTAATAGCCAAGGTCATAGACTCTTACTCTGGCCTACTGGTTAAGGTCTTAACTCTTACTCTGGCCTAATAGCCAACGTCTTAACTCTAACTCTGGCCTAATAGCTAAGGTCTTAACTCTTACTCTGGCCTAATGGCTAAGGTCTTAACTCTTACTCTGGCCTACTGGTTAAGGTCTTAACTCTTACTCTGGCCTTATAGCTAAGGTTTTAACTCTTACTCTGGCCTAATAGCTAAGGTCTTAGACTCGTACTATATCCTACAGGTTAAGGTCTTAACTCTTACTCTGGCCTAATAGCTAAGGTCTTAGACTCGTACTCTGGCTTACTGGTTAAGGTCTTAACTCTTACTCTGGCCACATAGCTAAGGTCTTAACTCTTACTCTGGCCTAATGGTTAAGGTCTTAGCTCTTACTCTGGCCTAATAGCTAAGGTCTTAGACTCGTACTCTGGTTTAATGGTTAAGGTCTTAACTCTTACTCTGGCCTAATAGCTAAGGTCTTAACTCTTACTCTGGCCTAATAGCTAAGGTCTTAGACTCGTACTCTGGCCTACTGGTTAAGGTCTTAACTCTTCCACTGGCCTACTGGTTAAGGTCTTAACTCTCACTTGGCCTAATAGCTAGTCTTAACTCTTACTCTGGCCTAATAGCTAAGGTCTTAGACTCGTACTATGGCCTACAGGTTAAGGTCTTAACTCTTACTCTGGCCTAATAGCTAAGGTCTTAGACTCATACTCTGGCCTACTGGTTAAGGTCTTAACTCTTACTCTGGTCTACTGGTTAAGGTCTTAAATCTTACTCTGGCCTACTGGTTAAGGTCTTAACTCTAACTCCGGTCTAATAGCTAAGGTCTTAGACTCGTACTCTGGCCTAATGGTTAAGGTCTAAACTCTTACTCTGGCCTAATAGCTAAGGTCTTAACTCTTACTCTGGCCTAATAGCTAAGGTCTTAGACCCGTACAATGGCCTACAGGTTAAGGTCTTAACTCTTACTCTGGCCTACTGGTTAAGGTCTTAACTCTTACTCTGGCCTAATAGCTAAGGTCTTAGACTCGTTCTATGGCCTACAGGTTAAGGTCTTAACCCTTACTCTGGCCTAATAGCTAAGGTCTTAACTCTTACTCTGGCCTAATAGATAAGGTCTTAACTCTTACTCTGGCCTAATAGCTAAGGTCTTAGACTCTTACTCTGGCCTAATGGTTAAGGTGTGGTAAACAAAAATCTTCTTTACCGGACTGAATTTCATACGGGATCTTGAAATAAAATAAAATAGCTCAGAATAACAAGAGGCAGAATCCGTGGTATAAGAGTTTCTAAATGGGCTTTATTCCATCAAAAATGGCCGACTCGAGTCGCGGCCTTCAGGTTCCGTCACCACGAGGGTTCAGGAAGTGAAGTACAATACTTTATTGACAGACATGCATTTTTATAATAAGTACATTACAATGAAACGAATGTAGAAGGCGTAACATTTGATAAGAAAAGTGACAAAACAGGTACGTAATCGAAACTAGGCGTAATAAGGAATAAAAGAAACATGATTGGTTAGGATTATCAGACATAGGTGGATCTATAAGATAATACTTGGCATAGATGCGCGCGCAGCAGCATGACGTGTGATTGACGTGCAACTAGGGGGTGAAGGGGACTTGACATTTAGCTCTACATGTGGAGACGAGAAGTCTGGGGGGTCAAGTCAACCTAATCCCAAATCATATCTAACATCCTATGTTTAAAGAACTATGTTATCCACAAGGAAGGACTCTCGGACAGAATCTAGTCTATACTGACTGTGTGCGTGCACAAACGCCTAAGTGTCTATATGAGATGCGAGGGGCAGAAAACTTTCCATGGCAGCAGGGCTATGAATCACTTGCAGGAGGACGGAAAGGCTGAGTCCTTTGCTTGTGAGCTAAAGGAAATGTTTACCTAAATCACTAGACAGGAATGCATCGGCTGAAGAGCAAAATAGATAATTCGAAGGTGAAATACAGCTTCTTGGCAGGCAGGCGAAAACTGGCCGAGGCAGGCACCGTTAGCTGCACAGGGAGTAGGGCAAAGTTCATGGATACAGATGCGAGCTCAAGCTGAAGCTGTCAAAGACAGAGAGCAGGGAAAGGCTTTGAGGACAGAATCGGGCCTACTTGCCTGAACTGTAAAAATGGAGTAACTTAGCCATATAAAGTCGGTGGCCTTTCATACTTAGGAATCGAATATCCAGCCCATCGATGGCGGATCTGACAGAGAACATGTCGACGGTAGACACACATATGTTTGCGTCTTAGAAACTGGAACTAGAGGGAACATACATGTACTTGTAACATGCATATAGAACCGTTGGGGTCCAAGATAGGGGACATAACTGATCAGGAAAATCCACATTTCCACAAAGGTCTTAACTCTTACTCTGGCCTAATAGCTAAGGTCTTAACTCTTACTCTGGCCTAAAAGCTAAGGTCTTAACTCTTACTCTGGCCTACTGGTTAAGGTCTTAACTCTTACTCTGGCCTAATAGCTAAGGTCTTAGACTCGTACTCTGGCCTAATGGTTAAGGTCTTAACTCTTACTCTGGCCTACTGGTTAAGGTCTTAACTCTTACTCTGGCCTAATAGCTAAGGTCTTATCTCTTACTCTTGCCTAATAGCTAAGGTCTTAGACTCGTACTATGGCCTACAGGTTAAGGTCTTAACTCTTACTCTGGCCTACTGGTTAAGGTCTTAACTCTTACTCTGGCCTAATAGCTAAGGTCTTAGACTCGTACTCTGGCCTACTGGTTGAGGTCTTAACTCTTACTCTGGCCTAATAGCTAAGGTCTTAGACTCGTACTCTGGCCTAATAGCTAAGGTCTTAGACTCTTCCTCTGGCCTACTGGTTAAGGTCTTAACTCTTACTCTGGCCTATTGGTTAAGGTCTTAACTCTTACTTTGGCCTAATAGCTAAGGTCTTAGACTCATACTATGGCCAACTGGTTAAGGTCTTAACTCTTACTCTGGCCTAATAGCTAAGGTCTTAGACTCATACTCTGGCCTACTGGTTAAGGTCTTAACTCTTACTCTGGCCTACTGGTTAAGGTCTTAACTCTAACTCCGGTCTAATAGCTAAGGTCTTAGACTTGTACTCTGGCCTAATGGTTAAGGTCTTAACTCTTACTCTGGCCTAATAGCTAAGGTCTTAACTCTTACTCTGGCCTAATAGCTAAGGTCTTAGACCCGTACAATGGCCTACAGGTTAAGGTCTTAACTCTTACTCTGGCCTACTGGTTAAGGTCTTAACTCTTACTCTGGCCTAATAGCTAAGGTCTTAGACTCGTTCTGTGGCCTACAGGTTAAGGTCTTAACCCTTACTCTGGCCTAATAGCTAAGGTCTTAGACTCGTACTCTGGCCTACTGGTTAAGGTCTTAACTCTTACTCTGGCCTAATAGCTAAGGTCTTAGACTCATAGTATGGCGTACAGGTTAAGGTCTTAACTCTTACTCTGGCCTAATAGCTAAGGTCTTAACTCTTACTCTGGCCTAATAGTTAAGGTCTTAGACTCTTACTATGGCCTAATAGCTAAGGTCTTAGACTCGTACTCTGGCCTAATGGTTAAGGTCTTAACTCTTACTCTGGCCTACTGGTTAAGGTCTTAACTCTTACTCTGGCCTAATAGCTAAGGTCTTATCTCTTACTCTTGCCTAATAGCTAAGGTCTTAGACTCGTACTATGGCCTACAGGTTAAGGTCTTAACTCTTACTCTGGCCTACTGGTTAAGGTCTTAACTCTTACTCTGGCCTAATAGCTAAGGTCTTAGACTCGTGCTCTGGCCTACTGGTTGAGGTCTTAACTCTTACTCTGGCCTAATAGCTAAGGTCTTAGACTCGTACTCTGGCCTAATAGCTAAGGTCTTAGACTCTTCCTCTGGCCTACTGGTTAAGGTCTTAACTCTTACTCTGGCCTATTGGTTAAGGTCTTAACTCTTACTTTGGCCTAATAGCTAAGGTCTTAGACTCATACTATGGCCAACTGGTTAAGGTCTTAACTCTTACTCTGGCCTAATAGCTAAGGTCTTAGACTTGTACTCTGGCCTACTGGTTAAGGTCTTAACTCTTACACTGGCCTACTGGTTAAGGTCTTAACTCTCACTTTGGCCTAATAGCTAGTCTTAACTCCTACTCTGGCCTAATAGCTAAGGTCTTAGACTCGTACTATGGCCTACAGGTTAAGGTCCTAACTCTTACTCTGGCCTAATAGCTAAGAACTTAGACTCGTACTCTGGCCTACTGGTTAAGGTCTTAACTCTTACTCTGGCCTAAAAGCTAAGGTCTTAGACTCATACTCTGGCCTACTGGTTAAGGTCTTAACTCTTACTCTGGCCTACTGGTTAAGGTCTTAACTCTAACTCCGGTCTAATAGCTAAGGTCTTAGACTCGTACTCTGGCCTAATGGTTAAGGTCTTAACTCTTACTCTGGCCTAATAGCTAAGGTCTTAACTCTTACTCTGGCCTAATAGCTAAGGTCTTAGACCCGTACAATGGCATACAGGTTAAGGTCTTAACTCTTACTCTGGCCTACTGGTTAAGGTCTTAACTCTTACTCTGGCCTAATAGCTAAGGTCTTAGACTCGTTCTATGGCCTACAGGTTAAGGTCTTAACACTTACTCTGGCCTAATAGCTAAGGTCTTAGACTCGTACTCTGGCCTACTGGTTAAGGTCTTAACTCTTACTCTGGCCTAATAGCTAAGGTCTTAGACTCGTAGTATGGCGTACAGGTTAAGGTCTTAACTCTTACTCTGGCCTAATAGCTAAGGTCTTAGACTCGTACTCTGGCCTACTGGTTAAGGTCTTAACTCTTACTCTGGCCTAATAGTTAAGGTCTTAGACTCTTACTATGGCCTACAGGTTGAGGTCTTAACTCTTACTCTGGCCTACTGGTTAAGGTCTTAACTCTTACTCTGGCCTACTTGTTAAGGCCTTAGACTCGTACTCTGGCCTAATGGTTAAGGTCTTAACTCTTACTCTGGCCTACTGGTTAAGGTCTTAGACTCGTACTCTGGCCTACTGGTTAAGGTCTTAACTCTTACTCTGGCCTAATAGCTAAGGTCTTAGACTCGTACTCTGGCCTAATGGTTAAGGTCTTAACTCTTACTCTGGCCTAATAGCTAAGGTCTTAACTCTTACTCTGGCCTACAGTTTGAGGTCTTAACTCTTACTCTGGCCTACTGGTTAAGGACTTAACTTTTACTCTGCCCTAATAGCTAAGGTCTTAACTCTTACTCTGACCTAATAGCTAAGGTCTTAGACTCGTACTCTGGCCTAATGGTTAAGGTCTTAACTCGTACTCTGGCCTACTGGTTAAGGTCTTAACTCTTACTCTGGCCTAAAAGCTAAGGTCTTAACTCTTACTCTGGCCTAATAGATAAGGTCTTAACTCTTACTCTGGCCTAATAGCTAAGGTCTTAGACTCTTACTCTGGCCTAATGGTTAAGGTCTTAACTCTTACTCTGGCCTAATAGCTAAGGTCTTAACTCTTACTCTGGCCTAAAAGCTAAGGTCTTAACTCTTACTCTGGCCTACTGGTTAAGGTCTTAACTCTTACTCTGGCCTAATAGCTAAGGTCTTAGACTCGTACTCTGGCCTAATGGTTAAGGTCTTAACTCTTACTCTGGCCTACTGGTTAAGGTCTTAACTCTTACTCTGGCCTAATAGCTAAGGTCTTATCTCTTACTCTTGCCTAATAGCTAAGGTCTTAGACTCGTACTATGGCCTACATGTTAAGGTCTTAACTCTTACTCTGGCCTACTGGTTAAGGTCTTAACTCTTACTCTGGCCTAATAGCTAAGGTCTTAGACTCGTACTCTGGCCTACTGGTTGAGGTCTTAACTCTTACTCTGGCCTAATAGCTAAGGTCTTAGACTCGTACTCTGGCCTAATAGCTAAGGTCTTAGACTCTTCCTCTGGCCTACTGGTTAAGGTCTTAACTCTTACTCTGGCCTATTGGTTAAGGTCTTAACTCTTACTTTGGCCTAATAGCTAAGGTCTTAGACTCATACTATGGCCAACTGGTTAAGGTCTTAACTCTTACTCTGGCCTAATAGCTAAGGTCTTAGACTCATACTCTGGCCTACTTGTTAAGGTCTTAACTCTTACTCTGGCCTACTGGTTAAGGTCTTAACTCTAACTCCGGTCTAATAGCTAAGGTCTTAGACTCGTACTCTGGCCTAATGGTTAAGGTCTTAACTCTTACTCTGGCCTAATAGCTAAGGTCTTAACTCTTACTCTGGCCTAATAGCTAAGGTCTTAGACCCGTACAATGGCCTACAGGTTAAGGTCTTAACTCTTACTCTGGCCTACTGGTTAAGGTCTTAACTCTTACTCTGGCCTAATAGCTAAGGTCTTAGACTCGTTCTATGGCCTACAGGTTAAGGTCTTAACCCTTACTCTGGCCTAATAGCTAAGGTCTTAGACTCGTACTCTGGCCTACTGGTTAAGGTCTTAACTCTTACTCTGGCCTAATAGCTAAGGTCTTAGACTCATAGTATGGCGTACAGGTTAAGGTCTTAACTCTTACTCTGGCCTAATAGCTAAGGTCTTAACTCTTACTCTGGCCTAATAGTTAAGGTCTTAGACTCTTACTATGGCCTAATAGCTAAGGTCTTAGACTCGTACTCTGGCCTAATGGTTAAGGTCTTAACTCTTACTCTGGCCTACTGGTTAAGGTCTTAACTCTTACTCTGGCCTAATAGCTAAGGTCTTATCTCTTACTCTTGCCTAATAGCTAAGGTCTTAGACTCGTACTATGGCCTACAGGTTAAGGTCTTAACTCTTACTCTGGCCTACTGGTTAAGGTCTTAACTCTTACTCTGGCCTAATAGCTAAGGTCTTAGACTCGTGCTCTGGCCTACTGGTTGAGGTCTTAACTCTTACTCTGGCCTAATAGCTAAGGTCTTAGACTCGTACTCTGGCCTAATAGCTAAGGTCTTAGACTCTTCCTCTGGCCTACTGGTTAAGGTCTTAACTCTTACTCTGGCCTATTGGTTAAGGTCTTAACTCTTACTTTGGCCTAATAGCTAAGGTCTTAGACTCATACTATGGCCAACTGGTTAAGGTCTTAACTCTTACTCTGGCCTAATAGCTAAGGTCTTAGACTTGTACTCTGGCCTACTGGTTAAGGTCTTAACTCTTACACTGGCCTACTGGTTAAGGTCTTAACTCTCACTTTGGCCTAATAGCTAGTCTTAACTCCTACTCTGGCCTAATAGCTAAGGTCTTAGACTCGTACTATGGCCTACAGGTTAAGGTCCTAACTCTTACTCTGGCCTAATAGCTAAGAACTTAGACTCGTACTCTGGCCTACTGGTTAAGGTCTTAACTCTTACTCTGGCCTAAAAGCTAAGGTCTTAGACTCATACTCTGGCCTACTGGTTAAGGTCTTAACTCTTACTCTGGCCTACTGGTTAAGGTCTTAACTCTAACTCCGGTCTAATAGCTAAGGTCTTAGACTCGTACTCTGGCCTAATGGTTAAGGTCTTAACTCTTACTCTGGCCTAATAGCTAAGGTCTTAACTCTTACTCTGGCCTAATAGCTAAGGTCTTAGACCCGTACAATGGCATACAGGTTAAGGTCTTAACTCTTACTCTGGCCTACTGGTTAAGGTCTTAACTCTTACTCTGGCCTAATAGCTAAGGTCTTAGACTCGTTCTATGGCCTACAGGTTAAGGTCTTAACACTTACTCTGGCCTAATAGCTAAGGTCTTAGACTCGTACTCTGGCCTACTGGTTAAGGTCTTAACTCTTACTCTGGCCTAATAGCTAAGGTCTTAGACTCGTAGTATGGCGTACAGGTTAAGGTCTTAACTCTTACTCTGGCCTAATAGCTAAGGTCTTAGACTCGTACTCTGGCCTACTGGTTAAGGTCTTAACTCTTACTCTGGCCTAATAGTTAAGGTCTTAGACTCTTACTATGGCCTACAGGTTGAGGTCTTAACTCTTACTCTGGCCTACTGGTTAAGGTCTTAACTCTTACTCTGGCCTACTTGTTAAGGCCTTAGACTCGTACTCTGGCCTAATGGTTAAGGTCTTAACTCTTACTCTGGCCTACTGGTTAAGGTCTTAGACTCGTACTCTGGCCTACTGGTTAAGGTCTTAACTCTTACTCTGGCCTAATAGCTAAGGTCTTAGACTCGTACTCTGGCCTAATGGTTAAGGTCTTAACTCTTACTCTGGCCTAATAGCTAAGGTCTTAACTCTTACTCTGGCCTACAGTTTGAGGTCTTAACTCTTACTCTGGCCTACTGGTTAAGGACTTAACTTTTACTCTGCCCTAATAGCTAAGGTCTTAACTCTTACTCTGACCTAATAGCTAAGGTCTTAGACTCGTACTCTGGCCTAATGGTTAAGGTCTTAACTCGTACTCTGGCCTACTGGTTAAGGTCTTAACTCTTACACTGGCCTACTGGTTAAGGTCATAACTCTCACTCTGGCCTAATAACTAGTCTTAACTCTTACTCTGGCCTAATAGCTAAGGTCTTGGACTCGTACTATGGCCTACTGGTTAAGGTCTTAACTCTTACTCTGGCCTACTGGTTAAGGTCTTAACTTTTACTCTGACCTAATAGCTAAGGTCTTAGACTCGTACTCTGGCTTAATGGTTAAGGTCTTAACTCGTACTCTGGCCTAATAGCTAAGGTCTTAACTCTTACTCTGGCCTAATAGCTAAGGTCTTAGACTCGTACTCTGGCCTACTAGTTAAGGTCTTAACTCTTACACTGGCCTACTGGTTAAGGTCTTATCTCTCACTCTGGCCTAATAGCTAAGGTCTTAACTCTTACTCTGGCCTAATAGCTAAGGTCTTAGACTCGTGCTATGGCCTACAGGTTAAGGTCTTAACTCTTACTCTGGCCTAAAAGCTAAGAACTTAGACTCGTACTCTGGCCTACTGGTTAAGGTCTTAACTCTTACTCTGGCCTAATAGCTAAGGTCTTAGACTCGTACTCTGGCCTACTGGTTAAGGTCTTAACTCTTACTCTGGCCTACTGGTTAAGGTCTTAACTCTAACTCCGGTCTAATAGCTAAGGTCTTAGACTCGTACTCTGGCCTAATGGTTAAGGTCTTAACTTGTACTCTGGCTTAATGGTTTAGGTCTTAACTCTTACTCTGGCCTAATAGCTAAGGTCTTGGACTCGTACTCTGGCCTACTGGTTAAGGTCTTAACTCTTACTCTGGCCTACTGGTTAAGGTCTTAACTCTAACTCCGGTCTAATAGCTAAGGTCTTAGACTCGTACTCTGGCCTAATGGTTAAGGTCTTAACTCATACTCTGGCTTAATGGTTAAGGTATTAACTCTTACTCTGGCCTTATAGCTAAGGTCTTAACTCTTACTCTGGCCTAATAGCTAAGGTCTTAGACTCGTACTATGTCCTACAGGTTAAGGTCTTAACTCTTACTCTGGCCTACTAGCTAAGGTCTTAGACTCGTACTCTGGTCTAATGGTTAAGGTCTTAACTCTTACTCTGGCCTAATAGCTAAGGTCTTAGACTCGTACTATGGCCTACAAGTTAAGGTCTTAACTCTTACTCTGGCCTACTGGTTAAGGTCTTAACTCTTACTCTGGCCTAATAGCTAAGGTCTTATCTCTTACTCTTGCCTAATAGCTAAGGTCTTAGACTCGTACTATGGCCTACAGGTTAAGGTCTTAACTCTTACTCTGGCCTACTGGTTAAGGTCTTAACTCTTACTCTGGCCTAAT
This sequence comes from Triturus cristatus, assembly GCF_964204655.1. NCBI lineage: Eukaryota > Metazoa > Chordata > Amphibia > Caudata > Salamandridae > Triturus > Triturus cristatus. The sequence continues at coordinate 546,019,086 of NC_140592.1, forward strand.
AGCTAAGGTCTTAGACTCGTGCTCTGGCCTACTGGTTGAGGTCTTAACTCTTACTCTGGCCTAATAGCTAAGGTCTTAGACTCGTACTCTGGCCTAATAGCTAAGGTCTTAGACTCTTCCTCTGGCCTACTGGTTAAGGTCTTAACTCTTACTCTGGCCTATTGGTTAAGGTCTTAACTCTTACTTTGGCCTAATAGCTAAGGTCTTAGACTCATACTATGGCCAACTGGTTAAGGTCTTAACTCTTACTCTGGCCTAATAGCTAAGGTCTTAGACTTGTACTCTGGCCTACTGGTTAAGGTCTTAACTCTTACACTGGCCTACTGGTTAAGGTCTTAACTCTCACTTTGGCCTAATAGCTAGTCTTAACTCCTACTCTGGCCTAATAGCTAAGGTCTTAGACTCGTACTATGGCCTACAGGTTAAGGTCCTAACTCTTACTCTGGCCTAATAGCTAAGAACTTAGACTCGTACTCTGGCCTACTGGTTAAGGTCTTAACTCTTACTCTGGCCTAAAAGCTAAGGTCTTAGACTCATACTCTGGCCTACTGGTTAAGGTCTTAACTCTTACTCTGGCCTACTGGTTAAGGTCTTAACTCTAACTCCGGTCTAATAGCTAAGGTCTTAGACTCGTACTCTGGCCTAATGGTTAAGGTCTTAACTCTTACTCTGGCCTAATAGCTAAGGTCTTAACTCTTACTCTGGCCTAATAGCTAAGGTCTTAGACCCGTACAATGGCATACAGGTTAAGGTCTTAACTCTTACTCTGGCCTACTGGTTAAGGTCTTAACTCTTACTCTGGCCTAATAGCTAAGGTCTTAGACTCGTTCTATGGCCTACAGGTTAAGGTCTTAACACTTACTCTGGCCTAATAGCTAAGGTCTTAGACTCGTACTCTGGCCTACTGGTTAAGGTCTTAACTCTTACTCTGGCCTAATAGCTAAGGTCTTAGACTCGTAGTATGGCGTACAGGTTAAGGTCTTAACTCTTACTCTGGCCTAATAGCTAAGGTCTTAGACTCGTACTCTGGCCTACTGGTTAAGGTCTTAACTCTTACTCTGGCCTAATAGTTAAGGTCTTAGACTCTTACTATGGCCTACAGGTTGAGGTCTTAACTCTTACTCTGGCCTACTGGTTAAGGTCTTAACTCTTACTCTGGCCTACTTGTTAAGGCCTTAGACTCGTACTCTGGCCTAATGGTTAAGGTCTTAACTCTTACTCTGGCCTACTGGTTAAGGTCTTAGACTCGTACTCTGGCCTACTGGTTAAGGTCTTAACTCTTACTCTGGCCTAATAGCTAAGGTCTTAGACTCGTACTCTGGCCTAATGGTTAAGGTCTTAACTCTTACTCTGGCCTAATAGCTAAGGTCTTAACTCTTACTCTGGCCTACAGTTTGAGGTCTTAACTCTTACTCTGGCCTACTGGTTAAGGACTTAACTTTTACTCTGCCCTAATAGCTAAGGTCTTAACTCTTACTCTGACCTAATAGCTAAGGTCTTAGACTCGTACTCTGGCCTAATGGTTAAGGTCTTAACTCGTACTCTGGCCTACTGGTTAAGGTCTTAACTCTTACTCTGGCCTAAAAGCTAAGGTCTTAACTCTTACTCTGGCCTAATAGATAAGGTCTTAACTCTTACTCTGGCCTAATAGCTAAGGTCTTAGACTCTTACTCTGGCCTAATGGTTAAGGTCTTAACTCTTACTCTGGCCTAATAGCTAAGGTCTTAACTCTTACTCTGGCCTAAAAGCTAAGGTCTTAACTCTTACTCTGGCCTACTGGTTAAGGTCTTAACTCTTACTCTGGCCTAATAGCTAAGGTCTTAGACTCGTACTCTGGCCTAATGGTTAAGGTCTTAACTCTTACTCTGGCCTACTGGTTAAGGTCTTAACTCTTACTCTGGCCTAATAGCTAAGGTCTTATCTCTTACTCTTGCCTAATAGCTAAGGTCTTAGACTCGTACTATGGCCTACATGTTAAGGTCTTAACTCTTACTCTGGCCTACTGGTTAAGGTCTTAACTCTTACTCTGGCCTAATAGCTAAGGTCTTAGACTCGTACTCTGGCCTACTGGTTGAGGTCTTAACTCTTACTCTGGCCTAATAGCTAAGGTCTTAGACTCGTACTCTGGCCTAATAGCTAAGTTCTTAGACTCTTCCTCTGGCCTACTGGTTAAGGTCTTAACTCTTACTCTGGCCTATTGGTTAAGGTCTTAACTCTTACTTTGGCCTAATAGCTAAGGTCTTAGACTCATACTATGGCCAACTGGTTAAGGTCTTAACTCTTACTCTGGCCTAATAGCTAAGGTCTTAGACTCATACTCTGGCCTACTTGTTAAGGTCTTAACTCTTACTCTGGCCTACTGGTTAAGGTCTTAACTCTAACTCCGGTCTAATAGCTAAGGTCTTAGACTCGTACTCTGGCCTAATGGTTAAGGTCTTAACTCTTACTCTGGCCTAATAGCTAAGGTCTTAACTCTTACTCTGGCCTAATAGCTAAGGTCTTAGACCCGTACAATGGCCTACAGGTTAAGGTCTTAACTCTTACTCTGGCCTACTGGTTAAGGTCTTAACTCTTACTCTGGCCTAATAGCTAAGGTCTTAGACTCGTTCTATGGCCTACAGGTTAAGGTCTTAACCCTTACTCTGGCCTAATAGCTAAGGTCTTAGACTCGTACTCTGACCTACTGGTTAAGGTCTTAACTCTTACTCTGGCCTAATAGCTAAGGTCTTAGACTCATAGTATGGCGTACAGGTTAAGGTCTTAACTCTTACTCTGGCCTAATAGCTAAGGTCTTAACTCTTACTCTGGCCTAATAGTTAAGGTCTTAGACTCTTACTATGGCCTAATAGCTAAGGTCTTAGACTCGTACTCTGGCCTAATGGTTAAGGTCTTAACTCTTACTCTGGCCTACTGGTTAAGGTCTTAACTCTTACTCTGGCCTAATAGCTAAGGTCTTATCTCTTACTCTTGCCTAATAGCTAAGGTCTTAGACTCGTACTATGGCCTACAGGTTAAGGTCTTAACTCTTACTCTGGCCTACTGGTTAAGGTCTTAACTCTTACTCTGGCCTAATAGCTAAGGTCTTAGACTCGTGCTCTGGCCTACTGGTTGAGGTCTTAACTCTTACTCTGGCCTAATAGCTAAGGTCTTAGACTCGTACTCTGGCCTAATAGCTAAGGTCTTAGACTCTTCCTCTGGCCTACTGGTTAAGGTCTTAACTCTTACTCTGGCCTATTGGTTAAGGTCTTAACTCTTACTTTGGCCTAATAGCTAAGGTCTTAGACTCATACTATGGCCAACTGGTTAAGGTCTTAACTCTTACTCTGGCCTAATAGCTAAGGTCTTAGACTTGTACTCTGGCCTACTGGTTAAGGTCTTAACTCTTACACTGGCCTACTGGTTAAGGTCTTAACTCTCACTTTGGCCTAATAGCTAGTCTTAACTCCTACTCTGGCCTAATAGCTAAGGTCTTAGACTCGTACTATGGCCTACAGGTTAAGGTCCTAACTCTTACTCTGGCCTAATAGCTAAGAACTTAGACTCGTACTCTGGCCTACTGGTTAAGGTCTTAACTCTTACTCTGGCCTAAAAGCTAAGGTCTTAGACTCATACTCTGGCCTACTGGTTAAGGTCTTAACTCTTACTCTGGCCTACTGGTTAAGGTCTTAACTCTAACTCCGGTCTAATAGCTAAGGTCTTAGACTCGTACTCTGGCCTAATGGTTAAGGTCTTAACTCTTACTCTGGCCTAATAGCTAAGGTCTTAACTCTTACTCTGGCCTAATAGCTAAGGTCTTAGACCCGTACAATGGCATACAGGTTAAGGTCTTAACTCTTACTCTGGCCTACTGGTTAAGGTCTTAACTCTTACTCTGGCCTAATAGCTAAGGTCTTAGACTCGTTCTATGGCCTACAGGTTAAGGTCTTAACACTTACTCTGGCCTAATAGCTAAGGTCTTAGACTCGTACTCTGGCCTACTGGTTAAGGTCTTAACTCTTACTCTGGCCTAATAGCTAAGGTCTTAGACTCGTAGTATGGCGTACAGGTTAAGGTCTTAACTCTTACTCTGGCCTAATAGCTAAGGTCTTAGACTCGTACTCTGGCCTACTGGTTAAGGTCTTAACTCTTACTCTGGCCTAATAGTTAAGGTCTTAGACTCTTACTATGGCCTACAGGTTGAGGTCTTAACTCTTACTCTGGCCTACTGGTTAAGGTCTTAACTCTTACTCTGGCCTACTTGTTAAGGCCTTAGACTCGTACTCTGGCCTAATGGTTAAGGTCTTAACTCTTACTCTGGCCTACTGGTTAAGGTCTTAGACTCGTACTCTGGCCTACTGGTTAAGGTCTTAACTCTTACTCTGGCCTAATAGCTAAGGTCTTAGACTCGTACTCTGGCCTAATGGTTAAGGTCTTAACTCTTACTCTGGCCTAATAGCTAAGGTCTTAACTCTTACTCTGGCCTACAGTTTGAGGTCTTAACTCTTACTCTGGCCTACTGGTTAAGGACTTAACTTTTACTCTGCCCTAATAGCTAAGGTCTTAACTCTTACTCTGACCTAATAGCTAAGGTCTTAGACTCGTACTCTGGCCTAATGGTTAAGGTCTTAACTCGTACTCTGGCCTACTGGTTAAGGTCTTAACTCTTACACTGGCCTACTGGTTAAGGTCATAACTCTCACTCTGGCCTAATAACTAGTCTTAACTCTTACTCTGGCCTAATAGCTAAGGTCTTGGACTCGTACTATGGCCTACTGGTTAAGGTCTTAACTCTTACTCTGGCCTACTGGTTAAGGTCTTAACTTTTACTCTGACCTAATAGCTAAGGTCTTAGACTCGTACTCTGGCTTAATGGTTAAGGTCTTAACTCGTACTCTGGCCTAATAGCTAAGGTCTTAACTCTTACTCTGGCCTAATAGCTAAGGTCTTAGACTCGTACTCTGGCCTACTAGTTAAGGTCTTAACTCTTACACTGGCCTACTGGTTAAGGTCTTATCTCTCACTCTGGCCTAATAGCTAAGGTCTTAACTCTTACTCTGGCCTAATAGCTAAGGTCTTAGACTCGTGCTATGGCCTACAGGTTAAGGTCTTAACTCTTACTCTGGCCTAAAAGCTAAGAACTTAGACTCGTACTCTGGCCTACTGGTTAAGGTCTTAACTCTTACTCTGGCCTAATAGCTAAGGTCTTAGACTCGTACTCTGGCCTACTGGTTAAGGTCTTAACTCTTACTCTGGCCTACTGGTTAAGGTCTTAACTCTAACTCCGGTCTAATAGCTAAGGTCTTAGACTCGTACTCTGGCCTAATGGTTAAGGTCTTAACTCGTACTCTGGCTTAATGGTTTAGGTCTTAACTCTTACTCTGGCCTAATAGCTAAGGTCTTGGACTCGTACTCTGGCCTACTGGTTAAGGTCTTAACTCTTACTCTGGCCTACTGGTTAAGGTCTTAACTCTAACTCCGGTCTAATAGCTAAGGTCTTAGACTCGTACTCTGGCCTAATGCTTAAGGTCTTAACTCATACTCTGGCTTAATGGTTAAGGTATTAACTCTTACTCTGGCCTTATAGCTAAGGTCTTAACTCTTACTCTGGCCTAATAGCTAAGGTCTTAGACTCGTACTATGTCCTACAGGTTAAGGTCTTAACTCTTACTCTGGCCTACTAGCTAAGGTCTTAGACTCGTACTCTGGTCTAATGGTTAAGGTCTTAACTCTTACTCTGGCCTAATAGCTAAGGTCTTAGACTCGTACTATGGCCTACAAGTTAAGGTCTTAACTCTTACTCTGGCCTACTGGTTAAGGTCTTAACTCTTACTCTGGCCTAATAGCTAAGGTCTTATCTCTTACTCTTGCCTAATAGCTAAGGTCTTAGACTCGTACTATGGCCTACAGGTTAAGGTCTTAACTCTTACTCTGGCCTACTGGTTAAGGTCTTAACTCTTACTCTGGCCTAATAGCTAAGGTCTTAGACTCGTGCTCTGGCCTACTGGTTGAGGTCTTAACTCTTACTCTGGCCTAATAGCTAAGGTCTTAGACTCGTACTCTGGCCTAATAGCTAAGGTCTTAGACTCTTCCTCTGGCCTACTGGTTAAGGTCTTAACTCTTACTCTGGCCTATTGGTTAAGGTCTTAACTCTTACTTTGGCCTAATAGCTAAGGTCTTAGACTCATACTATGGCCAACTGGTTAAGGTCTTAACTCTTACTCTGGCCTAATAGCTAAGGTCTTAGACTTGTACTCTGGCCTACTGGTTAAGGTCTTAACTCTTACACTGGCCTACTGGTTAAGGTCTTAACTCTCACTTTGGCCTAATAGCTAGTCTTAACTCCTACTCTGGCCTAATAGCTAAGGTCTTAGACTCGTACTATGGCCTACAGGTTAAGGTCCTAACTCTTACTCTGGCCTAATAGCTAAGAACTTAGACTCGTACTCTGGCCTACTGGTTAAGGTCTTAACTCTTACTCTGGCCTAAAAGCTAAGGTCTTAGACTCATACTCTGGCCTACTGGTTAAGGTCTTAACTCTAACTCCGGTCTAATAGCTAAGGTCTTAGACTTGTACTCTGGCCTAATGGTTAAGGTCTTAACTCTTACTCTGGCCTAATAGCTAAGGTCTTAACTCTTACTCTGGCCTAATAGCTAAGGTCTTAGACCCGTACAATGGCATACAGGTTAAGGTCTTAACTCTTACTCTGGCCTACTGGTTAAGGTCTTAACTCTTACTCTGGCCTAATAGCTAAGGTCTTAGACTCGTTCTATGGCCTACAGGTTAAGGTCTTAACACTTACTCTGGCCTAATAGCTAAGGTCTTAGACTCGTACTCTGGCCTACTGGTTAAGGTCTTAACTCTTACTCTGGCCTAATAGCTAAGGTCTTAGACTCGTAGTATGGCGTACAGGTTAAGGTCTTAACTCTTACTCTGGCCTAATAGCTAAGGTCTTAGACTCGTACTCTGGCCTACTGGTTAAGGTCTTAACTCTTACTCTGGCCTAATAGTTAAGGTCTTAGACTCTTACTATGGCCTACAGGTTGAGGTCTTAACTCTTACTCTGGCCTACTGGTTAAGGTCTTAACTCTTACTCTGGCCTACTTGTTAAGGCCTTAGACTCGTACTCTGGCCTAATGGTTAAGGTCTTAACTCTTACTCTGGCCTACTGGTTAAGGTCTTAGACTCGTACTCTGGCCTACTGGTTAAGGTCTTAACTCTTACTCTGGCCTAATAGCTAAGGTCTTAGACTCGTACTCTGGCCTAATGGTTAAGGTCTTAACTCTTACTCTGGCCTAATAGCTAAGGTCTTAACTCTTACTCTGGCCTACAGTTTGAGGTCTTAACTCTTACTCTGGCCTACTGGTTAAGGACTTAACTTTTACTCTGCCCTAATAGCTAAGGTCTTAACTCTTACTCTGACCTAATAGCTAAGGTCTTAGACTCGTACTCTGGCCTAATGGTTAAGGTCTTAACTCGTACTCTGGCCTACTGGTTAAGGTCTTAACTCTTACACTGGCCTACTGGTTAAGGTCATAACTCTCACTCTGGCCTAATAACTAGTCTTAACTCTTACTCTGGCCTAATAGCTAAGGTCTTGGACTCGTACTATGGCCTACTGGTTAAGGTCTTAACTCTTACTCTGGCCTACTGGTTAAGGTCTTAACTTTTACTCTGACCTAATAGCTAAGGTCTTAGACTCGTACTCTGGCTTAATGGTTAAGGTCTTAACTCGTACTCTGGCCTAATAGCTAAGGTCTTAACTCTTACTCTGGCCTAATAGCTAAGGTCTTAGACTCGTACTCTGGCCTACTAGTTAAGGTCTTAACTCTTACACTGGCCTACTGGTTAAGGTCTTATCTCTCACTCTGGCCTAATAGCTAAGGTCTTAACTCTTACTCTGGCCTAATAGCTAAGGTCTTAGACTCGTGCTATGGCCTACAGGTTAAGGTCTTAACTCTTACTCTGGCCTAAAAGCTAAGAACTTAGACTCGTACTCTGGCCTACTGGTTAAGGTCTTAACTCTTACTCTGGCCTAATAGCTAAGGTCTTAGACTCGTACTCTGGCCTACTGGTTAAGGTCTTAACTCTTACTCTGGCCTACTGGTTAAGGTCTTAACTCTAACTCCGGTCTAATAGCTAAGGTCTTAGACTCGTACTCTGGCCTAATGGTTAAGGTCTTAACTCGTACTCTGGCTTAATGGTTTAGGTCTTAACTCTTACTCTGGCCTAATAGCTAAGGTCTTGGACTCGTACTCTGGCCTACTGGTTAAGGTCTTAACTCTTACTCTGGCCTACTGGTTAAGGTCTTAACTCTAACTCCGGTCTAATAGCTAAGGTCTTAGACTCGTACCATGGCCTAATGGTTAAGGTCTTAACTCATACTCTGGCTTAATGGTTAAGGTATTAACTCTTACTCTGGCCTTATAGCTAAGGTCTTAACTCTTACTCTGGCCTAATAGCTAAGGTCTTAGACTCGTACTATGTCCTACAGGTTAAGGTCTTAACTCTTACTCTGGCCTACTAGCTAAGGTCTTAGACTCGTACTCTGGTCTAATGGTTAAGGTCTTAACTCTTACTCTGGCCTAATAGCTAAGGTCTTAGACTCGTACTATGGCCTACAAGTTAAGGTCTTAACTCTTACTCTGGCCTAATAGCTAAGGTCTTAACTCTTACTCTGGCCTAATAGCTAAGGTCTTAGACTCGTACTATGGCCTACAGGTTAAGGTCTTAACTCTTACTCTGGCCTAATAGCTAAGGTCTTAGACTCGTACTCTGGCCTACTGGTTAAGGTCTTAACTCTTACTCTGGCCTACTGGTTAAGGTCTTAACTCTAACTCCGGTCTAATAGCTAAGGTCTTAGACTCGTACTCTGGCCTAATGGTTAAGGTCTTAACTCGTACTCTGGCTTAATGGTTTAGGTCTTAACTCTTACTCTGGCCTAATAGCTAAGGTCTTGGACTCGTACTCTGGCCTACTGGTTAAGGTCTTAACTCTTACTCTTGCCTACTGGTTAAGGTCTTAACTCTAACTCCGGTCTAATAGCTAAGGTCTTAGACTCGTACTCTGGCCTAATGGTTAAGGTCTTAACTCATACTCTGGCTTAATGGTTAAGGTATTAACTCTTACTCTGGCCTTATAGCTAAGGTCTTAACTCTTACTCTGGCCTAATAGCTAAGGTCTTAGACTCGTACTATGTCCTACAGGTTAAGGTCTTAACTCTTACTCTGGCCTACTAGCTAAGGTCTTAGACTCGTACTCTGGTCTAATGGTTAAGGTCTTAACTCTTACTCTGGCCTAATAGCTAAGGTCTTAGACTCGTACTATGGCCTACAAGTTAAGGTCTTAACTCTTACTCTGGCCTAATAGCTAAGGTCTTAACTCTTACTCTGGCCTAATAGCTAAGGTCTTAGACTCGTACTATGGCCTACAGGTTAAGGTCTTAACTCTTACTCTGGCCTACTTGTTAAGGTCTTAGACTCGTACTCTGGCCTAATAGCTAAGGTCTTAGACTCGTACTCTGGTCTAATGGTTAAGGTCTTAACTCTTACTCTGGCCTAATAGCTAAGGTCTTAGACTCGTACTATGGCCTAATGGTTAAGGTCTTAACTCTTACTCTGGCCTACTGGTTAAGATCTTAACTCTTACTCTGGCCTACTGGTTAAGGTCTTAACTCTTACTCTGGCCTAATGGTTAAGGTCTTAACTCTTACTCTGGCCTACAGGTTAAGGTCTTAACTCTTACTCTTGCCTAATAGCTAAGGTCTGAGACTCGTACTATGACCTACAGTTTAAGGTCTTAACTCTTACTCTGGCCTACTGGTTAAGGTCTTAACTCTTACTCTGGCCTAATAGCTAAGGTCTTAGACTCATACTATGGCCTACAGGTTAAGGTCTTAACTCTTACTTTGGCCTACAGGTTAAGGTCTTAACTCTTACTCTGGCCTACTGGTTAAGGTCTTAACTCTTACTCTGGCCTACTGGTTAAGGTCTTAACTCTAACTCCGGTCTAATAGCTAAGGTCTTAGACTCGTACTCTGGCCTAATGGTTAAGGTCTTAACTCGTACTCTGGCTTAATGGTTTAGGTCTTAACTCTTACTCTGGCCTAATAGCTAAGGTCTTGGACTCGTACTCTGGCCTACTGGTTAAGGTCTTAACTCTTACTCTGGCCTACTGGTTAAGGTCTTAACTCTAACTCCGGTCTAATAGCTAAGGTCTTAGACTCGTACTCTGGCCTAATGGTTAAGGTCTTAACTCATACTCTGGCTTAATGGTTAAGGTATTAACTCTTACTCTGGCCTTATAGCTAAGGTCTTAACTCTTACTCTGGCCTAATAGCTAAGGTCTTAGACTCGTACTATGTCCTACAGGTTAAGGTCTTAACTCTTACTCTGGCCTACTAGCTAAGGTCTTAGACTCGTACTCTGGTCTAATGGTTAAGGTCTTAACTCTTACTCTGGCCTAATAGCTAAGGTCTTAGACTCGTACTATGGCCTACAAGTTAAGGTCTTAACTCTTACTCTGGCCTAATAGCTAAGGTCTTAACTCTTACTCTGGCCTAATAGCTAAGGTCTTAGACTCGTACTATGGCCTACAGGTTAAGGTCTTAACTCTTACTCTGGCCTACTTGTTAAGGTCTTAGACTCGTACTCTGGCCTAATAGCTAAGGTCTTAGACTCGTACTCTGGTCTAATGGTTAAGGTCTTAACTCTTACTCTGGCCTAATAGCTAAGGTCTTAGGCTCGTACTATGGCCTAATGGTTAAGGTCTTAACTCTTACTCTGGCCTACTGGTTAAGATCTTAACTCTTACTCTGGCCTACTGGTTAAGGTCTTGACTCTTACTCTGGCCTAATGGTTAAGGTCTTAACTCTTACTCTGGCCTACAGGTTAAGGTCTTAACTCTTACTCTTGCCTAATAGCTAAGGTCTGAGACTCGTACTATGACCTACAGTTTAAGGTCTTAACTCTTACTCTGGCCTACTGGTTAAGGTCTTAACTCTTACTCTGGCCTAATAGCTAAGGTCTTAGACTCATACTATGGCCTACAGGTTAACGTCTTAACTCTTACTTTGGCCTACAGGTTAAGGTCTTAACTCTTACTCTGGCCTACTGGTTAAGGTCTTAACTCTTACTCTGGCCTAATAGCTAAGGTCTTAGACTTGTACTCTGGCCTAATGGTTAAGGTCTTAACTCTTACTCTGGCCTACAGGTTAAGGTCCTAACTCTTACTCTGGCCTACTGGTTAAGGTCTTAACTCTTACTCTGGCCTACAGGTTAAGGTCTTAACTCTTACTCTGGCCTACTGGTTAAGGTCTTAACTCTTACTCTGGCCTAATAGCTAAGTTATTAGACTCGTACTATGGCCTACAGGTTAAGGTCTTAACTCTTACTCTGGCCTAATAGCTAGGGTCTTAGACTCGTACTCTGGCCTACTGGTTAAGGTCTTAGACTCGTACTCTGGCCTAATAGTTAAGGTCTTAACTCTTACTCTGGCCTACTGGTTAAGGTCTTAACTCTTACTCTGGCCTAATAGCTAAGGTCTTAACTCTTACTCTGGCCTACTGGTTAAGGTCTTAACTCTTACTCTGGCCTACTGGTTAAGGTCTTAACTCTTACTCTGGCCTAATAGCTAATGTCTTAGACACATACTATGGCCTACTGGTTAAGTTCTTAACTCATACTATGGCCTAAAGGTTAAGGTCTTAACTCTTACTCTGGCCTAATAGCTAAGGTCTTAACTCTTACTTTGGCCTAATAGCTAAGGTCTTAGACTCGTACTATGGCCTACAGGTTAAGGTCTTAACTCTTACACTGGCCTACTGGTTAAGGTCTTAACTCTCACTCTGGCCTAATAGCTAGTCTTAACTCTTACTCTGGCCTAATAGCTAAGGTCTTAGACTCGTACTATGGCCTACAGGTTAAGGTCTTAACTCTTACTCTGGCCTAATAGCTAAGAACTTAGACTCGTACTCTGGCCTACTGGTTAAGGTCTTAACTCTTACTCTGGCCTAATAGCTAAGGTCTTAGACTCGTACTCTGGCCTACTGGTTAAGGTCTTAACTCTTACTCTGGCCTACTGGTTAAGGTCTTAACGCTAACTCCGGTCTAATAGCTAAGGTCTTAGACTCGTACTCTGGCCTAATGGTTAAGGTCTTAACTCTTACTCTGGCCTAATAGCTAAGGTCTTAACTCTTACTCTGGCCTAATAGCTAAGGTCTTAGACCCGTACAATGGCCTACAGGTTAAGGTCTTAACTCTTACTCTGGCCTACTGGTTAAGGTCTTAACTCTTACTCTGGCCTAATAGCTAAGGTCTTAGACTCGTTCTATGGCCTACAGGTTAAGGTCTTAACACTTACTCTGGCCTAATAGCTAAGGTCTTAGACTCGTACTCTGGCCTACTGGTTAAGGTCTTAACTCTTACTCTGGCCTAATAGCTAAGGTCTTAGACTCGTAGTATGGCGTACAGGTTAAGGTCTTAACTCTTACTCTGGCCTAATAGCTAAGGTCTTAACTCTTACTCTGGCCTAATAGTTAAGGTCTTAGACTCTTACTATGGCCTACAGGTTGAGGTCTTAACTCTTACTCTGGCCTACTGGTTAAGGTCTTAACTCTTACTCTGGCCTACTTGTTAAGGCCTTAGACTCGCACTCTGGCCTAATGGTTAAGGTCTTAACTCTTACTCTGGCCTACTGGTTAAGGTCTTAGACTCGTACTCTGGCCTACTGGTTAAGGTCTTAACTCTTACTCTGGCCTAATAGCTAAGGTCTTAGACTCGTACTCTGGCCTAATGGTTAAGGTCTTAACTCTTACTCTGGCCTAATAGCTAAGGTCTTAACTCTTACTCTGGCCTACAGTTTGAGGTCTTAACTCTTACTCTGGCCTACTGGTTAAGGACTTAACTTTTACTCTGCCCTAATAGCTAAGGTCTTAACTCTTACTCTGACCTAATAGCTAAGGTCTTAGACTCGTACTCTGGCCTAATGGTTAAGGTCTTAACTCGTACTCTGGCCTACTGGTTAAGGTCTTAACTCTTACACTGGCCTACTGGTTAAGGTCATAACTCTCACTCTGGCCTAATAACTAGTCTTAACTCTTACTCTGGCCTAATAGCTAAGGTCTTGGACTCGTACTATGGCCTACTGGTTAAGGTCTTAACTCTTACTCTGGCCTACTGGTTAAGGTCTTAACTTTTACTCTGACCTAATAGCTAAGGTCTTAGACTCGTACTCTGGCTTAATGGTTAAGGTCTTAACTCGTACTCTGGCCTAATAGCTAAGGTCTTAACTCTTACTCTGGCCTAATAGCTAAGGTCTTAGACTCGTACTCTGGCCTACTAGTTAAGGTCTTAACTCTTACACTGGCCTACTGGTTAAGGTCTTATCTCTCACTCTGGCCTAATAGCTAAGGTCTTAACTCTTACTCTGGCCTAATAGCTAAGGTCTTAGACTCGTGCTATGGCCTACAGGTTAAGGTCTTAACTCTTACTCTGGCCTAAAAGCTAAGAACTTAGACTCGTACTCTGGCCTACTGGTTAAGGTCTTAACTCTTACTCTGGCCTAATAGCTAAGGTCTTAGACTCGTACTCTGGCCTACTGGTTAAGGTCTTAACTCTTACTCTGGCCTACTGGTTAAGGTCTTAACTCTAACTCCGGTCTAATAGCTAAGGTCTTAGACTCGTACTCTGGCCTAATGGTTAAGGTCTTAACTCGTACTCTGGCTTAATGGTTTAGGTCTTAACTCTTACTCTGGCCTAATAGCTAAGGTCTTAACTCTTACTCCGGCCTAATAGCTAAGGTCTTAACTCTTACTCTGGCCTAATAGCTAAGGTCTTGGACTCGTACTCTGGCCTACTGGTTAAGGTCTTAACTCTTACTCTGGCCTACTGGTTAAGGTCTTAACTCTAACTCCGGTCTAATAGCTAAGGTCTTAGACTCGTACTCTGGCCTAATGGTTAAGGTCTTAACTCATACTCTGGCTTAATGGTTAAGGTATTAACTCTTACTCTGGCCTTATAGCTAAGGTCTTAACTCTTACTCTGGCCTAATAGCTAAGGTCTTAGACTCGTACTATGTCCTACAGGTTAAGGTCTTAACTCTTACTCTGGCCTACTAGCTAAGGTCTTAGACTCGTACTCTGGTCTAATGGTTAAGGTCTTAACTCTTACTCTGGCCTAATAGCTAAGGTCTTAGACTCGTACTATGGCCTACAAGTTAAGGTCTTAACTCTTACTCTGGCCTAATAGCTAAGGTCTTAACTCTTACTCTGGCCTAATAGCTAAGGTCTTAGACTCGTACTATGGCCTACAGGTTAAGGTCTTAACTCTTACTCTGGCCTACTTGTTAAGGTCTTAGACTCGTACTCTGGCCTAATAGCTAAGGTCTTAGACTCGTACTCTGGTCTAATGGTTAAGGTCTTAACTCTTACTCTGGCCTAATAGCTAAGGTCTTAGACTCGTACTATGGCCTAATGGTTAAGGTCTTAACTCTTACTCTGGCCTACTGGTTAAGATCTTAACTCTTACTCTGGCCTACTGGTTAAGGTCTTAACTCTTACTCTGGCCTAATGGTTAAGGTCTTAACTCTTACTCTGGCCTACAGGTTAAGGTCTTAACTCTTACTCTTGCCCAATAGCTAAGGTCTGAGACTCGTACTATGACCTACAGTTTAAGGTCTTAACTCTTACTCTGGCCTACTGGTTAAGGTCTTAACTCTTACTCTGGCCTAATAGCTAAGGTCTTAGACTCATACTATGGCCTACAGGTTAAGGTCTTAACTCTTACTTTGGCCTACAGGTTAAGGTCTTAACTCTTACTCTGGCCTACTGGTTAAGGTCTTAACTCTTACTCTGGCCTAATAGCTAAGGTCTTAGACTTGTACTCTGGCCTAATGGTTAAGGTCTTAACTCTTACTCTGGCCTACAGGTTAAGGTCCTAACTCTTACTCTGGCCTACTGGTTAAGGTCTTAACTCTTACTCTGGCCTACAGGTTAAGGTCTTAACTCTTACTCTGGCCTACTGGTTAAGGTCTTAACTCTTACTCTGGCCTAATAGCTAAGTTCTTAGACTCGTACTATGGCCTACAGGTTAAGGTCTTAACTCTTACTCTGGCCTAATAGCTAGGGTCTTAGACTCGTACTCTGGCCTACTGGTTAAGGTCTTAGACTCGTACTCTGGCCTAATAGTTAAGGTCTTAACTCTTACTCTGGCCTACTGGTTAAGGTCTTAACTCTTACTCTGGCCTAATAGCTAAGGTCTTAACTCTTACTCTGGCCTACTGGTTAAGGTCTTAACTCTTACTCTGGCCTACTGGTTAAGGTCTTAACTCTTACTCTGGCCTAATAGCTAATGTCTTAGACACATACTATGGCCTACTGGTTAAGTTCTTAACTCATACTATGGCCTAAAGGTTAAGGTCTTAACTCTTACTCTGGCCTAATAGCTAAGGTCTTAACTCTTACTTTGGCCTACTGGTTAAGGTCTTAACTCTTACTCTGGCCTAATAGCTAAGGTCTTAACTCTTACTCTGGCCTAATAGCTAAGGTCTTAGACCCATACAATGGCCTACAGGTTAAGGTCTTAACTCTTACTCTGGCCTACTGGTTAAGGTCTTAACTCTTACTCTGGCCTAATAGCTAAGGTCTTAACTCTTACTCTGGCCTAATAGCTAAGGTCTTAGACCCATACAATGGCCTACAGGTTAAGGTCTTAACTATTACTCTGGCCTACTGGTTAAGGTCTTAACTCTTACTCTGGCCTAATAGCTAAGGTCTTAGACTCGTTCTATGGCCTACAGGTTAAGGTCTTAACCCTTACTCTGGCCTAATAGCTAAGGTCTTAGACTCATACTCTGGCCTACTGGTTCAGGTCTTAACTCTTACTCTGGCCTAATAGCTAAGGTCTTAACTCTTACTCTGGCCTAATAGCTAAGGTCTTAGACTCTTACTCTGGCCTAATGGTTAAGGTCTTAACTCTTACTCTGGCCTAATAGCTAAGGTCTTAACTCTTACTCTGGCCTAATAGTTAAGGTCTTAGACTCTTACTATGGCCTAATAGCTAAGGTCTTAGACTCGTACTCTGGCCTAATGGTTAAGGTCTTAACTCTTACTCTGGCCTACTGGTTAAGGTCTTAACTCTTACTCTGGCCTAATAGCTAAGGTCTTATCTCTTACTCTTGCCTAATAGCTAAGGTCTTAGACTCGTACTATGGCCTACAGGTTAAGGTCTTAACTCTTACTCTGGCCTACTGGTTAAGGTCTTAACTCTTACTCTGGCCTAATAGCTAAGGTCTTAGACTCGTACTCTGGCCTACTGGTTGAGGTCTTAACTCTTACTCTGGCCTAATAGCTAAGGTCTTAGACTCGTACTCTGGCCTAATAGCTAAGGTCTTAGACTCTTCCTCTGGCCTACTGGTTAAGGTCTTAACTCTTACTCTGGCCTATTGGTTAAGGTCTTAACTCTTACTTTGGCCTAATAGCTAAGGTCTTAGACTCATACTATGGCCAACTGGTTAAGGTCTTAACTCTTACTCTGGCCTAATAGCTAAGGTCTTAGACTTGTACTCTGGCCTACTGGTTAAGGTCTTAACTCTTACACTGGCCTACTGGTTAAGGTCTTAACTCTCACTTTGGCCTAATAGCTAGTCTTAACTCCTACTCTGGCCTAATAGCTAAGGTCTTAGACTCGTACTATGGCCTACAGGTTAAGGTCCTAACTCTTACTCTGGCCTAATAGCTAAGAACTTAGACTCGTACTCTGGCCTACTGGTTAAGGTCTTAACTCTTACTCTGGCCTAAAAGCTAAGGTCTTAGACTCATACTCTGGCCTACTGGTTAAGGTCTTAACTCTTACTCTGGCCTACTGGTTAAGGTCTTAACTCTAACTCCGGTCTAATAGCTAAGGTCTTAGACTCGTACTCTGGCCTAATGGTTAAGGTCTTAACTCTTACTCTGGCCTAATAGCTAAGGTCTTAACTCTTACTCTGGCCTAATAGCTAAGGTCTTAGACCCGTACAATGGCCTACAGGTTAAGGTCTTAACTCTTACTCTGGCCTAATAGCTAAGGTCTTAGACTCGTTCTATGGCCTACAGGTTAAGGTCTTAACCCTTACTCTGGCCTAATAGCTAAGGTCTTAGACTCGTACTCTGGCCTACTGGTTAAGGTCTTAACTCTTACTCTGGCCTAATAGCTAAGGTCTTAGACTCGTAGTATGGCGTACAGGTTAAGGTCTTAACTCTTACTCTGGCCTAATAGCTAAGGTCTTAACTCTTACTCTGGCCTAATAGTTAAGGTCTTAGACTCTTACTATGGCCTACAGGTTGAGGTCTTAACTCTTACTCTGGCCTACTGGTTAAGGTCTTAACTCTTACTCTGGCCTACTTGTTAAGGCCTTAGACTCGTACTCTGGCCTAATGGTTAAGGTCTTAACTCTTACTCTGGCCTACTGGTTAAGGTCTTAGACTCGTACTCTGGCCTACTGGTTAAGGTCTTAACTCTTACTCTGGCCTAATAGCTAAGGTCTTAGACTCGTACTCTGGCCTAATGGTTAAGGTCTTAACTCTTACTCTGGCCTAATAGCTAAGGTCTTAACTCTTACTCTGGCCTACAGTTTGAGGTCTTAACTCTTACTCTGGCCTACTGGTTAAGGACTTAACTTTTACTCTGCCCTAACAGCTAAGGTCTTAACTCTTACTCTGACCTAATAGCTAAGGTCTTAGACTCGTACTCTGGCCTAATGGTTAAGGTCTTAACTCGTACTCTGGCCTACTGGTTAAGGTCTTAACTCTTACACTGGCCTACTGGTTAAGGTCTTAACTCTCACTCTGGCCTAATAACTAGTCTTAACTCTTACTCTGGCCTAATAGCTAAGGTCTTGGACTCGTACTATGGCCTACTGGTTAAGGTCTTAACTCTTACTCTGGCCTACTGGTTAAGGTCTTAACTTTTACTCTGACCTAATAGCTAAGGTCTTAGACTCGTACTCTGGCTTAATGGTTAAGGTCTTAACTCGTACTCTGGCCTAATAGCTAAGGTCTTAACTCTTACTCTGGCCTAATAGCTAAGGTCTTAGACTCGTACTCTGGCCTACTAGTTAAGGTCTTAACTCTTACACTGGCCTACTGGTTAAGGTCTTATCTCTCACTCTGGCCTAATAGCTAAGGTCTTAACTCTTACTCTGGCCTAATAGCTAAGGTCTTAGACTCGTACTATGGCCTACAGGTTAAGGTCTTAACTCTTACTCTGGCCTAAAAGCTAAGAACTTAGACTCGTACTCTGGCCTACTGGTTAAGGTCTTAACTCTTACTCTGGCCTAATAGCTAAGGTCTTAGACTCGTACTCTGGCCTACTGGTTAAGGTCTTAACTCTTACTCTGGCCTACTGGTTAAGGTCTTAACTCTAACTCCGGTCTAATAGCTAAGGTCTTAGACTCGCACTCTGGCCTAATGGTTAAGGTCTGAGACTCGTACTATGACCTACAGTTTAAGGTCTTAACTCTTACTCTGGCCTACTGGTTAAGGTCTTAACTCTTACTCTGGCCTAATAGCTAAGGTCTTAGACTCATACTATGGCCTACAGGTTAAGGTCTTAACTCTTACTTTGGCCTACAGGTTAAGGTCTTAACTCTTACTCTGGCCTACTGGTTAAGGTCTTAACTCTTACTCTGGCCTAATAGCTAAGGTCTTAGACTTGTACTCTGGCCTAATGGTTAAGGTCTTAACTCTTACTCTGGCCTACAGGTTAAGGTCCTAACTCTTACTCTGGCCTACTGGTTAAGGTCTTAACTCTTACTCTGGCCTACAGGTTAAGGTCTTAACTCTTACTCTGGCCTACTGGTTAAGGTCTTAACTCTTACTCTGGCCTAATAGCTAAGTTCTTAGACTCGTACTATGGCCTACAGGTTAAGGTCTTAACTCTTACTCTGGCCTAATAGCTAGGGTCTTAGACTCGTACTCTGGCCTACTGGTTAAGGTCTTAGACTCGTACTCTGGCCTAATAGTTAAGGTCTTAACTCTTACTCTGGCCTACTGGTTAAGGTCTTAACTCTTACTCTGGCCTAATAGCTAAGGTCTTAACTCTTACTCTGGCCTACTGGTTAAGGTCTTAACTCTTACTCTGGCCTACTGGTTAAGGTCTTAACTCATACTATGGCCTAAAGGTTAAGGTCTTAACTCTTACTCTGGCCTAATAGCTAATGTCTTAGACACATACTATGGCCTACTGGTTAAGTTCTTAACTCATACTATGGCCTAAAGGTTAAGGTCTTAACTCTTACTCTGGCCTAATAGCTAAGGTCTTAACTCTTACTTTGGCCTAATAGCTAAGGTCTTAGACTCGTACTATGGCCTACAGGTTAAGGTCTTAACTCTTACTCTGGCCTACTGGTTAAGGTCTTAACTCTTACTCTGGCCTAATAGCTAAGGTCTTAACTCTTACTCTGGCCTAATAGCTAAGGTCTTAGACCCATACAATGGCCTACAGGTTAAGGTCTTAACTATTACTCTGGCCTACTGGTTAAGGTCTTAACTCTTACTCTGGCCTAATAGCTAAGGTCTTAGACTCGTTCTATGGCCTACAGGTTAAGGTCTTAACCCTTACTCTGGCCTAATAGCTAAGGTCTTAGACTCATACTCTGGCCTACTGGTTCAGGTCTTAACTCTTACTCTGGCCTAATAGCTAAGGTCTTAACTCTTACTCTGGCCTAATAGCTAAGGTCTTAGACTCTTACTCTGGCCTAATGGTTAAGGTCTTAACTCTTACTCTGGCCTAATAGCTAAGGTCTTAACTCTTACTCTGGCCTAATAGTTAAGGTCTTAGACTCTTACTATGGCCTAATAGCTAAGGTCTTAGACTCGCACTCTGGCCTAATGGTTAAGGTCTTAACTCTTACTCTGGCCTACTGGTTAAGGTCTTAACTCTTACTCTGGCCTAATAGCTAAGGTCTTATCTCTTACTCTTGCCTAATAGCTAAGGTCTTAGACTCGTACTATGGCCTACAGGTTAAGGTCTTAACTCTTACTCTGGCCTACTGGTTAAGGTCTTAACTCTTACTCTGGCCTAATAGCTAAGGTCTTAGACTCGTACTCTGGCCTACTGGTTGAGGTCTTAACTCTTACTCTGGCCTAATAGCTAAGGTCTTAGACTCGTACTCTGGCCTAATAGCTAAGGTCTTAGACTCTTCCTCTGGCCTACTGGTTAAGGTCTTAACTCTTACTCTGGCCTATTGGTTAAGGTCTTAACTCTTACTTTGGCCTAATAGCTAAGGTCTTAGACTCATACTATGGCCAACTGGTTAAGGTCTTAACTCTTACTCTGGCCTAATAGCTAAGGTCTTAGACTTGTACTCTGGCCTACTGGTTAAGGTCTTAACTCTTACACTGGCCTACTGGTTAAGGTCTTAACTCTCACTTTGGCCTAATAGCTAGTCTTAACTCCTACTCTGGCCTAATAGCTAAGGTCTTAGACTCGTACTATGGCCTACAGGTTAAGGTCCTAACTCTTACT
Source organism: Triturus cristatus (assembly GCF_964204655.1). NCBI lineage: Eukaryota > Metazoa > Chordata > Amphibia > Caudata > Salamandridae > Triturus > Triturus cristatus. The sequence goes on from NC_140592.1 coordinate 546,039,564, forward strand.
CTGGCCTAATAGCTAAGAACTTAGACTCGTACTCTGGCCTACTGGTTAAGGTCTTAACTCTTACTCTGGCCTAAAAGCTAAGGTCTTAGACTCATACTCTGGCCTACTGGTTAAGGTCTTAACTCTTACTCTGGCCTACTGGTTAAGGTCTTAACTCTAACTCCGGTCTAATAGCTAAGGTCTTAGACTCGTACTCTGGCCTAATGGTTAAGGTCTTAACTCTTACTCTGGCCTAATAGCTAAGGTCTTAACTCTTACTCTGGCCTAATAGCTAAGGTCTTAGACCCGTACAATGGCCTACAGGTTAAGGTCTTAACTCTTACTCTGGCCTACTGGTTAAGGTCTTAACTCTTACTCTGGCCTAATAGCTAAGGTCTTAGACTCGTTCTATGGCCTACAGGTTAAGGTCTTAACCCTTACTCTGGCCTAATAGCTAAGGTCTTAGACTCGTACTCTGGCCTACTGGTTAAGGTCTTAACTCTTACTCTGGCCTAATAGCTAAGGTCTTAGACTCGTAGTATGGCGTACAGGTTAAGGTCTTAACTCTTACTCTGGCCTAATAGCTAAGGTCTTAACTCTTACTCTGGCCTAATAGTTAAGGTCTTAGACTCTTACTATGGCCTACAGGTTGAGGTCTTAACTCTTACTCTGGCCTACTGGTTAAGGTCTTAACTCTTACTCTGGCCTACTTGTTAAGGCCTTAGACTCGTACTCTGGCCTAATGGTTAAGGTCTTAACTCTTACTCTGGCCTACTGGTTAAGGTCTTAGACTCGTACTCTGGCCTACTGGTTAAGGTCTTAACTCTTACTCTGGCCTAATAGCTAAGGTCTTAGACTCGTACTCTGGCCTAATGGTTAAGGTCTTAACTCTTACTCTGGCCTAATAGCTAAGGTCTTAACTCTTACTCTGGCCTACAGTTTGAGGTCTTAACTCTTACTCTGGCCTACTGGTTAAGGACTTAACTTTTACTCTGCCCTAACAGCTAAGGTCTTAACTCTTACTCTGACCTAATAGCTAAGGTCTTAGACTCGTACTCTGGCCTAATGGTTAAGGTCTTAACTCGTACTCTGGCCTACTGGTTAAGGTCTTAACTCTTACACTGGCCTACTGGTTAAGGTCTTAACTCTCACTCTGGCCTAATAACTAGTCTTAACTCTTACTCTGGCCTAATAGCTAAGGTCTTGGACTCGTACTATGGCCTACTGGTTAAGGTCTTAACTCTTACTCTGGCCTACTGGTTAAGGTCTTAACTTTTACTCTGACCTAATAGCTAAGGTCTTAGACTCGTACTCTGGCTTAATGGTTAAGGTCTTAACTCGTACTCTGGCCTAATAGCTAAGGTCTTAACTCTTACTCTGGCCTAATAGCTAAGGTCTTAGACTCGTACTCTGGCCTACTAGTTAAGGTCTTAACTCTTACACTGGCCTACTGGTTAAGGTCTTATCTCTCACTCTGGCCTAATAGCTAAGGTCTTAACTCTTACTCTGGCCTAATAGCTAAGGTCTTAGACTCGTACTATGGCCTACAGGTTAAGGTCTTAACTCTTACTCTGGCCTAAAAGCTAAGAACTTAGACTCGTACTCTGGCCTACTGGTTAAGGTCTTAACTCTTACTCTGGCCTAATAGCTAAGGTCTTAGACTCGTACTCTGGCCTACTGGTTAAGGTCTTAACTCTTACTCTGGCCTACTGGTTAAGGTCTTAACTCTAACTCCGGTCTAATAGCTAAGGTCTTAGACTCGCACTCTGGCCTAATGGTTAAGGTCTTAACTCGTACTCTGGCTTAATGGTTTAGGTCTTAACTCTTACTCTGGCCTAATAGCTAAGGTCTTAACTCTTACTCCGGCCTAATAGCTAAGGTCTTAACTCTTACTCTGGCCTAATAGCTAAGGTCTTGGACTCGTACTCTGGCCTACTGGTTAAGGTCTTAACTCTTACTCTGGCCTACTGGTTAAGGTCTTAACTCTAACTCCGGTCTAATAGCTAAGGTCTTAGACTCGTACTCTGGCCTAATGGTTAAGGTCTTAACTCGTACTCTGGCTTAATGGTTAAGGTATTAACTCTTACTCTGGCCTTATAGCTAAGGTCTTAACTCTTACTCTGGCCTAATACCTAAGGTCTTAGACTCGTACTATGTCCTACAGGTTAAGGTCTTAACTCTTACTCTGGCCTACTAGCTAAGGTCTTAGACTCGTACTCTGGTCTAATGGTTAAGGTCTTAACTCTTACTCTAGCCTAATAGCTAAGGTCTTAGACTCATACCATGGCCTACAAGTTAAGGTCTTAACTCTTACTCTGGCCTAATAGCTAAGGTCTTAACTCTTACTCTGGCCTAATAGCTAAGGTCTTAGACTCGTACTATGGCCTACAGGTTAAGGTCTTAACTCTTACTCTGGCCTACTTGTTAAGGTCTTAGACTCGTACTCTGGCCTAATAGCTAAGGTCTTAGACTCGTACTCTGGTCTAATGGTTAAGGTCTTAACTCTTACTCTGGCCTAATAGCTAAGGTCTTAGACTCGTACTATGGCCTAATGGTTAAGGTCTTAACTCTTACTCTGGCCTACTGGTTAAGATCTTAACTCTTACTCTGGCCTACTGGTTAAGGTCTTAACTCTTACTCTGGCCTAATGGTTAAGGTCTTAACTCTTACTCTGGCCTACAGGTTAAGGTCTTAACTCTTACTCTTGCCTAATAGCTAAGGTCTGAGACTCGTACTATGACCTACAGTTTAAGGTCTTAACTCTTACTCTGGCCTACTGGTTAAGGTCTTAACTCTTACTCTGGCCTAATAGCTAAGGTCTTAGACTCATACTATGGCCTACAGGTTAAGGTCTTAACTCTTACTTTGGCCTACAGGTTAAGGTCTTAACTCTTACTCTGGCCTACTGGTTAAGGTCTTAACTCTTACTCTGGCCTAATAGCTAAGGTCTTAGACTTGTACTCTGGCCTAATGGTTAAGGTCTTAACTCTTACTCTGGCCTACAGGTTAAGGTCCTAACTCTTACTCTGGCCTACTGGTTAAGGTCTTAACTCTTACTCTGGCCTACAGGTTAAGGTCTTAACTCTTACTCTGGCCTACTGGTTAAGGTCTTAACTCTTACTCTGGCCTAATAGCTAAGTTCTTAGACTCGTACTATGGCCTACAGGTTAAGGTCTTAACTCTTACTCTGGCCTAATAGCTAGGGTCTTAGACTCGTACTCTGGCCTACTGGTTAAGGTCTTAGACTCGTACTCTGGCCTAATAGTTAAGGTCTTAACTCTTACTCTGGCCTACTGGTTAAGGTCTTAACTCTTACTCTGGCCTAATAGCTAAGGTCTTAACTCTTACTCTGGCCTACTGGTTAAGGTCTTAACTCTTACTCTGGCCTACTGGTTAAGGTCTTAACTCTTACTCTGGCCTAATAGCTAATGTCTTAGACACATACTATGGCCTACTGGTTAAGTTCTTAACTCATACTATGGCCTAAAGGTTAAGGTCTTAACTCTTACTCTGGCCTAATAGCTAAGGTCTTAACTCTTACTTTGGCCTAATAGCTAAGGTCTTAGACTCGTACTATGGCCTACAGGTTAAGGTCTTAACTCTTACTCTGGCCTACTGGTTAAGGTCTTAACTCTTACTCTGGCCTAATAGCTAAGGTCTTAACTCTTACTCTGGCCTAATAGCTAAGGTCTTAGACCCATACAATGGCCTACAGGTTAAGGTCTTAACTATTACTCTGGCCTACTGGTTAAGGTCTTAACTCTTACTCTGGCCTAATAGCTAAGGTCTTAGACTCGTTCTATGGCCTACAGGTTAAGGTCTTAACCCTTACTCTGGCCTAATAGCTAAGGTCTTAGACTCATACTCTGGCCTACTGGTTCAGGTCTTAACTCTTACTCTGGCCTAATAGCTAAGGTCTTAACTCTTACTCTGGCCTAATAGCTAAGGTCTTAGACTCTTACTCTGGCCTAATGGTTAAGGTCTTAACTCTTACTCTGGCCTAATAGCTAAGGTCTTAACTCTTACTCTGGCCTAATAGCTAAGGTCTTAACTCTTACTCTGGCCTACTGGTTAAGGTCTTAACTCTTACTCTGGCCTAATAGCTAAGGTCTTAGACTCGTACTCTGGCCTAATGGTTAAGGTCTTAACTCTTACTCTGGCCTACTGGTTAAGGTCTTAACTCTTACTCTGGCCTAATAGCTAAGGTCTTATCTCTTACTCTTGCCTAATAGCTAAGGTCTTAGACTCTTACTATGGCCTACAGGTTAAGGTCTTAACTCTTACTCTGGCCTACTGGTTAAGGTCTTAACTCTTACTCTGGCCTAATAGCTAAGGTCTTAGACTCGTACTCTGGCCTACTGGTTGAGGTCTTAACTCTTACTCTGGCCTAATAGCTAAGGTCTTAGACTCGTACTCTGGCCTAATAGCTAAGGTCTTAGACTCTTCCTCTGGCCTACTGGTTAAGGTCTTAACTCTTACTCTGGCCTAATAGCTAAGGTCTTAACTCTTACTCTGGCCTAATGGTTAAGGTCTTAGCTCTTTCTCTGGCCTAATAGCTAAGGTCTTAGACTCTTACTCTGGCCTACTGGTTAAGGTCTTAACTCTTACTCTGGCCTAATAGCTAACGTCTTAACTCTTACTCTGGCCTACTGGTTAAGGTCTTATTCTTAATCTGGCCTAATAGCTAAGGTCTTAACTCTTACTCTGGGCTACTGGTTAAGGTCTTAACTCTTACTCTGGCCTAAAAGCTAAGAACTTAGACTCATACTCTGGCCTACTGGTTAAGGTCTTAACTCTTACTCTGGCATAATAGCTAAGGTCTTAGACTCGTACTCTGGCCTACTGGTTAAGGTCTTAACTCTTACTCTGGCCTACTGGTTAAGGTCTTAACTCTCACTCCGGTCTAATAGCTAAGGTCTTAGACTCGTACTCTGGCCTAATGGTTAAGGTCTTAACTCGTACTCTGGCTTAATGGTTTAGGTCTTAACTCTTACTCTGGCCTAATAGCTAAGGTCTTAACTCTTACTCTGGCCTAATAGCTAAGGTCTTAACTCTTACTCTGGCCTAATAGCTAAGGTCTTAGACTCGTACTCTGGCCTACTGGTTAAGGTCTTAACTCTTACTCTGGCCTACTGGTTAAGGTCTTAACTCTAACTCCGGTCTAATAGCTAAGGTCTTAGACTCGTACTCTGGCCTACAGTTTAAGGTCTTAACTCATACTCTGGCCTAATGGTTAAGGTCTTAACTCTTACTCTGGCCTACTGGTTAAGGTCTTAACTCTTACTCTGGCCTAATAGCTAAGGTCTTAACTCTTACTCTGGCCTAATGGTTAAGGTCTTAGCTCTTACTCTGGCCTAATAGCCAAGGTCGTAGACTCTTACTCTGGCCTACTGGTTAAGGTCTTAACTCTTACTCTGGCCTAATAGCTAACGTCTTAACTCTAACTCTGGCCTAATAGCTAAGGTCTTAACTCTTACTCTGGCCTAATGGCTAAGGTCTTAACTCTTACTCTGGCCTAACGGTTAAGGTCTTAACTCTTACTCTGGCCTTATAGCTAAGGTTTTCACTCTTACTCTGGCCTAATAGCTAAGGTCTTAGACTCGTACTATATCCTACAGGTTAAGGTCTTAACTCTTACTCTGGCCTAATAGCTAAGGTCTTAGACTCGTACTCTGGCTTACTGGTTAAGGTCTTAACTCTTACTCTGGCCAAATAGCTAAGGTCTTAACTCTTACTCTGGCCTAATGGTTAAGGTCTTAGCTCTTACTCTGGCCTAATAGCTAAGGTCTTAGACTCGTACTCTGGTCTAATGGTTAAGGTCTTAACTCTTACTCTGGCCTAATAGCTAAGGTCTTAACTCTTACTCTGGCCTAATAGCTAAGGTCTTAGACTCGTACTCTGGCCTACTGGTTAAGGTCTTAACTCTTACACTGGCCTACTGGTTAAGGTCTTAACTCTCACTTTGGCCTAATAGCTAGTCTTAACTCTTACTCTGGCCTAATGGCTAAGGTCTTAACTCTTACTCTGGCCTACTGGTTAAGGTCTTAACTCTTACTCTGGCCTAATAGCTAAGGTCTTAGACTCGTACTCTGGCCTACTGGTTAAGGTCTTAACTCTTACTCTGGCCTACTGGTTAAGGTCTTAACTCTTACTCTGGCCTAATAGCTAAGGTCTTAGACTCGTACTCTGGCCTACTGGTTAAGGTCTTAACTCTTACTCTGGCCTACTGGTTAAGGTCTTAACTCTTACTCTGGCCTAATAGCTAAGGTCTTAACTCTTACTCTGGCCTAATGGTTAAGGTCTTAGCTCTTACTCTGGCCTAATAGCTAAGGTCTTAGACTCTTACTCTGGCCTACTGGTTAAGGTCTTAACTCTTACTCTGGCCTAATAGCTAACGTCTTAACTCTTACTCTGGCCTAATAGCTAAGGTCTTAACTGTTACTCTGGCCTAATGGCTAAGGTCTTAACTCTTACTCTGGCCTACTGGTTAAGGTCTTAACTCTTACTCTGGCCTTATAGCTAAGGTCTTAACTCTTACTCTGGCCTAATAGCTAAGGTCTTAGACTCGTACTATGTCCTACAGGTTAAGGTCTTAACTCTTACTCTGGCCTACTAGCTAAGGTCTTAGACTCGTACTCTGGTCTAATGGTTAAGGTCTTAACTCTTACTCTGGCCTAATAGCTAAGGTCTTAGACTCGTACTATGGCCTACAAGTTAAGGTCTTAACTTTTACTCTGGCCTAATAGCTAAGGTCTTAACTCTTACTCTGGCCTAATAGCTAAGGTCTTAGACTCGTACTATGGCCTACAGGTTAAGGTCTTAACTCTTACTCTGGCCTACTTGTTAAGGTCTTAGACTCGTACTCTGGCCTAATAGCTAAGGTCTTAGACTCGTACTCTGGTCTAATGGTTAAGGTCTTAACTCTTACTCTGGCCTAATAGCTAAGGTCTTAGACTCGTACTATGGCCTAATGGTTAAGGTCTTAACTCTTACTCTGGCCTACTGGTTAAGATCTTAACTCTTACTCCGGCCTACTGGTTAAGGTCTTAACTCTTACTCTGGCCTAATGGTTAAGGTCTTAACTCTTACTCTGGCCTACAGGTTAAGGTCTTAACTCTTACTCTGGCCTACTGGTTAAGGTCTTAACTCTTACTCTTGCCTAATAGCTAAGGTCTGAGACTCGTACTATGACCTACAGTTTAAGGTCTTAACTCTTACTCTGGCCTACTGGTTAAGGTCTTAACTCTTACTCTGGCCTAATAGCTAAGGTCTTAGACTCATACTATGGCCTACAGGTTAAGGTCTTAACTCTTACTTTGGCCTACAGGTTAAGGTCTTAACTCTTACTCTGGCCTACTGGTTAAGGTCTTAACTCTTACTCTGGCCTAATAGCTAAGGTCTTAGACTTGTACTCTGGCCTAATGGTTAAGGTCTTAACTCTTACTCTGGCCTACAGGTTAAGGTCCTAACTCTTACTCTGGCCTACTGGTTAAGGTCTTAACTCTTACTCTGGCCTACAGGTTAAGGTCTTAACTCTTACTCTGGCCTACTGGTTAAGGTCTTAACTCTTACTCTGGCCTAATAGCTAAGTTCTTAGACTCGTACTATGGCCTACAGGTTAAGGTCTTAACTCTTACTCTGGCCTAATAGCTAGGGTCTTAGACTCGTACTCTGGCCTACTGGTTAAGGTCTTAGACTCGTACTCTGGCCTAATGGTTAAGGTCTTAACTCTTACTCTGGCCTACTGGTTAAGGTCTTAACTCTTACTCTGGCCTAATGGCTAAGGTCTTAACTCTTACTCTGGCCTACTGGTTAAGGTCTTAACTCTTACTCTGGCCTACTGGTTAAGGTCTTAACTCTTACTCTGGCCTAATAGCTAATGTCTTAAACACGTACTATGGCCTACTGGTTAAGTTCTTAACTCATACTATGGCCTAAAGGTTAAGGTCTTAACTCTTACTCTGGCCTAATAGCTAAGGTCTTAACTCTTACTTTGGCCTAATAGCTAAGGTCTTAGACTCGTACTATGGCCTACAGGTTAAGGTCTTAACTCTTACTCTGGCCTACTGGTTAAGGTCTTAACTCTTACTCTGGCCTAATAGCTAATGTCTTAACTCTTACTCTGGCCTAATAGCTAAGGTCTTAGACCCATACAATGGCCTACAGGTTAAGGTCTTAACTATTACTCTGGCCTACTGGTTAAGGTCTTAACTCTTACTCTGGCCTAATAGCTAAGGTCTTAGACTCGTTCTATGGCCTACAGGTTAAGGTCTTAACCCTTACTCTGGCCTAATAGCTAAGGTCTTAGACTCGTGCTCTGGCCTACTGGTTCAGGTCTTAACTCTTACTCTGGCCTAATAGCTAAGGTCTTAACTCTTACTCTAGCCTAATAGCTAAGGTCTTAGACTCTTACTCTGGCCTAATGGTTAAGGTCTTAACTCTTACTCTGGCCTAATAGCTAAGGTCTTAACTCTTACTCTGGCCTACTGGTTAAGGTCTTAACTCTTCCTCTGGCCTAATAGCTAAGGTCTTAGACTCGTACTCTGGCCTAATGGTTAAGGTCTTAACTCTTACTCTGGCCTACTGGTTAAGGTCTTAACTCTTACTCTGGCCTAATAGCTAAGGTCTTATCTCTTACTCTTGCCTAATAGCTAAGGTCTTAGACTCTTACTATGGCCTACAGGTTAAGGGCTTAACTCTTACTCTGGCCTACTGGTTAAGGTCTTAACTCTTACTCTGGCCTAATAGCTAAGGTTTTAGACTCGTACTCTGGCCTACTGGTTGAGGTCTTAACTCTTACTCTGGCCTAATAGCTAAGGTCTTAGACTCGTACTCTGGCCTAATAGCTAAGGTCTTAGACTCTTCCTCTGGCCTACTGGTTAAGGTCTTAACTCTTACTCTGGCCTAATAGCTAAGGTCTTAACTCTTACTCTGGCCTAATGGTTAAGGTCTTAGCTCTTTCTCTGGCCTAATAGCTAAGGTCTTAGACTCTTACTCTGGCCTACTGGTTAAGGTCTTAACTCTTACTCTGGCCTAATAGCTAACGTCTTAACTCTTACTCTGGCCTACTGGTTAAGGTCTTATTCTTAATCTGGCCTAATAGCTAAGGTCTTAACTCTTACTCTGGGCTACTGGTTAAGGTCTTAACTCTTACTCTGGCCTAATAGCTAAGGTCTTAGACTCGTACTATGGCCTACAGTTTAAGGTCTTAACTCATACTCTGGCCTAATGGTTAAGGTCTTAACTCTTACTCTGGCCTACTGGTTAAGGTCTTAACTCTTACTCTGGCCTAATAGCTAAGGTCTTAACTCTTACTCTGGCCTAATGGTTAAGGTCTTAGCTCTTACTCAGGCCTAATAGCCAAGGTCATAGACTCTTACTCTGGCCTACTGGTTAAGGTCTTAACTCTTACTCTGGCCTAATAGCCAACGTCTTAACTCTAACTCTGGCCTAATAGCTAAGGTCTTAACTCTTACTCTGGCCTAATCTCTAAGGTCTTAACTCTTACTCTGGCCTACTGGTTAAGGTCTTAACTCTTACTCTGGCCTTATAGCTAAGGTTTTAACTCTTACTCTGGCCTAATAGCTAAGGTCTTAGACTCGTACTATATCCTACAGGTTAAGGTCTTAACTCTTACTCTGGCCTAATAGCTAAGGTCTTAGACTGGTACTCTGGCTTACTGGTTAAGGTCTTAACTCTTACTCTGGCCAAATAGCTAAGGTCTTAACTCTTACTCTGGCCTAATGGTTAAGGTCTTAGCTCTTACTCTGGCCTAATAGCTAAGGTCTTAGACTCGTACTCTGGTCTAATGGTTAAGGTCTTAACTCTTACTCTGGCCTAATAGCTAAGGTCTTAACTCTTACTCTGGCCTAATAGCTAAGGTCTTAGACTCGTACTCTGGCCTACTGGTTAAGGTCTTAACTCTTACACTGGCCTACTGGTTAAGGTCTTAACTCTCACTTGGCCTAATAGCTAGTCTTAACTCTTACTCTGGCCTAATAGCTAAGGTCTTAGACTCGTACTATGGCCTACAGGTTAAGGTCTTAACTCTTACTCTGGCCTAATAGCTAAGGTCTTAGACTCATACTCTGGCCTACTGGTTAAGGTCTTAACTCTTACTCTGGTCTACTGGTTAAGGTCTTAAATCTTACTCTGGCCTACTGGTTAAGGTCTTAACTCTAACTCCGGTCTAATAGCTAAGGTCTTAGACTCGTACTCTGGCCTAATGGTTAAGGTCTTAACTCTTACTCTGGCCTAATAGCTAAGGTCTTAACTCTTACTCTGGCCTAATAGCTAAGGTCTTAGACCCGTACAATGGCCTACAGGTTAAGGTCTTAACTCTTACTCTGGCCTACTGGTTAAGGTCTTAACTCTTACTCTGGCCTAATAGCTAAGGTCTTAGACTCGTTCTATGGCCTACAGGTTAAGGTCTTAACCCTTACTCTGGCCTAATAGCTAAGGTCTTAGACTCGTACTCTGGCCTACTGGTTAAGGTCTTAACTCTTACTCTGGCCTAATAGCTAAGGTCTTAACTCTTACTCTGGCCTAATAGATAAGGTCTTAACTCTTACTCTGGCCTAATAGCTAAGGTCTTAGACTCGTACTCTGGTCTAATGGTTAAGGTCTTAACTCTTACTCTGGCCTAATAGCTAAGGTCTTAGACTCGTACTATGGCCTACAAGTTAAGGTCTTAACTCTTACTCTGGCCTAATAGCTAAGGTCTTAACTCTTACTCTGGCCTAATAGCTAAGGTCTTAGACTCGTACTATGGCCTACAGGTTAAGGTCTTAACTCTTACTCTGGCCTACTTGTTAAGGTCTTAGACTCGTACTCTGGCCTAATAGCTAAGGTCTTAGACTCGTACTCTGGTCTAATGGTTAAGGTCTTAACTCTTACTCTGGCCTAATAGCTAAGGTCTTAGACTCGTACTATGGCCTAATGGTTAAAGTCTTAACTCTTACTCTGGCCTACTGGTTAAGATCTTAACTCTTACTCTGGCCTACTGGTTAAGGTCTTAACTCTTACTCTGGCCTAATGGTTAAGGTCTTAACTCTTACTCTGGCCTACAGGTTAAGGTCTTAACTCTTACTCTGGCCTACAGGTTAAGGTCTTAACTCTTACTCTTGCCTAATAGCTAAGGTCTGAGACTCGTACTATGACCTACAGTTTAAGGTCTTAACTCTTACTCTGGCCTACTGGTTAAGGTCTTAACTCTTACTCTGGCCTAATAGCTAAGGTCTTAGACTCATACTATGGCCTACAGGTTAAGGTCTTAACTCTTACTTTGGCCTACAGGTTAAGGTCTTAACTCTTACTCTGGCCTACTGGTTAAGGTCTTAACTCTTACTCTGGCCTAATAGCTAAGGTCTTAGACTTGTACTCTGGCCTAATGGTTAAGGTCTTAACTCTTACTCTGGCCTACAGGTTAAGGTCCTAACTCTTACTCTGGCCTACTGGTTAAGGTCTTAACTCTTACTCTGGCCTACAGGTTAAGGTCTTAACTCTTACTCTGGCCTACTGGTTAAGGTCTTAACTCTTACTCTGGCCTAATAGCTAAGTTCTTAGACTCGTACTATGGCCTACAGGTTAAGGTCTTAACTCTTACTCTGGCCTAATAGCTAGGGTCTTAGACTCGTACTCTGCCCTACTGGTTAAGGTCTTAGACTCGTACTCTGGCCTAATAGTTAAGGTCTTAACTCTTACTCTGGCCTACTGGTTAAGGTCTTAACTCTTACTCTGGCCTAATAGCTAAGGTCTTAACTCTTACTCTGGCCTACTGGTTAAGGTCTTAACTCTTACTCTGGCCTACTGGTTAAGGTCTTAACTCTTACTCTGGCCTAATAGCTAATGTCTTAGACACATACTATGGCCTACTGGTTAAGTTCTTAACTCATACTATGGCCTAAAGGTTAAGGTCTTAACTCTTACTCTGGCCTAATAGCTAAGGTCTTAACTCTTACTTTGGCCTAATAGCTAAGGTCTTAGACTCGTACTATGGCCTACAGGTTAAGGTCTTAACTCTTACTCTGGCCTACTGGTTAAGGTCTTAACTCTTACTCTGGCCTAATAGCTAAGGTCTTAACTCTTACTCTGGCCTAATAGCTAAGGTCTTAGACCCATACAATGGCCTACAGGTTAAGGTCTTAACTATTACTCTGGCCTACTGGTTAAGGTCTTAACTCTTACTCTGGCCTAATAGCTAAGGTCTTAGACTCGTTCTATGGCCTACAGGTTAAGGTCTTAACCCTTACTCTGGCCTAATAGCTAAGGTCTTAGACTCATACTCTGGCCTACTGGTTCAGGTCTTAACTCTTACTCTGGCCTAATAGCTAAGGTCTTAACTCTTACTCTGGCCTAATAGCTAAGGTCTTAGACTCTTACTCTGGCCTAATGGTTAAGGTCTTAACTCTTACTCTGGCCTAATAGCTAAGGTCTTAACTCTTACTCTGGCCTAATAGCTAAGGTCTTAACTCTTACTCTGGCCTACTGGTTAAGGTCTTAACTCTTACTCTGGCCTAATAGCTAAGGTCTTAGACTCGTACTCTGGCCTAATGGTTAAGGTCTTAACTCTTACTCTGGCCTACTGGTTAAGGTCTTAATTCTTACTCTGGCCTAATAGCTAAGGTCTTATCTCTTACTCTTGCCTAATAGCTAAGGTCTTAGACTCTTACTATGGCCTACAGGTTAAGGTCTTAACTCTTACTCTGGCCTACTGGTTAAGGTCTTAACTCTTACTCTGGCCTAATAGCTAAGGTCTTAGACTCGTACTCTGGCCTACTGGTTGAGGTCTTAACTCTTACTCTGGCCTAATAGCTAAGGTCTTAGACTCGTACTCTGGCCTAATAGCTAAGGTCTTAGACTCTTCCTCTGGCCTACTGGTTAAGGTCTTAACTCTTACTCTGGCCTAATAGCTAAGGTCTTAACTCTTACTCTGGCCTAATGGTTAAGGTCTTAGCTCTTTCTCTGGCCTAATAGCTAAGGTCTTAGACTCTTACTCTGGCCTACTGGTTAAGGTCTTAACTCTTACTCTGGCCTAATAGCTAACGTCTTAACTCTTACTCTGGCCTACTGGTTAAGGTCTTATTCTTAATCTGGCCTAATAGCTAAGGTCTTAACTCTTACTCTGGGCTACTGGTTAAGGTCTTAACTCTTACTCTGGCCTAAAAGCTAAGAACTTAGACTCGTACTCTGGCCTACTGGTTAAGGTCTTAACTCTTACTCTGGCCTAATAGCTAAGGTCTTAGACTCGTACTCTGGCCTACTGGTTAAGGTCTTAACTCTTACTCTGGCCTACTGGTTAAGGTCTTAACTCTAACTCCGGTCTAATAGCTAAGGTCTTAGACTCGTACTCTGGCCTAATGGTTAAGGTCTTAACTCGTACTCTGGCTTAATGGTTTAGGTCTTAACTCTTACTCTGGCCTAATAGCTAAGGTCTTAACTCTTACTCTGGCCTAATAGCTAAGGTCTTAACTCTTACTCTGGCCTAATAGCTAAGGTCTTAGACTCGTACTCTGGCCTACTGGTTAAGGTCTTAACTCTTACTCTGGCCTACTGGTTAAGGTCTTAACTCTAACTCCGGTCTAATAGCTAAGGTCTTAGACTCGTACTCTGGCCTACAGTTTAAGGTCTTAACTCATACTCTGGCCTAATGGTTAAGGTCTTAACTCTTACTCTGGCCTACTGGTTAAGGTCTTAACTCTTACTCTGGCCTAATAGCTAAGGTCTTAACTCTTACTCTGGCCTAATGGTTAAGGTCTTAGCTCTTACTCTGGCCTAATAGCCAAGGTCGTAGACTCTTACTCTGGCCTACTGGTTAAGGTCTTAACTCTTACTCTGGCCTAATAGCTAACGTCTTAACTCTAACTCTGGCCTAATAGCTAAGGTCTTAACTCTTACTCTGGCCTAATGGCTAAGGTCTTAACTCTTACTCTGGCCTAACGGTTAAGGTCTTAACTCTTACTCTGGCCTTATAGCTAAGGTTTTCACTCTTACTCTGGCCTAATAGCTAAGGTCTTAGACTCGTACTATATCCTACAGGTTAAGGTCTTAACTCTTACTCTGGCCTAATAGCTAAGGTCTTAGACACGTACTCTGGCTTACTGGTTAAGGTCTTAACTCTTACTCTGGCCAAATAGCTAAGGTCTTAACTCTTACTCTGGCCTAATGGTTAAGGTCTTAGCTCTTACTCTGGCCTAATAGCTAAGGTCTTAGACTCGTACTCTGGTCTAATGGTTAAGGTCTTAACTCTTACTCTGGCCTAATAGCTAAGGTCTTAACTCTTACTCTGGCCTAATAGCTAAGGTCTTAGACTCGTACTCTGGCCTACTGGTTAAGGTCTTAACTCTTACACTGGCCTACTGGTTAAGGTCTTAACTCTCACTTTGGCCTAATAGCTAGTCTTAACTCTTACTCTGGCCTAATGGCTAAGGTCTTAACTCTTACTCTGGCCTACTGGTTAAGGTCTTAACTCTTACTCTGGCCTAATAGCTAAGGTCTTAGACTCGTACTCTGGCCTACTGGTTAAGGTCTTAACTCTTACTCTGGCCTACTGGTTAAGGTCTTAACTCTTACTCTGGCCTAATAGCTAAGGTCTTAGACTCGTACTCTGGCCTACTGGTTAAGGTCTTAACTCTTACTCTGGCCTACTGGTTAAGGTCTTAACTCTTACTCTGGCCTAATAGCTAAGGTCTTAACTCTTACTCTGGCCTAATGGTTAAGGTCTTAGCTCTTACTCTGGCCTAATAGCTAAGGTCTTAGACTCTTACTCTGGCCTACTGGTTAAGGTCTTAACTCTTACTCTGGCCTAATAGCTAACGTCTTAACTCTTACTCTGGCCTAATAGCTAAGGTCTTAACTGTTACTCTGGCCTAATGGCTAAGGTCTTACCTCTTACTCTGGCCTACTGGTTAAGGTCTTAACTCTTACTCTGGCCTTATAGCTAAGGTCTTAACTCTTACTCTGGCCTAATAGCTAAGGTCTTAGACTCGTACTATGTCCTACAGGTTAAGGTCTTAACTCTTACTCTGGCCTACTAGCTAAGGTCTTAGACTCGTACTCTGGTCTAATGGTTAAGGTCTTAACTCTTACTCTGGCCTAATAGCTAAGGTCTTAGACTCGTACTATGGCCTACAAGTTAAGGTCTTAACTTTTACTCTGGCCTAATAGCTAAGGTCTTAACTCTTACTCTGGCCTAATAGCTAAGGTCTTAGACTCGTACTATGGCCTACAGGTTAAGGTCTTAACTCTTACTCTGGCCTACTTGTTAAGGTCTTAGACTCGTACTCTGGCCTAATAGCTAAGGTCTTAGACTCGTACTCTGGTCTAATGGTTAAGGTCTTAACTCTTACTCTGGCCTAATAGCTAAGGTCTTAGACTCGTACTATGGCCTAATGGTTAAGGTCTTAACTCTTACTCTGGCCTACTGGTTAAGATCTTAACTCTTACTCTGGCCTACTGGTTAAGGTCTTAACTCTTACTCTGGCCTAATGGTTAAGGTCTTAACTCTTACTCTGGCCTACAGGTTAAGGTCTTAACTCTTACTCTGGCCTACTGGTTAAGGTCTTAACTCTTACTCTTGCCTAATAGCTAAGGTCTGAGACTCGTACTATGACCTACAGTTTAAGGTCTTAACTCTTACTCTGGCCTACTGGTTAAGGTCTTAACTCTTACTCTGGCCTAATAGCTAAGGTCTTAGACTCATACTATGGCCTACAGGTTAAGGTCTTAACTCTTACTTTGGCCTACAGGTTAAGGTCTTAACTCTTACTCTGGCCTACTGGTTAAGGTCTTAACTCTTACTCTGGCCTAATAGCTAAGGTCTTAGACTTGTACTCTGGCCTAATGGTTAAGGTCTTAACTCTTACTCTGGCCTACAGGTTAAGGTCCTAACTCTTACTCTGGCCTACTGGTTAAGGTCTTAACTCTTACTCTGGCCTACAGGTTAAGGTCTTAACTCTTACTCTGGCCTACTGGTTAAGGTCTTAACTCTTACTCTGGCCTAATAGCTAAGTTCTTAGACTCGTACTATGGCCTACAGGTTAAGGTCTTAACTCTTACTCTGGCCTAATAGCTAGGGTCTTAGACTCGTACTCTGGCCTACTGGTTAAGGTCTTAGACTCGTACTCTGGCCTAATGGTTAAGGTCTTAACTCTTACTCTGGCCTACTGGTTAAGGTCTTAACTCTTACTCTGGCCTAATAGCTAAGGTCTTAACTCTTACTCTGGCCTACTGGTTAAGGTCTTAACTCTTACTCTGGCCTACTGGTTAAGGTCTTAACTCTTACTCTGGCCTAATAGCTAATGTCTTAAACACGTACTATGGCCTACTGGTTAAGTTCTTAACTCATACTATGGCCTAAAGGTTAAGGTCTTAACTCTTACTCTGGCCTAATAGCTAAGGTCTTAACTCTTACTTTGGCCTAATAGCTAAGGTCTTAGACTCGTACTATGGCCTACAGGTTAAGGTCTTAACTCTTACTCTGGCCTACTGGTTAAGGTCTTAACTCTTACTCTGGCCTAATAGCTAAGGTCTTAACTCTTACTCTGGCCTAATAGCTAAGGTCTTAGACCCATACAATGGCCTACAGGTTAAGGTCTTAACTATTACTCTGGCCTACTGGTTAAGGTCTTAACTCTTACTCTGGCCTAATAGCTAAGGTCTTAGACTCGTTCTATGGCCTACAGGTTAAGGTCTTAACCCTTACTCTGGCCTAATAGCTAAGGTCTTAGACTCGTGCTCTGGCCTACTGGTTCAGGTCTTAACTCTTACTCTGGCCTAATAGCTAAGGTCTTAACTCTTACTCTAGCCTAATAGCTAAGGTCTTAGACTCTTACTCTGGCCTAATGGTTAAGGTCTTAACTCTTACTCTGGCCTAATAGCTAAAGTCTTAACTCTTACTCTGGCCTAATAGCTAAGGTCTTAGACTCGTACTCTGGCCTACAGTTTAAGGTCTTAACTCATACTCTGGCCTAATGGTTAAGGTCTTAACTCTTACTCTGGCCTACTGGTTAAGGTCTTAACTCTTACTCTGGCCTAATAGCTAAGGTCTTAACTCTTACTCTGGCCTAATGGTTAAGGTCTTAGCTCTTACTCTGGCCTAATAGCCAAGGTCGTAGACTCTTACTCTGGCCTACTGGTTAAGGTCTTAACTCTTACTCTGGCCTAATAGCTAACGTCTTAACTCTAACTCTGGCCTAATAGCTAAGGTCTTAACTCTTACTCTGGCCTAATGGCTAAGGTCTTAACTCTTACTCTGGCCTAACGGTTAAGGTCTTAACTCTTACTCTGGCCTTATAGCTAAGGTTTTCACTCTTACTCTGGCCTAATAGCTAAGGTCTTAGACTCGTACTATATCCTACAGGTTAAGGTCTTAACTCTTACTCTGGCCTAATAGCTAAGGTCTTAGACACGTACTCTGGCTTACTGGTTAAGGTCTTAACTCTTACTCTGGCCAAATAGCTAAGGTCTTAACTCTTACTCTGGCCTAATGGTTAAGGTCTTAGCTCTTACTCTGGCCTAATAGCTAAGGTCTTAGACTCGTACTCTGGTCTAATGGTTAAGGTCTTAACTCTTACTCTGGCCTAATAGCTAAGGTCTTAACTCTTACTCTGGCCTAATAGCTAAGGTCTTAGACTCGTACTCTGGCCTACTGGTTAAGGTCTTAACTCTTACACTGGCCTACTGGTTAAGGTCTTAACTCTCACTTTGGCCTAATAGCTAGTCTTAACTTTTACTCTGGCCTAATGGCTAAGGTCTTAACTCTTACTCTGGCCTACTGGTTAAGGTCTTAACTCTTACTCTGGCCTAATAGCTAAGGTCTTAGACTCGTACTCTGGCCTACTGGTTAAGGTCTTAACTCTTACTCTGGCCTACTGGTTAAGGTCTTAACTCTTACTCTGGCCTAATAGCTAAGGTCTTAGACTCGTACTCTGGCCTACTGGTTAAGGTCTTAACTCTTACTCTGGCCTACTGGTTAAGGTCTTAACTCTTACTCTGGCCTAATAGCTAAGGTCTTAACTCTTACTCTGGCCTAATGGTTAAGGTCTTAGCTCTTACTCTGGCCTAATAGCTAAGGTCTTAGACTCTTACTCTGGCCTACTGGTTAAGGTCTTAACTCTTACTCTGGCCTAATAGCTAACGTCTTAACTCTTACTCTGGCCTAATAGCTAAGGTCTTAACTGTTACTCTGGCCTAATGGCTAAGGTCTTACCTCTTACTCTGGCCTACTGGTTAAGGTCTTAACTCTTACTCTGGCCTTATAGCTAAGGTCTTAACTCTTACTCTGGCCTAATAGCTAAGGTCTTAGACTCGTACTATGTCCTACAGGTTAAGGTCTTAACTCTTACTCTGGCCTACTAGCTAAGGTCTTAGACTCGTACTCTGGTCTAATGGTTAAGGTCTTAACTCTTACTCTGGCCTAATAGCTAAGGTCTTAGACTCGTACTATGGCCTACAAGTTAAGGTCTTAACTTTTACTCTGGCCTAATAGCTAAGGTCTTAACTCTTACTCTGGCCTAATAGCTAAGGTCTTAGACTCGTACTATGGCCTACAGGTTAAGGTCTTAACTCTTACTCTGGCCTACTTGTTAAGGTCTTAGACTCGTACTCTGGCCTAATAGCTAAGGTCTTAGACTCGTACTCTGGTCTAATGGTTAAGGTCTTAACTCTTACTCTGGCCTAATAGCTAAGGTCTTAGACTCGTACTATGGCCTAATGGTTAAGGTCTTAACTCTTACTCTGGCCTACTGGTTAAGATCTTAACTCTTACTCTGGCCTACTGGTTAAGGTCTTAACTCTTACTCTGGCCTAATGGTTAAGGTCTTAACTCTTACTCTGGCCTACTGGTTAAGGTCTTAACTCTTACTCTTGCCTAATAGCTAAGGTCTGAGACTCGTACTATGACCTACAGTTTAAGGTCTTAACTCTTACTCTGGCCTACTGGTTAAGGTCTTAACTCTTACTCTGGCCTAATAGCTAAGGTCTTAGACTCATACTATGGCCTACAGGTTAAGGTCTTAACTCTTACTTTGGCCTACAGGTTAAGGTCTTAACTCTTACTCTGGCCTACTGGTTAAGGTCTTAACTCTTACTCTGGCCTAATAGCTAAGGTCTTAGACTTGTACTCTGGCCTAATGGTTAAGGTCTTAACTCTTACTCTGGCCTACAGGTTAAGGTCCTAACTCTTACTCTGGCCTACTGGTTAAGGTCTTAACTCTTACTCTGGCCTACAGGTTAAGGTCTTAACTCTTACTCTGGCCTACTGGTTAAGGTCTTAACTCTTACTCTGGCCTAATAGCTAAGTTCTTAGACTCGTACTATGGCCTACAGGTTAAGGTCTTAACTCTTACTCTGGCCTAATAGCTAGGGTCTTAGACTCGTACTCTGGCCTACTGGTTAAGGTCTTAGACTCGTACTCTGGCCTAATGGTTAAGGTCTTAACTCTTACTCTGGCCTACTGGTTAAGGTCTTAACTCTTACTCTGGCCTAATAGCTAAGGTCTTAACTCTTACTCTGGCCTACTGGTTAAGGTCTTAACTCTTACTCTGGCCTACTGGTTAAGGTCTTAACTCTTACTCTGGCCTAATAGCTAATGTCTTAAACACGTACTATGGCCTACTGGTTAAGTTCTTAACTCATACTATGGCCTAAAGGTTAAGGTCTTAACTCTTACTCTGGCCTAATAGCTAAGGTCTTAACTCTTACTTTGGCCTAATAGCTAAGGTCTTAGACTCGTACTATGACCTACAGGTTAAGGTCTTAACTCTTACTCTGGCCTACTGGTTAAGGTCTTAACTCTTACTCTGGCCTAATAGCTAAGGTCTTAACTCTTACTCTGGCCTAATAGCTAAGGTCTTAGACCCATACAATGGCCTACAGGTTAAGGTCTTAACTATTACTCTGGCCTACTGGTTAAGGTCTTAACTCTTACTCTGGCCTAATAGCTAAGGTCTTAGACTCGTTCTATGGCCTACAGGTTAAGGTCTTAACCCTTACTCTGGCCTAATAGCTAAGGTCTTAGACTCGTGCTCTGGCCTACTGGTTCAGGTCTTAACTCTTACTCTGGCCTAATAGCTAAGGTCTTAACTCTTACTCTAGCCTAATAGCTAAGGTCTTAGACTCTTACTCTGGCCTAATGGTTAAGGTCTTAACTCTTACTCTGGCCTAATAGCTAAAGTCTTAACTCTTACTCTGGCCTAATAGCTAAGGTCTTAACTCTTACTCTGGCCTACTGGTTAAGGTCTTAACTCTTACTCTGGCCTAATAGCTAAGGTCTTAGACTCGTACTCTGGCCTAATGGTTAAGGTCTTAACTCTTACTCTGGCCTACTGGTTAAGGTCTTAACTCTTACTCTGGCCTAATAGCTAAGGTCTTATCTCTTACTCTTGCCTAATAGCTAAGGTCTTAGACTCTTACTATGGCCTACAGGTTAAGGGCTTAACTCTTACTCTGGCCTACTGGTTAAGGTCTTAACTCTTACTCTGGCCTAATAGCTAAGGTTTTAGACTCGTACTCTGGCCTACTGGTTGAGGTCTTAACTCTTACTCTGGCCTAATAGCTAAGGTCTTAGACTCGTACTCTGGCCTAATAGCTAAGGTCTTAGACTCTTCCTCTGGCCTACTGGTTAAGGTCTTAACTCTTACTCTGGCCTAATAGCTAAGGTCTTAACTCTTACTCTGGCCTAATGGTTAAGGTCTTAGCTCTTTCTCTGGCCTAATAGCTAAGGTCTTAGACTCTTACTCTGGCCTACTGGTTAAGGTCTTAACTCTTACTCTGGCCTAATAGCTAACGTCTTAACTCTTACTCTGGCCTACTGGTTAAGGTCTTATTCTTAATCTGGCCTAATAGCTAAGGTCTTAACTCTTACTCTGGGCTACTGGTTAAGGTCTTAACTCTTACTCTGGCCTAATAGCTAAGGTCTTAGACTCGTACTATGGCCTACAGTTTAAGGTCTTAACTCATACTCTGGCCTAATGGTTAAGGTCTTAACTCTTACTCTGGCCTACTGGTTAAGGTCTTAACTCTTACTCTGGCCTAATAGCTAAGGTCTTAACTCTTACTCTGGCCTAATGGTTAAGGTCTTAGCTCTTACTCAGGCCTAATAGCCAAGGTCATAGACTCTTACTCTGGCCTATTGGTTAAGGTCTTAACTCTTACTCTGGCCTAATAGCCAACGTCTTAACTCTAACTCTGGCCTAATAGCTAAGGTCTTAACTCTTACTCTGGCCTAATGGCTAAGGTCTTAACTCTTACTCTGGCCTACTGGTTAAGGTCTTAACTCTTACTCTGGCCTTATAGCTAAGGTTTTAACTCTTACTCTGGCCTAATAGCTAAGGTCTTAGACTCGTACTATATCCTACAGGTTAAGGTCTTAACTCTTACTCTGGCCTAATAGCTAAGGTCTTAGACTCGTACTCTGGCTTACTGGTTAAGGTCTTAACTCTTACTCTGGCCAAATAGCTAAGGTCTTAACTCTTACTCTGGCCTAATGGTTAAGGTCTTAGCTCTTACTCTGGCCTAATAGCTAAGGTCTTAGACTCGTACTCTGGTCTAATGGTTAAGGTCTTAACTCTTACTCTGGCCTAATAGCTAAGGTCTTAACTCTTACTCTGGCCTAATAGCTAAGGTCTTAGACTCGTACTCTGGCCTACTGGTTAAGGTCTTAACTCTTACACTGGCCTACTGGTTAAGGTCTTAACTCTCACTTGGCCTAATAGCTAGTCTTAACTCTTACTCTGGCCTAATAGCTAAGGTCTTAGACTCGTACTATGGCCTACAGGTTAAGGTCTTAACTCTTACTCTGGCCTAATAGCTAAGGTCTTAGACTCATACTCTGGCCTACTGGTTAAGGTCTTAACTCTTACTCTGGTCTACTGGTTAAGGTCTTAAATCTTACTCTGGCCTACTGGTTAAGGTCTTAACTCTAACTCCGGTCTAATAGCTAAGGTCTTAGACTCGTACTCTGGCCTAATGGTTAAGGTCTTAACTCTTACTCTGGCCTAATAGCTAAGGTCTTAACTCTTACTCTGGCCTAATAGCTAAGGTCTTAGACCCGTACAATGGCCTACAGGTTAAGGTCTTAACTCTTACTCTGGCCTACTGGTTAAGGTCTTAACTCTTACTCTGGCCTAATAGCTAAGGTCTTAGACTCGTTCTATGGCCTACAGGTTAAGGTCTTAACCCTTACTCTGGCCTAATAGCTAAGGTCTTAGACTCGTACTCTGGCCTACTGGTTAAGGTCTTAACTCTTACTCTGGCCTAATAGCTAAGGTCTTAACTCTTACTCTGGCCTAATAGATAAGGTCTTAACTCTTACTCTGGCCTAATAGCTAAGGTCTTAGAATCTTACTCTGGCCTAATGGTTAAGGTCTTAACTCTTACTCTGGCCTAATAGCTAAGGTCTTAACTCTTACTCTGGCCTAAAAGCTAAGGTCTTAACTCTTACTCTGGCCTACTGGTTAAGGTCTTAACTCTTACTCTGGCCTAATAGCTAAGGTCTTAGACTCGTACTCTGGCCTAATGGTTAAGGTCTTAACTCTTACTCTGGCCTACTGGTTAAGGTCTTAACTCTTACTCTGGCCTAATAGCTAAGGTCTTATCTCTTACTCTTGCCTAATAGCTAAGGTCTTAGACTCGTACTATGGCCTACAGGTTAAGGTCTTAACTCTTCCTCTGGCCTACTGGTTAAGGTCTTAACTCTTACTCTGGCCTAATAGCTAAGGTCTTAGACTCGTACTCTGGCCTACTGGTTGAGGTCTTAACTCTTACTCTGGCCTAATAGCTAAGGTCTTAGACTCGTACTCTGGCCTAATAGCTAAGGTCTTAGACTCTTCCTCTGGCCTACTGGTTAAGGTCTTAACTCTTACTCTGGCCTATTGGTTAAGGTCTTAACTCTTACTTTGGCCTAATAGCTAAGGTCTTAGACTCATACTATGGCCAACTGGTTAAGGTCTTAACTCTTACTCTGGCCTAATAGCTAAGGTCCTAGACTTGTACTCTGGCCTACTGGTTAAGGTCTGAACTCTTACACTGGCCTACTGGTTAAGGTCTTAACTCTCACTTTGGCCTAATAGCTAGTCTTAACTCTTACTCTGGCCTAATAGCTAAGGTCTTAGACTCGTACTATGGCCTACAGGTTAAGGTCCTAACTCTTACTCTGGCCTAATAGCTAAGAACTTAGACTCGTACTCTGGCCTACTGGTTAAGGTCTTAACTCTTACTCTGGCCTAAAAGCTAAGGTCTTAGACTCATATTCTGGCCTACTGGTTAAGTTCTTAACTCTTACTCTGGCCTACTGGTTAAGGTCTTAACTCTAACTCCGGTCTAATAGCTAAGGTCTTAGACTCGTACTCTGGCCTAATGGTTAAGGTCTTAACTCTTACTCTGACCTAATAGCTAAGGTCTTAACTCTTACTCTGGCCTAATAGCTAAGGTCTTAGACCCGTACAATGGCCTACAGGTTAAGGTCTTAACTCTTACTCTGGCCTACTGGTTAAGGTCTTAACTCTTACTCTGGCCTAATAGCTAAGGTCTTAGACTCGTTCTATGGCCTACAGGTTAAGGTCTTAACCCTTACTCTGGCCTAATAGCTAAGGTCTTAGACTCGTACTCTGGCCTACTGGTTAAGGTCTTAACTCTTACTCTGGCCTAATAGCTAAGGTCTTAACTCTTACTCTGGCCTAATAGATAAGGCCTTAACTCTTACTCTGGCCTAATAGCTAAGGTCTTAGACTCTTACTCTGGCCTAATGGTTAAGGTCTTAACTCTTACTCTGGCCTAATAGCTAAGGTCTTAACTCTTACTCTGGCCTAATAGCTAAGGTCTTAACTCTTACTCTGGCCTACTGGTTAAGGTCTTAACTCTTACTCTGGCCTAATAGCTAAGGTCTTAGACTCGCACTCTGGCCAAATGGTTAAGGTCTTAACTCTTACTCTGGCCTACTGGTTAAGGTCTTAACTCTTACTCTGGCCTAATAGCTAAGGTCTTATCTCTTACTCTTGCCTAATAGCTAAGGTCTTGGACTCGTACTATGGCCTACAGGTTAAGGTCTTAACTCTTACTCTGGCCTACTGGTTAAGGTCTTAACTCTTACTCTGGCCTAATAGCTAAGGTCTTAGACTCGTACTCTGGCCTACTGGTTGAGGTCTTAACTCTTACTCTGGCCTAATAGCTAAGGTCTTAGACTCGTACTCTGGCCTAATAGCTAAGGTCTTAGACTCTTCCTCTGGCCTACTGGTTAAGGTCTTAACTCTTACTCTGGCCTAATAGCTAAGGTCTTAACTCTTACTCTGGCCTAATGGTTAAGGTCTTAGCTCTTACTCTGGCCTAATAGCTAAGGTCTTAGACTCGTACTCTGGCCTACTGGTTGAGGTCTTAACTCTTACTCTGGCCTAATGGCTAAGGTCTTAACTCTTACTCTGGCCTACTGGTTAAGGTCTTAACTCTTACTCTGGCCTTATATTTAAGGTTTTAACTCTTACTCTGGCCTAATAGCTAAGGTCTTAGACTCGTACTATATCCTACAGGTTAAGGTCTTAACTCTTACTCTGGCCTAATAGCTAAGGTCTTAGACTCGTACTCTGGCTTACTGGTTAAGGTCTTAACTCTTACTCTGAACAAATAGCTAAGGTCTTAACTCTTACTCTGGCCTAATGGTTAAGGTCTTAGCTCTTACTCTGGCCTAATAGCTAAGGTCTTAGACTCGTACTCTGGTCTAATGGTTAAGGTCTTAACTCTTACTCTGGCCTAATAGCTAAGGTCTTAACTCTTACTCTGGCCTAATAGCTAAGGTCTTAGACTCGTACTCTGGCCTACTGGTTAAGGTCTTAACTCTTACACTGGCCTACTGGTTAAGGTCTTAACTCTCACTTGGCCTAATAGCTAGTCTTAACTCTTACTCTGGCCTAATAGCTAAGTTCTTAGACTCGTACTATGGCCTACAGGTTAAGGTCTTAACTCTTACTCTGGCCTAATAGCTAAGGTCTTAGACTCATACTCTGGCCTACTGGTTAAGGTCTTAACTCTTACTCTGGCCTACTGGTTAAGGTCTTAAATCTTACTCTGGCCTAATAGCTAAGGTCTTAGACTCATACTCTGGCCTACTGGTTAAGGTCTTAACTCTTACTCTGGCCTACTGGTTAAGGTCTTAACTCTAACTCCGGTCTAATAGCTAAGGTCTTATACTCGTACTCTGGCCTAATGGTTAAGGTCTTAACTCTTACTCTGGCCTAATAGCTAAGGTCTTAACTCTTACTCTGGCCTAATAGCTAAGGTCTTAGACCCGTACAATGGCCTACAGGTTAAGGTCTTAACTCTTACTCTGGCCTACTGGTTAAGGTCTTAACTCTTACTCTGGCCTAATAGCTAAGGTCTTAGGCTCGTTCTATGGCCTACAGGTTAAGGTCTTAACCCTTACTCTGGCCTAATAGCTAAGGTCTTAGACTTGTACTCTGGCCTACTGGTTAAGGTCTTAACTCTTACTCTGGCCTAATAGCTAAGGTCTTAACTCTTACTATGGCCAAATAGATAAGGTCTTAACTCTTACTCTGGCCTAATAGCTAAGGTCTTAGACTCTTACTCTGGCCTAATGGTTAAGGTCTTAACTCTTACTCTGGCCTAATAGCTAAGGTCTTAACTCTTACTCTGGCCTAAAAGCTAAGGTCTTAACTCTTACTCTGGCCTACTGGTTAAGGTCTTAACTCTTACTCTGGCCTAATAGCTAAGGTCTTAGACTCGTACTCTGGCCTAATGGTTAAGGTCTTAACTCTTACTCTGGCCTACTGGTTAAGGTCTTAACTCTTACTCTGGCCTAATAGCTAAGGTCTTATCTCTTACTCTTGCCTAATAGCTAAGGTCTTAGACTCGTACTATGGCCTACAGGTAAAGGTCTTAACTCTTACTCTGGCCTACTGGTTAAGGTCTTAACTCTTACTCTGGCCTAATAGCTAAGGTCTTAGACTCGTACTCTGGCCTACTGGTTGAGGTCTTAACTCTTACTCTGGCCTAATAGCTAAGGTCTTAGACTCGTACTCTGGCCTAATAGCTAAGGTCTTAGACTCTTCCTCTGGCCTACTGGTTAAGGTCTTAACTCTTACTCTGGCCTATTGGTTAAGGTCTTAACTCTTACTTTGGCCTAATAGCTAAGGTCTTAGACTCATACTATGGCCAACTGGTTAAGGTCTTAACTCTTACTCTGGCCTAATAGCTAAGGTCTTAGACTTGTACTCTGGCCTACTGGTTAAGGTCTTAACTCTTACACTGGCCTACTGGTTAAGGTCTTAACTCTCACTTTGGCCTAGCTAGTCTTAACTCTTACTCTGGCCTAATAGCTAAGGTCTTAGACTCGTACTATGGCCTACAGGTTAAGGTCTTAACTCTTACTCTGGCCTAATAGCTAAGAACTTAGACTCGTACTCTGGCCTACTGGTTAAGGTCTTAACTCTTACTCTGGGCTAATAGCTAAGGTCTTAGACTCATACTCTGGCCTACTGGTTAAGGTCTTAACTCTTACACTGGCCTACTGGTTAAGGTCTTAACTCTCACTTTGGCCTAGCTAGTCTTAACTCTTACTCTGGCCTAATAGCTAAGGTCTTAGACTCGTACTATGGCCTACAGGTTAAGGTCTTAACTCTTACTCTGGCCTAATAGCTAAGAACTTAGACTCGTACTCTGGCCTACTGGTTAAGGTCTTAACTCTTACTCTGGGCTAATAGCTAAGGTCTTAGACTCATACTCTGGCCTACTGGTTAAGGTCTTAACTGTTACTCTGGCCTACTGGTTAAGGTCTTAACTCTAACTCCGGTCTAATAGCTAAGGTCTTAGACTCGTACTCTGGCCTAATGGTTAAGGTCTTAACTCTTACTCTGGCCTAATAGCTAAGGTCTTAACTCTTACTCTGGCCTAATAGCTAAGGTCTTAGACCCGTACAATGGCCTACAGGTTAAGGTCTTAACTCTTACTCTGGCCTACTGGTTAAGGTCTTAACTCTTACTCTGGCCTAATAGCTAAGGTCTTAGACTCGTTCTATGGCCTACAGGTTAAGGTCTTAACCCTTACTCTGGCCTAATAGCTAAGGTCTTAGACTCGTACTCTGGCCTACTGGTTAAGGTCTTAACTCTTACTCTGGCCTAATAGCTAAGGTCTTAACTCTTACTCTGGCCTAATAGATAAGGCCTTAACTCTTACTCTGGCCTAATAGCTAAGGTCTTAGACTCTTACTCTGGCCTAATGGTTAAGGTCTTAACTCTTACTCTGGCCTAATAGCTAAGGTCTTAACTCTTACTCTGGCCTAATAGCTAAGGTCTTAACTCTTACTCTGGCCTACTGGTTAAGGTCTTAACTCTTACTCTGGCCTAATAGCTAAGGTCTTAGACTCGTACTCTGGCCTAATGGTTAAGGTCTTAACTCTTACTCTGGCCTACTTTTTAAGGTCTTAACTCTTACTCTGGCCTAATAGCTAAGGTCTTATCTCTTACTCTTGCCTAATAGCTAAGGTCTTAGACTCGTACTATGGCCTACAGGTTAAGGTCTTAACTCTTACTCTGGCCTACTGGTTAAGGTCTTAACTCTTACTCTGGCCTACTAGCTAAGGTCTTAGACTCATACTCTGGCCTACTGGTTGAGGTCTTAACTCTTACTCTGGCCTAATAGCTAAGGTCTTAACTCTTACTCTGGCCTAATGGTTAAGGTCTTAGCTCTTACTCTGGCCTAATAGCTAAGGTCTTAGACTCTTACTCTGGCCTACTGGTTAAGGTCTTAACTCTTACTCTGGCCTAATAGCTAAGGTCTTAACTCTTACTCTGGCCTAATGGCTAAGGTCTTAACTCTTACTCTGGCCTACTGGTTAAGGTCTTAACTCTTACTCTGGCCTAATAGCTAAGGTCTTAGACTCGTACTCTGGCCTACTGGTTAAGGTCTTAACTCTTACTCTGGCCTACTGGTTAAGGTCTTAACTCTTACTCTGGCCTAATAGCTAAGGTCTTAGACTCGTACTCTGGCCTACTGGTTAAGGTCTTAACTCTTACTTTGGCCTACTGGTTAAGGTCTTAACTCTTAGTCTGACCTAATAGCTAAGGTCTTAACTCTTACTCTGGCCTAATGGTTAAGGTCTTAGCTCTTACTCTGGCCTAATAGCTAAGGTCTTAGACTCTTACTCTGGGCTACTGGTTAAGGTCTTAACTCTTACTCTGGCCTAATAGCTAACGTCTTAACTCTTACTCTGGCCTAATAGCTAAGGTCTTAGACTCGTACTCTGGCCTAATGGTTAAGGTCTTAACTCTTACTCTGGCCTAATAGCTAAGGTCTTAGACTCGTACTCTGGCCTACTGGTTAAGGTCTTAACTCTTACACTGGCCTACTGGTTAAGGTCTTAACTCTTACTCTGGCCTATCAGCTAAGGTCTTAACTCTTACTCTGGCCTAATAGCTAAGGTCTTAGACTTGTACTATGGCCTACAAGTTAAGGTCTTAACTCTTACTCAGGCCTAATAGCTAAGGTCTTAGACGTGTACTATGGCCTACAGGTTAAGGGCTTAACTCTTACTCTGGCCTACTGGTTAAGGTCTTAGACTCGTACTCTGGCCTAATAGCTAAGGTCTTAGACTCGTACTCTCGCCTACTGGTTAAGGTCTTAACTCCTACTTCGGCCTACTGGTTAAGGTCTTAACTCTTACTCTGGCCTACTAGCTAAGGTCTTAGACTTGTACTCTGGTCTAATGGTTAAGGTCTTAACTCTTACTCTGGCCTAATAGCTAAGGTCTTAGACTCGTACTATGGCCTACAAGTTAAGGTCTTAACTCTTACTCTGGCCTAATAGCTAAGGTCTTAACTCTTACTCTGGCCTAATAGCTAAGGTCTTAGACTCGTACTATGGCCTACAGGTTAAGGTCTTAACTCTTACTCTGGCCTACTGGTTAAGGTCTTAGACTCGTACTCTGGCCTATTAGCTAAGGTCTTAGACTCGTACTCTGGTCTAATGGTTAAGGTCTTAACTCTTACTCTGGCCTAATAGCTAAGGTCTTAGACTCGTACTATGGCCTAATGGTTAAGGTCTTAACTCTTACTCTGGCCTACTGGTTAAGATCTTAACTCTTACTCTGGCCTACTGGTTAAGGTCTTAACTCTTACTCTGGCCTAATAGCTAAGGTCTTAGACTCGTACTCTGGCCTACTGGTTAAGGTCTTAACTCTTACTCTGGCCTACTGGTTAAGGTCTTATTCTTAATCTGGCCTAATAGTTAAGGTCTTAACTCTTACTCTGGGCTACTGGTTAAGGTCTTAACTCTTACTCTGGCCTAATAGCTAAGGTCTTAGACTCGTACTATGGCCTACAGTTTAAGGTCTTAACTCATACTCTGGCCTAATGGTTAAGGTCTTAACTCTTACTCTGGCCAACTGGTTAAGGTCTTAACTCTTACTCTGGCCTAATAGCTAAGGTCTTAACTCTTACTCTGGCCTAATGGTTAAGGTCTTAGCTCTTACTCTGGCCTAATAGCCAAGGTCGTAGACTCTTACTCTGGCCTACTGGTTAAGGTCTTAACTCTTACTCTGGCCTACTGGTTAAGGTCTTAACTCTTACTCTGGCCTTATAGCTAAGGTTTTAACTCTTACTCTGGCCTAATAGCTAAGGTCTTAGACTCGTACTATGTCCTACAGGTTAAGTTCTTAACTCTTACTCTGGCCTAATAGCTAAGGTCTTAGACTCGTACTCTGGCTTACTGGTTAAGGTCTTAACTCTTACTCTGGCCAAATAGCTAAGGTCTTAACTCTTACTCTGGCCTAATAGCTAAGGTCTTAACTCTTACTCTGGCCTACT
Source organism: Triturus cristatus (assembly GCF_964204655.1). Taxonomy (NCBI): domain Eukaryota; kingdom Metazoa; phylum Chordata; class Amphibia; order Caudata; family Salamandridae; genus Triturus; species Triturus cristatus. The sequence goes on from NC_140592.1 coordinate 546,069,350, forward strand.
GGTTAAGGTCTTAACTCTTAATCTGGCCTACTGGTTAAGGTCTTAACTCTTACTCTGGCCTACTAGTTAAGGTCTTAACTCTTACTCTGGCCTACTGGTTAAGGTCTTAACTCTTACTCTGGCCTAATAGCTAAGGTCTTAACTCTTACTCTGGCCTAATGGTTAAGGTCTTAGCTCTTACTCTGGCCTAATAGCCAAGGTCGTAGACTCTTACTCTGGCCTACTGGTTAAGGTCTTAACTCTTACTCTGGCCTAATAGCTAACGTCTTAACTCTAACTCTGGCCTAATGGCTAAGGTCTTAACTCTCACTCTGGCCTAATGGCTAAGGTCTTAACTCTTACTCTGGCCTACTGGTTAAGGTCTTAACTCTTACTCTTGCCTTATAGCTAAGGTTTTAACTCTTACTCTGGCCTAATAGCTAAGGTCTTAGACTCGTACTATGTCCTACAGGTTAAGGTCTTAACTCTTACTCTGGCCTAATAGCTAAGGTCTTAGACTCGTACTCTGGCTTACTGGTTAAGGTCTTAACTCTTACTCTGGCCAAATAGCTAAGGTCTTAACTCTTACTCTGGCCTAATAGCTAAGGTCTTAACTCTTACTCTGTCCTACTGGTTAAGGTCTTAACTCTTACTCTGGCCTACTGGTTAAGGTCTTAACTCTTACTCTGGCCTACTAGTTAAGGTCTTAACTCTTACTCTGGCATACTGGTTAAGGTCTTAACTCTTACTCTGGCCTAATAGCTAAGTTCTTAGACTCGTACTATGGCCTACAGGTTAAGGTCTTAACTCTTACTCTGGCCTAATAGCTAGGGTCTTAGACTCGTACTCTGGCCTACTGGTTAAGGTCTTAGACTCGTACTCTGGCCTAATGGTTAAGGTCTTAACTCTTACTCTGGCCTACTGGCTAAGGTCTTAACTCTTACTCTGGCCTAATAGCTAAGGTCTTAACTCTTACTCTGGCCTAATAGCTAAGGTCTTAGACTCGTACTCTGGCCTACTAGTTAAGGTCTTAACTCTTACACTGGCCTACTGGTTAAGGTCTTAACTCTCACTCTGGCCTAATAGCTAAGGTCTTAACTCTTACTCTGGCCTAATAGCTAAGGTCTTAGACTCGTACTATGGCCTACAGGTTAAGGTCTTAACTCTTACTCTGGCCTAATAGCTAAGAACTTAGACTCGTACTGTGGCCTACTGGTTAAGGTCTTAACTCTTACTCTGGCTTAATAGCTAAGGTCTTAGACTCGTACTCTGGCCTACTGGTTAAGGTCTTAACTCTTACTCTGGCCTACTGGTTAAGGTCTTAACTCTAACTCCGGTCTAATAGCTAAGGTCTTAGACTCGTACTCTGGCCTAATGGTTAAGGTCTTAACTCGTACTCTGGCTTAATGGTTAAGGTCTTAACTCTTACTCTGGCCTAATAGCTAAGGTCTTAACTCTTACTCTGGCCTAATAGCTAAGGTCTTAACTCTTACTCTGGCCTAATAGCTAAGGTCTTAGACTCGTACTCTGGCCTACTGGTTAAGGTCTTAACTCTTACTCTGGCCTACTGGTTAAGGTCTTAACTCTAACTCCGGTCTAATAGCTAAGGTCTTAGACTCGTACTCTGGCCTAATGGTTAAGGTCTTAACTCGTACTCTGGCTTAATGGTTAAGGTCTTAACTCTTACTCTGGCCTAATAGCTAAGATCTTAACTCTTACTCTGGCCGAATAGCTAAAGTCTTAGACTGGTACTCTGGCCTACTGGTTAAAGTCTTAACTCTTACTCTGGCCTCCTGGTTAAGGTCTTAACTCTTACTCTGGCCTAATAGCTAAGGTCTTAACTCTTACTCTGGCCTAATAGCTAAGGTCTTAACTCTTACTCTGGCCTACTGGTTAAGGTCTTAACTCTTACTCTGGCCTAATAGCTAAGGTCTTAGACTCGTACTCTGGCCTACTGTTTAAGGTCTTAACTCTTTCTCTGGCCTAATAGCTAAGGTCTTAACTCTTACTCTGGCCTAATAGCTAATGTCTTAGACACGTACTATGGCCTACTGGTTAAGTTCTTAACTCATACTATGGCCTAAAGGTTAAGGTCTTAACTCTCACTCTGGCCTAATAGCTAAGGTCTTAACTCTTACTTTGGCCTAATAGCTAAGGTCTTAGACTCGTACTATGGCCTACAGGTTAAGGTCTTAACTCTTACTCTGGCCTACTGGTTAAGGTCTTAACTCTTACTCTGGCCTAATAGCTAAGGTCTTAGACCCATACAATGGCCTACAGGTTAAGGTCTTAACTATTACTCTGGCCTACTGGTTAAGGTCTTAACTCTTACTCTGGCCTAATAGCTAAGGTCTTAGACTCGTACTCTGGCCTACAGGTTAAGGTCTTAACCCTTACTCTGGCCTAATAGCTAAGGTCTTAGCCTCGTACTCTGGCCTACTGGTTCAGGTCTTAACTCTTACTCTGGCCTAATAGCTAAGGTCTTAACTCTTACTCTGGCCTAATAGCTAAGGTCTTAGACTCTTACTCTGGCCTAATTGTTAAGGTCTTAACTCTTACTCTGGCCTAATAGCTAAGGTCTTAACTTCTACTCTGGCCTAATAGCTAAGGTCTTAACTCTTACTCTGGCCTACTGGTTAAGGTCTTAACTCTTACTCTGGCCTAATAGCTAAGGTCTTAGACTCGTACTCTGGCCTAATGGTTAAGGTCTTCACTCTTACTCTGGCCTACTGGTTAAGGTCTTAACTCTTACTCTGGCCTAATAGCTAAGGTCTTATCTCTTACTCTTGCCTAATAGCTAAGGTCTTAGACGCTTACTATGGCCTACAGGTTAAGGTCTTAACTCTTACTCTGGCCTACTGGTTAAGGTCTTAACTCTTACTCTGGCCTAATAGCTAAGGTCTTAGACTCGTACTCTGGCCTACAGGTTAAGGTCTTAACTCTTACTCTGGCCTAATAGCTAAGAACTTAGACTCGTACTGTGGCCTACTGGTTAAGGTCTTAACTCTTACTCTGGCTTAATAGCTAAGGTCTTAGACTCGTACTCTGGCCTACTGGTTAAGGTCTTAACTCTTACTCTGGCCTACTGGTTAAGGTCTTAACTCTAACTCCGGTCTAATAGCTAAGGTCTTAGACTCGTACTCTGGCCTAATGGTTAAGGTCTTAACTCGTACTCTGGCTTAATGGTTAAGGTCTTAACTCTTACTCTGGCCTAATAGATAAGGTCTTAACTCTTACTCTGGCCTAATAGCTAAGGTCTTAACTCTTACTCTGGCCTAATAGCTAAGGTCTTAGACTCGTACTCTGGCCTACTGGTTAAGGTCTTAACTCTTACTCTGGCCTACTGGTTAAGGTCTTAACTCTAACTCCGGTCTAATAGCTAAGGTCTTAGACTCGTACTCTGGCCTAATGGTTAAGGTCTTAACTCGTACTCTGGCTTAATGGTTAAGGTCTTAACTCTTACTCTGGCCTAATAGCTAAGATCTTAACTCTTACTCTGGCCTAATAGCTAAAGTCTTAGACTGGTACTCTGGCCTACTGGTTAAAGTCTTAACTCTTACTCTGGCCTCCTGGTTAAGGTCTTAACTCTTACTCTGGCCTAATAGCTAAGGTCTTAACTCTTACTCTGGCCTAATAGCTAAGGTCTTAACTCTTACTCTGGCCTACTGGTTAAGGTCTTAACTCTTACTCTGGCCTAATAGCTAAGGTCTTAGACTCGTACTCTGGCCTACTGTTTAAGGTCTTAACTCTTTCTCTGGCCTAATAGCTAAGGTCTTAACTCTTACTCTGGCCTAATAGCTAATGTCTTAGACACGTACTATGGCCTACTGGTTAAGTTCTTAACTCATACTATGGCCTAAAGGTTAAGGTCTTAACTCTCACTCTGGCCTAATAGCTAAGGTCTTAACTCTTACTTTGGCCTAATAGCTAAGGTCTTAGACTCGTACTATGGCCTACAGGTTAAGGTCTTAACTCTTACTCTGGCCTACTGGTTAAGGTCTTAACTCTTACTCTGGCCTAATAGCTAAGGTCTTAGACCCATACAATGGCCTACAGGTTAAGGTCTTAACTATTACTCTGGCCTACTGGTTAAGGTCTTAACTCTTACTCTGGCCTAATAGCTAAGGTCTTAGACTCGTACTCTGGCCTACAGGTTAAGGTCTTAACCCTTACTCTGGCCTAATAGCTAAGGTCTTAGCCTCGTACTCTGGCCTACTGGTTCAGGTCTTAACTCTTACTCTGGCCTAATAGCTAAGGTCTTAACTCTTACTCTGGCCTAATAGCTAAGGTCTTAGACTCTTACTCTGGCCTAATTGTTAAGGTCTTAACTCTTACTCTGGCCTAATAGCTAAGGTCTTAACTTCTACTCTGGCATAATAGCTAAGGTCTTAACTCTTACTCTGGCCTACTGGTTAAGGTCTTAACTCTTACTCTGGCCTAATAGCTAAGGTCTTAGACTCGTACTCTGGCCTAATGGTTAAGGTCTTCACTCTTACTCTGGCCTACTGGTTAAGGTCTTAACTCTTACTCTGGCCTAATAGCTAAGGTCTTATCTCTTACTCTTGCCTAATAGCTAAGGTCTTAGACGCTTACTATGGCCTACAGGTTAAGGTCTTAACTCTTACTCTGGCCTACTGGTTAAGGTCTTAACTCTTACTCTGGCCTAATAGCTAAGGTCTTAGACTCGTACTCTGGCCTACTGGTTGAGGTCTTAACTCTTACTCTGGCCTAATAGCTAAGGTCTTAGACTCGTACTCTGGCCTAATAGCTAAGGTCTTAGACTCTTCCTCTGGCCTACTGGTTAAGGTCTTAACTCTTACTCTGGCCTAATAGCTAAGGTCTTAACTCTTACTCTGGCCTAATGGTTAAGGTCTTAGCTCTTTCTCTGGCCTAATAGCTAAGGTCTTTGACTCTTACTCTGGCCTACTGGTTAAGGTCTTAACTCTTACTCTGGCCTAATAGCTAACGTCTTAACTCTTACTCTGGCCTACTGGTTAAGGTCTTATTCTTAATCTGGCCTAATAGCTAAGGTCTTAACTCTTACTCTGGGCTACTGGTTAAGGTCTTAACTCTTACTCTGGCCTAATAGCTAAGGTCTTAGACTCGTACTATGGCCTACAGTTTAAGGTCTTAACTCATACTCTGGCCTAATGGTTAAGGTCTTAACTCTTACTCTGGCCTACTGGTTAAGGTCTTAAAACTTACTCTGGCCTAATACCTAAGGTCTTAACTCTTACTCTGGCCTAATGGTTAAGGTCTTAGCTCTTACTCTGGCCTAATAGCCAAGGTCGTAGACTCTTACTCTGGCCTACTGGTTAAGGTCTTAACTCTTACTCTGGCCTAATAGCTAACGTCTTAACTCTAACTCTGGCCTAATAGCTAAGGTCTTAACTCTTACTCTGGCCTAATGGCTAAGGTCTTAACTCTTACTCTGGCCTACTGGTTAAGGTCTTAACTCTTACTCTAGCCTTATAGCTAAGGTTTTAACTCTTAGTCTGGCCTAATAGCTAAGGTCTTAGACTCGTACTATGTCCTACAGGTTAAGGTTTTAACTCTTACTCTGGCCTAATAGCTAAGGTCTTAGACTCGTACTCTGGCTTACTGGTTAAGGTCTTAACTCTTACTCTGGCCAAATAGCTAAGGTCTTAACTCTTACTCTGGCCTAATAGCTAAGGTCTTAACTCTTACTCTGGCCTAATAGCTAAGGTCTTAACTCTTACTCTGGCCTACTGGTTAAGGTCTTAACTCTTACTCTGGCCTACTGGTTAAGGTCTTAACTCTTACTCTGGCCTACTAGTTAAGGTCTTAACTCTTACTCTGGCCTACTGGTTAAGGTCTTAACTCTTACTCTGGCCTAATAGCTAAGTTCTTAGACTCGTACTATGGCCTACAGGTTAAGGTCTTAACTCTTACTCTGGCCTAATAGCTAGGGTCTTAGACTCGTACTCTGGCCTACTGGTTAAGGTCTTAGACTCGTACTCTGGCCTAATGGTTAAGGTCTTAACTCTTACTCTGGCCTACTGGTTAAGGTCTTAACTCTTACTCTAGCCTAATAGCTAAGGTCTTAACTCTTACTCTGGCCTAATAGCTAAGGTCTTAGACTCGTACTCTGGCCTACTAGTTAAGGTCTTAACTCTTACACTGGCCTACTGGTTAAGGTCCTAACTCTCACTCTGGCCTAATAGCTAAGGTCTTAACTCTTACTCTGACCTAATAGCTAAGGTCTTAGACTCGTACTATGGCCTACAGGTTAAGTTCTTAACTCTTACTCTGGCCTAATAGCTAAGAACTTAGACTCGTACTCTGGCCTACTGGTTAAGGTCTTAACTCTTACTCTGGCCTAATAGCTAAGGTCTTAGACTCGTACTCTGGCCTACTGGTTAAGGTCTTAACTCTTACTCTGGCCTACTGGTTAAGGTCTTAACTCTAACTCCGGTCTAATAGCTAAGGTCTTAGACTCGTACTCTGGCCTAATGGTTAAGGTCTTAACTCGTACTCTGGCTTAATGGTTAAGGTCTTAACTCTTACTCTGGCCTAATAGCTAAGGTCTTAACTCTTACTCTGGCCTAATAGCTAAGGTCGTAACTCTTACTCTGGCCTAATAGCTAAGGTCTTAGACTCGTACTCTGGCCTACTGGTTAAGGTCTTAACTCTTACTCTGGCCTACTGGTTAAGGTCTTAACTCTAACTCCGATCTAATAGCTAAGGTCTTAGACTCGTACTCTGGCCTAATGGTTAAGCTCTTAACTCGTACTCTGGCTTAATGGTTAAGGTCTTAACTCTTACTCTGGCCTAATAGCTAAGGTCTTAACTCTTGCTCTGGCCTAATAGCTAAGGTCTTAACTCTTACTCTGGCCTAATAGCTAAGGTCTTAGACTGGTACTCTGGCCTACTGGTTAAAGTCTTAACTCTTACTCTGGCCTCCTGGTTAAGGTCTTAACTCTTACTCTGGCCTAATAGCTAAGGTCTTAACTCTTACTCTGGACTAATAGCTAAGGTCTTAACTCTTACTCTGGCCTACTGGTTAAGGTCTTAACTCTTACTCTGGCCTAATAGCTAAGGTCTTAGACTCATACTCTGGCCTACTGTTTAAGGTCTTAACTCTTTCTCTGGCCTAATAGCTAAGGTCTTAACTCTTACTCTGGCCTAATAGCTAATGTCTTAGACACGTACTATGGCCTACTGGTTAAGTTCTTAACTATTACTCTGGCCTACTGGTTAAGGTCTTAACTCTTACTCTGGCCTAATAGCTAAGGTCTTAACTCTTACTCTGGCCTAATAGCTAAGGTCTTAGACCCATACAATGGCCTACAGGTTAAGGTCTTAACTATTACTCTGGCCTACTGGTTAAGGTCTTAACTCTTACTCTGGCCTAATAGCTAAGGTCTTAGACTCGTTCTATGGCCTACAGGTTAAGGTCTTAACCCTTACTCTGGCCTAATAGCTAAGGTCTTAGACTCGTACTCTGGCCTACTGGTTCAGGTCTTAACTCTTACTCTGGCCTAATAGCTAAGGTCTTAACTCTTACTCTGGCCTAATAGCTAAGGTCTTAGACTCTTACTCCGGCCTAATGGTTAAGGTCTTAACTCTTACTCTGGCCTAATAGCTAAGGTCTTAACTCTTACTCTGGCCTAATAGCTAAGGTCTTAACTCTTACTCTGGCCCACTGGTTAAGGTCTTAACTCTTACTCTGGCCTAATAGCTAAGGTCTTAGACTCGTACTCTGGCCTAATGGTTAAGGTCTTAACTCGTACTCTGGCCTACTGGTTAAGGTCTTAACTCTTACTCTGGCCTAATAGCTAAGGTTTTATCTCTTACTCTTGCCTAATAGCTAAGGTCTTAGACTCTTACTATGGCCTACAGGTTAAGGTCTTAGACTCTTACTATGGCCTACAGGTTAAGGTCTTAACTCTTACTCTGGCCTACTAGTTAAGGTCTTAACTCTTACTCTGGCCTAATAGCTAAGGTCTTAGACTCGTACTCTGGCCTACTGGTTGAGGTCTTAACTCTTACTCTGGCCTAATAGCTAAGGTCTTAGACTCGTACTCTGGCCTAATCGCTAAGGTCTTAGACTCTTCCTCTGGCCTACTGGTTAAGGTCTTAACTCTTACTCTGGCCTAATAGCTAAGGTCTTAACTCTTACTCTGGCCTAATGGTTAAGGTCTTAGCTCTTTCTCTGGCCTAATAGCTAAGGTCTTAGACTCTTACTCTGGCCTACTGGTTATGGTCTTAACTCTTACTCTGGCCTAATACCTAACGTCTTAACTCTTACTCTGGCCTAATAGCTAAGGTCTTAAATCTTACTCTGGTCTAATGGCTAAGGTCTTAACTCTTACTCTGGCCTACTGGTTAAGGTCTTAACTCTTACTCTGGCCTAATAGCTAAGGTCTTAACTCTTACTCTGGCCTAATAGCTAAGGTCTTAGACTCGTACTCTGGCCTACTGGTTAAGGTCTTAACTCTTACTCTGGCCTACTGGTTAAGGTCTTAACTCTTACTCTGGCCTAATAGCTAAGGTCTTAGACTCGTACTCTGGCCTACTGGTTAAGGTCTTAACTCTTACTCTGGCCTACTGGTTAAGGTCTTAACTCTTACACTGACCTAATAGCTAAGGTCTTAGACTCGTACTCTGGCCTAATGGTTAAGGTCTTAACTCATACTCTGGCCTAATAGATAAGGTCTTAACTCTTACTCTGGCCTAATAGCTAAGGTCTTAACTCTTACTCTGGCCTAATAGCTAAGGTCTTAGACTCGTACTCTGGCCTACTACTTAAGGTCTTAACTCTTACACTGGCCTACTGGTTAAGGTCTTAACTCTCACTCTGGCCTAATAGTTAGTCTTAACTCTTACTCTGGCCTAATAGCTAAGGTCTTAGACTCGTACTATGGCCTACAGGTTAAGGTCTTAACTCTTACTCTGGCCTAATAGCTAAGAACTTAGACTCGTACTCTGGCCTACTGGTTAAGGTCTTAACTCTTACTCTGGCCTAATAGCTAAGGTCTTAGACTCGTACTCTGGCCTACTGGTTAAGGTCTTAACTCTTACTCTGGCCTATGGTTAAGGTCTTAACTCTAACTCTGGTCTAATAGCTAAGGTCTTAACTCTTACTCTGCCCTAATAGCTAAGGTCTTAACTCTTACTCTGGCCTAATAGCTAAGGTCTTAGACTCGTACTCTGGCCTACTGGTTCAGGTCTTAACTCTTACTCTGGCCTCCTGGTTAAGGTCTTAACTCTTACTCTGGCCTAATAGCTAAGGTCTTAACTCTTACTCTGGCCTAATAGCTAAGGTCTTAACTCTTACTCTGGCCTACTGGTTAAGGTCTTAACTCTTACTCTGGCCTAATAGCTAAGGTCTTAGACCCGTACTATGGCCTACTGGTTAAGTTCTTAACTCATACTATGGCCTACAGGTTAAGGTCTTAACTCTTACTCTGGCCTAATAGCTAAGGTCTTAACTCTTACTCTGGCCTAATAGCTAAGGTCTTAGACTCGTACTATGGCCTACAGGTTAAGGTCTTAACTCTTACTCTGGCCTACTGGTTAAGGTCTTAACTCTTACTCTGGCCTAATAGCTAAGGTCTTAACTCTTACTCTGGCCTACTGGTTAAGGTCTTAACTCTTACTCTGGCCTACTTGTTAAGGTCTTAACTCTTACTCTGGCCTAATAGCTAAGGTCTTAAACTCATACTCTGGCCTAATGGTTAAGGTCTTAACTCTTACTCTGGCCTAATAGTTAAGGTCTGAGATTTGTACTATGGCCTACAGGTTAAGGTCTTAACTCTTACTCTGGCCTAATAGCTAAGGTCTAAACTCTTACTCTGGCCTAATAGCTCAGGTCTTAGACCCGTACTATGGCCTACAGGTTAAGGTCTTAACTCTTACTCTGGCCTACTGGTTAAGGTTTTAACTCTTACTCTGGCCTAATAGCTAAGGTCTTAGACTCGTTCTATGGCCTACAGGTTAAAGTCTTAACCCTTACTCTGGCCTAATAGCTAAGGTCTTAGACTCGTACTCTGGCCTACTGGTTAAGGTCTTAACTCTTACTCTGGCCTAATAGCTAAGGTCTTAATTCTTACTCTGGCCTAATAGCTAAGGTCTTAACTCTTACTCTGGACTAATAGCTAAGGTCTTAGACTCTTACTCTGGCCTAATGATTAAGGTCTTAACTCTTACTCTGGCCTAATAGCTGAGGTCTTAACTCTTACTCTGGCCTAATAGCTAAGGTCTTACCTCTTACTCTGGCCTACTGGTTAAGGTCTTAACTCTTACTCTGGCCTAATAGCTAAGGTCTTAGACTCGTACTTTGGCCTAATGGTTAAGGTCTTAACTCTTACTCTGGCCTACTTGTTAAGGTCTTAAGTCTTACTCTGGCCTACTGGTTAAGGTCTTAACTCTTACTCTGGCCTAATAGCTAAGGTCTTATCTCTTACTCTTGCCTAATAGCTAAGGTCTTAGACTCGTACTATGGCCTACAGGTTAAGGTCTTAAGTCTTACTCTGGCCTACTGGTTAAGGTCTTAACTCTTACTCTGGCCTAATAGCTAAGGTCTTAGACTCGTACTCTGGCCTACTGGTTGAGGTCTTAACTCTTACTCTGGCCTAATAGCTAAGGTCTTAGACTCATACTCTGGCCTAATAGCTAAGGTCTTAGACTCGTACTATGGCCTACAGGTTAAGGTCTTCACTCTTATTCTGGCCTAATAGCTAAGGTCTTAACTCTTACTCTGGCCTAATAGCTAAGGTCTTAGACTCGTACTCTGGCCTAATAGCTAAGGTCTTAGACTCGTACTATGGCCTACAGGTTAAGGTCTTAACTCTTATTCTGGCCTAATAGCTAAGGTCTTAACTCTTACTCTGGCCTAATAGCTAAGGTCTTAGACTCGTACTATGGCCTACAGGTTAAGGTCTTAACTCTTACTCTGGCCTACTGGTTAAGATCATAACTCTTACTCTGGCCTACTGGTTAAGGTCTTAACTCTTACTCTGGGCTAATAGCTAAGGTCTTAGACTCGTACTTTGGCCTACTGGTTAAGGTCTTAACTCTTACTCTGGCCTACTGGTTAAGGTCTTAACTCTTAATCTGGCCTAATAGCTAAGGTCTTAACTCTTACTCTGGCCTACTGGTTAATGTCTTAACTCTCACTCTGGCCTAATAGCTCAGGTCTTAGACTCGTACTATGGCCTACAGTTTAAGGTCTTAACTCATACTCTGGCCTAATGGTTAAGGTCTTAACTCTTACTCTGGCCTACTGGTTAAGGTCTTAACTCTTACTCTGGCCTAATAGCTAAGGTCTTAACTCTTACTCTGGCCTAATGGTTAAGGTCTTAGCTCTTACTCTGGCCTAATAGCTAAGGTCTTAGACTCTTACTCTGGCCTACTGGTTAAGGTCTTAACTCTTACTCTGGCCTAATAGCTAACGTCTTAACTCTTACTCTGGCCTAATAGCTAAGGTCTTAACTCTTACTCTGGCCTAATGGCTAAGGTCTTAACTCTTACTCTGGCCTACTGGTTAAGGTCTTAACTCTTACTCTGGCCTTATAGCTAAGGTCTTAACTCTTACTCTGGCCTAATAGCTAAGGTCTTAGACTCGTACTATGTCCTACAGGTTAAGGTCTTAACTCTTACTCTGGCCTAATAGCTAAGGTCTTAGACTCATACTCTGGCTTACTGGTTAAGGTCTTAACTCTTACTCTGGCTAAATAGCTAAGGTCTTAACTCTTACTCTGGCCTAATAGCTAAGGTCTTAACTCTTACTCTGGCCTAATAGCTAAGGTCTTAGACTCTTACTCTGGCCTACTGGTTAAGGTCTTAACTCTTACTCTGGCTTAATAGCTAAGGTCTTAGACTCTTACTCTGGCCTACTGGTTAAGGTCTTAACTCTTACTCTGGCCTACAGGTTAAGGTCTTAACTCTTACTCTGGCCTAATAGCTAAGGTCTTAGACTCGTACTCTGGCCTACTGGTTGAGGTCTTAACTCTTACTCTGGCCTAATAGCTAAGGTCTTAGACTCATACTATGGCCTAATAGCTAAGGTCTTAGACTCATACTCTGGCCTAATGGTTAAGGTCTTAACTCTTACTCTGGCCTAATAGCTAAGGTCTTAACTCTTACTCTGGCCTAATAGCTAAGGTCTTAGACTCGTACTATGGCCTACAAATTAAGGTCTTAACTCTTATGCTGGCCTACTGGTTAAGGTCTTAACTCTTACTCTGGCCTAATAGCTAAGGTCTTAGACTCATACTCTGGCCTATTGGTTAAGGTCTTAACTCTTACTCTGGCCTAATAGCTAAGGTCTTAGACTCGTACTCTGGCCTTATAGCTAAGGTCTTAGACTCATACTCTGGCCTAATGGTTAAGGTCTTAACTCTTACTCTGGCCTAATAGCTAAGGTCTTAACTCTTACTCTGGCCTACTGGTTAAGGTCTTAACTCTTACTCTGGCCTACTGGTTAAGGTCTTAACTCTTACCCTGGCCTAATAGCTTAGGTCTTAGACTCGTACTCTGGCCTACTGGTTGAGGTCTTAACTCTTACACTGGCCTAATAGCTAAGGTCTTAGACTCGTACTCTGGCCTAATAGCTAAGGTCTTAGACTCGTACTCTGGCCTAATGGTTAAGGTCTTAACTCTTACTCTTGCCTAATAGCTAAGGTCTTATATCTTACTCTGGCCTAATAGCTAAGGTCTTAGACTCGTACTATGTCCTACAGGTTAAGGTCTTAACTCTTACTCTAGCCTACAGGTTAAGGTCTTAACTCTTACTCTGGCCTAATGGTTAAGGTCTTAACTCTTACTCTGGCCTTATAGTTAAGGTCTTAGACTCGTACTCTGGCCTACAGGTTAAGGTCTTAACTCTTACTCTGGCCTACTGGTTAAGGTCTTAACTCTTACTCTGGCCTAATAGCTAAGGTCTTAGACTCGTACTCTGGCCTACTAGTTAAGGTCTTAACTCTTACTCTGGCCTAATAGCTAAGGTCTTAGACTCGTACTCTGGCCTAATAGCTAAGGTCTTAACTCTTACTCTGGCCTAATAGCTAAGGTCTTAGACTCATACTATGGCCTACAGGTTAAGGTCTTAACTCTTACTTTGGCCTACAGGTTAAGGTCTTAACTCTTACTCTGGCCTACTGGTTAAGGTCTTAACTCTTACTCTGGCCTAATAGCTAAGGTCTTAGACTCGTACTCTGGCCTAATGGTTAAGGTCTTAACTCTTACTCTGGCTTACAGGTTAAGGTCTTAACTCTTACTCTGGCCTACTGGTTAAGGTCTTAACTCTTACTCTGGCCTACAGGTTAAGGTCTTAATTCTTACTCTGGCCTACTGGTTAAGGTCTTAACTCTTACTCTGGCCTAATAGCTAAGTTCTTAGACTCGTACTATGGCCTACAGGTTAAGGTCTTAACTCTTACTCTGGCCTAATAGCTAGGGTCTTAGACTCGTACTCTGGCCTACTGGTTAATGTCTTAGACTCGTACTCTGGCCTAATGGTTAAGGTCTTAACTCTTAATCTGGCCTACTGGTTAAGGTCTTAACTCTTACTCTGGCCTAATAGCTAAGGTCTTAACTCTTACTCTGGCCTACTGGTTAAGGTCTTAACTCTTACTCTGGCCTACTGGTTAAGGTCTTAACTCTTACCCTGGCCTAATAGCTTAGGTCTTAGACTCGTATTCTGGCCTACTGGTTGAGGTCTTAACTCTCACACTGGCCTAATCGCTAAGGTCTTAGACTCGTACTCTGGCCTAATAGCTAAGGTCTTAGACTCGTACTCTGGCCTAATGGTTAAGGTCTTAACTCTTACTCTGGCCTAATAGCTAAGGTCTTATCTCTTACTCTGGCCTAATAGCTAAGGTCTTAGACTCGTACTATGTCCTACAGGTTAAGGTCTTAACTCTTACTCTGGCCTATAGGTTAAGGTCTTAACTCTTACTCTGGCCTAATGGTTAAGGTCTTAACTCTTACTCTGGCCTTATAGCTAAGGTCTTAGACTCGTACTCTGGCCTACAGGTTAAGGTCTTAACTCTTACTCTGGCCTACTGGTTAAGGTCTTAACTCTTACTCTGGCCTAATAGCTAAGGTCTTAGACTCGTACTCTGGCCTACTAGTTAAGGTCTTAACTCTTACTCTGGCCTAATAGCTAAGGTCTTAGACTCGTTCTCTGGCCTAATAGCTAAGGTCTTAGACTCGTACTCTGGCCTAATGGTTAAGCTCTTAACTCTTACTCTGGCCTAATAGCTAAGGTCTTAGACTCATACTATGGCCTACAGGTTAAGGTCTTAACTCTTACTTTGGCCTACAGGTTAAGGTCTTAACTCTTACTCTGGCCTACTGGTTAAGGTCTTAACTCTTACTCTGGCCTAATAGCTAAGGTCTTAGACTTGTACTCTGGCTTAATGGTTAAGGTCTTAACTCTTACTCTGGCCTACAGGTTAAGGTCTTAACTCTTACTCTGGCCTACTGGTTAAGGTCTTAACTCTTACTCTGGCCTACAGGTTAAGGTCTTAACTCTTACTCTGGCCTACTGGTTAAGGTCTTAACTCTTACTCTGGCCTAATAGCTAAGTTCTTAGACTCGTACTATGGCCTACAGGTTAAGGTCTTAACTCTTACTCTGGCCTAATAGCTAGGGTCTTAGACTCGTACTCTGGCCTACTGGTTAAGGTCTTAGACTCGTACTCTGGCCTAATGGTTAAGGTCTTAACTCTTACTCTGGCCTACTGGTTAAGGTCTTAACTCTTACTCTGGCCTAATAGCTAAGGTCTTAACTCTTACTCTGGCCTACTGGTTAAGGTCTTAACTCTTACTCTGGCCTACTGGTTAAGGTCTTAACTCTTACTCTGGCCTACTAGTTAAGGTCTTAACTCTTACTCTGGCCTACTGGTTAAGGTCTTAACTCTTACTCTGGCCTAATAGCTAAGTTCTTAGACTCGTACTATAGCCGACAGGTTAAGGTCTTAACTCTTACTCTGGCCTAATAGCTAGGGTCTTAGACTCGTACTCTGGCCTACTGGTTAAGGTCTTAGACTCGTACTCTGGCCTAATGGTTAAGGTCTTAACTCTTACTCTGGCCTACTGGTTAAGGTCTTAACTTTTACTCTGGCCCAATAGCTAAGGTCTTAACTCTTACTCTGGCCTACTGGTTAAGGTCTTAACTCCTACTCTGGCCTAATAGCTAAGGTCTTAGACTCGTAGTATGGCGTACAGGTTAAGGTCTTAACTCTTACTCTGGCCTAATAGCTAAGGTCTTAACTCTTACTCTGGCCTAATAGCTAAGGTCTTAGACTCGTACTATGGCCTACAGGTTGAGGTCTTAACTCTTACTCTGGCCTACTGGTTAAGGTCTTAACTCTTACTCTGGCCTACTTGGTAAGGCCTTAGACTCGTACTCTGGCCTAATGGTTAAGGTCTTAACTCTTACTCTTTTCCTACTGGTTAAGGTCTTAGACTCGTACTCTGGCCTACTGGTTAAGGTCTTAACTCTTACTCTGGCCTAATAGCTAAGGTCTTAGACTCGCACTCTGGCCTAATGGTTAAGGTCTTAACTCTTACACTGGCCTAATAGCTAAGGTCTTAGACTCGTACTCTGGCCTACTGGTTAAGGTCTTAACTCTTACACTGGCCTACTGGTTAATGTCTTAACTCTTACTCTGGCCTATCAGCTAAGGTCTTAACTCTTACTCTGGCCTAATAGCTAAGGTCTTAGACTTGTACTATGGCCTGCAAGTTAAGGTCTTAACTCTTACTCAGGCCTAATAGCTAAGGTCTTAGACGTGTACTATGGCCTACAGGTTAAGGGCTTAACTCTTACTCTGGCCTAATAGCTAAGGTCTTAGACTCGTACTCTCGCCTACTGGTTAAGGTCTTAATTCCTACTTCGGCCTACTGGTTAAGGTCTTAACTCTTACTCTGGCCTACTAGCTAAGGTCTTAGACTCGTACTCTGGTCTAATGGTTAAGGTCTTAACTCTTACTCTGGCCTAATAGCTAAGGTCTTAGACTCGTACTATGGCCTACAAGTTAAGGTCTTAACTCTTACTCTGGCCTAATAGCTAAGGTCTTAACTCTTACTCTGGCCTAATAGCTAAGGTCTTAGACTCGTACTATGGCCTACAGGTTAAGGTCTTAACTCTTACTCTGGCCTACTGGTTAAGGTCTTAAACTCGTACTCTGGCCTAATAGCTAAGGTCTTAGACTCGTACTCTGGTCTAATGGTTAAGGTCTTAACTCTTACTCTGGCCTAATAGCTAAGGTCTTAGACTCGTACTATGGCCTAATGGTTAAGGTCTTAACTCTTACTCTGGCCTACTGGTTAAGATCTTAACTCTTACTCTGGCCTACTGGTTAAGGTCTTAACTCTTACTCTGGCCTAATGGTTAAGGTCTTAACTCTTACTCTGGCCTACAGGTTAAGGTCTTAACTCTTACTCTGGCCTACTGGTTAAGGTCTTAACTCTTACTCTTGCCTAATAGCTAAGGTCTGAGACTCGTACTATGACCTACAGTTTAAGGTCTTAACTCTTACTCTGGCCTACTGGTTAAGGTCTTAACTCTTACTCTGGCCTAATAGCTAAGGTCTTAGACTCATACTATGGCCTACAGGTTAAGGTCTTAACTCTTACTTTGGCCTACAGATTAAGTTCTTAACTCTTACTCTGGCCTACTGGTTAAGGTCTTAACTCTTACTCTGGCCTAATAGCTAAGGTCTTAGACTTGTACTCTGGCCTAATGGTTAAGGTCTTAACTCTTACTCTGGCCTACAGGTTAAGGTCTTAACTCTTACTCTGGCCTACTGGTTAAGGTCTTAACTCTTACTCTGGCCTACAGGTTAAGGTCTTAACTCTTACTCTGGCCTACTGGTTAAGGTCTTAACTCTTACTCTGGCCTAATAGCTAAGTTCTTAGACTCGTACTATGGCCTACAGGTTAAGGTCTTAACTCTTACTCTGGCCTAATAGCTAGGGTCTTAGACTCGTACTCTGGCCTACTGGTTAAGGTCTTAGACTCGTACTCTGGCCTAATGGTTAAGGTCTTAACTCTTACTCTGGCCTACTGGTTAAGGTCTTAACTCTTACTCTGGCCTAATAGCTAAGGTCTTAACTCTTACTCTGGCCTACTGGTTAAGGTCTTAACTCTTACTCTGGCCTACTGGTTAAGGTCTTAACTCTTACTCTGGCCTACTAGTTAAGGTCTTAACTCTTACTCTGGCCTACTGTTTAAGGTCTTAACTCTTACTCTGGCCTAACAGCTAAGTTCTTAGACTCGTACTATAGCCTACAGGTTAAGGTCTTAACTCTTACTCTGGCCTAATAGCTAAGGTCTTAACTCTTACTCTGGCCTCATAGCTAGGGTCTTAGACTCGTACTCTGGCCTACTGGTTAAGGTCTTAGACTCGTACTCTGGCCTAATGGTTAAGGTCTTAACTCTTACTCTGGCCTACTGGTTAAGGTCTTAACTTTTACTCTGGCCCAATAGCTAAGGTCTTAACTCTTACTCTGGCCTACTGGTTAAGGTCTTAACTCCTACTCTGGCCTAATAGCTAAGGTCTTAGACTCGTAGTATGGCGTACAGGTTAAGGTCTTAACTCTTACTCTGGCCTAATAGCTAAGGTCTTAACTCTTACTCTGGCCTAATAGCTAAGGTCTTAGACTCGTACTATGGCCTACAGGTTGAGGTCTTAACTCTTACTCTGGCCTACTGGTTAAGGTCTTAACTCTTACTCTGGCCTACTTGGTAAGGCCTTAGACTCGTACTCTGGCCTAATGGTTAAGGTCTTAACTCTTACTCTGGCCTACTGGTTAAGGTCTTAGACTCGTACTCTGGCCTACTGGTTAAGGTCTTAACTCTTACTCTGGCCTAATAGCTAAGGTCTTAGACTCGTACTCTGGCCTAATGGTTAAGGTCTTAACTCTTACACTGGCCTAATAGCTAAGGTCTTAGACTCGTACTCTGGCCTACTGGTTAAGGTCTTAACTCTTACACTGGCCTACTGGTTAAGGTCTTAACTCTTACTCTGGCCTATCAGCTAAGGTCTTAACTCTTACTCTGGCCTAATAGCTAAGGTCTTAGACTTGTACTATGGCCTGCAAGTTAAGGTCTTAACTCTTACTCAGGCCTAATAGCTAAGGTCTTAGATGTGTACTATGGCCTACAGGTTAAGGGCTTAACTCTTACTCTGGCCTAATAGCTAAGGTCTTAGACTCGTACTCTCGCCTACTGGTTAAGGTCTTAATTCCTACTTCGGCCTACTGGTTAAGGTCTTAACTCTTACTCTGGCCTACTAGCTAAGGTCTTAGACTCGTACTCTGGTCTAATGGTTAAGGTCTTAACTCTTACTCTGGCCTAATAGCTAAGGTCTTAGACTCGTACTATGGCCTACAAGTTAAGGTCTTAACTCTTACTCTGGCCTAATAGCTAAGGTCTTAACTCTTACTCTGGCCTAATAGCTAAGGTCTTAGACTCGTACTATGGCCTACAGGTTAAGGTCTTAACTCTTACTCTGGCCTACTGGTTAAGGTCTTAGACTTGTACTCTGGCCTAATAGCTAAGGTCTTAGACTCGTACTCTGGTCTAATGGTTAAGGTCTTAACTCTTACTCTGGCCTAATAGCTAAGGTCTTAGACTCGTACTATGGCCTAATGGTTAAGGTCTTAACTCTTACGCTGGCCTACTGGTTAAGATCTTAACTCTTACTCTGGCCTACTGGTTAAGGTCTTAACTCTTACTCTGGCCTAATGGTTAAGGTCTTAACTCTTACTCTGGCCTACAGGTTAAGGTCTTAACTCTTACTCTGGCCTACTGGTTAAGGTCTTAACTCTTACTCTTGCCTAATAGCTAAGGTCTGAGACTCGTACTATGACCTACAGTTTAAGGTCTTAACTGTTACTCTGGTCTAATGGTTAAGGTCTTAACTCTTACTCTGGCCTAATAGCTAAGGTCTTAGACTCGTACTATGGCCTACAAGTTAAGGTCTTAACTCTTACTCTGGCCTAATAGCTAAGGTCTTAACTCTTACTCTGGCCTAATAGCTAAGGTCTTAGACTCGTACTATGGCCTACAGGTTAAGGTCTTAACTCTTACTCTGGCCTACTGGTTAAGGTCTTAAACTCGTACTCTGGCCTAATAGCTAAGGTCTTAGACTCGTACTCTGGTCTAATGGTTAAGGTCTTAACTCTTACTCTGGCCTAATAGCTAAGGTCTTAGACTCGTACTATGGCCTAATGGTTAAGGTCTTAACTCTTACTCTGGCCTACTGGTTAAGATCTTAACTCTTACTCTGGCCTACTGGTTAAGGTCTTAACTCTTACTCTGGCCTAATGGTTAAGGTCTTAACTCTTACTCTGGCCTACAGGTTAAGGTCTTAACTCTTACTCTGGCCTACTGGTTAAGGTCTTAACTCTTACTCTTGCCTAATAGCTAAGGTCTGAGACTCGTACTATGACCTACAGTTTAAGGTCTTAACTCTTACTCTGGCCTACTGGTTAAGGTCTTAACTCTTACTCTGGCCTAATAGCTAAGGTCTTAGACTCATACTATGGCCTACAGGTTAAGGTCTTAACTCTTACTTTGGCCTACAGATTAAGTTCTTAACTCTTACTCTGGCCTACTGGTTAAGGTCTTAACTCTTACTCTGGCCTAATAGCTAAGGTCTTAGACTTGTACTCTGGCCTAATGGTTAAGGTCTTAACTCTTACTCTGGCCTACAGGTTAAGGTCTTAACTCTTACTCTGGCCTACTGGTTAAGGTCTTAACTCTTACTCTGGCCTACAGGTTAAGGTCTTAACTCTTACTCTGGCCTACTGGTTAAGGTCTTAACTCTTACTCTGGCCTAATAGCTAAGTTCTTAGACTCGTACTATGGCCTACAGGTTAAGGTCTTAACTCTTACTCTGGCCTAATAGCTAGGGTCTTAGACTCGTACTCTGGCCTACTGGTTAAGGTCTTAGACTCGTACTCTGGCCTAATGGTTAAGGTCTTAACTCTTACTCTGGCCTACTGGTTAAGGTCTTAACTCTTACTCTGGCCTAATAGCTAAGGTCTTAACTCTTACTCTGGCCTACTGGTTAAGGTCTTAACTCTTACTCTGGCCTACTGGTTAAGGTCTTAACTCTTACTCTGGCCTACTAGTTAAGGTCTTAACTCTTACTCTGGCCTACTGTTTAAGGTCTTAACTCTTACTCTGGCCTAACAGCTAAGTTCTTAGACTCGTACTATAGCCTACAGGTTAAGGTCTTAACTCTTACTCTGGCCTAATAGCTAAGGTCTTAACTCTTACTCTGGCCTCATAGCTAGGGTCTTAGACTCGTACTCTGGCCTACTGGTTAAGGTCTTAGACTCGTACTCTGGCCTAATGGTTAAGGTCTTAACTCTTACTCTGGCCTACTGGTTAAGGTCTTAACTTTTACTCTGGCCCAATAGCTAAGGTCTTAACTCTTACTCTGGCCTACTGGTTAAGGTCTTAACTCCTACTCTGGCCTAATAGCTAAGGTCTTAGACTCGTAGTATGGCGTACAGGTTAAGGTCTTAACTCTTACTCTGGCCTAATAGCTAAGGTCTTAACTCTTACTCTGGCCTAATAGCTAAGGTCTTAGACTCGTACTATGGCCTACAGGTTGAGGTCTTAACTCTTACTCTGGCCTACTGGTTAAGGTCTTAACTCTTACTCTGGCCTACTTGGTAAGGCCTTAGACTCGTACTCTGGCCTAATGGTTAAGGTCTTAACTCTTACTCTGGCCTACTGGTTAAGGTCTTAGACTCGTACTCTGGCCTACTGGTTAAGGTCTTAACTCTTACTCTGGCCTAATAGCTAAGGTCTTAGACTCGTACTCTGGCCTAATGGTTAAGGTCTTAACTCTTACACTGGCCTAATAGCTAAGGTCTTAGACTCGTACTCTGGCCTACTGGTTAAGGTCTTAACTCTTACACTGGCCTACTGGTTAAGGTCTTAACTCTTACTCTGGCCTATCAGCTAAGGTCTTAACTCTTACTCTGGCCTAATAGCTAAGGTCTTAGACTTGTACTATGGCCTGCAAGTTAAGGTCTTAACTCTTACTCAGGCCTAATAGCTAAGGTCTTAGACGTGTACTATGGCCTACAGGTTAAGGGCTTAACTCTTACTCTGGCCTAATAGCTAAGGTCTTAGACTCGTACTCTCGCCTACTGGTTAAGGTCTTAATTCCTACTTCGGCCTACTGGTTAAGGTCTTAACTCTTACTCTGGCCTACTAGCTAAGGTCTTAGACTCGTACTCTGGTCTAATGGTTAAGGTCTTAACTCTTACTCTGGCCTAATAGCTAAGGTCTTAGACTCGTACTATGGCCTACAAGTTAAGGTCTTAACTCTTACTCTGGCCTAATAGCTAAGGTCTTAACTCTTACTCTGGCCTAATAGCTAAGGTCTTAGACTCGTACTATGGCCTACAGGTTAAGGTCTTAACTCTTACTCTGGCCTACTGGTTAAGGTCTTAGACTTGTACTCTGGCCTAATAGCTAAGGTCTTAGACTCGTACTCTGGTCTAATGGTTAAGGTCTTAACTCTTACTCTGGCCTAATAGCTAAGGTCTTAGACTCGTACTATGGCCTAATGGTTAAGGTCTTAACTCTTACGCTGGCCTACTGGTTAAGATCTTAACTCTTACTCTGGCCTACTGGTTAAGGTCTTAACTCTTACTCTGGCCTAATGGTTAAGGTCTTAACTCTTACTCTGGCCTACAGGTTAAGGTCTTAACTCTTACTCTGGCCTACTGGTTAAGGTCTTAACTCTTACTCTTGCCTAATAGCTAAGGTCTGAGACTCGTACTATGACCTACAGTTTAAGGTCTTAACTGTTACTCTGGCCTACTGGTTAAGGTCTTAACTCTTACTCTGGCCTAATAGCTAAGGTCTTAGACTCATACTATGGCCTACAGGTTAAGGTCTTAACTCTTACTTTGGCCTACAGATTAAGTTCTTAACTCTTACTCTGGCCTACTGGTTAAGGTCTTAACTCTTACTCTGGCCTAATAGCTAAGGTCTTAGACTTGTACTCTGGCCTAATGGTTAAGGTCTTAACTCTTACTCTGGCCTACAGGTTAAGGTCTTAACTCTTACTCTGGCCTACTGGTTAAGGTCTTAACTCTTACTCTGGCCTACAGGTTAAGGTCTTAACTCTTACTCTGGCCTACTGGTTAAGGTCTTAACTCTTACTCTGGCCTAATAGCTAAGTTCTTAGACTTGTACTATGGCCTACAGGTTAAGGTCTTAACTCTTACTCTGGCCTAATAGCTAGGGTCTTAGACTCGTACTCTGGCCTACTGGTTAAGGTCTTAGACTCGTACTCTGGCCTAATGGTTAAGGTCTTAACTCTTACTCTGGCCTACTGGTTAAGGTCTTAACTCTTACTCTGGCCTAATAGCTAAGGTCTTAACTCTTACTCTGGCCTACTGGTTAAGGTCTTAACTCTTACTCTGGCCTACTGGTTAAGGTCTTAACTCTTACTCTGGCCTACTAGTTAAGGTCTTAACTCTTACTCTGGCCTACTGGTTAAGGTCCTAACTCTTACTCTGGCCTAATAGCTAAGTTCTTAGACTCGTACTATAGCCTACAGGTTAAGGTCTTAACTCTTACTCTGGCCTAATAGCTAAGGTCTTAACTCTTACTCTGGCCTACTGGTTAAGGTCTTAACTCTTACTCTGGCCTACTGGTTAAGGCCTTAACTCTTACTCTGGCCTGCTAGTTAAGGTCTTAACTCTTACTCTGGCCTACTGGTTAAGGTCTTAACTCTTACTCTGGCCTAATAGCTAAGGTCTTAACTCTTACTCTGGCCTACTGGTTAAGGGCTTAACTCCTACTCTGGCCTAATAGCTAAGGTCTTAGACTCGTAGTATGGCGTACAGGTTAAGGTCTTAACTCTTACTCTGGCCTAATAGCTAAGGTCTTAACTCTTACTCTGGCCTAATAGCTAAGGTCTTAGACTCTTACTATGGCCTACAGGTTGAGGTCTTAACTCTTACTCTGGCCTACTGGTTAAGGTCTTAACTCTTACTCTGGCCTACTGGTTAAGGTCTTAACTCTTACCCTGGCCTAATAGCTTAGGTCTTAGACTCGTACTCTGGCCTACTGGTTGAGGTCTTAACTCTCACACTGGCCTAATCGCTAAGGTCTTAGACTCGTACTCTGGCCTAATAGCTAAGGTCTTAGACTCGTACTCTGGCCTAATGGTTAAGGTCTTAACTCTTACTCTGGCCTAATAGCTAAGGTCTTATCTCTTACTCTGGCCTAATAGCTAAGGTCTTAGACTCGTACTATGTCCTACAGGTTAAGGTCTTAACTCTTACTCTGGCCTATAGGTTAAGGTCTTAACTCTTACTCTGGCCTAATGGTTAAGGTCTTAACTCTTACTCTGGCCTTATAGCTAAGGTCTTAGACTCGTACTCTGGCCTACAGGTTAAGGTCTTAACTCTTACTCTGGCCTACTGGTTAAGGTCTTAACTCTTACTCTGGCCTAATAGCTAAGGTCTTAGACTCGTACTCTGGCCTACTAGTTAAGGTCTTAACTCTTACTCTGGCCTAATAGCTAAGGTCTTAGACTCGTTCTCTGGCCTAATAGCTAAGGTCTTAGACTCGTACTCTGGCCTAATGGTTAAGGTCTTAACTCTTACTCTGGCCTAATAGCTAAGGTCTTAGACTCATACTATGGCCTACAGGTTAAGGTCTTAACTCTTACTTTGGCCTACAGGTTGAGGTCTTAACTCTTACTCTGGCCTACTGGTTAAGGTCTTAACTCTTACTCTGGCCTAATAGCTAAGGTCTTAGACTTGTACTCTGGCTTAATGGTTAAGGTCTTAACTCTTACTCTGGCCTACAGGTTAAGGTCTTAACTCTTACTCTGGCCTACTGGTTAAGGTCTTAACTCTTACTCTGGCCTACAGGTTAAGGTCTTAACTCTTACTCTGGCCTACTGGTTAAAGTCTTAACTCTTACTCTGGCCTAATAGCTAAGTTCTTAGACTCGTAGTATGGCCTACAGGTTAAGGTCTTAACTCTTACTCTGGCCTAATAGCTAGGGTCTTAGACTCGTACTCTGGCCTACTGGTTAAGGTCTTAGACTCGTACTCTGTCCTAATGGTTAAGGTCTTAACTCTTACTCTGGCCTACTGGTTAAGGTCTTAACTCTTACTCTGGCCTAATAGCTAAGGTCTTAACTCTTACTCTGGCCTACTGGTTAAGGTCTTAACTCTTACTCTGGCCTACTGGTTAAGGTCTTAACTCTTACTCTGGCCTACTAGTTAAGGTCTTAACTCTTACTCTGGCCTACTGGTTAAGGTCTTAACTCTTACTCTGGCCTAATAGCTAAGTTCTTAGACTCGTACTATAGCCGACAGGTTAAGGTCTTAACTCTTACTCTGGCCTAATAGCTAGGGTCTTAGACTCGTACTCTGGCCTACTGGTTAAGGTCTTAGACTCGTACTCTGGCCTAATAGTTAAGGTCTTAACTCTTACTCTGGCCTACTGGTTAAGGTCTTAACTTTTACTCTGGCCCAATAGCTAAGGTCTTAACTCTTACTCTGGCCTACTGGTTAAGGTCTTAACTCCTACTCTGGCCTAATAGCTAAGGTCTTAGACTCGTAGTATGGCGTACAGGTTAAGGTCTTAACTCTTACTCTGGCCTAATAGCTAAGGTCTTAACTCTTACTCTGGCCTAATAGCTAAGGTCTTAGACTCGTACTATGGCCTACAGGTTGAGGTCTTAACTCTTACTCTGGCCTACTGGTTAAGGTCTTAACTCTTACTCTGGCCTACTTGGTAAGGCCTTAGACTCGTACTCTGGCCTAATGGTTAAGGTCTTAACTCTTACTCTGGCCTACTGGTTAAGGTCTTAGACTCGTACTCTGGCCTACTGGTTAAGGTCTTAACTCTTACTCTGGCCTAATAGCTAAGGTCTTAGACTCGTACTCTGGCCTAATGGTTAAGGTCTTAACTCTTACACTGGCCTAATAGCTAAGGTCTTAGACTCGTACTCTGGCCTACTGGTTAAGGTCTTAACTCTTACACTGGCCTACTGGTTAAGGTCTTAACTCTTACTCTGGCCTATCAGCTAAGGTCTTAACTCTTACTCTGGCCTAATAGCTAAGGTCTTAGACTTGTACTATGGCCTGCAAGTTAAGGTCTTAACTCTTACTCAGGCCTAATAGCTAAGGTCTTAGACGTGTACTATGGCCTACAGGTTAAGGGCTTAACTCTTACTCTGGCCTAATAGCTAAGGTCGTAGACTCGTACTCTCGCCTACTGGTTAAGGTCTTAATTCCTACTTCGGCCTACTGGTTAAGGTCTTAACTCTTACTCTGGCCTACTAGCTAAGGTCTTAGACTCGTACTCTGGTCTAATGGTTAAGGTCTTAACTCTTACTCTGGCCTAATAGCTAAGGTCTTAGACTCGTACTATGGCCTACAAGTTAAGGTCTTAACTCTTACTCTGGCCTAATAGCTAAGGTCTTAACTCTTACTCTGGCCTAATAGCTAAGGTCTTAGACTCGTACTATGGCCTACAGGTTAAGGTCTTAACTCTTACTCTGGCCTACTGGTTAAGGTCTTAAACTCGTACTCTGGCCTAATAGCTAAGGTCTTAGACTCGTACTCTGGTCTAATGGTTAAGGTCTTAACTCTTACTCTGGCCTAATAGCTAAGGTCTTAGACTCGTACTATGGCCTAATGGTTAAGGTCTTAACTCTGACTCTGGCCTACTGGTTAAGATCTTAACTCTTACTCTGGCCTACTGGTTAAGGTCTTAACTCTTACTCTGGCCTAATGGTTAAGGTCTTAACTCTTACTCTGGCCTACAGGTTAAGGTCTTAACTCTTACTCTTGCCTAATAGCTAAGGTCTGAGGTCTTAACTCTTACTCTGGCCTACTGGTTAAGATCTTAACTCTTACTCTGGCCTACTGGTTAAGGTCTTAACTCTTACTCTGGCCTAATGGTTAAGGTCTTAACTCTTACTCTGGCCTACAGGTTAAGGTCTTAACTCTTACTCTGGCCTACTGGTTAAGGTCTTAACTCTTACTCTTGCCTAATAGCTAAGGTCTGAGACTCGTACTATGACGACAGTTTAAGGTCTTAACTCTTACTCTGGCCTACTGGTTAAGGTCTTAACTCTTACTCTGGCCTAATAGCTAAGGTCTTAGACTCATACTATGGCCTACAGGTTAAGGTCTTAACTCTTACTTTGGCCTACAGATTAAGTTCTTAACTCTTACTCTGGCCTACTGGTTAAGGTCTTAACTCTTACTCTGGCCTAATAGCTAAGGTCTTAGACTTGTACTCTGGCCTAATGGTTAAGGTCTTAACTCTTACTCTGGCCTACAGGTTAAGGTCTTAACTCTTACTCTGGCCTACTGGTTAAGGTCTTAACTCTTACTCTGGCCTACAGGTTAAGGTCTTAACTCTTACTCTGGCCTACTGGTTAAGGTCTTAACTCTTACTCTGGCCTAATAGCTAAGTTCTTAGACTCGTACTATGGCCTACAGGTTAAGGTCTTAACTCTTACTCTGGCCTAATAGCTAGGGTCTTAGACTCGTACTCTGGCCTACTGGTTAAGGTCTTAGACTCGTACTCTGGCCTAATGGTTAAGGTCTTAACTCTTACTCTGGCCTACTGGTTAAGGTCTTAACTCTTACTCTGGCCTAATAGCTAAGGTCTTAACTCTTACTCTGGCCTACTGGTTAAGGTCTTAACTCTTACTCTGGCCTACTGGTTAAGGTCTTAACTCTTACTCTGGCCTACTAGTTAAGGTCTTAACTCTTACTCTGGCCTACTGGTTAAGGTCTTAACTCTTACTCTGGCCTAATAGCTAAGTTCTTAGACTCGTACTATAGCCTACAGGTTAAGGTCTTAACTCTTACTCTGGCCTAATAGCTAAGGTCTTAACTCTTACTCTGGCCTCATAGCTAGGGTCTTAGACTCGTACTCTGGCCTACTGGTCAAGGTCTTAGACTCGTACTCTGGCCTAATGGTTAAGGTCTTAACTCTTACTCTGGCCTACTGGTTAAGGTCTTAACTTTTACTCTGGCCCAATAGCTAAGGTCTTAACTCTTACTCTGGCCTACTGGTTAAGGTCTTAACTCCTACTCTGGCCTAATAGCTAAGGTCTTAGACTCGTAGTATGGCGTACAGGTTAAGGTCTTAACTCTTACTCTGGCCTAATAGCTAAGGTCTTAACTCTTACTCTGGCCTAATAGCTAAGGTCTTAGACTCGTACTATGGCCTACAGGTTGAGGTCTTAACTCTTACTCTGGCCTACTGGTTAAGGTCTTAACTCTTACTCTGGCCTACTTGGTAAGGCCTTAGACTCGTACTCTGGCCTAATGGTTAAGGTCTTAACTCTTACTCTGGCCTACTGGTTAAGGTCTTAGACTCGTACTCTGGCCTACTGGTTAAGGTCTTAACTCTTACTCTGGCCTAATAGCTAAGGTCTTAGACTCGTACTCTGGCCTAATGGTTAAGGTCTTAACTCTTACACTGGCCTAATAGCTAAGGTCTTAGACTCGTACTCTGGCCTACTGGTTAAGGTCTTAACTCTTACACTGGCCTACTGGTTAAGGTCTTAACTCTTACTCTGGCCTATCAGCTAAGGTCTTAACTCTTACTCTGGCCTAATAGCTAAGGTCTTAGACTTGTACTATGGCCTGCAAGTTAAGGTCTTAACTCTTACTCAGGCCTAATAGCTAAGGTCTTAGACGTGTACTATGGCCTACAGGTTAAGGGCTTAACTCTTACTCTGGCCTAATAGCTAAGGTCTTAGACTCGTACTCTCGCCTACTGGTTAAGGTCTTAATTCCTACTTCGGCCTACTGGTTAAGGTCTTAACTCTTACTCTGGCCTACTAGCTAAGGTCTTAGACTCGTACTCTGGTCTAATGGTTAAGGTCTTAACTCTTACTCTGGCCTAATAGCTAAGGTCTTAGACTCGTACTATGGCCTACAAGTTAAGGTCTTAACTCTTACTCTGGCCTAATAGCTAAGGTCTTAACTCTTACTCTGGCCTAATAGCTAAGGTCTTAGACTCGTACTATGGCCTACAGGTTAAGGTCTTAACTCTTAGTCTGGCCTACTGGTTAAGGTCTTAGACTCGTACTCTGGCCTAATAGCTAAGGTCTTAGACTCGTACTCTGGTCTAATGGTTAAGGTCTTAACTCTTACTCTGGCCTAATAGCTAAGGTCTTAGACTCGTACTATGGCCTAATGGTTAAGGTCTTAACTCTTACTCTGGCCTACTGGTTAAGATCTTAACTCTTACTCTGGCCTACTGGTTAAGGTCTTAACTCTTACTCTGGCCTAATGGTTAAGGTCTTAACTCTTACTCTGGCCTACAGGTTAAGGTCTTAACTCTTACTCTGGCCTACTGGTTAAGGTCTTAACTCTTACTCTTGCCTAATAGCTAAGGTCTGAGACTCGTACTATGACCTACAGTTTAAGGTCTTAACTGTTACTCTGGCCTACTGGTTAAGGTCTTAACTCTTACTCTGGCCTAATAGCTAAGGTCTTAGACTCATACTATGGCCTACAGGTTAAGGTCTTAACTCTTACTTTGGCCTACAGATTAAGTTCTTAACTCTTACTCTGGCCTACTGGTTAAGGTCTTAACTCTTACTCTGGCCTAATAGCTAAGGTCTTAGACTTGTACTCTGGCCTAATGGTTAAGGTCTTAACTCTTACTCTGGCCTACAGGTTAAGGTCTTAACTCTTACTCTGGCCTACTGGTTAAGGTCTTAACTCTTACTCTGGCCTACAGGTTAAGGTCTTAACTCTTACTCTGGCCTACTGGTTAAGGTCTTAACTCTTACTCTGGCCTAATAGCTAAGTTCTTAGACTCGTACTATGGCCTACAGGTTAAGGTCTTAACTCTTACTCTGGCCTAATAGCTAGGGTCTTAGACTCGTACTCTGGCCTACTGGTTAAGGTCTTAGACTCGTACTCTGGCCTAATGGTTAAGGTCTTAACTCTTACTCTGGCCTACTGGTTAAGGTCTTAACTCTTACTCTGGCCTAATAGCTAAGGTCTTAACTCTTACTCTGGCCTACTGGTTAAGGTCTTAACTCTTACTCTGGCCTACTGGTTAAGGTCTTAACTCTTACTCTGGCCTACTAGTTAAGGTCTTAACTCTTACTCTGGCCTACTGGTTAAGGTCTTAACTCTTACTCTGGCCTAATAGCTAAGTTCTTAGACTCGTACTATAGCCTACAGGTTAAGGTCTTAACTCTTACTCTGGCCTAATAGCTAAGGTCTTAACTCTTACTCTGGCCTACTGGTTAAGGTCTTAACTCTTACTCTGGCCTACTGGTTAAGGTCTTAACTTTTACTCTGGCCTGCTAGTTAAGGTCTTAACTCTTACTCTGGCCTACTGGTTAAGGTCTTAACTCTTACTCTGGCCTAATAGCTAAGGTCTTAACTCTTACTCTGGCCTACTGGTTAAGGTCTTAACTCCTACTCTGGCCTAATAGCTAAGGTCTTAGACTCGTAGTATGGCGTACAGGTTAAGGTCTTAACTCTTACTCTGGCCTAATAGCTAAGGTCTTAACTCTTACTCTGGCCTAATAGCTAAGGTCTTAGACTCTTACTATGGCCTACAGGTTGAGGTCCTAACTCTTACTCTGGCCTACTGGTTAAGGTCTTAACTCTTACTCTGGCCTACTTGTTAAGGCCTTAGACTCGTACTCTGGCCTAATGGTTAAGGTCTTAACTCTTACTCTGGCCTACTGGTTAAGGTCTTAGACTCGTACTCTGGCCTACTGGTTAAGGTCTTAACTCTTACTCTGGCCTAATAGCTAAGGTCTTAGACTCGTACTCTGGCCTAATGGTTAAGGTCTTAACTCTTACTCTGGCCTAATAGCTAAGGTCTTAGACTCGTACTCTGGCCTACTGGTTAAGGTCTTAACTCTTACACTGGCCTACTGGTTAAGGTCTTAACTCTTACTCTGGCCTATCAGCTAAGGTCTTAACTCTTACTCTGGCCTAATAGCTAAGGTCTTAGACTTGTACTATGGCCTACAAGTTAAGGTCTTAACTCTTACTCAGGCCTAATAGCTAAGGTCTTAGACTCGTACTCTCGCCTACTGGTTAAGGTCTTAACTCCTACTTCGGCCTACTGGTTAAGGTCTTAACTCTTACTCTGGCCTACTAGCTAAGGTCTTAGACTCGTACTCTGGTCTAATGGTTAAGGTCTTAACTCTTACTCTGGCCTAATAGCTAAGGTCTTAGACTCGTACTATGGCCTACAAGTTAAGGTCTTAACTCTTACTCTGGCCTAATAGCTAAGGTCTTAACTCTTACTCTGGCCTAATAGCTAAGGTCTTAGACTCGCACTATGGCCTACAGGTTAAGGTCTTAACTCTTACTCTGGCCTACTGGTTAAGGTCTTAGACTCGTACTCTGGCCTAATAGCTAAGGTCTTAGACTCGTACTATGGCCTACAGGTTAAGGTCTTAACTCTTACTCTGGCCTAATAGCTAGGGTCTTAGACTCGTACTCTGGCCTACTGGTTAATGTCTTAGACTCGTACTCTGGCCTAATGGTTAAGGTCTTAACTCTTAATCTGGCCTACTGGTTAAGGTCTTAACTCTTACTCTGGCCTAATAGCTAAGGTCTTAACTCTTACTCTGGCCTACTGGTTAAGGTCTTAACTCTTACTCTGGCCTACTGGTTAAGGTCTTAACTCTTACCCTGGCCTAATAGCTTAGGTCTTAGACTCGTACTCTGGCCTACTGGTTGAGGTCTTAACTCTCACACTCGCCTAATCGCTAAGGTCTTAGACTCGTACTCTGGCCTAATAGCTAAGGTCTTAGACTCGTACTCTGGCCTAATGGTTAAGGTCTTAACTCTTACTCTGGCCTAATAGCTAAGGTCTTATCTCTTACTCTGGCCTAATAGCTAAGGTCTTAGACTCGTACTATGTCCTACAGGTTAAGGTCTTAACTCTTACTCTGGCCTATAGGTTAAGGTCTTAACTCTTACTCTGGCCTAATGGTTAAGGTCTTAACTCTTACTCTGGCCTTATAGCTAAGGTCTTAGACTCGTACTCTGGCCTACAGGTTAAGGTCTTAACTCTTACTCTGGCCTACTGGTTAAGGTCTTAACTCTTACTCTGGCCTAATAGCTAAGGTCTTAGACTCATACTCTGGCCTACTAGTTAAGGTCTTAACTCTTACTCTGGCCTAATAGCTAAGGTCTTAGACTCGTTCTCTGGCCTAATAGCTAAGGTCTTAGATTCGTACTCTGGCCTAATAGCTAAGGTCTTATCTCTTACTCTGGCCTAATAGCTAAGGTCTTAGACTTGTACTATGTCCTACAGGTTAAGGTCTTAACTCTTACTCTGGCCTATAGGTTAAGGTCTTAACTCTTACTCTGGCCTAATGGTTAAGGTCTTAACTCTAACTCTGGCCTTATAGCTAAGGTCTTAGACTCGTACTCTGGCCTACAGGTTAAGGTCTTAACTCTTACTCTGGCCTACTGGTTAAGGTCTTAACTCTTACTCTGGCCTAATAGCTAAGGTCTTAGACTCGTACTCTGGCCTACTAGTTAAGGTCTTAACTCTTACTCTGGCCTAATAGCTAAGGTCTTAGACTCGTTCTCTGGCCTAATAGCTAAGGTCTTAGACTCGTACTCTGGCCTAATGGTTAAGGTCTTAACTCTTACTCTGGCCTAATAGCTAAGGTCTTAACTCTTACTCTGGCCTAATAGCTAAGGTCTTAGACTCATACTATGGCCTACAGGTTAAGGTCTTAACTCTTACTTTGGCCTACAGGTTAAGGTCTTAACTCTTACTCTGGCCTACTGGTTAAGGTCTTAACTCTTACTCTGGCCTAATAGCTAAGGTCTTAGACTTGTACTCTGGCTTAATGGTTAAGGTCTTAACTCTTACTCTGGCCTACAGGTTAAGGTCTTAACTCTTACTCTGGCCTACTGGTTAAGGTCTTAACTCTTACTCTGGCCTACAGGTTAAGGTCTTAATGGTTAAGGTCTTAACTCTTACTCTGGCCTACAGGTTAAGGTCTTAACTCTTACTCTGGCCTACTGGTTAAGGTCTTAACTCTTACTCTGGCCTAATAGCTAAGTTCTTGGACTCGTACTATGGCCTACAGGTTAAGGTCTTAACTCTTACTCTGGCCTAATAGCTAGGGTCTTAGACTCGTACTCTGGCCTACTGGTTAAGGTCTTAGACTCGTACTCTGGCCTAATGGTTAAGGTCTTAACTCTTACTCTGGCCTACTGGTTAAGGTCTTAACTCTTACTCTGGCCTAATAGCTAAGGTCTTAACTCTTACTCTGGCCTACTGGTTAAGGTCTTAACTCTTACTCTGGCCTACTGGTTAAGGTCTTAACTCTTACTCTGGCCTACTAGTTAAGGTCTTAACTCTTACTCTGGCCTACTGGTTAAGGTCTTAACTCTTACTCTGGCCTAATAGCTAAGTTCTTAGACTCGTACTATAGCCGACAGGTTAAGGTCTTAACTCTTACTCTGGCCTAATAGCTAGGGTCTTAGACTCGTACTCTGGCCTACTGGTTAAGGTCTTAGACTCGTACTCTGGCCTAATGGTTAAGGTCTTAACTCTTACTCTGGCCTACTGGTTAAGGTCTTAACTTTTACTCTGGCCCAATAGCTAAGGTCTTAACTCTTACTCTGGCCTACTGGTTAAGGTCTTAACTCCTACTCTGGCCTAATAGCTAAGGTATTAGACTCGTAGTATGGCGTACAGGTTAAGGTCTTAACTCTTACTCTGGCCTAATAGCTAAGGTCTTAACTCTTACTCTGGCCTAATAGCTAAGGTCTTAGACTCGTACTATGGCCTACAGGTTGAGGTCTTAACTCTTACTCTGGCCTACTGGTTAAGGTCTTAACTCTTACTCTGGCCTACTTGGTAAGGCCTTAGACTCGTACTCTGGCCTAATGGTTAAGGTCTTAACTCTTACTCTGGCCTACTGGTTAAGGTCTTAGACTCGTACTCTGGCCTACTGGTTAAGGTCTTAACTCTTACTCTGGCCTAATAGCTAAGGTCTTAGACTCGTACTCTGGCCTAATGGTTAAGGTCTTAACTCTTACACTGGCCTAATAGCTAAGGTCTTAGACTCATACTCTGGCCTACTGGTTAAGGTCTTAACTCTTACACTGGCCTACTGGTTAAGGTCTTAACTCTTACTCTGGCCTATCAGCTAAGGTCTTAACTCTTACTCTGGCCTAATAGCTAAGGTCTTAGACTTGTACTATGGCCTGCAAGTTAAGGTCTTAACTCTTACTCAGGCCTAATAGCTAAGGTCTTAGACGTGTACTATGGCCTACAGGTTAAGGGCTTAACTCTTACTCTGGCCTAATAGCTAAGGTCTTAGACTCGTACTCTCGCCTACTGGTTAAGGTCTTAATTCCTACTTCGGCCTACTGGTTAAGGTCTTAACTCTTACTCTGGCCTACTAGCTAAGGTCTTAGACTCGTACTCTGGTCTAATGGTTAAGGTCTTAACTCTTACTCTGGCCTAATAGCTAAGGTCTTAGACTCGTACTATGGCCTACAAGTTAAGGTCTTAACTCTTACTCTGGCCTAATAGCTAAGGTCTTAACTCTTACTCTGGCCTAATAGCTAAGGTCTTAGACTCGTACTATGGCCTACAGGTTAAGGTCTTAACTCTTACTCTGGCCTACTGGTTAAGGTCTTAAACTCGTACTCTGGCCTAATAGCTAAGGTCTTAGACTCGTACTCTGGTCTAATGGTTAAGGTCTTAACTCTTACTCTGGCCTAATAGCTAAGGTCTTAGACTCGTACTATGGCCTAATGGTTAAGGTCTTAACTCTTACTCTGGCCTACTGGTTAAGATCTTAACTCTTACTCTGGTCTACTGGTTAAGGTCTTAACTCTTACTCTGGCCTAATGGTTAAGGTCTTAACTCTTACTCTGGCCTACAGGTTAAGGTCTTAACTCTTACTCTGGCCTACTGGTTAAGGTCTTAACTCTTACTCTTGCCTAATAGCTAAGGTCTGAGACTCGTACTATGACCTACAGTTTAAGGTCTTAACTCTTACTCTGGCCTACTGGTTAAGGTCTTAACTCTTACTCTGGCCTAATAGCTAAGGTCTTAGACTCATACTATGGCCTACAGGTTAAGGTCTTAACTCTTACTTTGGCCTACAGATTAAGTTCTTAACTCTTACTCTGGCCTACTGGTTAAGGTCTTAACTCTTACTCTGGCCTAATAGCTAAGGTCTTAGACTTGTACACTGGCCTAATGGTTAAGGTCTTAACTCTTACTCTGGCCTACAGGTTAAGGTCTTAACTCTTACTCTGGCCTACTGGTTAAGGTCTTAACTCTTACTCTGGCCTACAGGTTAAGGTCTTAACTCTTACTCTGGCCTACTGGTTAAGGTCTTAACTCTTACTCTGGCCTAATAGCTAAGTTCTTAGACTCGTACTATGGCCTACAGGTTAAGGTCTTAACTCTTACTCTGGCCTAATAGCTAAGTTCTTAGACTCGTACTATAGCCTACAGGTTAAGGTCTTAACTCTTACTCTGGCCTAATAGCTAAGATCTTAACTCTTACTCTGGCCTACTGGTTAAGGTCTTAACTCTTACTCTGGCCTACTGGTTAAGGTCTTAACTCTTACTCTGGCCTGCTAGTTAAGGTCTTAACTCTTACTCTGGCCTACTGGTTAAGATCTTAACTCTTACTCTGGCCTACTGGTTAAGGTCTTAACTCTTACTCTGGCCTAATAGCTAAGGTCTTAGACTTGTACTATGGCCTACAAGTTAAGGTCTTAACTCTTACTCAGGCCTAATAGCTAAGGTCTTAGACTCGTACTCTCGCCTACTGGTTAAGGTCTTAACTCCTACTTCGGCCTACTGGTTAAGGTCTTAACTCTTACTCTGGCCTACTAGCTAAGGTCTTAGATTCGTACTCTGGTCTAATGGTTAAGGTCTTAACTCTTACTCTGGCCTAATAGCTAAGGTCTTAGACTCGTACTATGGCCTACAAGTTAAGGTCTTAACTCTTACTCTGGCCTAATAGCTAAGGTCTTAACTCTTACTCTGGCCTAATAGCTAAGGTCTTAGACTCGCACTATGGCCTACAGGTTAAGGTCTTAACTCTTACTCTGGCCTACTGGTTAAGGTCTTAGACTCGTACTCTGGCCTAATAGCTAAGGTCTTAGACTCGTACTCTGGTCTAATGGTTAAGGTCTTAACTCTTACTCTGGCCTAATAGCTAAGGTCTTAGACTCGTACTATGGCCTAATGGTTAAGGTCTTAACTCTTACTCTGGCCTACTGGTTAAGATCTTAACTCTTACTCTGGCCTACTGGTTAAGGTCTTAACTCTTACTCTGGCCTAATAGCTAAGGTCTTAGACTCGTACTCTGGCCTACTGGTTAAGGTCTTAACTCTTACTCTGGCCTACTGGTTAAGGTCTTATTCTTAATCTGGCCTAATAGCTAAGGTCTTAACTCTTACTCTGGGCTACTGGTTAAGGTCTTAACTCTTACTCTGGCCTAATAGCTAAGGTCTTAGACTCGTACTATGGCCTACAGTTTAAGGTCTTAACTCATACTCTGGCATAATGGTTAAGGTCTTAACTCTTACTCTGGCCTACTGGTTAAGGTCTTAACTCTTACTCTGGCCTAATAGCTAAGGTCTTAACTCTTACGCTGGCCTAATGGTTAAGGTCTTAGCTCTTACTCTGGCCTAATAGCCAAGGTCGTAGACTCTTACTCTGGCCTACTGGTTAAGGTCTTAACTCTTACTCTGGCCTAATAGCTAATGTCTTAACTCTAACTCTGGCCTAATAGCTAAGGTCTTAACTCTTACTCTGGCCTAATAGCTAAGGTCTTAACTCTTACTCTGGCCTACTGGTTAAGGTCTTAACTCTTACTCTGGCCTAATAGCTAAGGTCTTAACTCTTACTCTGGCCTACTGGTTAAGGTCTTAACTCTTACTCTGGCCTACTGGTTAAGGTCTTAACTCTTACTCTGGCCTACTAGTTAAGGTCTTAACTCTTACTCTGGCTTACTGGTTAAGGTCTTAACTCTTACTCTGGCCAAATAGCTAAGGTCTTAACTCTTACTCTGGCCTAATAGCTAAGGTCTTAACTCTTACTCTGGCCTAATAGCTAAGGTCTTAACTCTTACTCTGGCCTACTGGTTAAGGTCTTAACTCTTACTCTGGCCTACTGGTTAAGGTCTTAACTCTTACTCTGGCCTACTAGTTAAGGTCTTAACTCTTACTCTGGCCTACTGGTTAAGGTCTTAACTCTTACTCTGGCCTAATAGCTAAGTTCTTAGACTCGTACTATGGCCTACAGGTTAAGGTCTTAACTCTTACTCTGGCCTAATAGCTAGGGTCTTAGACTCCTACTCTGGCCTACTGGTTAAGGTCTTAGACTCGTACTCTGGCCTAATGGTTAAGGTCTTAACTCTTACTCTGGCCTACTGGTTAAGGTCTTAACTCTTACTCTGGCCTAATAGCTAAGGTCTTAACTCTTACTCTGGCCTACTGGTTAAGGTCTTAACTCCTACTCTGGCTTAATAGCTAAGGTCTTAGACTCGTAGTATGGCGTACAGGTTAAGGTGTTAACTCTTACTCTGGCCAAATAGCTAAGGTCTTAACTCTTACTCTGGCCTAATAGCTAAGGTCTTAGACTCGTACTATGGCCTACAGGTTAAGGTCTTAACTCTTACTCTGGCCTACTGGTTAAGGTCTTAACTCTTACTCTGGCCTACTGGTTAAGGCCTTAGACTCGTACTCTGGCCTAATGGTTAAGGTCTTAACTCTTACTCAGGCCTAATAGCTAAGGTCTTAGACGTGTACTATGGCCTACAGGTTAAGGGCTTAGACTCGTACTCTGGCCTACTGGTTAAGGTCTTAACTCTTACTCTGGCCTAATAGCTAAGGTCTTAGACTCGTACTCTGGCCTAATGGTTAAGGTCTTAACTCTTACTCTGGCCTAATAGCTAAGGTCTTAGACTCGTACTCTGGCCTACTGGTTAAGGTCTTAACTCTTACACTGGCCTACTGGTTAAGGTCTTAACTCTTACTCTGGCCTATCAGCTAAGGTCTTAACTCTTACTCTGGCCTAATAGCTAAGGTCTTAGACTTGTACTATGGCCTACAAGTTAAGGTCTTAACTCTTACTCAGGCCTAATAGCTAAGGTCTTAGACTCGTACTCTCGCCTACTGGTTAAGGTCTTAACTCCTACTTCGGCCTACTGGTTAAGGTCTTAACTCTTACTCTGGCCTACTAGCTAAGGTCTTAGACTCGTACTCTGGTCTAATGGTTAAGGTCTTAACTCTTACTCTGGCCTAATAGCTAAGGTCTTAGACTCGTACTATGGCCTACAAGTTAAGGTCTTAACTCTTACTCTGGCCTAATAGCTAAGGTCTTAACTCTTACTCTGGCCTAATAGCTAAGGTCTTAGACTCGTACTATGGCCTACAGGTTAAGGTCTTAACTCTTACTCTGGCCTACTGGTTAAGGTCTTAGACTCGTACTCTGGCCTAATAGCTAAGGTCTTAGACTCGTACTCTGGTCTAATGGTTAAGGTCTTAACTCTTACTCTGGCCTAATAGCTAAGGTCTTAGACTTGTACTATGGCCTAATGGTTAAGGTCTTAACTCTTACTCTGGCCTACTGGTTAAGATCTTAACTCTTACTCTGGCCTACTGGTTAAGGTCTTAACTCTTACTCTGGCCTAATAGCTAAGGTCTTAGACTCGTACTCTGGCCTACTGGTTAAGGTCTTAACTCTTACTCTGGCCTACTGGTTAAGGTCTTATTCTTAATCTGGCCTAATAGCTAAGGTCTTAACTCTTACTCTGGGCTACTGGTTAAGGTCTTAACTCTTACTCTGGCCTAATAGCTAAGGTCTTAGACTCGTACTATGGCCTACAGTTTAAGGTCTTAACTCATACTCTGGCCTAATGGTTAAGGTCTTAACTTTCACTCTGGCCTACTGGTTAAGGTCTTAACTCTTACTCTGGCCTAATAGCTAAGGTCTTAACTCTTACTCTGGCCTAATGGTTAAGGTCTTAGCTCTTACTCTGGCCTAATAGCCAAGGTCGTAGACTCTTACTCTGGCCTACTGGTTAAGGTCTTAACTCTTACTCTGGCCTAATAGCTAACGTCTTAACTCTAACTCTGGCCTAATAGCTAAGGTCTTAACTCGTACTCTGGCCTAATGGTTAAGGTCTTAACTCTTACTCTGGCCTACTGGTTAAGGTCTTAGACTCGTACTCTGGCCTACTGGTTAAGGTCTTAACTCTTACTCTGGCCTAATAGCTAAGGTCTTAGACTCGTACTCTGGCCTAATGGTTAAGGTCATAACTCTTACACTGGCCTAATAGCTAAGGTCTTAGACTCGTACTCTGGCCTACTGGTTAAGGTCTTAACTCTTACACTGGCCTACTGGTTAAGGTCTTAACTCTTACTCTGGCCTATTAGCTAAGGTCTTAACTCTTACTCTGGCCTAATAGCTAAGGTCTTAGACTTGTACTATGGCCTGCAAGTTAAGGTCTTAACTCTTACTCAGGCCTAATAGCTAAGGTCTTAGACGTGTACTATGGCCTACAGGTTAAGGGCTTAACTCTTACTCTGGCCTAATAGCTAAGGTCTTAGACTCGTACTCTCGCCTACTGGTTAAGGTCTTAATTCCTACTTCGGCCTACTGGTTAAGGTCTTAACTCTTACTCTGGCCTACTAGCTAAGGTCTTAGACTCATACTCTGGTCTAATGGTTAAGGTCTTAACTCTTACTCTGGCATAATAGCTAAGGTCTTAGACTCGTACTATGGCCTACAAGTTAAGGTCTTAACTCTTACTCTGGCATAATAGCTAAGGTCTTAGACTCGTACTATGGCCTACAAGTTAAGGTCTTAACTCTTACTCTGGCCTAATAGCTAAGGTCTTAACTCTTACTCTGGCCTAATAGCTAAGGTCTTAGACTCGTACTATGGCCTACAGGTTAAGGTCTTAACTCTTACTCTGGCCTACTGGTTAAGGTCTTAGACTCGTACTCTGGCCTAATAGCTAAGGTCTTAGACTCGTACTCTGGTCTAATGGTTAAGGTCTTAACTCTTACTCTGGCCTAATAGCTAAGGTCTTAGACTCGTACTATGGCCTAATGGTTAAGGTCTTAACTCTTACTCTGGCCTACTGGTTAAGATCTTAACTCTTACTCTGGCCTACTGGTTAAGGTCTTAACTCTTACTCTGGCCTAATGGTTAAGGTCTTAACTCTTACTCTGGCCTACAGGTTAAGGTCTTAACTCTTACTCTGGCCTACTGGTTAAGGTCTTAACTCTTACTCTTGCCTAATAGCTAAGGTCTGAGACTCGTACTATGACCTACAGTTTAAGGTCTTAACTCTTACTCTGGCCTACTGGTTAAGGTCTTAACTCTTACTCTGGCCTAATAGCTAAGGTCTTAGACTCATACTATGGCCTACAGGTTAAGGTCTTAACTCTTACTTTGGCCTACAGATTAAGTTCTTAACTCTTACTCTGGCCTACTGGTTAAGGTCTTAACTCTTA
The DNA here is from genome assembly GCF_964204655.1 of Triturus cristatus. Lineage (NCBI taxonomy): Eukaryota > Metazoa > Chordata > Amphibia > Caudata > Salamandridae > Triturus > Triturus cristatus. The sequence goes on from NC_140592.1 coordinate 546,108,838, forward strand.
CTCTGGCCTAATAGCTAAGGTCTTAGACTTGTACTCTGGCCTAATGGTTAAGGTCTTAACTCTTACTCTGGCCTACAGGTTAAGGTCTTAACTCTTACTCTGGCCTACTGGTTAAGGTCTTAACTCTTACTCTGGCCTACAGGTTAAGGTCTTAACTCGTACTCTGCCCTACTGGTTAAGGTCTTAACTCTTACTCTGGCCTAATAGCTAAGTTCTTAGACTCGTACTATGGCCTACAGGTTAAGGTCTTAACTCTTACTCTGGCCTAATAGCTAGGGTCTTAGACTCGTACTCTGGCCTACTGGTTAAGGTCTTAGACTCGTACTCTGGCCTAATGGTTAAGGTCTTAACTCTTACTCTGGCCTACTGGTTAAGGTCTTAACTCTTACTCTGGCCTAATAGCTAAGGTCTTAACTCTTACTCTGGCCTACTGGTTAAGGTCTTAACTCTTACTCTGGCCTACTGGTTAAGGTCTTAACTCTTACTCTGGCCTACTAGTTAAGGTCTTACCTCTTACTCTGGCCTACTGGTTAAGGTCTTAACTCTTACTCTGGCCTAATCGCTAAGTTCTTAGACTCGTACTATAGCCTACAGGTTAAGGTCTTAACTCTTACTCTGGCCTAATAGCTAAGGTCTTAACTCTTACTCTGGCCTACTGGTTAAGGTCTTAACTCTTACTCTGGCCTACTGGTTAAGGTCTTAACTCTTACTCTGGCCTGCTAGTTAAGGTCTTAACTCTTACTCTGGCCTACTGGTTAAGGTCTTAACTCTTACTCTGGCCTAATAGCTAAGGTCTTAACTCTTACTCTGGCCTACTGGTTAAGGTCTTAACTCCTACTCTGGCCTAAAAGCTAAGGTCTTAGACTCGTACTCTGGCCTAATGGTTAAGGTCTTAACTCTTACTCTGGCCTAATAGCTAAGGTCTTAGACTCGTACTCTGGCCTACTGGTTGAGGTCTTAACTCTTACACTGGCCTACTGGTTAAGGTCTTAACTCTTACTCTGGCCTATCAGCTAAGGTCTTAACTCTTACTCAGGCCTAATAGCTAAGGTCTTAGACTCGTACTCTCGCCTACTGGTTAAGGTCTTAACTCCTACTTCGGCCTACTGGTTAAGGTCTTAACTCTTACTCTGGCCTACTAGCTAAGGTCTTAGACTCGTACTCTGGTCTAATGATTAAGGTCTTAACTCTTACTCTGGCCTAATAGCTAAGGTCTTAGACTCGTACTATGGCCTACAAGTTAAGGTCTTAACTCTTACTCTGGCCTAATAGCTAAGGTCTTAACTCTTACTCTGGCCTAATAGCTAAGGTCTTAGACTCGTACTATGGCCTACAGGTTAAGGTCTTAACTCTTACTCTGGCCTACTGGTTAAGGTCTTAGACTCGTACTCTGGCCTAATAGCTAAGGTCTTAGACTCGTACTCTGGTCTAATGGTTAAGGTCTTAACTCTTACTCTGGCCTAATAGCTAAGGTCTTAGACTCGTACTATGGCCTAATGGTTAAGGTCTTAACTCTTACTCTGGCCTACTGGTTAAGATCTTAACTCTTACTCTGGCCTACTGGTTAAGGTCTTAACTCTTACTCTGGCCTAATGGTTAAGGTCTTAACTCTTACTCTGGCCTACAGGTTAAGGTCTTAACTCTTACTCTGGCCTACTGGTTAAGGTCTTAACTCTTACTCTTGCCTAATAGCTAAGGTCTGAGACTCGTACTATGACCTACAGTTTAAGGTCTTAACTCTTACTCTGGCCTACTGGTTAAGGTCTTAACTCTTACTCTGGCCTAATAGCTAAGGTCTTAGAATCATACTATGGCCTACAGGTTAAGGTCTTAACTCTTACTTTGGCCTACAGATTAAGTTCTTAACTCTTACTCTGGCCTACTGGTTAAGGTCTTAACTCTTACTCTGGCCTAATAGCTAAGGTCTTAGACTTGTACTCTGGCCTAATGGTTAAGGTCTTAACTCTTACTCTGGCCTACAGGTTAAGGTCTTAACTCTTACTCTGGCCTACTGGTTAAGGTCTTAACTCTTACTCTGGCCTACAGGTTAAGGTCTTAACTCGTACTCTGCCCTACTGGTTAAGGTCTTAACTCTTACTCTGGCCTAATAGCTAAGTTCTTAGACTCGTACTATGGCCTACAGGTTAAGGTCTTAACTCTTACTCTGGCCTAATAGCTAGGGTCTTAGACTCGTACTCTGGCCTACTGGTTAAGGTCTTAGACTCGTACTCTGGCCTAATGGTTAAGGTCTTAACTCTTACTCTGGCCTACTGGTTAAGGTCTTAACTCTTACTCTGGCCTAATAGCTAAGGTCTTAACTCTTACTCTGGCCTACTGGTTAAGGTCTTAACTCTTACTCTGGCCTACTGGTTAAGGTCTTAACTCTTACTCTGGCCTACTAGTTAAGGTCTTAACTCTTACTCTGGCCTACTGGTTAAGGTCTTAACTCTTACTCTGGCCTAATCGCTAAGTTCTTAGACTCGTACTATAGCCTACAGGTTAAGGTCTTAACTCTTACTCTGGCCTAATAGCTAAGGTCTTAACTCTTACTCTGGCCTACTGGTTAAGGTCTTAACTCTTACTCTGGCCTACTGGTTAAGGTCTTAACTCTTACTCTGGCCTGATAGTTAAGGTCTTAACTCTTACTCTGGCCTACTGGTTAAGGTCTTAACTCTTACTCTGGCCTAATAGCTAAGGTCTTAACTCTTACTCTGGCCTACTGGTTAAGGTCTTAACTCCTACTCTGGCCTAATAGCTAAGGTCTTAGACTCGTAGTATGGCGTACAGGTTAAGGTCTTAACTCTTACTCTGGCCTAATAGCTAAGGTCTTAACTCTTACTCTGGCCTAATAGCTAAGGTCTTAGACTCTTACTATGGCCTACAGGTTGAGGTCTTAACTCTTACTCTGGCCTACTGGTTAAGGTCTTAACTCTTACTCTGGCCTACTTGTTAAGGCCTTAGACTCGTACTCTGGCCTAATGGTTAAGGTCTTAACTCTTACTCTGGCCTACTGGTTAAGGTCTTAGACTCGTACTCTGGCCTACTGGTTAAGGTCTTAACTCTTACTCTGGCCTAATAGCTAAGGTCTTAGACTCGTACTCTGGCCTAATGGTTAAGGTCTTAACTCTTACTCTGGCCTAATAGCTAAGGTCTTAGACTCGTACTCTGGCCTACTGGTTGAGGTCTTAACTCTTACACTGGCCTACTGGTTAAGGTCTTAACTCTTACTCTGGCCTATCAGCTAAGGTCTTAACTCTTACTCTGGCCTAATAGCTAAGGTCTTAGACTTGTACTATGGCCTACAAGTTAAGGTCTTAACTCTTACTCAGGCCTAATAGCTAAGGTCTTAGACTCGTACTCTCGCCTACTGGTTAAGGTCTTAACTCCTACTTCGGCCTACTGGTTAAGGTCTTAACTCTTACTCTGGCCTACTAGCTAAGGTCTTAGACTCGTACTCTGGTCTAATGGTTAAGGTCTTAACTCTTACTCTGGCCTAATAGCTAAGGTCTTAGACTCGTACTATGGCCTACAAGTTAAGGTCTTAAGTCTTACTCTGGCCTAATAGCTAAGGTATTAACTCCTACTCTGGCCTAATAGCTAAGGTCTTAGACTCGCACTATGGCCTACAGGTTAAGGTCTTAACTCTTACTCTGGCCTACTGGTTAAGGTCTTAGACTCGTACTCTGGCCTAATAGCTAAGGTCTTAGACTCGTACTCTGGTCTAATGGTTAAGGTCTTAACTCTTACTCTGGCCTAATAGCTAAGGTCTTAGACTCGTACTATGGCCTAATGGTTAAGGTCTTAACTCTTACTCTGGCCTACTGGTTAAGATCTTAACTCTTACTCTGGCCTACTGGTTAAGGTCTTAACTCTTACTCTGGCCTAATAGCTAAGGTTTTAGACTCGTACTCTGGCCTACTGGTTAAGGTCTTAACTCTTACTCTGGCCTACTGGTTAAGGTCTTATTCTTAATCTGGCCTAATAGCTAAGGTCTTAACTCTTACTCTGGGCTACTGGTTAAGGTCTTAACTCTTACTCTGGCCTAATAGCTAAGGTCTTAGACTCGTACTATGGCCTACAGTTTAAGGTCTTAACTCATACTCTGGCATAATGGTTAAGGTCTTAACTCTTACTCTGGCCTACTGGTTAAGGTCTTAACTCTTACTCTGGCCTAATAGCTAAGGTCTTAACTCTTACGCTGGCCTAATGGTTAAGGTCTTAGCTCTTACTCTGGCCTAATAGCCAAGGTCGTAGACTCTTACTCTGGCCTACTGGTTAAGGTCTTAACTCTTACTCTGGCCTAATAGCTAACGTCTTAACTCTAACTCTGGCCTAATAGCTAAGGTCTTAACTCTTACTCTGGCCTAATGGCTAAGGTCTTAACTCTTACTCTGGCCTACTGGTTAATGTCTTAACTCTTACTCTGGCCTTATAGCTAAGGTCTTAACTCTTACTCTGGCCTAATAGCTAAGGTCTTAGACTCGTACTATGTCCTACAGGTTAAGGTCTTAACTCTTACTCTGGCCTAATAGCTAAGGTCTTAGACTCGTACTCTGGCTTACTGGTTAAGGTCTTAACTCTTACTCTGGCCAAATAGCTAAGGTCTTAACTCTTACTCTGGCCTAATAGCTAAGGTCTTAACTCTTACTCTGGCCTAATAGCTAAGGTCTTAACTCTTACACTGGCCTACTGGTTAAGGTCTTAACTCTTACTCTGGCCTACTGGTTAAGGTCTTAACTCTTACTCTGGCCTACTAGTTAAGGTCTTAACTCTTACTCTGGCCTACTGGTTAAGGTCTTAACTCTTACTCTGGCCTAATAGCTAAGTTCTTAGACTCGTACTATGGCCTACAGGTTAAGGTCTTAACTCTTACTCTGGCCTACTGGTTAAGTTCTTAACTCTCACTCTGGCCTAATAGCTAAGGTCTTAGACTCGTACTCTGGCCTAATGGTTAAGGTCTTAACTCTTACTCTGGCCTAATAGCTAAGGTCTTAGACTCGTACTCTGGCCTACTGGTTAAGGTCTTAACTCTTACTCTGGCCTACTGGTTAAGGTCTTAACTCTTACTCTGACCTAATAGCTAAGGTCCTAGACTCGTACTCTGGCCTAATGGTTAAGGTCTTAACTCGTACTCTGGCCTATTAGGCCAGAGTAAGAGTTAAGACCCTAACCCATAGGCCAGAGTAAGAGTTAAGACCATAACCATTAGGCCAGAGTACGAGTCTAAGACCTTAGCTATTAGGCCAGAGTAAGAGTTAAGACCTTAGCTATTAGGCCAGAGTAAGAGTTAAGTCCTTAACCAGTAGGCCAGAGTGAGAGTTAAGACCTTAAACTGTAGGCCAGAGTAAGAGTTAGGACCTTAGCTTTTAGGCCAGAGTAAGAGTTAAGACCTTAGCTTTTAGGCCAGAGTAAGAGCTAAGACCTTAACCAGTAGGCCAGAGTAAGAGTTAAGACCTTAACCATTAGGCCAGAGTACGAGTCTAAGACCTTAGCTATTAGGCCAGAGTAAGAGTTAAGACCGTAGCTATTAGGCCAGAGTAAGAGTTAAGACCTTAACCAGTAGGCCAGAGTAAGAGTTAAGACCTTAGCTATTAGGCCAGAGTACGAGTCTAAGACCTTAGCTATTAGGCCAGAGTAAGAGTTAAGACCTTAACCAGTAGGCCATAGTACGAGTCTAAGACCTTAGCTATTAGGCCAGAGTAAGAGTTAAGACCTTAACCAGTAGGCCAGAGTAAGAGTTAAGACCTTAACCATTAGGCCAGAGTACGAGTCTAAGACCTTAGCTATTAGGCCAGAGTAAGAGTTAAGACCTTAGCTATTAGGCCAGAGTAAGAGTTAAGACCTTAACCAGTAGGCCAGAGTAAGAGTTAAGACCTTAACCAGTAGGCCAGAGTAAGAGTTAGACCTTAACCATTGGGCCAGAGTACGAGTCTAAGACCTTAGCTATTAGGTCAGAGTAAGAGTTAAGACCTTAAAGAGTAGGCCAGAGTAAGAGTTAAGACCTCAACCAGTAGGCCATAGTACGAGTCTAAGAGCTTAGCTATTAGGCCAGAGTAAGAGTTAAGACGTTAACCAGTAGGCCAGAGTAAGAGTTAAGACCTTAGCTATTAGGCCAGAGTACGAGTTAAGACCTTAACCAGTAGGCCAGAGTAAGAGTTAGACCTTAACCATTGGGCCAGAGTACGAGTCTAAGACCTTAGCTATTAAGCCAGAGTACGAGTCTAAGACCTTAGCTATTAGGCCAGAGTAAGAGTTAAGACCTTAGCTATTAGGCCAGAGTAAGAGTTAAGACCTTAACCAGTAGTCCAGAATACGAGTCTAAGTCCTTAGCTATTAGGCCAGAGTAAGAGTTAAGACCTTAACCAGTAGGCCAGATTAAGAGTTAAGACCTTAACCATTAGGCCAGAGTAAGAGTTAAGACCTTAGCTATTAGGCCAGAGTAAGAGTTAAGACCTTAGCTATTAGGCCAGAGTAAGAGTTAAGACTTTAACCAGTAGGCCAGAGTAAGAGTTGTGACCTTAACCTGTAGGCCAGAGTACGAGTCTAAGACCTTAGCTATTAGGCCAGAGTAAGAGTTAAGACCTTAACCAGTAGGCCATAGTACGAGTCTAAGACCTTAGCTATTAGGCCAGAGTAAGAGTTAAGACCTTGACCAGTAGGCCAGAGTGAGAGTTAAGACCTTAACCAGTAGGCCAGAGTAAGAGTTAAGACCTTAACCATTAGGCCAGAGTAAGAGTTAAGACCTTAACCTGTAGGCCATAGTACGAGTCTAAGACCTTAGCTATTAGGCCAGAGTAAGATTTAAGACCTTAACCATTAGGCCAGAGTATGAGTCTAAGACCTTAGCTATTAGTCCAGAGTAAGAGTTAAGACCTTAACCAGTAGGCCAGAGTAAGAGTTAAGACCTTAACCTGTAGGCCATAGTACTAGTCTAAGACCTTAGCTAATAGGCCAGAGTAAGAGTTAAGACCTTAACCATTAGGCCAGAGTATGAGTCTAAGACCCTAGCTATTAGGCCAGAGTAAGAGTTAAGACATTAGCTATTAGGCCAGAGTAAGAGTTAAGCCCTTAGCTATTAGGCCAGAGTATGAGTTAAGACCTTAGCTATTAGGCCAGAGTAAGAGTTAAGACCTTAACCAGTTGGCCAGAGTAAGAGTTAAGACCCTAACCCATAGGCCAGAGTAAGAGTTAAGACCATAACCATTAGGCCAGAGTACGAGTCTAAGACCTTAGCTATTAGGCCAGAGTAAGAGTTAAGACCTTAGCTATTAGGGCAGAGTAAGAGTTAAGTCCTTAACCAGTAGGCCAGAGTAAGAGTTAAGACCTTAAACTGTAGGCCAGAGTAAGAGTTAAGACCTTAGCTATTAGGCCAGAGTAAGAGTTAAGACCTTAGCTATTAGGCCAGAGTATGAGTCTAAGACCTTAGCTTTTAGGCCAGAGTAAGAGCTAAGACCTTAACCAGTAGGCCAGAGTAAGAGTTAAGACCTTAACCATTAGGCCAGAGTACGAGTCTAAGACCTTAGCTATTAGGCCAGAGTAATAGGTAAGACCTTAGCTATTAGGCCAGAGTAAGAGTTAAGACCTTAACCAGTAGGCCATAGTAAGAGTTAAGACCTTAACCAGTAGGCCAGAGTAAGAGTTTAGACCTTAGCTATTAGGCCAGAGTACGAGTCTAAGACCTTAGCTATTAGGCCAGAGTAAGAGTTAAGACCTTAACCAGTAGGCCATAGTACGAGTCTAAGACCTTAGCTATTAGGCCAGAGTAAGAGTTAAGACCTTAACCAGTAGGCCAGAGTAAGAGTTAAGACCTTAACCATTAGGCCAGAGTACGATTCTAAGTCCTTAGCTATTAGGCCAGAGTAAGAGTTAAGACCTTAACCAGTAGGCCATAGTACGAGTCTAAGACCTTAGCTATTAGGCCAGAGTAAGAGTTAAGACCTTAACCATTAGGCCACAGTACGAGTCTAAGACCTTAGCTATTAGGCCAGAGTAAGAGTTAAGAACTTAACCAGTAGGCCGGAGTAAGAGTTAAGACCTTAGCTATTAGGCCAGAGTAAGAGTTAAGACCTTAACTTGTAGGCCATAGTACGAGTCTAAGACATTAGCTATTAGGCCAGAATAACAGTTAAGACCTTAACCAGTAGGCCAGAGTAAGAATTAAGACCTTAGCTATTAGGCCAGAGTAAGAGTTAAGACCTTAGCTATTAGGCCAGAGTAAGAGTTAAGACCTTAACCAGTAGGCCAGAGTAAGAGTTAAGACCTTAACCAGTAGGCCAGAGTAAGAGTTAGACCTTAACCATTGGGCCAGAGTACGAGTCTAAGACCTTAGCTATTAAGCCAGAGTACGAGTCTAAGACCTTAGCTATTAGGCCAGAGTAAGAGTTAAGACCTTAGCTATTAGGCTAGAGTAAGAGTTAAGACCTTAGCTATTAGGTCAGAGTAAGAGTTAAGACCTTAAAGAGTAGGCCAGAGTAAGAGTTAAGACCTCAACCAGTAGGCCATAGTACGAGTCTAAGAGCTTAGCTATTAGGCCAGAGTAAGAGTTAAGACCTTAACCAGTAGGCCAGAGTAAGAGTTAAGACCTTAGCTATTAGGCCAGAGTACGAGTCTAAGACCTTAGCTATTAGTCCAGAGTAAGAGTTAAGACCTTAACCTTTAGGCCAGAGTAAGAGTTAAGATCTTAGCTAATTGGCCAGAGTAAGAGTTAAGACCTTAACCATTAGGCCAGAGTACGAGTCTAAGAGCTTAGCTATTAGGCCAGAGTAAGAGTTAAGACCTTAACCAGTAGGCCAGAGTAAGAGTTAAGATCTTAACCTGTAGGCCAGAGTACGAGTCTAAGACCTTAGCTATTAGGCCAGAGTAAGAGTTAAGACCTTAGCTATTAGGCCAGAGTAAGAGTTAAGACCTTAACCAGTAGTCCAGAATACGAGTCTAAGTCCTTAGCTATTAGGCCAGAGTAAGAGTTTAGACCTTAACCAGTAGTCCAGATTAAGAGTTAAGACCTTAACCATTAGGCCAGAGTAAGAGTTAAGACCTTAGCTATTAGGCCAGAGTAAGAGTTAAGACCTTAGCTATTAGGCCAGTTTAAGCGTTAAGACTTTAACCAGTAGGCCAGAGTAAGAGTTGTGACCTTAACCATTGGGCCGGAGTACGAGTCTAAGACCTTAGCTATTAAGCCAGAGTACGAGTCTAAGACCTTATCTATTAGGCCAGAGTAAGAGTTAAGACCTTAGCTATTAGGCTAGAGTAAGAGTTAAGACCTTAGCTATTAGGTCAGAGTAAGAGTTAAGACCTTAAAGAGTAGGCCAGAGTAAGAGTTAAGACCTCAACCAGTAGGCCATAGTATGAGTCTAAGAGCTTAGCTATTAGGCCAGAGTAAGAGTTAAGACGTTAACCAGTAGGCCAGAGTAAGAGTTAAGACCTTAGCTATTAGGCCAGAGTACGAGTCTAAGACCTTAGCTATTAGTCCAGAGTAAGAGTTAAGACCTTAACCATTAGGCCAGAGTACGAGTCTAAGAGCTTAGCTATTAGGCCAGAGTAAGAGTTAAGACCTTAACCAGTAGGCCAGAGTAAGAGTTAAGATCTTAACCTGTAGGCCAGAGTACGAGTCTAAGACCTTAGCTATTAGGCCAGAGTAAGAGTTAAGACCTTAGCTATTAGGCCAGAGTAAGAGTTAAGACCTTAACCAGTAGTCCAGAATACGAGTCTAAGTCCTTAGCTATTAGGCCAGAGTAAGAGTTAAGACCTTAACCAGTAGGCCAGATTAAGAGTTAAGACCTTAACCATTAGGCCAGAGTAAGATTTAAGACCTTAGCTATTAGGCCAGAGTAAGAGTTAAAACCTTAGCTATTAGGCCAGAGTAAGAGTTAATACTTTAACCAGTAGGCCAGAGTAAGAGTTGTGACCTTAACCTGTAGGCCAGAGTACGAGTCTAAGACCTTAGCTATTAGGCCAGAGTAAGAGTTAAGACCTTGACCAGTAGGCCAGAGTGAGAGTTAAGACCTTAACCAGTAGGCCAGAGTAAGAGTTAAGACCTTAACCATTAGGCCAGAGTAAGAGTTAAGACCTTAACCTGTAGGCCATAGTACGAGTCTAAGACCTTAGCTATTAGGCCAGAGTAAGATTTAAGACCATAGCTATTAGGCCAGAGTAAGAGTTAAGACCTTAACCAGTAGGCCAGAGTAAGAGTTAAGACGTTAACCTGTAGGCCAGAGTACGAGCTCAGACCTTAGCAATTAGGCCAGAGGAAGAGTTAAGACCTTAGCTATTAGGCCAGAGTAAGAGTTAAGACCTTAACCATTAGGCCATAGTATGAGTCTAAGACCGTAGCTATTAGTCCAGAGTAAGAGTTAAGACCTTAACCAGTAGGCCAGAGTAAGAGTTAAGACCTTAACCTGTAGGCCATAGTACTAGTCTAAGACCTTAGCTATTAGGCCAGAGTAAGAGTTAAGACCTTAACCATTAGGCCAGAGTACGAGTCTAAGACCCTAGCCATTAGGCCAGAGTAAGAGTTAAGACATTAGCTATTAGGCCAGAGTAAGAGTTAAGACCTTAGCTATTAGGCCAGAGTATGAGTTAAGACCTTAGCTATTAGGCCAGAGTAAGAGTTAAAACCTTAACCAGTAGGCCAGAGTAAGAGTTAAGACCCTAATCCATAGGCCAGAGTAAGAGTTAAGACTATAACCATTAGGCCAGAGTACGAGTCTAAGACCTAAGCTATTAGGCCAGAGTAAGAGTTAAGACGTTAACCAGTAGGCCAGAGTAAGAGTTAAGACCTTAGCTATTAGTCCAGAGTAAGAGTTAAGACCTTAACCATTAGGCCAGAGTACGAGTCTAAGAGCTTAGCTATTAGGCCAGAGTAAGAGTCAAGACCTTAACCAGTAGGCCAGAGTAAGAGTTAAAATCGTAACCTGTAGGCCAGAGTACGAGTCTAAGACCTTAGCTATTAGGCCAGAGTAAGAGTTAAGCCCTTAGCTATTAGGCCAGAGTAAGAGTTAAGACCTTAACCAGTAGTCCAGAATACGAGTCTAAGTCCTTAGCTATTAGGCCAGAGTAAGAGTTAAGACCTTAACCAGTAGGCCAGAGTAAGAGTTAGACCTTAACCATTGGGCCAGAGTACGAGTCTAAGACCTTAGCTATTAAGCCAGAGTACGAGTCTAAGACCTTAGCTATTAGGCCAGAGTAAGAGTTAAGACCTTAGCTATTAGGCTAGAGTAAGAGTTAAGACCTTAGCTATTAGGTCAGAGTAAGAGTTAAGACCTTAAAGAGTAGGCCAGAGTAAGAGTTAAGACCTCAACCAGTAGGCCATAGTACGAGTCTAAGAGCTTAGCTATTAGGCCAGAGTAAGAGTTAAGACCTTAACCAGTAGGCCAGAGTAAGAGTTAAGACCTTAGCTATTAGGCCAGAGTACGAGTCTAAGACCTTAGCTATTAGTCCAGAGTAAGAGTTAAGACCTTAACCATTAGGCCAGAGTAAGAGTTAAGATCTTAGCTAATAGGCCAGAGTAAGAGTTAAGACCTTAACCATTAGGCCAGAGTACGAGTCTAAGAGCTTAGCTATTAGGCCAGAGTAAGAGTTAAGACCTTAACCAGTAGGCCAGAGTAAGAGTTAAGATCTTAACCTGTAGGCCAGAGTATGAGTCTAAGACCTTAGCTATTAGGCCAGAGTAAGAGTTAAGCCCTTAGCTATTAGGCCAGAGTAAGAGTTAAGACCTTAACCAGTAGTCCAGAATACGAGTCTAAGTCCTTAGCTATTAGGCCAGAGTAAGAGTTTAGACCTTAACCAGTAGGCCAGATTAAGAGTTAAGACCTTAACCATTAGGCCAGAGTAAGAGTTAAGACCTTAGCTATTAGGCCAGAGTAAGAGTTAAGACCTTAGCTATTAGGCCAGTTTAAGAGTTAAGACTTTAACCAGTAGGCCAGAGTAAGAGTTGTGACCTTAACCATTGGGCCAGAGTACGAGTCTAAGACCTTAGCTATTAAGCCAGAGTACGAGTCTAAGACCTTATCTATTAGGCCAGAGTAAGAGTTAAGACCTTAGCTATTAGGCTAGAGTAAGAGTTAAGACCTTAGCTATTAGGTCAGAGTAATAGTTAAGACCTTAAAGAGTAGGCCAGAGTAAGAGTTAAGACCTCAACCAGTAGGCCATAGTATGAGTCTAAGAGCTTAGCTATTAGGCCAGAGTAAGAGTTAAGACGTTAACCAGTAGGCCAGAGTAAGAGTTAAGACCTTAGCTATTAGGCCAGAGTACGAGTCTAAGACCTTAGCTATTAGTCCAGAGTAAGAGTTAAGACCTTAACCATTAGGCCAGAGTACGAGTCTAAGAGCTTAGCTATTAGGCCAGAGTAAGAGTTAAGACCTTAACCAGTAGGCCAGAGTAAAAGTTAAGATCTTAACCTGTAGGCCAGAGTACGAGTCTAAGACCTTAGCTATTAGGCCAGAGTAAGAGTTAAGACCTTAACCAGTAGTCCAGAATACGAGTCTAAGTCCTTAGCTATTAGGCCAGAGTAAGAGTTAAGACCTTAACCAGTAGGCCAGATTAAGAGTTAAGACCTTAACCATTAGGCCAGAGTAAGAGTTAAGACCTTAGCTATTAGGCCAGAGTAAGAGTTAAGACCTTAGCTATTAGGCCAGAGTAAGAGTTAATACTTTAACCAGTAGGCCAGAGTAAGAGTTGTGACCTTCACCTGTAGGCCAGAGTACGAGTCTAAGACCTTAGCTATTAGGCCAGAGTAAGAGTCAAGACCTTGACCAGTAGGCCAGAGTGAGAGTTAAGACCTTAACCAGTAGGCAAGAGTAAGACTTAAGACCTTAACCATTAGGCCAGAGTAAGAGTTAAGACCTTAACCTGTAGGCCATAGTACGAGTCTAAGACCTTAGCTATTAGGCCAGAATAAGATTTAAGACCATAGCTATTAGGCCAGAGTAAGAGTTAAGACCTTAACCAGTAGGCCAGAGTAAGAGTTAAGACGTTAACCTGTAGGCCAGAGTACGAGCTCAGACCTTAGAAATTAGGCCAGAGTAAGAGTTAAGACCTTAGCTATTAGGCCAGAGTAAGAGTTAAGACCTTAACCATTAGGCCATAGTATGAGTCTAAGACCGTAGCTATTAGTCCAGAGTAAGAGTTAAGTCCTTAACCAGTAGGCCAGAGTAAGAGTTAAGACCTTAACCTGTAGGCCATAGTACTAGTCTAAGACCTTAGCTATTAGGCCAGAGTAAGAGTTAAGACCTTAACCATTAGGCCAGAGTATGAGTCTAAGACCCTAGCTATTAGGCCAGAGTAAGAGTTAAGACATTAGCTATTAGGCCAGAGTAAGAGTTAAGACCTTAGCTATTAGGCCAGAGTATGAGTTAAGACCTTAGCTATTAGGCCAGAGTAAGAGTTAAGACCTTAACCAGTAGGCCAGAGTAAGAGTTAAGACCCTAATCCATAGGCCAGAGTAAGAGTTAAGACCATAACCATTAGGCCAGAGTACGAGTCTAAGACCTAAGCTATTAGGCCAGAGTAAGAGTTAAGACCTTAGCTATTAGGCCAGAGTTAGAGTTAAGTCCTTAACCAGTAGGCCAGAGTAAGAGTTAAGACCTCAAACTGTAGGCCAGAGTAAGAGTTAAGACCTTAGCTATTAGGCCAGAGTAAGAGTTAAGACCTTAGCTTTTAGGCCAGAGTATGAGTCTAAGACCTTAGCTTTTAGGCCAGAGTAAGAGCTAAGACCTTAACCAGTAGGCCAGAGTAAGAGTTAAGACCTTAACCATTAGGCCAGAGTACGAGTCTAAGACCTTAGCTATTAGGCCAGAGTAATAGGTAAGACCTTAGCTATTAGGCCAGAGTAAGAGTTAAGACCTTAACCAGTAGGCCAGAGTAAGAGTTAAGACCTTAACCAGTAGGCCAGAGTAAGAGTTAAGACCTTAGCTATTAGGCCAGAGTACGAGTCTAAGACCTTAGCTATTAGGCCAGAGTAAGAGTTAAGACCTTAACCCGTAGGCCATAGTACGAGTCTAAGACCTTAGCTATTAGGCCAGAGTAAGAGTTAAGACCTTAACCAGTAGGCCAGAGTAAGAGTTAAGACCTTAACCATTAGGCCAGAGTACGATTCTAAGTCCTTGGCTATTAGGCCAGAGTAAGAGTTAAGACCTTAGCTATTAGGCCAGAGTAAGAGTTAAGACCTTAACCAGTAGGCCAGAGTAAGAGTTAAGACCTTAACCAGTTGGCCAGAGTAAGAGTTAGACCTTAACCATTGGGCCAGAGTACGAGTCTAAGACCTTAGCTATTAAGCCAGAGTACGAGTCTAAGACCTTAGCTATTAGGCCAGAGTAAGAGTTAAGACCTTAGCTATTAGGCTAGAGTAAGAGTTAAGACCTTAGCTATTAGGCCAGAGTCAGAGTTAAGACCTTAAAGAGTAGGCCAGAGTAAGAGTTAGGACCTCAACCAGTAGGCCATAGTACGCGTCTAAGAGCTTAGCTATTATGCCAGAGTAAGAGTTAAGACCTTAACCAGTAGGCGAGAGTAAGAGTTAAGACCTTAGCTATTAGGCCAGAGTATGAGTCTAAGACCTTAGCTATTAGTCCAGAGTAAGAGTTAAGACCTTAACCATTAGGCCAGAGTAAGAGTTAAGATCTTAGCTAATAGGCCAGAGTAAGAGTTAAGACCTTAACCATTAGGCCAGAGTAAGAGTTAAGACCTTAACCAGTAGGCCAGAGTAAGAGTTAAGACCTTAGCTATTAGGCCAGAGTACGAGTCTAAGACCTTAGCTATTAGGCCAGAGTAAGAGTTAAGACCTTAACCAGTAGGCCATAGTACGAGTCTAAGACCTTAGCTATTAGGCTAGAGTAAGAGTTAAGACCTTAACCAGTAGGCCAGTGTAAGAGTTAAGACCTTAACCATTAGGCCAGAGTACGAGTCTAAGACCTTAGCTATTAGGCCAGAGTAAGAGTTAAGACCTTAGCTATTAGGCTAGAGTAAGAGTTAAGACCTTAACCATTAGGCCAGAGTATGAGTCTAAGACCCTAGCTATTAGGCCAGAGTAAGAGTTAAGACATTAGCTATTAGGCCAGAGTAAGAGTTAAGACCTTAGCTATTAGGCCAGAGTATGAGTTAAGACCTTAGCTATTAGGCCAGAGTAAGAGTTAAGACCTTAACCAGTAGGCCAGAGTAAGAGTTAAGACCCTAATCCATAGGCCAGAGTAAGAGTTAAGACCATAACCATTAGGCCAGAGTACGAGTCTAAGACCTAAGCTATTAGGCCAGAGTAAGAGTTAAGACCTTAGCTATTAGGCCAGAGTTAGTGTTAAGTCCTTAACCAGTAGGCCAGAGTAAGAGTTAAGACCTCAAACTGTAGGCCAGAGTAAGAGTTAAGACCTTAGCTATTAGGCCAGAGTAAGAGTTAAGACCTTAGCTATTAGGCCAGAGTATGAGTCTAAGACCTTAGCTTTTAGGCCAGAGTAAGAGCTAAGACCTTAACCAGTAGGCCAGAGTAAGAGTTAAGACCTTAACCATTAGGCCAGAGTACGAGTCTAAGACCTTAGCTATTAGGCCAGAGTAATAGGTAAGACCTTAGCTATTAGGCCAGAGTAAGAGTTAAGACCTTAACCAGTAGGCCAGAGTAAGAGTTAAGACCTTAACCAGTAGGCCAGAGTAAGAGTTAAGACCTTAGCTATTAGGCCAGAGTACGAGTCTAAGACCTTAGCTATTAGGCCAGAGTAAGAGTTAAGACCTTAACCAGTAGGCCATAGTACGAGTCTAAGACCTTAGCTATTAGGCCAGAGTAAGAGTTAAGACCTTAACCAGTAGGCCAGAGTAAGAGTTAAGACCTTAACCATTAGGCCAGAGTACGATTCTAAGTCCTTGGCTATTAGGCCAGAGTAAGAGTTAAGACCTTAGCTATTAGGCCAGAGTAAGAGTTAAGACCTTAACCAGTAGGCCAGAGTAAGAGTTAAGACCTTAACCAGTTGGCCAGAGTAAGAGTTAGACCTTAACCATTGGGCCAGAGTACGAGTCTAAGACCTTAGCTATTAAGCCAGAGTACGAGTCTAAGACCTTAGCTATTAGGCCAGAGTAAGAGTTAAGACCTTAGCTATTAGGCTAGAGTAAGAGTTAAGACCTTAGCTATTAGGCCAGAGTCAGAGTTAAGACCTTAAAGAGTAGGCCAGAGTAAGAGTTAGGACCTCAACCAGTAGGCCATAGTACGCGTCTAAGAGCTTAGCTATTATGCCAGAGTAAGAGTTAAGACCTTAACCAGTAGGCGAGAGTAAGAGTTAAGACCTTAGCTATTAGGCCAGAGTATGAGTCTAAGACCTTAGCTATTAGTCCAGAGTAAGAGTTAAGACCTTAACCATTAGGCCAGAGTAAGAGTTAAGATCTTAGCTAATAGGCCAGAGTAAGAGTTAAGACCTTAACCATTAGGCCAGAGTAAGAGTTAAGACCTTAACCAGTAGGCCAGAGTAAGAGTTAAGACCTTAGCTATTAGGCCAGAGTACGAGTCTAAGACCTTAGCTATTAGGCCAGAGTAAGAGTTAAGACCTTAACCAGTAGGCCATAGTACGAGTCTAAGACCTTAGCTATTAGGCTAGAGTAAGAGTTAAGACCTTAACCAGTAGGCCAGTGTAAGAGTTAAGACCTTAACCATTAGGCCAGAGTACGAGTCTAAGACCTTAGCTATTAGGCCAGAGTAAGAGTTAAGACCTTAGCTATTAGGCTAGAGTAAGAGTTAAGACCTTAACCAGTAGGCCATAGTAAGAGTTAAGACCTTAACCAGTAGGCCAGAGTAAGAGTTAGACCTTAACCATTGGGCCAGAATACGAGTCTAAGACCTTAGCTATTAAGCCAGAGTACGAGTCTAAGACCTTAGCTATTAGGCCAGAGTAAGAGTTAAGACCTTAGCTATTAGGCTAGAGTAAGAGTTAAGACCTTAGCTATTAGGTCAGAGTAAGAGTTAAGACCTTAAAGAGTAGGCCAGAGTAAGAGTTAAGACCTCAACCAGTAGGCCATAGTACGAGTCTAAGAGCTTAGCTATTAGGCCAGAGTAAGACTTAAGACCTTAACCAGTAGGCCAGAGTAAGAGTTAAGACCTTAGCTATTAGGCCAGAGTACGAGTCTAAGACCTTAGCTATTAGTCCAGAGTAAGAGTTAAGACCTTAACCATTAGGCCAGAGTAAGAGTTAAGATCTTAGCTAATAGGTCAGAGTAAGAGTTAAGACCTTAACCATTAGGCCAGAGTACGAGTCTAAGAGCTTAGCTATTAGGCCAGAGTAAGAGTTAAGACCTTAACCAGTAGGCCAGAGTAAGAGTTAAGATCCTAACCTGTAGGCCAGAGTACGAGTCTAAGACCTTAGCTATTAGGCCAGAGTAAGAGTTAAGACCTTAGCTATTAGGCCAGAGTAAGAGTTAAGACCTTAACCAGTAGTCCAGAATACGAGTCTAAGTCCTTAGCTATTAGGCCAGAGTAAGAGTTAAGACCTTAACCAGTAGGCCAGATTAAGAGTTAAGACCTTAACCATTAGGCCAGAGTAAGAGTTAAGACCTTAGCTATTAGGCCAGATTAAGAGTTAAGACCTCAGCTATTAGGCCAGTGTAAGAGTTAAGACTTTAACCAATAGGCCAGAGTAAGAGTTGTGACCTTAACCTGTAGGCCAGAGTACGAGTCTAAGACCTTAGCTATTAGGCCAGAGTAAGAGTTAAGACCTTAACCAGTAGGCCATGGTACGAGTCTAAGACCTTAGCTATTAGGCCAGAGTAAGAGTTAAGACCTTGACCAGTAGGCCAGAGTGAGAGTTAAGACCTTAACCAGTAGGCCAGAGTAAGAGTTAAGACCTTAACCATTAGGCCAGAGTAAGAGTTAAGACCTTAACCTGTAGGCCATAGTACGAGTCTAAGACCTTAGCTATTAGGCCAGAGTAAGATTTAAGATCATAGCTATTAGGCCAGAGTAAGAGTTAAGACCTTAACCAGTAGGCCAGAGTAAGAGTTAAGACGTTAACCTGTAGGCCAGAGTACGAGCTCAGACCTTAGCAATTAGGCCAGAGTAAGAGTTAAGACCTTAGCTATTAGGCCAGAGTAAGAGTTAAGACCTTAACCATTAGGCCAGATTATGAGTCTAAGACCTTAGCTATTAGTCTAGAGTAAGAGTTAAGACCTAAACCAGTAGGCCAGAGTAAGAGTTAAGACCTTAACCTGTAGGCCATAGTACTAGTCTAAGACCTTAGCTATTAGGCCAGAGTAAGAGTTAAGACCTTAACCATTAGGCCAGAGTACGAGTCTAAGACCCTAGCTATTAGGCCAGAGTAAGAGTTAAGACATTAGCTATTAGGCCAGAGTAAGAGTTAAAACCTTAGCTATAAGGCCAGAGTATGAGTTAAGACCTTAGCTATTAGGCCAGAGTAAGAGTTAAGACCTTAACCAGTAGGCCAGAGTAAGAGTTAAGACCCTAACCCATAGGCCAGAGTAAGAGTTAAGACCATAACCATTAGGCCAGAGTATGTGTCTAAGACCTTAGCTATTAGGCCAGAGTAAGAGTTAAGTCCTTAACCAGTAGGCCAGAGTAAGAGTTAAGACCTTAAACTATAGGCCAGAGTAAGAGGTAAGACCTTAGCTATTAGGCCAGAGTAAGAGTTAAGACCTTAACCAGTAGGCCAGAGTAAGAGTTAAGACCTTAACCATTAGATCAGAGTACGAGTCTAAGGCCTTAGCTATTAGGCCAGAGTAAGAGTTAAGACCTTAACCAGTAGGCCAGAGTACGAATCTAAGACCTTGGCTATTAGGCCAGAGTAAGAGTGAAGACCTTGGCTATTAGGCCAGAGTAAGAGTTAAGACCTTAGCTATTAGGCCAGAGTAAGAGTTAAGACCTTACCCTGTAGGCCAGAGTACGAGTCTAAGACCTTAGCTATTAGGCCAGAGAAAGAGTTAAGACTTTAGCTATTAGGCCAGTGTAAGAGTTAAGACCTTAACCATTAGGCCAGAGTACAAGTCTAAGACCTTAGCTATTAGGCCAGAGTAAGAGTTAAGACCTTAGCTATTAGGCCAGAGTAAGAGTTAAGACCTTAACCATTAGGCCATAGTACGAGTCTAAGACCTTAGCTATTAGGCCAGAGTAAGAGTTAAGACCTTAGCTATTAGGCCAGAGTAAGAGTTTAGACCTTAGCTATTAGGCCAGAGTAAGAGTTAAGACCTTAACCAGTAGGCCATAGTATGAGTCTAACACCTTAGCTATTAGGCCAGAGTACGAGTCTAAGACCTTAGCTATTAGGCCAGAGTAAGAGATAAGACCTTAACCAGTAGGCCAGAGTAAGAGTTAAGACCTTAACCAGTAGGCCAGAGTACGAGTCTAAGACCTTAGCTATTAGGCCAGAGTAAGAGTTAAGACCTTAACCAGTAGGCCGTAGTACAAGTCTAAGACCTTAGCTATTAGGCCAGAGTAAGAGTTAAGACCTTAGCTATTAGGCCAGAGTAAGAGTTTAGACCTTAGCTATTAGGCCAGAGTAAGAGTTAAGACCTTAACCAGTAGGCCACAGTACGAGTCTAACACCTTAGCTATTAGGCCAGAGTATGAGTCTAAGACCTTAGCTATTAGGCCAGAGTAAGTGTTAAGACCTTAGCTATTAGGCCAGAGTAAGAGTTAAGACCTTAGCTATTAGGCCAGAGTAAGAGTTAAGGCCTTAACCTGTAGGCCACAGTATGAGTCCAAGACCTTAGCTATTAGGCCAGAGAAAGAGTTAAGACAATAACTATTAGGCCAGAGTAAGAGTTAAGACCTTAACCATTAGGCCAGAGTACGAGTCTAAGACCTTAGCTATTAGGCCAGAGTAAGAGTTAAGACCTTAACCAGTAGGCCAGATTAAGAGTTAAGACCTTAACCAGCAGGCCAGAGTAGGAGATAAGACCTTAACCAGTAGGCCAGAGTAAGAGTTAAGACCTTAACCGGTAGGCCAGAGTAAGAGTTAAGACCTTATCCAGTAGTCCAGAGTAAGAGTTAAGACCTTAACCATTAGGCCAGAGTATGAGTCTAAGACCTTAGCTATTAGGCCAGAGTAAGAGTTAAGACCTTAGCTATTAGGCTAGAGTAAGAGTTAAGACCTTAGCTATTAGGCCAGAGTCAGAGTTAAGACCTTAAAGAGTAGGCCAGAGTAAGAGTTAGGACCTCAACCAGTAGGCCATAGTACGCGTCTAAGAGCTTAGCTATTATGCCAGAGTAAGAGTTAAGACCTTAACCAGTAGGCGAGAGTAAGAGTTAAGACCTTAGCTATTAGGCCAGAGTATGAGTCTAAGACCTTAGCTATTAGTCCAGAGTAAGAGTTAAGACCTTAACCATTAGGCCAGAGTAAGAGTTAAGATCTTAGCTAATAGGCCAGAGTAAGAGTTAAGACCTTAACCATTAGCCCAGAGTAAGAGTTAAGACCTTAACCAGTAGGCCAGAGTAAGAGTTAAGACCTTAGCTATTAGGCCAGAGTACGAGTCTAAGACCTTAGCTATTAGGCCAGAGTAAGAGTTAAGACCTTAACCAGTAGGCCATAGTACGAGTCTAAGACCTTAGCTATTAGGCTAGAGTAAGAGTTAAGACCTTAACCAGTAGGCCAGTGTAAGAGTTAAGACCTTAACCATTAGGCCAGAGTACGAGTCTAAGACCTTAGCTATTAGGCCAGAGTAAGAGTTAAGACCTTAGCTATTAGGCTAGAGTAAGAGTTAAGACCTTAACCAGTAGGCC
The DNA here is from genome assembly GCF_964204655.1 of Triturus cristatus. Classification (NCBI taxonomy): domain Eukaryota; kingdom Metazoa; phylum Chordata; class Amphibia; order Caudata; family Salamandridae; genus Triturus; species Triturus cristatus. Next base: position 546,129,530 of record NC_140592.1, read on the forward strand.
ATAGTAAGAGTTAAGACCTTAACCAGTAGGCCAGAGTAAGAGTTAGACCTTAACCATTGGGCCAGAATACGAGTCTAAGACCTTAGCTATTAAGCCAGAGTACGAGTCTAAGACCTTAGCTATTAGGCCAGAGTAAGAGTTAAGACCTTAGCTATTAGGCTAGAGTAAGAGTTAAGACCTTAGCTATTAGGTCAGAGTAAGAGTTAAGACCTTAAAGAGTAGGCCAGAGTAAGAGTTAAGACCTCAACCAGTAGGCCATAGTACGAGTCTAAGAGCTTAGCTATTAGGCCAGAGTAAGACTTAAGACCTTAACCAGTAGGCCAGAGTAAGAGTTAAGACCTTAGCTATTAGGCCAGAGTACGAGTCTAAGACCTTAGCTATTAGTCCAGAGTAAGAGTTAAGACCTTAACCATTAGGCCAGAGTAAGAGTTAAGATCTTAGCTAATAGGTCAGAGTAAGAGTTAAGACCTTAACCATTAGGCCAGAGTACGAGTCTAAGAGCTTAGCTATTAGGCCAGAGTAAGAGTTAAGACCTTAACCAGTAGGCCAGAGTAAGAGTTAAGATCCTAACCTGTAGGCCAGAGTACGAGTCTAAGACCTTAGCTATTAGGCCAGAGTAAGAGTTAAGACCTTAGCTATTAGGCCAGAGTAAGAGTTAAGACCTTAACCAGTAGTCCAGAATACGAGTCTAAGTCCTTAGCTATTAGGCCAGAGTAAGAGTTAAGACCTTAACCAGTAGGCCAGATTAAGAGTTAAGACCTTAACCATTAGGCCAGAGTAAGAGTTAAGACCTTAGCTATTAGGCCAGAGTAAGAGTTAAGACCTCAGCTATTAGGCCAGTGTAAGAGTTAAGACTTTAACCAGTAGGCCAGAGTAAGAGTTGTGACCTTAACCTGTAGGCCAGAGTACGAGTCTAAGACCTTAGCTATTAGGCCAGAGTAAGAGTTAAGACCTTAACCAGTAGGCCATGGTACGAGTCTAAGACCTTAGCTATTAGGCCAGAGTAAGAGTTAAGACCTTGACCAGTAGGCCAGAGTGAGAGTTAAGACCTTAACCAGTAGGCCAGAGTAAGAGTTAAGACCTTAACCATTAGGCCAGAGTAAGAGTTAAGACCTTAACCTGTAGGCCATAGTACGAGTCTAAGACCTTAGCTATTAGGCCAGAGTAAGATTTAAGATCATAGCTATTAGGCCAGAGTAAGAGTTAAGACCTTAACCAGTAGGCCAGAGTAAGAGTTAAGACGTTAACCTGTAGGCCAGAGTACGAGCTCAGACCTTAGCAATTAGGCCAGAGTAAGAGTTAAGACCTTAGCTATTAGGCCAGAGTAAGAGTTAAGACCTTAACCATTAGGCCAGATTATGAGTCTAAGACCTTAGCTATTAGTCTAGAGTAAGAGTTAAGACCTTAACCAGTAGGCCAGAGTAAGAGTTAAGACCTTAACCTGTAGGCCATAGTACTAGTCTAAGACCTTAGCTATTAGGCCAGAGTAAGAGTTAAGACCTTAACCATTAGGCCAGAGTACGAGTCTAAGACCCTAGCTATTAGGCCAGAGTAAGAGTTAAGACATTAGCTATTAGGCCAGAGTAAGAGTTAAAACCTTAGCTATAAGGCCAGAGTATGAGTTAAGACCTTAGCTATTAGGCCAGAGTAAGAGTTAAGACCTTAACCAGTAGGCCAGAGTAAGAGTTAAGACCCTAACCCATAGGCCAGAGTAAGAGTTAAGACCATAACCATTAGGCCAGAGTATGTGTCTAAGACCTTAGCTATTAGGCCAGAGTAAGAGTTAAGACCTTAGCTATTAGGCCAGAGTAAGAGTTAAGTCCTTAACCAGTAGGCCAGAGTAAGAGTTAAGACCTTAAACTATAGGCCAGAGTAAGAGTTAAGACCTTAGCTATTAGGCCAGAGTAAGAGTTAAGACCTTAACCAGTAGGCCAGAGTAAGAGTTAAGACCTTAACCATTAGATCAGAGTACGAGTCTAAGGCCTTAGCTATTAGGCCAGAGTAAGAGTTAAGACCTTAACCAGTAGGCCAGAGTACGAATCTAAGACCTTGGCTATTAGGCCAGAGTAAGAGTGAAGACCTTGGCTATTAGGCCAGAGTAAGAGTTAAGACCTTAGCTATTAGGCCAGAGTAAGAGTTAAGACCTTACCCTGTAGGCCAGAGTACGAGTCTAAGACCTTAGCTATTAGGCCAGAGAAAGAGTTAAGACTTTAGCTATTAGGCCAGTGTAAGAGTTAAGACCTTAACCATTAGGCCAGAGTACAAGTCTAAGACCTTAGCTATTAGGCCAGAGTAAGAGTTAAGACCTTAGCTATTAGGCCAGAGTAAGAGTTAAGACCTTAACCATTAGGCCATAGTACGAGTCTAAGACCTTAGCTATTAGGCCAGAGTAAGAGTTAAGACCTTAGCTATTAGGCCAGAGTAAGAGTTTAGACCTTAGCTATTAGGCCAGAGTAAGAGTTAAGACCTTAACCAGTAGGCCATAGTATGAGTCTAACACCTTAGCTATTAGGCCAGAGTACGAGTCTAAGACCTTAGCTATTAGGCCAGAGTAAGAGATAAGACCTTAACCAGTAGGCCAGAGTAAGAGTTAAGACCTTAACCAGTAGGCCAGAGTACGAGTCTAAGACCTTAGCTATTAGGCCAGAGTAAGAGTTAAGACCTTAACCAGTAGGCCGTAGTACAAGTCTAAGACCTTAGCTATTAGGCCAGAGTAAGAGTTAAGACCTTAGCTATTAGGCCAGAGTAAGAGTTTAGACCTTAGCTATTAGGCCAGAGTAAGAGTTAAGACCTTAACCAGTAGGCCACAGTACGAGTCTAACACCTTAGCTATTAGGCCAGAGTATGAGTCTAAGACCTTAGCTATTAGGCCAGAGTAAGTGTTAAGACCTTAGCTATTAGGCCAGAGTAAGAGTTAAGACCTTAGCTATTAGGCCAGAGTAAGAGTTAAGGCCTTAACCTGTAGGCCACAGTATGAGTCCAAGACCTTAGCTATTAGGCCAGAGAAAGAGTTAAGACAATAACTATTAGGCCAGAGTAAGAGTTAAGACCTTAACCATTAGGCCAGAGTACGAGTCTAAGACCTTAGCTATTAGGCCAGAGTAAGAGTTAAGACCTTAACCAGTAGGCCAGATTAAGAGTTAAGACCTTAACCAGTAGGCCAGAGTAGGAGATAAGACCTTAACCAGTAGGCCAGAGTAAGAGTTAAGGCCTTAACAATTAGGCCAGAGTACGAGTCTAAGACCTTAGCTATTAGGCCAGAGTAAGAGTTAAGACCTTAGCTATTAGGCCAGAGTAAGAGTTAAGACCTTAACCATTAGGCCAGAATAAGATTTAAGACCTTAACCAGTAAGCCAGAGTAAGAGTTAAGACCTTAACCAGTAGGCCAGAGTAAGAGTTAATACCTTAACCATTAGGCCAGAGTACAAGTCTAAGACCTTAGCTATTAGGCCAGAGTAAGAGTTAAGACCTTAACTAGTAGGCCAGAGTAAGAGTTAAGACCTTAGCTATTAGGCCAGAGTAAGAGTTAAGACCTTAACCAGTAGGCCAGAGTAAGGGTTAAGACCTTAGCTATTAGGCCAGAGTAAGAGTTAAGACCTTAACCAGTAGGCCAGAGTAAGAGTTAAGACCTTAGCTATTAGGCCAGAGTAAGAGTTAAGACCTTAACCAGTAGGCCAGAGTAAGAGTTAAGACCTTAACCGGTAGGCCAGAGTAAGAGTTAAGACCTTATCCAGTAGTCCAGAGTAAGAGTTAAGACCTTAACCATTAGGCCAGAGTATGAGTCTAAGACCTTAGCTATTAGGCCAGAGTAAGAGTTAAGACCTTAACCAGTAGGCCAGAGTACGAGTCTTTGACCTTGGCTATTAGGCCAGAGTAAGAGTTAAGACCTTAGCTATTAGTCAAGAGTAAGAGTTAAGACCTTAGCTATTAGGCCAGAGTAAGAGTTAAGACCTTACCCTGTAGTCCAGAGTACGAGTCTAAGACCTTAGCTATTAGGCCAGAGAAAGAGTTAAGACCTTAACCATTAGGCCAGAGTACAAGTCTAAGACCTTAGCTATTAGGCCAGAGTAAGAGTTAAGACCTTAACCATTAGGCCAGAGTATGAGTCTAAGACTTTAGCTATTAGGCCAGAGTAAGAGTTAAGACCTTAACCAGTAGGCCAGAGTACAAGTCTAAGACCTTAGCTATTAGGCCAGAGTAAGAGTTAAGACCTTAACCATTAGGCCAGAGTATGAGTCTAAGACTTTAGCTATTAGGCCAGAGTAAGAGTTAAGACCTTAACCAGTAGGCCAGAGTACAAGTCTAAGACCTTAGCTATTAGGCCAGAGAAAGAGTTAAGACCTTAACCATTAGGCCAGAGTACAAGTCTAAGACCTTAGCTATTAGGCCAGAGTAAGAGTTAAGACCTTAACCATTAGGCCAGAGTATGAGTCTAAGACTTTAGCTATTAGGCCAGAGTAAGAGTTAAGACCTTAACCATTAGGCCAGAGTACAAGTCTAAGACCTTAGCTATTAGGCCAGAGTAAGAGTTAAGACCTTAACCATTAGGCCAGAGTATGAGTCTAAGACTTTAGCTATTAGGCCAGAGTAAGAGTTAAGACCTTAACCAGTAGGCCAGAGTACAAGTCTAAGACCTTAGCTATTAGGCCAGAGTAAGAGTTAAGACCTTAACCATTAGGCCAGAGTATGAGTCTAAGACTTTAGCTATTAGGCCAGAGTAAGAGTTAAGACCTTAACCAGTAGGCCAGAGTAAGAGTTAAGACCTTAACCAGTAGGCCAGAGTACGAGTCTAAGACCTTAGCTATTAGGCCAGAGTAAGAGTTAAGACCTTAACCAGTAGGCCAGAGTAAGAGTTAAGTCCTTAGCTATTAGGCCAGAGTAAGAGTTAAGACCTTAACCATTAGGCCAGAGTATGAGTCTAAGACTTTAGCTATTAGGCCAGAGTAAGAGTTAAGACCTTAACCAGTAGGCCAGAGTAAGAGTTAAGACCTTAACCAGTAGGCCAGAGTAAGAGTTAAGACCTTACCCAGTAGGCCAGAGTACGAGTCTAAGACCTTAGCTATTAGGCCAGAGTAAGAGTTAAGACCTTAACTAGTAGGCCAGAGTAAGAGTTAAGACCTTAGCTATTAGGCCAGAGTAAGAGTTAAGACCTTAACCATTAGGCCAGAGTATGAGTCTAAGACCTTAGCTATTAGGCCAGAGTAAGAGTTAAGACCTTAACCAGTAGGCCAGAGTACGAGTCTAAGACCTTAGCTATTAGGCCAGAGTAAGAGTTAAGACCTTAACCAGTAGGCCAGAGTAAGGGTTAAGACCTTATCTATTAGGCCAGAGTAAGAGTTAAGACCTTAACCAATAGGCCAGAGTAAGAGTTAAGACCTTAGCTATTAGGCCAGAGTAAGAGTTAAGACCTTAACCAGTAGGCCAGAGTAAGAGTTACGACCTTAACCAGTAGGCCAGAGTAAGAGTTAAGACCTTAGCTATTAGGCCAGAGTCAGAGTTAAGACCTTAACCGTTAGGCCAGAGTATGAGTCTAAGACCTTAGCTATTAGGCCAGAGTAAGAGTTAAGACCTTAACCAGTAGGCCAGAGTACGAGTCTAAGACCTTGGCTATTAGGCCAGAGTAAGAGTTAAGACCTTAGCTATTAGGCCAGAGTAAGAGTTAAGACCTTAGCTATTAGGCCAGAGTAAGAGTTAAGACCTTACCCTGTAGACCAGAGTACGAGTCTAAGATCTTAGCTATTAGGCCAGAGAAAGAGTTAAGACCTTAACCATTAGGCCAGAGTACAAGTCTAAGACCTTAGCTATTAGGCCAGAGTAAGAGTTAAGACCTTAGCTATTAGGCCAGAGTAAGAGTTAAGACCTTAACCAGTAGGCCAGAGTAAGAGTTAAGACCTTAACCATTAGGCCAGAGTATGAGTCTAAGACCTTAGCTATTAGGCCAGAGTAAGAGTTAAGACCTTAACCAGTAGGCCAGAGTACGAGTCTAAGACCTTGGCTATTAGGCCAGAGTAAGAGTTAAGACCTTAGCTATTAGTCCAGAGTAAGAGTTAAGACCTTAGCTATTAGGCCAGAGTAAGAGTTAAGACCTTAGCTATTAGGCCAGAGTAAGAGTTAAGACCTTACCCTGTAGACCAGAGCACGAGTCTAAGACCTTAGCTATTAGGCCAGAGTAAGAGTTAAGACCTTAGCTATTAGGCCAGAGTAAGAGTTAAAACCTTAACCATTAGGCCAGAGTACGAGTCTAAGACTTTAGCTATTAGGCCAGAGTAAGAGTTAAGACCTTAACCAGTAGGCCAGAGTAAAAGTTAAGACCTTAACCAGTAGGCCAGAGTATGAGTCTAAGACCTTAGCTATTAGGCCAGAGTAAGAGTTAAGACCTTAAACAGTAGGCCATAGTACGAGTATAAGACCTTAGCTTTTAGGCCAGAGTAAGAGTTAAGACCTTAGCTATTAGGCCAGAGTAAGAGTTTAGACCTTAGCTATTAGGCCAGAGTAAGAGTTAAGACCTTAACCAGTAGGCCATAGTACGAGTCTAAGACCTTAGCTATTAGGCCAGAGTAAGAGTTAAGACCTTAACCAGTAGGCCAGAGTACGAGTCTAAGACCTTGGCTATTAGGCCAGAGTAAGAGTTAAGACCTTAGCTATTAGTCCAGAGTAAGAGTTAAGACCTTAGCTATTAGGCCAGAGTAAGAGTTAAGACCTTAGCTATTAGGCCAGAGTAAGAGTTAAGACCTTACCCTGTAGACCAGAGTACGAGTCTAAGACCTTAGCTATTAGGCCAGAGTAAGAGTTAAGACCTTAGCTATTAGGCCAGAGTAAGAGTTAAAACCTTAACCATTAGGCCAGAGTACGAGTCTAAGACTTTAGCTATTAGGCCAGAGTAAGAGTTAAGACCTTAACCAGTAGGCCAGAGTAAAAGTTAAGACCTTAACCAGTAGGCCATAGTACGAGTATAAGACCTTAGCTATTAGGCCAGAGTAAGAGTTAAGACCTTAGCTATTAGGCCAGAGTAAGAGTTTAGACCTTAGCTATTAGGCCAGAGTAAGAGTTAAGACCTTAACCAGTAGGCCATAGTACGAGTCTAACACCTTAGCTATTAGGCCAGAGTACGAGTCTAAGACCTTAGCTATTAGGCCAGAGTAAGAGATAAGACCTTAACCAGTAGGCCAGAGTAAGAGTTAAGACCTTAACCAGTAGGCCAGAGTACGAGTCTAAGACCTTAGCTATTAGGCCAGAGTAAGAGTTAAGACCTTAACCAGTAGGCCGTAGTACAAGTCTAAGACCTTAGCTATTAGGCCAGAGTAAGAGTTAAGACCTTAGCTATTAGGCCAGAGTAAGAGTTTAGACCTTAGCTATTAGGCCAGAGTAAGAGTTAAGACCTTAACCAGTAGGCCACAGTACGAGTCTAACACCTTAGCTATTAGGCCAGAGTATGAGTCTAAGACCTTAGCTATTAGGCCAGAGTAAGTGTTAAGACCTTAGCTATTAGGCCAGAGTAAGAGTTAAGACCTTAACCATTAGGCCAGAGTACGAGTCTAAGACCTTAGCTATTAGGCCAGAGTAAGAGTTAAGACCTTAACCAGTAGGCCAGAGTAAGAGTTAAGACCTTAGCTATTAGGCCAGAATAAGAGTTAAGACCTTAACCATTAGGCCAGAGTACGAGTCTAAGACCTTAGCTATTAGGCCAGAGTAAGAGTTAAGACCTTAACCAGTAGGCCAGAGTAAGAGTTAAGACCTTAACCATTAGGCCAAAGTACGAGTCTAAGACCTTAGCTATTAGGCCAGAGTAAGAGTTAAGACCTTAGATATTAGGCCAGAGTAAGAGTTAAGACCTTAACCATTAGGCCAGAGTCCGAGTCTAAGACCTTAGCTATTAGGCCAGAGTAAGAGTTAAGACCTTACCTATTAGGACAGAGTCAGAATTAAGACCTCAACCTGTAGGCCAGAGTACGAGTCTAAGACCTTAGCTATTAGGCCAGAGTAAGAGTTAAGACCTTAACCATTAGGCCAGAGTAAGAGTTAAGACCTTAACCAGTAGGCCAGAGTAAGAGTTAAGACCTTAACCATTAGGCCAGAGTAAGAGTTAAGGCCTTAACCAGTAGGCCAGAGTAAGAGTTAAGACCTTAACCATTAGGCCAGAGTACGAGTCTAAGACCTTAGCTATTAGGCCAGAGTAAGAGTTAAGACCTTAACCAGTAGGCCAGAGTAAGAGTTAAGACCTTAACCATTAGGCCAGAGTACGAGTCTAAGACCTTAGCTATTAGGCCAGAGTAAGAGTTAAGACCTTAACCAGTAGGGCAGAGTAAGAGTTAAGACCTTAACCAGTAGGCCAGAGTAAGAGTTAAGACCTTAGCTATTAGGCCAGAGTAAGAGTTAAGACCTTAACCAGTAGGCCAGAGTAAGAGTTAAGACCTTAACCATTAGATCAGAGTACGAGTCTAAGACCTTAGCTATTAGGCCAGAGTAAGAGTTAAGACCTTAACCAGTAGGCCAGAGTACGAATCTAAGACCTTGGCTATTAGGCCAGAGTAAGAGTGAAGACCTTGGCTATTAGGCCAGAGTAAGTGTTAAGACCTTAGCTATTAGGCCAGAGTAAGAGTTAAGACCTTAGCTATTAGGCCAGAGTAAGAGTTAAGACCTTACCCTGTAGGCCAGAGTACGAGTCTAAGACCTTAGCTATTAGGCCAGAGAAAGAGTTAAGACCTTAGCTATTAGGCCAGTGTAAGAGTTAAGACCTTAACCATTAGGCCAGAGTACAAGTCTAAGACCTTAGCTATTAGGCCAGAGTAAGAGTTAAGACCTTAGCTATTAGGCCAGAGTAAGAGTTAAGACCTTAACCAGTAGGCCATAGTATGAGTCTAACACCTTAGCTATTAGGCCAGAGTACGAGTCTAAGACCTTAGCTATTAGGCCAGAGTAAGAGATAAGACCTTAACCAGTAGGCCAGAGTAAGAGTTAAGACCTTAACCAGTAGGCCAGAGTACGAGTCTAAGACCTTAGCTATTAGGACAGAGTAAGAGTTAAGACCTTAACCAGTAGGCCGTAGTACATGTCTAAGACCTTAGCTATTAGGCCAGAGTAAGAGTTAAGACCTTAGCTATTAGGCCAGAGTAAGAGTTTAGACCTTAGCTATTAGGCCAGAGTAAGAGTTAAGACCTTAACCAGTAGGCCACAGTACGAGTCTAACACCTTAGCTATTAGGCCAGAGTATGAGTCTAAGACCTTAGCTATTAGGCCAGAGTAAGTGTTAAGACCTTAGCTATTAGGCCAGAGTAAGAGTTAAGACCTTAGCTATTAGGCCAGAGTAAGAGTTAAGACCTTAACCTGTAGGCCACAGTATGAGTCCAAGACCTTAGCTATTAGGCCAGAGAAAGAGTTAAGACAATAACTATTAGGCCAGAGTAAGAGTTAAGACCTTAACCATTAGGCCAGAGTACGAGTCTAAGACCTTAGCTATTAGGCCAGAGTAAGAGTTAAGACCTTAACCAGTAGGCCAGATTAAGAGTTAAGACCTTAACCAGTAGGCCAGAGTAGGAGATAAGACCTTAACCAGTAGGCCAGAGTAAGAGTTAAGGCCTTAACCATTAGGCCAGAATACGAGTCTAAGACCTTAGCTATTAGGCCAGAGTAAGAGTTAAGACCTTAGCTATTAGGCCAGAGTAAGAGTTAAGACCTTAACCATTAGGCCAGAATAAGATTTAAGACCTTAACCAGTAAGCCAGAGTAAGAGTTAAGACCTTAACCAGTAGGCCAGAGTAAGAGTTAAGACCTTAACCATTAGGCCAGAGTACAAGTCTAAGACCTTAGTTATTAGGCCAGAGTAAGAGTTAAGACCTTAACTAGTAGGCCAGAGTAAGAGTTAAGACCTTATCTATTAGGCCAGAGTAAGAGTTAAGACCTTAACCAGTAGGCCAGAGTAAGGGTTAAGACCTTAGCTATTAGGCCAGAGTAAAAGTTAAGACCTTAACCAGTAGGCCAGAGTAAGAGTTAAGACCTTAGCTATTAGGCCAGAGTAAGAGTTAAGACCTTAACCAGTAGGCCAGAGTAAGAGTTAAGACCTTAACCGGTAGGCCAGAGTAAGAGTTAAGACCTTAGCTATTAGGCCAGAGTAAGAGTTAAGACCTTATCCAGTAGGCCAGAGTAAGAGTTAAGACCTTAACCATTAGGCCAGAGTATGAGTCTAAGACCTTAGCTATTAGGCCAGAGTAAGAGTTAAGACCTTAACCAGTTGGCCAGAGTACGAGTCTAAGACCTTGGCTATTAGGCCAGAGTAAGAGTTAAGACCTTAGCTATTAGTCCAGAGTAAGAGTTAAGACCTTAGCTATTAGGCCAGAGTAAGAGTTAAGACCTTAGCTATTAGGCCAGAGTAAGAGTTAAGACCTTACCCTGTAGTCCAGAGTACGAGTCTAAGACCTTAGCTATTAGGCCAGAGAAAGAGTTAAGACCTTAACCATTAGGCCAGAGTACAAGTCTAAGACCTTAGCTATTAGGCCAGAGTAAGAGTTAAGACCTTAGCTATTAGGCCAGAGTAAGAGTTAAGACCTTAACCATTAGGCCAGAGTATGAGTCTAAGACTTTAGCTATTAGGCCAGAGTAAGAGTTAAGACCTTAACCAGGAGGCCAGAGTAAGAGTTAAGACCTTAACCAGTAGGCCAGAGTACGAGTCTAAGACCTTAGCTATTAGGCCAGAGTAAGAGTTAAGACCTTAACCAGTAGGCCAGAGTAAGATTTAAGTCCTTAGCTATTAGGCCAGAGTAAGAGTTAAGACCTTAACCATTAGGCCAGAGTATGAGTCTAAGACTTTAGCTATTAGGCCAGAGTAAGAGTTAAGACCTTAACCAGTAGGCCAGAGTAAGAGTTAAGACCTTAACCAGTAGGCCAGAGTAAGAGTTAAGACCTTAACCAGTAGGCCAGAGTACGAGTCTAAGACCTTAGCTATTAGGCCAGAGTAAGAGTTAAGACCTTAACCAGTAGGCCAGAGTAAGAGTTAAGACCTTAGCTATTAGGCCAGAGTAAGAGTTAAGACCTTAACCATTAGGCCAGAGTATGAGTCTAAGACCTTAGCTATTAGGCCAGAGTAAGAGTTAAGACCTTAACCAGTAGGCCAGAGTACGAGTCTAAGACCTTAGCTATTAGGCCAGAGTAAGAGTTAAGACCTTAACCAGTAGGCCAGAGTAAGGGTTAAGACCTTAGCTATTAGGCCAGAGTAAGAGTTAAGACCTTAACCAATAGGCCAGAGTAAGAGTTAAGACCTTAGCTATTAGGCCAGAGTAAGAGTTAAGACCTTAACCAGTAGGCCAGAGTAAGAGTTACGACCTTAACCAGTAGGCCAGAGTAAGAGTTAAGACCTTAGCTATTAGGCCAGAGTAAGAGTTAAGACCTTAACCAGTAGGCCAGAGTAAGAGATAAGACCTTAACCGTTAGGCCAGACTATGAGTCTAAGACCTTAGCTATTAGGCCAGAGTAAGAGTTAAGACCTTAACCAGTAGGCCAGAGTACGAGTCTAAGACCTTGGCTATTAGGCCAGAGTAAGAGTTAAGACCTTAGCTATTAGGCCAGAGTAAGAGTTAAGACCTTAGCTATTAGGCCAGAGTAAGAGTTAAGACCTTACCCTGTAGACCAGAGTACGAGTCTAAGATCTTAGCTATTAGGCCAGAGAAAGAGTTAAGACCTTAACCATTAGGCCAGAGTACAAGTTCAAGACCTTAGCTATTAGGCCAGAGTAAGAGTTAAGACCTTAGCTATTAGGCCAGAGTAAGAGTTAAGACCTTAACCAGTAGGCCAGAGTAAGAGTTAAGACCTTAACCATTAGGCCAGAGTATGAGTCTAAGACCTTAGCTATTAGGCCAGAGTAAGAGTTAAGACCTTAACCAGTAGGCCAGAGTACGAGTCTAAGACCTTGGCTATTAGGCCAGAGTAAGAGTTAAGACCTTAGCTATTAGTCCAGAGTAAGAGTTAAGACCTTAGCTATTAGGCCAGAGTAAGAGTTAAGACCTTAGCTATTAGGCCAGAGTAAGAGTTGTGACCTTCACCTGTAGGCCAGAGTATGAGTCTAAGACCTTAGCTATTAGGCCAGAGTAAGAGTTAAGACCTTGACCAGTAGGCCAGAGTGAGAGTTAAGACCTTAACCAGTAGGCCAGAGTAAGAGTTAAGACCTTAACCATTAGGCCAGAGTAAGAGTTAAGACCTTAACCTGTAGGCCATAGTATGAGTCTAAGACCTTAGCTATTAGGCCAGAGTAAGATTTAAGACCATAGCTATTAGGCCAGAGTAAGAGTTAAGACATTAGCTATTAGGCCAGAGTAAGAGTTAAGACCTTAGCTATTAGGCCAGAGTATGAGTTAAGACCTTAACCAGTAGGCCAGATTAAGAGTTAAGACCTTAACCATTAGGCCAGAGTAAGAGTTAAGACCTTAGCTATTAGGCCAGAGTAAGAGTTAAGACCTTAGCTATTAGGCCAGAGTAAGAGTTAATACTTTAACCAGTAGGCCAGAGTAAGAGTTGTGACCTTCACCTGTAGGCCAGAGTATGAGTCTAAGACCTTAGCTATTAGGCCAGAGTAAGAGTTAAGACCTTGACCAGTAGGCCAGAGTGAGAGTTAAGACCTTAACCAGTAGGCCAGAGTAAGAGTTAAGACCTTAACCATTAGGCCAGAGTAAGAGTTAAGACCTTAACCTGTAGGCCAGAGTACAAGTCTAAGACCTTAGCTATTAGGCCAGAGTAAGAGTTAAGACCTTAGCTATTAGGCCAGAGTAAGAGTTAAAACCTTAACCATTAGGCCAGAGTACGAGTCTAAGACTTTAGCTATTAGGCCAGAGTAAGAGATAAGACCTTAACCAGTAGGCCAGAGTAAGAGTTAAGACCTTAACCAGTAGGCCAGAGTATGAGTCTAAGACCTTAGCTATTAGGTCAGAGTAAGAGTTAAGACCTTAAAGAGTAGGCCAGAGTAAGAGTTAAGACCTCAACCAGTAGGCCATAGTATGAGTCTAAGAGCTTAGCTATTAGGCCAGAGTAAGAGTTAAGACGTTAACCAGTAGGCCAGAGTAAGAGTTAAGACCTTAGCTATTAGGCCAGAGTACGAGTCTAAGACCTTAGCTATTAGTCCAGAGTAAGAGTTAAGACCTTAACCATTAGGCCAGAGTACGAGTCTAAGAGCTTAGCTATTAGGCCAGAGTAAGAGTTAAGACCTTAACCAGTAGGCCAGAGTAAAATTTAAGATCTTAACCTGTAGGCCAGAGTACGAGTCTAAGACCTTAGCTATTAGGCCAGAGTAAGAGTTAAGACCTTAACCAGTAGTCCAGAATACGAGTCTAAGTCCTTAGCTATTAGGCCAGAGTAAGAGTTAAGACCTTAACCAGTAGGCCAGATTAAGAGTTAAGACCTTAACCATTAGGCCAGAGTAAGAGTTAAGACCTTAGCTATTAGGCCAGAGTAAGAGTTAAGACCTTAGCTATTAGGCCAGAGTAAGAGTTAATACTTTAACCAGTAGGCCAGAGTAAGAGTTGTGACCTTCACCTGTAGGCCAGAGTATGAGTCTAAGACCTTAGCTATTAGGCCAGAGTAAGAGTTAAGACCTTGACCAGTAGGCCAGAGTGAGAGTTAAGACCTTAACCAGTAGGCCAGAGTAAGAGTTAAGACCTTAACCATTAGGCCAGAGTAAGAGTTAAGACCTTAACCTGTAGGCCATAGTACGAGTCTAAGACCTTAGCTATTAGGCCAGAGTAAGATTTAAGACCATAGCTATTAGGCCAGAGTAAGAGTTAAGACCTTAACCAGTAGGCCAGAGTAAGAGTTAAGACGTTAACCTGTAGGCCAGTGTACGAGCTCAGACCTTAGAAATTAGGCCAGAGTAAGAGTTAAGACCTTAGCTATTAGGCCAGAGTAAGAGTTAAGACCTTAACCATTATGCCATAGTATGAGTCTAAGACCGTAGCTATTAGTCCAGAGTAAGAGTTAAGACCTTAACCAGTAGGCCAGAGTAAGAGTTAAGACCTTAACCTGTAGGCCATAGTACTAGTCTAAGACCTTAGCTATTAGGCCAGAGTAAGAGTTAAGACCTTAACCATTAGGCCAGAGTACGAGTCTAAGACCCTAGCTATTAGGCCAGAGTAAGAGTTAAGACATTAGCTATTAGGCCAGAGTAAGAGTTAAGACCTTAGCTATTAGGCCAGAGTATGAGTTAAGACCTTAGCTATTAGGCCAGAGTAAGAGTTAAGACCTTAACCAGTAGGCCAGAGTAAGAGTTAAGACCCTAATCCATAGGCCAGAGTAAGAGTTAAGACCATAACCATTAGGCCAGAGTACAAGTCTAAGACCTAAGCTATTAGGCCAGAGTAAGAGTTAAGACCTTAGCTATTAGGCCAGAGTTAGAGTTAAGTCCTTAACCAGTAGGCCAGAGTAAGAGTTAAGACCTCAAACTGTAGGCCAGAGTAAGAGTTAAGACCTTAGCTATTAGGCCAGAGTATGAGTCTAAGACCTTAGCTTTTAGGCCAGAGTAAGAGCTAAGACCTTAACCAGTAGGCCAGAGTAAGAGTTAAGACCTTAACCATTAGGCCAGAGTACGAGTCTAAGACCTTAGCTATTAGGCCAGAGTAATAGGTAAGACCTTAGCTATTAGGCCAGAGTAAGAGTTAAGACCTTAACCAGTAGGCCAGAGTAAGAGTTAAGACCTTAGCTATTAGGCCAGAGTACGAGTCTAAGACCTTAGCTATTAGGCCAGAGTAAGAGTTAAGACCTTAACCAGTAGGCCATAGTACGAGTCTAAGACCTTAGCTATTAGGCCAGAGTAAGAGTTAAGACCTTAACCAGTAGGCCAGAGTAAGAGTTAAGACCTTATCCATTAGGCCAGAGTACGATTCTAAGTCCTTGGCTATTAGGCCAGAGTAAGAGTTAAGACCTTAGCTATTAGGCCAGAGTAAGAGTTAAGACCTTAACCAGTAGGCCAGAGTAAGAGTTAAGACCTTAACCAGTAGGCCAGAGTCAGAGTTAAGACCTTAACCGTTAGGCCAGAGAATGAGTCTAAGACCTTAGCTATTAGGCCAGAGTAAGAGTTAAGACCTTAACCAGTAGGCCAGAGTACGAGTCTAAGACCTTGGCTATTAGGCCAGAGTAAGAGTTAAGACCTTAGCTATTAGGCCAGAGTAAGAGTTAAGACCTTAGCTATTAGGCCAGAGTAAGAGTTAAGACCTTACCCTGTAGACCAGAGTACGATTCTAAGATCTTAGCTATTAGGCCAGAGAAAGAGTTAAGACCTTAACCATTAGGCCAGAGTACAAGTCTAAGACCTTAGCTATTAGGCCAGAGTAAGAGTTAAGACCTTAGCTATTAGGCCAGAGTAAGAGTTAAGACCTTAACCAGTAGGCCAGAGTAAGAGTTAAGACCTTAACCATTAGGCCAGAGTATGAGTCTAAGACCTTAGCTATTAGGCCAGAGTAAGAGTTAAGACCTTAACCAGTAGGCCAGAGTACGAGTCTAAGACCTTGGCTATTAGGCCAGAGTAAGAGTTAAGACCTTAGCTATTAGTCCAGAGTAAGAGTTAAGACCTTAGCTATTAGGCCAGAGTAAGAGTTAAGACCTTAGCTATTAGGCCAGAGTAAGAGTTAAGACCTTACCCTGTAGACCAGAGCACGAGTCTAAGACCTTAGCTATTAGGCCAGAGTAAGAGTTAAGACCTTAGCTATTAGGCCAGAGTAAGAGTTAAAACCTTAACCATTAGGCCAGAGTACGAGTCTAAGACTTTAGCTATTAGGCCAGAGTAAGAGTTAAGACCTTAACCAGTAGGCCAGAGTAAAAGTTAAGACCTTAACCAGTAGGCCAGAGTACGAGTCTAAGACCTTAGCTATTAGGCCAGAGTAAGAGTTAAGACCTTAAACAGTAGGCCATAGTACGAGTATAAGACCTTAGCTATTAGGCCAGAGTAAGAGTTAAGACCTTAGCTATTAGGCCAGAGTAAGAGTTTAGACCTTAGCTATTAGGCCAGAGTAAGAGTTAAGACCTTAACCAGTAGGCCATAGTACGAGTCTAAGACCTTAGCTATTAGGCCAGAGTAAGAGTTAAGACCTTAACCAGTAGGCCAGAGTACGAGTCTAAGACCTTGGCTATTAGGCCAGAGTAAGAGTTAAGACCTTAGCTATTAGTCCAGAGTAAGAGTTAAGACCTTAGCTATTAGGCCAGAGTAAGAGTTAAGACCTTACCCTGTAGACCAGAGTACGAGTCTAAGACCTTAGCTATTAGGCCAGAGTAAGAGTTAAGACCTTAGCTATTAGGCCAGAGTAAGAGTTAAAACCTTAACCATTAGGCCAGAGTACGAGTCTAAGACTTTAGCTATTAGGCCAGAGTAAGAGTTAAGACCTTAACCAGTAGGCCAGAGTAAAAGTTAAGACCTTAACCAGTAGGCCAGAGTACGAGTCTAAGACCTTAGCTATTAGGCCAGAGTAAGAGTTAAGACCTTAAACAGTAGGCCATAGTACGAGTATAAGACCTTAGCTATTAGGCCAGAGTAAGAGTTACGACCTTAGCTATTAGGCCAGAGTAAGAGTTTAGACCTTAGCTATTAGGCCAGAGTAAGAGTTAAGACCTTAGCTATTAGGCCAGAGTAAGAGTTAAAACCTTAACCATTAGGCCAGAGTACGAGTCTAAGACTTTAGCTATTAGGCCAGAGTAAGAGTTAAGACCTTAACCAGTAGGCCAGAGTAAAAGTTAAGACCTTAACCAGTAGGCCATAGTACGAGTATAAGACCTTAGCTATTAGGCCAGAGTAAGAGTTAAGACCTTAGCTATTAGGCCAGAGTAAGAGTTTAGACCTTAGCTATTAGGCCAGAGTAAGAGTTAAGACCTTAACCAGTAGGCCATAGTACGAGTCTAACACCTTAGCTATTAGGCCAGAGTACGAGTCTAAGACCTTAGCTATTAGGCCAGAGTAAGAGATAAGACCTTAACCAGTAGGCCAGAGTAAGAGTTAAGACCTTAACCAGTAGGCCAGAGTACGAGTCTAAGACCTTAGCTATTAGGCCAGAGTAAGAGTTAAGACCTTAACCAGTAGGCCGTAGTACAAGTCTAAGACCTTAGCTATTAGGCCAGAGTAAGAGTTAAGACCTTAGCTATTAGGCCAGAGTAAGAGTTTAGACCTTAGCTATTAGGCCAGAGTAAGAGTTAAGACCTTAACCAGTAGGCCACGGTACGAGTCTAACACCTTAGCTATTAGGCCAGAGTATGAGTCTAAGACCTTAGCTATTAGGCCAGAGTAAGTGTTAAGACCTTAGCTATTAGGCCAGAGTAAGAGTTAAGACCTTAACCATTAGGCCAGAGTACGAGTCTAAGACCTTAGCTATTAGGCCAGAGTAAGAGTTAAGACCTTAACCAGTAGGCCAGAGTAAGAGTTAAGACCTTAGCTATTAGGCCAGAATAAGAGTTAAGACCTTAACCATTAGGCCAGAGTACGAATCTAAGACCTTAGCTATTAGGCCAGAGTAAGAGTTAAGACCTTAACCAGTAGGCCATAGTACGAGTCTAAGACCTTAGCTATTAGGCCAGAGTAAGAGTTAAGACCTTAGCTATTAGGCCAGAGTAAGAGTTTAGACCTTAACCAGTAGGCCAGAGTAAGAGTTAAGATCTTAACCAGTAGGCCAGAGTAAGAGTTAAGACCTTAACCATTAGGCCAAAGTACGAGTCTAAGACCTTAGCTATTAGGCCAG
Source organism: Triturus cristatus (assembly GCF_964204655.1). NCBI lineage: Eukaryota > Metazoa > Chordata > Amphibia > Caudata > Salamandridae > Triturus > Triturus cristatus. The sequence continues at coordinate 546,147,223 of NC_140592.1, forward strand.
AGTAAGAGTTAAGACCTTAGATATTAGGCCAGAGTAAGAGTTAAGACCTTAACCATTAGGCCAGAGTCCGAGTCTAAGACCTTAGCTATTAGGCCAGAGTAAGAGTTAAGACCTTACCTATTAGGACAGAGTCAGAATTAAGACCTCAACCTGTAGGCCAGAGTACGAGTCTAAGACCTTAGCTATTAGGCCAGAGTAAGAGTTAAGACCTTAACCATTAGGCCAGAGTAAGAGTTAAGACCTTAACCAGTAGGCCAGAGTAAGAGTTAAGACCTTAACCATTAGGCCAGAGTAAGAGTTAAGGCCTTAACCAGTAGGCCTGAGTAAGAGTTAAGACCTTAACCATTAGGCCAGAGTACGAGTCTAAGACCTTAGCTATTAGGCCAGAGTAAGAGTTAAGACCTTAACCAGTAGGCCAGAGTAAGAGTTAAGACCTTAACCATTAGGCCAGAGTACGAGTCTAAGACCTTAGCTATTAGGCCAGAGTAAGAGTTAAGACCTTAACCAGTAGGGCAGCGTAAGAGTTAAGACCTTAACCAGTAGGCCAGAGTAAGAGTTAAGACCTTAGCTATTAGGCCAGAGTAAGAGTTAAGACCTTAACCAGTAGGCCAGAGTAAGAGTTAAGACCTTAACCATTAGATCAGAGTACGAGTCTAAGACCTTAGCTATTAGGCCAGAGTAAGAGTTAAGACCTTAACCAGTAGGCCAGAGTACGAATCTAAGACCTTGGCTATTAGGCCAGAGTAAGAGTGAAGACCTTGGCTATTAGGCCAGAGTAAGTGTTAAGACCTTAGCTATTAGGCCAGAGTAAGAGTTAAGACCTTAGCTATTAGGCCAGAGTAAGAGTTAAGACCTTACCCTGTAGGCCAGAGTACGAGTCTAAGACCTTAGCTATTAGGCCAGAGAAAGAGTTAAGACCTTAGCTATTAGGCCAGTGTAAGAGTTAAGACCTTAACCATTAGGCCAGAGTACAAGTCTAAGACCTTAGCTATTAGGCCAGAGTAAGAGTTAAGACCTTAGCTATTAGGCCAGAGTAAGAGTTAAGACCTTAACCAGTAGGCCATAGTATGAGTCTAACACCTTAGCTATTAGGCCAGAGTACGAGTCTAAGACCTTAGCTATTAGGCCAGAGTAAGAGATAAGACCTTAACCAGTAGGCCAGAGTAAGAGTTAAGACCTTAACCAGTAGGCCAGAGTACGAGTCTAAGACCTTAGCTATTAGGACAGAGTAAGAGTTAAGACCTTAACCAGTAGGCCGTAGTACATGTCTAAGACCTTAGCTATTAGGCCAGAGTAAGAGTTAAGACCTTAGCTATTAGGCCAGAGTAAGAGTTTAGACCTTAGCTATTAGGCCAGAGTAAGAGTTAAGACCTTAACCAGTAGGCCACAGTACGAGTCTAACACCTTAGCTATTAGGCCAGAGTATGAGTCTAAGACCTTAGCTATTAGGCCAGAGTAAGTGTTAAGACCTTAGCTATTAGGCCAGAGTAAGAGTTAAGACCTTAGCTATTAGGCCAGAGTAAGAGTTAAGACCTTAACCTGTAGGCCACAGTATGAGTCCAAGACCTTAGCTATTAGGCCAGAGAAAGAGTTAAGACAATAACTATTAGGCCAGAGTAAGAGTTAAGACCTTAACCATTAGGCCAGAGTACGAGTCTAAGACCTTAGCTATTAGGCCAGAGTAAGAGTTAAGACCTTAACCAGTAGGCCAGATTAAGAGTTAAGACCTTAACCAGTAGGCCAGAGTAGGAGATAAGACCTTAACCAGTAGGCCAGAGTAAGAGTTAAGGCCTTAACCATTAGGCCAGAGTACGAGTCTAAGACCTTAGCTATTAGGCCAGAGTAAGAGTTAAGACCTTAGCTATTAGGCCAGAGTAAGAGTTAAGACCTTAACCATTAGGCCAGAATAAGATTTAAGACCTTAACCAGTAAGCCAGAGTAAGAGTTAAGACCTTAACCAGTAGGCCAGAGTAAGAGTTAAGACCTTAACCATTAGGCCAGAGTACAAGTCTAAGACCTTAGTTATTAGGCCAGAGTAAGAGTTAAGACCTTAACTAGTAGGCCAGAGTAAGAGTTAAGACCTTATCTATTAGGCCAGAGTAAGAGTTAAGACCTTAACCAGTAGGCCAGAGAAAGGGTTAAGACCTTAGCTATTAGGCCAGAGTAAAAGTTAAGACCTTAACCAGTAGGCCAGAGTAAGAGTTAAGACCTTAGCTATTAGGCCAGAGTAAGAGTTAAGACCTTAACCAGTAGGCCAGAGTAAGAGTTAAGACCTTAACCGGTAGGCCAGAGTAAGAGTTAAGACCTTAGCTATTAGGCCAGAGTAAGAGTTAAGACCTTATCCAGTAGGCCAGAGTAAGAGTTAAGACCTTAACCATTAGGCCAGAGTATGAGTCTAAGACCTTAGCTATTAGGCCAGAGTAAGAGTTAAGACCTTAACCAGTTGGCCAGAGTACGAGTCTAAGACCTTGGCTATTAGGCCAGAGTAAGAGTTAAGACCTTAGCTATTAGTCCAGAGTAAGAGTTAAGACCTTAGCTATTAGGCCAGAGTAAGAGTTAAGACCTTAGCTATTAGGCCAGAGTAAGAGTTAAGACCTTACCCTGTAGTCCAGAGTACGAGTCTAAGACCTTAGCTATTAGGCCAGAGAAAGAGTTAAGACCTTAACCATTAGGCCAGAGTACAAGTCTAAGACCTTAGCTATTAGGCCAGAGTAAGAGTTAAGACCTTAGCTATTAGGCCAGAGTAAGAGTTAAGACCTTAACCATTAGGCCAGAGTATGAGTCTAAGACTTTAGCTATTAGGCCAGAGTAAGAGTTAAGACCTTAACCAGGAGGCCAGAGTAAGAGTTAAGACCTTAACCAGTAGGCCAGAGTACGAGTCTAAGACCTTAGCTATTAGGCCAGAGTAAGAGTTAAGACCTTAACCAGTAGGCCAGAGTAAGATTTAAGTCCTTAGCTATTAGGCCAGAGTAAGAGTTAAGACCTTAACCATTAGGCCAGAGTATGAGTCTAAGACTTTAGCTATTAGGCCAGAGTAAGAGTTAAGACCTTAACCAGTAGGCCAGAGTAAGAGTTAAGACCTTAACCAGTAGGCCAGAGTAAGAGTTAAGACCTTAACCAGTAGGCCAGAGTACGAGTCTAAGACCTTAGCTATTAGGCCAGAGTAAGAGTTAAGACCTTAACCAGTAGGCCAGAGTAAGAGTTAAGACCTTAGCTATTAGGCCAGAGTAAGAGTTAAGACCTTAACCATTAGGCCAGAGTATGAGTCTAAGACCTTAGCTATTAGGCCAGAGTAAGAGTTAAGACCTTAACCAGTAGGCCAGAGTACGAGTCTAAGACCTTAGCTATTAGGCCAGAGTAAGAGTTAAGACCTTAACCAGTAGGCCAGAGTAAGGGTTAAGACCTTAACCAATAGGCCAGAGTAAGAGTTAAAACCTTAACCATTAGGCCAGAGTACGAGTCTAAGACTTTAGCTATTAGGCCAGAGTAAGAGTTAAGACCTTAACCAGTAGGCCAGAGTAAAAGTTAAGACCTTAACCAGTAGGCCATAGTACGAGTATAAGACCTTAGCTATTAGGCCAGAGTAAGAGTTAAGACCTTAGCTATTAGGCCAGAGTAAGAGTTTAGACCTTAGCTATTAGGCCAGAGTAAGAGTTAAGACCTTAACCAGTAGGCCATAGTACGAGTCTAACACCTTAGCTATTAGGCCAGAGTACGAGTCTAAGACCTTAGCTATTAGGCCAGAGTAAGAGATAAGACCTTAACCAGTAGGCCAGAGTAAGAGTTAAGACCTTAACCAGTAGGCCAGAGTACGAGTCTAAGACCTTAGCTATTAGGCCAGAGTAAGAGTTAAGACCTTAACCAGTAGGCCGTAGTACAAGTCTAAGACCTTAGCTATTAGGCCAGAGTAAGAGTTAAGACCTTAGCTATTAGGCCAGAGTAAGAGTTTAGACCTTAGCTATTAGGCCAGAGTAAGAGTTAAGACCTTAACCAGTAGGCCACAGTACGAGTCTAACACCTTAGCTATTAGGCCAGAGTATGAGTCTAAGACCTTAGCTATTAGGCCAGAGTAAGTGTTAAGACCTTAGCTATTAGGCCAGAGTAAGAGTTAAGACCTTAACCATTAGGCCAGAGTACGAGTCTAAGACCTTAGCTATTAGGCCAGAGTAAGAGTTAAGACCTTAACCAGTAGGCCAGAGTAAGAGTTAAGACCTTAGCTATTAGGCCAGAATAAGAGTTAAGACCTTAACCATTAGGCCAGAGTACGAGTCTAAGACCTTAGCTATTAGGCCAGAGTAAGAGTTAAGACCTTAACCAGTAGGCCATAGTACGAGTCTAAGACCTTAGCTATTAGGCCAGAGTAAGAGTTAAGACCTTAGCTATTAGGCCAGAGTAAGAGTTTAGACCTTAACCAGTAGGCCAGAGTAAGAGTTAAGATCTTAACCAGTAGGCCAGAGTAAGAGTTAAGACCTTAACCATTAGGCCAAAGTACGAGTCTAAGACCTTAGCTATTAGGCCAGAGTAAGAGTTAAGACCTTAGATATTAGGCCAGAGTAAGAGTTAAGACCTTAACCATTAGGCCAGAGTCCGAGTCTAAGACCTTAGCTATTAGGCCAGAGTAAGAGTTAAGACCTTACCTATTAGGACAGAGTCAGAATTAAGACCTCAACCTGTAGGCCAGAGTACGAGTCTAAGACCTTAGCTATTAGGCCAGAGTAAGAGTTAAGACCTTAACCATTAGGCCAGAGTAAGAGTTAAGACCTTAACCAGTAGGCCAGAGTAAGAGTTAAGACCTTAACCATTAGGCCAGAGTAAGAGTTAAGGCCTTAACCAGTAGGCCTGAGTAAGAGTTAAGACCTTAACCATTAGGCCAGAGTACGAGTCTAAGACCTTAGCTATTAGGCCAGAGTAAGAGTTAAGACCTTAACCAGTAGGCCAGAGTAAGAGTTAAGACCTTAACCATTAGGCCAGAGTACGAGTCTAAGACCTTAGCTATTAGGCCAGAGTAAGAGTTAAGACCTTAACCAGTAGGGCAGAGTAAGAGTTAAGACCTTAACCAGTAGGCCAGAGTAAGAGTTAAGACCTTAGCTATTAGGCCAGAGTAAGAGTTAAGACCTTAACCAGTAGGCCAGAGTAAGAGTTAAGACCTTAACCATTAGATCAGAGTACGAGTCTAAGACCTTAGCTATTAGGCCAGAGTAAGAGTTAAGACCTTAACCAGTAGGCCAGAGTACGAATCTAAGACCTTGGCTATTAGGCCAGAGTAAGAGTGAAGACCTTGGCTATTAGGCCAGAGTAAGTGTTAAGACCTTAGCTATTAGGCCAGAGTAAGAGTTAAGACCTTAGCTATTAGGCCAGAGTAAGAGTTAAGACCTTACCCTGTAGGCCAGAGTACGAGTCTAAGACCTTAGCTATTAGGCCAGAGAAAGAGTTAAGACCTTAGCTATTAGGCCAGTGTAAGAGTTAAGACCTTAACCATTAGGCCAGAGTACAAGTCTAAGACCTTAGCTATTAGGCCAGAGTAAGAGTTAAGACCTTAGCTATTAGGCCAGAGTAAGAGTTAAGACCTTAACCAGTAGGCCATAGTATGAGTCTAACACCTTAGCTATTAGGCCAGAGTACGAGTCTAAGACCTTAGCTATTAGGCCAGAGTAAGAGATAAGACCTTAACCAGTAGGCCAGAGTAAGAGTTAAGACCTTAACCAGTAGGCCAGAGTACGAGTCTAAGACCTTAGCTATTAGGACAGAGTAAGAGTTAAGACCTTAACCAGTAGGCCGTAGTACATGTCTAAGACCTTAGCTATTAGGCCAGAGTAAGAGTTAAGACCTTAGCTATTAGGCCAGAGTAAGAGTTTAGACCTTAGCTATTAGGCCAGAGTAAGAGTTAAGACCTTAACCAGTAGGCCACAGTACGAGTCTAACACCTTAGCTATTAGGCCAGAGTATGAGTCTAAGACCTTAGCTATTAGGCCAGAGTAAGTGTTAAGACCTTAGCTATTAGGCCAGAGTAAGAGTTAAGACCTTAGCTATTAGGCCAGAGTAAGAGTTAAGACCTTAACCTGTAGGCCACAGTATGAGTCCAAGACCTTAGCTATTAGGCCAGAGAAAGAGTTAAGACAATAACTATTAGGCCAGAGTAAGAGTTAAGACCTTAACCATTAGGCCAGAGTACGAGTCTAAGACCTTAGCTATTAGGCCAGAGTAAGAGTTAAGACCTTAACCAGTAGGCCAGATTAAGAGTTAAGACCTTAACCAGTAGGCCAGAGTAGGAGATAAGACCTTAACCAGTAGGCCAGAGTAAGAGTTAAGGCCTTAACCATTAGGCCAGAGTACGAGTCTAAGACCTTAGCTATTAGGCCAGAGTAAGAGTTAAGACCTTAGCTATTAGGCCAGAGTAAGAGTTAAGACCTTAACCATTAGGCCAGAATAAGATTTAAGACCTTAACCAGTAAGCCAGAGTAAGAGTTAAGACCTTAACCAGTAGGCCAGAGTAAGAGTTAAGACCTTAACCATTAGGCCAGAGTACAAGTCTAAGACCTTAGTTATTAGGCCAGAGTAAGAGTTAAGACCTTAACTAGTAGGCCAGAGTAAGAGTTAAGACCTTATCTATTAGGCCAGAGTAAGAGTTAAGACCTTAACCAGTAGGCCAGAGTAAGGGTTAAGACCTTAGCTATTAGGCCAGAGTAAAAGTTAAGACCTTAACCAGTAGGCCAGAGTAAGAGTTAAGACCTTAGCTATTAGGCCAGAGTAAGAGTTAAGACCTTAACCAGTAGGCCAGAGTAAGAGTTAAGACCTTAACCGGTAGGCCAGAGTAAGAGTTAAGACCTTAGCTATTAGGCCAGAGTAAGAGTTAAGACCTTATCCAGTAGGCCAGAGTAAGAGTTAAGACCTTAACCATTAGGCCAGAGTATGAGTCTAAGACCTTAGCTATTAGGCCAGAGTAAGAGTTAAGACCTTAACCAGTTGGCCAGAGTACGAGTCTAAGACCTTGGCTATTAGGCCAGAGTAAGAGTTAAGACCTTAGCTATTAGTCCAGAGTAAGAGTTAAGACCTTAGCTATTAGGCCAGAGTAAGAGTTAAGACCTTAGCTATTAGGCCAGAGTAAGAGTTAAGACCTTACCCTGTAGTCCAGAGTACGAGTCTAAGACCTTAGCTATTAGGCCAGAGAAAGAGTTAAGACCTTAACCATTAGGCCAGAGTACAAGTCTAAGACCTTAGCTATTAGGCCAGAGTAAGAGTTAAGACCTTAGCTATTAGGCCAGAGTAAGAGTTAAGACCTTAACCATTAGGCCAGAGTATGAGTCTAAGACTTTAGCTATTAGGCCAGAGTAAGAGTTAAGACCTTAACCAGGAGGCCAGAGTAAGAGTTAAGACCTTAACCAGTAGGCCAGAGTACGAGTCTAAGACCTTAGCTATTAGGCCAGAGTAAGAGTTAAGACCTTAACCAGTAGGCCAGAGTAAGATTTAAGTCCTTAGCTATTAGGCCAGAGTAAGAGTTAAGACCTTAACCATTAGGCCAGAGTATGAGTCTAAGACTTTAGCTATTAGGCCAGAGTAAGAGTTAAGACCTTAACCAGTAGGCCAGAGTAAGAGTTAAGACCTTAACCAGTAGGCCAGAGTAAGAGTTAAGACCTTAACCAGTAGGCCAGAGTACGAGTCTAAGACCTTAGCTATTAGGCCAGAGTAAGAGTTAAGACCTTAACCAGTAGGCCAGAGTAAGAGTTAAGACCTTAGCTATTAGGCCAGAGTAAGAGTTAAGACCTTAACCATTAGGCCAGAGTATGAGTCTAAGACCTTAGCTATTAGGCCAGAGTAAGAGTTAAGACCTTAACCAGTAGGCCAGAGTACGAGTCTAAGACCTTAGCTATTAGGCCAGAGTAAGAGTTAAGACCTTAACCAGTAGGCCAGAGTAAGGGTTAAGACCTTAACCAATAGGCCAGAGTAAGAGTTAAGACCTTAGCTATTAGGCCAGAGTAAGAGTTAAGACCTTAACCAGTAGGCCAGAGTAAGAGTTACGACCTTAACCAGTAGGCCAGAGTAAGAGTTAAGACCTTAGCTATTAGGCCAGAGTAAGAGTTAAGACCTTAACCAGTAGGCCAGAGTAAGAGATAAGACCTTAACCGTTAGGCCAGACTATGAGTCTAAGACCTTAGCTATTAGGCCAGAGTAAGAGTTAAGACCTTAACCAGTAGGCCAGAGTACGAGTCTAAGACCTTGGCTATTAGGCCAGAGTAAGAGTTAAGACCTTAGCTATTAGGCCAGAGTAAGAGTTAAGACCTTAGCTATTAGGCCAGAGTAAGAGTTAAGACCTTACCCTGTAGACCAGAGTACGAGTCTAAGATCTTAGCTATTAGGCCAGAGAAAGAGTTAAGACCTTAACCATTAGGCCAGAGTACAAGTTCAAGACCTTAGCTATTAGGCCAGAGTAAGAGTTAAGACCTTAGCTATTAGGCCAGAGTAAGAGTTAAGACCTTAACCAGTAGGCCAGAGTAAGAGTTAAGACCTTAACCATTAGGCCAGAGTATGAGTCTAAGACCTTAGCTATTAGGCCAGAGTAAGAGTTAAGACCTTAACCAGTAGGCCAGAGTACGAGTCTAAGACCTTGGCTATTAGGCCAGAGTAAGAGTTAAGACCTTAGCTATTAGTCCAGAGTAAGAGTTAAGACCTTAGCTATTAGGCCAGAGTAAGAGTTAAGACCTTAGCTATTAGGCCAGAGTAAGAGTTAAGATCTTACCCTGTAGACCAGAGTACGAGTCTAAGAGCTTAGCTATTAGGCCAGAGAAAGAGTTAAGACCTTAACCATTAGGCCAGAGTACAAGTCTAAGACCTTAGCTATTAGGCCAGAGTAAGAGTTAAGACCTTAGCTATTAGGCCAGAGTAAGAGTTAAAACCTTAACCATTAGGCCAGAGTACGAGTCTAAGACTTTAGCTATTAGGCCAGAGTAAGAGATAAGACCTTAACCAGTAGGCCAGAGTAAGAGTTAAGACCTTAACCAGTAGGCCAGAGTATGAGTCTAAGACCTTAGCTATTAGGTCAGAGTAAGAGTTAAGACCTTAAAGAGTAGGCCAGAGTAAGAGTTAAGACCTCAACCAGTAGGCCATAGTATGAGTCTAAGAGCTTAGCTATTAGGCCAGAGTAAGAGTTAAGACGTTAACCAGTAGGCCAGAGTAAGAGTTAAGACCTTAGCTATTAGGCCAGAGTACGAGTCTAAGACCTTAGCTATTAGTCCAGAGTAAGAGTTAAGACCTTAACCATTAGGCCAGAGTACGAGTCTAAGAGCTTAGCTATTAGGCCAGAGTAAGAGTTAAGACCTTAACCAGTAGGCCAGAGTAAAATTTAAGATCTTAACCTGTAGGCCAGAGTACGAGTCTAAGACCTTAGCTATTAGGCCAGAGTAAGAGTTAAGACCTTAACCAGTAGTCCAGAATACGAGTCTAAGTCCTTAGCTATTAGGCCAGAGTAAGAGTTAAGACCTTAACCAGTAGGCCAGATTAAGAGTTAAGACCTTAACCATTAGGCCAGAGTAAGAGTTAAGACCTTAGCTATTAGGCCAGAGTAAGAGTTAAGACCTTAGCTATTAGGCCAGAGTAAGAGTTAATACTTTAACCAGTAGGCCAGAGTAAGAGTTGTGACCTTCACCTGTAGGCCAGAGTATGAGTCTAAGACCTTAGCTATTAGGCCAGAGTAAGAGTTAAGACCTTGACCAGTAGGCCAGAGTGAGAGTTAAGACCTTAACCAGTAGGCCAGAGTAAGAGTTAAGACCTTAACCATTAGGCCAGAGTAAGAGTTAAGACCTTAACCTGTAGGCCATAGTACGAGTCTAAGACCTTAGCTATTAGGCCAGAGTAAGATTTAAGACCATAGCTATTAGGCCAGAGTAAGAGTTAAGACCTTAACCAGTAGGCCAGAGTAAGAGTTAAGACGTTAACCTGTAGGCCAGTGTACGAGCTCAGACCTTAGAAATTAGGCCAGAGTAAGAGTTAAGACCTTAGCTATTAGGCCAGAGTAAGAGTTAAGACCATAACCATTATGCCATAGTATGAGTATAAGACCGTAGCTATTAGTCCAGAGTAAGAGTTAAGACCTTAACCAGTAGGCCAGAGTAAGAGTTAAGACCTTAACCTGTAGGCCATAGTACTAGTCTAAGACCTTAGCTATTAGGCCAGAGTAAGAGTTAAGACCTTAACCATTAGGCCAGAGTACGAGTCTAAGACCCTAGCTATTAGGCCAGAGTAAGAGTTAAGACATTAGCTATTAGGCCAGAGTAAGAGTTAAGACCTTAGCTATTAGGCCAGAGTATGAGTTAAGACCTTAGCTATTAGGCCAGAGTAAGAGTTAAGACCTTAACCAGTAGGCCAGAGTAAGAGTTAAGACCCTAATCCATAGGCCAGAGTAAGAGTTAAGACCATAACCATTAGGCCAGAGTACAAGTCTAAGACCTAAGCTATTAGGCCAGAGTAAGAGTTAAGACCTTAGCTATTAGGCCAGAGTTAGAGTTAAGTCCTTAACCAGTAGGCCAGAGTAAGAGTTAAGACCTCAAACTGTAGGCCAGAGTAAGAGTTAAGACCTTAGCTATTAGGCCAGAGTATGAGTCTAAGACCTTAGCTTTTAGGCCAGAGTAAGAGCTAAGACCTTAACCAGTAGGCCAGAGTAAGAGTTAAGACCTTAACCATTAGGCCAGAGTACGAGTCTAAGACCTTAGCTATTAGGCCAGAGTAATAGGTAAGACCTTAGCTATTAGGCCAGAGTAAGAGTTAAGACCTTAACCAGTAGGCCAGAGTAAGAGTTAAGACCTTAACCAGTAGGCCAGAGTAAGAGTTAAGACCTTAGCTATTAGGCCAGAGTACGAGTCTAAGACCTTAGCTATTAGGCCAGAGTAAGAGTTAAGACCTTAACCAGTAGGCCATAGTACGAGTCTAAGACCTTAGCTATTAGGCCAGAGTAAGAGTTAAGACCTTAACCAGTAGGCCAGAGTAAGAGTTAAGACCTTATCCATTAGGCCAGAGTACGATTCTAAGTCCTTGGCTATTAGGCCAGAGTAAGAGTTAAGACCTTAGCTATTAGGCCAGAGTAAGAGTTAAGACCTTAACCAGTAGGCCAGAGTAAGAGTTAAGACCTTAACCAGTAGGCCAGAGTCAGAGTTAAGACCTTAACCGTTAGGCCAGAGTATGAGTCTAAGACCTTAGCTATTAGGCCAGAGTAAGAGTTAAGACCTTAACCAGTAGGCCAGAGTACGAGTCTAAGACCTTGGCTATTAGGCCAGAGTAAGAGTTAAGACCTTAGCTATTAGGCCAGAGTAAGAGTTAAGACCTTAGCTATTAGGCCAGAGTAAGAGTTAAGACCTTACCCTGTAGACCAGAGTACGAGTCTAAGATCTTAGCTATTAGGCCAGAGAAAGAGTTAAGACCTTAACCATTAGGCCAGAGTACAAGTCTAAGACCTTAGCTATTAGGCCAGAGTAAGAGTTAAGACCTTAGCTATTAGGCCAGAGTAAGAGTTAAGACCTTAACCAGTAGGCCAGAGTAAGAGTTAAGACCTTAACCATTAGGCCAGAGTATGAGTCTAAGACCTTAGCTATTAGGCCAGAGTAAGAGTTAAGACCTTAACCAGTAGGCCAGAGTACGAGTCTAAGACCTTGGCTATTAGGCCAGAGTAAGAGTTAAGACCTTAGCTATTAGTCCAGAGTAAGAGTTAAGACCTTAGCTATTAGGCCAGAGTAAGAGTTAAGACCTTAGCTATTAGGCCAGAGTAAGAGTTAAGACCTTACCCTGTAGACCAGAGCACGAGTCTAAGACCTTAGCTATTAGGCCAGAGTAAGAGTTAAGACCTTAGCTATTAGGCCAGAGTAAGAGTTAAAACCTTAACCATTAGGCCAGAGTACGAGTCTAAGACTTTAGCTATTAGGCCAGAGTAAGAGTTAAGACCTTAACCAGTAGGCCAGAGTAAAAGTTAAGACCTTAACCAGTAGGCCAGAGTACGAGTCTAAGACCTTAGCTATTAGGCCAGAGTAAGAGTTAAGACCTTAAACAGTAGGCCATAGTACGAGTATAAGACCTTAGCTATTAGGCCAGAGTAAGAGTTAAGACCTTAGCTATTAGGCCAGAGTAAGAGTTTAGACCTTAGCTATTAGGCCAGAGTAAGAGTTAAGACCTTAACCAGTAGGCCATAGTACGAGTCTAAGACCTTAGCTATTAGGCCAGAGTAAGAGTTAAGACCTTAACCAGTAGGCCAGAGTACGAGTCTAAGACCTTGGCTATTAGGCCAGAGTAAGAGTTAAGACCTTAGCTATTAGTCTAGAGTAAGAGTTAAGACCTTAGCTATTAGGCCAGAGTAAGAGTTAAGACCTTACCCTGTAGACCAGAGTACGAGTCTAAGACCTTAGCTATTAGGCCAGAGTAAGAGTTAAGACCTTAGCTATTAGGCCAGAGTAAGAGTTAAAACCTTAACCATTAGGCCAGAGTACGAGTCTAAGACTTTAGCTATTAGGCCAGAGTAAGAGTTAAGACCTTAACCAGTAGGCCAGAGTAAAAGTTAAGACCTTAACCAGTAGGCCAGAGTACGAGTCTAAGACCTTAGCTATTAGGCCAGAGTAAGAGTTAAGACCTTAAACAGTAGGCCATAGTACGAGTATAAGACCTTAGCTATTAGGCCAGAGTAAGAGTTAAGACCTTAGCTATTAGGCCAGAGTAAGAGTTTAGACCTTAGCTATTAGGCCAGAGTAAGAGTTAAGACCTTAACCAGAAGGCCATAGTACGAGTCTAACACCTTAGCTATTAGGCCAGAGTACGAGTCTAAGACCTTAGCTATTAGGCCAGAGTAAGAGATAAGACCTTAACCAGTAGGCCAGAGTAAGAGTTAAGACCTTAACCAGTAGGCCAGAGTACGAGTCTAAGACCTTAGCTATTAGGCCAGAGTAAGAGTTAAGACCTTAACCAGTAGGCCGTAGTACAAGTCTAAGACCTTAGCTATTAGGCCAGAGTAAGAGTTAAGACCTTAGCTATTAGGCCAGAGTAAGAGTTTAGACCTTAGCTATTAGGCCAGAGTAAGAGTTAAGACCTTAACCAGTAGGCCACAGTACGAGTCTAACACCTTAGCTATTAGGCCAGAGTATGAGTCTAAGACCTTAGCTATTAGGCCAGAGTAAGTGTTAAGACCTTAGCTATTAGGCCAGAGTAAGAGTTAAGACATTAACCATTAGGCCAGAGTACGAGTCTAAGACCTTAGCTATTAGGCCAGAGTAAGAGTTAAGACCTTAACCAGTAGGCCAGAGTAAGAGTTAAGACCTTAGCTATTAGGCCAGAATAAGAGTTAAGACCTTAACCATTAGGCCAGAGTACGAGTCTAAGACCTTAGCTATTAGGCCAGAGTAAGAGTTAAGACCTTAACCAGTAGGCCATAGTACGAGTCTAAGACCTTAGCTATTAGGCCAGAGTAAGAGTTAAGACCTTAGCTATTAGGCCAGAGTAAGAGTTTAGACCTTAACCAGTAGGCCAGAGTAAGAGTTAAGATCTTAACCAGTAGGCCAGAGTAAGAGTTAAGACCTTAACCATTAGGCCAAACTACGAGTCTAAGACCTTAGCTATTAGGCCAGAGTAAGAGTTAAGACCTTAGATATTAGGCCAGAGTAAGAGTTAAGACCTTAACGATTAGGCCAGAGTCCGAGTCTAAGACCTTAGCTATTAGGCCAGAGTAAGAGTTAAGACCTTACCTATTAGGACAGAGTCAGAATTAAGACCTCAACCTGTAGGCCAGAGTACGAGTCTAAGACCTTAGCTATTAGGCCAGAGTAAGAGTTAAGACCTTAACCATTAGGCCAGAGTAAGAGTTAAGACCTTAACCAGTAGGCCAGAGTAAGAGTTAAGACCTTAACCATTAGGCCAGAGTAAGAGTTAAGGCCTTAACCAGTAGGCCAGAGTAAGAGTTAAGACCTTAACCATTAGGCCAGAGTACGAGTCTAAGACCTTAGCTATTAGGCCAGAGTAAGAGTTAAGACCTTAACCAGTAGGCCAGAGTAAGAGTTAAGACCTTAACCATTAGGCCAGAGTACGAGTCTAAGACCTTAGCTATTAGGCCAGAGTAAGAGTTAAGACCTTAACCAGTAGGGCAGAGTAAGAGTTAAGACCTTAACCAGTAGGCCAGAGTAAGAGTTAAGACCTTAGCTATTAGGCCAGAGTAAGAGTTAAGACCTTAACCAGTAGGCCAGAGTAAGAGTTAAGACCTTAACCATTAGATCAGAGTACGAGTCTAAGACCTTAGCTATTAGGCCAGAGTAAGAGTTAAGACCTTAACCAGTAGGCCAGAGTACGAATCTAAGACCTTGGCTATTAGGCCAGAGTAAGAGTGAAGACCTTGGCTATTAGGCCAGAGTAAGTGTTAAGACCTTAGCTATTAGGCCAGAGTAAGAGTTAAGACCTTAGCTATTAGGCCAGAGTAAGAGTTAAGACCTTACCCTGTAGGCCAGAGTACGAGTCTAAGACCTTAGCTATTAGGCCAGAGAAAGAGTTAAGACCTTAGCTATTAGGCCAGTGTAAGAGTTAAGACCTTAACCATTAGGCCAGAGTACAAGTCTAAGACCTTAGCTATTAGGCCAGAGTAAGAGTTAAGACCTTAGCTATTAGGCCAGAGTAAGAGTTAAGACCTTAACCAGTAGGCCATAGTATGAGTCTAACACCTTAGCTATTAGGCCAGAGTACGAGTCTAAGACCTTAGCTATTAGGCCAGAGTAAGAGATAAGACCTTAACCAGTAGGCCAGAGTAAGAGTTAAGACCTTAACCAGTAGGCCAGAGTACGAGTCTAAGACCTTAGCTATTAGGACAGAGTAAGAGTTAAGACCTTAACCAGTAGGCCGTAGTACAAGTCTAAGACCTTAGCTATTAGGCCAGAGTAAGAGTTAAGACCTTAGCTATTAGGCCAGAGTAAGAGTTTAGACCTTAGGTATTAGGCCAGAGTAAGAGTTAAGACCTTAACCAGTAGGCCACAGTACGAGTCTAACACCTTAGCTATTAGGCCAGAGTATGAGTCTAAGACCTTAGCTATTAGGCCAGAGTAAGTGTTAAGACCTTAGCTATTAGGCCAGAGTAAGAGTTAAGACCTTAGCTATTAGGCCAGAGTAAGAGTTAAGACCTTAACCTGTAGGCCACAGTATGAGTCCAAGACCTTAGCTATTAGGCCAGAGAAAGAGTTAAGACAATAACTATTAGGCCAGAGTAAGAGTTAAGACCTTAACCATTAGGCCAGAGTACGAGTCTAAGACCTTAGCTATTAGGCCAGAGTAAGAGTTAAGACCTTAACCAGTAGGCCAGATTAAGAGTTAAGACCTTAACCAGTAGGCCAGAGTAGGAGATAAGACCTTAACCAGTAGGCCAGAGTAAGAGTTAAGGCCTTAACCATTAGGCCAGAGTACGAGTCTAAGACCTTAGCTATTAGGCCAGAGTAAGAGTTAAGACCTTAGCTATTAGGCCAGAGTAAGAGTTAAGACCTTAACCATTAGGCCAGAATAAGATTTAAGACCTTAACCAGTAAGCCAGAGTAAGAGTTAAGACCTTAACCAGTAGGCCAGAGTAAGAGTTAAGACCTTAACCATTAGGCCAGAGTACAAGTCTAAGAGCTTAGTTATTAGGCCAGAGTAAGAGTTAAGACCTTAACTAGTAGGCCAGAGTAAGAGTTAAGACCTTATCTATTAGGCCAGAGTAAGAGTTAAGACCTTAACCAGTAGGCCAGAGTAAGGGTTAAGACCTTAGCTATTAGGCCAGAGTAAAAGTTAAGACCTTAACCAGTAGGCCAGAGTAAGAGTTAAGACCTTAGCTATTAGGCCAGAGTAAGAGTTAAGACCTTAACCAGTAGGCCAGAGTAAGAGTTAAGACCTTAACCGGTAGGCCAGAGTAAGAGTTAAGACCTTAGCTATTAGGCCAGAGTAAGAGTTAAGACCTTATCCAGTAGGCCAGAGTAAGAGTTAAGACCTTAACCATTAGGCCAGAGTATGAGTCTAAGACCTTAGCTATTAGGCCAGAGTAAGAGTTAAGACCTTAACCAGTTGGCCAGAGTACGAGTCTAAGACCTTGGCTATTAGGCCAGAGTAAGAGTTAAGACCTTAGCTATTAGTCCAGAGTAAGAGTTAAGACCTTAGCTATTAGGCCAGAGTAAGAGTTAAGACCTTAGCTATTAGGCCAGAGTAAGAGTTAAGACCTTACCCTGTAGTCTAGAGTACGAGTCTAAGACCTTAGCTATTAGGCCAGAGAAAGAGTTAAGACCTTAACCATTAGGCCAGAGTACAAGTCTAAGACCTTAGCTATTAGGCCAGAGTAAGAGTTAAGACCTTAGCTATTAGGCCAGAGTAAGAGTTAAGACCTTAACCATTAGGCCAGAGTATGAGTCTAAGACTTTAGCTATTAGGCCAGAGTAAGAGTTAAGACCTTAACCAGTAGGCCAGAGTAAGAGTTAAGACCTTAACCAGTAGGCCAGAGTACGAGTCTAAGACCTTAGCTATTAGGCCAGAGTAAGAGTTAAGACCTTAACCAGTAGGCCAGAGTAAGATTTAAGTCCTTAGCTATTAGGCCAGAGTAAGAGTTAAGACCTTAACCATTAGGCCCGAGTATGAGTCTAAGACTTTAGCTATTAGGCCAGAGTAAGAGTTAAGACCTTAACCAGTAGGCCAGAGTAAGAGTTAAGACCTTAACCAGTAGGCCAGAGTAAGAGTTAAGACCTTAACCAGTAGGCCAGAGTACGAGTCTAAGACCTTAGCTATTAGGCCAGAGTAAGAGTTAAGACCTTAACCAGTAGGCCAGAGTAAGAGTTAAGACCTTAGCTATTAGGCCAGAGTAAGAGTTAAGACCTTAACCATTAGGCCAGAGTATGAGTCTAAGACCTTAGCTATTAGGCCAGAGTAAGAGTTAAGACCTTAACCAGTAGGCCAGAGTACGAGTCTAAGACCTTAGCTATTAGGCCAGAGTAAGAGTTAAGACCTTAACCAGTAGGCCAGAGTAAGGGTTAAGACCTTAGCTATTAGGCCAGAGTAAGAGTTAAGACCTTAACCAATAGGCCAGAGTAAGAGTTAAGACCTTAGCTATTAGGCCAGAGTAAGAGTTAAGACCTTAACCAGTAGGCCAGAGTAAGAGTTACGACCTTAACCAGTAGGCCAGAGTAAGAGTTAAGACCTTAGCTATTAGGCCAGAGTAAGAGTTAAGACCTTAACCAGTAGGCCAGAGTAAGAGATAAGACCTTAACCGTTAGGCCAGACTATGAGTCTAAGACCTTAGCTATTAGGCCAGAGTAAGAGTTAAGACCTTAACCAGTAGGCCAGAGTACGAGTCTAAGACCTTGGCTATTAGGCTAGAGTAAGAGTTAAGACCTTAGCTATTAGGCCAGAGTAAGAGTTAAGACCTTAGCTATTAGGCCAGAGTAAGAGTTAAGACCTTACCCTGTAGACCAGAGTACGAGTCTAAGATCTTAGCTATTAGGCCAGAGAAAGAGTTAAGACCTTAACCATTAGGCCAGAGTACAAGTTCAAGACCTTAGCTATTAGGCCAGAGTAAGAGTTAAGACCTTAGCTATTAGGCCAGAGTAAGAGTTAAGACCTTAACCAGTAGGCCAGAGTAAGAGTTAAGACCTTAACCATTAGGCCAGAGTATGAGTCTAAGACCTTAGCTATTAGGCCAGAGTAAGAGTTAAGACCTTAACCAGTAGGCCAGAGTACGAGTCTAAGACCTTGGCTATTAGGCCAGAGTAAGAGTTAAGACCTTAGCTATTAGTCCAGAGTAAGAGTTAAGACCTTAGCTATTAGGCCAGAGTAAGAGTTAAGACCTTAGCTATTAGGCCAGAGTAAGAGTTAAGATCTTACCCTGTAGACCAGAGTACGAGTCTAAGAGCTTAGCTATTAGGCCAGAGAAAGAGTTAAGACCTTAACCATTAGGCCAGAGTACAAGTCTAAGACCTTAGCTATTAGGCCAGAGTAAGAGTTAAGACCTTAGCTATTAGGCCAGAGTAAGAGTTAAAACCTTAACCATTAGGCCAGAGTACGAGTCTAAGACTTTAGCTATTAGGCCAGAGTAAGAGTTAAGACCTTAACCAGTAGGCCAGAGTAAGAGTTAAGACCTTAACCAGTAGGCCAGAGTATGAGTCTAAGACCTTAGCTATTAGGTCAGAGTAAGAGTTAAGACCTTAAAGAGTAGGCCAGAGTAAGAGTTAAGACCTCAACCAGTAGGCCATAGTATGAGTCTAAGAGCTTAGCTATTAGGCCAGAGTAAGAGTTAAGACGTTAACCAGTAGGCCAGAGTAAGAGTTAAGACCTTAGCTATTAGGCCAGAGTACGAGTCTAAGACCTTAGCTATTAGTCCAGAGTAAGAGTTAAGACCTTAACCATTAGGCCAGAGTACGAGTCTAAGAGCTTAGCTATTAGGCCAGAGTAAGAGTTAAGACCTTAACCAGTAGGCCAGAGTAAAAGTTAAGATCTTAACCTGTAGGCCAGAGTACGAGTCTAAGACCTTAGCTATTAGGCCAGAGTAAGAGTTAAGACCTTAACCAGTAGTCCAGAATACGAGTCTAAGTCCTTAGCTATTAGGCCAGAGTAAGAGTTAAGACCTTAACCAGTAGGCCAGATTAAGAGTTAAGACCTTAACCATTAGGCCAGAGTAAGAGTTAAGACCTTAGCTATTAGGCCAGAGTAAGAGTTAAGACCTTAGCTATTAGGCCAGAGTAAGAGTTAATACTTTAACCAGTAGGCCAGAGTAAGAGTTGTGACCTTCACCTGTAGGCCAGAGTATGAGTCTAAGACCTTAGCTATTAGGCCAGAGTAAGAGTTAAGACCTTGACCAGTAGGCCAGAGTGAGAGTTAAGACCTTAACCAGTAGGCCAGAGTAAGAGTTAAGACCTTAACCATTAGGCCAGAGTAAGAGTTAAGACCTTAACCTGTAGGCCATAGTAAGAGTCTAAGACCTTAGCTATTAGGCCAGAGTAAGATTTAAGACCATAGCTATTAGGCCAGAGTAAGAGTTAAGACCTTAACCAGTAGGCCAGAGTAAGAGTTAAGACGTTAACCTGTAGGCCAGTGTACGAGCTCAGACCTTAGAAATTAGGCCAGAGTAAGAGTTAAGACCTTAGCTATTAGGCCAGAGTAAGAGTTAAGACCTTAACCATTAGGCCATAGTATGAGTCTAAGACCGTAGCTATTAGTCCAGAGTAAGAGTTAAGACCTTAACCAGTAGGCCAGAGTAAGAGTTAAGACCTTAACCTGTAGGCCATAGTACTAGTCTAAGACCTTAGCTATTAGGCCAGAGTAAGAGTTAAGACCTTAACCATTAGGCCAGAGTACGAGTCTAAGACCCTAGCTATTAGGCCAGAGTAAGAGTTAAGACATTAGCTATTAGGCCAGAGTAAGAGTTAAGACCTTAGCTATTAGGCCAGAGTATGAGTTAAGACCTTAGCTATTAGGCCAGAGTAAGAGTTAAGACCTTAACCAGTAGGCCAGAGTAAGAGTTAAGACCCTAATCCATAGGCCAGAGTAAGAGTTAAGACCATAACCATTAGGCCAGAGTACAAGTCTAAGACCTAAGCTATTAGGCCAGAGTAAGAGTTAAGACCTTGGCTATTAGGCCAGAGTTAGAGTTAAGTCCTTAACCAGTAGGCCAGAGTAAGAGTTAAGACCTCAAACTGTAGGCCAGAGTAAGAGTTAAGACCTTAGCTATTAGGCCAGAGTATGAGTCTAAGACCTTAGCTTTTAGGCCAGAGTAAGAGCTAAGACCTTAACCAGTAGGCCAGAGTAAGAGTTAAGACCTTAACCATTAGGCCAGAGTACGAGTCTAAGACCTTAGCTATTAGGCCAGAGTAATAGGTAAGACCTTAGCTATTAGGCCAGAGTAAGAGTTAAGACCTTAACCAGTAGGCCAGAGTAAGAGTTAAGACCTTAACCAGTAGGCCAGAGTAAGAGTTAAGACCTTAGCTATTAGGCCAGAGTACGAGTCTAAGACCTTAGCTATTAGGCCAGAGTAAGAGTTAAGACCTTAACCAGTAGGCCATAGTACGAGTCTAAGACCTTAGCTATTAGGCCAGAGTAAGAGTTAAGACCTTAACCAGTAGGCCAGAGTAAGAGTTAAGACCTTAACCATTAGGCCAGAGTACGATTCTAAGTCCTTGGCTATTAGGCCAGAGTAAGAGTTAAGACCTTAGCTATTAGGCCAGAGTAAGAGTTAAGACCTTAACCAGTAGGCCAGAGTAAGAGTTAAGACCTTAACCAGTTGGCCAGAGTAAGAGTTAGACCTTAACCATTGGGCCAGAGTACGAGTCTAAGACCTTAGCTATTAAGCCAGAGTACGAGTCTAAGACCTTAGCTATTAGGCCAGAGTAAGAGTTAAGACCTTAGCTATTAGGCTAGAGTAAGAGTTAAGACCTTAGCTATTAGGCCAGAGTCAGAGTTAAGACCTTAAAGAGTAGGCCAGAGTAAGAGTTAGGACCTCAACCAGTAGGCCATAGTATGCGTCTAAGAGCTTAGCTATTAGGCCAGAGTAAGAGTTAAGACCTTAACCAGTAGGCGAGAGTAAGAGTTAAGACCTTAGCTATTAGGCCAGAGTACGAGTCTAAGACCTTAGCTATTAGTCCAGAGTAAGAGTTAAGACCTTAACCATTAGGCCAGAGTAAGAGTTAAGATCTTAGCTAATAGGCCAGAGTAAGAGTTAAGACCTTAACCATTAGGCCAGAGTAAGAGTTAAGACCTTAACCAGTAGGCCAGAGTAAGAGTTAAGACCTTAGCTATTAGGCCAGAGTACGAGTCTAAGACCTTAGCTATTAGGCCAGAGTAAGAGTTAAGACCTTAACCAGTAGGCCATAGTACGAGTCTAAGACCTTAGCTATTAGGCCAGAGTAAGAGTTAAGACCTTAACCAGTAGGCCAGTGTAAGAGTTAAGACCTTAACCATTAGGCCAGAGTACGAGTCTAAGACCTTAGCTATTAGGCCAGAGTAAGAGTTAAGACCTTAGCTATTAGGCTAGAGTAAGAGTTAAGACCTTAACCAGTAGGCCAGAGTAAGAGTTAAGACCTTAACCAGTAGGCCAGAGTAAGAGTTAGACCTTAACCATTGGGCCAGAGTACGAGTCTAAGACCTTAGCTATTAAGCCAGAGTACGAGTCTAAGACCTTAGCTATTAGGCCAGAGTAAGAGTTAAGACCTTAGCTATTAGGCTAGAGTAAGAGTTAAGACCTTAGCTATTAGGTCAGAGTAAGAGTTAAGACCTTAAAGAGTAGGCCAGAGTAAGAGTTAAGACCTCAACCAGTAGGCCATAGTACGAGTCTAAGAGCTTAGCTATTAGGCCAGAGTAATAGTTAAGACCTTAACCAGTAGGCCAGAGTAAGAGTTAAGACCTTAGCTATTAGGCCAGAGTACGAGTCTAAGACCTTAGCTATTAGTCCAGAGTAAGAGTTAAGACCTTAACCATTAGGCCAGAGTAAGAGTTAAGATCTTAGCTAATAGGTCAGAGTAAGAGTTAAGACCTTAACCATTAGGCCAGAGTACGAGTCTAAGAGCTTAGCTATTAGGCCAGAGTAAGAGTTAAGACCTTAACCAGTAGGCCAGAGTAAGAGTTAAGATCCTAACCTGTAGGCCAGAGTACGAGTCTAAGACCTTAGCTATTAGGCCAGAGTAAGAGTTAAGACCTTAACCAGTAGTCCAGAATACGAGTCTAAGTCCTTAGCTATTAGGCCAGAGTAAGAGTTAAGACCTTAACCAGTAGGCCAGATTAAGAGTTAAGACCTTAACCATTAGGCCAGAGTAAGAGTTAAGACCTCAGCTATTAGGCCAGTGTAAGAGTTAAGACTTTAACCAGTAGGCCAGAGTAAGAGTTGTGACCTTAACCTGTAGGCCAGAGTACGAGTCTAAGACCTTAGCTATTAGGCCAGAGTAAGAGTTAAGACCTTAACCAGTAGGCCATGGTACGAGTCTAAGACCTTAGCTATTAGGCCAGAGTAAGAGTTAAGACCTTGACCAGTAGGCCAGAGTGAGAGTTAAGACCTTAACCAGTAGGCCAGAGTATGAGTTAAGACCTTAACCATTAGGCCAGAGTAAGAGTTAAGACCTTAACCTGTAGGCCATAGTACGAGTCTAAGACCTTAGCTATTAGGCCAGAGTAAGATTTAAGATCATAGCTATTAGGCCAGAGTAAGAGTTAAGACCTTAACCAGTAGGCCAGAGTAAGAGTTAAGACGTTAACCTGTAGGCCAGAGTACGAGCTCAGACCTTAGCAATTAGGCCAGAGTAAGAGTTAAGACCTTAGCTATTAGGCCAGAGTAAGAGTTAAGACCTTAACCATTAGGCCAGATTATGAGTCTAAGACCTTAGCTATTAGTCTAGAGTAAGAGTTAAGACCTTAACCAATAGGCCAGAGTAAGAGTTAAGACCTTAACCTGTAGGCCATAGTACTAGTCTAAGACCTTAGCTATTAGGCCAGAGTAAGAGTTAAGACCTTAACCATTAGGCCAGAGTACGAGTCTAAGACCCTAGCTATTAGGCCAGAGTAAGAGTTAAGACATTAGCTATTAGGCCAGAGTAAGAGTTAAAACCTTAGCTATAAGGCCAGAGTGTGAGTTAAGACCTTAGCTATTAGGCCAGAGTAAGAGTTAAGACCTTAACCAGTAGGCCAGAGTAAGAGTTAAGACCCTAACCCATAGGCCAGAGTAAGAGTTAAGACCATAACCATTAGGCCAGAGTATGTGTCTAAGACCTTAGCTATTAGGCCAGAGTAAGAGTTAAGACCTTAGCTATTAGGCCAGAGTAAGAGTTAAGTCCTTAACCAGTAGGCCAGAGTAAGAGTTAAGACCTTAAACTATAGGCCAGAGTAAGAGTTAAGACCTTAGCTATTAGGCCAGAGTAAGAGTTAAGACCTTAACCAGTAGGCCAGAGTAAGAGTTAAGACCTTAACCATTAGATCAGAGTACGAGTCTAAGACCTTAGCTATTAGGCCAGAGAAAGAGTTAAGACTTTAGCTATTAGGCCAGTGTAAGAGTTAAGACCTTAACCATTAGGCCAGAGTACAAGTCTAAGACCTTAGCTATTAGGCCAGAGTAAGAGTTAAGACCTTAACCAGTAGGCCAGATTAAGAGTTAAGACCTTAACCAGTAGGCCAGAGTAGGAGATAAGACCTTAACCAGTAGGCCAGAGTAAGAGTTAAGGCCTTAACCATTAGGCCAGAGTACGAGTCTAAGACCTTAGCTATTAGGCCAGAGTAAGAGTTAAGACCTTAGCTATTAGGCCAGAGTAAGAGTTAAGACCTTAACCATTAGGCCAGAATAAGATGTAAGACCTTAACCAGTAAGCCAGAGTAAGAGTTAAGACCTTAACCAGTAGGCCAGAGTAAGAGTTAAGACCTTAACCATTAGGCCAGAGTACAAGTCTAAGACCTTAGTTATTAGGCCAGAGTAAGAGTTAAGACCTTAACTAGTAGGCCAGAGTAAGAGTTAAGACCTTATCTATTAGGCCAGAGAAAGAGTTAAGACCTTAACCAGTAGGCCAGAGTAAGGGTTAAGACCTTAGCTATTAGGCCAGAGTAAAAGTTAAGACCTTAACCAGTAGGCCAGAGTAAGAGTTAAGACCTTAGCTATTAGGCCAGAGTAAGAGTTAAGACCTTAACCAGTAGGCCAGAGTAAGAGTTAAGACCTTAACCGGTAGGCCAGAGTAAGAGTTAAGACCTTAGCTATTAGGCCAGAGTAAGAGTTAAGACCTTATCCAGTAGGCCAGAGTAAGAGTTAAGACCTTAACCATTAGGCCAGAGTATGAGTCTAAGACCTTAGCTATTAGGCCAGAGTAAGAGTTAAGACCTTAACCAGTTGGCCAGAGTACGAGTCTAAGACCTTGGCTATTAGGCCAGAGTAAGAGTTAAGACCTTAGCTATTAGTCCAGAGTAAGAGTTAAGACCTTAGCTATTAGGCCAGAGTAAGAGTTAAGACCTTAGCTATTAGGCCAGAGTAAGAGTTAAGACCTTACCCTGTAGTCCAGAGTACGAGTCTAAGACCTTAGCTATTAGGCCAGAGAAAGAGTTAAGACCTTAACCATTAGGCCAGAGTACAAGTCTAAGACCTTAGCTATTAGGCCAGAGTAAGAGTTAAGACCTTAGCTATTAGGCCAGAGTAAGAGTTAAGACCTTAACCATTAGGCCAGAGTATGAGTCTAAGACTTTAGCTATTAGGCCAGAGTAAGAGTTAAGACCTTAACCAGTAGGCCAGAGTAAGAGTTAAGACCTTAACCAGTAGGCCAGAGTAAGATTTAAGTCCTTAGCTATTAGGCCAGAGTAAGAGTTAAGACCTTAACCATTAGGCCAGAGTATGAGTCTAAGACTTTAGCTATTAGGCCAGAGTAAGAGTTAAGACCTTAACCAGTAGGCCAGAGTAAGAGTTAAGACCTTAACCAGTAGGCCAGAGTAAGAGTTAAGACCTTAACCAGTAGGCCAGAGTACGAGTCTAAGACCTTAGCTATTAGGCCAGAGTAAGAGTTAAGACCTTAACCAGTAGGCCAGAGTAAGAGTTAAGACCTTAGCTATTAGGCCAGAGTAAGAGTTAAGACCTTAACCATTAGGCCAGAGTATGAGTCTAAGACCTTAGCTATTAGGCCAGAGTAAGAGTTAAGACCTTAACCAGTAGGCCAGAGTACGAGTCTAAGACCTTAGCTATTAGGCCAGAGTAAGAGTTAAGACCTTAACCAGTAGGCCAGAGTAAGGGTTAAGACCTTAGCTATTAGGCCAGAGTAAGAGTTAAGACCTTAACCAATAGGCCAGAGTAAGAGTTAAGACCTTAGCTATTAGGCCAGAGTAAGAGTTAAGACCTTAACCAGTAGGCCAGAGTAAGAGTTACGACCTTAACCAGTAGGCCAGAGTAAGAGTTAAGACCTTAGCTATTAGGCCAGAGTAAGAGTTAAGACCTTAACCAGTAGGCCAGAGTAAGAGATAAGACCTTAACCGTTAGGCCAGACTATGAGTCTAAGACCTTAGCTATTAGGCCAGAGTAAGAGTTAAGACCTTAACCAGTAGGCCAGAGTACGAGTCTAAGACCTTGGCTATTAGGCCAGAGTAAGAGTTAAGACCTTAGCTATTAGGCCAGAGTAAGAGTTAAGACCTTACCCTGTAGACCAGAGTACGAGTCTAAGATCTTAGCTATTAGGCCAGAGAAAGAGTTAAGACCTTAACCATTAGGCCAGCGTACAAGTTCAAGACCTTAGCTATTAGGCCAGAGTAAGAGTTAAGACCTTAGCTATTAGGCCAGAGTAAGAGTTAAGACCTTAACCAGTAGGCCAGAGTAAGAGTTAAGACCTTAACCATTAGGCCAGAGTATGAGTCTAAGACCTTAGCTATTAGGCCAGAGTAAGAGTTAAGACCTTAACCAGTAGGCCAGAGTACGAGTCTAAGACCTTGGCTATTAGGCCAGAGTAAGAGTTAAGACCTTAGCTATTAGTCCAGAGTAAGAGTTAAGACCTTAGCTATTAGGCCAGAGTAAGAGTTAAGACCTTAGCTATTAGGCCAGAGTAAGAGTTAAGATCTTACCCTGTAGACCAGAGTACGAGTCTAAGAGCTTAGCTATTAGGCCAGAGAAAGAGTTAAGACCTTAACCATTAGGCCAGAGTACAAGTCTAAGACCTTAGCTATTAGGCCAGAGTAAGAGTTAAGACCTTAGCTATTAGGCCAGAGTAAGAGTTAAAACCTTAACCATTAGGCCAGAGTACGAGTCTAAGACTTTAGCTATTAGGCCAGAGTAAGAGTTAAGACCTTAACCAGTAGGCCAGAGTAAGAGTTAAGACCTTAACCAGTAGGCCAGAGTATGAGTCTAAGACCTTAGCTATTAGGTCAGAGTAAGAGTTAAGACCTTAAAGAGTAGGCCAGAGTAAGAGTTAAGACCTCAACCAGTAGGCCATAGTATGAGTCTAAGAGCTTAGCTATTAGGCCAGAGTAAGAGTTAAGACGTTAACCAGTAGGCCAGAGTAAGAGTTAAGACCTTAGCTATTAGGCCAGAGTACGAGTCTAAGACCTTAGCTATTAGTCCAGAGTAAGAGTTAAGACCTTAACCATTAGGCCAGAGTACGAGTCTAAGAGCTTAGCTATTAGGCCAGAGTAAGAGTTAAGACCTTAACCAGTAGGCCAGAGTAAAAGTTAAATTCTTAACCTGTAGGCCAGAGTACGAGTCTAAGACCTTAGCTATTAGGCCAGAGTAAGAGTTAAGACCTTAACCAGTAGTCCAGAATACGAGTCTAAGTCCTTAGCTATTAGGCCAGAGTAAGAGTTAAGACCTTAACCAGTAGGCCAGATTAAGAGTTAAGACCTTAACCATTAGGCCAGAGTAAGAGTTAAGACCTTAGCTATTAGGCCAGAGTAAGAGTTAAGACCTTAGCTATTAGGCCAGAGTAAGAGTTAATACTTTAACCAGTAGGCCAGAGTAAGAGTTGTGACCTTCACCTGTAGGCCAGAGTATGAGTCTAAGACCTTAGCTATTAGGCCAGAGTAAGAGTTAAGACCTTGACCAGTAGGCCAGAGTGAGAGTTAAGACCTTAACCAGTAGGCCAGAGTAAGAGTTAAGACCTTAACCATTAGGCCAGAGTAAGAGTTAAGACCTTAACCTGTAGGCCATAGTACGAGTCTAAGACCTTAGCTATTAGGCCAGAGTAAGATTTAAGACCAT
The DNA here is from genome assembly GCF_964204655.1 of Triturus cristatus. Classification (NCBI taxonomy): domain Eukaryota; kingdom Metazoa; phylum Chordata; class Amphibia; order Caudata; family Salamandridae; genus Triturus; species Triturus cristatus. The sequence continues at coordinate 546,173,864 of NC_140592.1, forward strand.
AGCTATTAGGCCAGAGTAAGAGTTAAGACCTTAACCTGTAGGCCATAGTACGAGTCTAAGACCTTAGCTATTAGGCCAGAGTAAGATTTAAGACCATAGCTATTAGGCCAGAGTAAGAGTTAAGACCTTAACCAGTAGGCCAGAGTAAGAGTTAAGACGTTAACCTGTAGGCCAGTGTACGAGCTCAGACCTTAGAAATTAGGCCAGAGTAAGAGTTAAGACCTTAGCTATTAGGCCAGAGTAAGAGTTAAGACCTTAACCATTAGGCCATAGTATGAGTCTAAGACCGTAGCTATTAGTCCAGAGTAAGAGTTAAGACCTTAACCAGTAGGCCAGAGTAAGAGTTAAGACCTTAACCTGTAGGCCATAGTACTAGTCTAAGACCTTAGCTATTAGGCCAGAGTAAGAGTTAAGACCTTAACCATTAGGCCAGAGTACGAGTCTAAGACCCTAGCTATTAGGCCAGAGTAAGAGTTAAGACATTAGCTATTAGGCCAGAGTAAGAGTTAAGACCTTAGCTATTAGGCCAGAGTATGAGTTAAGACCTTAGCTATTAGGCCAGAGTAAGAGTTAAGACCTTAACCAGTAGGCCAGAGTAAGAGTTAAGACCCTAATCCATAGGCCAGAGTAAGAGTTAAGACCATAACCATTAGGCCAGAGTACAAGTCTAAGACCTAAGCTATTAGGCCAGAGTAAGAGTTAAGACCTTAGCTATTAGGCCAGAGTTAGAGTTAAGTCCTTAACCAGTAGGCCAGAGTAAGAGTTAAGACCTCAAACTGTAGGCCAGAGTAAGAGTTAAGACCTTAGCTATTAGGCCAGAGTATGAGTCTAAGACCTTAGCTTTTAGGCCAGAGTAAGAGCTAAGACCTTAACCAGTAGGCCAGAGTAAGAGTTAAGACCTTAACCATTAGGCCAGAGTACGAGTCTAAGACCTTAGCTATTAGGCCAGAGTAATAGGTAAGACCTTAGCTATTAGGCCAGAGTAAGAGTTAAGACCTTAACCAGTAGGCCAGAGTAAGAGTTAAGACCTTAACCAGTAGGCCAGAGTAAGAGTTAAGACCTTAGCTATTAGGCCAGAGTACGAGTCTAAGACCTTAGCTATTAGGCCAGAGTAAGAGTTAAGACCTTAACCAGTAGGCCATAGTACGAGTCTAAGACCTTAGCTATTAGGCCAGAGTAAGAGTTAAGACCTTAACCAGTAGGCCAGAGTAAGAGTTAAGACCTTAACCATTAGGCCAGAGTACGATTCTAAGTCCTTGGCTATTAGGCCAGAGTAAGAGTTAAGACCTTAGCTATTAGGCCAGAGTAAGAGTTAAGACCTTAACCAGTAGGCCAGAGTAAGAGTTAAGACCTTAACCAGTTGGCCAGAGTAAGAGTTAGACCTTAACCATTGGGCCAGAGTACGAGTCTAAGACCTTAGCTATTAAGCCAGAGTACGAGTCTAAGACCTTAGCTATTAGGCCAGAGTAAGAGTTAAGACCTTAGCTATTAGGCTAGAGTAAGAGTTAAGACCTTAGCTATTAGGCCAGAGTCAGAGTTAAGACCTTAAAGAGTAGGCCAGAGTAAGAGTTAGGACCTCAACCAGTAGGCCATAGTATGCGTCTAAGAGCTTAGCTATTAGGCCAGAGTAAGAGTTAAGACCTTAACCAGTAGGCGAGAGTAAGAGTTAAGACCTTAGCTATTAGGCTAGAGTACGAGTCTAAGACCTTAGCTATTAGTCCAGAGTAAGAGTTAAGACCTTAACCATTAGGCCAGAGTAAGAGTTAAGATCTTAGCTAATAGGCCAGAGTAAGAGTTAAGACCTTAACCATTAGGCCAGAGTAAGAGTTAAGACCTTAACCAGTAGGCCAGAGTAAGAGTTAAGACCTTAGCTATTAGGCCAGAGTACGAGTCTAAGACCTTAGCTATTAGGCCAGAGTAAGAGTTAAGACCTTAACCAGTAGGCCATAGTACGAGTCTAAGACCTTAGCTATTAGGCCAGAGTAAGAGTTAAGACCTTAACCAGTAGGCCAGTGTAAGAGTTAAGACCTTAACCATTAGGCCAGAGTACGAGTCTAAGACCTTAGCTATTAGGCCAGAGTAAGAGTTAAGACCTTAGCTATTAGGCTAGAGTAAGAGTTAAGACCTTAACCAGTAGGCCAGAGTAAGAGTTAAGACCTTAACCAGTAGGCCAGAGTAAGAGTTAGACCTTAACCATTGGGCCAGAGTACAAGTCTAAGACCTTAGCTATTAAGCCAGAGTACGAGTCTAAGACCTTAGCTATTAGGCCAGAGTAAGAGTTAAGACCTTAGCTATTAGGCTAGAGTAAGAGTTAAGACCTTAGCTATTAGGTCAGAGTAAGAGTTAAGACCTTAAAGAGTAGGCCAGAGTAAGAGTTAAGACCTCAACCAGTAGGCCATAGTACGAGTCTAAGAGCTTAGCTATTAGGCCAGAGTAATAGTTAAGACCTTAACCAGTAGGCCAGAGTAAGAGTTAAGACCTTAGCTATTAGGCCAGAGTACGAGTCTAAGACCTTAGCTATTAGTCCAGAGTAAGAGTTAAGACCTTAACCATTAGGCCAGAGTAAGAGTTAAGATCTTAGCTAATAGGTCAGAGTAAGAGTTAAGACCTTAACCATTAGGCCAGAGTACAAGTCTAAGAGCTTAGCTATTAGGCCAGAGTAAGAGTTAAGACCTTAACCAGTAGGCCAGAGTAAGAGTTAAGATCCTAACCTGTAGGCCAGAGTACGAGTCTAAGACCTTAGCTATTAGGCCAGAGTAAGAGTTAAGACCTTAGCTATTAGGCCAGAGTAAGAGTTAAGACCTTAACCAGTAGTCCAGAATACGAGTCTAAGTCATTAGCTATTAGGCCAGAGTAAGAGTTAAGACCTTAACCAGTAGGCCAGATTAAGAGTTAAGACCTTAACCATTAGGCCAGAGTAAGAGTTAAGACCTCAGCTATTAGGCCAGTGTAAGAGTTAAGACTTTAACCAGTAGGCCAGAGTAAGAGTTGTGACCTTAACCTGTAGGCCAGAGTACGAGTCTAAGACCTTAGCTATTAGGCCAGAGTAAGAGTTAAGACCTTAACCAGTAGGCCATGGTACGAGTCTAAGACCTTAGCTATTAGGCCAGAGTAAGAGTTAAGACCTTGACCAGTAGGCCAGAGTGAGAGTTAAGACCTTAACCAGTAGGCCAGAGTAAGAGTTAAGACCTTAACCATTAGGCCAGAGTAAGAGTTAAGACCTTAACCTGTAGGCCATAGTACGAGTCTAAGACCTTAGCTATTAGGCCAGAGTAAGATTTAAGATCATAGCTATTAGGCCAGAGTAAGAGTTAAGACCTTAACCAGTAGGCCAGAGTAAGAGTTAAGACGTTAACCTGTAGGCCAGAGTACGAGCTCAGACCTTAGCAATTAGGCCAGAGTAAGAGTTAAGACCTTAGCTATTAGGCCAGAGTAAGAGTTAAGACCTTAACCATTAGGCCAGATTATGAGTCTAAGACCTTAGCTATTAGTCTAGAGTAAGAGTTAAGACCTTAACCAATAGGCCAGAGTAAGAGTTAAGACCTTAACCTGTAGGCCATAGTACTAGTCTAAGACCTTAGCTATTAGGCCAGAGTAAGAGTTAAGACCTTAACCATTAGGCCAGAGTACGAGTCTAAGACCCTAGCTATTAGGCCAGAGTAAGAGTTAAGACATTAGCTATTAGGCCAGAGTAAGAGTTAAAACCTTAGCTATAAGGCCAGAGTGTGAGTTAAGACCTTAGCTATTAGGCCAGAGTAAGAGTTAAGACCTTAACCAGTAGGCCAGAGTAAGAGTTAAGACCCTAACCCATAGGCCAGAGTAAGAGTTAAGACCATAACCATTAGGCCAGAGTATGTGTCTAAGACCTTAGCTATTAGGCCAGAGTAAGAGTTAAGACCTTAGCTATTAGGCCAGAGTAAGAGTTAAGTCCTTAACCAGTAGGCCAGAGTAAGAGTTAAGACCTTAAACTATAGGCCAGAGTAAGAGTTAAGACCTTAGCTATTAGGCCAGAGTAAGAGTTAAGACCTTAACCAGTAGGCCAGAGTAAGAGTTAAGACCTTAACCATTAGATCAGAGTACGAGTCTAAGACCTTAGCTATTAGGCCAGAGAAAGAGTTAAGACTTTAGCTATTAGGCCAGTGTAAGAGTTAAGACCTTAACCATTAGGCCAGAGTACAAGTCTAAGACCTTAGCTATTAGGCCAGAGTAAGAGTTAAGACCTTAGCTATTAGGCCAGAGTAAGAGTTAAGACCTTAACCATTAGGCCATAGTACGAGTCTAAGACCTTAGCTATTAGGCCAGAGTAAGAGTTAAGACCTTAGCTATTAGGCCAGAGTAAGAGTTTAGACCTTAGCTATTAGGCCAGAGTAAGAGTTAAGACCTTAACCAGTAGGCCATAGTATGAGTCTAACACCTTAGCTATTAGGCCAGAGTACGAGTCTAAGACCTTAGCTATTAGGCCAGAGTAAGAGATAAGACCTTAACCAGTAGGCCAGAGTAAGAGTTAAGACCTTAACCAGTAGGCCAGAGTACGAGTCTAAGACCTTAGCTATTAGGCCAGAGTAAGAGTTAAGACCTTAACCAGTAGGCCGTAGTACAAGTCTAAGACCTTAGCTATTAGGCCAGAGTAAGAGTTAAGACCTTAGCTATTAGGCCAGAGTAAGAGTTTAAACCTTAGCTATTAGGCCAGTGTAAGAGTTAAGACCTTAACCAGTAGGCCACAGTACGAGTCTAACACCTTAGCTATTAGGCCAGAGTATGAGTCTAAGACCTTAGCTATTAGGCCAGAGTAAGAGTTAAGACCTTAACCAGTAGGCCATGGTACGAGTCTAAGACCTTAGCTATTAGGCCAGAGTAAGAGTTAAGACCTTGACCAGTAGGCCAGAGTGAGAGTTAAGACCTTAACCAGTAGGCCAGAGTAAGAGTTAAGACCTTAACCATTAGGCCAGAGTAAGAGTTAAGACCTTAACCTGTAGGCCATAGTACGAGTCTAAGACCTTAGCTATTAGGCCAGAGTAAGATTTAAGATCATAGCTATTAGGCCAGAGTAAGAGTTAAGACCTTAACCAGTAGGCCAGAGTAAGAGTTAAGACGTTAACCTGTAGGCCAGAGTACGAGCTCAGACCTTAGCAATTAGGCCAGAGTAAGAGTTAAGACCTTAGCTATTAGGCCAGAGTAAGAGTTAAGACCTTAACCATTAGGCCAGATTATGAGTCTAAGACCTTAGCTATTAGTCTAGAGTAAGAGTTAAGACCTTAACCAATAGGCCAGAGTAAGAGTTAAGACCTTAACCTGTAGGCCATAGTACTAGTCTAAGACCTTAGCTATTAGGCCAGAGTAAGAGTTAAGACCTTAACCATTAGGCCAGAGTACGAGTCTAAGACCCTAGCTATTAGGCCAGAGTAAGAGTTAAGACATTAGCTATTAGGCCAGAGTAAGAGTTAAAACCTTAGCTATAAGGCCAGAGTGTGAGTTAAGACCTTAGCTATTAGGCCAGAGTAAGAGTTAAGACCTTAACCAGTAGGCCAGAGTAAGAGTTAAGACCCTAACCCATAGGCCAGAGTAAGAGTTAAGACCATAACCATTAGGCCAGAGTATGTGTCTAAGACCTTAGCTATTAGGCCAGAGTAAGAGTTAAGACCTTAGCTATTAGGCCAGAGTAAGAGTTAAGTCCTTAACCAGTAGGCCAGAGTAAGAGTTAAGACCTTAAACTATAGGCCAGAGTAAGAGTTAAGAACTTAGCTATTAGGCCAGAGTAAGAGTTAAGACCTTAACCAGTAGGCCAGAGTAAGAGTTAAGACCTTAACCATTAGATCAGAGTACGAGTCTAAGACCTTAGCTATTAGGCCAGAGAAAGAGTTAAGACTTTAGCTATTAGGCCAGTGTAAGAGTTAAGACGTTAACCATTAGGCCAGAGTACAAGTCTAAGACCTTAGCTATTAGGCCAGAGTAAGAGTTAAGACCTTAGCTATTAGGCCAGAGTAAGAGTTAAGACCTTAACCATTAGGCCATAGTACGAGTCTAAGACCTTAGCTATTAGGCCAGAGTAAGAGTTAAGACCTTAGCTATTAGGCCAGAGTAAGAGTTTAGACCTTAGCTATTAGGCCAGAGTAAGAGTTAAGACCTTAACCAGTAGGCCATAGTATGAGTCTAACACCTTAGCTATTAGGCCAGAGTACGAGTCTAAGACCTTAGCTATTAGGCCAGAGTAAGAGATAAGACCTTAACCAGTAGGCCAGAGTAAGAGTTAAGACCTTAACCAGTAGGCCAGAGTACGAGTCTAAGACCTTAGCTATTAGGCCAGAGTAAGAGTTAAGACCTTAACCAGTAGGCCGTAGTACAAGTCTAAGACCTTAGCTATTAGGCCAGAGTAAGAGTTAAGACCTTAGCTATTAGGCCAGAGTAAGAGTTTAAACCTTAGCTATTAGGCCAGTGTAAGAGTTAAGACCTTAACCAGTAGGCCACAGTACGAGTCTAACACCTTAGCTATTAGGCCAGATTATGAGTCTAAGACCTTAGCTATTAGGCCAGAGTAAGTGTTAAGACCTTAGCTATTAGGCCAGAGTAAGAGGTAAGACCTTAACCTGTAGGCCACAGTATGAGTCCAAGACCTTAGCTATTAGGCCAGAGAAAGAGTTAAGACAATAACTATTAGGCCAGAGTAAGAGTTAAGACCTTAACCATTAGGCCAGAGTACGAGTCTAAGACCTTAGCTATTAGGCCAGAGTAAGAGTTAAGACCTTAACCAGTAGGCCAGATTAAGAGTTAAGACCTTAACCAGTAGGCCAGAGTAGGAGACAAGACCTTAACCAGTAGGCCAGAGTAAGAGTTAAGGCCTTAACCATTAGGCCAGAGTACGAGTCTAAGACCTTAGCTATTAGGCCAGAGTAAGAGTTAAGACCTTAGCTATTAGGCCAGAGTAAGAGTTAAGACCTTAACCATTAGGCCAGAATAAGATTTAAGGCCTTAACCAGTAAGCCAGAGTAAGAGTTAAGACCTTAACCAGTAGGCCAGAGTAAGAGTTAATACCTTAACCATTAGGCCAGAGTACAAGTCTAAGACCTTAGCTATTAGGCCAGAGTAAGAGTTAAGACCTTAACTAGTAGGCCAGAGTAAGAGTTAAGACCTTAGCTATTAGGCCAGAGTAAGAGTTAAGACCTTAACCAGTAGGCCAGAGTAAGGGTTAAGACCTTAGCTATTAGGCCAGAGTAAGAGTTAAGACCTTAACCAGTAGGCCAGAGTAAGAGTTAAGACCTTAGCTATTAGGCCAGAGTAAGAGTTAAGACCTTAACCAGTAGGCCAGAGTAAGAGTTAAGACCTTAACCGGTAGGCCAGAGTAAGAGTTAAGACCTTAGCTATTAGGCCAGAGTAAGAGTTAAGACCTTATCCAGTAGGCCAGAGTAAGAGTTAAGACCTTAACCATTAGGCCAGAGTATGAGTCTAAGACCTTAGCTATTAGGCCAGAGTAAGAGTTAAGACCTTAACCAGTAGGCCAGAGTACGAGTCTAAGACCTTGGCTATTAGGCCAGAGTAAGAGTTAAGACCTTAGCTATTAGTCCAGAGTAAGAGTTAAGACCTTAGCTATTAGGCCAGAGTAAGAGTTAAGACCTTAGCTATTAGGCCAGAGTAAGAGTTAAGACCTTACCCTGTAGTCCAGAGTACGAGTCTAAGACCTTAGCTATTAGGCCAGAGTAAGAGTCTAAGACCTTAGCTATTAGGCCAGAGTAAGAGTTAAGACCTTAACCAGTAGGCCAGAGTACGAATCTAAGACCTTGGCTATTAGGCCAGAGTAAGAGTGAAGACCTTGGCTATTAGGCCAGAGTAAGAGTTAAGACCTTAGCTATTAGGCCAGAGTAAGAGTTAAGACCTTACCCTGTAGGCCAGAGTACGAGTCTAAGACCTTAGCTATTAGGCCAGAGAAAGAGTTAAGACTTTAGCTATTAGGCCAGTGTAAGAGTTAAGACCTTAACCATTAGGACAGAGTACAAGTCTAAGACCTTAGCTATTAGGCCAGAGTAAGAGTTAAGACCTTAGCTATTAGGCCAGAGTAAGAGTTAAGACCTTAACCATTAGGCCATAGTACGAGTCTAAGACCTTAGCTATTAGGCCAGAGTAAGAGTTAAGACCTTAGCTATTAGGCCAGAGTAAGAGTTTAGACCTTAGCTATTAGGCCAGAGTAAGAGTTAAGACCTTAACCAGTAGGCCATAGTATGAGTCTAACACCTTAGCTATTAGGCCAGAGTACGAGTCTAAGACCTTAGCTATTAGGCCAGAGTAAGAGATAAGACCTTAACCAGTAGGCCAGAGTAAGAGTTAAGACCTTAACCAGTAGGCCAGAGTACGAGTCTAAGACCTTAGCTATTAGGCCAGAGTAAGAGTTAAGACCTTAACCAGTAGGCCGTAGTACAAGTCTAAGACCTTAGCTATTAGGCCAGAGTAAGAGTTAAGACCTTAGCTATTAGGCCAGAGTAAGAGTTTAGACCCTAGGTATTAGGCCAGAGTAAGAGTTAAGACCTTAACCAGTAGGCCACAGTACGAGTCTAACACCTTAGCTATTAGGCCAGAGTATGAGTCTAAGACCTTAGCTATTAGGCCAGAGTAAGTGTTAAGACCTTAGCTATTAGGCCAGAGTAAGAGTTAAGACCTTAGCTATTAGGCCAGAGTAAGAGTTAAGACCTTAACCTGTAGGCCACAGTATGAGTCCAAGACCTTAGCTATTAGGCCAGAGAAAGAGTTAAGACAATAACTATTAGGCCAGAGTAAGAGTTAAGACCTTAACCATTAGGCCAGAGTACGAGTATAAGACCTTAGCTATTAGGCCAGAGTAAGAGTTAAGACCTTAACCAGTAGGCCAGATTAAGAGTTAAGACCTTAACCAGTAGGCCAGAGTAGGAGATAAGACCTTAACCAGTAGGCCAGAGTAAGAGTTAAGGCCTTAACCATTAGGCCAGAGTACGATTCTAAGACTTTAGCTATTAGGCCAGAGTAAGAGTTAAGACCTTAGCTATTAGGCCAGAGTACGAGTTAAGACCTTAACCATTAGGCCAGAATAAGATTTAAGACCTTAACCAGTAAGCCAGAGTAAGAGTTAAGACCTTAACCAGTAGGCCAGAGTAAGAGTTAATACCTTAACAATTAGGCCAGAGTACAAGTCTAAGACCTTAGCTATTAGGCCAGAGTAAGAGTTAAGACCTTAACTAGTAGGCCAGAGTAAGAGTTAAGACCTTAGCTATTAGGCCAGAGTAAGAGTTAAGACCTTAACCAGTAGGCCAGAGTAAGGGTTAAGACCTTAGCTATTAGGCCAGAGTAAGAGTTAAGACCTTAACCAGTAGGCCAGAGTAAGAGTTAAGACCTTAGCTATTAGGCCAGAGTAAGAGTTAAGACCTTAACCAGTAGGCCAGAGTAAGAGTTAAGACCTTAACCGGTAGGCCAGAGTAAGAGTTAAGACCTTAGCTATTAGGCCAGAGTAAGAGTTAAGACCTTATCCAGTAGGCCAGAGTAAGAGTTAAGACCTTAACCATTAGGCCAGAGTATGAGTCTAAGACCTTAGCTATTAGGCCAGAGTAAGAGTTAAGACCTTAACCAGTAGGCCAGAGTATGAGTCTAAGACCTTGGCTATTAGGCCAGAGTAAGAGTTAAGACCTTAGCTATTAGTCCAGAGTAAGAGTTAAGACCTTAGCTATTAGGCCAGAGTAAGAGTTAAGACCTTAGCTATTAGGCCAGAGTAAGAGTTAAGACCTTACCCTGTAGTCCAGAGTACGAGTCTAAGACCTTAGCTATTAGGCCAGAGAAAGAGTTAAGACCTTAACCATTAGGCCAGAGTACAAGTCTAAGACCTTAGCTATTAGGCCAGAGTAAGAGTTAAGACCTTAGCTATTAGGCCAGAGTAAGAGTTAAGACCTTAACCATTAGGCCAGAGTATGAGTCTAAGACTTTAGCTATTAGGCCAGAGTAAGAGTTAAGACCTTAACCAGTAGGCCAGAGTAAGAGTTAAGACCTTAACCAGTAGGCCAGAGTAAGATTTAAGTCCTTAGCTATTAGGCCAGAGTAAGAGTTAAGACCTTAACCATTAGGCCAGAGTATGAGTCTAAGACTTTAGCTATTAGGCCAGAGTAAGAGTTAAGACCTTAACCAGTAGGCCAGAGTAAGAGTTAAGACCTTAACCAGTAGGCCAGAGTAAGAGTTAAGACCTTAACCAGTAGGCCAGAGTACGAGTCTAAGACCTTAGCTATTAGGCCAGAGTAAGAGTTAAGACCTTAACCAGTAGGCCAGAGTAAGAGTTAAGACCTTAGCTATTAGGCCAGAGTAAGAGTTAAGACCTTAACCATTAGGCCAGAGTATGAGTCTAAGACCTTAGCTATTAGGCCAGAGTAAGAGTTAAGACCTTAACCAGTAGGCCAGAGTACGAGTCTAAGACCTTAGCTATTAGGCCAGAGTAAGAGTTAAGACCTTAACCAGTAGGCCAGAGTAAGGGTTAAGACCTTAGCTATTAGGCCAGAGTAAGAGTTAAGACCTTAACCAATAGGCCAGAGTAAGAGTTAAGACCTTAGCTATTAGGCCAGAGTAAGAGTTAAGACCTTAACCAGTAGGCCAGAGTAAGAGTTACGACCTTAACCAGTAGGCCAGAGTAAGAGTTAAGACCTTAGCTATTAGGCCAGAGTAAGAGTTAAGACCTTAACCAGTAGGCCAGAGTAAGAGATAAGACCTTAACCGTTAGGCCAGACTATGAGTCTAAGACCTTAGCTATTAGGCCAGAGTAAGAGTTAAGACCTTAACCAGTAGGCCAGAGTACGAGTCTAAGACCTTGGCTATTAGGCCAGAGTAAGAGTTAAGACCTTAGCTATTAGGCCAGAGTAAGAGTTAAGACCTTAGCTATTAGGCCAGAGTAAGAGTTAAGACCTTACCCTGTAGACCAGAGTACGAGTCTAAGATCTTAGCTATTAGGCCAGAGAAAGAGTTAAAACCTTAACCATTAGACCAGCGTACAAGTTCAAGACCTTAGCTATTAGGCCAGAGTAAGAGTTAAGACCTTAGCTATTAGGCCAGAGTAAGAGTTAAGACCTTAACCAGTAGGCCAGAGTAAGAGTTAAGACCTTAACCATTAGGCCAGAGTATGAGTCTAAGACCTTAGCTATTAGGCCAGAGTAAGAGTTAAGACCTTAACCAGTAGGCCAGAGTACGAGTCTAAGACCTTGGCTATTAGGCCAGAGTAAGAGTTAAGACCTTAGCTATTAGTCCAGAGTAAGAGTTAAGACCTTAGCTATTAGGCCAGAGTAAGAGTTAAGACCTTAGCTATTAGGCCAGAGTAAGAGTTAAGATCTTACCCTGTAGACCAGAGTACGAGTCTAAGAGCTTAGCTATTAGGCCAGAGAAAGAGTTAAGACCTTAACCATTAGGCCAGAGTACAAGTCTAAGACCTTAGCTATTAGGCCAGAGTAAGAGTTAAGACCTTAGCTATTAGGCCAGAGTAAGAGTTAAAACCTTAACCATTAGGCCAGAGTACGAGTCTAAGACTTTAGCTATTAGGCCAGAGTAAGAGTTAAGACCTTAACCAGTAGGCCAGAGTAAGAGTTAAGACCTTAACCAGTAGGCCAGAGTATGAGTCTAAGACCTTAGCTATTAGGTCAGAGTAAGAGTTAAGACCTTAAAGAGTAGGCCAGAGTAAGAGTTAAGACCTCAACCAGTAGGCCATAGTATGAGTCTAAGAGCTTAGCTATTAGGCCAGAGTAAGAGTTAAGACGTTAACCAGTAGGCCAGAGTAAGAGTTAAGACCTTAGCTATTAGGCCAGAGTACGAGTCTAAGACCTTAGCTATTAGTCCAGAGTAAGAGTTAAGACCTTAACCATTAGGCCAGAGTACGAGTCTAAGAGCTTAGCTATTAGGCCAGAGTAAGAGTTAAGACCTTAACCAGTAGGCCAGAGTAAAAGTTAAATTCTTAACCTGTAGGCCAGAGTACGAGTCTAAGACCTTAGCTATTAGGCCAGAGTAAGAGTTAAGACCTTAACCAGTAGTCCAGAATACGAGTCTAAGTCCTTAGCTATTAGGCCAGAGTAAGAGTTAAGACCTTAACCAGTAGGCCAGATTAAGAGTTAAGACCTTAACCATTAGGCCAGAGTAAGAGTTAAGACCTTAGCTATTAGGCCAGAGTAAGAGTTAAGACCTTAGCTATTAGGCCAGAGTAAGAGTTAATACTTTAACCAGTAGGCCAGAGTAAGAGTTGTGACCTTCACCTGTAGGCCAGAGTATGAGTCTAAGACCTTAGCTATTAGGCCAGAGTAAGAGTTAAGACCTTGACCAGTAGGCCAGAGTGAGAGTTAAGACCTTAACCAGTAGGCCAGAGTAAGAGTTAAGACCTTAACCATTAGGCCAGAGTAAGAGTTAAGACCTTAACCTGTAGGCCATAGTACGAGTCTAAGACCTTAGCTATTAGGCCAGAGTAAGATTTAAGACCATAGCTATTAGGCCAGAGTAAGAGTTAAGACCTTAACCTGTAGGCCATAGTACGAGTCTAAGACCTTAGCTATTAGGCCAGAGTAAGATTTAAGACCATAGCTATTAGGCCAGAGTAAGAGTTAAGACCTTAACCAGTAGGCCAGAGTAAGAGTTAAGACGTTAACCTGTAGGCCAGTGTACGAGCTCAGACCTTAGAAATTAGGCCAGAGTAAGAGTTAAGACCTTAGCTATTAGGCCAGAGTAAGAGTTAAGACCTTAACCATTAGGCCATAGTATGAGTCTAAGACCGTAGCTATTAGTCCAGAGTAAGAGTTAAGACCTTAACCAGTAGGCCAGAGTAAGAGTTAAGACCTTAACCTGTAGGCCATAGTACTAGTCTAAGACCTTAGCTATTAGGCCAGAGTAAGAGTTAAGACCTTAACCATTAGGCCAGAGTACGAGTCTAAGACCCTAGCTATTAGGCCAGAGTAAGAGTTAAGACATTAGCTATTAGGCCAGAGTAAGAGTTAAGACCTTAGCTATTAGGCCAGAGTATGAGTTAAGACCTTAGCTATTAGGCCAGAGTAAGAGTTAAGACCTTAACCAGTAGGCCAGAGTAAGAGTTAAGACCCTAATCCATAGGCCAGAGTAAGAGTTAAGACCATAACCATTAGGCCAGAGTACAAGTCTAAGACCTAAGCTATTAGGCCAGAGTAAGAGTTAAGACCTTAGCTATTAGGCCAGAGTTAGAGTTAAGTCCTTAACCAGTAGGCCAGAGTAAGAGTTAAGACCTCAAACTGTAGGCCAGAGTAAGAGTTAAGACCTTAGCTATTAGGCCAGAGTATGAGTCTAAGACCTTAGCTTTTAGGCCAGAGTAAGAGCTAAGACCTTAACCAGTAGGCCAGAGTAAGAGTTAAGACCTTAACCATTAGGCCAGAGTACGAGTCTAAGACCTTAGCTATTAGGCCAGAGTAATAGGTAAGACCTTAGCTATTAGGCCAGAGTAAGAGTTAAGACCTTAACCAGTAGGCCAGAGTAAGAGTTAAGACCTTAACCAGTAGGCCAGAGTAAGAGTTAAGACCTTAGCTATTAGGCCAGAGTACGAGTCTAAGACCTTAGCTATTAGGCCAGAGTAAGAGTTAAGACCTTAACCAGTAGGCCATAGTACGAGTCTAAGACCTTAGCTATTAGGCCAGAGTAAGAGTTAAGACCTTAACCAGTAGGCCAGAGTAAGAGTTAAGACCTTAACCATTAGGCCAGAGTACGATTCTAAGTCCTTGGCTATTAGGCCAGAGTAAGAGTTAAGACCTTAGCTATTAGGCCAGAGTAAGAGTTAAGACCTTAACCAGTAGGCCAGAGTAAGAGTTAAGACCTTAACCAGTTGGCCAGAGTAAGAGTTAGACCTTAACCATTGGGCCAGAGTACGAGTCTAAGACCTTAGCTATTAAGCCAGAGTACGAGTCTAAGACCTTAGCTATTAGGCCTGAGTAAGAGTTAAGACCTTAGCTATTAGGCTAGAGTAAGAGTTAAGACCTTAGCTATTAGGCCAGAGTCAGAGTTAAGACCTTAAAGAGTAGGCCAGAGTAAGAGTTAGGACCTCAACCAGTAGGCCATAGTATGCGTCTAAGAGCTTAGCTATTAGGCCAGAGTAAGAGTTAAGACCTTAACCAGTAGGCGAGAGTAAGAGTTAAGACCTTAGCTATTAGGCCAGAGTACGAGTCTAAGACCTTAGCTATTAGTCCAGAGTAAGAGTTAAGACCTTAACCATTAGGCCAGAGTAAGAGTTAAGATCTTAGCTAATAGGCCAGAGTAAGAGTTAAGACCTTAACCATTAGGCCAGAGTAAGAGTTAAGACCTTAACCAGTAGGCCAGAGTAAGAGTTAAGACCTTAGCTATTAGGCCAGAGTACGAGTCTAAGACCTTAGCTATTAGGCCAGAGTAAGAGTTAAGACCTTAACCAGTAGGCCATAGTACGAGTCTAAGACCTTAGCTATTAGGCCAGAGTAAGAGTTAAGACCTTAACCAGTAGGCCAGTGTAAGAGTTAAGACCTTAACCATTAGGCCAGAGTACGAGTCTAAGACCTTAGCTATTAGGCCAGAGTAAGAGTTAAGACCTTAGCTATTAGGCTAGAGTAAGAGTTAAGACCTTAACCAGTAGGCCAGAGTAAGAGTTAAGACCTTAACAAGTAGGCCAGAGTAAGAGTTAGACCTTAACCATTGGGCCAGAGTACGAGTCTAAGACCTTAGCTATTAAGCCAGAGTACGAGTCTAAGACCTTAGCTATTAGGCCAGAGTAAGAGTTAAGACCTTAGCTATTAGGCTAGAGTTAGAGTTAAGACCTTAGCTGTTAGGTCAGAGTAAGAGTTAAGACCTTAAAGAGTAGGCCAGAGTAAGAGTTAAGACCTCAACCAGTAGGCCATAGTACGAGTCTAAGAGCTTAGCTATTAGGCCAGAGTAAGAGTTAAGACCTTAACCAGTAGGCCAGAGTAAGAGTTAAGACCTTAGCTATTAGGCCAGAGTACGAGTCTAAGACCTTAGCTATTAGTCCAGAGTAAGAGTTAAGACCTTAACCATTAGGCCAGAGTAAGAGTTAAGATCTTAGCTAATAGGTCAGAGTAAGAGTTAAGACCTTAACCATTAGGCCAGAATTCGAGTCTAAGAGCTTAGCTATTAGGCCAGAGTAAGAGTTAAGACCTTAACCAGTAGGCCAGAGTAAGAGTTAAGATCCTAACCTGTAGGCCAGAGTACGAGTCTAAGACCTTAGCTATTAGGCCAGAGTAAGAGTTAAGACCTTAGCTATTAGGCCAGAGTAAGAGTTAAGACCTTAACCAGTAGTCCAGAATGCGAGTCTAAGTCCTTAGCTATTAGGCCAGAGTAAGAGTTAAGACCTTAACCAGTAGGCCAGATTAAGAGTTAAGACCTTAACCATTAGGCCAGAGTAAGAGTTAAGACCTTAGCTATTAGGCCAGAGTAAGAGTTAAGACCTCAGCTATTAGGCCAGTGTAAGAGTTAAGACTTTAACCAGTAGGCCAGAGTAAGAGTTGTGACCTTAACCTGTAGGCCAGAGTACGAGTCTAAGACCTTAGCTATTAGGCCAGAGTAAGAGTTAAGACCTTAACCAGTAGGCCATGGTACGAGTCTAAGACCTTAGCTATTAGGCCAGAGTAAGAGTTAAGACCTTGACGAGTAGGCCAGAGTGAGAGTTAAGACCTTAACCAGTAGGCCAGAGTAAGAGTTAAGACCTTAAACATTAGGCCAGAGTAAGAGTTAAGACCTTAACCTGTAGGCCATAGTACGAGTCTAAGACCTTAGCTATTAGGCCAGAGTAAGATTTAAGATCATAGCTATTAGGCCAGAGTAAGAGTTAAGACCTTAACCAGTAGGCCAGAGTAAGAGTTAAGACGTTAACCTGTAGGCCAGAGTACGAGCTCAGACCTTAGCAATTAGGCCAGAGTAAGAGTTAAGACCTTAGCTATTAGGCCAGAGTACGAGTCTAAGACCTTAGCTATTAGTCCAGAGTAAGAGTTAAGACCTTAACCATTAGGCCAGAGTAAGAGTTAAGATCTTAGCTAATAGGCCAGAGTAAGAGTTAAGACCTTAACCATTAGGCCAGAGTAAGAGTTAAGACCTTAACCAGTAGGCCAGAGTAAGAGTTAAGACCTTAGCTATTAGGCCAGAGTACGAGTCTAAGACCTTAGCTATTAGGCCAGAGTAAGAGTTAAGACCTTAACCAGTAGGCCATAGTACGAGTCTAAGACCTTAGCTATTAGGCCAGAGTAAGAGTTAAGACCTTAACCAGTAGGCCAGTGTAAGAGTTAAGACCTTAACCATTAGGCCAGAGTACGAGTCTAAGACCTTAGCTATTAGGCCAGAGTAAGAGTTAAGACCTTAGCTATTAGGCTAGAGTAAGAGTTAAGACCTTAACCAGTAGGCCAGAGTAAGAGTTAAGACCTTAACCAGTAGGCCAGAGTAAGAGTTAGACCTTAACCATTGGGCCAGAGTACAAGTCTAAGACCTTAGCTATTAAGCCAGAGTACGAGTCTAAGACCTTAGCTATTAGGCCAGAGTAAGAGTTAAGACCTTAGCTATTAGGCTAGAGTAAGAGTTAAGACCTTAGCTATTAGGTCAGAGTAAGAGTTAAGACCTTAAAGAGTAGGCCAGAGTAAGAGTTAAGACCTCAACCAGTAGGCCATAGTACGAGTCTAAGAGCTTAGCTATTAGGCCAGAGTAATAGTTAAGACCTTAACCAGTAGGCCAGAGTAAGAGTTAAGACCTTAGCTATTAGGCCAGAGTACGAGTCTAAGACCTTAGCTATTAGTCCAGAGTAAGAGTTAAGACCTTAACCATTAGGCCAGAGTAAGAGTTAAGATCTTAGCTAATAGGTCAGAGTAAGAGTTAAGACCTTAACCATTAGGCCAGAGTACAAGTCTAAGAGCTTAGCTATTAGGCCAGAGTAAGAGTTAAGACCTTAACCAGTAGGCCAGAGTAAGAGTTAAGATCCTAACCTGTAGGCCAGAGTACGAGTCTAAGACCTTAGCTATTAGGCCAGAGTAAGAGTTAAGACCTTAGCTATTAGGCCAGAGTAAGAGTTAAGACCTTAACCAGTAGTCCAGAATACGAGTCTAAGTCCTTAGCTATTAGGCCAGAGTAAGAGTTAAGACCTTAACCAGTAGGCCAGATTAAGAGTTAAGACCTTAACCATTAGGCCAGAGTAAGAGTTAAGACCTCAGCTATTAGGCCAGTGTAAGAGTTAAGACTTTAACCAGTAGGCCAGAGTAAGAGTTGTGACCTTAACCTGTAGGCCAGAGTACGAGTCTAAGACCTTAGCTATTAGGCCAGAGTAAGAGTTAAGACCTTAACCAGTAGGCCATGGTACGAGTCTAAGACCTTAGCTATTAGGCCAGAGTAAGAGTTAAGACCTTGACCAGTAGGCCAGAGTGAGAGTTAAGACCTTAACCAGTAGGCCAGAGTAAGAGTTAAGACCTTAACCATTAGGCCAGAGTAAGAGTTAAGACCTTAACCTGTAGGCCATAGTACGAGTCTAAGACCTTAGCTATTAGGCCAGAGTAAGATTTAAGATCATAGCTATTAGGCCAGAGTAAGAGTTAAGACCTTAACCAGTAGGCCAGAGTAAGAGTTAAGACGTTAACCTGTAGGCCAGAGTACGAGCTCAGACCTTAGCAATTAGGCCAGAGTAAGAGTTAAGACCTTAGCTATTAGGCCAGAGTAAGAGTTAAGACCTTAACCATTAGGCCAGATTATGAGTCTAAGACCTTAGCTATTAGTCTAGAGTAAGAGTTAAGACCTTAACCAATAGGCCAGAGTAAGAGTTAAGACCTTAACCTGTAGGCCATAGTACTAGTCTAAGACCTTAGCTATTAGGCCAGAGTAAGAGTTAAGACCTTAACCATTAGGCCAGAGTACGAGTCTAAGACCCTAGCTATTAGGCCAGAGTAAGAGTTAAGACATTAGCTATTAGGCCAGAGTAAGAGTTAAAACCTTAGCTATAAGGCCAGAGTGTGAGTTAAGACCTTAGCTATTAGGCCAGAGTAAGAGTTAAGACCTTAACCAGTAGGCCAGAGTAAGAGTTAAGACCCTAACCCATAGGCCAGAGTAAGAGTTAAGACCATAACCATTAGGCCAGAGTATGTGTCTAAGACCTTAGCTATTAGGCCAGAGTAAGAGTTAAGACCTTAGCTATTAGGCCAGAGTAAGAGTTAAGTCCTTAACCAGTAGGCCAGAGTAAGAGTTAAGACCTTAAACTATAGGCCAGAGTAAGAGTTAAGACCTTAGCTATTAGGCCAGAGTAAGAGTTAAGACCTTAACCAGTAGGCCAGAGTAAGAGTTAAGACCTTAACCATTAGATCAGAGTACGAGTCTAAGACCTTAGCTATTAGGCCAGAGAAAGAGTTAAGACTTTAGCTATTAGGCCAGTGTAAGAGTTAAGACCTTAACCATTAGGCCAGAGTACAAGTCTAAGACCTTAGCTATTAGGCCAGAGTAAGAGTTAAGACCTTAGCTATTAGGCCAGAGTAAGAGTTAAGACCTTAACCATTAGGCCATAGTACGAGTCTAAGACCTTAGCTATTAGGCCAGAGTAAGAGTTAAGACCTTAGCTATTAGGCCAGAGTAAGAGTTTAGACCTTAGCTATTAGGCCAGAGTAAGAGTTAAGACCTTAACCAGTAGGCCATAGTATGAGTCTAACACCTTAGCTATTAGGCCAGAGTACGAGTCTAAGACCTTAGCTATTAGGCCAGAGTAAGAGATAAGACCTTAACCAGTAGGCCAGAGTAAGAGTTAAGACCTTAACCAGTAGGCCAGAGTACGAGTCTAAGACCTTAGCTATTAGGCCAGAGTAAGAGTTAAGACCTTAACCAGTAGGCCGTAGTACAAGTCTAAGACCTTAGCTATTAGGCCAGAGTAAGAGTTAAGACCTTAGCTATTAGGCCAGAGTAAGAGTTTAAACCTTAGCTATTAGGCCAGTGTAAGAGTTAAGACCTTAACCAGTAGGCCACAGTACGAGTCTAACACCTTAGCTATTAGGCCAGAGTATGAGTCTAAGACCTTAGCTATTAGGCCAGAGTAAGAGTTAAGACCTTAACCAGTAGGCCATGGTACGAGTCTAAGACCTTAGCTATTAGGCCAGAGTAAGAGTTAAGACCTTGACCAGTAGGCCAGAGTGAGAGTTAAGACCTTAACCAGTAGGCCAGAGTAAGAGTTAAGACCTTAACCATTAGGCCAGAGTAAGAGTTAAGACCTTAACCTGTAGGCCATAGTACGAGTCTAAGACCTTAGCTATTAGGCCAGAGTAAGATTTAAGATCATAGCTATTAGGCCAGAGTAAGAGTTAAGACCTTAACCAGTAGGCCAGAGTAAGAGTTAAGACGTTAACCTGTAGGCCAGAGTACGAGCTCAGACCTTAGCAATTAGGCCAGAGTAAGAGTTAAGACCTTAGCTATTAGGCCAGAGTAAGAGTTAAGACCTTAACCATTAGGCCAGATTATGAGTCTAAGACCTTAGCTATTAGTCTAGAGTAAGAGTTAAGACCTTAACCAATAGGCCAGAGTAAGAGTTAAGACCTTAACCTGTAGGCCATAGTACTAGTCTAAGACCTTAGCTATTAGGCCAGAGTAAGAGTTAAGACCTTAACCATTAGGCCAGAGTACGAGTCTAAGACCCTAGCTATTAGGCCAGAGTAAGAGTTAAGACATTAGCTATTAGGCCAGAGTAAGAGTTAAAACCTTAGCTATAAGGCCAGAGTGTGAGTTAAGACCTTAGCTATTAGGCCAGAGTAAGAGTTAAGACCTTAACCAGTAGGCCAGAGTAAGAGTTAAGACCCTAACCCATAGGCCAGAGTAAGAGTTAAGACCATAACCATTAGGCCAGAGTATGTGTCTAAGACCTTAGCTATTAGGCCAGAGTAAGAGTTAAGACCTTAGCTATTAGGCCAGAGTAAGAGTTAAGTCCTTAACCAGTAGGCCAGAGTAAGAGTTAAGACCTTAAACTATAGGCCAGAGTAAGAGTTAAGACCTTAGCTATTAGGCCAGAGTAAGAGTTAAGACCTTAACCAGTAGGCCAGAGTAAGAGTTAAGACCTTAACCATTAGATCAGAGTACGAGTCTAAGACCTTAGCTATTAGGCCAGAGAAAGAGTTAAGACTTTAGCTATTAGGCCAGTGTAAGAGTTAAGACCTTAACCATTAGGCCAGAGTACAAGTCTAAGACCTTAGCTATTAGGCCAGAGTAAGAGTTAAGACCTTAGCTATTAGGCCAGAGTAAGAGTTAAGACCTTAACCATTAGGCCATAGTACGAGTCTAAGACCTTAGCTATTAGGCCAGAGTAAGAGTTAAGACCTTAGCTATTAGGCCAGAGTAAGAGTTTAGACCTTAGCTAATAGGCCAGAGTAAGAGTTAAGACCTTAACCAGTAGGCCATAGTATGAGTCTAACACCTTAGCTATTAGGCCAGAGTACGAGTCTAAGACCTTAGCTATTAGGCCAGAGTAAGAGATAAGACCTTAACCAGTAGGCCAGAGTAAGAGTTAAGACCTTAACCAGTAGGCCAGAGTACGAGTCTAAGACCTTAGCTATTAGGCCAGAGTAAGAGTTAAGACCTTAACCAGTAGGCCGTAGTACAAGTCTAAGACCTTAGCTATTAGGCCAGAGTAAGAGTTAAGACCTTAGCTATTAGGCCAGAGTAAGAGTTTAAACCTTAGCTATTAGGCCAGTGTAAGAGTTAAGACCTTAACCAGTAGGCCACAGTACGAGTCTAACACCTTAGCTATTAGGCCAGATTATGAGTCTAAGACCTTAGCTATTAGGCCAGAGTAAGTGTTAAGACCTTAGCTATTAGGCCAGAGTAAGAGGTAAGACCTTAACCTGTAGGCCACAGTATGAGTCCAAGACCTTAGCTATTAGGCCAGAGAAAGAGTTAAGACAATAACTATTAGGCCAGAGTAAGAGTTAAGACCTTAACCATTAGGCCAGAGTACGAGTCTAAGACCTTAGCTATTAGGCCAGAGTAAGAGTTAAGACCTTAACCAGTAGGCCAGATTAAGAGTTAAGACCTTAACCAGTAGGCCAGAGTAGGAGACAAGACCTTAACCAGTAGGCCAGAGTAAGAGTTAAGGCCTTAACCATTAGGCCAGAGTACGAGTCTAAGACCTTAGCTATTAGGCCAGAGTAAGAGTTAAGACCTTAGCTATTAGGCCAGAGTAAGAGTTAAGACCTTAACCATTAGGCCAGAATAAGATTTAAGGCCTTAACCAGTAAGCCAGAGTAAGAGTTAAGACCTTAACCAGTAGGCCAGAGTAAGAGTTAATACCTTAACCATTAGGCCAGAGTACAAGTCTAAGACCTTAGCTATTAGGCCAGAGTAAGAGTTAAGACCTTAACTAGTAGGCCAGAGTAAGAGTTAAGACCTTAGCTATTAGGCCAGAGTAAGAGTTAAGACCTTAACCAGTAGGCCAGAGTAAGGGTTAAGACCTTAGCTATTAGGCCAGAGTAAGAGTTAAGACCTTAACCAGTAGGCCAGAGTAAGAGTTAAGACCTTAGCTATTAGGCCAGAGTAAGAGTTAAGACCTTAAACAGTAGGCCAGAGTAAGAGTTAAGACCTTAACCGGTAGGCCAGAGTAAGAGTTAAGACCTTAGCTATTAGGCCAGAGTAAGAGTTAAGACCTTATCCAGTAGGCCAGAGTAAGAGTTAAGACCTTAACCATTAGGCCAGAGTATGAGTCTAAGACCTTAGCTATTAGGCCAGAGTAAGAGTTAAGACCTTAACCAGTAGGCCAGAGTACGAGTCTAAGACCTTGGCTATTAGGCCAGAGTAAGAGTTAAGACCTTAGCTATTAGTCCAGAGTAAGAGTTAAGACCTTAGCTATTAGGCCAGAGTAAGAGTTAAGACCTTAGCTATTAGGCCAGAGTAAGAGTTAAGACCTTACCCTGTAGTCCAGAGTACGAGTCTAAGACCTTAGCTATTAGGCCAGAGTAAGAGTCTAAGACCTTAGCTATTAGGCCAGAGTAAGAGTTAAGACCTTAACCAGTAGGCCAGAGTACGAATCTAAGACCTTGGCTATTAGGCCAGAGTAAGAGTGAAGACCTTGGCTATTAGGCCAGAGTAAGAGTTAAGACCTTAGCTATTAGGCCAGAGTAAGAGTTAAGACCTTACCCTGTAGGCCAGAGTACGAGTCTAAGACCTTAGCTATTAGGCCAGAGAAAGAGTTAAGACTTTAGCTATTAGGCCAGTGTAAGAGTTAAGACCTTAACCATTAGGACAGAGTACAAGTCTAAGACCTTAGCTATTAGGCCAGAGTAAGAGTTAAGACCTTAGCTATTAGGCCAGAGTAAGAGTTAAGACCTTAACCATTAGGCCATAGTACGAGTCTAAGACCTTAGCTATTAGGCCAGAGTAAGAGTTAAGACCTTAGCTATTAGGCCAGAGTAAGAGTTTAGACCTTAGCTATTAGGCCAGAGTAAGAGTTAAGACCTTAACCAGTAGGCCATAGTATGAGTCTAACACCTTAGCTATTAGGCCAGAGTACGAGTCTAAGACCTTAGCTATTAGGCCAGAGTAAGAGATAAGACCTTAACCAGTAGGCCAGAGTAAGAGTTAAGACCTTAACCAGTAGGCCAGAGTACGAGTCTAAGACCTTAGCTATTAGGCCAGAGTAAGAGTTAAGACCTTAACCAGTAGGCCGTAGTACAAGTCTAAGACCTTAGCTATTAGGCCAGAGTAAGAGTTAAGACCTTAGCTATTAGGCCAGAGTAAGAGTTTAGACCCTAGGTATTAGGCCAGAGTAAGAGTTAAGACCTTAACCAGTAGGCCACAGTACGAGTCTAACACCTTAGCTATTAGGCCAGAGTATGAGTCTAAGACCTTAGCTATTAGGCCAGAGTAAGTGTTAAGACCTTAGCTATTAGGCCAGAGTAAGAGTTAAGACCTTAGCTATTAGGCCAGAGTAAGAGTTAAGACCTTAACCTGTAGGCCACAGTATGAGTCCAAGACCTTAGCTATTAGGCCAGAGAAAGAGTTAAGACAATAACTATTAGGCCAGAGTAAGAGTTAAGACCTTAACCATTAGGCCAGAGTACGAGTATAAGACCTTAGCTATTAGGCCAGAGTAAGAGTTAAGACCTTAACCAGTAGGCCAGATTAAGAGTTAAGACCTTAACCAGTAGGCCAGAGTAGGAGATAAGACCTTAACCAGTAGGCCAGAGTAAGAGTTAAGGCCTTAACCATTAGGCCAGAGTACGATTCTAAGACTTTAGCTATTAGGCCAGAGTAAGAGTTAAGACCTTAGCTATTAGGCCAGAGTAAGAGTTAAGACCTTAACCATTAGGCCAGAATAAGATTTAAGACCTTAACCAGTAAGCCAGAGTAAGAGTTAAGACCTTAACCAGTAGGCCAGAGTAAGAGTTAATACCTTAACAATTAGGCCAGAGTACAAGTCTAAGACCTTAGCTATTAGGCCAGAGTAAGAGTTAAGACCTTAACTAGTAGGCCAGAGTAAGAGTTAAGACCTTAGCTATTAGGCCAGAGTAAGAGTTAAGACCTTAACCAGTAGGCCAGAGTAAGGGTTAAGACCTTAGCTATTAGGCCAGAGTAAGAGTTAAGACCTTAACCAGTAGGCCAGAGTAAGAGTTAAGACCTTAGCTATTAGGCCAGAGTAAGAGTTAAGACCTTAACCAGTAGGCCAGAGTAAGAGTTAAGACCTTAACCGGTAGGCCAGAGTAAGAGTTAAGACCTTAGCTATTAGGCCAGAGTAAGAGTTAAGACCTTATCCAGTAGGCCAGAGTAAGAGTTAAGACCTTAACCATTAGGCCAGAGTATGAGTCTAAGACCTTAGCTATTAGGCCAGAGTAAGAGTTAAGACCTTAACCAGTAGGCCAGAGTATGAGTCTAAGACCTTGGCTATTAGGCCAGAGTAAGAGTTAAGACCTTAGCTATTAGTCCAGAGTAAGAGTTAAGACCTTAGCTATTAGGCCAGAGTAAGAGTTAAGACCTTAGCTATTAGGCCAGAGTAAGAGTTAAGACCTTACCCTGTAGTCCAGAGTACGAGTCTAAGACCTTAGCTATTAGGCCAGAGAAAGAGTTAAGACCTTAACCATTAGGCCAGAGTACAAGTCTAAGACCTTAGCTATTAGGCCAGAGTAAGAGTTAAGACCTTAGCTATTAGGCCAGAGTAAGAGTTAAGACCTTAACCATTAGGCCAGAGTATGAGTCTAAGACTTTAGCTATTAGGCCAGAGTAAGAGTTAAGACCTTAACCAGTAGGCCAGAGTAAGAGTTAAGACCTTAACCAGCAGGCCAGAGTACGAGTCTAAGACCTTAGCTATTAGGCCAGAGTAAGAATTAAGACCTTAACCAGTAGGCCAGAGTAAGAGTTAAGTCCTTAGCTATTAGGCCAGAGTAAGAGTTAAGACCTTAACCATTAGGCCAGAGTATGAGTCTAAGACTTTAGCTATTAAGCCAGAGTAAGAGTTAAGACCTTAACCAGTAGGCCAGAGTAAGAGTTAAGACCTTAACCAGTAGGCCAGAGTAAGAGTTAAGACCTTAACCAGTAGGCCAGAGTACGAGTCTAAGACCTTAGCTATTAGGCCAGAGTAAGAGTTAAGACCTTAACTAGTAGGCCAGAGTAAGAGTTAAGACCTTAGCTATTAGGCCAGAGTAAGAGTTAAGACCTTAACTATTAGGCCAGAGTATGAGTCTAAGACCTTAGCTATTAGGCCAGAGTAAGAGTTAAGACCTTAACCAGTAGGCCAGAGTACGAGTCTAAGACCTTAGCTATTAGGCCAGAGTAAGAGTTAAGACCTTAACCAGTAGGCCAGAGTAAGGGTTAAGACCTTAGCTATTAGGCCAGAGTAAGAGTTAAGACCTTAACCAATAGGCCAGAGTAAGAGTTAAGACCTTAGCTATTAGGCCAGAGTAAGAGTTAAGACCTTAACCAGTAGGCCAGAGTAAGAGTTACGACCTTAACCAGTAGGCCAGAGTAAGAGTTAAGACCTTAGCTATTAGGCCAGAGTAAGAGTTAAGACCTTAACCAGTAGGCCAGAGTCAGAGTTAAGACCTTAACCGTTAGGCCAGAGTATGAGTCTAAGACCTTAGCTATTAGGCCAGAGTAAGAGTTAAGACCTTAACCAGTAGGCCAGAGTACGAGTCTAAGACCTTGGCTATTAGGCCAGAGTAAGAGTTAAGACCTTAGCTATTAGGCCAGAGTAAGAGTTAAGACCTTACCCTGTAGACCAGAGTACGAGTCTAAGATCTTAGCTATTAGGCCAGAGAAAGAGTTAAGACCTTAACCATTAGGCCAGAGTACAAGTCTAAGACCTTAGCTATTAGGCCAGAGTAAGAGTTAAGACCTTAGCTATTAGGCCAGAGTAAGAGTTAAGACCTTAACCAGTAGGCCAGAGTAAGAGTTAAGACCTTAACCATTAGGCCAGAGTATGAGTCTAAGACCTTAGCTATTAGGCCAGAGTAAGAGTTAAGACCTTAACCAGTAGGCCAGAGTACGAGTCTAAGACCTTGGCTATTAGGCCAGAGTAAGAGTTAAGACCTTAGCTATTAGTCCAGAGTAAGAGTTAAGACCTTAGCTATTAGGCCAGAGTAAGAGTTAAGACCTTAGCTATTAGGCCAGAGTAAGAGTTAAAACCTTAACCATTAGGCCAGAGTACGAGTCTAAGACTTTAGCTATTAGGCCAGAGTAAGAGTTAAGACCTTAACCAGTAGGCCAGAGTAAAAGTTAAGACCTTAACCAGTAGGCCAGAGTACGAGTCTAAGACCTTAGCTATTAGGCCAGAGTAAGAGTTAAGACCTTAAACAGTAGGCCATAGTACGAGTATAAGACCTTAGCTATTAGGCCAGAGTAAGAGTTAAGACCTTAGCTATTAGGCCAGAGTAAGAGTTTAGATCTTAGCTATTAGGCCAGAGTAAGAGTTAAGACCTTAGCTATAAGGCCAGAGTAAGAGTTAAGACCTTAACCAGTAGGCCAGAGTAAGAGTTAAGACCTTAGCCATTAGGCCAGAGTAAGAGTTAAGACCTTAGCTATTAGGCCAGAGTTAGAGTTAAGACGTTAGCTATTAGGCCAGAGTAAGAGTTAAGACCTTAACCAGTAGGCCAGAGTAAGAGTCTACGACCTTGGCTATTAGGCCAGAGTAAGAGCTAAGACCTTAACCATTAGGCCAGAGTAAGAGTTAAGACCTTAGCTATTAGGCCAGAGTAAGAGTTAAGACCTTAACCGTTAGGCCAGAGTAAGAGTTAAGACCTTAACCATTAGGCCAGAGTATGAGTTAAGACCTTAAACTGTAGGCCATAGTACGAGTCTAAGACCTTAACCATTAGGCCAGAGTACGAGTCTAAGACCTTAGCTATTAGGCCAGAGTAAGAGTTAAGACCTTAACCAGTAGGGCAGAGTAAGAGTTAAGACCTTAGCTATTAGGCCAGAGTAAGAGTTAAGACCTTAGCTATTAGGCCAGAGTAAGAGTTAAGACCTTAGCTATTAGGCCAGAGTAAGAGTTAAAACCTTAACCATTAGGCCAGAGTACGAGTCTAAGACTTTAGCTATTAGGCCAGAGTAAGAGTTAAGACCTTAACCAGTAGGCCAGAGTAAAAGTTAAGACCTTAACCAGTAGGCCAGAGTACGAGTCTAAGACCTTAGCTATTAGGCCAGAGTAAGAGTTAAGACCTTAAACAGTAGGCCATAGTACGAGTATAAGACCTTAGCTATTAGGCCAGAGTAAGAGTTAAGACCTTAGCTATTAGGCCAGAGTAAGAGTTTAGATCTTAGCTATTAGGCCAGAGTAAGAGTTAAGACCTTAACCAGTAGGCCATAGTACGAGTCTAACACCTTAGCTATTAGGCCAGAGTACGAGTCTAAGACCTTAGCTATTAGGCCAGAGTAAGAGATAAGACCTTAACCAGTAGGCCAGAGTAAGAGTTAAGACCTTAACCAGTAGGCCAGAGTACGAGTCTAAGACCTTAGCTATTAGGCCAGAGTAAGAGTTAAGACCTTAACCAGTAGGCCGTAGTACAAGTCTAAGACCTTAGCTATTAGGCCAGAGTAAGAGTTAAGACCTTAGCTATTAGGCCAGAGTAAGAGTTTAGACCTTAGCTATTAGGCCAGAGTAAGAGTTAAGACCTTAACCAGTAGGCCACAGTACGAGTCTAACACCTTAGCTATTAGGCCAGAGTATGAGTCTAAGACCTTAGCTATTAGGCCAGAGTAAGTGTTAAGACCTTAGCTATTAGGCCAGAGTAAGAGTTAAGACCTTAACCATTAGGCCAGAGTACGAGTCTAAGACCTTAGCTATTAGGCCAGAGTAAGAGTTAAGACCTTAACCAGTAGGCCAGAGTAAGAGTTAAGACCTTAGCTATTAGGCCAGAATAAGAGTTAAGACCTTAACCATTAGGCCAGAGTACGAGTCTAAGACCTAAGCTATTAGGCCAGAGTAAGAGTTAAGACCTTAACCAGTAGGCCATAGTACGAGTCTAAGACCTTAGCTATTAGGCCCGAGTAAGAGTTAAGACCTTAGCTATTAGGCCAGAGTAAGAGTTTAGACCTTAACCAGTAGGCCAGAGTAAGAGTTAAGATCTTAACCAGTAGGCCAGAGTAAGAGTTAAGACCTTAACCATTAGGCCAAAGTACGAGTCTAAGACCTTAGCTATTAGGCCAGAGTAAGAGTTAAGACCTTAGATATTAGGCCAGAGTAAGAGTTAAGACCTTAACCATTAGGCCAGAGTCCGAGTCTAAGACCTTAGCTATTAGGCCAGAGTAAGAGTTAAGACCTTACCTATTAGGCCAGAGTCAGAATTAAGACCTCAACCTGTAGGCCAGAGTACGAGTCTAAGACCTTAGCTATTAGGCCAGAGTAAGAGTTAAGACCTTAACCATTAGGCCAGAGTAAGAGTTAAGACCTTAACCTGTAGGCCAGAGTAAGAGTTAAGACCTTAACCATTAGGCCAGAGTAAGAGTTAAGACCTTAGCCAGTAGGCCAGAGTAAGAGTTAAGACCTTAACCATTAGGCCAGAGTACGAGTCTAAGACCTTAGCTATTAGGCCAGAGTAAGAGTTAAGACCTTAACCAGTAGGCCAGAGTAAGAGTTAAGACCTTAACCATTAGGCCAGAGTACGAGTCTAAGACCTTAGCTATTAGGCCAGAGTAAGAGTTAAGACCTT
Source organism: Triturus cristatus (assembly GCF_964204655.1). NCBI lineage: Eukaryota > Metazoa > Chordata > Amphibia > Caudata > Salamandridae > Triturus > Triturus cristatus. The sequence goes on from NC_140592.1 coordinate 546,201,964, forward strand.
AACCAGTAGGGCAGAGTAAGAGTTAAGACCTTAACCAGTAGGCCAGAGTAAGAGTTAAGACCTTAGCTATTAGGCCAGAGTAAGAGTTAAGACCTTAACCAGTAGGCCAGAGTAAGAGTTCAGACCTTAACCATTAGATCAGAGTACGAGTCTAAGACCTTAGCTATTAGGCCAGAGTAAGAGTTAACACCTTAACCAGTAGGCCAGAGTACGAATCTAAGACCTTGGCTATTAGGCCAGAGTAAGAGTGAAGACCTTGGCTATTAGGCCAGAGTAAGTGTTAAGACCTTAGCTATTAGGCCAGAGTAAGAGTTAAGACCTTAGCTATTAGGCCAGAGTAAGAGTTAAGACCTTACCCTGTAGGCCAGAGTACGAGTCTAAGACCTTAGCTATTAGGCCAGAGAAAGAGTTAAGACCTTAGCTATTAGGCCAGTGTTAGAGTTAAGACCTTAACCATTAGGCCAGAGTACAAGTCTAAGACCTTAGCTATTAGGCCAGAGTAAGAATTAAGACCTTAGCTATTAGGCCAGAGTAAGAGTTAAGACCTTAACCATTAGGCCATAGTACGAGTCTAAGACCTTAGCTATTAGGCCAGAGTAAGAGTTAAGACCTTAGCTATTAGGCCAGAGTAAGAGTTAAGACCTTAACCAGTAGGCCATAGTATGAGTCTAACACCTTAGCTATTAGGCCAGAGTACGAGTCTAAGACCTTAGCTATTAGGCCAGAGTAAGAGATAAGACCTTAACCAGTAGGCCAGAGTAAGAGTTAAGACCTTAACCAGTAGACCAGAGTACGAGTCTAAGACCTTAGCTATTAGGCCAGAGTAAGAGTTAAGACCTTAACCAGTAGGCCGTAGTACAAGTCTAAGACCTTAGCTATTAGGCCAGAGTAAGAGTTAAGACCTTAGCTATTAGGCCAGAGTAAGAGTTTAGACCTTAGCTATTAGGCCAGAGTAAGAGTTAAGACCTTAACCAGTAGGCCACAGTACGAGTCTAACACCTTAGCTATTAGGCCAGAGTATGAGTCTAAGACCTTAGCTATTAGGCCAGAGTAAGTGTTAAGACCTTAGCTATTAGGCCAGAGTAAGAGTTAAGACCTTAGCTATTAGGCCAGAGTAAGAGTTAAGACCTTAACCTGTAGGCCACAGTATGAGTCCAAGACCTTAGCTATTAGGCCAGAGAAAGAGTTAAGACAATAACTATTAGGCCAGAGTAAGAGTTAAGACCTTAACCATTAGGCCAGAGTACGAGTCTAAGACCTTAGCTATTAGGCCAGAGAAAGAGTTAAGACCTTAACCAGTAGGCCAGATTAAGAGTTAAGACCTTAACCAGTAGGCCAGAGTAGGAGATAAGACCTTAACCAGTAGGCCAGAGTAAGAGTTAAGGCCTTAACCATTAGGCCAGAGTACGAGTCTAAGACCTTAGCTATTAGGCCAGAGTAAGAGTTAAGACCTTAGCTATTAGGCCAGAGTAAGAGTTAAGACCTTAACCATTAGGCCAGAATAAGATTTAAGACCTTAACCAGTAAGCCAGAGTAAGAGTTAAGACCTTAACCAGTAGGCCAGAGTAAGAGTTAAGACCTTAACCATTAGGCCAGAGTACAAGTCTAAGACCTTAGTTATTAGGCCAGAGTAAGAGTTAAGACCTTAACTAGTAGGCCAGAGTAAGAGTTAAGACCTTAGCTATTAGGCCAGAGTAAGAGTTAAGACCTTAACCAGTAGGCCAGAGTAAGGGTTAAGACCTTAGCTATTAGGCCAGAGTAAAAGTTAAGACCTTAACCAGTAGGCCAGAGTAAGAGTTAAGACCTTAGCTATTAGGCCAGAGTAAGAGTAAAGACCTTAACCAGTAGGCCAGAGTAAGAGTTAAGACCTTAACCGGTAGGCCAGAGTAAGAGTTAAGACCTTAGCTATTAGGCCAGAGTAAGAGTTAAGACGTTATCCAGTAGGCCAGAGTAAGAGTTAAGACCTTAACCATTAGGCCAGAGTATGAGTCTAAGACCTTAGCTATTAGGCCAGAGTAAGAGTTAAGACCTTAACCAGTAGGCCAGAGTACGAGTCTAAGACCTTGGCTATTAGGCCAGAGTAAGAGTTAAGACCTTAGCTATTAGTCCAGAGTAAGAGTTAAGACCTTAGCTATTAGGCCAGAGTAAGAGTTAAGACCTTAGCTATTAGGCAAGAGTAAGAGTTAAGACCTTACCCTGTAGTCCAGAGTACGAGTCTAAGACCTTAGCTATTAGGCCAGAGAAAGAGTTAAGACCTTAACCATTAGGCCAGAGTACAAGTCTAAGACCTTAGCTATTAGGCCAGAGTAAGAGTTAAGACCTTAGCTATTAGGCCAGAGTAAGAGTTAAGACCTTAACCATTAGGCCAGAGTATGAGTCTAAGACCTTAGCTATTAGGCCAGAGTAAGAGTTAAGACCTTAACCAGTAGGCCAGAGTAAGAGTTAAGTCCTTAGCTATTAGGCCAGAGTAAGAGTTAAGACCTTAACCAGTAGGCCAGAGTCAGAGTTAAGACCTTAACCGTTAGGCCAGAGTATGAGTCTAAGACCTTAGCTATTAGGCCAGAGTAAGAGTTAAGACCTTAAACAGTAGGCCAGAGTACGAGTCTAAGACCTTGGCTATTAGGCCAGAGTAAGAGTTAAGACCTTAGCTATTAGGCCAGAGTAAGAGTTAAGACCTTACCCTGTAGACCAGAGTACGAGTCTAAGATCTTAGCTATTAGGCCAGAGAAAGAGTTAAGACCTTAACCATTAGGCCAGAGTACAAGTCTAAGACCTTAGCTATTAGGCCAGAGTAAGAGTTAAGACCTTAGCTATTAGGCCAGAGTAAGAGTTAAGACCTTAACCAGTAGGCGAGAGTAAGAGTTAAGATCTTAACCATTAGGCCAGAGTATGAGTCTAAGACCTTAGCTATTAGGCCAGAGTAAGAGTTAAGACCTTAACCAGTAGGCCAGAGTACGAGTCTAAGACCTTGGCTATTAGGCCAGAGTAAGAGTTAAGACCTTAGCTATTAGTCCAGAGTAAGAGTTAAGACCTTAGCTATTAGGCCAGAGTAAGAGTTAAGACCTTAGCTATTAGGCCAGAGTAAGAGTTAAGACCTTAGCTATTAGGCCAGAGTAAGAGTTAAAACCTTAACCATTAGGCCAGAGTACGAGTCTAAGACTTTAGCTATTAGGCCAGAGTAAGAGTTAAGACCTTAACCAGTAGGCCAGAGTAAAAGTTAAGACCTTAACCAGTAGGCCAGAGTACGAGTCTGAAACCTTAGCTATTAGGCCAGAGTAAGAGTTAAGACCTTAAACAGTAGGCCATAGTACGAGTATAAGACCTTAGCTATTAGGCCAGAGTAAGAGTTAAGACCTTAGCTATTAGGCCAGAGTAAGAGTTTAGATCTTAGCTATTAGGCCAGAGTAAGAGTTAAGACCTTAACCAGTAGGCCATAGTACGAGTCTAACACCTTAGCTATTAGGCCAGAGTACGAGTCTAAGACCTTAGCTATTAGGCCAGAGTAAGAGATAAGACCTTAACCAGTAGGCCAGAGTAAGAGTTAAGACCTTAACCAGTAGGCCAGAGTACGAGTCTAAGACCTTAGCTATTAGGCCAGAGTAAGAGTTAAGACCTTAACCAGTAGGCCGTAGTACAAGTCTAAGACCTTAGCTATTAGGCCAGAGTAAGAGTTAAGACCTTAGCTATTAGGCCAGAGTAAGAGTTTAGACCTTAGCTATTAGGCCAGAGTAAGAGTTAAGACCTTAACCAGTAGGCCACAGTACGAGTCTAACACCTTAGCTATTAGGCTAGAGTATGAGTCTAAGACCTTAGCTATTAGGCCAGAGTAAGTGTTAAGACCTTAGCTATTAGGCCAGAGTAAGAGTTAAGACCTTAACCATTAGGCCAGAGTACGAGTCTAAGACCTTAGCTATTAGGCCAGAGTAAGAGTTAAGACCTTAACCAGTAGGCCAGAGTAAGAGTTAAGACCTTAGCTATTAGGCCAGAATAAGAGTTAAGACCTTAACCATTAGGCCAGAGTACGAGTCTAAGACCTTAGCTATTAGGCCAGAGTAAGAGTTAAGACCTTAACCAGTAGGCCATAGTACGAGTCTAAGACCTTAGCTATTAGGCCAGAGTAAGAGTTAAGACCTTAGCTATTAGGCCAGAGTAAGAGTTTAGACCTTAACCAGTAGGCCAGAGTAAGAGTTAAGATCTTAACCAGTAGGCCAGAGTAAGAGTTAAGACCTTAACCATTAGGCCAAAGTACGAGTCTAAGACCTTAGCTATTAGGCCAGAGTAAGAGTTAAGACCTTAGATATTAGGCCAGAGTAAGAGTTAAGACCTTAACCATTAGGCCAGAGTCCGAGTCTAAGACCTTAGCTATTAGGCCAGAGTAAGAGTTAAGACCTTACCTATTAGGCCAGAGTCAGAATTAAGACCTCAACCTGTAGGCCAGAGTACGAGTCTAAGACCTTAGCTATTAGGCCAGAGTAAGAGTTAAGACCTTAACCATTAGGCCAGAGTAAGAGTTAAGACCTTAACCTGTAGGCCAGAGTAAGAGTTAAGACCTTAACCATTAGGCCAGAGTAAGAGTTAAGACCTTAGCCAGTAGGCCAGAGTAAGAGTTAAGACCTTAACCATTAGGCCAGAGTACGAGTCTAAGACCTTAGCTATTAGGCCAGAGTAAGAGTTAAGACCTTAACCAGTAGGCCAGAGTAAGAGTTAAGACCTTAACCATTAGGCCAGAGTACGAGTCTAAGACCTTAGCTATTAGGCCAGAGTAAGAGTTAAGACCTTAACAGTAGGGCAGAGTAAGAGTTAAGACCTTAACCAGTAGGCCAGAGTAAGAGTTAAGACCTTAGCTATTAGGCCAGAGTAAGAGTTAAGACCTTAACCAGTAGGCCAGAGTAAGAGTTCAGACCTTAACCATTAGATCAGAGTACGAGTCTAAGACCTTAGCTATTAGGCCAGAGTAAGAGTTAAGACCTTAACCAGTAGGCCAGAGTACGAATCTAAGACCTTGGCTATTAGGCCAGAGTAAGAGTGAAGACCTTGGCTATTAGGCCAGAGTAAGTGTTAAGACCTTAGCTATTAGGCCAGAGTAAGAGTTAAGACCTTAGCTATTAGGCCAGAGTAAGAGTTAAGACCTTACCCTGTAGGCCAGAGTACGAGTCTAAGACCTTAGCTATTAGGCCAGAGAAAGAGTTAAGACCTTAGCTATTAGGCCAGTGTTAGAGTTAAGACCTTAACCATTAGGCCAGAGTACAAGTCTAAGACCTTAGCTATTAGGCCAGAGTAAGAATTAAGACCTTAGCTATTAGGCCAGAGTAAGAGTTAAGACCTTAACCATTAGGCCATAGTACGAGTCTAAGACCTTAGCTATTAGGCCAGAGTAAGAGTTAAGACCTTAGCTATTAGGCCAGAGTAAGAGTTAAGACCTTAACCAGTAGGCCATAGTATGAGTCTAACACCTTAGCTATTAGGCCAGAGTACGAGTCTAAGACCTTAGCTATTAGGCCAGAGTAAGAGATAAGACCTTAACCAGTAGGCCAGAGTAAGAGTTAAGACCTTAACCAGTAGACCAGAGTACGAGTCTAAGACCTTAGCTATTAGGCCAGAGTAAGAGTTAAGACCTTAACCAGTAGGCCGTAGTACAAGTCTAAGACCTTAGCTATTAGGCCAGAGTAAGAGTTAAGACCTTAGCTATTAGGCCAGAGTAAGAGTTTAGACCATAGCTATTAGGCCAGAGTAAGAGTTAAGACCTTAACCAGTAGGCCACAGTACGAGTCTAACACCTTAGCTATTAGGCCAGGGTATGAGTCTAAGACCTTAGCTATTAGGCCAGAGTAAGTGTTAAGACCTTAGCTATTAGGCCAGAGTAAGAGTTAAGACCTTAGCTATTAGGCCAGAGTAAGAGTTAAGACCTTAACCTGTAGGCCACAGTATGAGTCCAAGACCTTAGCTATTAGGCCAGAGAAAGAGTTAAGACAATAACTATTAGGCCAGAGTAAGAGTTAAGACCTTAACCATTAGGCCAGAGTACGAGTCTAAGACCTTAGCTATTAGGCCAGAGAAAGAGTTAAGACCTTAACCAGTAGGCCAGATTAAGAGTTAAGACCTTAACCAGTAGGCCAGAGTAGGAGATAAGACCTTAACCAGTAGGCCAGAGTAAGAGTTAAGGCCTTAACCATTAGGCCAGAGTACGAGTCTAAGACCTTAGCTATTAGGCCAGAGTAAGAGTTAAGACCTTAGCTATTAGGCCAGAGTAAGAGTTAAGACCTTAACCATTAGGCCAGAATAAGATTTAAGACCTTAACCAGTAAGCCAGAGTAAGAGTTAAGACCTTAACCAGTAGGCCAGAGTAAGAGTTAAGACCTTAACCATTAGGCCAGAGTACAAGTCTAAGACCTTAGTTATTAGGCCAGAGTAAGAGTTAAGACCTTAACTAGTAGGCCAGAGTAAGAGTTAAGACCTTAGCTATTAGGCCAGAGTAAGAGTTAAGACCTTAACCAGTAGGCCAGAGTAAGGGTTAAGACCTTAGCTATTAGGCCAGAGTAAAAGTTAAGACCTTAACCAGTAGGCCAGAGTAAGAGTTAAGACCTTAGCTATTAGGACAGAGTAAGAGTAAAGACCTTAACCAGTAGGCCAGAGTAAGAGTTAAGACCTTAACCGGTAGGCCAGAGTAAGAGTTAAGACCTTAGCTATTAGGCCAGAGTAAGAGTTAAGACCTTATCCAGTAGGCCAGAGTAAGAGTTAAGACCTTAACCATTAGGCCAGAGTATGAGTCTAAGACCTTAGCTATTAGGCCAGAGTAAGAGTTAAGACCTTAACCAGTAGGCCAGAGTACGAGTCTAAGACCTTGGCTATTAGGCCAGAGTAAGAGTTAAGACCTTAGCTATTAGTCCAGAGTAAGAGTTAAGACCTTAGCTATTAGGCCAGAGTAAGAGTTAAGACCTTAGCTATTAGGCAAGAGTAAGAGTTAAGACCTTACCCTGTAGTCCAGAGTACGAGTCTAAGACCTTAGCTATTAGGCCAGAGAAAGAGTTAAGACCTTAACCATTAGGCCAGAGTACAAGTCTAAGACCTTAGCTATTAGGCCAGAGTGAGAGTTAAGACCTTAGCTATTAGGCCAGAGTAAGAGTTAAGACCTTAACCATTAGGCCAGAGTATGAGTCTAAGACCTTAGCTATTAGGCCAGAGTAAGAGTTAAGACCTTAACCAGTAGGCCAGAGTAAGAGTTAAGTCCTTAGCTATTAGGCCAGAGTAAGAGTTAAGACCTTAACCATTAGGCCAGAGTATGAGTCTAAGACTTTAGCTATTAGGCCAGAGTAAGAGTTAAGACCTTAACCAGTAGGCCAGAGTAAGAGTTAAGACCTTAACCAGTAGGCCAGAGTAAGAGTTAAGACCTTAACCAGTAGGCCAGAGTACGAGTCTAAGACCTTAGCTATTAGGCCAGAGTAAGAGTTAAGACCTTAACCAGTAGGCCAGAGTAAGAGTTAAGACCTTAGCTATTAGGCCAGAGTAAGAGTTAAGACCTTAACCATTAGGCCAGAGTATTAGTCTAAGACCTGTGGAAATATGGATTTTTCTGATCAGTTATGTCCCCTATCTTGGACCCCAACGGTTTCATGTATGAATCACAAGTACATGTATGTTCCCTCCAGTTCCAGTTACGAAGACGCAAACACATGTGCCTCCACCGTCAACATGTCCTCTTTTAGATCCGCCATGAATGGGCCGGATATTCCATTCCTAAGTATGAAAGGCCACCGGCTTTATATGGTGCACTTATGCCATTGTACAGTCCAGACAAGTAGGCCCTGATTCTGCCATCAAGCTTTTCTTGCCTTCTGCCTCTGAAAGCTCCAGTCTGAGCCTGCATCTGTGACCATGAACTTTGTCTCATTCCCTGCGCGGCTCACGGTGCCTGACATCAGCCTGTTGCCTGCCAAAAACTGTATTTCACCTTCGAAATTATCTACTCCGCTCCCTGCCCAATGCATTCCTGTCTAGTAGTTTAAGTAAACATTCTTCCAGCTACCGAGCAAAGGCCCGGCTTCTCTGTCTTTATGCAAGTAATTCATAGCCCTATTATTATGGAAGACTTCTGCCCTCGCATCTAGTGTAGACACTTAGACGCTTGTACACGCACTAACAGTCAGTATAGTCAGTATAGAATAAGATTCTACTCTAAGAGACCTCTCTTTTGGATAACATAGTTCTTTAAACATAGGATGTTAGATATGATTTGGGATTAGGTTGACTTGACCCTCCAGACATCTGTCGCCACATGTAGAGTTAAATGTCAAATCCCCTTCACCCCCTAGTTGCACGTCAATCATACGTCATGCTGCTGCGCGCGCATTTCTGCCAAGTATTTCTGCTGACATTGCGAAATTCTTTCATGGAACCACCCTATTATGACATCATACCTGATGACGTTCTTTAGTTACACCCAGTTACGCCCACTTTTGCTACGCATGTATGTTTTATCTGTACTATCAATTGTTACGCCTCCTGCATTTGCTTCACTGTAATGCCTATTGTATAAAAGTGATTACTTATCAATAAAGTATGTACTTCACTTCCTGAACCTCCGTGGTGATGGAACCTGGAGTCAACGATTCGAATCGTCCATTGGAATAAAGCCCATTCCGAACCTCTAATATCACGGATTATGCCTCTTATTTTACTGAGCTATTTTTATTATTTTTCTGTATCAAATTAAGTCCCGGTAATTAAATTATTTACCACAGTCCTTAGCTATTAGGCCAGAGTAAGAGTTAAGACCTTAACCAATAGGCCAGAGTAAGAGTTAAGACCTTAGCTATTAGGCCAGAGTAAGAGTTAAGACCTTAACCAGTAGGCCAGAGTAAGAGTTACGACCTTAACCAGTAGGCCAGAGTAAGAGTTAAGACCTTAGCTATTAGGCCAGAGTAAGAGTTAAGACCTTAACCAGTAGGCCAGAGTAAGAGATAAGACCTTAACCGTTAGGCCAGAGTATGAGTCTAAGACCTTAGCTATTAGGCCAGAGTAAGAGTTAAGACCTTAACCAGTAGGCCAGAGTACGAGTCTAAGACCTTGGCTATTAGGCCAGAGTAAGAGTTAAGACCTTAGCTATTAGGCCAGAGTAAGAGTTAAGACCTTAGCTATTAGGCCAGAGTAAGAGTTAAGACCTTACCCTGTAGACCAGAGTACGAGTCTAAGATCTTAGCTATTAGGCCAGAGAAAGAGTTAAGACCTTAACCATTAGGCCAGAGTACAAGTCTAAGACCTTAGCTATTAGGCCAGAGTAAGAGTTAAGACCTTAGCTATTAGGCCAGAGTAAGAGTTAAGACCTTAACCAGTAGGCCAGAGTAAGAGTTAAGACCTTAACCATTAGGCCAGAGTATGAGTCTAAGACCTTAGCTATTAGGCCAGAGTAAGAGTTAAGACCTTAACCAGTAGGCCAGAGTACGAGTCTAAGACCTTGGCTATTAGGCCAGAGTAAGAGTTAAGACCTTAGCTATTAGTCCAGAGTAAGAGTTAAGACCTTAGCTATTATGCCAGAGTAAGAGTTAAGACCTTAGCTATTAGGCCAGAGTAAGAGTTAAGACCTTACCCTGTAGACCAGAGTATGAGTCTAAGAGCTTAGCTATTAGGCCAGAGAAAGAGTTAAGACCTTAACCATTAGGCCAGAGTATGAGTCTAAGACCTTAGCTATTAGGCCAGAGTAAGAGTTAAGACCTTAACCAGTAGGCCAGAGTAAGAGTTAAGTCCTTAGCTATTAGGCCAGAGTAAGAGTTAAGACCTTAACCATTAGGCCAGAGTATGAGTCTAAGACTTTAGCTATTAGGCCAGAGTAAGAGTTAAGACCTTAACCAGTAGGCCAGAGTAAGAGTTAAGACCTTAACCAGTAGGCTAGAGTAAGAGTTAAGACCTTAACCAGTAGGCCAGAGTACGAGTCTAAGACCTTAGCTATTAGGCCAGAGTAAGAGTTAAGACCTTAACCAGTAGGCCGTAGTACAAGTCTAAGACCTTAGCTATTAGGCCAGAGTAAGAGTTAAGACCTTAGCTATTAGGCCAGAGTAAGAGTTTAGACCTTAGCTATTAGGCCAGAGTAAGAGTTAAGACCTTAACCAGTAGGCCACAGTACGAGTCTAACACCTTAGCTATTAGGCCAGAGTATGAGTCTAAGACCTTAGCTATTAGGCCAGAGTAAGTGTTAAGACCTTAGCTATTAGGCCAGAGTAAGAGTTAAGACCTTAACCATTAGGCCAGAGTACGAGTCTAAGACCTTAGCTATTAGGCCAGAGTAAGAGTTAAGACCTTAACCAGTAGGCCAGAGTAAGAGTTAAGACCTTAGCTATTAAGCCAGAATAAGAGTTAAGACCTTAACCATTAGGCCAGAGTACGAGTCTAAGACCTAAGCTATTAGGCCAGAGTAAGAGTTAAGACCTTAACCAGTAGGCCATAGTACGAGTCTAAGACCTTAGCTATTAGGCCAGAGTAAGAGTTAAGACCTTAGCTATTAGGCCAGAGTAAGAGTTTAGACCTTAACCAGTAGGCCAGAGTAAGAGTTAAGATCTTAACCAGTAGGCCAGAGTAAGAGTTAAGACCTTAACCATTAGGCCAAAGTACGAGTCTAAGACCTTAGCTATTAGGCCAGAGTAAGAGTTAAGACCTTAGATATTAGGCCAGAGTAAGAGTTAAGACCTTAACCATTAGGCCAGAGTCCGAGTCTAAGACCTTAGCTATTAGGCCAGAGTAAGAGTTAAGACCTTACCTATTAGGCCAGAGTCAGAATTAAGACCTCAACCTGTAGGCCAGAGTACGAGTCTAAGACCTTAGCTATTAGGCCAAAGTAAGAGTTAAGACCTTAACCATTAGGCCAGAGTAAGAGTTAAGACCTTAACCTGTAGGCCAGAGTAAGAGTTAAGACCTTAACCATTAGGCCAGAGTAAGAGTTAAGACCTTAGCCAGTAGGCCAGAGTAAGAGTTAAGACCTTAACCATTAGGCCAGAGTACGAGTCTAAGACCTTAGCTATTAGGCCAGAGTAAGAGTTAAGACCTTAACCAGTAGGCCAGAGTAAGAGTTAAGACCTTAACCATTAGGCCAGAGTACGAGTCAAAGACCTTAGCTATTAGGCCAGAGTAAGAGTTAAGACCTTAACCAGTAGGGCAGAGTAAGAGTTAAGACCTTAACCAGTAGGCCAGAGTAAGAGTTAAGACCTTAGCTATTAGGCCAGAGTAAGAGTTAAGACCTTAACCAGTAGGCCTTAGTAAGAGTTCAGACCTTAACCATTAGATCAGAGTACGAGTCTAAGACCTTAGCTATTAGGCCAGAGTAAGAGTTAACACCTTAACCAGTAGGCCAGAGTACGAATCTAAGACCTTGGCTATTAGGCCAGAGTAAGAGTGAAGACCTTGGCTATTAGGCCAGAGTAAGTGTTAAGACCTTAGCTATTAGGCCAGAGCAAGAGTTAAGACCTTAGCTATTAGGCCAGAGTAAGAGTTAAGACCTTACCCTGTAGGCCAGAGTACGAGTCTAAGACCTTAGCTATTAGGCCAGAGAAAGAGTTAAGACCTTAGCTATTAGGCCAGTGTTAGAGTCAAGACCTTAACCATTAGGCCAGAGTACAAGTCTAAGACCTTAGCTATTAGGCCAGAGTAAGAATTAAGACCTTAGCTATTAGGCCAGAGTAAGAGTTAAGACCTTAACCATTAGGCCATAGTACGAGTCTAAGACCTTAGCTATTAGGCCAGAGTAAGAGTTAAGACCTTAGCTATTAGGCCAGAGTAAGAGTTAAGACCTTAACCAGTAGGCCATAGTATGAGTCTAACACCTTAGCTATTAGGCCAGAGTACGAGTCTAAGACCTTAGCTATTAGGCCAGAGTAAGAGATAAGACCTTAACCAGTAGGCCAGAGTAAGAGTTAAGACCTTAACCAGTAGACCAGAGTACGAGTCTAAGACCTTAGCTATTAGGCCAGAGTAAGAGTTAAGACCTTAACCAGTAGGCCGTAGTACAAGTCTAAGACCTTAGCTATTAGGCCAGAGTAAGAGTTAAGACCTTAGCTATTAGGCCAGAGTAAGAGTTTAGACCTTAGCTATTAGGCCAGAGTAAGAGTTAAGACCTTAACCAGTAGGCCACAGTACGAGTCTAACACCTTAGCTATTAGGCCAGAGTATGAGTCTAAGACCTTAGCTATTAGGCCAGAGTAAGTGTTAAGACCTTAGCTATTAGGCCAGAGTAAGAGTTAAGACCTTAGCTATTAGGCCAGAGTAAGAGTTAAGACCTTAACCTGTAGGCCACAGTATGAGTCCAAGACCTTAGCTATTAGGCCAGAGAAAGAGTTAAGACAATAACTATTAGGCCAGAGTAAGAGTTAAGACCTTAACCATTAGGCCAGAGTACGAGTCTAAGACCTTAGCTATTAGGCCAGAGAAAGAGTTAAGACCTTAACCAGTAGGCCAGATTAAGAGTTAAGACCTTAACCAGTAGGCCAGAGTAGGAGATAAGACCTTAACCAGTAGGCCAGAGTAAGAGTTAAGGCCTTAACCATTAGGCCAGAGTACGAGTCTAAGACCTTAGCTATTAGGCCAGAGTAAGAGTTAAGACCTTAGCTATTAGGCCAGAGTAAGAGTTAAGACCTTAACCATTAGGCCAGAATAAGATTTAAGACCTTAACCAGTAAGCCAGAGTAAGAGTTAAGACCTTAACCAGTAGGCCAGAGTAAGAGTTAAGACCTTAACCATTAGGCCAGAGTACAAGTCTAAGACCTTAGTTATTAGGCCAGAGTAAGAGTTAAGACCTTAACTAGTAGGCCAGAGTAAGAGTTAAGACCTTAGCTATTAGGCCAGAGTAAGAGTTAAGACCTTAACCAGTAGGCCAGAGTAAGGGTTAAGACCTTAGCTATTAGGCCAGAGTAAAAGTTAAGACCTTAACCAGTAGGCCAGAGTAAGAGTTAAGACCTTAGCTATTAGGCCAGAGTAAGAGTAAAGACCTTAACCAGTAGGCCAGAGTAAGAGTTAAGACCTTAACCGGTAGGCCAGAGTAAGAGTTAAGACCTTAGCTATTAGGCCAGAGTAAGAGTTAAGACCTTATCCAGTAGGCCAGAGTAAGAGTTAAGACCTTAACCATTAGGCCAGAGTATGAGTCTAAGACCTTAGCTATTAGGCCAGAGTAAGAGTTAAGACCTTAACCAGTAGGCCAGAGTACGAGTCTAAGACCTTGGCTATTAGGCCAGAGTAAGAGTTAAGACCTTAGCTATTAGTCCAGAGTAAGAGTTAAGACCTTAGCTATTAGGCCAGAGTAAGAGTTAAGACCTTAGCTATTAGGCAAGAGTAAGAGTTAAGACCTTACCCTGTAGTCCAGAGTACGAGTCTAAGACCTTAGCTATTAGGCCAGAGAAAGAGTTAAGACCTTAACCATTAGGCCAGAGTACAAGTCTAAGACCTTAGCTATTAGGCCAGAGTAAGAGTTAAGACCTTAGCTATTAGGCCAGAGTAAGAGTTAAGACCTTAACCATTAGGCCAGAGTATGAGTCTAAGACCTTAGCTATTAGGCCAGAGTAAGAGTTAAGACCTTAACCAGTAGGCCAGAGTAAGAGTTAAGTCCTTAGCTATTAGGCCAGAGTAAGAGTTAAGACCTTAACCAGTAGGCCAGAGTCAGAGTTAAGACCTTAACCGTTAGGCCAGAGAATGAGTCTAAGACCATAGCTATTAGGCCAGAGTAAGAGTTAAGACCTTAAACAGTAGGCCAGAGTACGAGTCTAAGACCTTGGCTATTAGCTCAGAGTAAGAGTTAAGACCTTAGCTATTAGGCCAGAGTAAGAGTTAAGACCTTACCCTGTAGACCAGAGTACGAGTCTAAGATCTTAGCTATTAGGCCAGAGAAAGAGTTAAGACCTTAACCATTAGGCCAGAGTACAAGTCTAAGACCTTAGCTATTAGGCCAGAGTAAGAGTTAAGACCTTAGCTATTAGGCCAGAGTAAGAGTTAAGACCTTAACCAGTAGGCCAGAGTAAGAGTTAAGATCTTAACCATTAGGCCAGAGTATGAGTCTAAGACCTTAGCTATTAGGCCAGAGTAAGAGTTAAGACCTTAACCAGTAGGCCAGAGTACGAGTCTAAGACCTTGGCTATTAGGCCAGAGTAAGAGTTAAGACCTTAGCTATTAGTCCAGAGTAAGAGTTAAGACCTTAGCTATTAGGCCAGAGTAAGAGTTAAGACCTTAGCTATTAGGCCAGAGTAAGAGTTAAGACCTTAGCTATTAGGCCAGAGTAAGAGTTAAAACCTTAACCATTAGGCCAGAGTACGAGTCTAAGACTTTAGCTATTAGGCCAGAGTAAGAGTTAAGACCTTAACCAGTAGGCCAGAGTAAAAGTTAAGACCTTAACCAGTAGGCCAGAGTACGAGTCTAAGACCTTAGCTATTAGGCCAGAGTAAGAGTTAAGACCTTAAACAGTAGGCCATAGTACGAGTATAAGACCTTAGCTATTAGGCCAGAGTAAGAGTTAAGACCTTAGCTATTAGGCCAGAGTAAGAGTTTAGATCTTAGCTATTAGGCCAGAGTAAGAGTTAAGACCTTAACCAGTAGGCCATAGTACGAGTCTAACACCTTAGCTATTAGGCCAGAGTACGAGTCTAAGACCTTAGCTATTAGGCCAGAGTAAGAGATAAGACCTTAACCAGTAGGCCAGAGTAAGAGTTAAGACCTTAACCAGTAGGCCAGAGTACGAGTCTAAGACCTTAGCTATTAGGCCAGAGTAAGAGTTAAGACCTTAACCAGTAGGCCGTAGTACAAGTCTAAGACCTTAGCTATTAGGCCAGAGTAAGAGTTAAGACCTTAGCTATTAGGCCAGAGTAAGAGTTTAGACCTTAGCTATTAGGCCAGAGTAAGAGTTAAGACCTTAACCAGTAGGCCACAGTACGAGTCTAACACCTTAGCTATTAGGCCAGAGTATGAGTCTAAGACCTTAGCTATTAGGCCAGAGTAAGTGTTAAGACCTTAGCTATTAGGCCAGAGTAAGAGTTAAGACCTTAACCGTTAGGCCAGAGTACGAGTCTAAGACCTTAGCTATTAGGCCAGAGTAAGAGTTAAGACCTTAACCAGTAGGCCAGAGTAAGAGTTAAGACCTTACCTGTTAGGCCAGAATAAGAGTTAAGACCTTAACCATTAGGCCAGAGTACGAGTCTAAGACCTTAGCTATTAGGCCAGAGTAAGAGTTAAGACCTTAACCAGTAGGCCATAGTACGAGTCTAAGACCTTAGCTATTAGGCCAGAGTAAGAGTTAAGACCTTAGCTATTAGGCCAGAGTAAGAGTTTAGACCTTAACCAGTAGGCCAGAGTAAGAGTTAAGATCTTAACCAGTAGGCCAGAGTAAGAGTTAAGACCTTAACCATTAGGCCAAAGTACGAGTCTAAGACCTTAGCTATTAGGCCAGAGTAAGAGTTAAGACCTTAGATATTAGGCCAGAGTAAGAGTTAAGACCTTAACCATTAGGCCAGAGTCCGAGTCTAAGACCTTAGCTATTAGGCCAGACTAAGAGTTAAGACCTTACCTATTAGGCCAGAGTCAGAATTAAGACCTCAACCTGTAGGCCAGAGTACGAGTCTAAGACCTTAGCTATTAGGCCAGAGTAAGAGTTAAGACCTTAACCATTAGGCCAGAGTAAGAGTTAAGACCTTAACCTGTAGGCCAGAGTAAGAGTTAAGACCTTAACCATTAGGCCAGAGTAAGAGTTAAGACCTTAGCCAGTAGGCCAGAGTAAGAGTTAAGACCTTAACCATTAGGCCAGAGTACGAGTCTAAGACCTTAGCTATTAGGCCAGAGTAAGAGTTAAGACCTTAACCAGTAGGCCAGAGTAAGAGTTAAGACCTTAACCATTAGGCCAGAGTACGAGTCTAAGACCTTAGCTATTAGGCCAGAGTAAGAGTTAAGACCTTAACCAGTAGGTCAGAGTAAGAGTTAAGACCTTAACCAGTAGGCCAGAGTAAGAGTTAAGACCTTAGCTATTAGGCCAGAGTAAGAGTTAAGACCTTAACCAGTAGGCCAGAGTAAGAGTTCAGACCTTAACCATTAGATCAGAGTACGAGTCTAAGACCTTAGCTATTAGGCCAGAGTAAGAGTTAAGACCTTAACCAGTAGGCCAGAGTACGAATCTAAGACCTTGGCTATTAGGCCAGAGTAAGAGTGAAGACCTTGGCTATTAGGCCAGAGTAAGTGTTAAGACCTTAGCTATTAGGCCAGAGTAAGAGTTAAGACCTTAGCTATTAGGCCAGAGTAAGAGTTAAGACCTTACCCTGTAGGCCAGAGTACGAGTCTAAGACCTTAGCTATTAGGCCAGAGAAAGAGTTAAGACCTTAGCTATTAGGCCAGTGTTAGAGTTAAGACCTTAACCATTAGGCCAGAGTACAAGTCTAAGACCTTAGCTATTAGGCCAGAGTAAGAATTAAGACCTTAGCTATTAGGCCAGAGTAAGAGTTAAGACCTTAACCATTAGGCCATAGTACGAGTCTAAGACCTTAGCTATTATGCCAGAGTAAGAGTTAAGACCTTAGCTATTAGGCCAGAGTAAGAGTTAAGACCTTAACCAGTAGGCCATAGTATGAGTCTAACACCTTAGCTATTAGGCCAGAGTACGAGTCTAAGACCTTAGCTATTAGGCCAGAGTAAGAGATAAGACCTTAACCAGTAGGCCAGAGTAAGAGTTAAGACCTTAACCAGTAGACCAGAGTACGAGTCTAAGACCTTAGCTATTAGGCCAGAGTAAGAGTTAAGACCTTAACCAGTAGGCCGTAGTACAAGTCTAAGACCTTAGCTATTAGGCCAGAGTAAGAGTTAAGACCTTAGCTATTAGGCCAGAGTAAGAGTTTAGACCATAGCTATTAGGCCAGAGTAAGAGTTAAGACCTTAACCAGTAGGCCACAGTACGAGTCTAACACCTTAGCTATTAGGCCAGGGTATGAGTCTAAGACCTTAGCTATTAGGCCAGAGTACGAGTCTAAGACCTTAGCTATTAGGCCAGAGTAAGAGTTAAGACCTTAACCAGTAGGCCAGAGTAAGAGTTAAGACCTTACCTATTAGGCCAGAATAAGAGTTAAGACCTTAACCATTAGGCCAGAGTACGAGTCTAAGACCTTAGCTATTAGGCCAGAGTAAGAGTTAAGACCTTAACCAGTAGGCCATAGTACGAGTCTAAGACCTTAGCTATTAGGCCAGAGTAAGAGTTAAGACCTTAGCTATTAGGCCAGAGTAAGAGTTTGGACCTTAACCAGTAGGCCAGAGTAAGAGTTAAGATCTTAACCAGTAGGCCAGAGTAAGAGTTAAGACCTTAACCATTAGGCCAAAGTACGAGTCTAAGACCTTAGCTATTAGGCCAGAGTAAGAGTTAAGACCTTAGATATTAGGCCAGAGTAAGAGTTAAGACCTTAACCATTAGGCCAGAGTCCGAGTCTAAGACCTTAGCTATTAGGCCAGACTAAGAGTTAGGACCTTACCTATTAGGCCAGAGTCAGAATTAAGACCTCAACCTGTAGGCCAGAGTACGAGTCTAAGACCTTAGCTATTAGGCCAGAGTAAGAGTTAAGACCTTAACCATTAGGCCAGAGTAAGAGTTAAGACCTTAACCTGTAGGCCAGAGTAAGAGTTAAGACCTTAACCATTAGGCCAGAGTAAGAGTTAAGACCTTAGCCAGTAGGCCAGAGTAAGAGTTAAGACCTTAACCATTAGGCCAGAGTACGAGTCTAAGACCTTAGCTATTAGGCCAGAGTAAGAGTTAAGACCTTAACCAGTAGGCCAGAGTAAGAGTTAAGACCTTAACCATTAGGCCAGAGTACGAGTCTAAGACCTTAGCTATTAGGCCAGAGTAAGAGTTAAGACCTTAACCAGTAGGTCAGAGTAAGAGTTAAGACCTTAACCAGTAGGCCAGAGTAAGAGTTAAGACCTTAGCTATTAGGCCAGAGTAAGAGTTAAGACCTTAACCAGTAGGCCAGAGTAAGAGTTCAGACCTTAACCATTAGATCAGAGTACGAGTCTAAGACCTTAGCTATTAGGCCAGAGTAAGAGTTAAGACCTTAACCAGTAGGCCAGAGTACGAATCTAAGACCTTGGCTATTAGGCCAGAGTAAGAGTGAAGACCTTGGCTATTAGGCCAGAGTAAGTGTTAAGACCTTAGCTATTAGGCCAGAGTAAGAGTTAAGACCTTAGCTATTAGGCCAGAGTAAGAGTTAAGACCTTACCCTGTAGGCCAGAGTACGAGTCTAAGACCTTAGCTATTAGGCCAGAGAAAGAGTTAAGACCTTAGCTATTAGGCCAGTGTTAGAGTTAAGACCTTAACCATTAGGCCAGAGTACAAGTCTAAGACCTTAGCTATTAGGCCAGAGTAAGAATTAAGACCTTAGCTATTAGGCCAGAGTAAGAGTTAAGACCTTAACCATTAGGCCATAGTACGAGTCTAAGACCTTAGCTATTATGCCAGAGTAAGAGTTAAGACCTTAGCTATTAGGCCAGAGTAAGAGTTAAGACCTTAACCAGTAGGCCATAGTATGAGTCTAACACCTTAGCTATTAGGCCAGAGTACGAGTCTAAGACCTTAGCTATTAGGCCAGAGTAAGAGATAAGACCTTAACCAGTAGGCCAGAGTAAGAGTTAAGACCTTAACCAGTAGACCAGAGTACGAGTCTAAGACCTTAGCTATTAGGCCAGAGTAAGAGTTAAGACCTTAACCAGTAGGCCGTAGTACAAGTCTAAGACCTTAGCTATTAGGCCAGAGTAAGAGTTAAGACCTTAGCTATTAGGCCAGAGTAAGAGTTTAGACCATAGCTATTAGGCCAGAGTAAGAGTTAAGACCTTAACCAGTAGGCCACAGTACGAGTCTAACACCTTAGCTATTAGGCCAGGGTATGAGTCTAAGACCTTAGCTATTAGGCCAGAGTACGAGTCTAAGACCTTAGCTATTAGGCCAGAGTAAGAGTTAAGACCTTAACCAGTAGGCCAGAGTAAGAGTTAAGACCTTAGTTATTAGGCCAGAATAAGAGTTAAGACCTTAACCATTAGGCCAGAGTACGAGTCTAAGACCTAAGCTATTAGGCCAGAGTAAGAGTTAAGACCTTAACCAGTAGGCCATAGTACGAGTCTAAGACCTTAGCTATTAGGCCAGAGTAAGAGTTAAGACCTTAGCTATTAGGCCAGAGTAAGAGTTTAGACCTTAACCAGTAGGCCAGAGTAAGAGTTAAGATCTTAACCAGTAGGCCAGAGTAAGAGTTAAGACCTTAACCATTAGGCCAAAGTACGAGTCTAAGACCTTAGCTATTAGGCCAGAGTAAGAGTTAAGACCTTAGATATTAGGCCAGAGTAAGAGTTAAGACCTTAACCATTAGGCCAGAGTCCGAGTCTAAGACCTTAGCTATTAGGCCAGAGTAAGAGTTAAGACCTTACCTATTAGGCCAGAGTCAGAATTAAGACCTCAACCTGTAGGCCAGAGTACGAGTCTAAGACCTTAGCTATTAGGCCAGAGTAAGAGTTAAGACCTTAACCATTAGGCCAGAGTAAGAGTTAAGACCTTAACCTGTAGGCCAGAGTAAGAGTTAAGACCTTAACCATTAGGCCAGAGTAAGAGTTAAGACCTTAGCCAGTAGGCCAGAGTAAGAGTTAAGACCTTAACCATTAGGCCAGAGTACGAGTCTAAGACCTTAGCTATTAGGCCAGAGTAAGAGTTAAGACATTAACCAGTAGGCCAGAGTAAGAGTTAAGACCTTAAACATTAGGCCAGAGTACGAGTCTAAGACCTTAGCTATTAGGCCAGAGTAAGAGTTAAGACCTTAACCAGTAGGGCAGAGTAAGAGTTAAGACCTTAACCAGTAGGCCAGAGTAAGAGTTAAGACCTTAGCTATTAGGCCAGAGTAAGAGTTAAGACCTTAACCAGTAGGCCAGAGTAAGAGTTCAGACCTTAACCATTAGATCAGAGTACGAGTCTAAGACCTTAGCTATTAGGCCAGAGTAAGAGTTAACACCTTAACCAGTAGGCCAGAGTACGAATCTAAGACCTTGGCTATTAGGCCAGAGTAAGAGTGAAGACCTTGGCTATTAGGCCAGAGTAAGTGTTAAGACCTTAGCTATTAGGCCAGAGTAAGAGTTAAGACCTTAGCTATTAGGCCAGAGTAAGAGTTAAGACCTTACCCTGTAGGCCAGAGTACGAGTCTAAGACCTTAGCTATTAGGCCAGAGAAAGAGTTAAGACCTTAGCTATTAGGCCAGTGTTAGAGTTAAGACCTTAACCATTAGGCCAGAGTACAAGTCTAAGACCTTAGCTATTAGGCCAGAGTAAGAATTAAGACCTTAGCTATTAGGCCAGAGTAAGAGTTAAGACCTTAACCATTAGGCCATAGTACGAGTCTAAGACCTTAGCTATTAGGCCAGAGTAAGAGTTAAGACCTTAGCTATTAGGCCAGAGTAAGAGTTAAGACCTTAACCAGTAGGCCATAGTATGAGTCTAACACCTTAGCTATTAGGCCAGAGTACGAGTCTAAGACCTTAGCTATTAGGCCAGAGTAAGAGATAAGACCTTAACCAGTAGGCCAGAGTAAGAGTTAAGACCTTAACCAGTAGACCAGAGTACGAGTCTAAGACCTTAGCTATTAGGCCAGAGTAAGAGTTAAGACCTTAACCAGTAGGCCGTAGTACAAGTCTAAGACCTTAGCTATTAGGCCAGAGTAAGAGTTAAGACCTTAGCTATTAGGCCAGAGTAAGAGTTTAGACCTTAGCTATTAGGCCAGAGTAAGAGTTAAGACCTTAACCAGTAGGCCACAGTACGAGTCTAACACCTTAGCTATTAGGCCAGAGTATGAGTCTAAGACCTTAGCTATTAGGCCAGAGTAAGTGTTAAGACCTTAGCTATTAGGCCAGAGTAAGAGTTAAGACCTTAGCTATTAGGCCAGAGTAAGAGTTAAGACCTTAACCTGTAGGCCAGAGTACGAGTCTAAGACCTTAGCTATTAGGCCAGAGTAAGAGTTAAGACCTTAACCAGTAGGCCAGAGTAAGAGTTAAGACCTTAGCTATTAGGCCAGAATAAGAGTTAAGACCTTAACCATTAGGCCAGAGTACGAGTCTAAGACCTAAGCTATTAGGCCAGAGTAAGAGTTAAGACCTTAACCAGTAGGCCATAGTACGAGTCTAAGACCTTAGCTATTAGGCCAGAGTAAGAGTTAAGACCTTAGCTATTAGGCCAGAGTAAGAGTTTAGACCTTAACCAGTAGGCCAGAGTAAGAGTTAAGATCTTAACCAGTAGGCCAGAGTAAGAGTTAAGACCTTAACCATTAGGCCAAAGTACGAGTCTAAGACCTTAGCTATTAGGCCAGAGTAAGAGTTAAGACCTTAGATATTAGGCCAGAGTAAGAGTTAAGACCTTAACCATTAGGCCAGAGTCCGAGTCTAAGACCTTAGCTATTAGGCCAGAGTAAGAGTTAAGACCTTACCTATTAGGCCAGAGTCAGAATTAAGACCTCAACCTGTAGGCCAGAGTACGAGTCTAAGACCTTAGCTATTAGGCCAGAGTAAGAGTTAAGACCTTAACCATTAGGCCAGAGTAAGAGTTAAGACCTTAACCTGTAGGCCAGAGTAAGAGTTAAGACCTTAACCATTAGGCCAGAGTAAGAGTTAAGACCTTAGCCAGTAGGCCAGAGTAAGAGTTAAGACCTTAACCATTAGGCCAGAGTACGAGTCTAAGACCTTAGCTATTAGGCCAGAGTAAGAGTTAAGACCTTAACCAGTAGGCCAGAGTAAGAGTTAAGACCTTAAACATTAGGCCAGAGTACGAGTCTAAGACCTTAGCTATTAGGCCAGAGTAAGAGTTAAGACCTTAACCAGTAGGGCAGAGTAAGAGTTAAGACCTTAACCAGTAGGCCAGAGTAAGAGTTAAGACCTTAGCTATTAGGCCAGAGTAAGAGTTAAGACCTTAACCAGTAGGCCAGAGTAAGAGTTCAGACCTTAACCATTAGGTCAGAGTACGAGTCTAAGACCTTAGCTATTAGGCCAGAGTAAGAGTTAACACCTTAACCAGTAGGCCAGAGTACGAATCTAAGACCTTGGCTATTAGGCCAGAGTAAGAGTGAAGACCTTGGCTATTAGGCCAGAGTAAGTGTTAAGACCTTAGCTATTAGGCCAGAGTAAGAGTTAAGACCTTAGCTATTAGGCCAGAGTAAGAGTTAAGACCTTACCCTGTAGGCCAGAGTACGAGTCTAAGACCTTAGCTATTAGGCCAGAGAAAGAGTTAAGACCTTAGCTATTAGGCCAGTGTTAGAGTTAAGACCTTAACCATTAGGCCAGAGTACAAGTCTAAGACCTTAGCTATTAGGCCAGAGTAAGAATTAAGACCTTAGCTATTAGGCCAGAGTAAGAGTTAAGACCTTAACCATTAGGCCATAGTACGAGTCTAAGACCTTAGCTATTAGGCCAGAGTAAGAGTTAAGACCTTAGCTATTAGGCCAGAGTAAGAGTTAAGACCTTAACCAGTAGGCCATAGTATGAGTCTAACACCTTAGCTATTAGGCCAGAGTACGAGTCTAAGACCTTAGCTATTAGGCCAGAGTAAGAGATAAGACCTTAACCAGTAGGCCAGAGTAAGAGTTAAGACCTTAACCAGTAGACCAGAGTACGAGTCTAAGACCTTAGCTATTAGGCCAGAGTAAGAGTTAAGACCTTAACCAGTAGGCCGTAGTACAAGTCTAAGACCTTAGCTATTAGGCCAGAGTAAGAGTTAAGACCTTAGCTATTAGGCCAGAGTAAGAGTTTAGACCTTAGCTATTAGGCCAGAGTAAGAGTTAAGACCTTAACCAGTAGGCCACAGTACGAGTCTAACACCTTAGCTATTAGGCCAGAGTATGAGTCTAAGACCTTAGCTATTAGGCCAGAGTAAGTGTTAAGACCTTAGCTATTAGGCCAGAGTAAGAGTTAAGACCTTAGCTATTAGGCCAGAGTAAGAGTTAAGACCTTAACCTGTAGGCCACAGTATGAGTCCAAGACCTTAGCTATTAGGCCAGAGAATGAGTTAAGACAATAACTATTAGGCCAGAATAAGAGTTAAGACCTTAACCATTAGGCCAGAGTACGAGTCTAAGACCTTAGCTATTAGGCCAGAGAAAGAGTTAAGACCTTAACCAGTAGGCCAGATTAAGAGTTAAGACCTTAACCAGTAGGCCAGAGTAGGAGATAAGACCTTAACCAGTAGGCCAGAGTAAGAGTTAAGGCCTTAACCATTAGGCCAGAGTACGAGTCTAAGACCTTAGCTATTAGGCCAGAGTAAGAGTTAAGACCTTAGCTATTAGGCCAGAGTAAGAGTTAAGACCTTAACCATTAGGCCAGAATAAGATTTAAGACCTTAACCAGTAAGCCAGAGTAAGAGTTAAGACCTTAACCAGTAGGCCAGAGTAAGAGTTAAGACCTTAACCATTAGGCCAGAGTACAAGTCTAAGACCTTAGTTATTAGGCCAGAGTAAGAGTTAAGACCTTAACTAGTAGGCCAGAGTAAGAGTTAAGACCTTAGCTATTAGGCCAGAGTAAGAGTTAAGACCTTAACCAGTAGGCCAGAGTAAGGGTTAAGACCTTAGCTATTAGGCCAGAGTAAAAGTTAAGACCTTAACCAGTAGGCCAGAGTAAGAGTTAAGACCTTAGCTATTAGGCCAGAGTAAGAGTAAAGACCTTAACCAGTAGGCCAGAGTAAGAGTTAAGACCTTAACCGGTAGGCCAGAGTAAGAGTTAAGACCTTAGCTATTAGGCCAGAGTAAGAGTTAAGACCTTATCCAGTAGGCCAGAGTAAGAGTTAAGACCTTAACCATTAGGCCAGAGTATGAGTCTAAGACCTTAGCTATTAGGCCAGAGTAAGAGTTAAGACCTTAACCAGTAGGCCAGAGTACGAGTCTAAGACCTTGGCTATTAGGCCAGAGTAAGAGTTAAGACCTTAGCTATTAGTCCAGAGTAAGAGTTAAGACCTTAGCTATTAGGCCAGAGTAAGAGTTAAGACCTTAGCTATTAGGCAAGAGTAAGAGTTAAGACCTTACCCTGTAGTCCAGAGTACGAGTCTAAGACCTTAGCTATTAGGCCAGAGAAAGAGTTAAGACCTTAACCATTAGGCCAGAGTACAAGTCTAAGACCTTAGCTATTAGGCCAGAGTAAGAGTTAAGACCTTAGCTATTAGGCCAGAGTAAGAGTTAAGACCTTAACCATTAGGCCAGAGTATGAGTCTAAGACCTTAGCTATTAGGCCAGAGTAAGAGTTAAGACCTTAACCAGTAGGCCAGAGTAAGAGTTAAGTCCTTAGCTATTAGGCCAGAGTAAGAGTTAAGACCTTAACCAGTAGGCCAGAGTCAGAGTTAAGACCTTAACCGTTAGGCCAGAGTATGAGTCTAAGACCTTAGCTATTAGGCCAGAGTAAGAGTTAAGACCTTAAACAGTAGGCCAGAGTACGAGTCTAAGACCTTGGCTATTAGGCCAGAGTAAGAGTTAAGACCTTAGCTATTAGGCCAGAGTAAGAGTTAAGACCTTACCCTGTAGACCAGAGTACGAGTCTAAGATCTTAGCTATTAGGCCAGAGAAAGAGTTAAGACCTTAACCATTAGGCCAGAGTACAAGTCTAAGACCTTAGCTATTAGGCCAGAGTAAGAGTTAAGACCTTAGCTATTAGGCCAGAGTAAGAGTTAAGACCTTAACCAGTAGGCCAGAGTAAGAGTTAAGATCTTAACCATTAGGCCAGAGTATGAGTCTAAGACCTTAGCTATTAGGCCAGAGTAAGAGTTAAGACCTTAACCAGTAGGCCAGAGTACGAGTCTAAGACCTTGGCTATTAGGCCAGAGTAAGAGTTAAGACCTTAGCTATTAGTCCAGAGTAAGAGTTAAGACCTTAGCTATTAGGCCAGAGTAAGAGTTAAGACCTTAGCTATTAGGCCAGAGTAAGAGTTAAGACCTTAGCTATTAGGCCAGAGTAAGAGTTAAAACCTTAACCATTAGGCCAGAGTACGAGTCTAAGACTTTAGCTATTAGGCCAGAGTAAGAGTTAAGACCTTAACCAGTAGGCCAGAGTAAAAGTTAAGACCTTAACCAGTAGGCCAGAGTACGAGTCTAAGACCTTAGCTATTAGGCCAGAGTAAGAGTTAAGACCTTAAACAGTAGGCCATAGTACGAGTATAAGACCTTAGCTATTAGGCCAGAGTAAGAGTTAAGACCTTAGCTATTAGGCCAGAGTAAGAGTTTAGATCTTAGCTATTAGGCCAGAGTAAGAGTTAAGACCTTAACCAGTAGGCCATAGTACGAGTCTAACACCTTAGCTATTAGGCCAGAGTACGAGTCTAAGACCTTAGCTATTAGGCCAGAGTAAGAGATAAGACCTTAACCAGTAGGCCAGAGTAAGAGTTAAGACCTTAACCAGTAGGCCAGAGTACGAGTCTAAGACCTTAGCTATTAGGCCAGAGTAAGAGTTAAGACCTTAACCAGTAGGCCGTAGTACAAGTCTAAGACCTTAGCTATTAGGCCAGAGTAAGAGTTAAGACCTTAGCTATTAGGCCAGAGTAAGAGTTTAGACCTTAGCTATTAGGCCAGAGTAAGAGTTAAGACCTTAACCAGTAGGCCACAGTACGAGTCTAACACCTTAGCTATTAGGCCAGAGTATGAGTCTAAGACCTTAGCTATTAGGCCAGAGTAAGTGTTAAGACCTTAGCTATTAGGCCAGAGTAAGAGTTAAGACCTTAACCATTAGGCCAGAGTACGAGTCTAAGACCTTAGCTATTAGGCCAGAGTAAGAGTTAAGACCTTAACCAGTAGGCCAGAGTAAGAGTTAAGACCTTAGCTATTAGGCCAGAATAAGAGTTAAGACCTTAACCATTAGGCCAGAGTACGAGTCTAAGACCTTAGCTATTAGGCCAGAGTAAGAGTTAAGACCTTAACCAGTAGGCCATAGTACGAGTCTAAGACCTTAGCTATTAGGCCAGAGTAAGAGTTAAGACCTTAGCTATTAGGCCAGAGTAAGAGTTTAGACCTTAACCAGTAGGCCAGAGTAAGAGTTAAGATCTTAACCAGTAGGCCAGAGTAAGAGTTAAGACCTTAACCATTAGGCCAAAGTACGAGTCTAAGACCTTAGCTATTAGGCCAGAGTAAGAGTTAAGACCTTAGATATTAGGCCAGAGTAAGAGTTAAGACCTTAACCATTAGGCCAGAGTCCGAGTCTAAGACCTTAGCTATTAGGCCAGAGTAAGAGTTAAGACCTTACCTATTAGGCCAGAGTCAGAATTAAGACCTCAACCTGTAGGCCAGAGTACGAGTCTAAGACCTTAGCTATTAGGCCAGAGTAAGAGTTAAGACCTTAACCATTAGGCCAGAGTAAGAGTTAAGACCTTAACCTGTAGGCCAGAGTAAGAGTTAAGACCTTAACCATTAGGCCAGAGTAAGAGTTAAGACCTTAGCCAGTAGGCCAGAGTAAGAGTTAAGACCTTAACCATTAGGCCAGAGTACGAGTCTAAGACCTTAGCTATTAGGCCAGAGTAAGAGTTAAGACCTTAACCAGTAGGCCAGAGTAAGAGTTAAGACCTTAACCATTAGGCCAGAGTACGAGTCTAAGACCTTAGCTATTAGGCCAGAGTAAGAGTTAAGACCTTAACCAGTAGGTCAGAGTAAGAGTTAAGACCTTAACCAGTAGGCCAGAGTAAGAGTTAAGACCTTAGCTATTAGGCCAGAGTAAGAGTTAAGACCTTAACCAGTAGGCCAGAGTAAGAGTTCAGACCTTAACCATTAGATCAGAGTACGAGTCTAAGACCTTAGCTATTAGGCCAGAGTAAGAGTTAAGACCTTAACCAGTAGGCCAGAGTACGAATCTAAGACCTTGGCTATTAGGCCAGAGTAAGAGTGAAGACCTTGGCTATTAGGCCAGAGTAAGTGTTAAGACCTTAGCTATTAGGCCAGAGTAAGAGTTAAGACCTTAGCTATTAGGCCAGAGTAAGAGTTAAGACCTTACCCTGTAGGCCAGAGTACGAGTCTAAGACCTTAGCTATTAGGCCAGAGAAAGAGTTAAGACCTTAGCTATTAGGCCAGTGTTAGAGTTAAGACCTTAACCATTAGGCCAGAGTACAAGTCTAAGACCTTAGCTATTAGGCCAGAGTAAGAATTAAGACCTTAGCTATTAGGCCAGAGTAAGAGTTAAGACCTTAACCATTAGGCCATAGTACGAGTCTAAGACCTTAGCTATTATGCCAGAGTAAGAGTTAAGACCTTAGCTATTAGGCCAGAGTAAGAGTTAAGACCTTAACCAGTAGGCCATAGTATGAGTCTAACACCTTAGCTATTAGGCCAGAGTACGAGTCTAAGACCTTAGCTATTAGGCCAGAGTAAGAGATAAGACCTTAACCAGTAGGCCAGAGTAAGAGTTAAGACCTTAACCAGTAGACCAGAGTACGAGTCTAAGACCTTAGCTATTAGGCCAGAGTAAGAGTTAAGACCTTAACCAGTAGGCCGTAGTACAAGTCTAAGACCTTAGCTATTAGGCCAGAGTAAGAGTTAAGACCTTAGCTATTAGGCCAGAGTAAGAGTTTAGACCATAGCTATTAGGCCAGAGTAAGAGTTAAGACCTTAACCAGTAGGCCACAGTACGAGTCTAACACCTTAGCTATTAGGCCAGGGTATGAGTCTAAGACCTTAGCTATTAGGCCAGAGTACGAGTCTAAGACCTTAGCTATTAGGCCAGAGTAAGAGTTAAGACCTTAACCAGTAGGCCAGAGTAAGAGTTAAGACCTTACCTATTAGGCCAGAATAAGAGTTAAGACCTTAACCATTAGGCCAGAGTACGAGTCTAAGACCTTAGCTATTAGGCCAGAGTAAGAGTTAAGACCTTAACCAGTAGGCCATAGTACGAGTCTAAGACCTTAGCTATTAGGCCAGAGTAAGAGTTAAGACCTTAGCTATTAGGCCAGAGTAAGAGTTTAGACCTTAACCAGTAGGCCAGAGTAAGAGTTAAGATCTTAACCAGTAGGCCAGAGTAAGAGTTAAGACCTTAACCATTAGGCCAAAGTACGAGTCTAAGACCTTAGCTATTAGGCCAGAGTAAGAGTTAAGACCTTAGATATTAGGCCAGAGTAAGAGTTAAGACCTTAACCATTAGGCCAGAGTCCGAGTCTAAGACCTTAGCTATTAGGCCAGACTAAGAGTTAAGACCTTACCTATTAGGCCAGAGTCAGAATTAAGACCTCAACCTGTAGGCCAGAGTACGAGTCTAAGACCTTAGCTATTAGGCCAGAGTAAGAGTTAAGACCTTAACCATTAGGCCAGAGTAAGAGTTAAGACCTTAACCTGTAGGCCAGAGTAAGAGTTAAGACCTTAACCATTAGGCCAGAGTAAGAGTTAAGACCTTAGCCAGTAGGCCAGAGTAAGAGTTAAGACCTTAACCATTAGGCCAGAGTACGAGTCTAAGACCTTAGCTATTAGGCCAGAGTAAGAGTTAAGACCTTAACCAGTAGGCCAGAGTAAGAGTTAAGACCTTAACCATTAGGCCAGAGTACGAGTCTAAGACCTTAGCTATTAGGCCAGAGTAAGAGTTAAGACCTTAACCAGTAGGTCAGAGTAAGAGTTAAGACCTTAACCAGTAGGCCAGAGTAAGAGTTAAGACCTTAGCTATTAGGCCAGAGTAAGAGTTAAGACCTTAACCAGTAGGCCAGAGTAAGAGTTCAGACCTTAACCATTAGATCAGAGTACGAGTCTAAGACCTTAGCTATTAGGCCAGAGTAAGAGTTAAGACCTTAACCAGTAGGCCAGAGTACGAATCTAAGACCTTGGCTATTAGGCCAGAGTAAGAGTGAAGACCTTGGCTATTAGGCCAGAGTAAGTGTTAAGACCTTAGCTATTAGGCCAGAGTAAGAGTTAAGACCTTAGCTATTAGGCCAGAGTAAGAGTTAAGACCTTACCCTGTAGGCCAGAGTACGAGTCTAAGACCTTAGCTATTAGGCCAGAGAAAGAGTTAAGACCTTAGCTATTAGGCCAGTGTTAGAGTTAAGACCTTAACCATTAGGCCAGAGTACAAGTCTAAGACCTTAGCTATTAGGCCAGAGTAAGAATTAAGACCTTAGCTATTAGGCCAGAGTAAGAGTTAAGACCTTAACCATTAGGCCATAGTACGAGTCTAAGACCTTAGCTATTATGCCAGAGTAAGAGTTAAGACCTTAGCTATTAGGCCAGAGTAAGAGTTAAGACCTTAACCAGTAGGCCATAGTATGAGTCTAACACCTTAGCTATTAGGCCAGAGTACGAGTCTAAGACCTTAGCTATTAGGCCAGAGTAAGAGATAAGACCTTAACCAGTAGGCCAGAGTAAGAGTTAAGACCTTAACCAGTAGACCAGAGTACGAGTCTAAGACCTTAGCTATTAGGCCAGAGTAAGAGTTAAGACCTTAACCAGTAGGCCGTAGTACAAGTCTAAGACCTTAGCTATTAGGCCAGAGTAAGAGTTAAGACCTTAGCTATTAGGCCAGAGTAAGAGTTTAGACCATAGCTATTAGGCCAGAGTAAGAGTTAAGACCTTAACCAGTAGGCCACAGTACGAGTCTAACACCTTAGCTATTAGGCCAGGGTATGAGTCTAAGACCTTAGCTATTAGGCCAGAGTACGAGTCTAAGACCTTAGCTATTAGGCCAGAGTAAGAGTTAAGACCTTAACCAGTAGGCCAGAGTAAGAGTTAAGACCTTAGTTATTAGGCCAGAATAAGAGTTAAGACCTTAACCATTAGGCCAGAGTACGAGTCTAAGACCTAAGCTATTAGGCCAGAGTAAGAGTTAAGACCTTAACCAGTAGGCCATAGTACGAGTCTAAGACCTTAGCTATTAGGCCAGAGTAAGAGTTAAGACCTTAGCTATTAGGCCAGAGTAAGAGTTTAGACCTTAACCAGTAGGCCAGAGTAAGAGTTAAGATCTTAACCAGTAGGCCAGAGTAAGAGTTAAGACCTTAACCATTAGGCCAAAGTACGAGTCTAAGACCTTAGCTATTAGGCCAGAGTAAGAGTTAAGACCTTAGATATTAGGCCAGAGTAAGAGTTAAGACCTTAACCATTAGGCCAGAGTCCGAGTCTAAGACCTTAGCTATTAGGCCAGAGTAAGAGTTAAGACCTTACCTATTAGGCCAGAGTCAGAATTAAGACCTCAACCTGTAGGCCAGAGTACGAGTCTAAGACCTTAGCTATTAGGCCAGAGTAAGAGTTAAGACCTTAACCATTAGGCCAGAGTAAGAGTTAAGACCTTAACCTGTAGGCCAGAGTAAGAGTTAAGACCTTAACCATTAGGCCAGAGTAAGAGTTAAGACCTTAGCCAGTAGGCCAGAGTAAGAGTTAAGACCTTAACCATTAGGCCAGAGTACGAGTCTAAGACCTTAGCTATTAGGCCAGAGTAAGAGTTAAGACATTAACCAGTAGGCCAGAGTAAGAGTTAAGACCTTAAACATTAGGCCAGAGTACGAGTCTAAGACCTTAGCTATTAGGCCAGAGTAAGAGTTAAGACCTTAACCAGTAGGGCAGAGTAAGAGTTAAGACCTTAACCAGTAGGCCAGAGTAAGAGTTAAGACCTTAGCTATTAGGCCAGAGTAAGAGTTAAGACCTTAACCAGTAGGCCAGAGTAAGAGTTCAGACCTTAACCATTAGATCAGAGTACGAGTCTAAGACCTTAGCTATTAGGCCAGAGTAAGAGTTAACACCTTAACCAGTAGGCCAGAGTACGAATCTAAGACCTTGGCTATTAGGCCAGAGTAAGAGTGAAGACCTTGGCTATTAGGCCAGAGTAAGTGTTAAGACCTTAGCTATTAGGCCAGAGTAAGAGTTAAGACCTTAGCTATTAGGCCAGAGTAAGAGTTAAGACCTTACCCTGTAGGCCAGAGTACGAGTCTAAGACCTTAGCTATTAGGCCAGAGAAAGAGTTAAGACCTTAGCTATTAGGCCAGTGTTAGAGTTAAGACCTTAACCATTAGGCCAGAGTACAAGTCTAAGACCTTAGCTATTAGGCCAGAGTAAGAATTAAGACCTTAGCTATTAGGCCAGAGTAAGAGTTAAGACCTTAACCATTAGGCCATAGTACGAGTCTAAGACCTTAGCTATTAGGCCAGAGTAAGAGTTAAGACCTTAGCTATTAGGCCAGAGTAAGAGTTAAGACCTTAACCAGTAGGCCATAGTATGAGTCTAACACCTTAGCTATTAGGCCAGAGTACGAGTCTAAGACCTTAGCTATTAGGCCAGAGTAAGAGATAAGACCTTAACCAGTAGGCCAGAGTAAGAGTTAAGACCTTAACCAGTAGACCAGAGTACGAGTCTAAGACCTTAGCTATTAGGCCAGAGTAAGAGTTAAGACCTTAACCAGTAGGCCGTAGTACAAGTCTAAGACCTTAGCTATTAGGCCAGAGTAAGAGTTAAGACCTTAGCTATTAGGCCAGAGTAAGAGTTTAGACCTTAGCTATTAGGCCAGAGTAAGAGTTAAGACCTTAACCAGTAGGCCACAGTACGAGTCTAACACCTTAGCTATTAGGCCAGAGTATGAGTCTAAGACCTTAGCTATTAGGCCAGAGTAAGTGTTAAGACCTTAGCTATTAGGCCAGAGTAAGAGTTAAGACCTTAGCTATTAGGCCAGAGTAAGAGTTAAGACCTTAACCTGTAGGCCAGAGTACGAGTCTAAGACCTTAGCTATTAGGCCAGAGTAAGAGTTAAGACCTTAACCAGTAGGCCAGAGTAAGAGTTAAGACCTTAGCTATTAGGCCAGAATAAGAGTTAAGACCTTAACCATTAGGCCAGAGTACGAGTCTAAGACCTAAGCTATTAGGCCAGAGTAAGAGTTAAGACCTTAACCAGTAGGCCATAGTACGAGTCTAAGACCTTAGCTATTAGGCCAGAGTAAGAGTTAAGACCTTAGCTATTAGGCCAGAGTAAGAGTTTAGACCTTAACCAGTAGGCCAGAGTAAGAGTTAAGATCTTAACCAGTAGGCCAGAGTAAGAGTTAAGACCTTAACCATTAGGCCAAAGTACGAGTCTAAGACCTTAGCTATTAGGCCAGAGTAAGAGTTAAGACCTTAGATATTAGGCCAGAGTAAGAGTTAAGACCTTAACCATTAGGCCAGAGTCCGAGTCTAAGACCTTAGCTATTAGGCCAGAGTAAGAGTTAAGACCTTACCTATTAGGCCAGAGTCAGAATTAAGACCTCAACCTGTAGGCCAGAGTACGAGTCTAAGACCTTAGCTATTAGGCCAGAGTAAGAGTTAAGACCTTAACCATTAGGCCAGAGTAAGAGTTAAGACCTTAACCTGTAGGCCAGAGTAAGAGTTAAGACCTTAACCATTAGGCCAGAGTAAGAGTTAAGACCTTAGCCAGTAGGCCAGAGTAAGAGTTAAGACCTTAACCATTAGGCCAGAGTACGAGTCTAAGACCTTAGCTATTAGGCCAGAGTAAGAGTTAAGACCTTAACCAGTAGGCCAGAGTAAGAGTTAAGACCTTAAACATTAGGCCAGAGTACGAGTCTAAGACCTTAGCTATTAGGCCAGAGTAAGAGTTAAGACCTTAACCAGTAGGGCAGAGTAAGAGTTAAGACCTTAACCAGTAGGCCAGAGTAAGAGTTAAGACCTTAGCTATTAGGCCAGAGTAAGAGTTAAGACCTTAACCAGTAGGCCAGAGTAAGAGTTCAGACCTTAACCATTAGGTCAGAGTACGAGTCTAAGACCTTAGCTATTAGGCCAGAGTAAGAGTTAACACCTTAACCAGTAGGCCAGAGTACGAATCTAAGACCTTGGCTATTAGGCCAGAGTAAGAGTGAAGACCTTGGCTATTAGGCCAGAGTAAGTGTTAAGACCTTAGCTATTAGGCCAGAGTAAGAGTTAAGACCTTAGCTATTAGGCCAGAGTAAGAGTTAAGACCTTACCCTGTAGGCCAGAGTACGAGTCTAAGACCTTAGCTATTAGGCCAGAGAAAGAGTTAAGACCTTAGCTATTAGGCCAGTGTTAGAGTTAAGACCTTAACCATTAGGCCAGAGTACAAGTCTAAGACCTTAGCTATTAGGCCAGAGTAAGAATTAAGACCTTAGCTATTAGGCCAGAGTAAGAGTTAAGACCTTAACCATTAGGCCATAGTACGAGTCTAAGACCTTAGCTATTAGGCCAGAGTAAGAGTTAAGACCTTAGCTATTAGGCCAGAGTAAGAGTTAAGACCTTAACCAGTAGGCCATAGTATGAGTCTAACACCTTAGCTATTAGGCCAGAGTACGAGTCTAAGACCTTAGCTATTAGGCCAGAGTAAGAGATAAGACCTTAACCAGTAGGCCAGAGTAAGAGTTAAGACCTTAACCAGTAGACCAGAGTACGAGTCTAAGACCTTAGCTATTAGGCCAGAG
The DNA here is from genome assembly GCF_964204655.1 of Triturus cristatus. NCBI lineage: Eukaryota > Metazoa > Chordata > Amphibia > Caudata > Salamandridae > Triturus > Triturus cristatus. The sequence goes on from NC_140592.1 coordinate 546,235,304, forward strand.
TAAGAGTTAAGACCTTAACCAGTAGGCCGTAGTACAAGTCTAAGACCTTAGCTATTAGGCCAGAGTAAGAGTTAAGACCTTAGCTATTAGGCCAGAGTAAGAGTTTAGACCTTAGCTATTAGGCCAGAGTAAGAGTTAAGACCTTAACCAGTAGGCCACAGTACGAGTCTAACACCTTAGCTATTAGGCCAGAGTATGAGTCTAAGACCTTAGCTATTAGGCCAGAGTAAGTGTTAAGACCTTAGCTATTAGGCCAGAGTAAGAGTTAAGACCTTAGCTATTAGGCCAGAGTAAGAGTTAAGACCTTAACCTGTAGGCCACAGTATGAGTCCAAGACCTTAGCTATTAGGCCAGAGAATGAGTTAAGACAATAACTATTAGGCCAGAATAAGAGTTAAGACCTTAACCATTAGGCCAGAGTACGAGTCTAAGACCTTAGCTATTAGGCCAGAGAAAGAGTTAAGACCTTAACCAGTAGGCCAGATTAAGAGTTAAGACCTTAACCAGTAGGCCAGAGTAGGAGATAAGACCTTAACCAGTAGGCCAGAGTAAGAGTTAAGGCCTTAACCATTAGGCCAGAGTACGAGTCTAAGACCTTAGCTATTAGGCCAGAGTAAGAGTTAAGACCTTAGCTATTAGGCCAGAGTAAGAGTTAAGACCTTAACCATTAGGCCAGAATAAGATTTAAGACCTTAACCAGTAAGCCAGAGTAAGAGTTAAGACCTTAACCAGTAGGCCAGAGTAAGAGTTAAGACCTTAACCATTAGGCCAGAGTACAAGTCTAAGACCTTAGTTATTAGGCCAGAGTAAGAGTTAAGACCTTAACTAGTAGGCCAGAGTAAGAGTTAAGACCTTAGCTATTAGGCCAGAGTAAGAGTTAAGACCTTAACCAGTAGGCCAGAGTAAGGGTTAAGACCTTAGCTATTAGGCCAGAGTAAAAGTTAAGACCTTAACCAGTAGGCCAGAGTAAGAGTTAAGACCTTAGCTATTAGGCCAGAGTAAGAGTAAAGACCTTAACCAGTAGGCCAGAGTAAGAGTTAAGACCTTAACCGGTAGGCCAGAGTAAGAGTTAAGACCTTAGCTATTAGGCCAGAGTAAGAGTTAAGACCTTATCCAGTAGGCCAGAGTAAGAGTTAAGACCTTAACCATTAGGCCAGAGTATGAGTCTAAGACCTTAGCTATTAGGCCAGAGTAAGAGTTAAGACCTTAACCAGTAGGCCAGAGTACGAGTCTAAGACCTTGGCTATTAGGCCAGAGTAAGAGTTAAGACCTTAGCTATTAGTCCAGAGTAAGAGTTAAGACCTTAGCTATTAGGCCAGAGTAAGAGTTAAGACCTTAGCTATTAGGCAAGAGTAAGAGTTAAGACCTTACCCTGTAGTCCAGAGTACGAGTCTAAGACCTTAGCTATTAGGCCAGAGAAAGAGTTAAGACCTTAACCATTAGGCCAGAGTACAAGTCTAAGACCTTAGCTATTAGGCCAGAGTAAGAGTTAAGACCTTAGCTATTAGGCCAGAGTAAGAGTTAAGACCTTAACCATTAGGCCAGAGTATGAGTCTAAGACCTTAGCTATTAGGCCAGAGTAAGAGTTAAGACCTTAACCAGTAGGCCAGAGTAAGAGTTAAGTCCTTAGCTATTAGGCCAGAGTAAGAGTTAAGACCTTAACCAGTAGGCCAGAGTCAGAGTTAAGACCTTAACCGTTAGGCCAGAGTATGAGTCTAAGACCTTAGCTATTAGGCCAGAGTAAGAGTTAAGACCTTAAACAGTAGGCCAGAGTATGAGTCTAAGACCTTGGCTATTAGGCCAGAGTAAGAGTTAAGACCTTAGCTATTAGGCCAGAGTAAGAGTTAAGACCTTACCCTGTAGACCAGAGTACGAGTCTAAGATCTTAGCTATTAGGCCAGAGAAAGAGTTAAGACCTTAACCATTAGGCCAGAGTACAAGTCTAAGACCTTAGCTATTAGGCCAGAGTAAGAGTTAAGACCTTAGCTATTAGGCCAGAGTAAGAGTTAAGACCTTAACCAGTAGGCCAGAGTAAGAGTTAAGATCTTAACCATTAGGCCAGAGTATGAGTCTAAGACCTTAGCTATTAGGCCAGAGTAAGAGTTAAGACCTTAACCAGTAGGCCAGAGTACGAGTCTAAGACCTTGGCTATTAGGCCAGAGTAAGAGTTAAGACCTTAGCTATTAGTCCAGAGTAAGAGTTAAGACCTTAGCTATTAGGCCAGAGTAAGAGTTAAGACCTTAGCTATTAGGCCAGAGTAAGAGTTAAGACCTTAGCTATTAGGCCAGAGTAAGAGTTAAAACCTTAACCATTAGGCCAGAGTACGAGTCTAAGACTTTAGCTATTAGGCCAGAGTAAGAGTTAAGACCTTAACCAGTAGGCCAGAGTAAAAGTTAAGACCTTAACCAGTAGGCCAGAGTACGAGTCTAAGACCTTAGCTATTAGGCCAGAGTAAGAGTTAAGACCTTAAACAGTAGGCCATAGTACGAGTATAAGACCTTAGCTATTAGGCCAGAGTAAGAGTTAAGACCTTAGCTATTAGGCCAGAGTAAGAGTTTAGATCTTAGCTATTAGGCCAGAGTAAGAGTTAAGACCTTAACCAGTAGGCCATAGTACGAGTCTAACACCTTAGCTATTAGGCCAGAGTACGAGTCTAAGACCTTAGCTATTAGGCCAGAGTAAGAGATAAGACCTTAACCAGTAGGCCAGAGTAAGAGTTAAGACCTTAACCAGTAGGCCAGAGTACGAGTCTAAGACCTTAGCTATTAGGCCAGAGTAAGAGTTAAGACCTTAACCAGTAGGCCGTAGTACAAGTCTAAGACCTTAGCTATTAGGCCAGAGTAAGAGTTAAGACCTTAGCTATTAGGCCAGAGTAAGAGTTTAGACCTTAGCTATTAGGCCAGAGTAAGAGTTAAGACCTTAACCAGTAGGCCACAGTACGAGTCTAACACCTTAGCTATTAGGCCAGAGTATGAGTCTAAGACCTTAGCTATTAGGCCAGAGTAAGTGTTAAGACCTTAGCTATTAGGCCAGAGTAAGAGTTAAGACCTTAACCATTAGGCCAGAGTACGAGTCTAAGACCTTAGCTATTAGGCCAGAGTAAGAGTTAAGACCTTAACCAGTAGGCCAGAGTAAGAGTTAAGACCTTAGCTATTAGGCCAGAATAAGAGTTAAGACCTTAACCATTAGGCCAGAGTACGAGTCTAAGACCTTAGCTATTAGGCCAGAGTAAGAGTTAAGACCTTAACCAGTAGGCCATAGTACGAGTCTAAGACCTTAGCTATTAGGCCAGAGTAAGAGTTAAGACCTTAGCTATTAGGCCAGAGTAAGAGTTTAGACCTTAACCAGTAGGCCAGAGTAAGAGTTAAGATCTTAACCAGTAGGCCAGAGTAAGAGTTAAGACCTTAACCATTAGGCCAAAGTACGAGTCTAAGACCTTAGCTATTAGGCCAGAGTAAGAGTTAAGACCTTAGATATTAGGCCAGAGTAAGAGTTAAGACCTTAACCATTAGGCCAGAGTCCGAGTCTAAGACCTTAGCTATTAGGCCAGAGTAAGAGTTAAGACCTTACCTATTAGGCCAGAGTCAGAATTAAGACCTCAACCTGTAGGCCAGAGTACGAGTCTAAGACCTTAGCTATTAGGCCAGAGTAAGAGTTAAGACCTTAACCATTAGGCCAGAGTAAGAGTTAAGACCTTAACCTGTAGGCCAGAGTAAGAGTTAAGACCTTAACCATTAGGCCAGAGTAAGAGTTAAGACCTTAGCCAGTAGGCCAGAGTAAGAGTTAAGACCTTAACCATTAGGCCAGAGTACGAGTCTAAGACCTTAGCTATTAGGCCAGAGTAAGAGTTAAGACCTTAACCAGTAGGCCAGAGTAAGAGTTAAGACCTTAACCATTAGGCCAGAGTACGAGTCTAAGACCTTAGCTATTAGGCCAGAGTAAGAGTTAAGACCTTAACCAGTAGGGCAGAGTAAGAGTTAAGACCTTAACCAGTAGGCCAGAGTAAGAGTTAAGACCTTAGCTATTAGGCCAGAGTAAGAGTTAAGACCTTAACCAGTAGGCCAGAGTAAGAGTTCAGACCTTAACCATTAGATCAGAGTACGAGTCTAAGACCTTAGCTATTAGGCCAGAGTAAGAGTTAAGACCTTAACCAGTAGGCCAGAGTACGAATCTAAGACCTTGGCTATTAGGCCAGAGTAAGAGTGAAGACCTTGGCTATTAGGCCAGAGTAAGTGTTAAGACCTTAGCTATTAGGCCAGAGTAAGAGTTAAGACCTTAGCTATTAGGCCAGAGTAAGAGTTAAGACCTTACCCTGTAGGCCAGAGTACGAGTCTAAGACCTTAGCTATTAGGCCAGAGAAAGAGTTAAGACCTTAGCTATTAGGCCAGTGTTAGAGTTAAGACCTTAACCATTAGGCCAGAGTACAAGTCTAAGACCTTAGCTATTAGGCCAGAGTAAGAATTAAGACCTTAGCTATTAGGCCAGAGTAAGAGTTAAGACCTTAACCATTAGGCCATAGTACGAGTCTAAGACCTTAGCTATTAGGCCAGAGTAAGAGTTAAGACCTTAGCTATTAGGCCAGAGTAAGAGTTAAGACCTTAACCAGTAGGCCATAGTATGAGTCTAACACCTTAGCTATTAGGCCAGAGTACGAGTCTAAGACCTTAGCTATTAGGCCAGAGTAAGAGATAAGACCTTAACCAGTAGGCCAGAGTAAGAGTTAAGACCTTAACCAGTAGACCAGAGTACGAGTCTAAGACCTTAGCTATTAGGCCAGAGTAAGAGTTAAGACCTTAACCAGTAGGCCGTAGTACAAGTCTAAGACCTTAGCTATTAGGCCAGAGTAAGAGTTAAGACCTTAGCTATTAGGCCAGAGTAAGAGTTTAGACCATAGCTATTAGGCCAGAGTAAGAGTTAAGACCTTAACCAGTAGGCCACAGTACGAGTCTAACACCTTAGCTATTAGGCCAGGGTATGAGTCTAAGACCTTAGCTATTAGGCCAGAGTAAGTGTTAAGACCTTAGCTATTAGGCCAGAGTAAGAGTTAAGACCTTAGCTATTAGGCCAGAGTAAGAGTTAAGACCTTAACCTGTAGGCCACAGTATGAGTCCAAGACCTTAGCTATTAGGCCAGAGAAAGAGTTAAGACAATAACTATTAGGCCAGAGTAAGAGTTAAGACCTTAACCATTAGGCCAGAGTACGAGTCTAAGACCTTAGCTATTAGGCCAGAGAAAGAGTTAAGACCTTAACCAGTAGGCCAGATTAAGAGTTAAGACCTTAACCAGTAGGCCAGAGTAGGAGATAAGACCTTAACCAGTAGGCCAGAGTAAGAGTTAAGGCCTTAACCATTAGGCCAGAGTACGAGTCTAAGACCTTAGCTATTAGGCCAGAGTAAGAGTTAAGACCTTAGCTATTAGGCCAGAGTAAGAGTTAAGACCTTAACCATTAGGCCAGAATAAGATTTAAGACCTTAACCAGTAAGCCAGAGTAAGAGTTAAGACCTTAACCAGTAGGCCAGAGTAAGAGTTAAGACCTTAACCATTAGGCCAGAGTACAAGTCTAAGACCTTAGTTATTAGGCCAGAGTAAGAGTTAAGACCTTAACTAGTAGGCCAGAGTAAGAGTTAAGACCTTAGCTATTAGGCCAGAGTAAGAGTTAAGACCTTAACCAGTAGGCCAGAGTAAGGGTTAAGACCTTAGCTATTAGGCCAGAGTAAAAGTTAAGACCTTAACCAGTAGGCCAGAGTAAGAGTTAAGACCTTAGCTATTAGGCCAGAGTAAGAGTAAAGACCTTAACCAGTAGGCCAGAGTAAGAGTTAAGACCTTAACCGGTAGGCCAGAGTAAGAGTTAAGACCTTAGCTATTAGGCCAGAGTAAGAGTTAAGACCTTATCCAGTAGGCCAGAGTAAGAGTTAAGACCTTAACCATTAGGCCAGAGTATGAGTCTAAGACCTTAGCTATTAGGCCAGAGTAAGAGTTAAGACCTTAACCAGTAGGCCAGAGTACGAGTCTAAGACCTTGGCTATTAGGCCTGAGTAAGAGTTAAGACCTTAGCTATTAGTCCAGAGTAAGAGTTAAGACCTTAGCTATTAGGCCAGAGTAAGAGTTAAGACCTTAGCTATTAGGCAAGAGTAAGAGTTAAGACCTTACCCTGTAGTCCAGAGTACGAGTCTAAGACCTTAGCTATTAGGCCAGAGAAAGAGTTAAGACCTTAACCATTAGGCCAGAGTACAAGTCTAAGACCTTAGCTATTAGGCCAGAGTAAGAGTTAAGACCTTAGCTATTAGGCCAGAGTAAGAGTTAAGACCTTAACCATTAGGCCAGAGTATGAGTCTAAGACCTTAGCTATTAGGCCAGAGTAAGAGTTAAGACCTTAACCAGTAGGCCAGAGTAAGAGTTAAGTCCTTAGCTATTAGGCCAGAGTAAGAGTTAAGACCTTAACCATTAGGCCAGAGTATGAGTCTAAGACTTTAGCTATTAGGCCAGAGTAAGAGTTAAGACCTTAACCAGTAGGCCAGAGTAAGAGTTAAGACCTTAACCAGTAGGCCAGAGTAAGAGTTAAGACCTTAACCAGTAGGCCAGAGTACGAGTCTAAGACCTTAGCTATTAGGCCAGAGTAAGAGTTAAGACCTTAACCAGTAGGCCAGAGTAAGAGTTAAGACCTTAGCTATTAGGCCAGAGTAAGAGTTAAGACCTTAACCATTAGGCCAGAGTATTAGTCTAAGACCTGTGGAAATATGGATTTTTCTGATCAGTTATGTCCCCTATCTTGGACCCCAACGGTTTCATGTATGAATCACAAGTACATGTATGTTCCCTCCAGTTCCAGTTACGAAGACGCAAACACATGTGCCTCCACCGTCAACATGTCCTCTTTTAGATCCGCCATGAATGGGCCGGATATTCCATTCCTAAGTATGAAAGGCCACCGGCTTTATATGGTGCACTTATGCCATTGTACAGTCCAGACAAGTAGGCCCTGATTCTGCCATCAAGCTTTTCTTGCCTTCTGCCTCTGAAAGCTCCAGTCTGAGCCTGCATCTGTGACCATGAACTTTGTCTCATTCCCTGCGCGGCTCACGGTGCCTGACATCAGCCTGTTGCCTGCCAAAAACTGTATTTCACCTTCGAAATTATCTACTCCGCTCCCTGCCCAATGCATTCCTGTCTAGTAGTTTAAGTAAACATTCTTCCAGCTACCGAGCAAAGGCCCGGCTTCTCTGTCTTTATGCAAGTAATTCATAGCCCTATTATTATGGAAGACTTCTGCCCTCGCATCTAGTGTAGACACTTAGACGCTTGTACACGCACTAACAGTCAGTATAGTCAGTATATAATAAGATTCTACTCTAAGAGACCTCTCTTTTGGATAACATAGTTCTTTAAACATAGGATGTTAGATATGATTTGGGATTAGGTTGACTTGACCCTCCAGACATCTGTCGCCACATGTAGAGTTAAATGTCAAATCCCCTTCACCCCCTAGTTGCACGTCAATCATACGTCATGCTGCTGCGCGCGCATTTCTGCCAAGTATTTCTGCTGACATTGCGAAATTCTTTCATGGAACCACCCTATTATGACATCATACCTGATGACGTTCTTTAGTTACACCCAGTTACGCCCACTTTTGCTACGCATGTATGTTTTATCTGTACTATCAATTGTTACGCCTCCTGCATTTGCTTCACTGTAATGCCTATTGTATAAAAGTGATTACTTATCAATAAAGTATGTACTTCACTTCCTGAACCTCCGTGGTGATGGAACCTGGAGTCAACGATTCGAATCGTCCATTGGAATAAAGCCCATTCCGCACCTCTAATATCACGGATTATGCCTCTTATTTTACTGAGCTATTTTTATTATTTTTCTGTATCAAATTAAGTCCCGGTAATTAAATTATTTACCACAGTCCTTAGCTATTAGGCCAGAGTAAGAGTTAAGACCTTAACCAGTAGGCCAGAGTAAGGGTTAAGACCTTAGCTATTAGGCCAGAGTAAGAGTTAAGACCTTAACCAATAGGCCAGAGTAAGAGTTAAGACCTTAGCTATTAGGCCAGAGTAAGAGTTAAGACCTTAACCAGTAGGCCAGAGTAAGAGTTACGACCTTAACCAGTAGGCCAGAGTAAGAGTTAAGATCTTAGCTATTAGGCCAGAGTAAGAGTTAAGACCTTAACCAGTAGGCCAGAGTAAGAGATAAGACCTTAACCGTTAGGCCAGAGTATGAGTCTAAGACCTTAGCTATTAGGCCAGAGTAAGAGTTAAGACCTTAACCAGTAGGCCAGAGTACGAGTCTAAGACCTTGGCTATTAGGCCAGAGTAAGAGTTAAGACCTTAGCTATTAGGCCAGAGTAAGAGTTAAGACCTTAGCTATTAGGCCAGAGTAAGAGTTAAGACCTTACCCTGTAGACCAGAGTACGAGTCTAAGATCTTAGCTATTAGGCCAGAGAAAGAGTTAAGACCTTAACCATTAGGCCAGAGTACAAGTCTAAGACCTTAGCTATTAGGCCAGAGTAAGAGTTAAGACCTTAGCTATTAGGCCAGAGTAAGAGTTAAGACCTTAACCAGTAGGCCAGAGTAAGAGTTAAGACCTTAACCATTAGGCCAGAGTATGAGTCTAAGACCTTAGCTATTAGGCCAGAGTAAGAGTTAAGACCTTAACCAGTAGGCCAGAGTACGAGTCTAAGACCTTGGCTATTAGGCCAGAGTAAGAGTTAAGACCTTAGCTATTAGTCCAGAGTAAGAGTAAAGACCTTAGCTATTAGGCCAGAGTAAGAGTTAAGACCTTAGCTATTAGGCCAGAGTAAGAGTTAAGACCTTACCCTGTAGACCAGAGTACGAGTCTAAGAGCTTAGCTATTAGGCCAGAGAAAGAGTTAAGACCTTAACCATTAGGCCAGAGTACAAGTCTAAGACCTTAGCTATTAGGCCAGAGTAAGAGTTAAGACCTTAGCTATTAGGCCAGAGTAAGAGTTAAAACCTTAACTATTAGGCCAGAGTACGAGTCTAAGACTTTAGCTATTAGGCCAGAGTAAGAGTTAAGACCTTAACCAGTAGGCCAGAGTAAGAGTTAAGACCTTAACCAGTAGGCCAGAGTACGAGTCTAAGACCTTAGCTATTAGGCCAGAGTAAGAGTTAAGACCTTAAACAGTAGGCCATAGTACGAGTATAAGACCTTAGCTATTAGGCCAGAGTAAGAGTTAAGACCTTAGCTATTAGGCCAGAGTAAGAGTTTAGACCTTAGCTATTAGGCCAGAGTAAGAGTTAAGACCTTAACCAGTAGGCCATAGTACGAGTCTAACACCTTAGCTATTAGGCCAGAGTACGAGTCTAAGACCTTAGCTATTAGGCCAGAGTAAGAGTTAAGACCTTAGCTATTAGGCCAGAGTAAGAGTTAAGACCTTAACCATTAGGCCAGAATAAGATTTAAGACCTTAACCAGTAAGCCAGAGTAAGAGTTAAGACCTTAACCAGTAGGCCAGAGTAAGAGTTAAGACCTTAACCATTAGGCCAGAGTACAAGTCTAAGACCTTAGTTATTAGGCCAGAGTAAGAGTTAAGACCTTAACTAGTAGGCCAGAGTAAGAGTTAAGACCTTAGCTATTAGGCCAGAGTAAGAGTTAAGACCTTAACCAGTAGGCCAGAGTAAGGGTTAAGACCTTAGCTATTAGGCCAGAGTAAAAGTTAAGACCTTAACCAGTAGGCCAGAGTAAGAGTTAAGACCTTAGCTATTAGGCCAGAGTAAGAGTAAAGACCTTAACCAGTAGGCCAGAGTAAGAGTTAAGACCTTAACCGGTAGGCCAGAGTAAGAGTTAAGACCTTAGCTATTAGGCCAGAGTAAGAGTTAAGACCTTATCCAGTAGGCCAGAGTAAGAGTTAAGACCTTAACCATTAGGCCAGAGTATGAGTCTAAGACCTTAGCTATTAGGCCAGAGTAAGAGTTAAGACCTTAACCAGTAGGCCAGAGTACGAGTCTAAGACCTTGGCTATTAGGCCAGAGTAAGAGTTAAGACCTTAGCTATTAGTCCAGAGTAAGAGTTAAGACCTTAGCTATTAGGCCAGAGTAAGAGTTAAGACCTTAGCTATTAGGCAAGAGTAAGAGTTAAGACCTTACCCTGTAGTCCAGAGTACGAGTCTAAGACCTTAGCTATTAGGCCAGAGAAAGAGTTAAGACCTTAACCATTAGGCCAGAGTACAAGTCTAAGACCTTAGCTATTAGGCCAGAGTAAGAGTTAAGACCTTAGCTATTAGGCCAGAGTAAGAGTTAAGACCTTAACCATTAGGCCAGAGTATGAGTCTAAGACCTTAGCTATTAGGCCAGAGTAAGAGTTAAGACCTTAACCAGTAGGCCAGAGTAAGAGTTAAGTCCTTAGCTATTAGGCCAGAGTAAGAGTTAAGACCTTAACCATTAGGCCAGAGTATGAGTCTAAGACTTTAGCTATTAGGCCAGAGTAAGAGTTAAGACCTTAACCAGTAGGCCAGAGTAAGAGTTAAGACCTTAACCAGTAGGCCAGAGTAAGAGTTAAGACCTTAACCAGTAGGCCAGAGTACGAGTCTAAGACCTTAGCTATTAGGCCAGACTAAGAGTTAAGACCTTAACCAGTAGGCCAGAGTAAGAGTTAAGACCTTAGCTATTAGGCCAGAGTAAGAGTTAAGACCTTAACCATTAGGCCAGAGTATGAGTCTAAGACCTTAGCTATTAGGCCAGAGTAAGAGTTAAGACCTTAACCAGTAGGCCAGAGTAAGGGTTAAGACCTAAGCTATTAGGCCAGAGTAAGAGTTAAGACCTTAACCAATAGGCCAGAGTAAGAGTTAAGACCTTAGCTATTAGGCCAGAGTAAGAGTTAAGACCTTAACCAGTAGGCCAGAGTAAGAGTTACGACCTTAACCAGTAGGCCAGAGTAAGAGTTAAGACCTTAGCTATTAGGCCAGAGTAAGAGTTAAGACCTTAACCAGTAGGCCAGAGTAAGAGATAAGACCTTAACCGTTCGGCCAGAGTATGAGTCTAAGACCTTAGCTATTAGGCCAGAGTAAGAGTTAAGACCTTAACCAGTAGGCCAGAGTACGAGTCTAAGACCTTGGCTATTAGGCCAGAGTAAGAGTTAAGACCTTAGCTATTAGGCCAGAGTAAGAGTTAAGACCTTAGCTATTAGGCCAGAGTAAGAGTTAAGACCTTACCCTGTAGACCAGAGTACGAGTCTAAGATCTTAGCTATTAGGCCAGAGAAAGAGTTAAGACCTTAACCATTAGGCCAGAGTACAAGTCTAAGACCTTAGCTATTAGGCCAGAGTAAGAGTTAAGACCTTAGCTATTAGGCCAGAGTAAGAGTTAAGACCTTAACCAGTAGGCCAGAGTAAGAGTTAAGACCTTAACCATTAGGCCAGAGTATGAGTCTAAGACCTTAGCTATTAGGCCAGAGTAAGAGTTAAGACCTTAACCAGTAGGCCAGAGTACGAGTCTAAGACCTTGGCTATTAGGCCAGAGTAAGAGTTAAGACCTTAGCTATTAGTCCAGAGTAAGAGTTAAGACCTTAGCTATTAGGCCAGAGTAAGAGTTAAGACCTTAGCTATTAGGCCAGAGTAAGAGTTAAGACCTTACCCTGTAGACCAGAGTACGAGTCTAAGAGCTTAGCTATTAGGCCAGAGAAAGAGTTAAGACCTTAACCATTAGGCCAGAGTATGAGTCTAAGACCTTAGCTATTAGGCCAGAGTAAGAGTTAAGACCTTAACCAGTAGGCCAGAGTAAGAGTTAAGTCCTTAGCTATTAGGCCAGAGTAAGAGTTAAGACCTTAACCATTAGGCCAGAGTATGAGTCTAAGACTTTAGCTATTAGGCCAGAGTAAGAGTTAAGACCTTAACCAGTAGGCCAGAGTAAGAGTTAAGACCTTAACCAGTAGGCTAGAGTAAGAGTTAAGACCTTAACCAGTAGGCCAGAGTACGAGTCTAAGACCTTAGCTATTAGGCCAGAGTAAGAGTTAAGACCTTAACCAGTAGGCCAGAGTAAGAGTTAAGACCTTAGCTATTAGGCCAGAGTAAGAGTTAAGACCTTAACCATTAGGCCAGAGTATGAGTCTAAGACCTTAGCTATTAGGCCAGTGTAAGAGTTAAGACCTTAACCAGTAGGCCAGAGTAAGGGTTAAGACCTTAGCTATTAGGCCAGAGTAAGAGTTAAGACCTTAACCAATAGGCCAGAGTAAGAGTTAAGACCTTAGCTATTAGGCCAGAGTAAGAGTTAAGACCTTAACCAGTAGGCCAGAGTAAGAGTTATGACCTTAACCAGTAGGCCAGAGTAAGAGTTAAGACCTTAGCTATTAGGCCAGAGTAAGAGTTAAGACCTTAACCAGTAGGCCAGAGTAAGAGATAAGACCTTAACCGTTAGGCCAGAGTATGAGTCTAAGACCTTAGCTATTAGGCCAGAGTAAGAGTTAAGACCTTAACCAGTAGGCCAGAGTACGAGTCTAAGACCTTGGCTATTAGGCCAGAGTAAGAGTTAAGACCTTAGCTATTAGGCCAGAGTAAGAGTTAAGACCTTACCCTGTAGACCAGAGTACGAGTCTAAGATCTTAGCTATTAGGCCAGAGAAAGAGTTAAGACCTTAACCATTAGGCCAGAGTACAAGTCTAAGACCTTAGCTATTAGGCCAGAGTAAGAGTTAAGACCTTAGCTATTAGGCCAGAGTAAGAGTTAAGACCTTAACCAGTAGGCCAGAGTAAGAGTTAAGACCTTAACCATTAGGCCAGAGTATGAGTCTAAGACCTTAGCTATTAGGCCAGAGTAAGAGTTAAGACCTTAACCAGTAGGCCAGAGTACGAGTCTAAGACCTTGGCTATTAGGCCAGAGTAAGAGTTAAGACCTTAGCTATTAGTCCAGAGTAAGAGTTAAGACCTTAGCTATTAGGCCAGAGTAAGAGTTAAGACCTTAGCTATTAGGCCAGAGTAAGAGTTAAGACCTTACCCTGTAGACCAGAGTACGAGTCTAAGAGCTTAACTATTAGGCCAGAGAAAGAGTTAAGACCTTAACCATTAGGCCAGAGTACAAGTCTAAGACCTTAGCTATTAGGCCAGAGTAAGAGTTAAGACCTTAGCTATTAGGCCAGAGTAAGAGTTAAAACCTTAACTATTAGGCCAGAGTACGAGTCTAAGACTTTAGCTATTAGGCCAGAGTAAGAGTTAAGACCTTAACCAGTAGGCCAGAGTAAGAGTTAAGACCTTAACCAGTAGGCCAGAGTACGAGTCTAAGACCTTAGCTATTAGGCCAGAGTAAGAGTTAAGACCTTAAACAGTAGGCCATAGTACGAGTATAAGACCTTAGCTATTAGGCCAGAGTAAGAGTTAAGACCTTAGCTATTATGCCAGAGTAAGAGTTTAGACCTTAGCTATTAGACCAGAGTAAGAGTTAAGACCTTAACCAGTAGGCCATAGTACGAGTCTAACACCTTAGCTATTAGGCCAGAGTACGAGTCTAAGACCTTAGCTATTAGGCCAGAGTAAGAGATAAGACCTTAACCAGTAGGCCAGAGTAAGAGTTAAGACCTTAACCAGTAGGCCAGAGTACGAGTCTAAGACCTTAGCTATTAGGCCAGAGTAAGAGTTAAGACCCTAACCAGTAGGCCGTAGTACAAGTCTAAGACCTTAGCTATTAGGCCAGAGTAAGAGTTAAGACCTTAGCTATTAGGCCAGAGTAAGAGTTTAGACCTTAGCTATTAGGCCAGAGTAAGAGTTAAGACCTTAACCAGTAGGCCACAGTACGAGTCTAACACCTTAGCTATTAGGCCAGAGTATGAGTCTAAGACCTTAGCTATTAGGCCAGAGTAAGTGTTAAGACCTTAGCTATTAGGCCAGAGTAAGAGTTAAGACCTTAGCTATTAGGCCAGAGTAAGAGTTAAGACCTTAACCTGTAGGCCACAGTACGAGTCCAAGACCTTAGCTATTAGGCCAGAGAAAGAGTTAAGACAATAACTATTAGGCCAGAGTAAGAGTTAAGACCTTAACCATTAGGCCAGAGTACGAGTCTAAGACCTTAGCTATTAGGCCAGGGTAAGAGTTAAGAACTTAACCAGTAGGCCAGAGTAAGAGTTAAGACCTTAACCAGTAGGCCAGAGTAGGAGATAAGACCTTAACCAGTAGGCCAGAGTAAGAGTTAAGGCCTTAACCATTAGGCCAGAGTACAAGTCTAAGACCTCAGCTATTAGGCAAGAGTAAGAGTTAAGACCTTAGCTATTAGGCCAGAGTAAGAGTTAAGACCTTAACCATTAGGCCAGAATAAGATTTAAGACCTTAACCAGTAAGCCAGAGTAAGAGTTAAGACCTTAACTAGTAGGCCAGAGTAAGAGTTAAGACCTTAACCATTTGGCCAGATTACAAGTCTAAGACCTTAGCTATTAGGCCAGAGTAAGAGTTAAGACCTTAGCTATTAGGCCAGAGTAAGAGTTTAGACCTTAGCTATTAGGCCAGAGTAAGAGTTAAGACCTTAACCAGTAGGCCATAGTACGAGTCTAACACCTTAGCTATTAGGCCAGAGTACGAGTCTAAGACCTTACCTATTAGGCCAGAGTAAGTGTTAAGACCTTAGCTATTAGGCCAGAGAAAGAGTTAAGACCTTAGCTATTAGGCCAGAGTAAGAGTTAAGACCTTAACCTGTAGGCCACAGTACGAGTCCAAGACCTTAGCTATTAGGCCAGAGAAAGAGTTAAGACAATAACTATTAGGCCAGAGTAAGAGTTAAGACCTTAACCATTAGGCCAGAGTACGTGTCTAAGACCTTAGCTATTAGGCCAGAGTAAGAGTTAAGACCTTAACCAGTAGGCCAGAGTAAGAGTTAAGACCTTAACCAGTAGGCCAGAGTAGGAGATACGACCTTAACCAGTAGGCCAGAGTAAGAGTTAAGACCTTAGCTATTAGGCCAGAGTTAGAGTTAAAACCTTAACCAGTAGGCCAGAGTAAGAGTTAAGACCTTAGCTATTAGGCCAGAGTAAGAGTTAAGACCTTAACCAGTAGGCCAGAGTACGAGTGTAAGACCTTGGCTATTAGGCCAGAGTAAGAGTTAAGACCTTAGCTATTAGTCCAGAGTAAGAGTTAAGACCTTAGCTATTAGGCCAGAGTAAGAGTTAAGACCTTAGCTATTAGGCTAGAGTAAGAGTTTAGACCTTACCCTGTAGACCAGAGTACGAGTCTAAGACCTTAGCTATTAGGCCAGAGAAAGAGTTAAGACCTCAACCATTAGGCCAGAGTACAAGTCTAAGACCTTAGCTATTAGGCCAGAGTAAGAGTTAATACCTTAGCTATTAGGCCAGAGTAAGAGTTAAGACCTTAACCATTAGGCCAGAGTACGAGTCTAAGACTTTAGCTATTAGGCCAGAGTAAGAGTTAAGACCTTAACCAGTAGGCCAGAGTAAGAGTTAAGACCTTAACCAGTAGGCCAGAGTACGAGACTAAGACCTTAGCTATTAGGCCAGAGTAAGAGTTAAGACCTTAACCAGTAGGCCATAGTACGAGTCTAAGACCTTAGCTATTAGGCCAGAGTAAGAGTTAAGACCTTAGCTATTAGGCCAGAGTAAGAGTTTAGACCTTAGCTATTAGGCCAGAGTAAGAGTTAAGACCTTAACCAGTAGGCCATAGTACGAGTCTAACACCTTAGCTATTAGGCCAGAGTAAGAGTTAAGACCTTAGCTAGTAGGCCAGAGTAAGAGTTTAGACCTTAACCTGTAGGCCAGGGTACGATTCCAAGACCTTAGCTATTAGGCCAGAGTAAGAGTTAAGACCTTAACCAGTAGGCCAGAGTAAGAGTTAAGACCTTAACCAGTAGGCCAGAGTAAGAGTTAAGACCTTAGCTATTAGGCCAGAGTGAGAGTTAAGACCTCAGCTATTAGGCAAGAGTAAGAGTTAAGACCTTAACCATTAGGCCAGAGTACGAGTCTAAGACCTTAGCTATTAGGCCAGAGTAAGAGTTAAGACCTTAGCTATTAGGTCAGAGTACGAGTCTAAGACCTTAGCTATTAGGCCAGAGTATGTGTCTAAGACCTTAGCTATTATGCCAATGTACGAGTCTAAGACCTTAGCTATTAGGCCAGAGTAGGAGATAAGACCTTAACCATTAGGCCAGAGTATGAGTCTAAGACCTTAGCTATTAGGCCAGAGTACGAGTCTAAGACCTTAGCTATTAGGCCAGAGTAAGAGTTAAGACCTTAACCTGTAGGCCATAGTATGAGTCTAAGACCTTAGCTATTAGGCCAGAGTAAGAGTTAAGACCTTAACCAGTAGGCCAGAGTAAGAGTTAAGACCTTAACCAGTAGGCCAGAGTAAGAGTTAAGACCTTAACCATTAGGCCAGAGTACGAGTCTAAGACCTTAGCTATTATGCCAGAGCAAGAGTTAAGACCTTAACCAGTAGGCCAGAGTAAGAGTTAAGATCTTAACCTGTAGGCCAGAGTACAAGTCTAAGACCTTAGCTATTAGGCCAGAGTAAGAGTTAAGACCTTAGCTATTAGGCCAGAGTAAGAGTTAAGACCTTAACCAGTAGTCCAGAATACGAGTCTAAGACCTTAGCTATTAGGCCAGAGTAAGAGTTACGACCTTAACCAGTAGGCCAGAGTAAGAGTTAAGACCTTAACCATTAGGCCAGAGTATGAGTCTAAGACCTTAGCTATTAGGCCAGAGTAAGAGTTAAGACCTTAACCAGTAGGCAAGAGTACGAGTCTAAGACCTTGGCTATTAGGCCAGAGTAAGAGTTAAGACCTTAGCTATTAGTCCAGAGTAAGAGTTAAGACCTTAGCTATTAGGCCAGAGTAAGAGTTAAGACCTTAGCTATTAGGCCAGAGTAAGAGTTAAGACCTTACCCTGTAGACCAGTGTACGAGTCTAAGACCTTAGCTATTAGGCCAGAGTAAGAGTTAAGACCTTAGCTATTAGGCCAGAGTAAGAGTTAAAACCTTAACCATTAGGCCAGAGTACGAGTCTAAGACTTTAGCTATTAGGCCAGAGTAAGAGTTAAGACCTTAACCAGTAGGCCAGAGTAAAAGTTAAGACCTTAACCAGTAGGCCAGAGTAAGAGTCTAAGACCTTAGCTATTAGGCCAGAGTAAGAGTTAAGACCTTAAACAGTAGGCCATAGTACGAGTATAAGACCTTAGCTATTAGGCCAGAGTAAGAGTTAAGACCTTAGCTATTAGGCCAGAGTAAGAGTTTAGACCTTAGCTATTAGGCCAGAGTAAGAGTTAAGACCTTAACCAGTAGGCCATAGTACGAGTCTAACACCTTAGCTATTAGGCCAGAGTACGAGTCTAAGACCTTAGCTATTAGGCCAGAGTAAGAGATAAGACCTTAACCAGTAGGCCAGAGTAAGAGTTAAGACCTTAACCAGTAGGCCAGAGTACGAGTCTAAGACCTTAGCTATTAGGCCAGAGTAAGAGTTAAGACCTTAACCAGTAGGCCGTAGTACAAGTCTAAGACCTTAGCTATTAGGCCAGAGTAAAAGTTAAGACCTTAGCTATTAGGCCAGAGTAAGAGTTTAGACCTTAGCTATTAGGCCAGAGTAAGAGTTAAGACCTTAACCAGTAGGCCACAGTACGAGTCTAACACCTTAGCTATTAGGCCAGAGTATGAGTCTAAGACCTTAGCTATTAGGCCAGAGTAAGTGTTAAGACCTTAGCTATTAGGCCAGAGTAAGAGTTAAGACCTTAACCATTAGGCCAGAGTACGAGTCTAAGACCTTAGCTATTAGGCCAGAGTAAGAGTTAAGACCTTAACCAGTAGGCCAGAGTAAGAGTTAAGACCTTAGCTATTAGGCCAGAATAAGAGTTAAGACCTTAACCATTAGGCCAGAGTACGAGTCTAAGACCTTAGCTATTAGGCCAGAGTAAGAGTTAAGACCTTAACCAGTAGGCCATAGTACGAGTCTAAGACCTTAGCTATTAGGCCAGAGTAAGAGTTAAGACCTTAGCTATTAGGCCAGAGTAAGAGTTTAGACCTTAACCAGTAGGCCAGAGTAAGAGTTAAGATCTTAACCAGTAGGCCAGAGTAAGAGTTAAGACCTTAACCATTAGGCCAAAGTACGAGTCTAAGACCTTAGCTATTAGGCCAGAGTAAGAGTTAAGACCTTAGATATTAGGCCAGAGTAAGAGTTAAGACCTTAACCATTAGGCCAGAGTCCGAGTCTAAGACCTTAGCTATTAGGCCAGAGTAAGAGTTAAGACCTTACCTATTAGGCCAGAGTCAGTATTAAGACCTCAACCTGTAGGCCAGAGTACGAGTCTAAGACCTTAGCTATTAGGCCAGAGTAAGAGTTAAGACCTTAACCATTAGGCCAGAGTAAGAGTTAAGACCTTAACCAGTAGGCCAGAGTAAGAGTTAAGACCTTAACCATTAGGCCAGAGTAAGAGTTAAGACCTTAACCAGTAGGCCAGAGTAAGAGTTAAGACCTTAACCATTAGGCCAGAGTACGAGTCTAAGACCTTAGCTATTAGGCCAGAGTAAGAGTTAAGACCTTAACCAGTAGGCCAGAGTAAGAGTTAAGACCTTAACCATTAGGCCAGAGTACGAGTCTAAGACCTTAGCTATTAGGCCAGAGTAAGAGTTAAGACCTTAACCAGTAGGCCAGAGTAAGAGTTAAGACCTTAGCTATTAGGCCAGAGTAAGAGTTAAGACCTTAACCAGTAGGCCAGAGTAAGAGTTAAGACCTTAACCATTAGATCAGAGTACGAGTCTAAGACATTAGCTATTAGGCCAGAGTAAGAGTTAAGACCTTAACCAGTAGGCCAGAGTACGAATCTAAGACCTTGGCTATTAGGCCAGAGTAAGAGTGAAGACCTTGGTTATTAGGCCAGAGTAAGTGTTAAGACCTTAGCTATTAGGCCAGAGTAAGAGTTAAGACCTTAGCTATTAGGCCAGAGTAAGAGTTAAGACCTTACCCTGTAGGCCAGAGTACGAGTCTAAGACCTTAGCTATTAGGCCAGAGAAAGAGTTAAGACCTTAGCTATTAGGCCAGTGTAAGAGTTAAGACCTTAACCATTAGGCCAGAGTACAAGTCTAAGACCTTAGCTATTAGGCCAGAGTAAGAATTAAGACCTTAGCTATTAGGCCAGAGTAAGAGTTAAGACCTTAACCATTAGGCCATAGTACGAGTCTAAGACCTTAGCTATTAGGCCAGAGTAAGAGTTAAGACCTTAGCTATTAGGCCAGAGTAAGAGTTAAGACCTTAACCAGTAGGCCATAGTATGAGTCTAACACCTTAGCTATTAGGCCAGAGTACGAGTCTAAGACCTTAGCTATTAGGCCAGAGTAAGAGATAAGACCTTAACCAGTAGGCCAGAGTAAGAGTTAAGACCTTAACCAGTAGGCCAGAGTACGAGTCTAAGACCTTAGCTATTAGGCCAGAGTAAGAGTTAAGACCTTAACCAGTAGGCCGTAGTACAAGTCTAAGACCTTAGCTATTAGGCCAGAGTAAGAGTTAAGACCTTAGCTATTAGGCCAGAGTAAGAGTTTAGACCTTAGCTATTAGGCCAGAGTAAGAGTTAAGACCTTAACCAGTAGGCCAGAGTACGAGACTAAGACCTTAGCTATTATGCCAGAGTAAGAGTTTAGACCTTAGCTATTAGACCAGAGTAAGAGTTAAGACCTTAACCAGTAGGCCATAGTACGAGTCTAACACCTTAGCTATTAGGCCAGAGTACGAGTCTAAGACCTTAGCTATTAGGCCAGAGTAAGAGATAAGACCTTAACCAGTAGGCCAGAGTAAGAGTTAAGACCTTAACCAGTAGGCCAGAGTACGAGTCTAAGACCTTAGCTATTAGGCCAGAGTAAGAGTTAAGACCCTAACCAGTAGGCCGTAGTACAAGTCTAAGACCTTAGCTATTAGGCCAGAGTAAGAGTTAAGACCTTAGCTATTAGGCCAGAGTAAGAGTTTAGACCTTAGCTATTAGGCCAGAGTAAGAGTTAAGACCTTAACCAGTAGGCCACAGTACGAGTCTAACACCTTAGCTATTAGGCCAGAGTATGAGTCTAAGACCTTAGCTATTAGGCCAGAGTAAGTGTTAAGACCTTAGCTATTAGGCCAGAGTAAGAGTTAAGACCTTAGCTATTAGGCCAGAGTAAGAGTTAAGACCTTAACCTGTAGGCCACAGTACGAGTCCAAGACCTTAGCTATTAGGCCAGAGAAAGAGTTAAGACAATAACTATTAGGCCAGAGTAAGAGTTAAGACCTTAACCATTAGGCCAGAGTACGAGTCTAAGACCTTAGCTATTAGGCCAGGGTAAGAGTTAAGAACTTAACCAGTAGGCCAGAGTAAGAGTTAAGACCTTAACCAGTAGGCCAGAGTAGGAGATAAGACCTTAACCAGTAGGCCAGAGTAAGAGTTAAGGCCTTAACCATTAGGCCAGAGTACAAGTCTAAGACCTCAGCTATTAGGCAAGAGTAAGAGTTAAGACCTTAGCTATTAGGCCAGAGTAAGAGTTAAGACCTTAACCATTAGGCCAGAATAAGATTTAAGACCTTAACCAGTAAGCCAGAGTAAGAGTTAAGACCTTAACTAGTAGGCCAGAGTAAGAGTTAAGACCTTAACCATTTGGCCAGATTACAAGTCTAAGACCTTAGCTATTAGGCCAGAGTAAGAGTTAAGACCTTAGCTATTAGGCCAGAGTAAGAGTTTAGACCTTAGCTATTAGGCCAGAGTAAGAGTTAAGACCTTAACCAGTAGGCCATAGTACGAGTCTAACACCTTAGCTATTAGGCCAGAGTACGAGTCTAAGACCTTAGCTATTAGGCCAGAGTAAGTGTTAAGACCTTAGCTATTAGGCCAGAGAAAGAGTTAAGACCTTAGCTATTAGGCCAGAGTAAGAGTTAAGACCTTAACCTGTAGGCCACAGTACGAGTCCAAGACCTTAGCTATTAGGCCAGAGAAAGAGTTAAGACAATAACTATTAGGCCAGAGTAAGAGTTAAGACCTTAACCATTAGGCCAGAGTACGTGTCTAAGACCTTAGCTATTAGGCCAGAGTAAGAGTTAAGACCTTAACCAGTAGGCCAGAGTAAGAGTTAAGACCTTAACCAGTAGGCCAGAGTAGGAGATACGACCTTAACCAGTAGGCCAGAGTAAGAGTTAAGACCTTAGCTATTAGGCCAGAGTTAGAGTTAAAACCTTAACCAGTAGGCCAGAGTAAGAGTTAAGACCTTAGCTATTAGGCCAGAGTAAGAGTTAAGACCTTAACCAGTAGGCCAGAGTACGAGTGTAAGACCTTGGCTATTAGGCCAGAGTAAGAGTTAAGACCTTAGCTATTAGTCCAGAGTAAGAGTTAAGACCTTAGCTATTAGGCCAGAGTAAGAGTTAAGACCTTAGCTATTAGGCTAGAGTAAGAGTTTAGACCTTACCCTGTAGACCAGAGTACGAGTCTAAGACCTTAGCTATTAGGCCAGAGAAAGAGTTAAGACCTCAACCATTAGGCCAGAGTACAAGTCTAAGACCTTAGCTATTAGGCCAGAGTAAGAGTTAATACCTTAGCTATTAGGCCAGAGTAAGAGTTAAGACCTTAACCATTAGGCCAGAGTACGAGTCTAAGACTTTAGCTATTAGGCCAGAGTAAGAGTTAAGACCTTAACCAGTAGGCCAGAGTAAGAGTTAAGACCTTAACCAGTAGGCCAGAGTACGAGACTAAGACCTTAGCTATTAGGCCAGAGTAAGAGTTAAGACCTTAACCAGTAGGCCATAGTACGAGTCTAAGACCTTAGCTATTAGGCCAGAGTAAGAGTTAAGACCTTAGCTATTAGGCCAGAGTAAGAGTTTAGACCTTAGCTATTAGGCCAGAGTAAGAGTTAAGACCTTAACCAGTAGGCCATAGTACGAGTCTAACACCTTAGCTATTAGGCCAGAGTAAGAGTTAAGACCTTAGCTAGTAGGCCAGAGTAAGAGTTTAGACCTTAACCTGTAGGCCAGGGTACGATTCCAAGACCTTAGCTATTAGGCCAGAGTAAGAGTTAAGACCTTAACCAGTAGGCCAGAGTAAGAGTTAAGACCTTAACCAGTAGGCCAGAGTAAGAGTTAAGACCTTAGCTATTAGGCCAGAGTGAGAGTTAAGACCTCAGCTATTAGGCAAGAGTAAGAGTTAAGACCTTAACCATTAGGCCAGAGTACGAGTCTAAGACCTTAGCTATTAGGCCAGAGTAAGAGTTAAGACCTTAGCTATTAGGTCAGAGTACGAGTCTAAGACCTTAGCTATTAGGCCAGAGTATGTGTCTAAGACCTTAGCTATTATGCCAATGTACGAGTCTAAGACCTTAGCTATTAGGCCAGAGTAGGAGATAAGACCTTAACCATTAGGCCAGAGTATGAGTCTAAGACCTTAGCTATTAGGCCAGAGTACGAGTCTAAGACCTTAGCTATTAGGCCAGAGTAAGAGTTAAGACCTTAACCTGTAGGCCATAGTATGAGTCTAAGACCTTAGCTATTAGGCCAGAGTAAGAGTTAAGACCTTAACCAGTAGGCCAGAGTAAGAGTTAAGACCTTAACCAGTAGGCCAGAGTAAGAGTTAAGACCTTAACCATTAGGCCAGAGTACGAGTCTAAGACCTTAGCTATTATGCCAGAAGAGTTAAGACCTTAACCAGTAGGCCAGAGTAAGAGTTAAGATCTTAACCTGTAGGCCAGAGTACAAGTCTAAGACCTTAGCTATTAGGCCAGAGTAAGAGTTAAGACCTTAGCTATTAGGCCAGAGTAAGAGTTAAGACCTTAACCAGTAGTCCAGAATACGAGTCTAAGACCTTAACTATTAGGCCAGAGTAAGAGTTACGACCTTAACCAGTAGGCCAGAGTAAGAGTTAAGACCTTAACCATTAGGCCAGAGTATGAGTCTAAGACCTTAGCTATTAGGCCAGAGTAAGAGTTAAGACCTTAACCAGTAGGCCAGAGTACGAGTCTAAGACCTTGGCTATTAGGCCAGAGTAAGAGTTAAGACCTTAGCTATTAGTCCAGAGTAAGAGTTAAGACCTTAGCTATTAGGCCAGAGTAAGAGTTAAGACCTTACCCTGTAGACCAGTGTACGAGTCTAAGACCTTAGCTATTAGGCCAGAGTAAGAGTTAAGACCTTAGCTATTAGGCCAGAGTAAGAGTTAAAACCTTAACCATTAGGCCAGAGTACGAGTCTAAGACTTTAGCTATTAGGCCAGAGTAAGAGTTAAGACCTTAACCAGTAGGCCAGAGTAAAAGTTAAGACCTTAACCAGTAGGCCAGAGTAAGAGTCTAAGACCTTAGCTATTAGGCCAGAGTAAGAGTTAAGACCTTAAACAGTAGGCCATAGTACGAGTATAAGACCTTAGCTATTAGGCCAGAGTAAGAGTTAAGACCTTAGCTATTAGGCCAGAGTAAGAGTTTAGACCTTAGCTATTAGGCCAGAGTAAGAGTTAAGACCTTAACCAGTAGGCCATAGTACGAGTCTAACACCTTAGCTATTAGGCCAGAGTACGAGTCTAAGACCTTAGCTATTAGGCCAGAGTAAGAGATAAGACCTTAACCAGTAGGCCAGAGTAAGAGTTAAGACCTTAACCAGTAGGCCAGAGTACGAGTCTAAGACCTTAGCTATTAGGCCAGAGTAAGAGTTAAGACCTTAACCAGTAGGCCGTAGTACAAGTCTAAGACCTTAGCTATTAGGCCAGAGTAAAAGTTAAGACCTTAGCTATTAGGCCAGAGTAAGAGTTTAGACCTTAGCTATTAGGCCAGAGTAAGAGTTAAGACCTTAACCAGTAGGCCACAGTACGAGTCTAACACCTTAGCTATTAGGCCAGAGTATGAGTCTAAGACCTTAGCTATTAGGCCAGAGTAAGTGTTAAGACCTTAGCTATTAGGCCAGAGTAAGAGTTAAGACCTTAACCATTAGGCCAGAGTACGAGTCTAAGACCTTAGCTATTAGGCCAGAGTAAGAGTTAAGACCTTAACCAGTAGGCCAGAGTAAGAGTTAAGACCTTAGCTATTAGGCCAGAATAAGAGTTAAGACCTTAACCATTAGGCCAGAGTACGAGTCTAAGACCTTAGCTATTAGGCCAGAGTAAGAGTTAAGACCTTAACCAGTAGGCCATAGTACGAGTCTAAGACCTTAGCTATTAGGCCAGAGTAAGAGTTAAGACCTTAGCTATTAGGCCAGAGTAAGAGTTTAGACCTTAACCAGTAGGCCAGAGTAAGAGTTAAGATCTTAACCAGTAGGCCAGAGTAAGAGTTAAGACCTTAACCATTAGGCCAAAGTACGAGTCTAAGACCTTAGCTATTAGGCCAGAGTAAGAGTTAAGACCTTAGATATTAGGCCAGAGTAAGAGTTAAGACCTTAACCATTAGGCCAGAGTCCGAGTCTAAGACCTTAGCTATTAGGCCAGAGTAAGAGTTAAGACCTTACCTATTAGGCCAGAGTCAGTATTAAGACCTCAACCTGTAGGCCAGAGTACGAGTCTAAGACCTTAGCTATTAGGCCAGAGTAAGAGTTAAGACCTTAACCATTAGGCCAGAGTAAGAGTTAAGACCTTAACCAGTAGGCCAGAGTAAGAGTTAAGACCTTAACCATTAGGCCAGAGTAAGAGTTAAGACCTTAACCAGTAGGCCAGAGTAAGAGTTAAGACCTTAACCATTAGGCCAGAGTACGAGTCTAAGACCTTAGCTATTAGGCCAGAGTAAGAGTTAAGACCTTAACCAGTAGGCCAGAGTAAGAGTTAAGACCTTAACCATTAGGCCAGAGTACGAGTCTAAGACCTTAGCTATTAGGCCAGAGTAAGAGTTAAGACCTTAACCAGTAGGCCAGAGTAAGAGTTAAGACCTTAGCTATTAGGCCAGAGTAAGAGTTAAGACCTTAACCAGTAGGCCAGAGTAAGAGTTAAGACCTTAACCATTAGATCAGAGTACGAGTCTAAGACATTAGCTATTAGGCCAGAGTAAGAGTTAAGACCTTAACCAGTAGGCCAGAGTACGAATCTAAGACCTTGGCTATTAGGCCAGAGTAAGAGTGAAGACCTTGGCTATTAGGCCAGAGTAAGTGTTAAGACCTTAGCTATTAGGCCAGAGTAAGAGTTAAGACCTTAGCTATTAGGCCAGAGTAAGAGTTAAGACCTTACCCTGTAGGCCAGAGTACGAGTCTAAGACCTTAGCTATTAGGCCAGAGAAAGAGTTAAGACCTTAGCTATTAGGCCAGTGTAAGAGTTAAGACCTTAACCATTAGGCCAGAGTACAAGTCTAAGACCTTAGCTATTAGGCCAGAGTAAGAATTAAGACCTTAGCTATTAGGCCAGAGTAAGAGTTAAGACCTTAACCATTAGGCCATAGTACGAGTCTAAGACCTTAGCTATTAGGCCAGAGTAAGAGTTAAGACCTTAGCTATTAGGCCAGAGTAAGAGTTAAGACCTTAACCAGTAGGCCATAGTATGAGTCTAACACCTTAGCTATTAGGCCAGAGTACGAGTCTAAGACCTTAGCTATTAGGCCAGAGTAAGAGATAAGACCTTAACCAGTAGGCCAGAGTAAGAGTTAAGACCTTAACCAGTAGGCCAGAGTACGAGTCTAAGACCTTAGCTATTAGGCCAGAGTAAGAGTTAAGACCTTAACCAGTAGGCCGTAGTACAAGTCTAAGACCTTAGCTATTAGGCCAGAGTAAGAGTTAAGACCTTAGCTATTAGGCCAGAGTAAGAGTTTAGACCTTAGCTATTAGGCCAGAGTAAGAGTTAAGACCTTAACCAGTAGGCCACAGTACGAGTCTAACACCTTAGCTATTAGGCCAGAGTATGAGTCTAAGACCTTAGCTATTAGGCCAGAGTAAGTGTTAAGACCTTAGCTATTTTAGGCCAGAGTAAGAGTTAAGACCTTAGCTATTAGGCCAGAGTAAGAGTTAAGACCTTAACCTGTAGGCCACAGTATGAGTCCAAGACCTTAGCTATTAGGCCAGAGAAAGAGTTAAGACAATAACTATTAGGCCAGAGTAAGAGTTAAGACCTTAACCATTAGGCCAGAGTACGAGTCTAAGACCTTAGCTATTAGGCCAGAGTAAGAGTTAAGACCTTAACCAGTAGGCCAGATTAAGAGTTAAGACCTTAACCAGTAGGCCAGAGTAGGAGATAAGACCTTAACCAGTAGGCCAGAGTAAGAGTTAAGGCCTTAACCATTAGGCCAGAGTACGAGTCTAAGACCTTAGCTATTAGGCCAGAGTAAGAGTTAAGACCTTAGCTATTAGGCCAGAGTAAGAGTTAAGACCTTAACCATTAGGCCAGAATAAGATTTAAGACCTTCACCAGTAAGCCAGAGTAAGAGTTAAGACCTTAACCAGTAGGCCAGAGTAAGAGTTAAGACCTTAACCATTAGGCCAGAGTACAAGTCTAAGACCTTAGCTATTAGGCCAGAGTACGAGTTAAGACCTTAACTAGTAGGCCAGAGTAAGAGTTAAGACCTTAGCTATTAGGCCAGAGTAAGAGTTAAGACCTTAACCAGTAGGCCAGAGTAAGGGTTAAGACCTTAGCTATTAGGCCAGAGTAAAAGTTAAGACCTTAACTAGTAGGCCAGAGAAAGAGTTAAGACCTTAGCTATTAGGCCAGAGTAAGAGTTAAGACCTTAACCAGTAGGCCAGAGTAAGAGTTAAGACCTTAACCGGTAGGCCAGAGTAAGAGTTAAGACCTTAGCTATTAGGCCAGAGTAAGAGTTAAGACCTTATCCAGTAGGCCAGAGTAAGAGTTAAGACCTTAACCATTAGGCCAGAGTATGAGTCTAAGACCTTAGCTATTAGGCCAGAGTAAGAGTTAAGACCTTAACCAGTAGGCCAGAGTACGAGTCTAAGACCTTGGCTATTAGGCCAGAGTAAGAGTTAAGACCTTAGCTATTAGTCCAGAGTAAGAGTTAAGACCTTAGCTATTAGGCCAGAGTAAGAGTTAAGACCTTAGCTATTAGGCCAGAGTAAGAGTTAAGACCTTACCATGTAGTCCAGAGTACGAGTCTAAGGCCTTAGCTATTAGGCCAGAGAAAGAGTTAAGACCTTAACCATTAGGCCAGAGTACAAGTCTAAGACCTTAGCTATTAGGCCAGAGTAAGAGTTAAGACCTTAGCTATTAGGCCAGAGTAAGAGTTAAGACCTTAACCATTAGGCCAGAGTATGAGACTAAGACTTTAGCTATTAGGCCAGAGTAAGAGTTAAGACCCTAACCAGTAGGCCAGAGTAAGAGTTAAGACCTTAACCAGTAGGCCAGAGTACGAGTCTAAGACCTTAGCTATTAGGCCAGAGTAAGAGTTAAGACCTTAACCAGTAGGCCAGAGTAAGAGTTAAGTCCTTAGCTATTAGGCCAGAGTAAGAGTTAAGACCTTAACCATTAGGCCAGAGTATGAGTCTAAGACTTTAGCTATTAGGCCAGAGTAAGAGTTAAGACCTTAACCAGTAGGCCAGAGTAAGAGTTAAGACCTTAACCAGTAGGCCAGAGTAAGAGTTAAGACCTTAACCAGTAGGCCAGAGTAAGAGTCTAAGACCTTAGCTATTAGGCCAGAGTAAGAGTTAAGACCTTAACCAGTAGGCCAGAGTAAGAGTTAAGACCTTAGCTATTAGTCCAGAGTAAGAGTTAAGACCTTAGCTATTAGGCCAGAGTAAGAGTTAAGACCTTAGCTATTAGGCCAGAGTAAGAGTTAAGACCTTACCCTGTAGACCAGAGTACGAGTCTAAGAGCTTAACTATTAGGCCAGAGAAAGAGTTAAGACCTTAACCATTAGGCCAGAGTACAAGTCTAAGACCTTAGCTATTAGGCCAGAGTAAGAGTTAAGACCTTAGCTATTAGGCCAGAGTAAGAGTTAAAACCTTAACTATTAGGCCAGAGTACGAGTCTAAGACTTTAGCTATTAGGCCAGAGTAAGAGTTAAGACCTTAACCAGTAGGCCAGAGTAAGAGTTAAGACCTTAACCAGTAGGCCAGAGTACGAGTCTAAGACCTTAGCTATTAGGCCAGAGTAAGAGTTAAGACCTTAAACAGTAGGCCATAGTACGAGTATAAGACCTTAGCTATTAGGCCAGAGTAAGAGTTAAGACCTTAGCTATTATGCCAGAGTAAGAGTTTAGACCTTAGCTATTAGACCAGAGTAAGAGTTAAGACCTTAACCAGTAGGCCATAGTACGAGTCTAACACCTTAGCTATTAGGCCAGAGTACGAGTCTAAGACCTTAGCTATTAGGCCAGAGTAAGAGATAAGACCTTAACCAGTAGGCCAGAGTAAGAGTTAAGACCTTAACCAGTAGGCCAGAGTACGAGTCTAAGACCTTAGCTATTAGGCCAGAGTAAGAGTTAAGACCCTAACCAGTAGGCCGTAGTACAAGTCTAAGACCTTAGCTATTAGGCCAGAGTAAGAGTTAAGACCTTAGCTATTAGGCCAGAGTAAGAGTTTAGACCTTAGCTATTAGGCCAGAGTAAGAGTTAAGACCTTAACCAGTAGGCCACAGTACGAGTCTAACACCTTAGCTATTAGGCCAGAGTATGAGTCTAAGACCTTAGCTATTAGGCCAGAGTAAGTGTTAAGACCTTAGCTATTAGGCCAGAGTAAGAGTTAAGACCTTAGCTATTAGGCCAGAGTAAGAGTTAAGACCTTAACCTGTAGGCCACAGTACGAGTCCAAGACCTTAGCTATTAGGCCAGAGAAAGAGTTAAGACAATAACTATTAGGCCAGAGTAAGAGTTAAGACCTTAACCATTAGGCCAGAGTACGAGTCTAAGACCTTAGCTATTAGGCCAGGGTAAGAGTTAAGAACTTAACCAGTAGGCCAGAGTAAGAGTTAAGACCTTAACCAGTAGGCCAGAGTAGGAGATAAGACCTTAACCAGTAGGCCAGAGTAAGAGTTAAGGCCTTAACCATTAGGCCAGAGTACAAGTCTAAGACCTCAGCTATTAGGCAAGAGTAAGAGTTAAGACCTTAGCTATTAGGCCAGAGTAAGAGTTAAGACCTTAACCATTAGGCCAGAATAAGATTTAAGACCTTAACCAGTAAGCCAGAGTAAGAGTTAAGACCTTAACTAGTAGGCCAGAGTAAGAGTTAAGACCTTAACCATTTGGCCAGATTACAAGTCTAAGACCTTAGCTATTAGGCCAGAGTAAGAGTTAAGACCTTAGCTATTAGGCCAGAGTAAGAGTTTAGACCTTAGCTATTAGGCCAGAGTAAGAGTTAAGACCTTAACCAGTAGGCCATAGTACGAGTCTAACACCTTAGCTATTAGGCCAGAGTACGAGTCTAAGACCTTACCTATTAGGCCAGAGTAAGTGTTAAGACCTTAGCTATTAGGCCAGAGAAAGAGTTAAGACCTTAGCTATTAGGCCAGAGTAAGAGTTAAGACCTTAACCTGTAGGCCACAGTACGAGTCCAAGACCTTAGCTATTAGGCCAGAGAAAGAGTTAAGACAATAACTATTAGGCCAGAGTAAGAGTTAAGACCTTAACCATTAGGCCAGAGTACGTGTCTAAGACCTTAGCTATTAGGCCAGAGTAAGAGTTAAGACCTTAACCAGTAGGCCAGAGTAAGAGTTAAGACCTTAACCAGTAGGCCAGAGTAGGAGATACGACCTTAACCAGTAGGCCAGAGTAAGAGTTAAGACCTTAGCTATTAGGCCAGAGTTAGAGTTAAAACCTTAACCAGTAGGCCAGAGTAAGAGTTAAGACCTTAGCTATTAGGCCAGAGTAAGAGTTAAGACCTTAACCAGTAGGCCAGAGTACGAGTGTAAGACCTTGGCTATTAGGCCAGAGTAAGAGTTAAGACCTTAGCTATTAGTCCAGAGTAAGAGTTAAGACCTTAGCTATTAGGCCAGAGTAAGAGTTAAGACCTTAGCTATTAGGCTAGAGTAAGAGTTTAGACCTTACCCTGTAGACCAGAGTACGAGTCTAAGACCTTAGCTATTAGGCCAGAGAAAGAGTTAAGACCTCAACCATTAGGCCAGAGTACAAGTCTAAGACCTTAGCTATTAGGCCAGAGTAAGAGTTAATACCTTAGCTATTAGGCCAGAGTAAGAGTTAAGACCTTAACCATTAGGCCAGAGTACGAGTCTAAGACTTTAGCTATTAGGCCAGAGTAAGAGTTAAGACCTTAACCAGTAGGCCAGAGTAAGAGTTAAGACCTTAACCAGTAGGCCAGAGTACGAGACTAAGACCTTAGCTATTAGGCCAGAGTAAGAGTTAAGACCTTAACCAGTAGGCCATAGTACGAGTCTAAGACCTTAGCTATTAGGCCAGAGTAAGAGTTAAGACCTTAGCTATTAGGCCAGAGTAAGAGTTTAGACCTTAGCTATTAGGCCAGAGTAAGAGTTAAGACCTTAACCAGTAGGCCATAGTACGAGTCTAACACCTTAGCTATTAGGCCAGAGTAAGAGTTAAGACCTTAGCTAGTAGGCCAGAGTAAGAGTTTAGACCTTAACCTGTAGGCCAGGGTACGATTCCAAGACCTTAGCTATTAGGCCAGAGTAAGAGTTAAGACCTTAACCAGTAGGCCAGAGTAAGAGTTAAGACCTTAACCAGTAGGCCAGAGTAAGAGTTAAGACCTTAGCTATTAGGCCAGAGTGAGAGTTAAGACCTCAGCTATTAGGCAAGAGTAAGAGTTAAGACCTTAACCATTAGGCCAGAGTACGAGTCTAAGACCTTAGCTATTAGGCCAGAGTAAGAGTTAAGACCTTAGCTATTAGGTCAGAGTACGAGTCTAAGACCTTAGCTATTAGGCCAGAGTATGTGTCTAAGACCTTAGCTATTATGCCAATGTACGAGTCTAAGACCTTAGCTATTAGGCCAGAGTAGGAGATAAGACCTTAACCATTAGGCCAGAGTATGAGTCTAAGACCTTAGCTATTAGGCCAGAGTACGAGTCTAAGACCTTAGCTATTAGGCCAGAGTAAGAGTTAAGACCTTAACCTGTAGGCCATAGTATGAGTCTAAGACCTTAGCTATTAGGCCAGAGTAAGAGTTAAGACCTTAACCAGTAGGCCAGAGTAAGAGTTAAGACCTTAACCAGTAGGCCAGAGTAAGAGTTAAGACCTTAACCATTAGGCCAGAGTACGAGTCTAAGACCTTAGCTATTATGCCAGAGCAAGAGTTAAGACCTTAACCAGTAGGCCAGAGTAAGAGTTAAGATCTTAACCTGTAGGCCAGAGTACAAGTCTAAGACCTTAGCTATTAGGCCAGAGTAAGAGTTAAGACCTTAGCTATTAGGCCAGAGTAAGAGTTAAGACCTTAACCAGTAGTCCAGAATACGAGTCTAAGACCTTAGCTATTAGGCCAGAGTAAGAGTTACGACCTTAACCAGTAGGCCAGAGTAAGAGTTAAGACCTTAACCATTAGGCCAGAGTATGAGTCTAAGACCTTAGCTATTAGGCCAGAGTAAGAGTTAAGACCTTAACCAGTAGGCAAGAGTACGAGTCTAAGACCTTGGCTATTAGGCCAGAGTAAGAGTTAAGACCTTAGCTATTAGTCCAGAGTAAGAGTTAAGACCTTAGCTATTAGGCCAGAGTAAGAGTTAAGACCTTAGCTATTAGGCCAGAGTAAGAGTTAAGACCTTACCCTGTAGACCAGTGTACGAGTCTAAGACCTTAGCTATTAGGCCAGAGTAAGAGTTAAGACCTTAGCTATTAGGCCAGAGTAAGAGTTAAAACCTTAACCATTAGGCCAGAGTACGAGTCTAAGACTTTAGCTATTAGGCCAGAGTAAGAGTTAAGACCTTAACCAGTAGGCCAGAGTAAAAGTTAAGACCTTAACCAGTAGGCCAGAGTAAGAGTCTAAGACCTTAGCTATTAGGCCGGAGTAAGAGTTAAGACCTTAAACAGTAGGCCATAGTACGAGTATAAGACCTTAGCTATTAGGCCAGAGTAAGAGTTAAGACCTTAGCTATTAGGCCAGAGTAAGAGTTTAGACCTTAGCTATTAGGCCAGAGTAAGAGTTAAGACCTTAACCAGTAGGCCATAGTACGAGTCTAACACCTTAGCTATTAGGCCAGAGTACGAGTCTAAGACCTTAGCTATTAGGCCAGAGTAAGAGATAAGACCTTAACCAGTAGGCCAGAGTAAGAGTTAAGACCTTAACCAGTAGGCCAGAGTACGAGTCTAAGACCTTAGCTATTAGGCCAGAGTAAGAGTTAAGACCTTAACCAGTAGGCCGTAGTACAAGTCTAAGACCTTAGCTATTAGGCCAGAGTAAAAGTTAAGACCTTAGCTATTAGGCCAGAGTAAGAGTTTAGACCTTAGCTATTAGGCCAGAGTAAGAGTTAAGACCTTAACCAGTAGGCCACAGTACGAGTCTAACACCTTAGCTATTAGGCCAGAGTATGAGTCTAAGACCTTAGCTATTAGGCCAGAGTAAGTGTTAAGACCTTAGCTATTAGGCCAGAGTAAGAGTTAAGACCTTAACCATTAGGCCAGAGTACGAGTCTAAGACCTTAGCTATTAGGCCAGAGTAAGAGTTAAGACCTTAACCAGTAGGCCAGAGTAAGAGTTAAGACCTTAGCTATTAGGCCAGAATAAGAGTTAAGACCTTAACCATTAGGCCAGAGTACGAGTCTAAGACCTTAGCTATTAGGCCAGAGTAAGAGTTAAGACCTTAACCAGTAGGCCATAGTACGAGTCTAAGACCTTAGCTATTAGGCCAGAGTAAGAGTTAAGACCTTAGCTATTAGGCCAGAGTAAGAGTTTAGACCTTAACCAGTAGGCCAGAGTAAGAGTTAAGATCTTAACCAGTAGGCCAGAGTAAGAGTTAAGACCTTAACCATTAGGCCAAAGTACGAGTCTAAGACCTTAGCTATTAGGCCTGAGTAAGTGTTAAGACCTTAGATATTAGGCCAGAGTAAGAGTTAAGACCTTAACCATTAGGCCAGAGTCCGAGTCTAAGACCTTAGCTATTAGGCCAGAGTAAGAGTTAAGACCTTACCTATTAGGCCAGAGTCAGTATTAAGACCTCAACCTGTAGGCCAGAGTACGAGTCTAAGACCTTAGCTATTAGGCCAGAGTAAGAGTTAAGACCTTAACCATTAGGCCAGAGTAAGAGTTAAGACCTTAACCAGTAGGCCAGAGTAAGAGTTAAGACCTTAACCATTAGGCCAGAGTAAGAGTTAAGACCTTAACCAGTAGGCCAGAGTAAGAGTTAAGACCTTAACCATTAGGCCAGAGTACGAGTCTAAGACCTTAGCTATTAGGCCAGAGTAAGAGTTAAGACCTTAACCAGTAGGCCAGAGTAAGAGTTAAGACCTTAACCATTAGGCCAGAGTACGAGTCTAAGACCTTAGCTATTAGGCCAGAGTAAGAGTTAAGACCTTAACCAGT
Organism: Triturus cristatus; assembly: GCF_964204655.1. Taxonomy (NCBI): domain Eukaryota; kingdom Metazoa; phylum Chordata; class Amphibia; order Caudata; family Salamandridae; genus Triturus; species Triturus cristatus. Next base: position 546,268,556 of record NC_140592.1, read on the forward strand.
AGGCCAGAGTAAGAGTTAAGACCTTAGCTATTAGGCCAGAGTAAGAGTTAAGACCTTAACCAGTAGGCCAGAGTAAGAGTTAAGACCTTAACCATTAGATCAGAGTACGAGTCTAAGACATTAGCTATTAGGCCAGAGTAAGAGTTAAGACCTTAACCAGTAGGCCAGAGTACGAATCTAAGACCTTGGCTATTAGGCCAGAGTAAGAGTGAAGACCTTGGCTATTAGGCCAGAGTAAGTGTTAAGACCTTAGCTATTAGGCCAGAGTAAGAGTTAAGACCTTAGCTATTAGGCCAGAGTAAGAGTTAAGACCTTACCCTGTAGGCCAGAGTACGAGTCTAAGACCTTAGCTATTAGGCCAGAGAAAGAGTTAAGACCTTAGCTATTAGGCCAGTGTAAGAGTTAAGACCTTAACCATTAGGCCAGAGTACAAGTCTAAGACCTTAGCTATTAGGCCAGAGTAAGAATTAAGACCTTAGCTATTAGGCCAGAGTAAGAGTTAAGACCTTAACCATTAGGCCATAGTACGAGTCTAAGACCTTAGCTATTAGGCCAGAGTAAGAGTTAAGACCTTAGCTATTAGGCCAGAGTAAGAGTTAAGACCTTAACCAGTAGGCCATAGTATGAGTCTAACACCTTAGCTATTAGGCCAGAGTACGAGTCTAAGACCTTAGCTATTAGGCCAGAGTAAGAGATAAGACCTTAACCAGTAGGCCAGAGTAAGAGTTAAGACCTTAACCAGTAGGCCAGAGTACGAGTCTAAGACCTTAGCTATTAGGCCAGAGTAAGAGTTAAGACCTTAACCAGTAGGCCGTAGTACAAGTCTAAGACCTTAGCTATTAGGCCAGAGTAAGAGTTAAGACCTTAGCTATTAGGCCAGAGTAAGAGTTTAGACCTTAGCTATTAGGCCAGAGTAAGAGTTAAGACCTTAACCAGTAGGCCAGAGTACGAGACTAAGACCTTAGCTATTATGCCAGAGTAAGAGTTTAGACCTTAGCTATTAGACCAGAGTAAGAGTTAAGACCTTAACCAGTAGGCCATAGTACGAGTCTAACACCTTAGCTATTAGGCCAGAGTACGAGTCTAAGACCTTAGCTATTAGGCCAGAGTAAGAGATAAGACCTTAACCAGTAGGCCAGAGTAAGAGTTAAGACCTTAACCAGTAGGCCAGAGTACGAGTCTAAGACCTTAGCTATTAGGCCAGAGTAAGAGTTAAGACCCTAACCAGTAGGCCGTAGTACAAGTCTAAGACCTTAGCTATTAGGCCAGAGTAAGAGTTAAGACCTTAGCTATTAGGCCAGAGTAAGAGTTTAGACCTTAGCTATTAGGCCAGAGTAAGAGTTAAGACCTTAACCAGTAGGCCACAGTACGAGTCTAACACCTTAGCTATTAGGCCAGAGTATGAGTCTAAGACCTTAGCTATTAGGCCAGAGTAAGTGTTAAGACCTTAGCTATTAGGCCAGAGTAAGAGTTAAGACCTTAGCTATTAGGCCAGAGTAAGAGTTAAGACCTTAACCTGTAGGCCACAGTACGAGTCCAAGACCTTAGCTATTAGGCCAGAGAAAGAGTTAAGACAATAACTATTAGGCCAGAGTAAGAGTTAAGACCTTAACCATTAGGCCAGAGTACGAGTCTAAGACCTTAGCTATTAGGCCAGGGTAAGAGTTAAGAACTTAACCAGTAGGCCAGAGTAAGAGTTAAGACCTTAACCAGTAGGCCAGAGTAGGAGATAAGACCTTAACCAGTAGGCCAGAGTAAGAGTTAAGGCCTTAACCATTAGGCCAGAGTACAAGTCTAAGACCTCAGCTATTAGGCAAGAGTAAGAGTTAAGACCTTAGCTATTAGGCCAGAGTAAGAGTTAAGACCTTAACCATTAGGCCAGAATAAGATTTAAGACCTTAACCAGTAAGCCAGAGTAAGAGTTAAGACCTTAACTAGTAGGCCAGAGTAAGAGTTAAGACCTTAACCATTTGGCGAGATTACAAGTCTAAGACCTTAGCTATTAGGCCAGAGTAAGAGTTAAGACCTTAGCTATTAGGCCAGAGTAAGAGTTTAGACCTTAGCTATTAGGCCAGAGTAAGAGTTAAGACCTTAACCAGTAGGCCATAGTACGAGTCTAACACCTTAGCTATTAGGCCAGAGTACGAGTCTAAGACCTTAGCTATTAGGCCAGAGTAAGTGTTAAGACCTTAGCTATTAGGCCAGAGAAAGAGTTAAGACCTTAGCTATTAGGCCAGAGTAAGAGTTAAGACCTTAACCTGTAGGCCACAGTACGAGTCCAAGACCTTAGCTATTAGGCCAGAGAAAGAGTTAAGACAATAACTATTAGGCCAGAGTAAGAGTTAAGACCTTAACCATTAGGCCAGAGTACGTGTCTAAGACCTTAGCTATTAGGCCAGAGTAAGAGTTAAGACCTTAACCAGTAGGCCAGAGTAAGAGTTAAGACCTTAACCAGTAGGCCAGAGTAGGAGATACGACCTTAACCAGTAGGCCAGAGTAAGAGTTAAGACCTTAGCTATTAGGCCAGAGTTAGAGTTAAAACCTTAACCAGTAGGCCAGAGTAAGAGTTAAGACCTTAGCTATTAGGCCAGAGTAAGAGTTAAGACCTTAACCAGTAGGCCAGAGTACGAGTGTAAGACCTTGGCTATTAGGCCAGAGTAAGAGTTAAGACCTTAGCTATTAGTCCAGAGTAAGAGTTAAGACCTTAGCTATTAGGCCAGAGTAAGAGTTAAGACCTTAGCTATTAGGCTAGAGTAAGAGTTTAGACCTTACCCTGTAGACCAGAGTACGAGTCTAAGACCTTAGCTATTAGGCCAGAGAAAGAGTTAAGACCTCAACCATTAGGCCAGAGTACAAGTCTAAGACCTTAGCTATTAGGCCAGAGTAAGAGTTAATACCTTAGCTATTAGGCCAGAGTAAGAGTTAAGACCTTAACCATTAGGCCAGAGTACGAGTCTAAGACTTTAGCTATTAGGCCAGAGTAAGAGTTAAGACCTTAACCAGTAGGCCAGAGTAAGAGTTAAGACCTTAACCAGTAGGCCAGAGTACGAGACTAAGACCTTAGCTATTAGGCCAGAGTAAGAGTTAAGACCTTAACCAGTAGGCCATAGTACGAGTCTAAGACCTTAGCTATTAGGCCAGAGTAAGAGTTAAGACCTTAGCTATTAGGCCAGAGTAAGAGTTTAGACCTTAGCTATTAGGCCAGAGTAAGAGTTAAGACCTTAACCAGTAGGCCATAGTACGAGTCTAACACCTTAGCTATTAGGCCAGAGTAAGAGTTAAGACCTTAGCTAGTAGGCCAGAGTAAGAGTTTAGACCTTAACCTGTAGGCCAGGGTACGATTCCAAGACCTTAGCTATTAGGCCAGAGTAAGAGTTAAGACCTTAACCAGTAGGCCAGAGTAAGAGTTAAGACCTTAACCAGTAGGCCAGAGTAAGAGTTAAGACCTTAGCTATTAGGCCAGAGTGAGAGTTAAGACCTCAGCTATTAGGCAAGAGTAAGAGTTAAGACCTTAACCATTAGGCCAGAGTACGAGTCTAAGACCTTAGCTATTAGGCCAGAGTAAGAGTTAAGACCTTAGCTATTAGGTCAGAGTACGAGTCTAAGACCTTAGCTATTAGGCCAGAGTATGTGTCTAAGACCTTAGCTATTATGCCAATGTACGAGTCTAAGACCTTAGCTATTAGGCCAGAGTAGGAGATAAGACCTTAACCATTAGGCCAGAGTATGAGTCTAAGACCTTAGCTATTAGGCCAGAGTACGAGTCTAAGACCTTAGCTATTAGGCCAGAGTAAGAGTTAAGACCTTAACCTGTAGGCCATAGTATGAGTCTAAGACCTTAGCTATTAGGCCAGAGTAAGAGTTAAGACCTTAACCAGTAGGCCAGAGTAAGAGTTAAGACCTTAACCAGTAGGCCAGAGTAAGAGTTAAGACCTTAACCATTAGGCCAGAGTACGAGTCTAAGACCTTAGCTATTATGCCAGAAGAGTTAAGACCTTAACCAGTAGGCCAGAGTAAGAGTTAAGATCTTAACCTGTAGGCCAGAGTACAAGTCTAAGACCTTAGCTATTAGGCCAGAGTAAGAGTTAAGACCTTAGCTATTAGGCCAGAGTAAGAGTTAAGACCTTAACCAGTAGTCCAGAATACGAGTCTAAGACCTTAGCTATTAGGCCAGAGTAAGAGTTACGACCTTAACCAGTAGGCCAGAGTAAGAGTTAAGACCTTAACCATTAGGCCAGAGTATGAGTCTAAGACCTTAGCTATTAGGCCAGAGTAAGAGTTAAGACCTTAACCAGTAGGCCAGAGTACGAGTCTAAGACCTTGGCTATTAGGCCAGAGTAAGAGTTAAGACCTTAGCTATTAGTCCAGAGTAAGAGTTAAGACCTTAGCTATTAGGCCAGAGTAAGAGTTAAGACCTTAGCTATTAGGCCAGAGTAAGAGTTAAGACCTTACCCTGTAGACCAGTGTACGAGTCTAAGACCTTAGCTATTAGGCCAGAGTAAGAGTTAAGACCTTAGCTATTAGGCCAGAGTAAGAGTTAAAACCTTAACCATTAGGCCAGAGTACGAGTCTAAGACTTTAGCTATTAGGCCAGAGTAAGAGTTAAGACCTTAACCAGTAGGCCAGAGTAAAAGTTAAGACCTTAACCAGTAGGCCAGAGTAAGAGTCTAAGACCTTAGCTATTAGGCCAGAGTAAGAGTTAAGACCTTAAACAGTAGGCCATAGTACGAGTATAAGACCTTAGCTATTAGGCCAGAGTAAGAGTTAAGACCTTAGCTATTAGGCCAGAGTAAGAGTTTAGACCTTAGCTATTAGGCCAGAGTAAGAGTTAAGACCTTAACCAGTAGGCCATAGTACGAGTCTAACACCTTAGCTATTAGGCCAGAGTACGAGTCTAAGACCTTAGCTATTAGGCCAGAGTAAGAGATAAGACCTTAACCAGTAGGCCAGAGTAAGAGTTAAGACCTTAACCAGTAGGCCAGAGTACGAGTCTAAGACCTTAGCTATTAGGCCAGAGTAAGAGTTAAGACCTTAACCAGTAGGCCGTAGTACAAGTCTAAGACCTTAGCTATTAGGCCAGAGTAAAAGTTAAGACCTTAGCTATTAGGCCAGAGTAAGAGTTTAGACCTTAGCTATTAGGCCAGAGTAAGAGTTAAGACCTTAACCAGTAGGCCACAGTACGAGTCTAACACCTTAGCTATTAGGCCAGAGTATGAGTCTAAGACCTTAGCTATTAGGCCAGAGTAAGTGTTAAGACCTTAGCTATTAGGCCAGAGTAAGAGTTAAGACCTTAACCATTAGGCCAGAGTACGAGTCTAAGACCTTAGCTATTAGGCCAGAGTAAGAGTTAAGACCTTAACCAGTAGGCCAGAGTAAGAGTTAAGACCTTAGCTATTAGGCCAGAATAAGAGTTAAGACCTTAACCATTAGGCCAGAGTACGAGTCTAAGACCTTAGCTATTAGGCCAGAGTAAGAGTTAAGACCTTAACCAGTAGGCCATAGTACGAGTCTAAGACCTTAGCTATTAGGCCAGAGTAAGAGTTAAGACCTTAGCTATTAGGCCAGAGTAAGAGTTTAGACCTTAACCAGTAGGCCAGAGTAAGAGTTAAGATCTTAACCAGTAGGCCAGAGTAAGAGTTAAGACCTTAACCATTAGGCCAAAGTACGAGTCTAAGACCTTAGCTATTAGGCCAGAGTAAGAGTTAAGACCTTAGATATTAGGCCAGAGTAAGAGTTAAGACCTTAACCATTAGGCCAGAGTCCGAGTCTAAGACCTTAGCTATTAGGCCAGAGTAAGAGTTAAGACCTTACCTATTAGGCCAGAGTCAGTATTAAGACCTCAACCTGTAGGCCAGAGTACGAGTCTAAGACCTTAGCTATTAGGCCAGAGTAAGAGTTAAGACCTTAACCATTAGGCCAGAGTAAGAGTTAAGACCTTAACCAGTAGGCCAGAGTAAGAGTTAAGACCTTAACCATTAGGCCAGAGTAAGAGTTAAGACCTTAACCAGTAGGCCAGAGTAAGAGTTAAGACCTTAACCATTAGGCCAGAGTACGAGTCTAAGACCTTAGCTATTAGGCCAGAGTAAGAGTTAAGACCTTAACCAGTAGGCCAGAGTAAGAGTTAAGACCTTAACCATTAGGCCAGAGTACGAGTCTAAGACCTTAGCTATTAGGCCAGAGTAAGAGTTAAGACCTTAACCAGTAGGCCAGAGTAAGAGTTAAGACCTTAGCTATTAGGCCAGAGTAAGAGTTAAGACCTTAACCAGTAGGCCAGAGTAAGAGTTAAGACCTTAACCATTAGATCAGAGTACGAGTCTAAGACATTAGCTATTAGGCCAGAGTAAGAGTTAAGACCTTAACCAGTAGGCCAGAGTACGAATCTAAGACCTTGGCTATTAGGCCAGAGTAAGAGTGAAGACCTTGGCTATTAGGCCAGAGTAAGTGTTAAGACCTTAGCTATTAGGCCAGAGTAAGAGTTAAGACCTTAGCTATTAGGCCAGAGTAAGAGTTAAGACCTTACCCTGTAGGCCAGAGTACGAGTCTAAGACCTTAGCTATTAGGCCAGAGAAAGAGTTAAGACCTTAGCTATTAGGCCAGTGTAAGAGTTAAGACCTTAACCATTAGGCCAGAGTACAAGTCTAAGACCTTAGCTATTAGGCCAGAGTAAGAATTAAGACCTTAGCTATTAGGCCAGAGTAAGAGTTAAGACCTTAACCATTAGGCCATAGTACGAGTCTAAGACCTTAGCTATTAGGCCAGAGTAAGAGTTAAGACCTTAGCTATTAGGCCAGAGTAAGAGTTAAGACCTTAACCAGTAGGCCATAGTATGAGTCTAACACCTTAGCTATTAGGCCAGAGTACGAGTCTAAGACCTTAGCTATTAGGCCAGAGTAAGAGATAAGACCTTAACCAGTAGGCCAGAGTAAGAGTTAAGACCTTAACCAGTAGGCCAGAGTACGAGTCTAAGACCTTAGCTATTAGGCCAGAGTAAGAGTTAAGACCTTAACCAGTAGGCCGTAGTACAAGTCTAAGACCTTAGCTATTAGGCCAGAGTAAGAGTTAAGACCTTAGCTATTAGGCCAGAGTAAGAGTTTAGACCTTAGCTATTAGGCCAGAGTAAGAGTTAAGACCTTAACCAGTAGGCCACAGTACGAGTCTAACACCTTAGCTATTAGGCCAGAGTATGAGTCTAAGACCTTAGCTATTAGGCCAGAGTAAGTGTTAAGACCTTAGCTATTTTAGGCCAGAGTAAGAGTTAAGACCTTAGCTATTAGGCCAGAGTAAGAGTTAAGACCTTAACCTGTAGGCCACAGTATGAGTCCAAGACCTTAGCTATTAGGCCAGAGAAAGAGTTAAGACAATAACTATTAGGCCAGAGTAAGAGTTAAGACCTTAACCATTAGGCCAGAGTACGAGTCTAAGACCTTAGCTATTAGGCCAGAGTAAGAGTTAAGACCTTAACCAGTAGGCCAGATTAAGAGTTAAGACCTTAACCAGTAGGCCAGAGTAGGAGATAAGACCTTAACCAGTAGGCCAGAGTAAGAGTTAAGGCCTTAACCATTAGGCCAGAGTACGAGTCTAAGACCTTAGCTATTAGGCCAGAGTAAGAGTTAAGACCTTAGCTATTAGGCCAGAGTAAGAGTTAAGACCTTAACCATTAGGCCAGAATAAGATTTAAGACCTTCACCAGTAAGCCAGAGTAAGAGTTAAGACCTTAACCAGTAGGCCAGAGTAAGAGTTAAGACCTTAACCATTAGGCCAGAGTACAAGTCTAAGACCTTAGCTATTAGGCCAGAGTACGAGTTAAGACCTTAACTAGTAGGCCAGAGTAAGAGTTAAGACCTTAGCTATTAGGCCAGAGTAAGAGTTAAGACCTTAACCAGTAGGCCAGAGTAAGGGTTAAGACCTTAGCTATTAGGCCAGAGTAAAAGTTAAGACCTTAACTAGTAGGCCAGAGAAAGAGTTAAGACCTTAGCTATTAGGCCAGAGTAAGAGTTAAGACCTTAACCAGTAGGCCAGAGTAAGAGTTAAGACCTTAACCGGTAGGCCAGAGTAAGAGTTAAGACCTTAGCTATTAGGCCAGAGTAAGAGTTAAGACCTTATCCAGTAGGCCAGAGTAAGAGTTAAGACCTTAACCATTAGGCCAGAGTATGAGTCTAAGACCTTAGCTATTAGGCCAGAGTAAGAGTTAAGACCTTAACCAGTAGGCCAGAGTACGAGTCTAAGACCTTGGCTATTAGGCCAGAGTAAGAGTTAAGACCTTAGCTATTAGTCCAGAGTAAGAGTTAAGACCTTAGCTATTAGGCCAGAGTAAGAGTTAAGACCTTAGCTATTAGGCCAGAGTAAGAGTTAAGACCTTACCATGTAGTCCAGAGTACGAGTCTAAGGCCTTAGCTATTAGGCCAGAGAAAGAGTTAAGACCTTAACCATTAGGCCAGAGTACAAGTCTAAGACCTTAGCTATTAGGCCAGAGTAAGAGTTAAGACCTTAGCTATTAGGCCAGAGTAAGAGTTAAGACCTTAACCATTAGGCCAGAGTATGAGACTAAGACTTTAGCTATTAGGCCAGAGTAAGAGTTAAGACCCTAACCAGTAGGCCAGAGTAAGAGTTAAGACCTTAACCAGTAGGCCAGAGTACGAGTCTAAGACCTTAGCTATTAGGCCAGAGTAAGAGTTAAGACCTTAACCAGTAGGCCAGAGTAAGAGTTAAGTCCTTAGCTATTAGGCCAGAGTAAGAGTTAAGACCTTAACCATTAGGCCAGAGTATGAGTCTAAGACTTTAGCTATTAGGCCAGAGTAAGAGTTAAGACCTTAACCAGTAGGCCAGAGTAAGAGTTAAGACCTTAACCAGTAGGCCAGAGTAAGAGTTAAGACCTTAACCAGTAGGCCAGAGTAAGAGTCTAAGACCTTAGCTATTAGGCCAGAGTAAGAGTTAAGACCTTAACCAGTAGGCCAGAGTAAGAGTTAAGACCTTAGCTATTAGGCCAGAGTAAGAGTTAAGACCTTAACCATTAGGCCAGAGTATGAGTCTAAGACCTTAGCTATTAGGCCAGAGTAAGAGTTAAGACCTTAACCAGTAGGCCAGAGTACGAGTCTAAGACCTTAGCTATTAGGCCAGAGTAAGAGTTAAGACCTTAACCAGTAGGCCAGAGTAAGGGTTAAGACCTTAGCTATTAGGCCAGAGTAAGAGTTAAGACCTTAACCAATAGGCCAGAGTAAGAGTTAAGACCTTAGCTATTAGGCCAGAGTAAGAGTTAAGACCTTAACCAGTAGGCCAGAGTAAGAGTTACGACCTTAACCAGTAGGCCAGAGTAAGAGTTAAGACCTTAGCTATTAGGCCAGAGTAAGAGTTAAGACCTTAACCAGTAGGCCAGAGTAAGAGATAAGACCTTAACCGTTAGGCCAGAGTATGAGTCTAAGACCTTAGCTATTAGGCCAGAGTAAGAGTTAAGACCTTAACCAGTAGGCCAGAGTACGAGTCTAAGACCTTGGCTATTAGGCCAGAGTAAGAGTTAAGACCTTAGCTATTAGGCCAGAGTAAGAGTTAAGACCTTAGCTATTAGGCCAGAGTAAGAGTTAAGACCTTACCCTGTAGACCAGAGTACGAGTCTAAGATCTTAGCTATTAGGCCAGAGTAAGAGTTAAGACCTTAACCAGTAGGCCATAGTACGAGTCTAACACCTTAGCTATTAGGCCAGAGTACGAGTCTAAGACCTTAGCTATTAGGCCAGAGTAAGAGATAAGACCTTAACCAGTAGGCCAGAGTAAGAGTTAAGACCTTAACCAGTAGGCCAGAGTACGAGTCTAAGACCTTAGCTATTAGGCCAGAGTAAGAGTTAAGACCTTAACCAGTAGGCCGTAGTACAAGTCTAAGACCTTAGCTATTAGGCCAGAGTAAAAGTTAAGACCTTAGCTATTAGGCCAGAGTAAGAGTTTAGACCTTAGCTATTAGGCCAGAGTAAGAGTTAAGACCTTAACCAGTAGGCCACAGTACGAGTCTAACACCTTAGCTATTAGGCCAGAGTATGAGTCTAAGACCTTAGCTATTAGGCCAGAGTAAGTGTTAAGACCTTAGCTATTAGGCCAGAGTAAGAGTTAAGACCTTAACCATTAGGCCAGAGTACGAGTCTAAGACCTTAGCTATTAGGCCAGAGTAAGAGTTAAGACCTTAACCAGTAGGCCAGAGTAAGAGTTAAGACCTTAGCTATTAGGCCAGAATAAGAGTTAAGACCTTAACCATTAGGCCAGAGTACGAGTCTAAGACCTTAGCTATTAGGCCAGAGTAAGAGTTAAGACCTTAACCAGTAGGCCATAGTACGAGTCTAAGACCTTAGCTATTAGGCCAGAGTAAGAGTTAAGACCTTAGCTATTAGGCCAGAGTAAGAGTTTAGACCTTAACCAGTAGGCCAGAGTAAGAGTTAAGATCTTAACCAGTAGGCCAGAGTAAGAGTTAAGACCTTAACCATTAGGCCAAAGTACGAGTCTAAGACCTTAGCTATTAGGCCAGAGTAAGAGTTAAGACCTTAGATATTAGGCCAGAGTAAGAGTTAAGACCTTAACCATTAGGTCAGAGTCCGAGTCTAAGACCTTAGCTATTAGGCCAGAGTAAGAGTTAAGACCTTACCTATTAGGCCAGAGTCAGTATTAAGACCTCAACCTGTAGGCCAGAGTACGAGTCTAAGACCTTAGCTATTAGGCCAGAGTAAGAGTTAAGACCTTAACCATTAGGCCAGAGTAAGAGTTAAGACCTTAACCAGTAGGCCAGAGTAAGAGTTAAGACCTTAACCATTAGGCCAGAGTAAGAGTTAAGACCTTAACCAGTAGGCCAGAGTAAGAGTTAAGACCTTAACCATTAGGCCAGAGTACGAGTCTAAGACCTTAGCTATTAGGCCAGAGTAAGAGTTAAGACCTTAACCAGTAGGCCAGAGTAAGAGTTAAGACCTTAACCATTAGGCCAGAGTACGAGTCTAAGACCTTAGCTATTAGGCCAGAGTAAGAGTTAAGACCTTAACCAGTAGGCCAGAGTAAGAGTTAAGACCTTAGCTATTAGGCCAGAGTAAGAGTTAAGACCTTAACCAGTAGGCCAGAGTAAGAGTTAAGACCTTAACCATTAGATCAGAGTACGAGTCTAAGACATTAGCTATTAGGCCAGAGTAAGAGTTAAGACCTTAACCAGTAGGCCAGAGTACGAATCTAAGACCTTGGCTATTAGGCCAGAGTAAGAGTGAAGACCTTGGCTATTAGGCCAGAGTAAGTGTTAAGACCTTAGCTATTAGGCCAGAGAAAGAGTTAAGACCTCAACCATTAGGCCAGAGTACAAGTCTAAGACCTTAGCTATTAGGCCAGAGTAAGAGTTAATACCTTAGCTATTAGGCCAGAGTAAGAGTTAAGACCTTAACCATTAGGCCAGAGTACGAGTCTAAGACTTTAGCTATTAGGCCAGAGTAAGAGTTAAGACCTTAACCAGTAGGCCAGAGTAAGAGTTAAGACCTTAACCAGTAGGCCAGAGTACGAGACTAAGACCTTAGCTATTAGGCCAGAGTAAGAGTTAAGACCTTAACCAGTAGGCCATAGTACGAGTCTAAGACCTTAGCTATTAGGCCAGAGTAAGAGTTAAGACCTTAGCTATTAGGCCAGAGTAAGAGTTTAGACCTTAGCTATTAGGCCAGAGTAAGAGTTAAGACCTTAACCAGTAGGCCATAGTACGAGTCTAACACCTTAGCTATTAGGCCAGAGTAAGAGTTAAGACCTTAGCTAGTAGGCCAGAGTAAGAGTTTAGACCTTAACCTGTAGGCCAGGGTACGATTCCAAGACCTTAGCTATTAGGCCAGAGTAAGAGTTAAGACCTTAACCAGTAGGCCAGAGTAAGAGTTAAGACCTTAACCAGTAGGCCAGAGTAAGAGTTAAGACCTTAGCTATTAGGCCAGAGTGAGAGTTAAGACCTCAGCTATTAGGCAAGAGTAAGAGTTAAGACCTTAACCATTAGGCCAGAGTACGAGTCTAAGACCTTAGCTATTAGGCCAGAGTAAGAGTTAAGACCTTAGCTATTAGGTCAGAGTACGAGTCTAAGACCTTAGCTATTAGGCCAGAGTATGTGTCTAAGACCTTAGCTATTATGCCAATGTACGAGTCTAAGACCTTAGCTATTAGGCCAGAGTAGGAGATAAGACCTTAACCATTAGGCCAGAGTATGAGTCTAAGACCTTAGCTATTAGGCCAGAGTACGAGTCTAAGACCTTAGCTATTAGGCCAGAGTAAGAGTTAAGACCTTAACCTGTAGGCCATAGTATGAGTCTAAGACCTTAGCTATTAGGCCAGAGTAAGAGTTAAGACCTTAACCAGTAGGCCAGAGTAAGAGTTAAGACCTTAACCAGTAGGCCAGAGTAAGAGTTAAGACCTTAACCATTAGGCCAGAGTACGAGTCTAAGACCTTAGCTATTATGCCAGAAGAGTTAAGACCTTAACCAGTAGGCCAGAGTAAGAGTTAAGATCTTAACCTGTAGGCCAGAGTACAAGTCTAAGACCTTAGCTATTAGGCCAGAGTAAGAGTTAAGACCTTAGCTATTAGGCCAGAGTAAGAGTTAAGACCTTAACCAGTAGTCCAGAATACGAGTCTAAGACCTTAGCTATTAGGCCAGAGTAAGAGTTACGACCTTAACCAGTAGGCCAGAGTAAGAGTTAAGACCTTAACCATTAGGCCAGAGTATGAGTCTAAGACCTTAGCTATTAGGCCAGAGTAAGAGTTAAGACCTTAACCAGTAGGCCAGAGTACGAGTCTAAGACCTTGGCTATTAGGCCAGAGTAAGAGTTAAGACCTTAGCTATTAGTCCAGAGTAAGAGTTAAGACCTTAGCTATTAGGCCAGAGTAAGAGTTAAGACCTTAGCTATTAGGCCAGAGTAAGAGTTAAGACCTTACCCTGTAGACCAGTGTACGAGTCTAAGACCTTAGCTATTAGGCCAGAGTAAGAGTTAAGACCTTAGCTATTAGGCCAGAGTAAGAGTTAAAACCTTAACCATTAGGCCAGAGTACGAGTCTAAGACTTTAGCTATTAGGCCAGAGTAAGAGTTAAGACCTTAACCAGTAGGCCAGAGTAAAAGTTAAGACCTTAACCAGTAGGCCAGAGTAAGAGTCTAAGACCTTAGCTATTAGGCCAGAGTAAGAGTTAAGACCTTAAACAGTAGGCCATAGTACGAGTATAAGACCTTAGCTATTAGGCCAGAGTAAGAGTTAAGACCTTAGCTATTAGGCCAGAGTAAGAGTTTAGACCTTAGCTATTAGGCCAGAGTAAGAGTTAAGACCTTAACCAGTAGGCCATAGTACGAGTCTAACACCTTAGCTATTAGGCCAGAGTACGAGTCTAAGACCTTAGCTATTAGGCCAGAGTAAGAGATAAGACCTTAACCAGTAGGCCAGAGTAAGAGTTAAGACCTTAACCAGTAGGCCAGAGTACGAGTCTAAGACCTTAGCTATTAGGCCAGAGTAAGAGTTAAGACCTTAACCAGTAGGCCGTAGTACAAGTCTAAGACCTTAGCTATTAGGCCAGAGTAAAAGTTAAGACCTTAGCTATTAGGCCAGAGTAAGAGTTTAGACCTTAGCTATTAGGCCAGAGTAAGAGTTAAGACCTTAACCAGTAGGCCACAGTACGAGTCTAACACCTTAGCTATTAGGCCAGAGTATGAGTCTAAGACCTTAGCTATTAGGCCAGAGTAAGTGTTAAGACCTTAGCTATTAGGCCAGAGTAAGAGTTAAGACCTTAACCATTAGGCCAGAGTACGAGTCTAAGACCTTAGCTATTAGGCCAGAGTAAGAGTTAAGACCTTAACCAGTAGGCCAGAGTAAGAGTTAAGACCTTAGCTATTAGGCCAGAATAAGAGTTAAGACCTTAACCATTAGGCCAGAGTACGAGTCTAAGACCTTAGCTATTAGGCCAGAGTAAGAGTTAAGACCTTAACCAGTAGGCCATAGTACGAGTCTAAGACCTTAGCTATTAGGCCAGAGTAAGAGTTAAGACCTTAGCTATTAGGCCAGAGTAAGAGTTTAGACCTTAACCAGTAGGCCAGAGTAAGAGTTAAGATCTTAACCAGTAGGCCAGAGTAAGAGTTAAGACCTTAACCATTAGGCCAAAGTACGAGTCTAAGACCTTAGCTATTAGGCCAGAGTAAGAGTTAAGACCTTAGATATTAGGCCAGAGTAAGAGTTAAGACCTTAACCATTAGGCCAGAGTCCGAGTCTAAGACCTTAGCTATTAGGCCAGAGTAAGAGTTAAGACCTTACCTATTAGGCCAGAGTCAGTATTAAGACCTCAACCTGTAGGCCAGAGTACGAGTCTAAGACCTTAGCTATTAGGCCAGAGTAAGAGTTAAGACCTTAACCATTAGGCCAGAGTAAGAGTTAAGACCTTAACCAGTAGGCCAGAGTAAGAGTTAAGACCTTAACCATTAGGCCAGAGTAAGAGTTAAGACCTTAACCAGTAGGCCAGAGTAAGAGTTAAGACCTTAACCATTAGGCCAGAGTACGAGTCTAAGACCTTAGCTATTAGGCCAGAGTAAGAGTTAAGACCTTAACCAGTAGGCCAGAGTAAGAGTTAAGACCTTAACCATTAGGCCAGAGTACGAGTCTAAGACCTTAGCTATTAGGCCAGAGTAAGAGTTAAGACCTTAACCAGTAGGCCAGAGTAAGAGTTAAGACCTTAGCTATTAGGCCAGAGTAAGAGTTAAGACCTTAACCAGTAGGCCAGAGTAAGAGTTAAGACCTTAACCATTAGATCAGAGTACGAGTCTAAGACATTAGCTATTAGGCCAGAGTAAGAGTTAAGACCTTAACCAGTAGGCCAGAGTACGAATCTAAGACCTTGGCTATTAGGCCAGAGTAAGAGTGAAGACCTTGGCTATTAGGCCAGAGTAAGTGTTAAGACCTTAGCTATTAGGCCAGAGTAAGAGTTAAGACCTTAGCTATTAGGCCAGAGTAAGAGTTAAGACCTTACCCTGTAGGCCAGAGTACGAGTCTAAGACCTTAGCTATTAGGCCAGAGAAAGAGTTAAGACCTTAGCTATTAGGCCAGTGTAAGAGTTAAGACCTTAACCATTAGGCCAGAGTACAAGTCTAAGACCTTAGCTATTAGGCCAGAGTAAGAATTAAGACCTTAGCTATTAGGCCAGAGTAAGAGTTAAGACCTTAACCATTAGGCCATAGTACGAGTCTAAGACCTTAGCTATTAGGCCAGAGTAAGAGTTAAGACCTTAGCTATTAGGCCAGAGTAAGAGTTAAGACCTTAACCAGTAGGCCATAGTATGAGTCTAACACCTTAGCTATTAGGCCAGAGTACGAGTCTAAGACCTTAGCTATTAGGCCAGAGTAAGAGATAAGACCTTAACCAGTAGGCCAGAGTAAGAGTTAAGACCTTAACCAGTAGGCCAGAGTACGAGTCTAAGACCTTAGCTATTAGGCCAGAGTAAGAGTTAAGACCTTAACCAGTAGGCCGTAGTACAAGTCTAAGACCTTAGCTATTAGGCCAGAGTAAGAGTTAAGACCTTAGCTATTAGGCCAGAGTAAGAGTTTAGACCTTAGCTATTAGGCCAGAGTAAGAGTTAAGACCTTAACCAGTAGGCCACAGTACGAGTCTAACACCTTAGCTATTAGGCCAGAGTATGAGTCTAAGACCTTAGCTATTAGGCCAGAGTAAGTGTTAAGACCTTAGCTATTTTAGGCCAGAGTAAGAGTTAAGACCTTAGCTATTAGGCCAGAGTAAGAGTTAAGACCTTAACCTGTAGGCCACAGTATGAGTCCAAGACCTTAGCTATTAGGCCAGAGAAAGAGTTAAGACAATAACTATTAGGCCAGAGTAAGAGTTAAGACCTTAACCATTAGGCCAGAGTACGAGTCTAAGACCTTAGCTATTAGGCCAGAGTAAGAGTTAAGACCTTAACCAGTAGGCCAGATTAAGAGTTAAGACCTTAACCAGTAGGCCAGAGTAGGAGATAAGACCTTAACCAGTAGGCCAGAGTAAGAGTTAAGGCCTTAACCATTAGGCCAGAGTACGAGTCTAAGACCTTAGCTATTAGGCCAGAGTAAGAGTTAAGACCTTAGCTATTAGGCCAGAGTAAGAGTTAAGACCTTAACCATTAGGCCAGAATAAGATTTAAGACCTTCACCAGTAAGCCAGAGTAAGAGTTAAGACCTTAACCAGTAGGCCAGAGTAAGAGTTAAGACCTTAACCATTAGGCCAGAGTACAAGTCTAAGACCTTAGCTATTAGGCCAGAGTACGAGTTAAGACCTTAACTAGTAGGCCAGAGTAAGAGTTAAGACCTTAGCTATTAGGCCAGAGTAAGAGTTAAGACCTTAACCAGTAGGCCAGAGTAAGGGTTAAGACCTTAGCTATTAGGCCAGAGTAAAAGTTAAGACCTTAACTAGTAGGCCAAAGAAAGAGTTAAGACCTTAGCTATTAGGCCAGAGTAAGAGTTAAGACCTTAACCAGTAGGCCAGAGTAAGAGTTAAGACCTTAACCGGTAGGCCAGAGTAAGAGTTAAGACCTTAGCTATTAGGCCAGAGTAAGAGTTAAGACCTTATCCAGTAGGCCAGAGTAAGAGTTAAGACCTTAACCATTAGGCCAGAGTATGAGTCTAAGACCTTAGCTATTAGGCCAGAGTAAGAGTTAAGACCTTAACCAGTAGGCCAGAGTACGAGTCTAAGACCTTGGCTATTAGGCCAGAGTAAGAGTTAAGACCTTAGCTATTAGTCCAGAGTAAGAGTTAAGACCTTAGCTATTAGGCCAGAGTAAGAGTTAAGACCTTAGCTATTAGGCCAGAGTAAGAGTTAAGACCTTACCATGTAGTCCAGAGTACGAGTCTAAGGCCTTAGCTATTAGGCCAGAGAAAGAGTTAAGACCTTAACCATTAGGCCAGAGTACAAGTCTAAGACCTTAGCTATTAGGCCAGAGTAAGAGTTAAGACCTTAGCTATTAGGCCAGAGTAAGAGTTAAGACCTTAACCATTAGGCCAGAGTATGAGACTAAGACTTTAGCTATTAGGCCAGAGTAAGAGTTAAGACCCTAACCAGTAGGCCAGAGTAAGAGTTAAGACCTTAACCAGTAGGCCAGAGTACGAGTCTAAGACCTTAGCTATTAGGCCAGAGTAAGAGTTAAGACCTTAACCAGTAGGCCAGAGTAAGAGTTAAGTCCTTAGCTATTAGGCCAGAGTAAGAGTTAAGACCTTAACCATTAGGCCAGAGTATGAGTCTAAGACTTTAGCTATTAGGCCAGAGTAAGAGTTAAGACCTTAACCAGTAGGCCAGAGTAAGAGTTAAGACCTTAACCAGTAGGCCAGAGTAAGAGTTAAGACCTTAACCAGTAGGCCAGAGTAAGAGTCTAAGACCTTAGCTATTAGGCCAGAGTAAGAGTTAAGACCTTAACCAGTAGGCCAGAGTAAGAGTTAAGACCTTAGCTATTAGGCCAGAGTAAGAGTTAAGACCTTAACCATTAGGCCAGAGTATGAGTCTAAGACCTTAGCTATTAGGCCAGAGTAAGAGTTAAGACCTTAACCAGTAGGCCAGAGTACGAGTCTAAGACCTTAGCTATTAGGCCAGAGTAAGAGTTAAGACCTTAACCAGTAGGCCAGAGTAAGGGTTAAGACCTTAGCTATTAGGCCAGAGTAAGAGTTAAGACCTTAACCAATAGGCCAGAGTAAGAGTTAAGACCTTAGCTATTAGGCCAGAGTAAGAGTTAAGACCTTAACCAGTAGGCCAGAGTAAGAGTTACGACCTTAACCAGTAGGCCAGAGTAAGAGTTAAGACCTTAACCAGTAGGCCAGAGTAAGAGATAAGACCTTAACCGTTAGGCCAGAGTATGAGTCTAAGACCTTAGCTATTAGGCCAGAGTAAGAGTTAAGACCTTAACCAGTAGGCCAGAGTACGAGTCTAAGACCTTGGCTATTAGGCCAGAGTAAGAGTTAAGACCTTAGCTATTAGGCCAGAGTAAGAGTTAAGACCTTAGCTATTAGGCCAGAGTAAGAGTTAAGACCTTACCCTGTAGACCAGAGTACGAGTCTAAGATCTTAGCTATTAGGCCAGAGTAAGAGTTAAGACCTTAACCAGTAGGCCATAGTACGAGTCTAACACCTTAGCTATTAGGCCAGAGTACGAGTCTAAGACCTTAGCTATTAGGCCAGAGTAAGAGATAAGACCTTAACCAGTAGGCCAGAGTAAGAGTTAAGACCTTAACCAGTAGGCCAGAGTACGAGTCTAAGACCTTAGCTATTAGGCCAGAGTAAGAGTTAAGACCTTAACCAGTAGGCCGTAGTACAAGTCTAAGACCTTAGCTATTAGGCCAGAGTAAAAGTTAAGACCTTAGCTATTAGGCCAGAGTAAGAGTTTAGACCTTAGCTATTAGGCCAGAGTAAGAGTTAAGACCTTAACCAGTAGGCCACAGTACGAGTCTAACACCTTAGCTATTAGGCCAGAGTATGAGTCTAAGACCTTAGCTATTAGGCCAGAGTAAGTGTTAAGACCTTAGCTATTAGGCCAGAGTAAGAGTTAAGACCTTAACCATTAGGCCAGAGTACGAGTCTAAGACCTTAGCTATTAGGCCAGAGTAAGAGTTAAGACCTTAACCAGTAGGCCAGAGTAAGAGTTAAGACCTTAGCTATTAGGCCAGAATAAGAGTTAAGACCTTAACCATTAGGCCAGAGTACGAGTCTAAGACCTTAGCTATTAGGCCAGAGTAAGAGTTAAGACCTTAACCAGTAGGCCATAGTACGAGTCTAAGACCTTAGCTATTAGGCCAGAGTAAGAGTTAAGACCTTAGCTATTAGGCCAGAGTAAGAGTTTAGACCTTAACCAGTAGGCC
Source organism: Triturus cristatus (assembly GCF_964204655.1). Lineage (NCBI taxonomy): Eukaryota > Metazoa > Chordata > Amphibia > Caudata > Salamandridae > Triturus > Triturus cristatus. The sequence continues at coordinate 546,287,394 of NC_140592.1, forward strand.
AGAGTAAGAGTTAAGATCTTAACCAGTAGGCCAGAGTAAGAGTTAAGACCTTAACCATTAGGCCAAAGTACGAGTCTAAGACCTTAGCTATTAGGCCAGAGTAAGAGTTAAGACCTTAGATATTAGGCCAGAGTAAGAGTTAAGACCTTAACCATTAGGTCAGAGTCCGAGTCTAAGACCTTAGCTATTAGGCCAGAGTAAGAGTTAAGACCTTACCTATTAGGCCAGAGTCAGTATTAAGACCTCAACCTGTAGGCCAGAGTACGAGTCTAAGACCTTAGCTATTAGGCCAGAGTAAGAGTTAAGACCTTAACCATTAGGCCAGAGTAAGAGTTAAGACCTTAACCAGTAGGCCAGAGTAAGAGTTAAGACCTTAACCATTAGGCCAGAGTAAGAGTTAAGACCTTAACCAGTAGGCCAGAGTAAGAGTTAAGACCTTAACCATTAGGCCAGAGTACGAGTCTAAGACCTTAGCTATTAGGCCAGAGTAAGAGTTAAGACCTTAACCAGTAGGCCAGAGTAAGAGTTAAGACCTTAACCATTAGGCCAGAGTACGAGTCTAAGACCTTAGCTATTAGGCCAGAGTAAGAGTTAAGACCTTAACCAGTAGGCCAGAGTAAGAGTTAAGACCTTAGCTATTAGGCCAGAGTAAGAGTTAAGACCTTAACCAGTAGGCCAGAGTAAGAGTTAAGACCTTAACCATTAGATCAGAGTACGAGTCTAAGACATTAGCTATTAGGCCAGAGTAAGAGTTAAGACCTTAACCAGTAGGCCAGAGTACGAATCTAAGACCTTGGCTATTAGGCCAGAGTAAGAGTGAAGACCTTGGCTATTAGGCCAGAGTAAGTGTTAAGACCTTAGCTATTAGGCCAGAGTAAGAGTTAAGACCTTAGCTATTAGGCCAGAGTAAGAGTTAAGACCTTACCCTGTAGGCCAGAGTACGAGTCTAAGACCTTAGCTATTAGGCCAGAGAAAGAGTTAAGACCTTAGCTATTAGGCCAGTGTAAGAGTTAAGACCTTAACCATTAGGCCAGAGTACAAGTCTAAGACCTTAGCTATTAGGCCAGAGTAAGAATTAAGACCTTAGCTATTAGGCCAGAGTAAGAGTTAAGACCTTAACCATTAGGCCATAGTACGAGTCTAAGACCTTAGCTATTAGGCCAGAGTAAGAGTTAAGACCTTAGCTATTAGGCCAGAGTAAGAGTTAAGACCTTAACCAGTAGGCCATAGTATGAGTCTAACACCTTAGCTATTAGGCCAGAGTACGAGTCTAAGACCTTAGCTATTAGGCCAGAGTAAGAGAAAGACCTTAACCAGTAGGCCAGAGTAAGAGTTAAGACCTTAACCAGTAGGCCAGAGTACGAGTCTAAGACCTTAGCTATTAGGCCAGAGTAAGAGTTAAGACCTTAACCAGTAGGCCGTAGTACAAGTCAAAGACCTTAGCTATTAGGCCAGAGTAAGAGTTAAGACCTTAGCTATTAGGCCAGAGTAAGAGTTTAGACCTTAGCTATTAGGCCAGAGTAAGATTTAAGACCTTAACCAGTAGGCCACAGTACGAGTCTAACACCTTAGCTATTAGGCCAGAGTATGAGTCTAAGACCTTAGCTATTAGGCCAGAGTAAGTGTTAAGACCTTAGCTATTTTAGGCCAGAGTAAGAGTTAAGACCTTAGCTATTAGGCCAGAGTAAGAGTTAAGACCTTAACCTGTAGGCCACAGTATGAGTCCAAGACCTTAGCTATTAGGCCAGAGAAAGAGTTAAGACAATAACTATTAGGCCAGAGTAAGAGTTAAGACCTTAACCATTAGGCCAGAGTACGAGTCTAAGACCTTAGCTATTAGGCCAGAGTAAGAGTTAAGACCTTAACCAGTAGGCCAGATTAAGAGTTAAGACCTTAACCAGTAGGCCAGAGTAGGAGATAAGACCTTAACCAGTAGGCCAGAGTAAGAGTTAAGGCCTTAACCATTAGGCCAGAGTACGAGTCTAAGACCTTAGCTATTAGGCCAGAGTAAGAGTTAAGACCTTAGCTATTAGGCCAGAGTAAGAGTTAAGACCTTAACCATTAGGCCAGAATAAGATTTAAGACCTTAACCAGTAAGCCAGAGTAAGAGTTAAGACCTTAACCAGTAGGCCAGAGTAAGAGTTAAGACCTTAACCATTAGGCCAGAGTACAAGTCTAAGACCTTAGCTATTAGGCCAGAGTAAGAGTTAAGACCTTAACTAGTAGGCCAGAGTAAGAGTTAAGACCTTAGCTATTAGGCCAGAGTAAGAGTTAAGACCTTAACCAGTAGGCCAGAGTAAGGGTTAAGACCTTAGCTATTAGGCCAGAGTAAAAGTTAAGACCTTAACTAGTAGGCCAGAGAAAGAGTTAAGACCTTAGCTATTAGGCCAGAGTAAGAGTTAAGACCTTAACCAGTAGGCCAGAGTAAGAGTTAAGACCTTAACCGGTAGGCCAGAGTAAGAGTTAAGACCTTAGCTATTAGGCCAGAGTAAGAGTTAAGACCTTATCCAGTAGGCCAGAGTAAGAGTTAAGACCTTAACCATTAGGCCAGAGTATGAGTCTAAGACCTTAGCTATTAGGCCAGAGTAAGAGTTAAGACCTTAACCAGTAGGCCAGAGTACGAGTCTAAGACCTTGGCTATTAGGCCAGAGTAAGAGTTAAGACCTTAGCTATTAGTCCAGAGTAAGAGTTAAGACCTTAGCTATTAGGCCAGAGTAAGAGTTAAGACCTTAGCTATTAGGCCAGAGTAAGAGTTAAGACCTTACCATGTAGTCCAGAGTACGAGTCTAAGACCTTAGCTATTAGGCCAGAGAAAGAGTTAAGACCTTAACCATTAGGCCAGAGTACAAGTCTAAGACCTTAGCTATTAGGCCAGAGTAAGAGTTAAGACCTTAGCTATTAGGCCAGAGTAAGAGTTAAGACCTTAACCATTAGGCCAGAGTATGAGTCTAAGACTTTAGCTATTAGGCCAGAGTAAGAGTTAAGACCTTAACCAGTAGGCCAGAGTAAGAGTTAAGACCTTAACCAGTAGGCCAGAGTACGAGTCTAAGACCTTAGCTATTAGGCCAGAGTAAGAGTTAAGACCTTAACCAGTAGGCCAGAGTAAGAGTTAAGTCCTTAGCTATTAGGCCAGAGTAAGAGTTAAGACCTTAACCATTAGGCCAGAGTATGAGTCTAAGACTTTAGCTATTAGGCCAGAGTAAGAGTTAAGACCTTAACCAGTAGGCCAGAGTAAGAGTTAAGACCTTAACCAGTAGGCCAGAGTAAGAGTCTAAGACCTTAGCTATTAGGCCAGAGTAAGAGTTAAGACCTTAACCAGTAGGCCAGAGTAAGAGTTAAGACCTTAGATATTAGGCCAGAGTAAGAGTTAAGACCTTAACTATTAGGCCAGAGTATGAGTCTAAGACCTTAGCTATTAGGCCAGAGTAAGAGTTAAGACCTTAACCAGTAGGCCAGAGTACGAGTCTAAGACCTTAGCTATTAGGCCAGAGTAAGAGTTAAGACCTTAACCAGTAGGCCAGAGTAAGGGTTAAGACCTTAGCTATTAGGCCAGAGTAAGAGTTAAGACCTTAACCAATAGGCCAGAGTAAGAGTTAAGACCTTAGCTATTAGGCCAGAGTAAGAGTTAAGACCTTAACCAGTAGGCCAGAGTAAGGGTTAAGACCTTAGCTATTAGGCCAGAGTAAGAGTTAAGACCTTAACCAATAGGCCAGAGTAAGAGTTAAGACCTTAGCTATTAGGCCAGAGTAAGAGTTAAGACCTTAACCAGTAGGCCAGAGTAAGAGTTACGACCTTAACCAGTAGGCCAGAGTAAGAGTTAAGACCTTAGCTATTAGGCCAGAGTAAGAGTTAAGACCTTAACCAGTAGGCCAGAGTAAGAGATAAGACCTTAACCGTTAGGCCAGAGTATGAGTCTAAGACCTTAGCTATTAGGCCAGAGTAAGAGTTAAGACCTTAACCAGTAGGCCAGAGTACGAGTCTAAGACCTTGGCTATTAGGCCAGAGTAAGAGTTAAGACCTTAGCTATTAGGCCAGAGTAAGAGTTAAGACCTTAGCTATTAGGCCAGAGTAAGAGTTAAGACCTTACCCTGTAGACCAGAGTACGAGTCTAAGATCTTAGCTATTAGGCCAGAGAAAGAGTTAAGACCTTAACCATTAGGCCAGAGTACAAGTCTAAGACCTTAGCTATTAGGCCAGAGTAAGAGTTAAGACCTTAGCTTTTAGGCCAGAGTAAGAGTTAAGACCTTAACCAGTAGGCCAGAGTAAGAGTTAAGACCTTAACCATTAGGCCAGAGTATGAGTCTAAGACCTTAGCTATTAGGCCAGAGTAAGAGTTAAGACCTTAACCAGTAGGCCAGAGTACGAGTCTAAGACCTTGGCTATTAGGCCAGAGTAAGAGTTAAGACCTTAGCTATTAGTCCAGAGTAAGAGTTAAGACCTTAGCTATTAGGCCAGAGTAAGAGTTAAGACCTTAGCTATTAGGCCAGAGTAAGAGTTAAGACCTTACCCTGTAGACCAGAGTACGAGTCTAAGAGCTTAGCTATTAGGCCAGAGAAAGAGTTAAGACCTTAACCATTAGGCCAGAGTACAAGTCTAAGACCTTAGCTATTAGGCCAGAGTAAGAGTTAAGACCTTAGCTATTAGGCCAGAGTAAGAGTTAAAATCTTAACCATTAGGCCAGAGTACGAGTCTAAGACTTTAGCTATTAGGCCAGAGTAAGAGTTAAGACCTTAACCAGTAGGCCAGAGTAAGAGTTAAGACCTTAACCAGTAGGCCAGAGTACGAGTCTAAGACCTTAGCTATTAGGCCAGAGTAAGAGTTAAGACCTTAAACAGTAGGCCATAGTACGAGTATAAGACCTTAGCTATTAGGCCAGAGTAAGAGTTAAGACCTTAGCTATTAGGCCAGAGTAAGAGTTTAGACCTTAGCTATTAGGCCAGAGTAAGAGTTAAGACCTTAACCAGTAGGCCATAGTACGAGTCTAACACCTTAGCTATTAGGCCAGAGTACGAGTCTAAGACCTTAGCTATTAGGCCAGAGTAAGAGATAAGACCTTAACCAGTAGGCCAGAGTAAGAGTTAAGACCTTAACCAGTAGGCCAGAGTACGAGTCTAAGACCTTAGCTATTAGGCCAGAGTAAGAGTTAAGACCCTAACCAGTAGGCCGTAGTACAAGTCTAAGACCTTAGCTATTAGGCCAGAGTAAGAGTTAAGACCTTAGCTATTAGGCCAGAGTAAGAGTTTAGACCTTAGCTATTAGGCCAGAGTAAGAGTTAAGACCTTAACCAGTAGGCCACAGTACGAGTCTAACACCTTAGCTATTAGGCCAGAGTATGAGTCTAAGACCTTAGCTATTAGGCCAGAGTAAGTGTTAAGACCTTAGCTATTAGGCCAGAGTAAGAGTTAAGACCTTAGCTATTAGGCCAGAGTAAGAGTTAAGACCTTAACCTGTAGGCCACAGTACGAGTCCAAGACCTTAGCTATTAGGCCAGAGAAAGAGTTAAGAAAATAACTATTAGGCCAGAGTAAGAGTTAAGACCTTAACCATTAGGCCAGAGTACGAGTCTAAGACCTTAGCTATTAGGCCAGAGTAAGAGTTAAGACCTTAACCAGTAGGCCAGAGTAAGAGTTAAGACCTTAACCAGTAGGCCAGAGTAGGAGATAAGACCTTAACCAGTAGGCCAGAGTAAGAGTTAAGGCCTTAACCATTAGGCCTGAGTACGAGTCTAAGACCTTAGCTATTAGGCAAGAGTAAGAGTTAAGACCTTAGCTATTAGGCCAGAGTAAGAGTTAAGACCTTAACCATTAGGCCAGAATAAGATTTAAGACCTTAACCAGTAAGCCAGAGTAAGAGTTAAGACCTTAACCAGTAGGCCGGAGTAAGAGTTAAGACCTTAACCATTTGGCCAGATTACAAGTCTAAGACCTTAGCTATTAGGCCAGAGTAAGAGTTAAGACCTTAGCTATTAGGCCAGAGTAAGAGTTTAGACCTTAGCTATTAGGCCAGAGTAAGAGTTAAGACCTTAACCAGTAGGCCATAGTACGAGTCTAACACCTTAGCTATTAGGCCAGAGTACGAGTCTAAGACCTTAGCTATTAGGCCAGAGTAAGTGTTAAGACCTTAGCTGTTAGGCCAGAGAAAGAGTTAAGACCTTAGCTATTAGGCCAGAGTAAGAGTTAAGACCTTAGCTATTAGGCCAGAGTAAGAGTTAAGACCCTAACCAGTAGGCCGTAGTACAAGTCTAAGACCTTAGCTATTAGGCCAGAGTAAGAGTTAAGACCTTAGCTATTAGGCCAGAGTAAGAGTTTAGACCTTAGCTATTAGGCCAGAGTAAGAGTTAAGACCTTAACCAGTAGGCCATAGTACGAGTCTAACACCTTAGCTATTAGGCCAGAGTACGAGTCTAAGACCTTAGCTATTAGGCCAGAGTAAGAGATAAGACCTTAACCAGTAGGCCAGAGTAAGAGTTAAGACCTTAACCAGTAGGCCAGAGTACGAGTCTAAGACCTTAGCTATTAGGCCAGAGTAAGAGTTAAGACCCTAACCAGTAGGCCGTAGTACAAGTCTAAGACCTTAGCTATTAGGCCAGAGTAAGAGTTAAGACCTTAGCTATTAGGCCAGAGTAAGAGTTTAGACCTTAGCTATTAGGCCAGAGTAAGAGTTAAGACCTTAACCAGTAGGCCACAGTACGAGTCTAACACCTTAGCTATTAGGCCAGAGTATGAGTCTAAGACCTTAGCTATTAGGCCAGAGTAAGTGTTAAGACCTTAGCTATTAGGCCAGAGTAAGAGTTAAGACCTTAGCTATTAGGCCAGAGTAAGAGTTAAGACCTTAACCTGTAGGCCACAGTACGAGTCCAAGACCTTAGCTATTAGGCCAGAGAAAGAGTTAAGAAAATAACTATTAGGCCAGAGTAAGAGTTAAGACCTTAACCATTAGGCCAGAGTACGAGTCTAAGACCTTAGCTATTAGGCCAGAGTAAGAGTTAAGACCTTAACCAGTAGGCCAGAGTAAGAGTTAAGACCTTAACCAGTAGGCCAGAGTAGGAGATAAGACCTTAACCAGTAGGCCAGAGTAAGAGTTAAGGCCTTAACCATTAGGCCTGAGTACGAGTCTAAGACCTTAGCTATTAGGCAAGAGTAAGAGTTAAGACCTTAGCTATTAGGCCAGAGTAAGAGTTAAGACCTTAACCATTAGGCCAGAATAAGATTTAAGACCTTAACCAGTAAGCCAGAGTAAGAGTTAAGACCTTAACCAGTAGGCCGGAGTAAGAGTTAAGACCTTAACCATTTGGCCAGATTACAAGTCTAAGACCTTAGCTATTAGGCCAGAGTAAGAGTTAAGACCTTAGCTATTAGGCCAGAGTAAGAGTTTAGACCTTAGCTATTAGGCCAGAGTAAGAGTTAAGACCTTAACCAGTAGGCCATAGTACGAGTCTAACACCTTAGCTATTAGGCCAGAGTACGAGTCTAAGACCTTAGCTATTAGGCCAGAGTAAGTGTTAAGACCTTAGCTGTTAGGCCAGAGAAAGAGTTAAGACCTTAGCTATTAGGCCAGAGTAAGAGTTAAGACCTTAACCTGTAGGCCACAGTACGAGTCCAAGACCTTAGCTATTAGGCCAGCGAAAGAGTTAAGACAATAACTATTAGGCCAGAGTAAGAGTTAAGACCTTAACCATTAGGCCAGAGTACGTGTCTAAGACCTTAGCTATTAGGCCAGAGTAAGAGTTAAGACCTTAACCAGTAGGCCAGAGTAAGAGTTAAGACCTTAACCAGTAGGCCAGAGTAGGAGATAAGACCTTAACCAGTAGGCCAGAGTAAGAGTTAAGACCTTAGCTATTAGGCCAGAGTTAGCGTTAAAACCTTAACCAGTAGGCCAGAGTAAGAGTTAAGACCTTAGCTATTAGGCCAGAGTAAGAGTTAAGACCTTAACCAGTAGGCCAGAGTACGAGTGTAAGACCTTGGCTATTAGGCCAGAGTAAGAGTTAAGACCTTAGCTATTAGTCCAGAGTAAGAGTTAAGACCTTAGCTATTAGGCCAGAGTAAGAGTTAAGACCTTAGCTATTAGGCTAGAGTAAGAGTTTAGACCTTACCCTGTAGACCAGAGTACGAGTCTAAGACCTTAGCTATTAGGCCAGAGAAAGAGTTAAGACCTCAACCATTAGGCCAGAGTACAAGTCTAAGACCTTAGCTATTAGGCCAGAGTAAGAGTTAATACCTTAGCTATTAGGCCAGAGTAAGAGTTAAGACCTTAACCATTAGGCCAGAGTACGAGTCTAAGACTTTAGCTATTAGGCCAGAGTAAGAGTTAAGACCTTAACCAGTAGGCCAGAGTAAGAGTTAAGACCTTAACCAGTAGGCCAGAGTACGAGTCTAAGACCTTAGCTATTAGGCCAGAGTAAGAGTTAAGACCTTAACCAGTAGGCCATAGTACGAGTCGAAGACCTTAGCTATTAGGCCAGAGTAAGAGTTAAGACCTTAGCTATTAGGCCAGAGTAAGAGTTTAGACCTTAGCTATTAGGCCAGAGTAAGAGTTAAGACCTTAACCAGTAGGCCATAGTACGAGTCTAACACCTTAGCTATTAGGCCAGAGTAAGAGTTAAGACCTTAGCTAGTAGGCCAGAGTAAGAGTTTAGACCTTAACCTGTAGGCCAGAGTACGATTCCAAGACCTTAGCTATTAGGCCAGAGTAAGAGTTAAGACCTTAACCAGTAGGCCAGAGTAAGAGTTAAGACCTTAACCAGTAGGCCAGAGTAAGAGTTAAGGCCTTAACCATTAGGCCAGAGTACGAGTCTAAGACCTTAGCTATTAGGCCAGAGTAAGAGTTTAGACCTTAGCTATTAGGCCAGAGTAAGAGTTAAGACCTTAACCATTAGGCCAGAGTATGAGTCTAAGACCTTAACTATTAGGCCAGAGTCAGAGTTAAGACCTTAGCTATTAGGCCAGAGTAAGAATTAAGACCTTAGCCATTAGGCCAGAGTACGAGTCTAAGACCTTAGCTATTAGGCCAGAGTAAGAGTTAAGACCTTAGCTATTAGGGCAGAGTAAGAGTTAAGACGTTAACCAGTAGGCCAGAGTAAAAGTTAAGACCTTAACCAGTAGGCCATAGTACGAGTCTAAGACCTTAGCTATTAGGCCAGAGTAAGAGTTAAGATCTCAACCAGTAGGCCAGAGTACGAGTCTAAGACCTTAGCTATTAGGCCAGAGTAAGAGTTAAGACCTTAACCATTAGGCCAGAGTACAAGTCTAAGACCTTAGCTATTAGGCCAGAATAAGAGTTAAGACCGTAACCATTAGGCCAGAGTAAGAGTTAAGACCTTAACCAGTAGGCCAGATTAAGAGTTAAGACCTTAACCATTAGGCCAGAGTACGAGTCCAAGACCATAGCTATTAGGCCAGAGTAAGAGTTAAGACCTTAACCAGTAGGCCAGAGTAAGAGTTAAGACTTTAACCAGTAGGCCAGAGTAAGAGTGAAGACCTTAACCATTAGGCCACAGTACGAGTCTAAGACCTTAGCTATTAGGCCAGAGTAATAGGTAAGACCTTAGCTATTAGGCCAGAGTAAGAGTTAAGACCTTAACCAGTAGGCCAGAGTAAGAGTTAAGACCTTAGCTATTAGGCCAGAGTACGAGTCTAAGACCTTAGCTATTAGGCCAGAGTAAGAGTTAAGACCTTAACCAGTAGGCAATAGTACGAATCTAAGACCTTAGCTATTAGGCCAGAGTAAGAGTTAAGACCTTAACCAGTAGGCCAGAGTAAGAGTTAAGACCTTAACCATTAGGCCAGAGTACGATTCTAAGTCCTTAGCTATTAGGCCAGAGTAAGAGTTAAGACCTTAACCAGTCGGCCAGAGTAAGAGTTAAGACCTTAACCAGTAGGCCAGAGTAAGAGTTAAGACCTTAGCTATTAGGCCAGAGTAAGAGTTAAAACCTTAACCATTAGGCCAGAGTACGAGTCTAAGACTTTAGCTATTAGGCCAGAGTAAGAGTTAAGACCTTAACCAGTAGGCCAGAGTAAGAGTTAAGACCTTAACCAGTAGGCCAGAGTACGAGTCTAAGACCTTAGCTATTAGGCCAGAGTAAGAGTTAAGACCTTAAACAGTAGGCCATAGTACGAGTATAAGACCTTAGCTATTAGGCCAGAGTAAGAGTTAAGACCTTAGCTATTAGGCCAGAGTAAGAGTTTAGACCTTAGCTATTAGGCCAGAGTAAGAGTTAAGACCTTAACCAGTAGGCCATAGTACGAGTCTAACACCTTAGCTATTAGGCCAGAGTACGAGTCTAAGACCTTAGCTATTAGGCCAGAGTAAGAGATAAGACCTTAACCAGTAGGCCAGAGTAAGAGTTAAGACCTTAACCAGTAGGCCAGAGTACGAGTCTAAGACCTTAGCTATTAGGCCAGAGTAAGAGTTAAGACCCTAACCAGTAGGCCGTAGTACAAGTCTAAGACCTTAGCTATTAGGCCAGAGTAAGAGTTAAGACCTTAGCTATTAGGCCAGAGTAAGAGTTTAGACCTTAGCTATTAGGCCAGAGTAAGAGTTAAGACCTTAACCAGTAGGCCACAGTACGAGTCTAACACCTTAGCTATTAGGCCAGAGTATGAGTCTAAGACCTTAGCTATTAGGCCAGAGTAAGTGTTAAGACCTTAGCTATTAGGCCAGAGTAAGAGTTAAGACCTTAGCTATTAGGCCAGAGTAAGAGTTAAGACCTTAACCTGTAGGCCACAGTACGAGTCCAAGACCTTAGCTATTAGGCCAGAGAAAGAGTTAAGACAATAACTATTAGGCCAGAGTAAGAGTTAAGACCTTAACCATTAGGCCAGAGTACGAGTCTAAGACCTTAGCTATTAGGCCAGAGTAAGAGTTAAGACCTTAACCAGTAGGCCAGAGTTAGAGTTAAGACCTTAACCAGTAGGCCAGAGTAGGAGATAAGACCTTAACCAGTAGGCCAGAGTAAGAGTTAAGGCCTTAACCATTAGGCCTGAGTACTAGTCTAAGACCTTAGCTATTAGGCAAGAGTAAGAGTTAAGACCTTAGCTATTAGGCCAGAGTAAGAGTTAAGACCTTAACCATTAGGCCAGAATAAGATTTAAGACCTTAACCAGTAAGCCAGAGTAAGAGTTAAGACCTTAACCAGTAGGCCAGAGTAAGAGTTAATACCTTAACCATTTGGCCAGATTACAAGTCTAAGACCTTAGCTATTAGGCCAGAGTAAGAGTTAAGACCTTAGCTATTAGGCCAGAGTAAGAGTTTAGACCTTAGCTATTAGGCCAGAGTAAGAGTTAAGACCTTAACCAGTAGGCCATAGTACGAGTCTAACACCTTAGCTATTAGGCCAGAGTACGAGTCTAAGACCTTAGCTATTAGGCCAGAGTACGTGTTAAGACCTTAGCTATTAGGCCAGAGAAAGAGTTAAGACCTTAGCTATTAGGCCAGAGTAAGAGTTAAGACCTTAACCTGTAGGCCACAGTACGAGTCCAAGACCTTAGCTATTAGGCCAGAGAAAGAGTTAAGACAATAACTATTAGGCCAGAGTAAGAGTTAAGACCTTAACCATTAGGCCAGAGTACGAGTCTAAGACCTTAGCTATTAGGCCAGAGTAAGAGATAAGACCTTAACCAGTAGGCCAGAGTAAGAGTTAAGACCTTAACCAGTAGACCAGAGTACGAGTCTAAGACCTTAGCTATTAGGCCAGAGTAAGAGTTAAGACCCTAACCAGTAGGCCGTAGTACAAGTCTAAGACCTTAGCTATTAGGCCAGAGTAAGAGTTAAGACCTTAGCTATTAGGCCAGAGTAAGAGTTTAGACCTTAGCTATTAGGCCAGAGTAAGAGTTAAGACCTTAACCAGTAGGCCACAGTACGAGTCTAACACCTTAGCTATTAGGCCAGAGTATGAGTCTAAGACCTTAGCTATTAGGCCAGAGTAAGTGTTAAGACCTTAGCTATTAGGCCAGAGTAAGAGTTAAGACCTTAGCTATTAGGCCAGAGTAAGAGTTAAGACCTTAACCTGTAGGCCACAGTACGAGTCCAAGACCTTAGCTATTAGGCCAGAGAAAGAGTTAAGACAATAACTATTAGGCCAGAGTAAGAGTTAAGACCTTAACCATTAGGCCAGAGTACGAGTCTAAGACCTTAGCTATTAGGCCAGAGTAAGAGTTAAGACCTTAACCAGTAGGCCAGAGTAAGAGTTAAGACCTTAACCAGTAGGCCAGAGTAGGAGATAAGACCTTAACCAGTAGGCCAGAGTAAGAGTTAAGGCCTTAACCATTAGGCCTGAGTACGAGTCTAAGACCTTAGCTATTAGGCAAGAGTAAGAGTTAAGACCTTAGCTATTAGGCCAGAGTAAGAGTTAAGACCTTAACCATTAGGCCAGAATAAGATTTAAGACCTTAACCAGTAAGCCAGAGTAAGAGTTAAGACCTTAACCAGTAGGCCAGAGTAAGAGTTAAGACCTTAACCATTTGGCCAGATTACAAGTCTAAGACCTTAGCTATTAGGCCAGAGTAAGAGTTAAGACCTTAGCTATTAGGCCAGAGTAAGAGTTTAGACCGTAGCTATTAGGCCAGAGTAAGAGTTAAGACCTTAACCAGTAGGCCATAGTACGAGTCTAACACCTTAGCTATTTGGCCAGAGTACGAGTCTAAGACCTTAGCTATTAGGCCAGAGTAAGTGTTAAGACCTTAGCTATTAGGCCAGAGAAAGAGTTAAGACCTTAGCTATTAGGCCAGAGTAAGAGTTAAGACCTTAACCTGTAGGCCACAGTACGAGTCCAAGACCTTAGCTATTAGGCCAGAGAAAGAGTTAAGACAATAACTATTAGGCCAGAGTAAGAGTTAAGACCTTAACCATTAGGCCAGAGTACGTGTCTAAGACCTTAGCTATTAGGCCAGAGTAAGAGTTAAGACCTTAACCAGTAGGCCAGAGTAAGAGTTAAGACCTTAACCAGTAGGCCAGAGTAGGAGATAAGACCTTAACCAGTAGGCCAGAGTAAGAGTTAAGACCTTAGCTATTAGGCCAGAGTTAGAGTTAAAACCTTAACCAGTAGGCCAGAGTAAGAGTTAAGACCTTAGCTATTAGGCCAGAGTAAGAGTTAAGACCTTAACCAGTAGGCCAGAGTACGAGTGTAAGACCTTGGCTATTAGGCCAGAGTAAGAGTTAAGACCTTAGCTATTAGTCCAGAGTAAGAGTTAAGACCTTAGCTATTAGGCCAGAGTAAGAGTTAAGACCTTAGCTATTAGGCTAGAGTAAGAGTTTAGACCTTACCCTGTAGACCAGAGTACGAGTCTAAGACCTTAGCTATTAGGCCAGAGAAAGAGTTAAGACCTCAACCAATAGGCCAGAGTACAAGTCTAAGACCTTAGCTATTAGGCCAGAGTAAGAGTTAAGACCTTAACCTGTAGGCCACAGTACGAGTCCAAGACCTTAGCTATTAGGCCAGAGAAAGAGTTAAGACAATAACTATTAGGCCAGAGTAAGAGTTAAGACCTTAACCATTAGGCCAGAGTACGAGTCTAAGACCTTAGCTATTAGGCCAGAGTAAGAGATAAGACCTTAACCAGTAGGCCAGAGTAAGAGTTAAGACCTTAACCAGTAGACCAGAGTACGAGTCTAAGACCTTAGCTATTAGGCCAGAGTAAGAGTTAAGACCCTAACCAGTAGGCCGTAGTACAAGTCTAAGACCTTAGCTATTAGGCCAGAGTAAGAGTTAAGACCTTAGCTATTAGGCCAGAGTAAGAGTTTAGACCTTAGCTATTAGGCCAGAGTAAGAGTTAAGACCTTAACCAGTAGGCCACAGTACGAGTCTAACACCTTAGCTATTAGGCCAGAGTATGAGTCTAAGACCTTAGCTATTCGGCCAGAGTAAGTGTTAAGACCTTAGCTATTAGGCCAGAGTAAGAGTTAAGACCTTAGCTATTAGGCCAGAGTAAGAGTTAAGACCTTAACCTGTAGGCCACAGTACGAGTCCAAGACCTTAGCTATTAGGCCAGAGAAAGAGTTAAGACAATAACTATTAGGCCAGAGTAAGAGTTAAGACCTTAACCATTAGGCCAGAGTACGAGTCTAAGACCTTAGCTATTAGGCCAGAGTAAGAGTTAAGACCTTAACCAGTAGGCCAGAGTAAGAGTTAAGACCTTAACCAGTAGGCCAGAGTAGGAGATAAGACCTTAACCAGTAGGCCAGAGTAAGAGTTAAGGCCTTAACCATTAGGCCTGAGTACGAGTCTAAGACCTTAGCTATTAGGCAAGAGTAAGAGTTAAGACCCTAGCTATTAGGCCAGAGTAAGAGTTAAGACCTTAACCATTAGGCCAGAATAAGATTTAAGACCTTAACCAGTAAGCCAGAGTAAGAGTTAAGACCTTAAGCAGTAGGCCAGAGTAAGAGTTAAGACCTTAACCATTTGGCCAGATTACAAGTCTAAGACCTTAGCTATTAGGCCAGAGTAAGAGTTAAGACCTTAGCTATTAGGCCAGAGTAAGAGTTTAGACCGTAGCTATTAGGCCAGAGTAAGAGTTAAGACCTTAACCAGTAGGCCATAGTACGAGTCTAACACCTTAGCTATTAGGCCAGAGTACGAGTCTAAGACCTTAGCTATTAGGCCAGAGTAAGTGTTAAGACCTTAGCTATTAGGCCAGAGAAAGAGTTAAGACCTTAGCTATTAGGCCAGAGTAAGAGTTAAGACCTTAACCTGTAGGCCACAGTACGAGTCCAAGACCTTAGCTATTAGGCCAGAGAAAGAGTTAAGACAATAACTATTAGGCCAGAGTAAGAGTTAAGACCTTAGCTATTAGGCCAGAGTAAGAGTTAAGACCTTAACCAGTAGGCCAGAGTAAGAGTTAAGACCTTAACCAGTAGGCCAGAGTAGGAGATAAGACCTTAACCAGTAGGCCAGAGTAAGAGTTAAGACCTTAGCTATTAGGCCAGAGTTAGAGTTAAAACCTTAACCAGTAGGCCAGAGTAAGAGTTAAGACCTTAGCTATTAGGCCAGAGTAAGAGTTAAGACCTTAACCAGTAGGCCAGAGTACGAGTGTAAGACCTTGGCTATTAGGCCAGAGTAAGAGTTAAGACCTTAGCTATTAGTCCAGAGTAAGAGTTAAGACCTTAGCTATTAGGCCAGAGTAAGAGTTAAGACCTTAGCTATTAGGCTAGAGTAAGAGTTTAGACCTTACCCTGTAGACCAGAGTACGAGTCTAAGACCTTAGCTATTAGGCCAGAGAAAGAGTTAAGACCTCAACCATTAGGCCAGAGTACAAGTCTAAGACCTTAGCTATTAGGCCAGAGTAAGAGTTAATACCTTAGCTATTAGGCCAGAGTAAGAGTTAAGACCTTAACCATTAGGCCAGAGTACGAGTCTAAGACTTTAGCTATTAGGCCAGAGTAAGAGTTAAGACCTTAACCAGTAGGCCAGAGTAAGAGTTAAGACCTTAACCAGTAGGCCAGAGTACGAGTCTAAGACCTTAGCTATTAGGCCAGAGTAAGAGTTAAGACCTTAACCAGTAGGCCATAGTACGAGTCTAAGACCTTAGCTATTAGGCCAGAGTAAGAGTTAAGACCTTAGCTATTAGGCCAGAGTAAGAGTTTAGACCTTAGCTATTAGGCCAGAGTAAGAGTTAAGACCTTAACCAGTAGGCCATAGTATGAGTCTAACACCTTAGCTATTAGGCCAGAGTAAGAGTTAAGACCTTAGCTAGTAGGCCAGAGTAAGAGTTTAGACCTTAACCTGTAGGCCAGAGTACGATTCCAAGACCTTAGCTATTAGGCCAGAGTAAGAGTTAAGACCTTAACCAGTAGGCCAGAGTAAGAGTTAAGACCTTAACCAGTAGGCCAGAGTAAGAGTTAAGGCCTTAACCATTAGGCCAGAGTACGAGTCTAAGACCTTAGCTATTAGGCCAGAGTAAGAGTTTAGACCTTAGCTATTAGGCCAGAGAAAGAGTTAAGACCTTAACCATTAGGCCAGAGTATGAGTCTAAGACCTTAACTATTAGGCCAGAGTCAGAGTTAAGACCTTAGCTATTAGGCCAGAGTAAGAATTAAGACCTTAGCCATTAGGCCAGAGTACGAGTCTAAGACCTTAGCTATTAGGCCAGAGTAAGAGTTAAGACCTTAGCTATTAGGGCAGAGTAAGAGTTAAGACGTTAACCAGTAGGCCAGAGTAAAAGTTAAGACCTTAACCAGTAGGCCATAGTACGAGTCTAAGACCTTAGATATTAGGCCAGAGTAAGAGTTAAGATCTCAACCAGTAGGCCAGAGTACGAGTCTAAGACCTTAGCTATTAGGCCAGAGTAAGAGTTAAGACCTTAACCATTAGGCCAGAGTACAAGTCTAAGACCTTAGCTATTAGGCCAGAATAAGAGTTAAGACCTTAACCATTAGGCCAGAGTAAGAGTTAAGACCTTAACCAGTAGGCCAGATTAAGAGTTAAGACCTTAACCATTAGGCCAGAGTACGAGTCCAAGACCATA
Organism: Triturus cristatus; assembly: GCF_964204655.1. Lineage (NCBI taxonomy): Eukaryota > Metazoa > Chordata > Amphibia > Caudata > Salamandridae > Triturus > Triturus cristatus. The sequence goes on from NC_140592.1 coordinate 546,303,851, forward strand.
GCTATTAGGCCAGAGTAAGAGTTAAGACCTTAACCAGTAGGCCAGAGTAAGAGTTAAGACTTTAACCAGTAGGCCAGAGTAAGAGTGAAGACCTTAACCATTAGGCCACAGTACGAGTCTAAGACCTTAGCTATTAGGCCAGAGTAATAGGTAAGACCTTAGCTATTAGGCCAGAGTAAGAGTTAAGACCTTAACCAGTAGGCCAGAGTAAGAGTTAAGACCTTAGCTATTAGGCCAGAGTACGAGTCTAACACCTTAGCTATTAGGCCAGAGTAAGAGTCAAGACCTTAACCAGTAGGCAATAGTACGAGTCTAAGACCTTAGCTATTAGGCCAGAGTAAGAGTTAAGACCTTAACCAGTAGGCCAGAGTAAGAGTTAAGACCTTAACCATTAGGCCAGAGTACGATTCTAAGTCCTTAGCTATTAGGCCAGAGTAAGAGTTAAGACCTTAACCAGTAGGCCAGAGTAAGAGTTAAGACCTTAACCAGTAGGCCAGAGTAAGAGTTAAGACCTTAGCTATTAGGCCAGAGTAAGAGTTAAAACCTTAACCATTAGGCCAGAGTACGAGTCTAAGACTTTAGCTATTAGGCCAGAGTAAGAGTTAAGACCTTAACCAGTAGGCCAGAGTAAGAGTTAAGACCTTAACCAGTAGGCCAGAGTACGAGTCTAAGACCTTAGCTATTAGGCCAGAGTAAGAGTTAAGACCTTAAACAGTAGGCCATAGTACGAGTATAAGACCTTAGCTATTAGGCCAGAGTAAGAGTTAAGACCTTAGCTATTAGGCCAGAGTAAGAGTTTAGACCTTAGCTATTAGGCCAGAGTAAGAGTTAAGACCTTAACCAGTAGGCCATAGTACGAGTCTAACACCTTAGCTATTAGGCCAGAGTACGAGTCTAAGACCTTAGCTATTAGGCCAGAGTAAGAGATAAGACCTTAACCAGTAGGCCAGAGTAAGAGTTAAGACCTTAACCAGTAGGCCAGAGTACGAGTCTAAGACCTTAGCTATTAGGCCAGAGTAAGAGTTAAGACCCTAACCAGTAGGCCGTAGTACAAGTCTAAGACCTTAGCTATTAGGCCAGAGTAAGAGTTAAGACCTTAGCTATTAGGCCAGAGTAAGAGTTTAGACCTTAGCTATTATGCCAGAGTAAGAGTTAAGACCTTAACCAGTAGGCCACAGTACGAGTCTAACACCTTAGCTATTAGGCCAGAGTATGAGTCTAAGACCTTAGCTATTAGGCCAGAGTAAGTGTTAAGACCTTAGCTATTAGGCCAGAGTAAGAGTTAAGACCTTAGCTATTAGGCCAGAGTAAGAGTTAAGACCTTAACCTGTAGGCCACAGTACGAGTCCAAGACCTTAGCTATTAGGCCAGAGAAAGAGTTAAGACAATAACTATTAGGCCAGAGTAAGAGTTAAGACCTTAACCATTAGGCCAGAGTACGAGTCTAAGACCTTAGCTATTAGGCCAGAGTAAGAGTTAAGACCTTAACCAGTAGGCCAGAGTAAGAGTTAAGACCTTAACCAGTAGGCCAGAGTAGGAGATAAGACCTTAACCAGTAGGCCAGAGTAAGAGTTAAGGCCTTAACCATTAGGCCAGAGTACGAGTCTAAGACCTTAGCTATTAGGCAAGAGTAAGAGTTAAGACCTTAGCTATTAGGCGAGAGTAAGAGTTAAGACCTTAACCATTAGGCCAGAATAAGATTTAAGACCTTAACCAGTAAGCCAGAGTAAGAGTTAAGACCTTAACCAGTAGGCCAGAGTAAGAGTTAAGACCTTAACCATTTGGCCAGATTACAAGTCTAAGACCTTAGCTATTAGGCCAGAGTAAGAGTTAAGACCTTAGCTATTAGGCCAGAGTAAGAGTTTAGACCTTAGCTATTAGGCCAGAGTAAGAGTTAAGACCTTAACCAGTAGGCCATAGTACGAGTCTAACACCTTAGCTATTAGGCCAGAGTACGAGTCTAAGACCTTAGCTATTAGGCCAGAGTAAGTGTTAAGACCTTAGCTATTAGGCCAAAGAAAGAGTTAAGACCTTAGCTATTAGGCCAGAGTAAGAGTTAAGACCTTAACCTGTAGGCCACAGTACGAGTCCAAGACCTTAGCTATTAGGCCAGAGAAAGAGTTAAGACAATAACTATTAGGCCAGAGTAAGAGTTAAGACCTTAACCATTAGGCCAGAGTACGTGTCTAAGACCTTAGCTATTAGGCCAGAGTAAGAGTTAAGACCTTAACCAGTAGGCCAGAGTAAGAGTTAAGACCTTAACCAGTAGGAGATAAGACCTTAACCAGTAGGCCAGAGTAAGAGTTAAGACCTTAGTTATTAGGCCAGAGTTAGAGTTAAAACCTTAACCAGTAGGCCAGAGTAAGAGTTAAGACCTTAGCTATTAGGCCAGAGTAAGAGTTAAGACCTTAACCAGTAGGCCAGAGTACGAGTGTAAGACCTTGGCTATTAGGCCAGAGTAAGAGTTAAGACCTTAGCTATTAGTCCAGAGTAAGAGTTAAGACCTTAGCTATTAGGCCAGAGTAAGAGTTAAGACCTTAGCTATTAGGCTAGAGTAAGAGTTTAGACCTTACCCTGTAGACCAGAGTACGAGTCTAAGACCTTAGCTATTAGGCCAGAGAAAGAGTTAAGACCTCAACCATTAGGCCAGAGTACAAGTCTAAGACCTTAGCTATTAGGCCAGAGTAAGAGTTAATACCTTAGCTATTAGGCCAGAGTAAGAGTTAAGACCTTAACCATTAGGCCAGAGTATGAGTCTAAGACTTTAGCTATTAGGCCAGAGTAAGAGTTAAGACCTTAACCAGTAGGCCAGAGTAAGAGTTAAGACCTTAACCAGTAGGCCAGAGTCCGAGTCTAAGACCTTAGCTATTAGGCCAGAGTAAGAGTTAAGACCTTAACCAGTAGGCCATAGTACGAGTCTAAGACCTTAGCTATTAGGCCAGAGTAAGAGTTAAGACCTTAGCTATTAGGCCAGAGTAAGAGTTTAGACCTTAGCTATTAGGCCAGAGTAAGAGTTAAGACCTTAACCAGTAGGCCATAGTACGAGTCTAACACCTTAGCTATTAGGCCAGAGTAAGAGTTAAGACCTTAGCTAGTAGGCCAGAGTAAGAGTTTAGACCTTAACCTGTAGGCCAGAGTACGATTCCAAGACCTTAGCTATTAGGCCAGAGTAAGAGTTAAGACCTTAACCAGTAGGCCAGAGTAAGAGTTAAGACCTTAACCAGTAGGCCAGAGGAAGAATCAAGGCCTTAACCATTAGGCCAGAGTACGAGTCTAAGACCTTAGCTATTAGGCCAGAGTAAGAGTTTAGACCTTAGCTATTAGGCCAGAGTAAGAGTTAAGACCTTAACCATTAGGCCAGAGTATGAGTCTAAGACCTTAACTATTAGGCCAGAGTCAGAGTTAAGACCTTAGCTATTAGGCCAGAGTAAGAATTAAGACCTTAGCCATTAGGCCAGAGTACGAGTCTAAGACCTTAGCTATTAGGCCAGAGTAAGAGTTAAGACCTTAGCTATTAGGGCAGAGTAAGAGTTAAGACATTAACCAGTAGGCCAGAGTAAAAGTTAAGACCTTAACCAGTAGGCCATGGTACGAGTCTAAGACCTTAGCTATTAGGCCAGAGTAAGAGTTAAGATCTCAACCAGTAGGCCAGAGTACGAGTCTAAGACCTTAGCTATTAGGCCAGAGTAAGAGTTAAGACCTTAACCATTAGGCCAGAGTACAAGTCTAAGACCTTAGCTATTAGGCCAGAATAAGAGTTAAGACCTTAACCATTAGGCCAGAGTAAGAGTTAAGACCTTAACCAGTAGGCCAGATTAAGAGTTAAGACCTTAACCATTAGGCCAGAGTACGAGTCCAAGACCATAGCTATTAGGCCAGAGTAAGAGTTAAGACCTTAACCAGTAGGCCAGAGTAAGAGTTAAGACTTTAACCAGTAGGCCAGAGTAAGAGTGAAGACCTTAGCTATTAGGGCAGAGTAAGAGTTAAGACGTTAACCAGTAGGCCAGAGTAAAAGTTAAGACCTTAACCAGTAGGCCATAGTACGAGTCTAAGACCTTAGCTATTAGGCCAGAGTAAGAGTTAAGATCTCAACCAGTAGGCCAGAGTACGAGTCTAAGACCTTAGCTATTAGGCCAGAGTAAGAGTTAAGACCTTAACCATTAGGCCAGAGTACAAGTCTAAGACCTTAGCTATTAGGCCAGAATAAGAGTTAAGACCTTAACCATTAGGCCAGAGTAAGAGTTAAGACCTTAACCAGTAGGCCAGATTAAGAGTTAAGACCTTAACCATTAGGCCAGAGTACGAGTCCAAGACCATAGCTATTAGGCCAGAGTAAGAGTTAAGACCTTAACCAGTAGGCCAGAGTAAGAGTTAAGACTTTAACCAGTAGGCCAGAGTAAGAGTGAAGACCTTAACCATTAGGCCACAGTACGAGTCTAAGACCTTAGCTATTAGGCCAGAGTAATAGGTAAGACCTTAGCTATTAGGCCAGAGTAAGAGTTAAGACCTTAACCAGTAGGCCAGAGTAAGAGTTAAGACCTTAGCTATTAGGCCAGAGTACGAGTCTAAGACCTTAGCTATTAGGCCAGAGTAAGAGTTAAGACCTTAACCAGTAGGCAATAGTACGAGTCTAAGACCTTAGCTATTAGGCCAGAGTAAGAGTTAAGACCTTAACCAGGAGGCCAGAGTAAGAGTTAAGACCTTAACCATTAGGCCAGAGTACGATTCTAAGTCCTTAGCTATTAGGCCAGAGTAAGAGTTAAGACCTTAACCAGTAGGCCAGAGTAAGAGTTAAGACCTTAACCAGTAGGCCAGAGTAAGAGTTAAGACCTTAGCTATTAGGCCAGAGTAAGAGTTAAAACCTTAACCATTAGGCCAGAGTACGAGTCTAAGACTTTAGCTATTAGGCCAGAGTAAGAGTTAAGACCTTAACCAGTAGGCCAGAGTAAGAGTTAAGACCTTAACCAGTAGGCCAGAGTACGAGTCTAAGACCTTAGCTATTAGGCCAGAGTAAGAGTTAAGACCTTAAACAGTAGGCCATAGTACGAGTATAAGACCTTAGCTATTAGGCCAGAGTAAGAGTTAAGACCTTAGCTATTAGGCCAGAGTAAGAGTTTAGACCTCAGCTATTAGGCCAGAGTAAGAGTTAAGACCTTAACCAGTAGGCCATAGTACGAGTCTAACACCTTAGCTATTAGGCCAGAGTACGAGTCTAAGACCTTAGCTATTAGGCCAGAGTAAGAGATAAGACCTTAACCAGTAGGCCAGAGTAAGAGTTAAGACCTTAACCAGTAGGCCAGAGTACGAGTCTAAGACCTTAGCTATTAGGCCAGAGTAAGAGTTAAGACCCTAACCAGTAGGCCGTAGTACAAGTCTAAGACCTTAGCTATTAGGCCAGAGTAAGAGTTAAGACCTTAGCTATTAGGCCAGAGTAAGAGTTTAGACCTTAGCTATTAGGCCAGAGTAAGAGTTAAGACCTTAACCAGTAGGCCACAGTACGAGTCTAACACCTTAGCTATTAGGCCAGAGTATGAGTCTAAGACCTTAGCTATTAGGCCAGAGTAAGTGTTAAGACCTTAGCTATTAGGCCAGAGTAAGAGTTAAGACCTTAGCTATTAGGCCAGAGTAAGAGTTAAGACCTTAACCTGTAGGCCACAGTACGAGTCCAAGACCTTAGCTATTAGGCCAGAGAAAGAGTTAAGACAATAACTATTAGGCCAGAGTAAGAGTTAAGACCTTAACCATTAGGCCAGAGTACGAGTCTAAGACCTTAGCTATTAGGCCAGAGTAAGAGTTAAGACCTTAACCAGTAGGCCAGAGTAAGAGTTAAGACCTTAACCAGTAGGCCAGAGTAGGAGATAAGACCTTAACCAGTAGGCCAGAGTAAGAGTTAAGGCCTTAACCATTAGGCCAGAGTACGAGTCTAAGACCTTAGCTATTAGGCAAGAGTAAGAGTTAAGACCTTAGCTATTAGGCGAGAGTAAGAGTTAAGACCTTAACCATTAGGCCAGAATAAGATTTAAGACCTTAACCAGTAAGCCAGAGTAAGAGTTAAGACCTTAACCAGTAGGCCAGAGTAAGAGTTAAGACCTTAACCATTTGGCCAGATTACAAGTCTAAGACCTTAGCTATTAGGCCAGAGTAAGAGTTAAGACCTTAGCTATTAGGCCAGAGTAAGAGTTTAGACCTTAGCTATTAGGCCAGAGTAAGAGTTAAGACCTTAACCAGTAGGCCATAGTACGAGTCTAACACCTTAGCTATTAGGCCAGAGTACGAGTCTAAGACCTTAGCTATTAGGCCAGAGTAAGTGTTAAGACCTTAGCTATTAGGCCAGAGAAAGAGTTAAGACCTTAGCTATTAGGCCAGAGTAAGAGTTAAGACCTTAACCTGTAGGCCACAGTACGAGTCCAAGACCTTAGCTATTAGGCCAGAGAAAGAGTTAAGACAATAACTATTAGGCCAGAGTAAGAGTTAAGACCTTAACCATTAGGCCAGAGTACGTGTCTAAGACCTTAGCTATTAGGCCAGAGTAAGAGTTAAGACCTTAACCAGTAGGCCAGAGTAAGAGTTAAGACCTTAACCAGTAGGAGATAAGACCTTAACCAGTAGGCCAGAGTAAGAGTTAAGACCTTAGCTATTAGGCCAGAGTTAGAGTTAAAACCTTAACCAGTAGGCCAGAGTAAGAGTTAAGACCTTAGCTATTAGGCCAGAGTAAGAGTTAAGACCTTAACCAGTAGGCCAGAGTACGAGTGTAAGACCTTGGCTATTAGGCCAGAGTAAGAGTTAAGACCTTAGCTATTAGTCCAGAGTAAGAGTTAAGACCTTAGCTATTAGGCCAGAGTAAGAGTTAAGACCTTAGCTATTAGGCTAGAGTAAGAGTTTAGACCTTACCCTGTAGACCAGAGTACGAGTCTAAGACCTTAGCTATTAGGCCAGAGAAAGAGTTAAGACCTCAACCATTAGGCCAGAGTACAAGTCTAAGACCTTAGCTATTAGGCCAGAGTAAGAGTTAATACCTTAGCTATTAGGCCAGAGTAAGAGTTAAGACCTTAACCATTAGGCCAGAGTACGAGTCTAAGACTTTAGCTATTAGGCCAGAGTAAGAGTTAAGACCTTAACCAGTAGGCCAGAGTAAGAGTTAAGACCTTAACCAGTAGGCCAGAGTCTGAGTCTAAGACCTTAGCTATTAGGCCAGAGTAAGAGTTAAGACCTTAACCAGTAGGCCATAGTACGAGTCTAAGACCTTAGCTATTAGGCCAGAGTAAGAGTTAAGACCTTAGCTATTAGGCCAGAGTAAGAGTTTAGACCTTAGCTATTAGGCCAGAGTAAGAGTTAAGACCTTAACCAGTAGGCCATAGTACGAGTCTAACACCTTAGCTATTAGGCCAGAGTAAGAGTTAAGACCTTAGCTAGTAGGCCAGAGTAAGAGTTTAGACCTTAACCTGTAGGCCAGAGTACGATTCCAAGACCTTAGCTATTAGGCCAGAGTAAGAGTTAAGACCTTAACCAGTAGGCCAGAGTAAGAGTTAAGACCTTAACCAGTAGGCCAGAGGAAGAATCAAGGCCTTAACCATTAGGCCAGAGTACGAGTCTAAGACCTTAGCTATTAGGCCAGAGTAAGAGTTTAGACCTTAGCTATTAGGCCAGAGTAAGAGTTAAGACCTTAACCATTAGGCCAGAGTATGAGTCTAAGACCTTAACTATTAGGCCAGAGTCAGAGTTAAGACCTTAGCTATTAGGCCAGAGTAAGAATTAAGACCTTAGCCATTAGGCCAGAGTACGAGTCTAAGACCTTAGCTATTAGGCCAGAGTAAGAGTTAAGACCTTAGCTATTAGGGCAGAGTAAGAGTTAAGACATTAACCAGTAGGCCAGAGTAAAAGTTAAGACCTTAACCAGTAGGCCATGGTACTAGTCTAAGACCTTAGCTATTAGGCCAGAGTAAGAGTTAAGATCTCAACCAGTAGGCCAGAGTACGAGTCTAAGACCTTAGCTATTAGGCCAGAGTAAGAGTTAAGACCTTAACCATTAGGCCAGAGTACAAGTCTAAGACCTTAGCTATTAGGCCAGAATAAGAGTTAAGACCTTAACCATTAGGCCAGAGTAAGAGTTAAGACCTTAACCAGTAGGCCAGATTAAGAGTTAAGACCTTAACCATTAGGCCAGAGTACGAGTCCAAGACCATAGCTATTAGGCCAGAGTAAGAGTTAAGACCTTAACCAGTAGGCCAGAGTAAGAGTTAAGACTTTAACAAGTAGGCCAGAGTAAGAGTGAAGACCTTAACCATTAGGCCACAGTACGAGTCTAAGACCTTAGCTATTAGGCCAGAGTAATAGGTAAGACCTTAGCTATTAGGCCAGAGTAAGAGTTAAGATCTCAACCAGTAGGCCAGAGTACGAGTCTAAGACCTTAGCTATTAGGCCAGAGTAAGAGTTAAGACCTTAACCATTAGGCCAGAGTACAAGTCTAAGACCTTAGCTATTAGGCCAGAATAAGAGTTAAGACCTTAACCATTAGGCCAGAGTAAGAGTTAAGACCTTAACCAGTAGGCCAGATTAAGAGTTAAGACCTTAACCATTAGGCCAGAGTACGAGTCCAAGACCATAGCTATTAGGCCAGAGTAAGAGTTAAGACCTTAACCAGTAGGCCAGAGTAAGAGTTAAGACTTTAACCAGTAGGCCAGAGTAAGAGTGAAGACCTTAGCTATTAGGGCAGAGTAAGAGTTAAGACGTTAACCAGTAGGCCAGAGTAAAAGTTAAGACCTTAACCAGTAGGCCATAGTACGAGTCTAAGACCTTAGCTATTAGGCCAGAGTAAGAGTTAAGATCTCAACCAGTAGGCCAGAGTACGAGTCTAAGACCTTAGCTATTAGGCCAGAGTAAGAGTTAAGACCTTAACCATTAGGCCAGAGTACAAGTCTAAGACCTTAGCTATTAGGCCAGAATAAGAGTTAAGACCTTAACCATTAGGCCAGAGTAAGAGTTAAGACCTTAACCAGTAGGCCAGATTAAGAGTTAAGACCTTAACCATTAGGCCAGAGTACGAGTCCAAGACCATAGCTATTAGGCCAGAGTAAGAGTTAAGACCTTAACCAGTAGGCCAGAGTAAGAGTTAAGACTTTAACCAGTAGGCCAGAGTAAGAGTGAAGACCTTAACCATTAGGCCACAGTACGAGTCTAAGACCTTAGCTATTAGGCCAGAGTAATAGGTAAGACCTTAGCTATTAGGCCAGAGTAAGAGTTAAGACCTTAACCAGTAGGCCAGAGTAAGAGTTAAGACCTTAGCTATTAGGCCAGAGTACGAGTCTAAGACCTTAGCTATTAGGCCAGAGTAAGAGTTAAGACCTTAACCAGTAGGCAATAGTACGAGTCTAAGACCTTAGCTATTAGGCCAGAGTAAGAGTTAAGACCTTAACCAGGAGGCCAGAGTAAGAGTTAAGACCTTAACCATTAGGCCAGAGTACGATTCTAAGTCCTTAGCTATTAGGCCAGAGTAAGAGTTAAGACCTTAACCAGTAGGCCAGAGTAAGAGTTAAGACCTTAACCAGTAGGCCAGAGTAAGAGTTAAGACCTTAGCTATTAGGCCAGAGTAAGAGTTAAAACCTTAACCATTAGGCCAGAGTACGAGTCTAAGACTTTAGCTATTAGGCCAGAGTAAGAGTTAAGACCTTAACCAGTAGGCCAGAGTAAGAGTTAAGACCTTAACCAGTAGGCCAGAGTACGAGTCTAAGACCTTAGCTATTAGGCCAGAGTAAGAGTTAAGACCTTAAACAGTAGGCCATAGTACGAGTATAAGACCTTAGCTATTAGGCCAGAGTAAGAGTTAAGACCTTAGCTATTAGGCCAGAGTAAGAGTTTAGACCTCAGCTATTAGGCCAGAGTAAGAGTTAAGACCTTAACCAGTAGGCCATAGTACGAGTCTAACACCTTAGCTATTAGGCCAGAGTACGAGTCTAAGACCTTAGCTATTAGGCCAGAGTAAGAGATAAGACCTTAACCAGTAGGCCAGAGTAAGAGTTAAGACCTTAACCAGTAGGCCAGAGTACGAGTCTAAGACCTTAGCTATTAGGCCAGAGTAAGAGTTAAGACCCTAACCAGTAGGCCGTAGTACAAGTCTAAGACCTTAGCTATTAGGCCAGAGTAAGAGTTAAGACCTTAGCTATTAGGCCAGAGTAAGAGTTTAGACCTTAGCTATTAGGCCAGAGTAAGAGTTAAGACCTTAACCAGTAGGCCACAGTACGAGTCTAACACCTTAGCTATTAGGCCAGAGTATGAGTCTAAGACCTTAGCTATTAGGCCAGAGTAAGTGTTAAGACCTTAGCTATTAGGCCAGAGTAAGAGTTAAGACCTTAGCTATTAGGCCAGAGTAAGAGTTAAGACCTTAACCTGTAGGCCACAGTACGAGTCCAAGACCTTAGCTATTAGGCCAGAGAAAGAGTTAAGACAATAACTATTAGGCCAGAGTAAGAGTTAAGACCTTAACCATTAGGCCAGAGTACGAGTCTAAGACCTTAGCTATTAGGCCAGAGTAAGAGTTAAGACCTTAACCAGTAGGCCAGAGTAAGAGTTAAGACCTTAACCAGTAGGCCAGAGTAGGAGATAAGACCTTAACCAGTAGGCCAGAGTAAGAGTTAAGGCCTTAACCATTAGGCCAGAGTACGAGTCTAAGACCTTAGCTATTAGGCAAGAGTAAGAGTTAAGACCTTAGCTATTAGGCGAGAGTAAGAGTTAAGACCTTAACCATTAGGCCAGAATAAGATTTAAGACCTTAACCAGTAAGCCAGAGTAAGAGTTAAGACCTTAACCAGTAGGCCAGAGTAAGAGTTAAGACCTTAACCATTTGGCCAGATTACAAGTCTAAGACCTTAGCTATTAGGCCAGAGTAAGAGTTAAGACCTTAGCTATTAGGCCAGAGTAAGAGTTTAGACCTTAGCTATTAGGCCAGAGTAAGAGTTAAGACCTTAACCAGTAGGCCATAGTACGAGTCTAACACCTTAGCTATTAGGCCAGAGTACGAGTCTAAGACCTTAGCTATTAGGCCAGAGTAAGTGTTAAGACCTTAGCTATTAGGCCAGAGAAAGAGTTAAGACCTTAGCTATTAGGCCAGAGTAAGAGTTAAGACCTTAACCTGTAGGCCACAGTACGAGTCCAAGACCTTAGCTATTAGGCCAGAGAAAGAGTTAAGACAATAACTATTAGGCCAGAGTAAGAGTTAAGACCTTAACCATTAGGCCAGAGTACGTGTCTAAGACCTTAGCTATTAGGCCAGAGTAAGAGTTAAGACCTTAACCAGTAGGCCAGAGTAAGAGTTAAGACCTTAACCAGTAGGAGATAAGACCTTAACCAGTAGGCCAGAGTAAGAGTTAAGACCTTAGCTATTAGGCCAGAGTTAGAGTTAAAACCTTAACCAGTAGGCCAGAGTAAGAGTTAAGACCTTAGCTATTAGGCCAGAGTAAGAGTTAAGACCTTAACCAGTAGGCCAGAGTACGAGTGTAAGACCTTGGCTATTAGGCCAGAGTAAGAGTTAAGACCTTAGCTATTAGTCCAGAGTAAGAGTTAAGACCTTAGCTATTAGGCCAGAGTAAGAGTTAAGACCTTAGCTATTAGGCTAGAGTAAGAGTTTAGACCTTACCCTGTAGACCAGAGTACGAGTCTAAGACCTTAGCTATTAGGCCAGAGAAAGAGTTAAGACCTCAACCATTAGGCCAGAGTACAAGTCTAAGACCTTAGCTATTAGGCCAGAGTAAGAGTTAATACCTTAGCTATTAGGCCAGAGTAAGAGTTAAGACCTTAACCATTAGGCCAGAGTACGAGTCTAAGACTTTAGCTATTAGGCCAGAGTAAGAGTTAAGACCTTAACCAGTAGGCCAGAGTAAGAGTTAAGACCTTAACCAGTAGGCCAGAGTCTGAGTCTAAGACCTTAGCTATTAGGCCAGAGTAAGAGTTAAGACCTTAACCAGTAGGCCATAGTACGAGTCTAAGACCTTAGCTATTAGGCCAGAGTAAGAGTTAAGACCTTAGCTATTAGGCCAGAGTAAGAGTTTAGACCTTAGCTATTAGGCCAGAGTAAGAGTTAAGACCTTAACCAGTAGGCCATAGTACGAGTCTAACACCTTAGCTATTAGGCCAGAGTAAGAGTTAAGACCTTAGCTAGTAGGCCAGAGTAAGAGTTTAGACCTTAACCTGTAGGCCAGAGTACGATTCCAAGACCTTAGCTATTAGGCCAGAGTAAGAGTTAAGACCTTAACCAGTAGGCCAGAGTAAGAGTTAAGACCTTAACCAGTAGGCCAGAGGAAGAATCAAGGCCTTAACCATTAGGCCAGAGTACGAGTCTAAGACCTTAGCTATTAGGCCAGAGTAAGAGTTTAGACCTTAGCTATTAGGCCAGAGTAAGAGTTAAGACCTTAACCATTAGGCCAGAGTATGAGTCTAAGACCTTAACTATTAGGCCAGAGTCAGAGTTAAGACCTTAGCTATTAGGCCAGAGTAAGAATTAAGACCTTAGCCATTAGGCCAGAGTACGAGTCTAAGACCTTAGCTATTAGGCCAGAGTAAGAGTTAAGACCTTAGCTATTAGGGCAGAGTAAGAGTTAAGACATTAACCAGTAGGCCAGAGTAAAAGTTAAGACCTTAACCAGTAGGCCATGGTACTAGTCTAAGACCTTAGCTATTAGGCCAGAGTAAGAGTTAAGATCTCAACCAGTAGGCCAGAGTACGAGTCTAAGACCTTAGCTATTAGGCCAGAGTAAGAGTTAAGACCTTAACCATTAGGCCAGAGTACAAGTCTAAGACCTTAGCTATTAGGCCAGAATAAGAGTTAAGACCTTAACCATTAGGCCAGAGTAAGAGTTAAGACCTTAACCAGTAGGCCAGATTAAGAGTTAAGACCTTAACCATTAGGCCAGAGTACGAGTCCAAGACCATAGCTATTAGGCCAGAGTAAGAGTTAAGACCTTAACCAGTAGGCCAGAGTAAGAGTTAAGACTTTAACCAGTAGGCCAGAGTAAGAGTGAAGACCTTAACCATTAGAACACAGTACGAGTCTAAGACCTTAGCTATTAGGCCAGAGTAATAGGTAAGACCTTAGCTATTAGGCCAGAGTAAGAGTTAAGACCTTAACCAGTAGGCCAGAGTAAGAGTTAAGACCTTAGCTATTAGGCCAGAGTACGAGTCTAAGACCTTAGCTATTAGGCCAGAGTAAGAGTTAAGACCTTAACCAGTAGGCAATAGTACGAGTCTAAGACCTTAGCTATTAGGCCAGAGTAAGAGTTAAGACCTGAGGAAGTATGAATTTTGTGATCAGTTATGTCCCCTATCTTAGACTCCAACGGCTCCATGTATAAGCTACAAGTACATGTATGTTCCCTCCAGTTCCAGTTATGAAGACGCAAACACATGTGCGTCCACCGTCAACATGTCCTCTTTCAGATCCGCCATGAATGGGCCGGATATTCTATTCCTAAGTATGAAAGGCCACCGACTTTATATGGCTCATTTACTCCATTTTGTAGTTCAGGCGAGTAGGCCCTGAATTCTGCCATCAAGCCTTTTTCTGCCTCCTACCTTCGATAGCTCCAGTCTGAGCTCGCATCTGTATCCATGAACTTTGTCCTACTCCCTGCGTGGCTAACGGTGCCTGACTCGGCCTGTCTGCCTGCCAAAAACTGTATTTCACCTTCAAGATTATCTGCTCCGCTCCTCATCCAATGCATTCCTGTCTAGTAGTTTAAGTAAACATCCTTCCAGCTACTGAGCAAGGGGCCCGGCTTCTCTGTCTTCATGCAAGTAATTCATAGCCCTGTTACTATGGAAGATTTCTGCCCCTCGCATCTCATGTAGACACTTAGACGCTTGTACACGCACTCACAGTCAGTGTAGAATAGATTTCGTTCGAGAGACCTTTCCTTTTGGATAACATAGTTCTTTAAACATAGGATGTTAGATATGATTTGGGATTAGGTTGACTTGACCCCCCAGACTTCTGTCTCCACATGTAGAGCTAAATGTCAAGTCCCCTTCACCCCCTAGTTGCACGTCAATCACACGTCATGCGGCTGCGCGCGCATTTCTGCCAAGTATTTCTGCTGACATTGCAAGATTCTTTCGTGGATCCACCCATTTGTGACATCATGTATAATGACGTTTTCTGGTTACGCCTACATGTCCGCCTATTTTAGTTACGCATGCATATCTTTATCTATTTTATCAGCTGTTACGCCTCCTGCATCTGTTTCACTGTAATGCCTTTTCTATAAAAATGATTACCTATCAATAATGTATTGCCTTCCCTTCCTGAACCCCCGTGGTGATGGAATATGATGCCTGCAGTTCGAACTGTAAAGGAATAAAGCCCTTTCAGAACCTCTAATACCACGGATTCTGCCTCTTATTTTACTGAGTTATTCTTAATATATTCTACTGCATCAAAAATAGTATCGGTAATTAAATATTTACCACATAAATTGGCGCCCGAACAGGGACACTTTCTCATCTCACGCGCCGGAGGTGCGTTGCAGGCCCGGTCTCCTGCCACAGCTGGACGGACAACAACGCGTACCCGCAGGATTTCCTGTATCTCCCTCCTGCCAAGCGGGGGTGACTGAGGCTGCGATCAACACCCAGACGAGGCGGTGAGAAGTGCGAAGTATCCCGACCAGAGCCTAGCTGAGAGAGCAAGATCCGAGGTATACGGAGGCCCACCAGGTTCCGAAGTTCCGCGTCGAGTCGAGTCCAGTCCGGTCCAGTCCAGTTCAGTTCAGTTCCGAGGCCTTCCGTTCCGAGCTACCCGGTGAGTACCATTGCCGGGGAGGCATTTAGACGTGCACATAGTTTGTGCTGGTCAAGACGGGTTTGGGTACACAAATCCGGTCTGCACTGTTTTAGCAGTGTATCTGTACTGTTTAGCAGTATATCTTGTAAGTCTTGTATATAATCCAGTATCATCTAGTGTCAAGTATTATGCCAAGTAACTAGTTCCCTATAGTCATTATTGTTCGCTAAATGTTAAATGTTAAATGTTTTAAATACTTTCTACATATTGTGGTGTGAATGACTGTTCATTATTGTGTTTAGTCGTATTAAGTGTGTTCAAGATTAAGGACCAAACCAGATCTCAAAATGCCGCTCTTTTCGAAATTAAGACAGATCAAAACCAGAAAAGGGGTACTCGAAGAAGCTGTTCCCATTCCTCCTAGGGACACTCCAGGGTACTTCATGTATCATAAACATGGCCTAGACGCCGTATTATTTCTTGATTTATGGGTGGACTACACCAAGGAATTACCAGAAAGACAGAGGTGGCCCGCAGCTGGGACCTGGGATGCAGATTGCATCATGAGAGTAGAAGAAGAGTTATGGAAAAAGAAAGCTAGACAGTCACAGAAAGATGCCATTGAATTATGGCGTAAAGAATCATATAGACGAACAGAAAAAGCACTCAGACAGGAAGAGAAAGGTAAGGAGAATTCAAATAAAGCCCGAGAAAATCTATTATTTGAGGAAGGTACCCGAGTAAAATCAGAACAAGTAGATAGACAAAGAAACGCCCTTATGAATGGTATGTATCCTCTTCTGGCCGAAGGGTTACCTAAGGCTACTCCGGAGATACCAAAAGACTTGCCACCTCCATTGTTTCCGATAAAAGCACATCCCAAAGGGCATCCCAGAACAGCAGAGGATGTTTTCCTTTCCTCCTATCTAGATGACGCAGCTCCCGAGTATGTTAACACCGCACCACATAGACCGCTTGCCGAGGGTGCTCAACGCCAAGATCCTCCGTCTGTACCTCCGCAACAACAAACTCCGACACACATTCTGACAAGCACATCTGTTTCTACCGCTTTTCCCGCATCTACAGTTTCTGTCTTACATCCAACAAATCCTTTCACGCCCAGCACCTCAGACGGTGCTACAGGAGGTACGACAGACATTTTTTCTACGCCACCTAGAGGAAATAAATTTTCCTTTAGAGAATTAGCACAGCAACGTACGCCCAAACTACCAACCCCCGACATGCTTAAGGAACTTCTAGTGGATTGTAGATATGATCCTGTGCCCGGTAAACGGGACGAAATGCTGCTGTCATCATTACGTATCCGACGAGCTACAATATATTTAGCGATGCTACCAGGAATGACTACACATTTAGAAAATATATATCACTTTGTCCAGTCAGGGCGAGGTCCTGAAAGTATTAGCAGAGCCATGGAGTACCAGAAAGCGGAGGTACAGGGGCAACTGTTACGTTTCCTCATAAACTGTGTAATCAGAAATCAAGACCGACCTGGGGTAAATCCGGAAAAAATGCAAACACTTACCACATGGGGTCGGAATATATCAGAAGGGAAACATGATAAACAGTTATGTGTAGTAGCTATGTGCCGAAAGATCCGCAAAGAAATTGAACGAATACATAAAGAAAGATTAGAGATAGATGAGTCTGAACAAGACAGAGAGGAGGGGGAAGAATCGGAAATGCCAACAGGACAGTTGGACACGATGGCTTATGTAGGTAGAGGAAGATCTTTTAATAATACTAGATGCTTTAATGATCCGATACGTCCGACACGTCCAGAAAGTAGCAGAAATTACCAAACCCCTATAATAAATATAAGATCTCCCGAACACTTATTCCAAGCCGCTGACAAATTACTCCGAGAACGAAGGGGATATCATATACTCGATTCAATGGACGAACAAGAATTAGCTAGATCAGCAGTACTATGGGCTGACAGTCCCGGAAAATACAGTGATGATGCACTAGCACACACGTTTTTGAACCTTACCCCAGATGAACAGCGTTTAGCTGGTATATACATGATTCAACAACTCCTTATATTATATAAAAGCCAACACTCCGATCCTGGTCCCTTACCTGATATATTGACTGAATTACTCACGAATAAATGGAGAGGTTCAGGTACTGATTTAATTAGAGAAATACTAGAATTCAGAAACCAGTATATTCTTTTCGTATGCCCAGAACATGTCTCACTGCCCATCAAGGAAAGAACGACGTATTATATGGACAGACAGAATCCCTTACGCGAAGTGCACCCAATAAAAGGTGATGACAATCAGTTTAAACGTGTGTTTGTATACACACCTATATCCAAAATTGAATTATTAGAAATGAAGAAAGTGGTACCCAGTCATGACAAAGACCCAGCGGGTTTCCACCGTGAGATCAAAGACATGTTACTCATGGGAGAATATACCTACCCCGACATTATGAAAATATTGAAAGTATTAATGCCTGCTGGCATTTACGAAAAACTCAAAGAAAAAGATTGGGAGGTGGGAGACCAAAAGATAGATTGGACAGCATTAGAAAACGAAGAAAAGGCCCGAGCTGCAGGTTCAGGGCTTGGGGAAAAGACTAAAACACTACCAGGTTTACTAGTACAGGTACTGCCACGTTTATTAACTACGAAAAAGGAAGACTGGGGTGCAATCTCAGCCTGTAAACAAAAGCAAGATGAAGACACTAGTGATTTCTATTCTCGATTCGAAAAATGTTTCGGTATAAATAGTGGCATAAAAGCAAGTAGCGAATCATATCCACATCTGTTTGTGACAAAATTAGTTGAAAATTCCCTGCCCCAAGTTAAGAATAGAGTATTGAAATTCGAGAGTACCTGGCAAGGTAACACCCCGTCACAAATGTTACAGATGTTACAATATCACCACAATAGAATTAGAGAGGAACAAGAACATGAACAAAGACGCATGAAAGACACGAAAATGAAAATGCTTGTTGCCCAGTCAGTTCCAGTTGACGGTCATAAAAAGGGTATGACACAGTCCAGTGATTCAGCAGGTCCTGTGAAAGGGACATGCAACTATTGTAAACAGCCAGGTCATTATATACACGATTGTCCAGTCTTAAAACATAATATCGCCACAGGTAAAACACAGGAAAGACCACGGCCACCTAGACAGGATCAGAACCGACAAGGAGTCCCGCAGCATGCACAGTCCATGTCAGCCCCACAACAGTCCATGCCAGCTCCACAGCAGGCAGCTCCACAACGGATCGTAGTTACATCACAGCAGCAGCCTACTGCTGCCACACAAGCAACAACGCAACAGATGTACCAGTATGCACAAACTGACTATCCCGATTATCAGCGATACGTATGAAACAGCCTAGAGAGGGAAGTTGGCTTACCCCTTATCGAGGTTCCTGTAGATCAAGAGGGACCTTATGTACATAGTGAACTATTAGGCCAAGATAGAAAGTTTTTACTTGATACAGGGGCAAGCAGAACAACAATACGACGTAGTGAAGTTCCAGGGGCACCCCTCTCAGGCTCACAGAATATTTCCCTTGGGTTTTCAGGAAAACCTATCATTAAAGAAGTATCACAACCTCTTCCACTCACGGTCGGTCCGTTGACACGGACTACAGACTTATTGCTTACTAAATCATGTCCAGAAAACCTGTTAGGTATAAAAACATTGAAAGCTCTAGGAGCTATAATATGTTGCTCTCCGGAAGGAGTAAGATTATTTTTACGTGATTTCAAAGGGCACTATGTGTCCAGAGACATGGATCACAGACTGCAGAATTTACCTACACATTTATGGGCACAAGGCCCCACTGATGTTGGTTGCATGAACATTACACCATATTGTGTCACACTAAAAACAGGAGTGGTACTACCACGAATGCGACAATACAAATTACCACCAGATGCTGTAGTGGCTTTACTGCAAATCATTGACGAGCTTATTGCCCAAGGAGTGGTTGTGGAAACCGACTCCAATGTATGTAACTCCCCGATAATTCCGATTCTTAAACGAACTGATCCAAAGGCCCCGCCAGTATATCGATTAGTTATTGATCTGCGCGAACTAAATAAATGCATTGTACCACAATACCCCGTGGTTCCAGACATCTCTTCATTACTGACAGCCATTGACTCCAAAGCGGCGTTCTTTACTGTAATTGATCTCAAGAATGCCTTTTTCAGCGTCCCAATAGATCCGGAAAGCCAATACTTGTTCGGATTCAGTTTAAATGGACGAAGTTTTAAATTCACACGCGCACCTCAAGGATTCACAGAAAGCCCCAGCATCTATAGCCAAGCAATGAAACGAGAACTTGACAGTATCCACATGCCAGTTAACACTGCCTTGCTTCAATATGTCGATGATCTGCTGATCACCGCTCGAAGTGAACCTGAATGTGAAAAAGCATCACTGACGGTTTTACAATTTCTGGCCGAAAAGGGGCACAAGGTGTCCCCTTCTAAGCTGCAATTTTGTGTCCAGCAAGTTGTTTATCTTGGGCACTCGCTGTCCAAGGAGGGAAGACAGCTTACACCTGATCGTATCCAGTTAATTGCTAACATGCCAATACCCAAGACACAAAAGGAGGTGCGGGCTTTTATAGGCCTCACTTCGTACTGTAGGCAGTGGATCCCTCAATATGCATTTCTAGCAAAACCACTCATTCAGTTGACAACACAGGAGGCAGCCACATCGACTGTCCTCCCTTGGACTCAGGAACATACACAAGCCTTTGAAAGCTTAAAGAAAGCTTTATGTCAAGCACCTGTTTTAGCAACACCATGTTACAATAAACATTTTACACTCTTTGTTACAGAACGCGAAGGTACTGCTTTGTCAGTACTCACTCAGGAACAAGCAGGATCACACAAACCATGTGCTTATTTTTCCAGTACATTAGATCCCGTAGCTCAGGCTCTGCCTGCGTGCCTGAAATCAGTGGCAGCAACAGCTTTAGCAATCAGACAAAGTGATGCCATAGTGTTAGGACATCCATTGACAGTACAAGTACCACATGCAGTAGAGGTTCTTGTGAACCGAACGCAAACACAACACTTGACTATAGCAAGACTTACCGGTTATGAATTAACATTGTTTCAGCCACACATAGAAATCAGACGTTGTAGTACATTGAATCCTGCCACACTTTTGCCAGTAAACGGAACAGACCCACTAGCACATGATTGTATTGAAGTTATTACTATCACGACGAAACCTAGACAAGACTTGACAGATGTCCCATTGTTAGATCCAGACCTGACGTTGTATGTAGATGGTTCATGCATGAGAACAAGTACAGGAGAGTTAGTGGCCGCGTATGCAGTCACAACAGACACTGAAGTCGTTGAAACAAATTGTATTAACACTTTGTCAGCTCAAGCAGCAGAGCTCATCGCTCTGACACAAGCCTGTATTCAAGCTAAAAATAAGAAAGTAAACATATACACTGATTCACGTTATGCATTCCGAGTTGTACATGACTTTGGCGTGCTATGGCGAGAGAGAGGTTATTTAACTTCTCACGGTGCCCACATTCAACACGGACCCCTCATTCATGCTCTATTAGACGCAATTCATCTACCCACTGCAATATCGATTATGAAATGCAAAGCTCATACGAAAGTTACCGATATCATTTCTCAGGGTAATGACCTAGCTGACAGAACAGCTAAACAAACTGCTCAAACTCACACAACTGACGTGACAAAAACAATAGTTCCGACACCAACACATTGCATGACGGTTAAGGATCCCGCTCTTGACGTAATTGACATACAGACACATGCTACACCAGATGAAATAAAGAAATGGACTGAATTAGGAGGGATCCAGACGGATCAAGGATGGATGACGAAGGAAAAATCTGTATGGTTTCTTCCTGACTCCATGGTTCAAGTTATCATTAACACAATACATAGTCCAGCGCACCTAGGAGAAAAAGCTATGCTAGACAGCATTCAACACATTTGGTTCAACAAACATTTACTAGCAGCAGCTAAACAAAAAGTCCGTACCTGTATGATCTGTTGTCAGTTTAACCCAGGTAAAAGCATTCCCGTAGAACAGGGTGGATTTCAGCCTCCTGATCACCCTTTTGAAGTCCTCCAGATGGATTATATCCAGATGGAACGATGTCGAGGATTCAAATATGTCCTCGTAGTTGTCTGTGCTCTTTCCCGTTGGACCGAAGCCTACCCGGTTTCAGATTACACTGCCCCTACTACTGCCAAACAGTTAGTTCGAGAATTCTTCCCACGGTATGGTTTACCACGTGTTGTCTACTCAGATAACGGCCAGCCGTTCTCATCCGAACTGATGAAACACGTTTCACTTTTGTTAGGTTACCAATGGAAATTCCACTGTGTCCGACACCCCGAGGCAGCAGGTCTCGTGGAACGCCATAATCAAACTCTGAAAATTAGATTGTCCAAAATATGTAGAGAAAAAGGTGTTGATTGGGTAGTAGCCTTACCAGTTGCACTCTTTTACATGAGAATGGTAGCACATTCTCGAACAGGGCTATCCCCGTATGAAGTGATCTTCGGTAGACCACCAAATATGTGGGGGACGCCTATATCCCGTAAAATAACTGATGTTGACTGTAATATGCTGACAGATTACCTGGCTTCCTTGATGTCTGCACTACAATCTTGTCGTTCACAGGTAGCTGCAGCCTTTCCCGATAACACCGAGGTAAAACCCCATGACGTAGTTCCCGGGGACCTGGTGCTGGTACGGAATTTTGACTGGAAGACTCAGCTGGATCCCAGGTGGAAATCGCCTCAACTCGTTCTGCTAACAACAAGGACAGCCGTGAAGATCGAAGGTCGTAAAGGGTGGTTACATTCGAGTCATATCAAGAAATTTCATGGACTACCATCCGATGTGAACATTACGCCTTGCATTTCTTCACCGATTGATTCAAAGCTCCCCTTGGTTGAACATAATGAATCTGAACTCTACAAACTGAAATTAAGGTCTAGCAAGTCAGACAATTTGATTGTTTAAGTCCTCTCCAAGGTGAATCGGTTGAATTTGTCTCTGACATGTATCCTTTAGACCTGAGTAGAGAAAGAAATCGACAGATGCAGCTTAAAAAGCACGTGTATTGTAAATCACTTCGTAGTCATTGCATAGTGACCTTATTAATTATGTTTTTCTTAAGTCTTCTGATCATCGTTGCAAGTATATTGCTTCATATATATTACCCTATTTCTAAACGTGCTTACAATGTTACTGCTGAACATTCTTTTAGCGAATTACCCCCGCATGAGTTGTCCTATAGATTTGCGCTGCGCAATAACACTTTCATTAGTATGTTACATCATTCCCATCAGACCAGCAATGCTACCAATTGTTGGATATGTGGCCGACTCCCTCCCTATCAGAACTATAAGGGAGTTCTTCCTCTCTTTCCGTATCCGTTCACACACAATGGCTCCTGTGGAGCATGGTTTAGTTTAATTAATTCCTTAGATTCAAATTCAGTAGTTTATCAAGATAATTGGGTATGGGGAAATCTGAACCTAGTTTTACTCAAAGTCTGCTACCCTAACAAGGAGGGACTTCCCAAGAGAACAGGAACTGATTTAGAAAATGAAGTATATGGATTAGGTAATTTTACGCTTAACCTCATGATCCTGAATGTTGAATCCGAAGCGGCACCAATTTTGCCCGCTATGTCAGTATTTCCAGTTAAAGGAGAATTATGTGTAAGAAAGAATGGTTCAATACATATGGGCCATAGTAAATGCACCACTGTAATAGAATTCAGTGATCAAGGCAAGTCTACTTTTAGAGCTTCCCGCCATTCCTACTTCGTATGTGGTCAGACTGCATATATACGTCTGCCTCTAGATTGGGATGGTACCTGTTACATCGCATTCCTCCTGCCACCTGTTTTTCTAGCCCCTCCTGACTATCACAGAAATACCCATTTAGTACACAATAGAGAACGGAGAGATCTCCCAATTGTCGATTACACTGAAACGGCATGGGAAAAATATACAGATTTCAATAAAGGTTTCTTTCCCTATATAGGTACAGCCACCAATAGTAAGCTGATACGTAGACTAACTAGGACCCTTGAAGCCGTAGTAAATGAAACTACTTCCGCCTTAGGCAACTTAACAGAGGAGCAGTCTGCGATGCGGATTGTTGTTCTTCAAAATCGTCTTGTCCTTGACGTCATCCTGGCCGATAGGGGCGGAGCTTGTAGGGTCATCGGATCAAGTTGCTGCGTATTCATCCCAGAAAATTCGCCATCTGTATATAAAGCCATAACCCGTCTTCACAAAATTGTAAGCCAGATACACCAGAATCCAGGCACCTGGACTTGGTCCGGTTGGTTTTGGAGCGTGTTGTCAGCCTGGGGATGGAGGATCCTATCCTTCCTAGGTATTGGCTTTCTCATACTATTCAGTTGCTGCTTATGTCTACAATGTGGGCCAGCGATTTGTGGTCTGTGTGCCACGTCGTGTATTCCACATCAAAGTTTTCGTTCAAAATCCCGGATGAAGAAAGAAGAACAAATGATGCTATATGAACAGATCGATGGATTGATGAAGATTGATATCTCCTGAGGGTCCGTAGGGGACAAGGAGGGAATGAGGAAGTATGAATTTTGTGATCAGTTATGTCCCCTATCTTAGACCCCAACGGCTCCATGTATAAGCTACAAGTACATGTATGTTCCCTCCAGTTCCAGTTATGAAGACGCAAACACATGTGCGTCCACCGTCAACATGTCCTCTTTCAGATCCGCCATGAATGGGCCGGATATTCTATTCCTAAGTATGAAAGGCCACCGACTTTATATGGCTCATTTACTCCATTTTGTAGTTCAGGCGAGTAGGCCCTGAATTCTGCCATCAAGCCTTTTTCTGCCTCCTACCTTCGACAGCTCCAGTCTGAGCTCGCATCTGTATCCATGAACTTTGTCCTACTCCCTGCGCGGCTAACGGTGCCTGACTCGGCCTGTCTGCCTGCCAAAAACTGTATTTCACCTTCAAGATTATCTGCTCCGCTCCTCATCCAATGCATTCCTGTCTAGTAGTTTAAGTAAACATCCTTCCAGCTACTGAGCAAGGGGCCCGGCTTCTCTGTCTTCATGCAAGTAATTTATAGCCCTGTTACTATGGAAGATTTCTGCCCCTCGCATCTCATGTAGACACTTAGACGCTTGTACACGCACTCACAGTCAGTGTAGAATAGATTTCGTTCGAGAGACCTTTCCTTTTGGATAACATAGTTCTTTAAACATAGGATGTTAGATATGATTTGGGATTAGGTTGACTTGACCCCCCAGACTTCTGTCTCCACATGTAGAGCTAAATGTCAAGTCCCCTTCACCCCCTAGTTGCACGTCAATCACACGTCATGCGGCTGCGCGCGCATTTCTGCCAAGTATTTCTGCTGACATTGCAAGATTCTTTCGTGGATCCACCCATTTGTGACATCATGTATAATGACGTTTTCTGGTTACGCCTACATGTCCGCCTATTTTAGTTACGCATGCATATCTTTATCTATTTTATCAGCTGTTACGCCTCCTGCATCTGTTTCACTGTAATGCCTTTTCTATAAAAATGATTACCTATCAATAATGTATTGCCGTCCCTTCCTGAACCCCCGTGGTGATGGAATATGATGCCTGCAGTTCGAACTGTAAAGGAATAAAGCCCTTTCAGAACCTCTAATACCACGGATTCTGCCTCTTATTTTACTGAGTTATTCTTAATATATTCTACTGCATCAAAAATAGTATCGGTAATTAAATATTTACCACAGACCTTAACCAGTAGGCCAGAGTAAGAGTTAAGACCTTAACCATTAAGCCAGAGTACGATTCTAAGTCCTTAGCTATTAGGCCAGAGTAAGAGTTAAGACCTTAACCAGTAGGCCAGAGTAAGAGTTAAGACCTTAACCAGTAGGCCAGAGTAAGAGTTAAGACCTTAGCTATTAGGCCAGAGTAAGAGTTAAAACCTTAACCATTAGGCCAGAGTACGAGTCTAAGACTTTAGCTATTAGGCCAGAGTAAGAGTTAAGACCTTAACCAGTAGGCCAGAGTAAGAGTTAAGACCTTAACCAGTAGGCCAGAGTACGAGTCTAAGACCTTAGCTATTAGGCCAGAGTAAGAGTTAAGACCTTAAACAGTAGGCCATAGTACGAGTATAAGACCTTAGCTATTAGGCCAGAGTAAGAGTTAAGACCTTAGCTATTAGGCCAGAGTAAGAGTTTAGACCTTAGCTATTAGGCCAGAGTAAGAGTTAAGACCTTAACCAGTAGGCCATAGTACGAGTCTAACACCTTAGCTATTAGGCCAGAGTACGAGTCTAAGACCTTAGCTATTAGGCCAGAGTAAGAGATAAGACCTTAACCAGTAGGCCAGAGTAAGAGTTAAGACCTTAACCAGTAGGCCAGAGTACGAGTCTAAGACCTTAGCTATTAGGCCAGAGTAAGAGTTAAGACCCTAACCAGTAGGCCGTAGTACAAGTCTAAGACCTTAGCTATTAGGCCAGAGTAAGAGTTAAGACCTTAGCTATTAGGCCAGAGTAAGAGTTTAGACCTTAGCTATTAGGCCAGAGTAAGAGTTAAGACCTTAACCAGTAGGCCACAGTACGAGTCTAACACCTTAGCTATTAGGCCAGAGTATGAGTCTAAGACCTTAGCTATTAGGCCAGAGTAAGTGTTAAGACCTTAGCTATTAGGCCAGAGTAAGAGTTAAGACCTTAGCTATTAGGCCAGAGTAAGAGTTAAGACCTTAACCTGTAGGCCACAGTACGAGTCCAAGACCTTAGCTATTAGGCCAGAGAAAGAGTTAAGACAATAACTATTAGGCCAGAGTAAGAGTTAATACCTTAACCATTAGGCCAGAGTACGAGTCTAAGACCTTAGCTATTAGGCCAGAGTAAGAGTTAAGACCTTAACCAGTAGGCCAGAGTAAGAGTTAAGACCTTAACCAGTAGGCCAGAGTAGGAGATAAGACCTTAACCAGTAGGCCAGAGTAAGAGTTAAGGCCTTAACCATTAGGCCAGAGTACGAGTCTAAGACCTTAGCTATTAGGCAAGAATAAGAGTTAAGACCTTAGCTATTAGGCCAGAGTAAGAGTTAAGACCTTAACCATTAGGCCAGAATAAGATTTAAGACCTTAACCAGTAAGCCAGAGTAAGAGTTAAGACCTTAACCAGTAGGCCAGAGTAAGAGTTAAGACCTTAACCATTTGGCCAGATTACAAGTCTAAGACCTTAGCTATTAGGCCAGAGTAAGAGTTAAGACCTTAGCTATTAGGCCAGAGTAAGAGTTTAGACCTTAGCTATTAGGCCAGAGTAAGAGTTAAGACCTTAACCAGTAGGCCATAGTACGAGTCTAACACCTTAGCTATTAGGCCAGAGTACGAGTCTAAGACCTTAGCTATTAGGCCAGAGTAAGTGTTAAGACCTTAGCTATTAGGCCAGAGAAAGAGTTAAGACCTTAGCTATTAGGCCAGAGTAAGAGTTAAGACCTTAACCTGTAGGCCACAGTACGAGTCCAAGACCTTAGCTATTAGGCCAGAGAAAGAATTAAGACAATAACTATTAGGCCAGAGTAAGAGTTAAGACCTTAACCATTAGGCCAGAGTACGTGTCTAAGACCTTAGCTATTAGGCCAGAGTAAGAGTTAAGACCTTAACCAGTAGGCCAGAGTAAGAGTTAAGACCTTAACCAGTAGGCCAGAGTAGGAGATAAGACCTTAACCAGTAGGCCAGAGTAAGAGTTAAGACCTTAGCTATTAGGCCAGAGTTAGAGTTAAAACCTTAACCAGTAGGCCAGAGTAAGAGTTAAGACCTTAGCTATTAGGCCAGAGTAAGAGTTAAGACCTTAACCAGTAGGCCAGAGTATGAGTGTAAGACCTTGGCTATTAGGCCAGAGTAAGAGTTAAGACCTTAGCTATTAGTCCAGAGTAAGTGTTAAGACCTTAGCTATTAGGCCAGAGTAAGAGTTAAGACCTTAGCTATTAGGCTAGATTAAGAGTTTAGACCTTACCCTGTAGACCAGAGTACGAGTCTAAGACCTTAGCTATTAGGCCAGAGAAAGAGTTAAGACCTCAACCATTAGGCCAGAGTACAAGTCTAAGACCTTAGCTATTAGGCCAGAGTAAGAGTTAATACCTTAGCTATTAGGCCAGAGTAAGAGTTAAGACCTTAACCATTAGGCCAGAGTACGAGTCTAAGACTTTAGCTATTAGGCCAGAGTAAGAGTTAAGACCTTAACCAGTAGGCCAGAGTAAGAGTTAAGACCTTAACCAGTAGGCCAGAGTACGAGTCTAAGACCTTAGCTATTAGGCCAGAGTAAGAGTTAAGACCTTAACCAGTAGGCCATAGTACGAGTCTAAGACCTTAGCTATTAGGCCAGAGTAAGAGTTAAGACCTTAGCTATTAGGCCAGAGTAAGAGTTTAGACCTTAGCTATTAGGCCAGAGTAAGAGTTAAGACCTTAACCAGTAGGCCATAGTACGAGTCTACCACCTTAGCTATTAGGCCAGAGTAAGAGTTAAGACCTTAGCTAGTAGGCCAGAGTAAGAGTTTAGACCTTAACCTGTAGGCCAGAGTACGATTCCAAGACCTTAGCTATTAGGCCAGAGTAAGAGTTAAGACCTTAACCAGTAGGCCAGAGAAAGAGTTAAGACCTTAACCAGTAGGCCAGAGTAAGAGTTAAGGCCTTAACCATTAGGCCAGAGTACGAGTCTAAGACCTTAGCTATTAGGCCAGAGTAAGAGTTTAGACCTTAGCTATTAGGCCAGAGTAAGAGTTAAGACCTTAACCATTAGGCCAGAGTATGAGTCTAAGACCTTAACTATTAGGCCAGAGTCAGAGTTAAGACCTTAGCTATTAGGCCAGAGTAAGAATTAAGACCTTAGCCATTAGGCCAGAGTACGAGTCTAAGACCTTAGCCATTAGGCCAGAGTAAGAGTTAAGACCTTAGCTATTAGGGCAGAGTAAGAGTTAAGACGTTAACCAGTAGGCCAGAGTAAAAGTTAAGACCTTAACCAGTAGGCCATAGTACGAGTCTAAGACCTTAGCTATTAGGCCAGAGTAAGAGTTAAGATCTCAACCAGTAGGCCAGAGTACGAGTCTAAGACCTTAGCTATTAGGCCAGAGTAAGAGTTAAGACCTTAACCATTAGGCCAGAGTACAAGTCTAAGACCTTAGCTATTAGGCCAGAATAAGAGTTAAGACCTTAACCATTAGGCCAGAGTAAGAGTTAAGACCTTAACCAGTAGGCCAGATTAAGAGTTAAGACCTTAACCATTAGGCCAGAGTACGAGTCTAAGACCTTAGCTATTAGGCCAGAGTAACAGTTAAGACCCTAACCAGTAGGCCGTAGTACAAGTCTAAGACCTTAGCTATTAGGCCAGAGTAAGAGTTAAGACCTTAGCTATTAGGCCAGAGTAAGAGTTTAGACCTTAGCTATTAGGCCAGAGTAAGAGTTAAGACCTTAACCAGTAGGCCACAGTACGAGTCTAACACCTTAGCTATTAGGCCAGAGTATGAGTCTAAGACCTTAGCTATTAGGCCAGAGTAAGTGTTAAGACCTTAGCTATTAGGCCAGAGTAAGAGTTAAGACCTTAGCTATTAGGCCAGAGTAAGAGTTAAGACCTTAACCTGTAGGCCACAGTACGAGTCCAAGACCTTAGCTATTAGGCCAGAGAAAGAGTTAAGACAATAACTATTAGGCCAGAGTAAGAGTTAAGACCTTAACCATTAGGCCAGAGTACGAGTCTAAGACCTTAGCTATTAGGCCAGAGTAAGAGTTAAGACCTTAACCAGTAGGCCAGAGTAAGAGTTAAGACCTTAACCAGTAGGCCAGAGTAGGAGATAAGACCTTAACCAGTAGGCCAGAGTAAGAGTTAAGACCTTAGCTATTAGGCCAGAGTTAGAGTTAAAACCTTAACCAGTAGGCCAGAGTAAGAGTTAAGACCTTAGCTATTAGGCCAGAGTAAGAGTTAAGACCTTAACCAGTAGGCCAGAGTACGAGTGTAAGACCTTGGCTATTAGGCCAGAGTAAGAGTTAAGACCTTAGCTATTAGTCCAGAGTAAGAGTTAAGACCTTAGCTATTAGGCCAGAGTAAGAGTTAAGACCTTAGCTATTAGGCTAGAGTAAGAGTTTAGACCTTACCCTGTAGACCAGAGTACGAGTCTAAGACCTTAGCTATTAGGCCAGAGAAAGAGTTAAGACCTCAACCATTAGGCCAGAGTACAAGTCTAAGACCTTAGCTATTAGGCCAGAGTAAGAGTTAATACCTTAGCTATTAGGCCAGAGTAAGAGTTAAGACCTTAACCATTAGGCCAGAGTACGAGTCTAAGACTTTAGCTATTAGGCCAGAGTAAGAGTTAAGACCTTAACCAGTAGGCCAGAGTAAGAGTTGAGACCTTAACCAGTAGGCCAGAGTACGAGTCTAAGACCTTAGCTATTAGGCCAGAGTAAGAGTTAAGACCTTAACCAGTAGGCCATAGTACGAGTCTAACACCTTAGCTATTAGGCCAGAGTAAGAGTTAAGACCTTAGCTAGTAGGCCAGAGTAACAGTTTAGACCTTAACCTGTAGGCCAGAGTACGATTCCAAGACCTTAGCTATTAGGCCAGAGTAAGAGTTAAGACCTTAACCAGTAGGCCAGAGAAAGAGTTAAGACCTTAACCAGTAGGCCAGAGTAAGAGTTAAGGCCTTAACCATTAGGCCAGAGTACGAGTCTAAGACCTTAGCTATTAGGCCAGAGTAAGAGTTTAGACCTTAGCTATTAGGCCAGAGTAAGAGTTAAGACCTTAACCATTAGGCCAGAGTATGAGTCTAAGACCTCAACTATTAGGCCAGAGTCAGAGTTAAGACCTTAGCTATTAGGCCAGAGTAAGAATTAAGACCTTAGCCATTAGGCCAGAGTACGAGTCTAAGACCTTAGCCATTAGGCCAGAGTAAGAGTTAAGACCTTAGCTATTAGGGCAGAGTAAGAGTTAAGACGTTAACCAGTAGGCCAGAGTAAAAGTTAAGACCTTAACCAGTAGGCCATAGTACGAGTCTAAGACCTTAGCTATTAGGCCAGAGTAAGAGTTAAGATCTCAACCAGTAGGCCAGAGTACGAGTCTAAGACCTTAGCTATTAGGCCAGAGTAAGAGTTAAGACCTTAACCATTAGGCCAGAGTACAAGTCTAAGACCTTAGCTATTAGGCCAGAATAAGAGTTAAGACCTTAACCATTAGGCCAGAGTAAGAGTTAAGACCTTAACCAGTAGGCCAGATTAAGAGTTAAGACCTTAACCATTAGGCCAGAGTACGAGTCTAAGACCTTAGCTATTAGGCCAGAGTAAGAGTTAAGACCCTAACCAGTAGGCCGTAGTACAAGTCTAAGACCTTAGCTATTAGGCCAGAGTAAGAGTTAAGACCTTAGCTATTAGGCCAGAGTAAGAGTTTAGACCTTAGCTATTAGGCCAGAGTAAGAGTTAAGACCTTAACCAGTAGGCCACAGTACGAGTCTAACACCTTAGCTATTAGGCCAGAGTATGAGTCTAAGACCTTAGCTATTAGGCCAGAGTAAGTGTTAAGACCTTAGCTATTAGGCCAGAGTAAGAGTTAAGACCTTAGCTATTAGGCCAGGGTAAGAGTTAAGACCTTAACCTGTAGGCCACAGTACGAGTCCAAGACCTTAGCTATTAGGCCAGAGAAAGAGTTAAGACAATAACTATTAGGCCAGAGTAAGAGTTAAGACCTTAACCATTAGGCCAGAGTACGAGTCTAATACCTTAGCTATTAGGCCAGAGTAAGAGTTAAGACCTTAACCAGTAGGCCAGAGTAAGAGTTAAGACCTTAACCAGTAGGCCAGAGTAGGAGATAAGACCTTAACCAGTAGGCCAGAGTAAGAGTTAAGGCCTTAACCATTAGGCCAGAGTACGAGTCTAAGACCTTAGCTATTAGGCAAGAGTAAGAGTTAAGACCTTAGCTATTAGGCCAGAGTAAGAGTTAAGACCTTAACCATTAGGCCAGAATAAGATTTAAGACCTTAACCAGTAAGCCAGAGTAAGAGTTAAGACCTTAACCAGTAGGCCAGAGTAAGAGTTAAGACCTTAACCATTTGGCCAGATTACAAGTCTAAGACCTTAGCTATTAGGCCAGAGTAAGAGTTAAGACCTTAGCTATTAGGCCAGAGTAAGAGTTTAGACCTTAGCTATTAGGCCAGAGTAAGAGTTAAGACCTTAACCAGTAGGCCATAGTACGAGTCTAACACCTTAGCTATTAGGCCAGAGTACGAGTCTAAGACCTTAGCTATTAGGCCAGAGTAAGTGTTAAGACCTTAGCTATTAGGCCAGAGAAAGAGTTAAGACCTTAGCTATTAGGCCAGAGTAAGAGTTAAGACCTTAACCTGTAGGCCACAGTACGAGTCCAAGACCTTAGCTATTAGGCCAGAGAAAGAGTTAAGACAATAACTATTAGGCCAGAGTAAGAGTTAAGACCTTAACCATTAGGCCACAGTCCATGTCTAAGACATTAGCTATTAGGCCAGAGTAAGAGTTAAGACCTTAACCAGTAGGCCAGAGTAAGAGTTAAGACCTTAACCAGTAGGCCAGAGTAGGAGATAAGACCTTAACCAGTAGGCCAGAGTAAGAGTTAAGACCTTAGCTATTAGGCCAGAGTTAGAGTTAAAACCTTAACCAGTAGGCCAGAGTAAGAGTTAAGACCTTAACCAGTAGGCCAGAGTACGAGTCTAAGACCTTAGCTATTAGGCCAGAGTAAGAGTTAAGACCCTAACCAGTAGGCCGTAGTACAAGTCTAAGACCTTAGCTATTAGGCCAGAGTAAGAGTTAAGACCTTAGCTATTAGGCCAGAGTAAGAGTTAAGACCTTAACCAGTAGGCCATAGTACGAGTCTAAGACCTTAGCTATTAGGCCAGAGTAAGAGTTAAGACCTTAGCTATTAGGCCAGAGTAAGAGTTTAGACCTTAGCTATTAGGCCAGAGTAAGAGTTAAGACCTTAACCAGTAGGCCATAGTACGAGTCTAACACCTTAGCTATTAGGCCAGAGTAAGAGTTAAGACCTTAGCTAGTAGGCCAGAGTAAGAGTTTAGACCTTAACCTGTAGGCCAGAGTACGATTCCAAGACCTTAGCTATTAGGCCAGAGTAAGAGTTAAGACCTTAACCAGTAGGCCAGAGTAAGAGTTAAGACCTTAACCAGTAGGCCAGAGTAAGAGTTAAGGCCTTAACCATTAGGCCAGAGTACGAGTCTAAGACCTTAGCTATTAGGCCAGAGTAAGAGTTTAGACCTTAGCTATTAGGCCAGAGTAAGAGTTAAGACCTTAACCATTAGGCCAGAGTATGAGTCTAAGACCTTAACTATTAGGCCAGAGTCAGAGTTAAGACCTTAGCTATTAGGCCAGAGTAAGAATTAAGACCTTAGCCATTAGGCCAGAGTACGAGTCTAAGACCTTAGCTATTAGGCCAGAGTAAGAGTTAAGACCTTAGCTATTAGGGCAGAGTAAGAGTTAAGACGTTAACCAGTAGGCCAGAGTAAAAGTTAAGACCTTAACCAGTAGGCCATAGTACGAGTCTAAGACCTTAGCTATTTAGCCAGAGTAAGAGTTAAGATCTCAACCAGTAGGCCAGAGTACGAGTCTAAGACCTTAGCTATTAGGCCAGAGTAAGAGTTAAGACCTTAACCATTAGGCCAGAGTACAAGTCTAAGACCTTAGCTATTAGGCCAGAATAAGAGTTAAGACCTTAACCATTAGGCCAGAGTAAGAGTTAAGACCTTAACCAGTAGGCCAGATTAAGAGTTAAGACCTTAACCATTAGTCCAAGACCATAGCTATTAGGCCAGAGTAAGAGTTAAGACCTTAACCAGTAGGCCAGAGTAAGAGTTAAGACTTTAACCAGTAGGCCAGAGTAAGAGTGAAGACCTTAACCATTAGGCCACAGTACGAGTCTAAGACCTTAGCTATTAGGCCAGAGTAATAGGTAAGACCTTAGCTATTAGGCCAGAGTAAGAGTTAAGACCTTAACCAGTAGGCCAGAGTAAGAGTTAAGACCTTAGCTATTAGGCCAGAGTACGAGTCTAAGACCTTAGCTATTAGGGCAGAGTAAGAGTTAAGACCTTAACCAGTAGGCAATAGTACGAGTCTAAGACCTTAGCTATTAGGCCAGAGTAAGAGTTAAGACCTTAACCAGTAGGCCAGAGTAAGAGTTAAGACCTTAACCATTAGGCCAGAGTACGATTCTAAGTCCTTAGCTATTAGGCCAGAGTAAGAGTTAAGACCTTAACCAGTAGGCCAGAGTAAGAGTTAAGACCTTAACCAGTAGGCCAGAGTAAGAGTTAAGACCTTAGCTATTAGGCCAGAGTAAGAGTTAAAACCTTAACCATTAGGCCAGAGTACGAGTCTAAGACTTTAGCCATTAGGCCAGAGTAAGAGTTAAGACCTTAGCTATTAGGGCAGAGTAAGAGTTAAGACGTTAACCAGTAGGCCAGAGTAAAAGTTAAGACCTTAACCAGTAGGCCATAGTACGAGTCTAAGACCTTAGCTATTAGGCCAGAGTAAGAGTTAAGATCTCAACCAGTAGGCCAGAGTACGAGTCTAAGACCTTAGCTATTAGGCCAGAGTAAGAGTTAAGACCTTAACCATTAGGCCAGAGTACAAGTCTAAGACCTTAGCTATTAGGCCAGAATAAGAGTTAAGACCTTAACCATTAGGCCAGAGTAAGAGTTAAGACCTTAACCAGTAGGCCAGATTAAGAGTTAAGACCTTAACCATTAGGCCAGAGTACGAGTCTAAGACCTTAGCTATTAGGCCAGAGTAAGAGTTAAGACCCTAACCAGTAGGCCGTAGTACAAGTCTAAGACCTTAGCTATTAGGCCAGAGTAAGAGTTAAGACCTTAGCTATTAGGCCAGAGTAAGAGTTTAGACCTTAGCTATTAGGCCAGAGTAAGAGTTAAGACCTTAACCAGTAGGCCACAGTACGAGTCTAACACCTTAGCTATTAGGCCAGAGTATGAGTCTAAGACCTTAGCTATTAGGCCAGAGTAAGTGTTAAGACCTTAGCTATTAGGCCAGAGTAAGAGTTAAGACCTTAGCTATTAGGCCAGAGTAAGAGTTAAGACCTTAACCTGTAGGCCACAGTACGAGTCCAAGACCTTAGCTATTAGGCCAGAGAAAGAGTTAAGACAATAACTATTAGGCCAGAGTAAGAGTTAAGACCTTAACCATTAGGCCAGAGTACGAGTCTAAGACCTTAGCTATTAGGCCAGAGTAAGAGTTAAGACCTTAACCAGTAGGCCAGAGTAAGAGTTAAGACCTTAACCAGTAGGCCAGAGTAGGAGATAAGACCTTAACCAGTAGGCCAGAGTAAGAGTTAAGGCCTTAACCATTAGGCCAGAGTACGAGTCTAAGACCTTAGCTATTAGGCAAGAGTAAGAGTTAAGACCTTAGCTATTAGGCCAGAGTAAGAGTTAAGACCTTAACCATTAGGCCAGAATAAGATTTAAGACCTTAACCAGTAAGCCAGAGTAAGAGTTAAGACCTTAACCAGTAGGCCAGAGTAAGAGTTAAGACCTTAACCATTTGGCCAGATTACAAGTCTAAGACCTTAGCTATTAGGCCAGAGTAAGAGTTAAGACCTTAGCTATTAGGCCAGAGTAAGAGTTTAGACCTTAGCTATTAGGCCAGAGTAAGAGTTAAGACCTTAACCAGTAGGCCATAGTACGAGTCTAACACCTTAGCTATTAGGCCAGAGTACGAGTCTAAGACCTTAGCTATTAGGCCAGAGTAAGTGTTAAGACCTTAGCTATTAGGCCAGAGAAAGAGTTAAGACCTTAGCTATTAGGCCAGAGTAAGAGTTAAGACCTTAACCTGTAGGCCACAGTACGAGTCCAAGACCTTAGCTATTAGGCCAGAGAAAGAGTTAAGACAATAACTATTAGGCCAGAGTAAGAGTTAAGACCTTAACCATTAGGCCAGAGTCCATGTCTAAGACATTAGCTATTAGGCCAGAGTAAGAGTTAAGACCTTAACCAGTAGGCCAGAGTAAGAGTTAAGACCTTAACCAGTAGGCCAGAGTAGGAGATAAGACCTTAACCAGTAGGCCAGAGTAAGAGTTAAGACCTTAGCTATTAGGCCAGAGTTAGAGTTAAAACCTTAACCAGTAGGCCAGAGTAAGAGTTAAGACCTTAACCAGTAGGCCAGAGTACGAGTCTAAGACCTTAGCTATTAGGCCAGAGTAAGAGTTAAGACCCTAACCAGTAGGCCGTAGTACAAGTCTAAGACCTTAGCTATTAGGCCAGAGTAAGAGTTAAGACCTTAGCTATTAGGCCAGAGTAAGAGTTAAGACCTTAACCAGTAGGCCATAGTACGAGTCTAAGACCTTAGCTATTAGGCCAGAGTAAGAGTTAAGACCTTAGCTATTAGGCCAGAGTAAGAGTTTAGACCTTAGCTATTAGGCCAGAGTAAGAGTTAAGACCTTAACCAGTAGGCCATAGTACGAGTCTAACACCTTAGCTATTAGGCCAGAGTAAGAGTTAAGACCTTAGCTAGTAGGCCAGAGTAAGAGTTTAGACCTTAACCTGTAGGCCAGAGTACGATTCCAAGACCTTAGCTATTAGGCCAGAGTAAGAGTTAAGACCTTAACCAGTAGGCCAGAGTAAGAGTTAAGACCTTAACCAGTAGGCCAGAGTAAGAGTTAAGGCCTTAACCATTAGGCCAGAGTACGAGTCTAAGACCTTAGCTATTAGGCCAGAGTAAGAGTTTAGACCTTAGCTATTAGGCCAGAGTAAGAGTTAAGACCTTAACCATTAGGCCAGAGTATGAGTCTAAGACCTTA
Organism: Triturus cristatus; assembly: GCF_964204655.1. Taxonomy (NCBI): domain Eukaryota; kingdom Metazoa; phylum Chordata; class Amphibia; order Caudata; family Salamandridae; genus Triturus; species Triturus cristatus. The sequence continues at coordinate 546,339,469 of NC_140592.1, forward strand.
ACTATTAGGCCAGAGTCAGAGTTAAGACCTTAGCTTTTAGGCCAGAGTAAGAATTAAGACCTTAGCCATTAGGCCAGAGTACGAGTCTAAGACCTTAGCTATTAGGCCAGAGTAAGAGTTAAGACCTTAGCTATTAGGGCAGAGTAAGAGTTAAGACGTTAACCAGTAGGCCAGAGTAAAAGTTAAGACCTTAACCAGTAGGCCATAGTACGAGTCTAAGACCTTAGCTATTAGGCCAGAGTAAGAGTTAAGATCTCAACCAGTAGGCCAGAGTACGAGTCTAAGACCTTAGCTATTAGGCCAGAGTAAGAGTTAAGACCTTAACCATTAGGCCAGAGTACAAGTCTAAGACCTTAGCTATTAGGCCAGAATAAGAGTTAAGACCTTAACCATTAGGCCAGAGTAAGAGTTAAGACCTTAACCAGTAGGCCAGATTAAGAGTTAAGACCTTAACCATTAGGCCAGAGTACGAGTCCAAGACCATAGCTATTAGGCCAGAGTAAGAGTTAAGACCTTAACCAGTAGGCCAGAGTAAGAGTTAAGACTTTAACCAGTAGGCCAGAGTAAGAGTGAAGACCTTAACCATTAGGCCACAGTACGAGTCTAAGACCTTAGCTATTAGGCCAGAGTAATAGGTAAGACCTTAGCTATTAGGCCAGAGTAAGAGTTAAGACCTTAACCAGTAGGCCAGAGTAAGAGTTAAGACCTTAGCTATTAGGCCAGAGTACGAGTCTAAGACCTTAGCTATTAGGGCAGAGTAAGAGTTAAGACCTTAACCAGTAGGCAATAGTACGAGTCTAAGACCTTAGCTATTAGGCCAGAGTAAGAGTTAAGACCTTAACCAGTAGGCCAGAGTAAGAGTTAAGACCTTAACTATTAGGCCAGAGTACGATTCTAAGTCCTTAGCTATTAGGCCAGAGTAAGAGTTAAGACCTTAACCAGTAGGCCAGAGTAAGAGTTAAGACCTTAACCAGTAGGCCAGAGTAAGAGTTAAGACCTTAGCTATTAGGCCAGAGTAAGAGTTAAAACCTTAACCATTAGGCCAGAGTACGAGTCTAAGACTTTAGCTATTAGGCCAGAGTAAGAGTTAAGACCTTAACCAGTAGGCCAGAGTAAGAGTTAAGACCTTAACCAGTAGGCCAGAGTACGAGTCTAAGACCTTAGCTATTAGGCCAGAGTAAGAGTTAAGACCTTAAACAGTAGGCCATAGTACGAGTATAAGACCTTAGCTATTAGGCCAGAGTAAGAGTTAAGACCTTAGCTATTAGGCCAGAGTAAGAGTTTAGACCTTAGCTATTAGGCCAGAGTAAGAGTTAAGACCTTAACCAGTAGGCCATAGTACGAGTCTAACACCTTAGCTATTAGGCCAGAGTACGAGTCTAAGACCTTAGCTATTAGGCCAGAGTAAGAGATAAGACCTTAACCAGTAGGCCAGAGTAAGAGTTAAGACCTTAACCAGTAGGCCAGAGTACGAGTCTAAGACCTTAGCTATTAGGCCAGAGTAAGAGTTAAGACCCTAACCAGTAGGCCGTAGTACAAGTCTAAGACCTTAGCTATTCGGCCAGAGTAAGAGTTAAGACCTTAGCTATTAGGCCAGAGTAAGAGTTTAGACCTTAGCTATTAGGCCAGAGTAAGAGTTAAGACCTTAACCAGTAGGCCACAGTACGAGTCTAACACCTTAGCTATTAGGCCAGAGTATGAGTCTAAGACCTTAGCTATTAGGCCAGAGTAAGTGTTAAGACCTTAGCTATTAGGCCAGAGTAAGAGTTAAGACCTTAGCTATTAGGCCAGAGTAAGAGTTAAGACCTTAACCTGTAGGCCACAGTACGAGTCCAAGACCTTAGCTATTAGGCCAGAGAAAGAGTTAAGACAATAACTATTAGGCCAGAGTAAGAGTTAAGACCTTAACCATTAGGCCAGAGTACGAGTCTAAGACCTTAGCTATTAGGCCAGAGTAAGAGTTAAGACCTTAACCAGTAGGCCAGAGTAAGAGTTAAGGCCTTAACCATTAGGCCAGAGTACGAGTCTAAGACCTTAGCTATTAGGCAAGAGTAAGAGTTAAGACCTTAGCTATTAGGCCAGAGTAAGAGTTAAGACCTTAACCATTAGGCCATAATAAGATTTAAGACCTTAACCAGTAAGCCAGAGTAAGAGTTAAGACCTTAACCAGTAGGCCAGAGTAAGAGTTAAGACCTTAACCATTTGGCCAGATTACAAGTCTAAGACCTTAGCTATTAGGCCAGAGTAAGAGTTAAGACCTTAGCTATTAGGCCAGAGTAAGAGTTTAGACCTTAGCTATTAGGCCAGAGTAAGAGTTAAGACCTTAACCAGTAGGCCATAGTACGAGTCTAACACCTTAGCTATTAGGCCAGAGTACGAGTCTAAGACCTTAGCTATTAGGCCAGAGTAAGTGTTAAGACCTTAGCTATTAGGCCAGAGAAAGAGTTAAGACCTTAGCTATTAGGCCAAAGTAAGAGTTAAGACCTTAACCTGTAGGCCACAGTACGAGTCCAAGACCTTAGCTATTAGGCCAGAGAAAGAGTTAAGACAATAACTATTAGGCCAGAGTAAGAGTTAAGACCTTAACCATTAGGCCAGAGTACGTGTCTAAGACCTTAGCTATTAGGCCAGAGTAAGAGTTAAGACCTTAACCAGCAGGCCAGAGTAAGAGTTAAGACCTTAACCAGTAGGCCAGAGTAAGAGTTAAGACCTTAACCAGTAGGCCAGAGTAGGAGATAAGACCTTAACCAGTAGGCCAGAGTAAGAGTTAAGACCTTAGCTATTAGGCCAGAGTTAGAGTTAAAACCTTAACCAGTAGGCCAGAGTAAGAGATAAGACCTTAGCTATTAGGCCAGAGTAAGAGTTAAGACCTTAACCAGTAGGCCAGAGTACGAGTGTAAGACCTTGGCTATTAGGCCAGAGTAAGAGTTAAGACCTTAGCTATTAGTCCAGAGTAAGAGTTAAGACCTTAGCTATTAGGCCAGAGTAAGAGTTAAGACCTTAGCTATTAGGCTAGAGTAAGAGTTTAGACCTTACCCTGTAGACCAGAGTACGAGTCTAAGACCTTAGCTATTAGGCCAGAGAAATAGTTAAGACCTCAACCATTAGGCCAGAGTACAAGTCTAAGACCTTAGCTATTAGGACAGAGTAAGAGTTAATACCTTAGCTATTAGGCCAGAGTAAGAGTCAAGACCTTAACCATTAGGCCAGAGTACGAGTCTAAGACTTTAGCTATTAGGCCAGAGTAAGAGTTAAGACCTTAACCAGTAGGCCAGAGTAAGAGTTAAGACCTTAACCAGTAGGCCAGAGTACGAGTCTAAGACCTTAGCTATTAGGCCAGAGTAAGAGTTAAGACCTTAACCAGTAGGCCATAGTACGAGTCTAAGACCTTAGCTATTAGGCCAGAGTAAGAGTTAAGACCTTAGCTATTAGGCCAGAGTAAGAGTTTAGACCTTAGCTATTAGGCGAGAGTAAGAGTTAAGACCTTAACCAGTAGGCCATAGTACGAGTCTAACACCTTAGCTATTAGGCCAGAGTAAGAGTTAAGACCTTAGCTAGTAGGCCAGAGTAAGAGTTTAGACCTTAACCTGTAGGCCAGAGTACGATTCCAAGACCTTAGCTATTAGGCCAGAGTAAGAGTTAAGACCTTAACCAGTAGTCCAGAGTAAGAGTTAAGACCTTAACCAGTAGGCCAGAGTAAGAGTTAAGGCCTTAACCATTAGGCCAGAGTAGGAGTCTAAGACCTTAGCTATTAGGCCAGAGTAAGAGTTTAGACCTTAGCTATTAGGCCAGAGTAAGAGTTAAGACCTTAACCATTAGGCCAGAGTATGAGTCTAAGACCTTAACTATTAGGCCAGAGTCAGAGTTAAGACCTTAGCTATTAGGCCAGAGTAAGAATTAAGACCTTAGCCATTAGGCCAGAGTAAGAGTTAAGACCTTAACCAGTAGGCCAGAGTAGGAGATAAGACCTTAACCAGTAGGCCAGAGTAAGAGTTAAGACCTTAGCTATTAGGCCAGAGTTAGAGTTAAAACCTTAACCAGTAGGCCAGAGTAAGAGTTAAGACCTTAGCTATTAGGCCAGAGTAAGAGTTAAGACCTTAACCAGTAGGCCAGAGTACGAGTGTAAGACCTTGGCTATTAGGCCAGAGTAAGAGTTAAGACCTTAGCTATTAGTCCAGAGTAAGAGTTAAGACCTTAGCTATTAGGCCAGAGTAAGAGTTAAGACCTTAGCTATTAGGCTAGAGTAAGAGTTTAGACCTTACCCTGTAGACCAGAGTACGAGTCTAAGACCTTAGCTATTAGGCCAGAGAAAGAGTTAAGACCTCAACCATTAGGCCAGAGTACAAGTCTAAGACCTTAGCTATTAGGACAGAGTAAGAGTTAATACCTTAGCTATTATGCCAGAGTAAGAGTTAAGACCTTAACCATGAGGCCAGAGTACGAGTCTAAGACTTTAGCTATTAGGCCAGAGTAAGAGTTAAGACCTTAACCAGTAGGCCAGAGTAAGAGTTAAGACCTTAACCAGTAGGCCAGAGTATGAGTCTAAGACCTTAGCTATTAGGCCAGAGTAAGAGTTAAGACCTAACCAGTAGGCCATAGTACGAGTCTAAGACCTTAGCTATTAGGCCAGAGTAAGAGTTAAGACCTTAGCTATTAGGCCAGAGTAAGAGTTTAGACCTTAGCTATTAGGCCAGAGTAAGAGTTAAGACCTTAACCAGTAGGCCATAGTACGAGTCTAACACCTTAGCTATTAGGCCAGAGTAAGAGTTAAGACCTTAGCTAGTAGGCCAGTGTAAGAGTTTAGACCTTAACCTGTAGGCCAGAGTACGATTCCAAGACCTTAGCTATTAGGCCAGAGTAAGAGTTAAGACCTTAACCAGTAGGCCAGAGTAAGAGTTAAGACCTTAACCAGTAGGCCAGAGTAAGAGTTAAGGCCTTAACCATTAGGCCAGAGTACGAGTCTAAGACCTTAGCTATTAGGCCAGAGTAAGAGTTTAGACCTTAGCTATTAGGCCAGAGTAAGAGTTAAGACCTTAACCATTAGGCCAGAGTATGAGTCTAAGACCTTAACTATTAGGCCAGAGTCAGAGTTAAGACCTTAGCTATTAGGCCAGAGTAAGAATTAAGACCTTAGCCATTAGGCCAGAGTACGAGTCTAAGACCTTAGCTATTAGGCCAGAGTAAGAGTTAAGACCTTAGCTATTAGGGCAGAGTAAGAGTTAAGACGTTAACCAGTAGGCCAGAGTAAAAGTTAAGACCTTACCCATAGGCCATAGTACGAGTCTAAGACCTTAGCTATTAGGCCAGAGTAAGAGTTAAGATCTCAACCAGTAGGCAAGAGTACGAGTCTAAGACCTTAGCTATTAGGCCAGAGTAAGAGTTAAGACCTTAACCATTAGGCCAGAGTACAAGTCTAAGACCTTAGCTTTTAGGCCAGAATAAGAGTAAGGACCTTAACCATTAGGCCAGAGTAAGAGTTAAGGCCTTAACCATTAGGCCAGAGTACGAGTCTAGGACCTTAGCTATTAGGCCAGAGTAAGAGTTTAGACCTTAGCTATTAGGCCAGAGTAAGAGTTAAGACCTAAACCATTAGGCCAGAGTATGAGTCTAAGACCTTAACTATTAGGCCAGAGTCAGAGTTAAGACCTTAGCTATTAGGCCAGAGTAAGAATTAAGACCTTAGCCATTAGGCCAGAGTACGAGTCTAAGACCTTAGCCATTAGGCCAGAGTAAGAGTTAAGACCTTAGCTATTAGGGCAGAGTAAGAGTTAAGACGTTAACCAGTAGGCCAGAGTAAAAGTTAAGACCTTAACCAGTAGGCCATAGTACGAGTCTAAGACCTTAGCTATTAGGCCAGAGTAAGAGTTAAGATCTCAACCAGTAGGCCAGAGTACGAGTCTAAGACCTTAGCTATTAGGCCAGAGTAAGAGTTAAGACCTTAACCATTAGGCCAGAGTACAAGTCTAAGACCTTAGCTATTAGGCCAGAATAAGAGTTAAGACCTTAACCATTAGGCCAGAGTAAGAGTTAAGACCTTAACCAGTAGGCCAGATTAAGAGTTAAGACCTTAACCATTAGGCCAGAGTACGAGTCTAAGACCTTAGCTATTAGGCCAGAGTAAGAGTTAAGACCCTAACCAGTAGGCCGTAGTACAAGTCTAAGACCTTAGCTATTAGGCCAGAGTAAGAGTTAAGACCTTAGCTATTAGGCCAGAGTAAGAGTTTAGACCTTAGCTATTAGGCCAGAGTAAGAGTTAAGACCTTAACCAGTAGGCCACAGTACGAGTCTAACACCTTAGCTATTAGGCCAGAGTATGAGTCTAAGACCTTAGCTATTAGGCCAGAGTAAGTGTTAAGACCTTAGCTATTAGGCCAGAGTAAGAGTTAAGACCTTAGCTATTAGGCCAGAGTAAGAGTTAAGACCTTAACCTGTAGGCCACAGTACGAGTCCAAGACCTTAGCTATTAGGCCAGAGAAAGAGTTAAGACAATAACTATTAGGCCAGAGTAAGAGTTAAGACCTTAACCATTAGGCCAGAGTACGAGTCTAAGACCTTAGCTATTAGGCCAGAGTAAGAGTTAAGACCTTAACCAGTAGGCCAGAGTAAGAGTTAAGACCTTAACCAGTAGGCCAGAGTAGGAGATAAGACCTTAACCAGTAGGCCAGAGTAAGAGTTAAGGCCTTAACCATTAGGCCAGAGTACGAGTCTAAGACCTTAGCTATTAGGCAAGAGTAAGAGTTAAGACCTTAGCTATTAGGCCAGAGTAAGAGTTAAGACCTTAACCATTAGGCCAGAATAAGATTTAAGACCTTAACCAGTAAGCCAGAGTAAGAGTTAAGACCTTAACCAGTAGGCCATAGTAAGAGTTAAGACCTTAACCATTTGGCCAGATTACAAGTCTAAGACCTTAGCTATTAGGCCAGAGTAAGAGTTAAGACCTTAGCTATTAGGCCAGAGTAAGAGTTTAGACCTTAGCTATTAGGCCAGAGTAAGAGTTAAGACCTTAACCAGTAGGCCATAGTACGAGTCTAACACCTTAGCTATTAGGCCAGAGTACGAGTCTAAGACCTTAGCTATTAGGCCAGAGTAAGTGTTAAGACCTTAGCTATTAGGCCAGAGAAAGAGTTAAGACCTTAGCTATTAGGCCAGAGTAAGAGTTAAGACCTTAACCTGTAGGCCACAGTACGAGTCCAAGACCTTAGCTATTAGGCCAGAGAAAGAGTTAAGACAATAACTATTAGGCCAGAGTAAGACTTAAGACCTTAACCATTAGGCCAGAGTCCATGTCTAAGACCTTAGGTATTAGGCCAGAGTAAGAGTTAAGACCTTAACCAGTAGGCCAGAGTAAGAGTTAAGACCATAACCAGTAGGCCAGAGTAGGAGATAAGACCTTAACCAGTAGGCCAGAGTAAGAGTTAAGACCTTAGCTATTAGGCCAGAGTTAGAGTTAAAACATTAACCAGTAGGCCAGAGTAAGAGTTAAGACCTTAACCAGTAGGCCAGAGTACGAGTCTAAGACCTTAGATATTAGGCCAGAGTAAGAGTTAAGACCCTAACCAGTAGGCCGTAGTACAAGTCTAGACCTTAGCTATTAGGCCAGAGTAAGAGTTAAGACCTTAGCTATTAGGCCAGAGTAAGAGTTAAGACCTTAACCAGTAGGCCATAGTACGAGTCTAAGACCTTAGCTATTAGGCCAGAGTAAGAGTTAAGACCTTAGCTATTAGGCCAGAGTAAGAGTTTAGACCTTAGCTATTAGGCCAGAGTAAGAGTTAAGACCTTAACCAGTAGGCCATAGTACGAGTCTAACACCTTAGCTATTAGGCCAGAGTACGAGTCTAAGACCTTAGCTATTAGGCCAGAGTAAGTGTTAAGACCTTAGCTATTAGGCCAGAGAAAGAGTTAAGACCTTAGCTATTAGGCCAAAGTAAGAGTTAAGACCTTAACCTGTAGGCCACAGTACGAGTCCAAGACCTTAGCTATTAGGCCAGAGAAAGAGTTAAGACAATAACTATTAGGCCAGAGTAAGAGTTAAGACCTTAACCATTAGGCCAGAGTACGTGTCTAAGACCTTAGCTATTAGGCCAGAGTAAGAGTTAAGACCTTAACCAGCAGGCCAGAGTAAGAGTTAAGACCTTAACCAGTAGGCCAGAGTAAGAGTTAAGACCTTAACCAGTAGGCCAGAGTAGGAGATAAGACCTTAACCAGTAGGCCAGAGTAAGAGTTAAGACCTTAGCTATTAGGCCAGAGTTAGAGTTAAAACCTTAACCAGTAGGCCAGAGTAAGAGATAAGACCTTAGCTATTAGGCCAGAGTAAGAGTTAAGACCTTAACCAGTAGGCCAGAGTACGAGTGTAAGACCTTGGCTATTAGGCCAGAGTAAGAGTTAAGACCTTAGCTATTAGTCCAGAGTAAGAGTTAAGACCTTAGCTATTAGGCCAGAGTAAGAGTTAAGACCTTAGCTATTAGGCTAGAGTAAGAGTTTAGACCTTACCCTGTAGACCAGAGTACGAGTCTAAGACCTTAGCTATTAGGCCAGAGAAATAGTTAAGACCTCAACCATTAGGCCAGAGTACAAGTCTAAGACCTTAGCTATTAGGACAGAGTAAGAGTTAATACCTTAGCTATTAGGCCAGAGTAAGAGTCAAGACCTTAACCATTAGGCCAGAGTACGAGTCTAAGACTTTAGCTATTAGGCCAGAGTAAGAGTTAAGACCTTAACCAGTAGGCCAGAGTAAGAGTTAAGACCTTAACCAGTAGGCCAGAGTACGAGTCTAAGACCTTAGCTATTAGGCCAGAGTAAGAGTTAAGACCTTAACCAGTAGGCCATAGTACGAGTCTAAGACCTTAGCTATTAGGCCAGAGTAAGAGTTAAGACCTTAGCTATTAGGCCAGAGTAAGAGTTTAGACCTTAGCTATTAGGCGAGAGTAAGAGTTAAGACCTTAACCAGTAGGCCATAGTACGAGTCTAACACCTTAGCTATTAGGCCAGAGTAAGAGTTAAGACCTTAGCTAGTAGGCCAGAGTAAGAGTTTAGACCTTAACCTGTAGGCCAGAGTACGATTCCAAGACCTTAGCTATTAGGCCAGAGTAAGAGTTAAGACCTTAACCAGTAGTCCAGAGTAAGAGTTAAGACCTTAACCAGTAGGCCAGAGTAAGAGTTAAGGCCTTAACCATTAGGCCAGAGTAGGAGTCTAAGACCTTAGCTATTAGGCCAGAGTAAGAGTTTAGACCTTAGCTATTAGGCCAGAGTAAGAGTTAAGACCTTAACCATTAGGCCAGAGTATGAGTCTAAGACCTTAACTATTAGGCCAGAGTCAGAGTTAAGACCTTAGCTATTAGGCCAGAGTAAGAATTAAGACCTTAGCCATTAGGCCAGAGTAAGAGTTAAGACCTTAACCAGTAGGCCAGAGTAGGAGATAAGACCTTAACCAGTAGGCCAGAGTAAGAGTTAAGACCTTAGCTATTAGGCCAGAGTTAGAGTTAAAACCTTAACCAGTAGGCCAGAGTAAGAGTTAAGACCTTAGCTATTAGGCCAGAGTAAGAGTTAAGACCTTAACCAGTAGGCCAGAGTACGAGTGTAAGACCTTGGCTATTAGGCCAGAGTAAGAGTTAAGACCTTAGCTATTAGTCCAGAGTAAGAGTTAAGACCTTAGCTATTAGGCCAGAGTAAGAGTTAAGACCTTAGCTATTAGGCTAGAGTAAGAGTTTAGACCTTACCCTGTAGACCAGAGTACGAGTCTAAGACCTTAGCTATTAGGCCAGAGAAAGAGTTAAGACCTCAACCATTAGGCCAGAGTACAAGTCTAAGACCTTAGCTATTAGGACAGAGTAAGAGTTAATACCTTAGCTATTATGCCAGAGTAAGAGTTAAGACCTTAACCATGAGGCCAGAGTACGAGTCTAAGACTTTAGCTATTAGGCCAGAGTAAGAGTTAAGACCTTAACCAGTAGGCCAGAGTAAGAGTTAAGACCTTAACCAGTAGGCCAGAGTATGAGTCTAAGACCTTAGCTATTAGGCCAGAGTAAGAGTTAAGACCTAACCAGTAGGCCATAGTACGAGTCTAAGACCTTAGCTATTAGGCCAGAGTAAGAGTTAAGACCTTAGCTATTAGGCCAGAGTAAGAGTTTAGACCTTAGCTATTAGGCCAGAGTAAGAGTTAAGACCTTAACCAGTAGGCCATAGTACGAGTCTAACACCTTAGCTATTAGGCCAGAGTAAGAGTTAAGACCTTAGCTAGTAGGCCAGTGTAAGAGTTTAGACCTTAACCTGTAGGCCAGAGTACGATTCCAAGACCTTAGCTATTAGGCCAGAGTAAGAGTTAAGACCTTAACCAGTAGGCCAGAGTAAGAGTTAAGACCTTAACCAGTAGGCCAGAGTAAGAGTTAAGGCCTTAACCATTAGGCCAGAGTACGAGTCTAAGACCTTAGCTATTAGGCCAGAGTAAGAGTTTAGACCTTAGCTATTAGGCCAGAGTAAGAGTTAAGACCTTAACCATTAGGCCAGAGTATGAGTCTAAGACCTTAACTATTAGGCCAGAGTCAGAGTTAAGACCTTAGCTATTAGGCCAGAGTAAGAATTAAGACCTTAGCCATTAGGCCAGAGTACGAGTCTAAGACCTTAGCTATTAGGCCAGAGTAAGAGTTAAGACCTTAGCTATTAGGGCAGAGTAAGAGTTAAGACGTTAACCAGTAGGCCAGAGTAAAAGTTAAGACCTTACCCATAGGCCATAGTACGAGTCTAAGACCTTAGCTATTAGGCCAGAGTAAGAGTTAAGATCTCAACCAGTAGGCCAGAGTACGAGTCTAAGACCTTAGCTATTAGGCCAGAGTAAGAGTTAAGACCTTAACCATTAGGCCAGAGTACAAGTCTAAGACCTTAGCTTTTAGGCCAGAATAAGAGTAAGGACCTTAACCATTAGGCCAGAGTAAGAGTTAAGGCCTTAACCATTAGGCCAGAGTACGAGTCTAGGACCTTAGCTATTAGGCCAGAGTAAGAGTTTAGACCTTAGCTATTAGGCCAGAGTAAGAGTTAAGACCTAAACCATTAGGCCAGAGTATGAGTCTAAGACCTTAACTATTAGGCCAGAGTCAGAGTTAAGACCTTAGCTATTAGGCCAGAGTAAGAATTAAGACCTTAGCCATTAGGCCAGAGTACGAGTCTAAGACCTTAGCCATTAGGCCAGAGTAAGAGTTAAGACCTTAGCTATTAGGGCAGAGTAAGAGTTAAGACGTTAACCAGTAGGCCAGAGTAAAAGTTAAGACCTTAACCAGTAGGCCATAGTACGAGTCTAAGACCTTAGCTATTAGGCCAGAGTAAGAGTTAAGATCTCAACCAGTAGGCCAGAGTACGAGTCTAAGACCTTAGCTATTAGGCCAGAGTAAGAGTTAAGACCTTAACCATTAGGCCAGAGTACAAGTCTAAGACCTTAGCTATTAGGCCAGAATAAGAGTTAAGACCTTAACCATTAGGCCAGAGTAAGAGTTAAGACCTTAACCAGTAGGCCAGATTAAGAGTTAAGACCTTAACCATTAGGCCAGAGTACGAGTCTAAGACCTTAGCTATTAGGCCAGAGTAAGAGTTAAGACCCTAACCAGTAGGCCGTAGTACAAGTCTAAGACCTTAGCTATTAGGCCAGAGTAAGAGTTAAGACCTTAGCTATTAGGCCAGAGTAAGAGTTTAGACCTTAGCTATTAGGCCAGAGTAAGAGTTAAGACCTTAACCAGTAGGCCACAGTACGAGTCTAACACCTTAGCTATTAGGCCAGAGTATGAGTCTAAGACCTTAGCTATTAGGCCAGAGTAAGTGTTAAGACCTTAGCTATTAGGCCAGAGTAAGAGTTAAGACCTTAGCTATTAGGCCAGAGTAAGAGTTAAGACCTTAACCTGTAGGCCACAGTACGAGTCCAAGACCTTAGCTATTAGGCCAGAGAAAGAGTTAAGACAATAACTATTAGGCCAGAGTAAGAGTTAAGACCTTAACCATTAGGCCAGAGTACGAGTCTAAGACCTTAGCTATTAGGCCAGAGTAAGAGTTAAGACCTTAACCAGTAGGCCAGAGTAAGAGTTAAGACCTTAACCAGTAGGCCAGAGTAGGAGATAAGACCTTAACCAGTAGGCCAGAGTAAGAGTTAAGGCCTTAACCATTAGGCCAGAGTACGAGTCTAAGACCTTAGCTATTAGGCAAGAGTAAGAGTTAAGACCTTAGCTATTAGGCCAGAGTAAGAGTTAAGACCTTAACCATTAGGCCAGAATAAGATTTAAGACCTTAACCAGTAAGCCAGAGTAAGAGTTAAGACCTTAACCAGTAGGCCATAGTAAGAGTTAAGACCTTAACCATTTGGCCAGATTACAAGTCTAAGACCTTAGCTATTAGGCCAGAGTAAGAGTTAAGACCTTAGCTATTAGGCCAGAGTAAGAGTTTAGACCTTAGCTATTAGGCCAGAGTAAGAGTTAAGACCTTAACCAGTAGGCCATAGTACGAGTCTAACACCTTAGCTATTAGGCCAGAGTACGAGTCTAAGACCTTAGCTATTAGGCCAGAGTAAGTGTTAAGACCTTAGCTATTAGGCCAGAGAAAGAGTTAAGACCTTAGCTATTAGGCCAGAGTAAGAGTTAAGACCTTAACCTGTAGGCCACAGTACGAGTCCAAGACCTTAGCTATTAGGCCAGAGAAAGAGTTAAGACAATAACTATTAGGCCAGAGTAAGACTTAAGACCTTAACCATTAGGCCAGAGTCCATGTCTAAGACCTTAGGTATTAGGCCAGAGTAAGAGTTAAGACCTTAACCAGTAGGCCAGAGTAAGAGTTAAGACCATAACCAGTAGGCCAGAGTAGGAGATAAGACCTTAACCAGTAGGCCAGAGTAAGAGTTAAGACCTTAGCTATTAGGCCAGAGTTAGAGTTAAAACCTTAACCAGTAGGCCAGAGTAAGAGTTAAGACCTTAACCAGTAGGCCAGAGTACGAGTCTAAGACCTTAGCTATTAGGCCAGAGTAAGAGTTAAGACCCTAACCAGTAGGCCGTAGTACAAGTCTAGACCTTAGCTATTAGGCCAGAGTAAGAGTTAAGACCTTAGCTATTAGGCCAGAGTAAGAGTTAAGACCTTAACCAGTAGGCCATAGTACGAGTCTAAGACCTTAGCTATTAGGCCAGAGTAAGAGTTAAGACCTTAGCTATTAGGCCAGAGTAAGAGTTTAGACCTTAGCTATTAGGCCAGAGTAAGAGTTAAGACCTTAACCAGTAGGCCATAGTACGAGTCTAACACCTTAGCTATTAGGCCAGAGTAAGAGTTAAGACCTTAGCTAGTAGGCCAGAGTAAGAGTTTAGACCTTAACCTGTAGGCCAGAGTACGATTCCAAGACCTTAGCTATTAGGCCAGAGTAAGAGTTAAGACCTTAACCAGTAGGCCAGAGTAAGAGTTAAGACCTTAACCAGTAGGCCAGAGTAAGAGTTAAGGCCTTAACCATTAGGCCAGAGTACGAGTCTAAGACCTTAGCTATTAGGCCAGAGTAAGAGTTTAGACCTTAGCTATTAGGCCGGAGTAAGAGTTAAGACCTTAACCATTAGGCCAGAGTATGAGTCTAAGACTTTAACTATTAGGCCAGAGTCAGAGTTAAGACCTTAGCTATTAGGCCAGAATAAGAATTAAGACCTTAGCCATTAGGCCAGAGTACGAGTCTAAGACCTTAGCTATTAGGCCAGAGTAAGAGTTAAGACCTTAGCTATTAGGGCAGAGTAAGAGTTAAGACGTTAACCAGTAGGCCAGAGTAAAAGTTAAGACCTTAACCAGTAGGCCATAGTACGAGTCTAAGACCTTAGCTATTAGGCCAGAGTAAGAGTTAAGATCTCAACCAGTAGGCCAGAGTACGAGTCTAAGACCTTAGCTATTAGGCCAGAGTAAGAGTTAAGACCTTAACCATTAGGCCAGAGTACAAGTCTAAGACCTTAGCTATTAGGCCAGAATAAGAGTTAAGACCTTAACCATTAGGCCAGAGTAAGAGTTAAGACCTTAACCAGTAGGCCAGATTAAGAGTTAAGACCTTAACCATTAGGCCAGAGTACGAGTCCAAGACCATAGCTATTAGGCCAGAGTAAGAGTTAAGACCTTAACCAGTAGGCCAGAGTAAGAGTTAAGACTTTAACCAGTAGGCCAGAGTAAGAGTGAAGACCTTAACCATTAGGCCACAGTACGAGTCTAAGACCTTAGCTATTAGGCCAGAGTAATAAGTAAGACCTTAGCTATTAGGCCAGAGTAAGAGTTAAGACCTTAACCAGTAGGCCAGAGTAAGAGTTAAGACCTTAGCTATTAGGCCAGAGTACGAGTCTAAGACCTTAGCTATTAGGGCAGAGTAAGAGTTAAGACCTTAACCAGTAGGCAATAGTACGAGTCTAAGACCTTAGCTATTAGGCCAGAGTAAGAGTTAAGACCTTAACCAGTAGGCCAGAGTAAGAGTTAAGACCTTAACTATTAGGCCAGAGTACGATTCTAAGTCCTTAGCTATTAGGCCAGAGTAAGAGTTAAGACCTTAACCAGTAGGCCAGAGTAAGAGTTAAGACCTTAACCAGTAGGCCAGAGTAAGAGTTAAGACCTTAGCTATTAGGCCAGAGTAAGAGTTAAAACCTTAACCATTAGGCCAGAGTACGAGTCTAAGACTTTAGCTATTAGGCCAGAGTAAGAGTTAAGACCTTAACCAGTAGGCCAGAGTAAGAGTTAAGACCTTAACCAGTAGGCCAGAGTACGAGTCTAAGACCTTAGCTATTAGGCCAGAGTAAGAGTTAAGACCTTAAACAGTAGGCCATAGTACGAGTATAAGACCTTAGCTATTAGGCCAGAGTAAGAGTTAAGACCTTAGCTATTAGGCCAGAGTAAGAGTTTAGACCTTAGCTATTAGGCCAGAGTAAGAGTTAAGACCTTAACCAGTAGGCAATAGTACGAGTCTAAGACCTTAGCTATTAGGCCAGAGTAAGAGTTAAGACCTTAACCAGTAGGCCAGAGTAAGAGTTAAGACCTTAACCATTAGGCCAGAGTACGATTCTAAGTCCTTAGCTATTAGGCCAGAGTAAGAGTTAAGACCTTAACCAGTAGGCCAGAGTAAGAGTTAAGACCTTAACCAGTAGGCCAGAGTAAGAGTTAAGACTTTAGCTATTAGGCCAGAGTAAGAGTTAAAACCTTAACCATTAGGCCAGAGTACGAGTCTAAGACTTTAGCTATTAGGCCAGAGTAAGAGTTAAGACCTTAACCAGTAGGCCAGAGTAAGAGTTAAGACCTTAACCAGTAGGCCAGAGTACGAGTCTAAGACCTTAGCTATTAGGCCAGAGTAAGAGTTAAGACCTTAAACAGTAGGCCATAGTACGAGTATAAGACCTTAGCTATTAGGCCAGAGTAAGAGTTAAGACCTTAGCTATTAGGCCAGAGTAAGAGTTTAGACCTTAGCTATTAGGCCAGAGTAAGAGTTAAGACCTTAACCAGTAGGCCATAGTACGAGTCTAACACCTTAGCTATTAGGCCAGAGTACGAGTCTAAGACCTTAGCTATTAGGCCAGAGTAAGAGATAAGACCTTAACCAGTAGGCCAGAGTAAGAGTTAAGACCTTAACCAGTAGGCCAGAGTACGAGTCTAAGACCTTAGCTATTAGGCCAGAGTAAGAGTTAAGACCCTAACCAGTAGGCCGTAGTACAAGTCTAAGACCTTAGCTATTAGGCCAGAGTAAGAGTTAAGACCTTAGCTATTAGGCCAGAGTAAGAGTTTAGACCTTAGCTTTTAGGCCAGAGTAAGAGTTAAGACCTTAACCAGTAGGCCACAGTACGAGTCTAACACCTTAGCTATTAGGCCAGAGTATGAGTCTAAGACCTTAGCTATTAGGCCAGAGTAAGTGTTAAGACCTTAGCTATTAGGCCAGAGTAAGAGTTAAGACCTTAGCTATTAGGCCAGAGTAAGAGTTAAGACCTTAACCAGTAGGCCAGAGTAAGAGTTAAGGCCTTAACCATTAGGCCAGAGTACGAGTCTAAGACCTTAGCTATTAGGCAAGAGTAAGAGTTAAGACCTTAGCTATTAGGCCAGAGTAAGAGTTAAGACCTTAACCATTAGGCCATAATAAGATTTAAGACCTTAACCAGTAAGCCAGAGTAAGAGTTAAGACCTTAACCAGTAGGCCAGAGTAAGAGTTAAGACCTTAACCATTTGGCCAGATTACAAGTCTAAGACCTTAGCTATTAGGCCAGAGTAAGAGTTAAGACCTTAGCTATTAGGCCAGAGTAAGAGTTTAGACCTTAGCTATTAGGCCAGAGTAAGAGTTAAGACCTTAACCAGTAGGCCATAGTACGAGTCTAACACCTTAGCTATTAGGCCAGAGTACGAGTCTAAGACCTTAGCTATTAGGCCAGAGTAAGTGTTAAGACCTTAGCTATTAGGCCAGAGAAAGAGTTAAGACCTTAGCTATTAGGCCAAAGTAAGAGTTAAGACCTTAACCTGTAGGCCACAGTACGAGTCCAAGACCTTAGCTATTAGGCAGAGAAAGAGTTAAGACAATAACTATTAGGCCAGAGTAAGATTTAAGACCTTAACCATTAGGCCAGAGTACGTGTCTAAGACCTTAGCTATTAGGCCAGAGTAAGAGTTAAGACCTTAACCAGTAGGCCAGAGTAAGAGTTAAGACCTTAACCAGTAGGCCAGAGTAGGAGATAAGACCTTAACCAGTAGGCCAGAGTAAGAGTTAAGACCTTAGCTATTAGGCCAGAGTTAGAGTTAAAACCTTAACCAGTAGGCCAGAGTAAGAGTTAAGACCTTAGCTATTAGGCCAGAGTAAGAGTTAAGACCTTAACCAGTAGGCCAGAGTACGAGTGTAAGACCTTGGCTATTAGGCCAGAGTAAGAGTTAAGACCTTAGCTATTAGTCCAGAGTAAGAGTTAAGACCTTAGCTATTAGGCCAGAGTAAGAGTTAAGACCTTAGCTATTAGGCTAGAGTAAGAGTTTAGACCTTACCCTGTAGACCAGAGTACGAGTCTAAGACCTTAGCTATTAGGCCAGAGAAAGAGTTAAGACCTCAACCATTAGGCCAGAGTACAAGTCTAAGACCTTAGCTATTAGGACAGAGTAAGAGTTAATACCTTAGCTATTAGGCCAGAGTAAGAGTCAAGACCTTAACCATTAGGCCAGAGTACGAGTCTAAGACTTTAGCTATTAGGCCAGAGTAAGAGTTAAGACCTTAACCAGTAGGCCAGAGTACGAGTCTAAGACCTTAGCTATTAGGCCAGAGTAAGAGTTAAGACCTTAACCAGTAGGCCATAGTACGAGTCTAAGACCTTAGCTATTAGGCCAGAGTAAGAGTTAAGACCTTAACTATTAGGCCAGAGTAAGAGTTTAGACCTTAGCTATTAGGCCAGAGTAAGAGTTAAGACCTTAACCAGTAGGCCATAGTACGAGTCTAACACCTTAGCTATTAGGCCAGAGTAAGAGTTAAGACCTTAGCTAGTAGGCCAGAGTAAGAGTTTAGACCTTAACCTGTAGGCCAGAGTACGATTCCAAGACCTTAGCTATTAGGCCAGAGTAAGAGTTAAGACCTTAACCAGTAGGCCAGAGTAAGAGTTAAGACCTTAACCAGTAGGCCAGAGTAAGAGTTAAGGCCTTAACCATTAGGCCAGAGTACGAGTCTAAGACCTTAGCTATTAGGCCAGAGTAAGAGTTTAGACCTTAGCTATTAGGCCAGAGTAAGAGTTAAGACCTTAACCATTAGGCCAGAGTATGAGTCTAAGACCTTAACTATTAGGCCAGAGTCAGAGTTAAGACCTTAGCTATTAGGCCAGAGTAAGAATTAAGACCTTAGCCATTAGGCCAGAGTAAGAGTTAAGACCTTAACCAGTAGGCCAGAGTAGGAGATAAGACCTTAACCAGTAGGCCAGAGTAAGAGTTAAGACCTTAGCTATTAGGCCAGAGTTAGAGTTAAAACCTTAACCAGTAGGCCAGAGTAAGAGTTAAGACCTTAGCTATTAGGCCAGAGTAAGAGTTAAGACCTTAACCAGTAGGCCAGAGTACGAGTGTAAGACCTTGGCTATTAGGCCAGAGTAAGAGTTAAGACCTTAGCTATTAGTCCAGAGTAAGAGTTAAGACCTTAGCTATTAGGCCAGAGTAAGAGTTAAGACCTTAGCTATTAGGCTAGAGTAAGAGTTTAGACCTTACCCTGTAGACCAGAGTACGAGTCTAAGACCTTAGCTATTAGGCCAGAGAAAGAGTTAAGACCTCAACCATTAGGCCAGAGTACAAGTCTAAGACCTTAGCTATTAGGACAGAGTAAGAGTTAATACCTTAGCTATTAGGCCAGAGTAAGAGTTAAGACCTTAACCATTAGGCCAGAGTACGAGTCTAAGACTTTAGCTATTAGGCCAGAGTAAGAGTTAAGACCTTAACCAGTAGGCCAGAGTAAGAGTTAAGACCTTAACCAGTAGGCCAGAGTATGAGTCTAAGACCTTAGCTATTAGGCCAGAGTAAGAGTTAAGACCTTAACCAGTAGGCCATAGTACGAGTCTAAGACCTTAGCTATTAGGCCAGAGTAAGAGTTAAGACCTTAGCTATTAGGCCAGAGTAAGAGTTTAGACCTTAGCTATTAGGCCAGAGTAAGAGTTAAGACCTTAACCAGTAGGCCATAGTACGAGTCTAACACCTTAGCTATTAGGCCAGAGTAAGAGTTAAGACCTTAGCTAGTAGGCCAGTGTAAGAGTTTAGACCTTAACCTGTAGGCCAGAGTACGATTCCAAGACCTTAGCTATTAGGCCAGAGTAAGAGTTAAGACCTTAACCAGTAGGCCAGAGTAAGAGTTAAGACCTTAACCAGTAGGCCAGAGTAAGAGTTAAGGCCTTAACCATTAGGCCAGAGTACGAGTCTAAGACCTTAGCTATTAGGCCAGAGTAAGAGTTTAGACCTTAGCTATTAGGCCAGAGTAAGAGTTAAGACCTTAACCATTAGGCCAGAGTATGAGTCTAAGACCTTAACTATTAGGCCAGAGTCAGAGTTAAGACCTTAGCTATTAGGCCAGAGTAAGAATTAAGACCTTAGCCATTAGGCAAGAGTACGAGTCTAAGACCTTAGCTATTAGGTCAGAGTAAGAGTTAAGACCTTAGCTATTAGGGCAGAGTAAGAGTTAAGACGTTAACCAGTAGGCCAGAGTAAAAGTTAAGACCTTAACCAGTAGGCCATAGTACGAGTCTAAGACCTTAGCTATTAGGCCAGAGTAAGAGTTAAGATCTCAACCAGTAGGCCAGAGTACGAGTCTAAGACCTTAGCTATTAGGCCAGAGTAAGAGTTAGGACCTTAACCATTAGGCCAGAGTACAAGTCTAAGACCTTAGCTATTAGGCCAGAATAAGAGTTAAGACCTTAACCATTAGGCCAGAGTAAGAGTTAAGACCTTAACCAGTAGGCCAGATTAAGAGTTAATACCTTAACCATTAGGCCAGAGTACGAGTCCAAGACCATAGCTATTAGGCCAGAGTAAGAGTTAAGACCTTAACCAGTAGGCCAGAGTAAGAGTTAAGACTTTAACCAGTAGGCCAGAGTAAGAGTGAAGACCTTAACCATTAGGCCACAGTACGAGTCTAAGACCTTAGCTATTAGGCCAGAGTAATAGGTAAGACCTTAGCTATTAGGCCAGAGTAAGAGTTAAGACCTTAACCAGTAGGCCAGAGTAAGAGTTAAGACCTTAGCTATTAGGCCAGAGTACGAGTCTAAGACCTTAGCTATTAGGCCAGAGTAAGAGTTAAGACCTTAACCAGTAGGCAATAGTACGAGTCTAAGACCTTAGCTATTAGGCCAGAGTAAGAGTTAAGACCTTAACCAGTAGGCCAGAGTAAGAGTTAAGACCTTAACCATTAGGCCAGAGTACGAGTCTAAGACTTTAGCTATTAGGCCAGAGTAAGAGTTAAGACCTTAACCAGTAGGCCAGAGTAAGAGTTAAGACCTTAACCAGTAGGCCAGAGTATGAGTCTAAGACCTTAGCTATTAGGCCAGAGTAAGAGTTAAGACCTTAACCAGTAGGCCATAGTACGAGTCTAAGACCTTAGCTATTAGGCCAGAGTAAGAGTTAAGACCTTAGCTATTAGGCCAGAGTAAGAGTTTAGACCTTAGCTATTAGGCCAGAGTAAGAGTTAAGACCTTAACCAGTAGGCCATAGTACGAGTCTAACACCTTAGCTATTAGGCCAGAGTAAGAGTTAAGACCTTAGCTAGTAGGCCAGTGTAAGAGTTTAGACCTTAACCTGTAGGCCAGAGTACGATTCCAAGACCTTAGCTATTAGGCCAGAGTAAGAGTTAAGACCTTAACCAGTAGGCCAGAGTAAGAGTTAAGACCTTAACCAGTAGGCCAGAGTAAGAGTTAAGGCCTTAACCATTAGGCCAGAGTACGAGTCTAAGACCTTAGCTATTAGGCCAGAGTAAGAGTTTAGACCTTAGCTATTAGGCCAGAGTAAGAGTTAAGACCTTAACCATTAGGCCAGAGTATGAGTCTAAGACCTTAACTATTAGGCCAGAGACAGAGTTAAGACCTTAGCTATTAGGCCAGAGTAAGAATTAAGACCTTAGCCATTAGGCAAGAGTACGAGTCTAAGACCTTAGCTATTAGGTCAGAGTAAGAGTTAAGACCTTAGCTATTAGGGCAGAGTAAGAGTTAAGACGTTAACCAGTAGGCCAGAGTAAAAGTTAAGACCTTAACCAGTAGGCCATAGTACGAGTCTAAGACCTTAGCTATTAGGCCAGAGTAAGAGTTAAGATCTCAACCAGTAGGCCAGAGTACGAGTCTAAGACCTTAGCTATTAGGCCAGAGTAAGAGTTAGGACCTTAACCATTAGGCCAGAGTACAAGTCTAAGACCTTAGCTATTAGGCCAGAATAAGAGTTAAGACCTTAACCATTAGGCCAGAGTAAGAGTTAAGACCTTAACTAGTAGGCCAGATTAAGAGTTAATACCTTAACCATTAGGCCAGAGTACGAGTCCAAGACCATAGCTATTAGGCCAGAGTAAGAGTTAAGACCTTAACCAGTAGGCCAGAGTAAGAGTTAAGACTTTAACCAGTAGGCCAGAGTAAGAGTGAAGACCTTAACCATTAGGCCACAGTACGAGTCTAAGACCTTAGCTATTAGGCCAGAGTAATAGGTAAGACCTTAGCTATTAGGCCAGAGTAAGAGTTAAGACCTTAACCAGTAGGCCAGAGTAAGAGTTAAGACCTTAGCTATTAGGCCAGAGTACGAGTCTAAGACCTTAGCTATTAGGCCAGAGTAAGAGTTAAGACCTTAACCAGTAGGCAATAGTACGAGTCTAAGACCTTAGCTATTAGGCCAGAGTAAGAGTTAAGACCTTAACCAGTAGGCCAGAGTAAGAGTTAAGACCTTAACCATTAGGCCAGAGTACGATTCTAAGTCCTTAGCTATTAGGCCAGAGTAAGAGTTAAGACCTTAACCAGTAGGCCAGAGTAAGAGTTAAGACCTTAACCAGTAGGCCAGAGTAAGAGTTAAGACCTTAGCTATTAGGCCAGAGTACGAGTCTAAGACCTTAGCTATTAGGCCAGAGTAAGAGTTAAGACCTTAACCAGTAGGCCATAGTACGAGTCTAAGACCTTAGGTATTAGGCCAGAGTAAGAGGTAAGACCTTAACCAGTAGGCCAGAGTAAGAGTTAAGACCTTAACCATTAGGCCAGAGTACGATTCTAAGTCCTTAGCTATTAGGCCAGAGTAAGAGTTAAGACCTTAACCAGTAGGCCAGAGTAAGAGTTAAGACCTTAACCAGTAGGCCAGAGTAAGAGTTAGACCTTAACCATTGGGCCAGAGTACGAGTCTAAGACCTTAGCTATTAAGCCAGAGTACGAGTCTAAGACCTTAGCTATTAGGCCAGAGTAAGAGTTAAGACCTTAGCTATTAGGCTAGAGTAAGAGTTAAGACCTTAGCTATTAGGTCAGAGTAAGAGTTAAGACCTTAAAGAGCAGGCCAGAGTAAGAGTTAAGACCTCAACCAGTCGCCATAGTACGAGTCTAAGAGCTTAGCTATTAGGCCTGAGTAAGAGTTAAGACCTTAACCAGTAGGCCAGAGTAAGAGTTAAGACCTTAGCTATTAGGCCAGAGTAGAAGTCTAAGACCTTAGCTATCAGTCCAGAGTAAGAGTTAAGACCTTAACCAGTAGGCCAGAGTAAGAGTTAAGATCTTAGCTAATAGGCCAGAGTAAGAGTTAAGAGCTTAACCATTAGGCCAGAGTACGAGCCTAAGAGCTTAGCTATTAGGCCAGAGTAAGAGTTAAGACCTTAACCAGTAGGCCAGAGTAAGAGTTAAGATCTTAACCTGTAGGCCAGAGTACGAGTCTAAGACCTTAGCCATTAGGCCAGAGTAAGAGTTAAGACCTTAGCTATTAGGCCAGAGTAAGAGTTAAGACCTTAACCAGTAGTCCAGAATACGAGTCTAAGTCCTTAGCTATTAGGCCAGAGTAAGAGTTAAGACCTTAACCAGTAGGCCAGATTAAGAGTTAAGACCTTAAACATTAGGCCAGAGTAAGAGTTAAGATCTTAGCTATTAGGCCAGAGTAAGAGTTAAGACCTTAGCTATTAGGCCAGAGTAAGAGTTAAGACTTTAACCAGTAGGCCAGAGTAAGAGTTGTGACCTTAACCTGTAGGCCACAGTACGAGTCTAAGACCTTAGCTATTAGGCCAGAGTAAGAGTTAAGACCTTAACCAGTAGGCCATAGTACGAGTCTAAGACCTTAGCTATTAGGCCAGAGTAAGATTTAAGACCATAGCTATTAGGCCAGAGTAAGAGTTAAGACCTTAACCAGTAGGCCAGAGTAAGAGTCTAAGACCTTAGCTATTAGGCCAGAGTAAGAGTTAAGACCTTAACCATTAGGCCAGAGTACGAGTCTAAGACCCTAGCTATTAGGCCAGAGTAAGAGTTAAGACATTAGCTATTAGGCCAGAGTAAGAGTTAAGACCTTAGCTATTAGGCCAGAGTATGAGTTAAGACCTTAGCTATTAGGCCAGAGTAAGAATTAAGACCTTAGCCATTAGGCCAGAGTAAGAGTTAAGACCTTAACCAGTAGGCCAGAGTAGGAGATAAGACCTTAACCAGTAGGCCAGAGTAAGAGTTAAGACCTTAGCTATTAGGCCAGAGTTAGAGTTAAAACCTTAACCAGTAGGCCAGAGTAAGAGTTAAGACCTTAGCTATTAGGCCAGAGTAAGAGTTAAGACCTTAACCAGTAGGCCAGAGTACGAGTGTAAGACCTTGGCTATTAGGCCAGAGTAAGAGTTAAGACCTTAGCTATTAGTCCAGAGTAAGAGTTAAGACCTTAGCTATTAGGCCAGAGTAAGAGTTAAGACCTTAGCTATTAGGCTAGAGTAAGAGTTTAGACCTTACCCTGTAGACCAGAGTACGAGTCTAAGACCTTAGCTATTAGGCCAGAGAAAGAGTTAAGACCTCAACCATTAGGCCAGAGTACAAGTCTAAGACCTTAGCTATTAGGACAGAGTAAGAGTTAATACCTTAGCTATTAGGCCAGAGTAAGAGTTAAGACCTTAACCATTAGGCCAGAGTACGAGTCTAAGACTTTAGCTATTAGGCCAGAGTAAGAGTTAAGACCTTAACCAGTAGGCCAGAGTAAGAGTTAAGACCTTAACCAGTAGGCCAGAGTATGAGTCTAAGACCTTAGCTATTAGGCCAGAGTAAGAGTTAAGACCTTAACCAGTAGGCCATAGTACGAGTCTAAGACCTTAGCTATTAGGCCAGAGTAAGAGTTAAGACCTTAGCTATTAGGCCAGAGTAAGAGTTTAGACCTTAGCTATTAGGCCAGAGTAAGAGTTAAGACCTTAACCAGTAGGCCATAGTACGAGTCTAACACCTTAGCTATTAGGCCAGAGTAAGAGTTAAGACCTTAGCTAGTAGGCCAGTGTAAGAGTTTAGACCTTAACCTGTAGGCCAGAGTACGATTCCAAGACCTTAGCTATTAGGCCAGAGTAAGAGTTAAGACCTTAACCAGTAGGCCAGAGTAAGAGTTAAGACCTTAACCAGTAGGCCAGAGTAAGAGTTAAGGCCTTAACCATTAGGCCAGAGTACGAGTCTAAGACCTTAGCTATTAGGCCAGAGTAAGAGTTTAGACCTTAGCTATTAGGCCAGAGTAAGAGTTAAGACCTTAACCATTAGGCCAGAGTATGAGTCTAAGACCTTAACTATTAGGCCAGAGTCAGAGTTAAGACCTTAGCTATTAGGCCAGAGTAAGAATTAAGACCTTAGCCATTAGGCAAGAGTACGAGTCTAAGACCTTAGCTATTAGGTCAGAGTAAGAGTTAAGACCTTAGCTATTAGGGCAGAGTAAGAGTTAAGACGTTAACCAGTAGGCCAGAGTAAAAGTTAAGACCTTAACCAGTAGGCCATAGTACGAGTCTAAGACCTTAGCTATTAGGCCAGAGTAAGAGTTAAGATCTCAACCAGTAGGCCAGAGTACGAGTCTAAGACCTTAGCTATTAGGCCAGAGTAAGAGTTAGGACCTTAACCATTAGGCCAGAGTACAAGTCTAAGACCTTAGCTATTAGGCCAGAATAAGAGTTAAGACCTTAACCATTAGGCCAGAGTAAGAGTTAAGACCTTAACCAGTAGGCCAGATTAAGAGTTAATACCTTAACCATTAGGCCAGAGTACGAGTCCAAGACCATAGCTATTAGGCCAGAGTAAGAGTTAAGACCTTAACCAGTAGGCCAGAGTAAGAGTTAAGACTTTAACCAGTAGGCCAGAGTAAGAGTGAAGACCTTAACCATTAGGCCACAGTACGAGTCTAAGACCTTAGCTATTAGGCCAGAGTAATAGGTAAGACCTTAGCTATTAGGCCAGAGTAAGAGTTAAGACCTTAACCAGTAGGCCAGAGTAAGAGTTAAGACCTTAGCTATTAGGCCAGAGTACGAGTCTAAGACCTTAGCTATTAGGCCAGAGTAAGAGTTAAGACCTTAACCAGTAGGCAATAGTACGAGTCTAAGACCTTAGCTATTAGGCCAGAGTAAGAGTTAAGACCTTAACCAGTAGGCCAGAGTAAGAGTTAAGACCTTAACCATTAGGCCAGAGTACGAGTCTAAGACTTTAGCTATTAGGCCAGAGTAAGAGTTAAGACCTTAACCAGTAGGCCAGAGTAAGAGTTAAGACCTTAACCAGTAGGCCAGAGTATGAGTCTAAGACCTTAGCTATTAGGCCAGAGTAAGAGTTAAGACCTTAACCAGTAGGCCATAGTACGAGTCTAAGACCTTAGCTATTAGGCCAGAGTAAGAGTTAAGACCTTAGCTATTAGGCCAGAGTAAGAGTTTAGACCTTAGCTATTAGGCCAGAGTAAGAGTTAAGACCTTAACCAGTAGGCCATAGTACGAGTCTAACACCTTAGCTATTAGGCCAGAGTAAGAGTTAAGACCTTAGCTAGTAGGCCAGTGTAAGAGTTTAGACCTTAACCTGTAGGCCAGAGTACGATTCCAAGACCTTAGCTATTAGGCCAGAGTAAGAGTTAAGACCTTAACCAGTAGGCCAGAGTAAGAGTTAAGACCTTAACCAGTAGGCCAGAGTAAGAGTTAAGGCCTTAACCATTAGGCCAGAGTACGAGTCTAAGACCTTAGCTATTAGGCCAGAGTAAGAGTTTAGACCTTAGCTATTAGGCCAGAGTAAGAGTTAAGACCTTAACCATTAGGCCAGAGTATGAGTCTAAGACCTTAACTATTAGGCCAGAGACAGAGTTAAGACCTTAGCTATTAGGCCAGAGTAAGAATTAAGACCTTAGCCATTAGGCAAGAGTACGAGTCTAAGACCTTAGCTATTAGGTCAGAGTAAGAGTTAAGACCTTAGCTATTAGGGCAGAGTAAGAGTTAAGACGTTAACCAGTAGGCCAGAGTAAAAGTTAAGACCTTAACCAGTAGGCCATAGTACGAGTCTAAGACCTTAGCTATTAGGCCAGAGTAAGAGTTAAGATCTCAACCAGTAGGCCAGAGTACGAGTCTAAGACCTTAGCTATTAGGCCAGAGTAAGAGTTAGGACCTTAACCATTAGGCCAGAGTACAAGTCTAAGACCTTAGCTATTAGGCCAGAATAAGAGTTAAGACCTTAACCATTAGGCCAGAGTAAGAGTTAAGACCTTAACCAGTAGGCCAGATTAAGAGTTAATACCTTAACCATTAGGCCAGAGTACGAGTCCAAGACCATAGCTATTAGGCCAGAGTAAGAGTTAAGACCTTAACCAGTAGGCCAGAGTAAGAGTTAAGACTTTAACCAGTAGGCCAGAGTAAGAGTGAAGACCTTAACCAT
Source organism: Triturus cristatus (assembly GCF_964204655.1). Classification (NCBI taxonomy): domain Eukaryota; kingdom Metazoa; phylum Chordata; class Amphibia; order Caudata; family Salamandridae; genus Triturus; species Triturus cristatus. The sequence goes on from NC_140592.1 coordinate 546,365,754, forward strand.
TAGGCCACAGTACGAGTCTAAGACCTTAGCTATTAGGCCAGAGTAATAGGTAAGACCTTAGCTATTAGGCCAGAGTAAGAGTTAAGACCTTAACCAGTAGGCCAGAGTAAGAGTTAAGACCTTAGCTATTAGGCCAGAGTACGAGTCTAAGACCTTAGCTATTAGGCCAGAGTAAGAGTTAAGACCTTAACCAGTAGGCAATAGTACGAGTCTAAGACCTTAGCTATTAGGCCAGAGTAAGAGTTAAGACCTTAACCAGTAGGCCAGAGTAAGAGTTAAGACCTTAACCATTAGGCCAGAGTACGATTCTAAGTCCTTAGCTATTAGGCCAGAGTAAGAGTTAAGACCTTAACCAGTAGGCCAGAGTAAGAGTTAAGACCTTAACCAGTAGGCCAGAGTAAGAGTTAAGACCTTAGCTATTAGGCCAGAGTACGAGTCTAAGACCTTAGCTATTAGGCCAGAGTAAGAGTTAAGACCTTAACCAGTAGGCCATAGTACGAGTCTAAGACCTTAGGTATTAGGCCAGAGTAAGAGGTAAGACCTTAACCAGTAGGCCAGAGTAAGAGTTAAGACCTTAACCATTAGGCCAGAGTACGATTCTAAGTCCTTAGCTATTAGGCCAGAGTAAGAGTTAAGACCTTAACCAGTAGGCCAGAGTAAGAGTTAAGACCTTAACCAGTAGGCCAGAGTAAGAGTTAGACCTTAACCATTGGGCCAGAGTACGAGTCTAAGACCTTAGCTATTAAGCCAGAGTACGAGTCTAAGACCTTAGCTATTAGGCCAGAGTAAGAGTTAAGACCTTAGCTATTAGGCTAGAGTAAGAGTTAAGACCTTAGCTATTAGGTCAGAGTAAGAGTTAAGACCTTAAAGAGCAGGCCAGAGTAAGAGTTAAGACCTCAACCAGTCGCCATAGTACGAGTCTAAGAGCTTAGCTATTAGGCCTGAGTAAGAGTTAAGACCTTAACCAGTAGGCCAGAGTAAGAGTTAAGACCTTAGCTATTAGGCCAGAGTAGAAGTCTAAGACCTTAGCTATCAGTCCAGAGTAAGAGTTAAGACCTTAACCAGTAGGCCAGAGTAAGAGTTAAGATCTTAGCTAATAGGCCAGAGTAAGAGTTAAGAGCTTAACCATTAGGCCAGAGTACGAGCCTAAGAGCTTAGCTATTAGGCCAGAGTAAGAGTTAAGACCTTAACCAGTAGGCCAGAGTAAGAGTTAAGATCTTAACCTGTAGGCCAGAGTACGAGTCTAAGACCTTAGCCATTAGGCCAGAGTAAGAGTTAAGACCTTAGCTATTAGGCCAGAGTAAGAGTTAAGACCTTAACCAGTAGTCCAGAATACGAGTCTAAGTCCTTAGCTATTAGGCCAGAGTAAGAGTTAAGACCTTAACCAGTAGGCCAGATTAAGAGTTAAGACCTTAAACATTAGGCCAGAGTAAGAGTTAAGATCTTAGCTATTAGGCCAGAGTAAGAGTTAAGACCTTAGCTATTAGGCCAGAGTAAGAGTTAAGACTTTAACCAGTAGGCCAGAGTAAGAGTTGTGACCTTAACCTGTAGGCCACAGTACGAGTCTAAGACCTTAGCTATTAGGCCAGAGTAAGAGTTAAGACCTTAACCAGTAGGCCATAGTACGAGTCTAAGACCTTAGCTATTAGGCCAGAGTAAGATTTAAGACCATAGCTATTAGGCCAGAGTAAGAGTTAAGACCTTAACCAGTAGGCCAGAGTAAGAGTCTAAGACCTTAGCTATTAGGCCAGAGTAAGAGTTAAGACCTTAACCATTAGGCCAGAGTACGAGTCTAAGACCCTAGCTATTAGGCCAGAGTAAGAGTTAAGACATTAGCTATTAGGCCAGAGTAAGAGTTAAGACCTTAGCTATTAGGCCAGAGTATGAGTTAAGACCTTAGCTATTAGGCCAGAGTAAGAGTTAAGACCTTAACCAGTAGGCCAAAGTAAGAGTTAAGACCCTAACCCATAGGCCAGAGTAAGAGTTAAGACCTTAGCTATTAGGCCAGAGTAAGAGTTAAGACCTTAGCTATTAGGCCAGAGCAAGAGTTAAGACTTTAACCAGTAGGCCATAGTAAGAGTTGTGACCTTAACCTGTAGGCCAGAGTACGAGTCTAAGACCTTAGCTATTAGGCCAGAGTAAGAGTTAAGACCTTAACCATTAGGCCAGAGTACGAGTCTAAGACCCTAGCTATTAGGCCAGAGTAAGAGTTAAGACATTAGCTATTAGGCCAGAGTAAGAGTTAAGACCTTAGCTATTAGGCCAGAGTATGAGTTTGACCTTAGCTATTAGGCCAGAGTAAGAGTTAAGACCTTAACCAGTAGGCCAGAGTAAGAGTTAAGACCCTAACCCATAGGCCAGAGTAAGAGTTAAGACCATAACCATTAGGCCAGAGTACGAGTCTAAGACCTTAGCTATTAGGCCAGAGTAAGAGTTAAGACCTTAGCAATTAGGCCAGAGTAAGAGTTAAGTCCTTAACCAGTAGGCCAGAGTAAGAGTTAAGACCTTAAACTGTAGGCCAGAGTAAGAGTTAAGACCTTAGCTATTAGGCCAGAGTACGAGTCTAAGACATTAGCTATTAGGCCAGAGTAAGAGTTAAGACCTTAACCAGTAGGCCATAGTACGAGTCTAAGACCTTAGCTATTAGGCCAGAGTAAGAGTTAAGACCTTAACCAGTAGGCCAGAGTAAGAGTTAAGACCTTAGCTATTAGGCCAGAGTAAGAGTTAAGACCTTAGCTATTAGGCCAGAGTATGAGTCTAAGACCTTAGCTTTTAGGCCAGAGTAAGAGCTAAGACCTTAACCAGTAGGCCAGAGTAAGAGTTAAGACCTTAACCATTAGGCCAGAGTACGAGTCTAAGACCTTAGCTATTAGGCCAGAGTAATAGGTAAGACCTTAGCTATTAGGCCAGAGTAAGAGTTAAGACCTTAACCAGTAGGCCAGTGTAAGAGTTAAGACCTTAACCAGTAGGCCAGAGTAAGAGTTAAGACCTTAGCTATTAGGCCAGAGTACGAGTCTAAGACATTAGCTTTTAGGCCAGAGTAAGAGTTAAGACCTTAACCAGTAGGCCATAGTACGAGTCTAAGACCTTAGCTATTAGGCCATAGTAAGAGTTAAGACCTTAACCAGTAGGCCAGAGTAAGAGTTAAGACCTTAACCATTAGGCCAGAGTACGATTCTAAGTCCTTAGCTATTAGGCCAGAGTAAGAGTTAAGACCTTAGCTATTAGGCCAGAGTAAGAGTTAAGACCTTAACCAGTAGGCCAGAGTAAGAGTTAAGACCTTAACCAGTAGGCCAGAGTAAGAGTTAGACCTTAACCATTGGGCCAGAGTACGAGTCTAAGACCTTAGCTATTAAGCCAGAGTACGAATCTAAGACCTTAGCTATTAGGCCAGAGTAAGAGTTAAGACCTTAGCTATTAGGCTAGAGTAAGAGTTAAGACCTTAGCTATTAGGCCAGAGTCAGAGTTAAGACCTTAAAGAGTAGGCCAGAGTAAGAGTTAAGACCTCAACCAGTAGGCCATAGTACGAGTCTAAGAGCTTAGCTATTAGGCCAGAGTAAGAGTTAAGACCTTAACCAGTAGGCGAGAGTAAGAGTTAAGACCTTAGCTATTAGGCCAGAGTACGAGTCTAAGACCTTAGCTATTAGTCCAGAGTAAGAGTTAAGACCTTAACCATTAGGCAAGAGTAAGAGTTAAGATCTTAGCTAATAGGCCAGAGTAAGAGTTAAGACCTTAACCATTAGGCCAGTGTACGAGTCTAAGAGCTTAGCTATTAGGCCAGAGTAAGAGTTAAGACCTTAACCAGTAGGCCAGAGTAAGAGTTAAGATCTTAACCTGAAGGCCAGAGTACGAGTCTAAGACCTTAGCTATTAGGCCAGAGTAAGAGTTAAGACCTTAGCTATTAGGCCAGAGTAAGAGTTAAGACCTTAACCAGTAGTCCACAATACGAGTCTAAGTCCTTAGCTATTAGGCCAGAGTAAGAGTTAAGACCTTAACCAGTAGGCCAGATTAAGAGTTAAGACCTTAACCATTAGGCCAGAGTAAGAGTTAAGACCTTAGCTATTAGGCCAGAGTAAGAGTTAAGACTTTAACCAGTAGGCCAGAGTAAGAGTTAAGACCTTAACCTGTAGGCCAGAGTACGAGTCTAAGACCTTAGCTATTAGGCCAGAGTAAGAGTTAAGACCTTAACCAGTAGGCCATAGTACGAGTCTAAGTCCTTAGCTATTAGGCCAGAGTAGGAGTTAAGACCTTAACCAGTAGGCCAGAGTGAGAGTTAAGACCTTAACCAGCAGGCCAGAGTAAGAGTTAAGACCTTAACCATTAGGCCAGAGTACGAGTCTAAGACCTTAGCTATTAGGCCAGAGTAAGAGTTAAGACCTTAGCTATTAGGCCAGAGTAAGAGTTAAGACCTTAACCAGTAGGCCAGTGTAAGAGTAAAGACCTTAACCAGTAGGCCAGAGTAAGAGTTAAGACCTGAACCATTGGGCCAGAGTACGAGTCTAAGACCTTAGCTATTAAGCCAGAATACGAGTCTAAGACCTTAGCTATTAGGCCAGAGAAAGAGTTAAGACCTTAGCTATTAGGCCAGAGTAAGAGTTAAGACCTTAGCTATTAGGCCAGAGTAAGAGTTAAGACCTTAACCAGTAGGCCAGAATAAGAGTTAAGACCCTAACCCATAGGCCAGAGTAAGAGTTAAGACCATAACCATTAGGCCAGAGTACGAGTCTAAGACCTTAGCTATTAGGCCAGAGTAAGAGTTAAGACCTTAGCTATTAGGCCAGAGTAAGAGTTAAGTCCTTAACCAGTAGGCCAGAGTAAGAGTTAAGACCTTAAACTGTAGGCCAGAGTAAGAGTTAAGACCTTAGCTATTAGGCCAGAGTACGAGTCTAAGACCTTAGCTATTAGGCCAGAGAAAGAGTTAAGACCTTAACCAGTAGGCCAGAGTAAGAGTTAAGATCTTAAGCTGTAGGCCAGAGTACGAGTCTAAGACCTTAGCTATTAGGCCAGAGTAAGAGTTAAGACCTTAGCTATTAGGCCAGAGTAAGAGTTAAGACCTTAACCAGTAGGCCAGAGTACGAGTCTAATACCTTAGCTATTAGGCCAGAGTAAGAGTTAAGACCTTAACCAGTAGGCCAGAGTAAGAGTTAAGACCTTAATCATTAGGCCAGAGTAAGAGTTAAGACCTTAGCTATTAGGCCAGAGTAAGAGTTAAGACCTTAGCTATTAGGCCAGAGTAAGATTTAAGACTTTAACCAGCAGGCCAGAGTAAGAGTTAAGACCTTAACCTGTAGGCCAGAGTACAAGTCTAAGACCTTAGCTATTAGGCCAGAGTAAGAGTTAAGACCTTAACCAGTAGGCCATAGTACAAGTCTAAGACCTTAGCTATTAGGCCAGAGTAAGATTTAAGACCTTAACCATTAGGCCAGAGTAAGAGTTAAGACCTTAACCAGTAGGCCAGAGTAAGAGTTAAGACCTTAACCATTAGGCCAGAGTACGAGTCTAAGACCTTAGCTATTAGGCCAGAGTAAGTGTTAAGACCTTAGCTATTAGGCCAGAGTAAGGGTTAAGACTTTAACCAGTAGGCCAGAGTAAGAGCTAAGACCTTAACCAGTAGGCCAGAGTAAGAGTTAAGACCTTAACCATTAGGCTAGAGTACGAGTCTAAGACCTTAGCTATTAAGCCAGAGTACGAGTCTAAGACCTTAGCTATTAGGCCAGAGTAAGAGTTAAGACCTTAGCTATTAGGCCAGAGTAAGAGTTAAGACCTTAAAGAGTAGGCCAGAGTAAGAGTTAAGACCTTAACCAGTCAGCCAGAGTGAGAGTTAAGACCTTAACCAGTAGGCCAGAGTAAGCGTTAAGACCTTAACCATTAGGCCAGAGTACGAGTCTAAGACCTAAGCTTTTAGGCCAGAGTAAGAGCTAAGACCTTAACCAGTAGGCTAGAGTAAGAGTTAAGACCTTAACCATTAGGCCAGAGTACGAGTCTAAGACCTTAGCTATTAGGCCAGAGTAATAGGTAAGACCTTAGCTATTAGGCCAGAGTAAGAGTTAAGACCTTAACCAGTAGGCCAGAGTAAGAGTTAAGACCTTAACCATTAGGCCAGAGTAAGAGTTAATACCTTAGCTATTAGGCCAGAGTAAGAGTTAAGACTTTAACCAGTAGGCCAGAGTAAGAGTTAAGACCTTAACCTGTAGGCCAGAGTACGAGTCTAAGACCTTAGCTATTAGGCCAGAGTAAGAGTTAAGACCTTAACCAGTAGGCCATAGTACGAGTCTAAGACCTTAGCTATTAGGCCAGAGTAAGAGTTAAGACCTTAACCAGTAGGCCAGAGTGAGAGTTAAGACCTTAACCAGTAGGCCAGAGTAAGAGTTAAGACCTTAACCATTAGGCCAGAGTACGAGTCTAAGACCTTAGCTATTAGGCCAGAGTAAGAGTTAAGACCTTAGCTATTAGGCCAGAGTAAGAGTTAAGACCTTAACCAGTAGGCCAGTGTAAGAGTTAAGACCTTAACCAGTAGGCCAGAGTCAGAGTTAAGACCTGAACCATTGGGCCAGAGTACGAGTCTAAGACCTTAGCTATTAAGCCAGAATACGAGTCTAAGACCTTAGCTATTAGGCCAGAGTAAGAGTTAAGACCTTAGCTATTAGGCCAGAGTAAGAGTTAAGACCTTAGCTATTAGGCCAAAGTAAGAGTAAAGAACTTAAAGAGTAGGCCGGAGTAAAAGTTAAGACCTCAACCAGTAGGCCATAGTACGAGTCTAAGACCTTAGCTATTAGTCCAGAGTAAGAGTTAAGACCTTAGCTATTAGGCCAGAGTAAGAGTTAAGACCTTAACCATTAGGCCAGAGTAAGAGTTAAGATCTTAGCTAATAGGCCAGAGTAAGAGTTAAGACCTTAACCATTAATCCAGTGTACGAGTCTAAGAGCTTAGCTATTAGGCCAGAGTAAGAGTTAAGACCTTAACCAGTAGGCCAGAGTAAGAGTTAAGATCTTAACCTGAAGGCCAGAGTACGAGTCTAAGACCTTAGCTATTAGGCCAGAGTAAGAGTTAAGACCTTAGCTATTAGGCCAGAGTAAGAGTTAAGACCTTAACCAGTAGTCCAGAATACGAGTCTAAATCCTTAGCTATTAGGCCAGAGTAAGAGTTAAGACCTTAACCAGTAGGCCAGATTAAGAGTTAAGACCTTAACCATTAGGCCAGAGTAAGAGTTAAGACCTTAGCTATTAGGCCAGAGTAAGAGTTAAGACTTTAACCAGTAGGCCAGAGTAAGAGTTAAGACCTTAACCTGTAGGCCAGAGTACGAGTCTAAGACCTTAGCTATTAGGCCAGAGTAAGAGTTAAGACCTTAACCAGTAGGCCATAGTACGAGTCTAAGACCTTAGCTATTAGGCCAGAGTAAGGGTTAAGACCTTAACCAGTAGGCCAGAGTGAGAGTTAAGACCTTAACCAGCAGGCCAGAGTAAGAGTTAAGACCTTAACCATTAGGCCAGAGTACGAGTCTAAGACCTTAGCTATTAGGCCAGAGTAAGAGTTAAGACCTTAGCTATTAGGCCAGAGTAAGAGTTAAGACCTTAACCAGTAGGCCAGTGTAAGAGTTAAGACCTTAACCAGTAGGCCAGTGTAAGAGTTAAGACCTTAACCAGTAGGCCAGAGTAAGAGTTAAGACCTTAGCTATTAGGCCAGAGTACGAGTCTAAGACATTAGCTATTAGGCCAGAGTAAGAGTTAAGACCTTAACCAGTAGGCCATAGTACGAGTCTAAGACCTTAGCTATTAGGCCAGAGTAAGAGTTAAGACCTTAACCAGTAGGCCAGAGTAAGAGTTAAGACCTTAACCATTAGGCCAGAGTACGATTCTAAGTCCTTAGCTATTAGGCCAGAGTAAGAGTTAAGACCTTAGCTATTAGGCCAGAGTAAGAGTTAAGACCTTAACCAGTAGGCCAGAGTAAGAGTTAAGACCTTAACCAGTAGGCCAGAGTAAGAGTTAGACCTTAACCATTGGGCTAGAGTACGAGTCTAAGACCTTAGCTATTAAGCCAGAGTACGAGTCTAAGACCTTAGCTATTAGGCCAGAGTAAGAGTTAAGACCTTAGCTATTAGGCTAGAGTAAGAGTTAAGACCTTAGCTATTAGGCCAGAGTCAGAGTTAAGACCTTAAAGAGTAGGCCAGAGTAAGAGTTAAGACCTCAACCAGTAGGCCATAGTACGAGTCTAAGAGCTTAGCTATTAGGCCAGAGTTAGAGTTAAGAACTTAACCAGTAGGCGAGAGTAAGAGTTAAGACCTTAGCTATTAGGCCAGAGTACGAGTCTAAGACCTTAGCTATTAGTCCAGAGTAAGAGTTAAGACCTTAACCATTAGGCCAGAGTAAGAGTTAGGATCTTAGCTAATAGGCCAGAGTAAGAGTTAAGACCTTAACCATTAGGCCAGTGTACGAGTCTAAGAGCTTAGCTATTAGGCCAGAGTAAGAGTTAAGACCTTAACCAGTAGGCCAGAGTAAGAGTTAAGATCTTAACCTGAAGGCCAGAGTACGAGTCTAAGACCTTAGCTATTAGGCCAGAGTAAGAGTTAAGACCTTAGCTATTAGGCCAGAGTAAGAGTTAAGACCTTAACCAGTAGGCCAGATTAAGAGTTAAGACCTTAACCATTAGGCCAAAGTAAGAGTTAAGACCTTAGCTATTAGGCCAGAGTAAGAGTTAAGACTTTAACCAGTAGGCCAGAGTAAGAGTTAAGACCTTAACCTGTAGGCCAGAGTACGAGTCTAAGACCTTAGCTGTTAGGCCAGATTAAGAGTTAAGACCTTAACCAGTAGGCCATAGTACGAGTCTAAGACCTTAGCTATTAGGCCAGAGTAAGAGTTAAGACCTTAACCAGTAGGCCAGAGTGAGAGTTAAGACCTTAACCAGCAGGCCAGAGTAAGAGTTAAGACCTTAACCATTAGGCCAGAGTACGAGTCTAAGACCTTAGCTATTAGGCCAGAGTAAGAGTTAAGACCTTAGCTATTAGGCCAGAGTAAGAGTTAAGACCTTAACCAGTAGGCCAGTGTAAGAGTTAAGACCTTAACCAGTAGGCCAGAGTAAGAGTTAAGACCTGAACCATTGGGCCAGAGTACGAGTCTAAGACCTTAGCTATTAAGCCAGAATACGAGTCTAAGACCTTAGCTATTAGGCCAGAGAAAGAGTTAAGACCTTAGCTATTAGGCCAGAGTAAGAGTTAAGACCTTAGCTATTAGGCCAGAGTAAGAGTTAAGACCTTAACCAGTAGGCCAGAATAAGAGTTAAGACCCTAACCCATAGGCCAGAGTAAGAGTTAAGACCATAACCATTAGGCCAGAGTACGAGTCTAAGACCTTAGCTATTAGGCCAGAGTAAGAGTTAAGACCTTAGCTATTAGGCCAGAGTAAGAGTTAAGTCCTTAACCAGTAGGCCAGAGTAAGAGTTAAGACCTTAAACTGTAGGCCAGAGTAAGAGTTAAGACCTTAGCTATTAGGCCAGAGTACGAGTCTAAGACCTTAGCTATTAGGCCAGAGAAATAGTTAAGACCTTAACCAGTAGGCCAGAGTAAGAGTTAAGATCTTAAGCTGTAGGCCAGAGTACGAGTCTAAGACCTTAGCTATTAGGCCAGAGTAAGAGTTAAGACCTTAGCTATTAGGCCAGAGTAAGAGTTAAGACCTTAACCAGTAGGCCAGAGTACGAGTCTAATACCTTAGCTATTAGGCCAGAGTAAGAGTTAAGACCTTAACCAGTAGGCCAGAGTAAGAGTAAAGACCTTAATCATTAGGCCAGAGTAAGAGTTAAGACCTTAGCTATTAGGCCAGAGTAAGAGTTAAGACCTTAGCTATTAGGCCAGAGTAAGATTTAAGACCTTAACCATTAGGCCAGAGTAAGAGTTAAGACCTTAACCAGTAGGCCAGAGTAAGAGTTAAGACCTTAACCATTAGGCCAGAGTACGAGTCTAAGACCTTAGCTATTAGGCCAGAGTAAGAGTTAAGACCTTAGCTATTAGGCCAGAGTAAGGGTTAAGACATTAACCAGTAGGCCAGAGTAAGAGCTAAGACCTTAACCAGTAGGCCAGAGTAAGAGTTAAGACCTTAACCATTAGGCTAGAGTACGAGTCTAAGACCTTAGCTATTAAGCCAGAGTACGAGTCTAAGACCTTAGCTATTAGGCCAGAGTAAGAGTTAAGACCTTAGCTATTAGGCCAGAGTAAGAGTTAAGACCTTAAAGAGTAGGCCAGAGTAAGAGTTAAGACCTTAACCAGTAGGCCAGAGTGAGAGTTAAGACCTTAACCAGTAGGCCAGAGTAAGCGTTAAGACCTTAACCATTAGGCCAGAGTACGAGTCTAAGACCTTAGCTTTTAGGCCAGAGTAAGAGCTAAGACCTTAACCAGTAGGCTAGAGTAAGAGTTAAGACCTTAACCATTAGGCCAGAGTACGAGTCTAAGACCTTAGCTATTAGGCCAGAGTAATAGGTAAGACCTTAGCTATTAGGCCAGAGTAAGAGTTAAGACCTTAACCAGTAGGCCAGAGTAAGAGTTAAGACCTTAACCATTAGGCCAGAGTAAGAGTTAAGACCTTAGCTATTAGGCCAGAGTAAGAGTTAAGACTTTAACCAGTAGGCCAGAGTAAGAGTTAAGACCTTAACCTGTAGGCCAGAGTACGAGTCTAAGACCTTAGCTATTAGGCCAGAGTAAGAGTTAAGACCTTAACCAGTAGGCCATAGTACGAGTCTAAGACCTTAGCTATTAGGCCAGAGTAAGAGTTAAGACCTTAACCAGTAGGCCAGAGTGAGAGTTAAGACCTTAACCAGTAGGCCAGAGTAAGAGTTAAGACCTTAACCATTAGGCCAGAGTACGAGTCTAAGACCTTAGCTATTAGGCCAGAGTAAGAGTTAAGACCTTAGCTATTAGGCCAGAGTAAGAGTTAAGACCTTAACCAGTAGGCCAGTGTAAGAGTTAAGACCTTAACCAGTAGGCCAGAGTAAGAGTTAAGACCTGAACCATTGGGCCAGAGTACGAGTCTAAGACCTTAGCTATTAAGCCAGAATACGAGTCTAAGACCTTAGCTATTAGGCCAGAGTAAGAGTTAAGACCTTAGCTATTAGGCCAGAGTAAGAGTTAAGACCTTAACCTGTAGGCCAGAGTACGAGTCTAAGACCTTAGCTATTAGGCCAGAGTAAGAGTTAAGACCTTAACCAGTAGGCCATAGTACAAGTCTAAGACCTTAGCTATTAGGCCAGAGTAAGATTTAAGACCTTAACCATTAGGCCAGAGTAAGAGTTAAGACCTTAACCAGTAGGCCAGAGTAAGAGTTAAGATCTTAACCATTAGGCCAGAGTACGAGTCTAAGACCTTAGCTATTAGGCCAGAGTAAGAGTTAAGACCTTAGCTATTAGGCCAGAGTAAGGGTTAAGACTTTAACCAGTAGGCCAGAGTAAGAGCTAAGACCTTAACCAGTAGGCCAGAGTAAGAGTTAAGACCTTAACCATTAGGCTAGAGTACGAGTCTAAGACCTTAGCTATTAAGCCAGAGTACGAGTCTAAGACCTTAGCTATTAGGCCAGAGTAAGAGTTAAGACCTTAGCTATTAGGCCAGAGTAAGAGTTAAGACCTTAAAGAGTAGGCCAGAGTAAGAGTTAAGACCTTAACCAGTAGGCCAGAGTGAGAGTTAAGACCTTAACCAGTAGGCCAGAGTAAGCGTTAAGACCTTAACCATTAGGCCAGAGTACGAGTCTAAGACCTTAGCTTTTAGGCCAGAGTAAGAGCTAAGACCTTAACCAGTAGGCTAGAGTAAGAGTTAAGACCTTAACCATTAGGCCACAGTACGAGTCTAAGACCTTAGCTATTAGGCCAGAGTAATAGGTAAGACCTTAGCTATTAGGCCAGAGTAAGAGTTAAGACCTTAACCAGTAGGCCAGAGTAAGAGTTAAGACCTTAACCATTAGGCCAGAGTAAGAGTTAAGACCTTAGCTATTAGGCCAGAGTAAGAGTTAAGACTTTAACCAGTAGGCCAGAGTAAGAGTTAAGACCTTAACCGGTAGGCCAGAGTACGAGTCTAAGACCTTAGCTATTAGGCCAGAGTAAGAGTTAAGACCTTAACCAGTAGGCCATAGTACGAGTCTAAGACCTTAGCTATTAGGCCAGAGTAAGAGTTAAGACCTTAACCAGTAGGCCAGAGTGAGAGTTAAGACCTTAACCAGTAGGCCAGAGTAAGAGTTAAGACCTTAACCATTAGGCCAGAGTACGAGTCTAAGACCTTAGCTATTAGGCCAGAGTAAGAGTTAAGACCTTAGCTATTAGGCCAGAGTAAGAGTTAAGACCTTAACCAGTAGGCCAGTGTAAGAGTTAAGACCTTAACCAGTAGGCCAGAGTAAGAGTTAAGACCTGAACCATTGGGCCAGAGTACGAGTTAAGACCTTAACCATTAGGCCAGAGTACGAGTCTAAGACCTTAGCTATTAAGCCAGAATACGAGTCTAAGACCTTAGCTATTAGGCCAGAGTAAGATTTAAGACCTTAGCTATTAGGCCAGAGTAAGAGTTAAGACCTTAGCTATTAGGCCAAAGTAAGAGTAAAGAACTTAAAGAGTAGGCCGGAGTAAAAGTTAAGACCTCAACCAGTAGGCCATAGTACGAGTCTAAGACCTTAGCTATTAGTCCAGAGTAAGAGTTAAGACCTTAGCTATTAGGCCAGAGTACGAGTCTAAGACATTAACCAGTAGGCCAGAGTAAGAGTTAAGATGTTAAGCTGTAGGCCAGAGTACGAGTCTAAGACCTTAGCTATTAGGCCAGAGTAAGAGTTAAGACTTTAGCTATTAGGCCAGAGTACGAGTCTAAGACCTTAGCTATTAGGCCAGAGAAAGAGTTAAGACCTTAACCAGTAGGCCAGAGTAAGAGTTAAGATCTTAAGCTGTAGGCCAGAGTACGAGTCTAAGACCTTAGCTATTAGGCCAGAGTAAGAGTTAAGACCTTAGCTATTAGGCCAGAGTAAGAGTTAAGACCTTAACCAGTAGGCCAGAGTACGAGTCTAATACCTTAGCTATTAGGCCAGAGTAAGAGTTAAGGCCTTAACCAGTAGGCCAGAGTAAGAGTTAAGACCTTAATCATTAGGCCAGAGTAAGAGTTAAGACCTTAGCTATTAGGCCAGAGTAAGAGTTAAGACCTTAGCTATTAGGCCAGAGTAAGATTTAAGACTTTAACCAGCAGGCCAGAGTAAGAGTTAAGACCTTAACCTGTAGGCCAGAGTAAGCGTTAAGACCTTAACCATTAGGCCAGAGTACGAGTCTAAGACCTTAGCTTTTAGGCCAGAGTAAGAGCTAAGACCTTAACCAGTAGGCTAGAGTAAGAGTTAAGACCTTAACCATTAGGCCAGAGTACGAGTCTAAGACCTTAGCTATTAGGCCAGAGTAATAGGTAAGACCTTAGCTATTAGGCCAGAGTAAGAGTTAAGACCTTAACCAGTAGGCCAGAGTAAGAGTTAAGACCTTAACCATTAGGCCAGAGTAAGAGTTAAGACCTTAGCTATTAGGCCAGAGTAAGAGTTAAGACTTTAACCAGTAGGCCAGAGTAAGAGTTAAGACCTTAACCTGTAGGCCAGAGTACGAGTCTAAGACCTTAGCTATTAGGCCAGAGTAAGAGTTAAGACCTTAACCAGTAGGCCATAGTACGAGTCTAAGACCTTAGCTATTAGGCCAGAGTAAGAGTTAAGACCTTAACCAGTAGGCCAGAGTGAGAGTTAAGACCTTAACCAGTAGGCCAGAGTAAGAGTTAAGACCTTAACCATTAGGCCAGAGTACGAGTCTAAGACCTTAGCTATTAGGCCAGAGTAAGAGTTAAGACCTTAACCAGTAGGCCAGTGTAAGAGTTAAGACCTTAACCAGTAGGCCAGAGTAAGAGTTAAGACCTGAACCATTGGGCCAGAGTACGAGTCTAAGACCTTAGCTATTAAGCCAGAATACGAGTCTAAGACCTTAGCTATTAGGCCAGAGTAAGATTTAAGACCTTAGCTATTAGGCCAGAGTAAGAGTTAAGACCTTAGCTATTAGGCCAAAGTAAGAGTAAAGAACTTAAAGAGTAGGCCGGAGTAAAAGTTAAGACCTCAACCAGTAGGCCATAGTACGAGTCTAAGACCTTAGCTATTAGTCCAGAGTAAGAGTTAAGACCTTAGCTATTAGGCCAGAGTACGAGTCTAAGACATTAACCAGTAGGCCAGAGTAAGAGTTAAGATGTTAAGCTGTAGGCCAGAGTACGAGTCTAAGACCTTAGCTATTAGGCCAGAGTAAGAGTTAAGACTTTAGCTATTAGGCCAGAGTACGAGTCTAAGACCTTAGCTATTAGGCCAGAGAAAGAGTTAAGACCTTAACCAGTAGGCCAGAGTAAGAGTTAAGATCTTAAGCTGTAGGCCAGAGTACGAGTCTAAGACCTTAGCTATTAGGCCAGAGTAAGAGTTAAGACCTTAGCTATTAGGCCAGAGTAAGAGTTAAGACCTTAACCAGTAGGCCAGAGTACGAGTCTAATACCTTAGCTATTAGGCCAGAGTAAGAGTTAAGGCCTTAACCAGTAGGCCAGAGTAAGAGTTAAGACCTTAATCATTAGGCCAGAGTAAGAGTTAAGACCTTAGCTATTAGGCCAGAGTAAGAGTTAAGACCTTAGCTATTAGGCCAGAGTAAGATTTAAGACTTTAACCAGCAGGCCAGAGTAAGAGTTAAGACCTTAACCTGTAGGCCAGAGTACGAGTCTAAGACCTTAGCTATTAGGCCAGAGTAAGAGTTAAGACCTTAACCAGTAGGCCATAGTACAAGTCTAAGACCTTAGCTATTAGGCCAGAGTAAGATTTAAGACCTTAACCATTAGGCCAGAGTAAGAGTTAAGACCTTAACCAGTAGGCCAGAGTAAGAGTTAAGACCTTAACCATTAGGCCAGAGTACGAGTCTAAGACCTTAGCTATTAGGCCAGAGTAAGAGTTAAGACCTTAGCTATTAGGCCAGAGTCAGGGTTAAGACTTTAACCAGTAGGCCAGAGTAAGAGCTAAGACCTTAACCAGTAGGCCAGAGTAAGAGTTAAGACCTTAACCATTAGGCTAGAGTACGAGTCTAAGACCTTAGCTATTAAGCCAGAGTACGAGTCCAAGACCTTAGCTATTAGGCCAGAGTAAGAGTTAAGACCTTAGCTATTAGGCCAGAGTAAGAGTTAAGACCTTAAAGAGTAGGCCAGAGTAAGAGTTAAGACCTTAACCAGTAGGCCAGAGTGAGAGTTAAGACCTTAACCAGTAGGCCAGAGTAAGCGTTAAGACCTTAACCATTAGGCCAGAGTACGAGTCTAAGACCTTAGCTTTTAGGCCAGAGTAAGAGCTAAGACCTTAACCAGTAGGCTAGAGTAAGAGTTAAGACCTTAACCATTAGGCCAGAGTACGAGTCTAAGACCTTAGCTATTAGGCCAGAGTAATAGGTAAGACCTTAGCTATTAGGCCAGAGTAAGAGTTAAGACCCTAACCAGTAGGCCAGAGTAAGAGTTAAGACCTTAACCATTAGGCCAGAGTAAGAGTTAAGACCTTAGCTATTAGGCCAGAGTAAGAGTTAAGACTTTAACCAGTAGGCCAGAGTAAGAGTTAAGACCTTAACCTGTAGGCCAGAGTACGAGTCTAAGACCTTAGCTATTAGGCCAGAGTAAGAGTTAAGACCTTAACCAGTAGGCCATAGTACGAGTCTAAGACCTTAGCTATTAGGCCAGAGTAAGAGTTAAGACCTTAACCAGTAGGCCAGAGTGAGAGTTAAGACCTTAACCAGTAGGCCAGAGTAAGAGTTAAGACCTTAACCATTAGGCCAGAGTACGAGTCTAAGACCTTAGCTATTAGGCCAGAGTAAGAGTTAAGACCTTAGCTATTAGGCCAGAGTAAGAGTTAAGATCTTAACCAGTAGGCCAGTGTAAGAGTTAAGACCTTAACCAGTAGGCCAGAGTAAGAGTTAAGACCTGAACCATTGGGCCAGAGTACGAGTCTAAGACCTTAGCTATTAAGCCAGAATACGAGTCTAAGACCTTAGCTATTAGGCCAGAGTAAGAGTTAAGACCTTAGCTATTAGGCCAGAGTAAGAGTTAAGACCTTAGCTATTAGGCCAAAGTAAGAGTAAAGAACTTAAAGAGTAGGCCGGAGTAAAAGTTAAGACCTCAACCAGTAGGCCATAGTATGAGTCTAAGACCTTAGCTATTAGTCCAGAGTAAGAGTTAAGACCTTAGCTATTAGGCCAGAGTACGAGTCTAAGACCTTAACCAGTAGGCCAGAGTAAGAGTTAAGATGTTAAGCTGTAGGCCAGAGTCCGAGTCTAAGACCTTAGCTATTAGGCCAGAGTAAGAGTTAAGACTTTAGCTATTAGGCCAGAGTACGAGTCTAAGACCTTAGCTATTAGGCCAGAGAAAGAGTTAAGACCTTAACCAGTAGGCCAGAGTAAGAGTTAAGATCTTAAGCTGTAGGCCAGAGTACGAGTCTAAGACCTTAGCTATTAGGCCAGAGTAAGAGTTAAGACCTTAGCTATTACGCCAGAGTAAGAGTTAAGACCTCAACCAGTAGGCCAGAGTACGAGTCTAATACCTTAGCTATTAGGCCAGAGTAAGAGTTAAGGCCTTAACCAGTAGGCCAGAGTAAGAGTTAAGACCTTAATCATTAGGCCAGAGTAAGAGTTAAGACCTTAGCTATTAGGCCAGAGTAAGATTTAAGACTTTAACCAGTAGGCCAGAGTAAGAGTTAAGACCTTAACCTGTAGGCCAGAGTACGAGTCTAAGACCTTAGCTATTAGGCCAGAGTAAGAGTTAAGACCTTAACCAGTAGGCCATAGTACAAGTCTAAGACCTTAGCTATTAGGCCCGAGTAAGATTTAATACCTTAACCAGTAGGCCAGAGTAAGAGCTAAGACCTTAACCAGTAGGCCAGAGTAAGAGTTAAGACCTTAACCATTAGGCTAGAGTACGAGTCTAAGACCTTAGCTATTAAGCCAGAGTACGAGTCTAAGACCTTAGCTATTAGGCCAGAATAAGAGTTAAGACCTTAGCTATTAGGCCAGAGTAAGAGTTAAGACCTTAAAGAGTAGGCCAGAGTAAGAGTTAAGACCTTAACCAGTAGGCCAGAGTGAGAGTTAAGACCTTAACCAGTAGGCCAGAGTAAGAGTTAAGACCTTAACCATTAGGCCAGAGTACGAGTCTAAGACCTTAGCTTTTAGGCCAGAGTAAGAGCTAAGACCTTAACCAGTAGGCTAGAGTAAGAGTTAAGACCTTAACCATTAGGCCAGAGTACAAGTCTAAGACCTTAGCTATTAGGCCAGAGTAATAGGTAAGACCTTAGCTATTAGGCCAGAGTAAGAGTTAAGACCTTAACCAGTAGGCCAGAGTAAGAGTTAAGACCTTAACCAGTAGGCCAGAGTAAGAGTTAAGACCTTAGCTATTAGGCCAGAGTACGAGTCTAAGACCTTAGCTATTAAGCCAGAGTAAGAGTTAAGACCTTAGCTATTAGGCTAGAGTAAGAGTTAAGACCTTAGCTATTAGGCCAGAGTCAGAGTTAAGACCTTAAAGAGTAGGCCAGAGTAAGAGTTAAGACCTCAACCAGTAGGCCATAGTACGAGTCTAAGAGCTTAGCTATTAGGCCAGAGTAAGAGTTAAGACCTTAACCAGTAGGCGAGAGTAAGAGTTAAGACCTTAGCTATTAGGCCAGAGTACGAGTCTAAGACCTTAGCTATTAGTCCAGAGTAAGAGTTAAGACCTTAACCATTAGGCCAGAGTAAGAGTTAAGATCTTAGCTAATAGGCCAGAGTAAGAGTTAAGACCTTAACCATTAGGCCAGAGTATGAGTCTAAGAGCTTAGCTATTAGGCCAGAGTAAGAGTTAAGACCTTAACCAGTAGGCCAGAGTAAGAGTTAAGATCTTAACCTGTAGGCCAGAGTACGAGTCTAAGACCTTAGCTATTAGGCCAGAGTAAGAGTTAAGACCTTAGCTATTAGGCCAGAGTAAGAGTTAAGACCTTAAAGAGTAGGCCAGAGTAAGAGTTAAGACCTTAACCAGTAGGCCAGAGTGAGAGTTAAGACCTTAACCAGTAGGCCAGAGTAATAGTTAAGACCTTAACCATTAGGCCAGAGTACGAGTCTAAGACCTTAGCTATTAGGCCAGAGTAAGAGTTAAGACCTTAGCTATTAGGCCAGTGTAAGAGTTAAGACCTTAACCAGTAGGCCAGTGTAAGAGTTAAGACCTTAACCAGTAGGCCAGAGTAAGAGTTAAGACCTGAACCATTGGGCCAGAGTACGAGTCTAAGACCTTAGCTATTAAGCCAGAATACGAGTCTAAGACCTTAGCTATTAGGCCAGAGTAAGAGTTAAGACCTTAGCTATTAGGCCAGAGTAAGAGTTAAGACCTTAGCTATTAGGCCAAAGTAAGAGTAAAGACCTTAAAGAGTAGGCCGGAGTAAAAGTTAAGACCTCAACCAGTAGGCCATAGTACGAGCCTAAGACCTTAGCTATTAGGCCAGAGTAAGAGTTAAGACCTTAACCAGTAGGCCAGAGTAAGAGTTAAGACCTTAGCTATTAGGCCAGAGTACGAGTCTAAGACCTTAACCAGTAGGCCAGAGTAAGAGTTAAGATGTTAAGCTGTAGGCCAGAGTACGAGTCTAAGACCTTAGCTATTAGGCCAGAGTAAGAGTTAAGACTTTAGCTATTAGGCCAGAGTATGAGTCTAAGACCTTAGCTATTAGGCCAGAGAAAGAGTTAAGACCTTAACCAAAAGGCCAGAGTAAGAGTTAAGATCTTAAGCTGTAGGCCAGAGTACGAGTCTAAGACCTTAGCTATTAGGCCAGAGTAAGAGTTAAGACCTTAGCTATTAGGCCAGAGTAAGAGTTAAGATCTTAACCAGTAGGCCAGTGTAAGAGTTAAGACCTTAACCAGTAGGCCAGAGTAAGAGTTAAGACCTGAACCATTGGGCCAGAGTACGAGTCTAAGACCTTAGCTATTAAGCCAGAATACGAGTCTAAGACCTTAGCTATTAGGCCAGAGTAAGAGTTAAGACCTTAGCTATTAGGCCAGAGTAAGAGTTAAGACCTTAGCTATTAGGCCAAAGTAAGAGTAAAGAACTTAAAGAGTAGGCCGGAGTAAAAGTTAAGACCTCAACCAGTAGGCCATAGTATGAGTCTAAGACCTTAGCTATTAGTCCAGAGTAAGAGTTAAGACCTTAGCTATTAGGCCAGAGTACGAGTCTAAGACCTTAACCAGTAGGCCAGAGTAAGAGTTAAGATGTTAAGCTGTAGGCCAGAGTCCGAGTCTAAGACCTTAGCTATTAGGCCAGAGTAAGAGTTAAGACTTTAGCTATTAGGCCAGAGTACGAGTCTAAGACCTTAGCTATTAGGCCAGAGAAAGAGTTAAGACCTTAACCAGTAGGCCAGAGTAAGAGTTAAGATCTTAAGCTGTAGGCCAGAGTACGAGTCTAAGACCTTAGCTATTAGGCCAGAGTAAGAGTTAAGACCTTAGCTATTACGCCAGAGTAAGAGTTAAGACCTCAACCAGTAGGCCAGAGTACGAGTCTAATACCTTAGCTATTAGGCCAGAGTAAGAGTTAAGGCCTTAACCAGTAGGCCAGAGTAAGAGTTAAGACCTTAATCATTAGGCCAGAGTAAGAGTTAAGACCTTAGCTATTAGGCCAGAGTAAGATTTAAGACTTTAACCAGTAGGCCAGAGTAAGAGTTAAGACCTTAACCTGTAGGCCAGAGTACGAGTCTAAGACCTTAGCTATTAGGCCAGAGTAAGAGTTAAGACCTTAACCAGTAGGCCATAGTACAAGTCTAAGACCTTAGCTATTAGGCCCGAGTAAGATTTAATACCTTAACCAGTAGGCCAGAGTAAGAGCTAAGACCTTAACCAGTAGGCCAGAGTAAGAGTTAAGACCTTAACCATTAGGCTAGAGTACGAGTCTAAGACCTTAGCTATTAAGCCAGAGTACGAGTCTAAGACCTTAGCTATTAGGCCAGAATAAGAGTTAAGACCTTAGCTATTAGGCCAGAGTAAGAGTTAAGACCTTAAAGAGTAGGCCAGAGTAAGAGTTAAGACCTTAACCAGTAGGCCAGAGTGAGAGTTAAGACCTTAACCAGTAGGCCAGAGTAAGAGTTAAGACCTTAACCATTAGGCCAGAGTACGAGTCTAAGACCTTAGCTTTTAGGCCAGAGTAAGAGCTAAGACCTTAACCAGTAGGCTAGAGTAAGAGTTAAGACCTTAACCATTAGGCCAGAGTACAAGTCTAAGACCTTAGCTATTAGGCCAGAGTAATAGGTAAGACCTTAGCTATTAGGCCAGAGTAAGAGTTAAGACCTTAACCAGTAGGCCAGAGTAAGAGTTAAGACCTTAACCAGTAGGCCAGAGTAAGAGTTAAGACCTTAGCTATTAGGCCAGAGTACGAGTCTAAGACCTTAGCTATTAAGCCAGAGTAAGAGTTAAGACCTTAGCTATTAGGCTAGAGTAAGAGTTAAGACCTTAGCTATTAGGCCAGAGTCAGAGTTAAGACCTTAAAGAGTAGGCCAGAGTAAGAGTTAAGACCTCAACCAGTAGGCCATAGTACGAGTCTAAGAGCTTAGCTATTAGGCCAGAGTAAGAGTTAAGACCTTAACCAGTAGGCGAGAGTAAGAGTTAAGACCTTAGCTATTAGGCCAGAGTACGAGTCTAAGACCTTAGCTATTAGTCCAGAGTAAGAGTTAAGACCTTAACCATTAGGCCAGAGTAAGAGTTAAGATCTTAGCTAATAGGCCAGAGTAAGAGTTAAGACCTTAACCATTAGGCCAGAGTATGAGTCTAAGAGCTTAGCTATTAGGCCAGAGTAAGAGTTAAGACCTTAACCAGTAGGCCAGAGTAAGAGTTAAGATCTTAACCTGTAGGCCAGAGTACGAGTCTAAGACCTTAGCTATTAGGCCAGAGTAAGAGTTAAGACCTTAGCTATTAGGCCAGAGTAAGAGTTAAGACCTTAAAGAGTAGGCCAGAGTAAGAGTTAAGACCTTAACCAGTAGGCCAGAGTGAGAGTTAAGACCTTAACCAGTAGGCCAGAGTAATAGTTAAGACCTTAACCATTAGGCCAGAGTACGAGTCTAAGACCTTAGCTATTAGGCCAGAGTAAGAGTTAAGACCTTAGCTATTAGGCCAGTGTAAGAGTTAAGACCTTAACCAGTAGGCCAGTGTAAGAGTTAAGACCTTAACCAGTAGGCCAGAGTAAGAGTTAAGACCTGAACCATTGGGCCAGAGTACGAGTCTAAGACCTTAGCTATTAAGCCAGAATACGAGTCTAAGACCTTAGCTATTAGGCCAGAGTAAGAGTTAAGACCTTAGCTATTAGGCCAGAGTAAGAGTTAAGACCTTAGCTATTAGGCCAAAGTAAGAGTAAAGACCTTAAAGAGTAGGCCGGAGTAAAAGTTAAGACCTCAACCAGTAGGCCATAGTACGAGCCTAAGACCTTAGCTATTAGGCCAGAGTAAGAGTTAAGACCTTAACCAGTAGGCCAGAGTAAGAGTTAAGACCTTAGCTATTAGGCCAGAGTACGAGTCTAAGACCTTAACCAGTAGGCCAGAGTAAGAGTTAAGATGTTAAGCTGTAGGCCAGAGTACGAGTCTAAGACCTTAGCTATTAGGCCAGAGTAAGAGTTAAGACTTTAGCTATTAGGCCAGAGTATGAGTCTAAGACCTTAGCTATTAGGCCAGAGAAAGAGTTAAGACCTTAACCAAAAGGCCAGAGTAAGAGTTAAGATCTTAAGCTGTAGGCCAGAGTACGAGTCTAAGACCTTAGCTATTAGGCCAGAGTAAGAGTTAAGACTTTAGCTATTAGGCCAGAGTAAGAGTTAAGACCTTAACCAGTAGGCCAGAGTACGAGTCTAATACCTTAGCTATTAGGCCAGAGTAAGAGTTAAGACCTTAACCAGTAGGCCAGAGTACGAGTCTAAGACCTTAGCTATTAGGCCAGAGTAAGAGTTAAGACCTTAACCAGTAGGCCAGAGTAAGAGTTAATAGCTTAA
Organism: Triturus cristatus; assembly: GCF_964204655.1. Lineage (NCBI taxonomy): Eukaryota > Metazoa > Chordata > Amphibia > Caudata > Salamandridae > Triturus > Triturus cristatus. The sequence goes on from NC_140592.1 coordinate 546,387,757, forward strand.
CCATTAGGCCAGAGTACGATTCTAAGTCCTTAGCTATTAGGCCAGAGTAAGAGTTAAGACCTTAGCTATTAGGCCAGAGTAAGAGTTAAGACCTTAACCAGTAGGCCAGAGTAAGAGTTAAGACCTTAACCAGTAGGCCAGAGTAAGAGTTAGACCTTAACCATTGGGCGAGAGTACGAGTCTAAGACCTTAGCTATTAGGCCAGAGTAAGAGTTAAGACCTTAGCTATTAGGCTAGAGTAAGAGTTAAGACCTTAGCTATTAGGCCAGAGTCAGAGTTAAGACCTTAAAGAGTAGGCCAGAGTAAGAGTTAAGACCTCAACCAGTAGGCCATAGTACAAATCTAAGAGCTTAGCTATTAGGCCAGAGTAAGAGTTAAGACCTTAACCAGTAGGCGAGAGTAAGAGTTAAGACCTTAGCTATTAGGCCAGAGTACGAGTCTAAGACCTTAGCTATTAGTCCAGAGTAAGAGTTAAGACCTTAACCATTAGGCCAGAGTAAGAGTTAAGATCTTAGCTATTAGGCCAGAGTAAGAGTTAAGACCTTAACCAGTAGGCCATAGTACGAGTCTAAGACCTTAGCTATTAGGCCAGAGTAGGAGTTAAGACCTTAACCAGTAGGCCAGAGTGAGAGTTAAGACCTTAACCAGCAGGCCAGAGTAAGAGTTAAGACCTTAACCATTAGGCCAGAGTACGAGTCTAAGACCTTAGCTATTAGGCCAGAGTAAGAGTTAAGACCTTAGCTATTAGGCCAGAGTAAGAGTTAAGACCTTAACCAGTAGGCCAGTGTAAGAGTTAAGACCTTAACCAGTAGGCCAGAGTAAGAGTTAAGACCTGAACCATTGGGCCAGAGTACGAGTCTAAGACCTTAGCTATTAAGCCAGAATACGAGTCTAAGACCTTAGCTATTAGGCCAGAGAAAGAGTTAAGACCTTAGCTATTAGGCCAGAGTAAGAGTTAAGACCTTAGCTATTAGGCCAGAGTAAGAGTTAAGACCTTAACCAGTAGGCCAGAATAAGAGTTAAGACCCTAACCCATAGGCCAGAGTAAGAGTTAAGACCATAACCATTAGGCCAGAGTACGAGTCTAAGACCTTAGCTATTAGGCCAGAGTAAGAGTTAAGACCTTAGCTATTATGCCAGAGTAAGAGTTAAGTCCTTAACCAGTAGGCCAGAGTAAGAGTTAAGACCTTAAACTGTAGGCCAGAGTAAGAGTTAAGACCTTAGCTATTAGGCCAGAGTACGAGTCTAAGACCTTAGCTATTAGGCCAGAGAAAGAGTTAAGACCTTAACCAGTAGGCCAGAGTAAGAGTTAAGATCTTAAGCTGTAGGCCAGAGTACGAGTCTAAGACCTTAGCTATTAGGCCAGAGTAAGAGTTAAGACCTTAGCTATTAGGCCAGAGTAAGAGTTAAGACCTTAACCAGTAGGCCAGAGTACGAGTCTAATACCTTAGCTATTAGGCCAGAGTAAGAGTTAAGACCTTAACCAGTAGGCCAGAGTAAGAGTTAAGACCTTAATCATTAGGCCAGAGTAAGAGTTAAGACCTTAGCTATTAGGCCAGAGTAAGAGTTAAGACCTTAGCTATTAGGCCAGAGTAAGATTTAAGACTTTAACCAGCAGGCCAGAGTAAGAGTTAAGACCTTAACCTGTAGGCCAGAGTACAAGTCTAAGACCTTAGCTATTAGGCCAGAGTAAGAGTTAAGACCTTAACCAGTAGGCCATAGTACAAGTCTAAGACCTTAGCTATTAGGCCAGAGTAAGATTTAAGACCTTAACCATTAGGCCAGAGTAAGAGTTAGGACCTTAACCAGTAGGCCAGAGTAAGAGTTAAGACCTTAACCATTAGGCCAGAGTACGAGTCTAAGACCTTAGCTATTAGGCCAGAGTAAGAGTTAAGACCTTAGCTATTAGGCCAGAGTAAGGGTTAAGACTTTAACCAGTAGGCCAGAGTAAGAGCTAAGACCTTAACCAGTAGGCCAGAGTAAGAGTTAAGACCTTAACCATTAGGCTAGAGTACGAGTCTAAGACCTTAGCTATTAAGCCAGAGTACGAGTCTAAGACCTTAGCTATTAGGCCAGAGTAAGAGTTAAGACCTTAGCTATTAGGCCAGAGTAAGAGTTAAGACCTTAAAGAGTAGGCCAGAGTAAGAGTTAAGACCTTAACCAGTCGGCCAGAGTGAGAGTTAAGACCTTAACCAGTAGGCCAGAGTAAGCGTTAAGACCTTAACCATTAGGCCAGAGTACGAGTCTAAGACCTAAGCTTTTAGGCCAGAGTAAGAGCTAAGACCTTAACCAGTAGGCTAGAGTAAGAGTTAAGACCTTAACGATTAGGCCAGAGTACGAGTCTAAGACCTTAGCTATTAGGCCAGAGTAATAGGTAAGACCTTAGCTATTAGGCCAGAGTAAGAGTTAAGACCTTAACCAGTAGGCCAGAGTAAGAGTTAAGACCTTAACCATTAGGCCAGAGTAAGAGTTAAGACCTTAGCTATTAGGCCAGAGTAAGAGTTAAGACTTTAACCAGTAGGCCAGAGTAAGAGTTAAGACCTTAACCTGTAGGCCAGAGTACGAGTCTAAGACCTTAGCTATTAGGCCAGAGTAAGAGTTAAGACCTTAACCAGTAGGCCATAGTACGAGTCTAAGACCTTAGCTATTAGGCCAGAGTAAGAGTTAAGACCTTAACCAGTAGGCCAGAGTGAGAGTTAAGACCTTAACCAGTAGGCCAGAGTAAGAGTTAAGACCTTAACCATTAGGCCAGAGTATGAGTCTAAGACCTTAGCTATTAGGCCAGAGTAAGAGTTAAGACCTTAGCTATTAGGCCAGAGTAAGAGTTAAGACCTTAACCAGTAGGCCAGTGTAAGAGTTAAGACCTTAACCAGTAGGCCAGAGTAAGAGTTAAGACCTGAACCATTGGGCCAGAGTACGAGTCTAAGACCTTAGCTATTAAGCCAGAATACGAGTCTAAGACCTTAGCTATTAGGCCAGAGTAAGAGTTAAGACCTTAGCTATTAGGCCAGAGTAAGAGTTAAGACCTTAGCTATTAGGCCAAAGTAAGAGTAAAGAACTTAAAGAGTAGGCCGGAGTAAAAGTTAAGACCTCAACCAGTAGGCCATAGTACGAGTCTAAGACCTTAGCTATTAGTCCAGAGTAAGAGTTAAGACCTTAGCTATTAGGCCAGAGTAAGAGTTAAGACCTTAACCATTAGGCCAGAGTAAGAGTTAAGATCTTAGCTAATAGGCCAGAGTAAGAGTTAAGACCTTAACCATTAATCCAGTGTACGAGTCTAAGAGCTTAGCTATTAGGCCAGAGTAAGAGTTAAGACCTTAACCAGTAGGCCAGAGTAAGAGTTAAGACCTTAATCATTAGGCCAGAGTAAGAGTTAAGACCTTAGCTATTAGGCCAGAGTAAGAGTTAAGACCTTAGCTATTAGGCCAGAGTAAGATTTAAGACTTTAACCAGCAGGCCAGAGTAAGAGTTAAGACCTTAACCTGTAGGCCAGAGTACAAGTCTAAGACCTTAGCTATTAGGCCAGAGTAAGAGTTAAGACCTTAACCAGTAGGCCATAGTACAAGTCTAAGACCTTAGCTATTAGGCCAGAGTAAGATTTAAGACCTTAACCATTAGGCCAGAGTAAGAGTTAAGACCTTAACCAGTAGGCCAGAGTAAGAGTTAAGACCTTAACCATTAGGCCAGAGTACGAGTCTAAGACCTTAGCTATTAGGCCAGAGTAAGAGTTAAGACCTTAGCTATTAGGCCAGAGTAAGGGTTAAGACTTTAACCAGTAGGCCAGAGTAAGAGCTAAGACCTTAACCAGTAGGCCAGAGTAAGAGTTAAGACCTTAACCATTAGGCTAGAGTACGAGTCTAAGACCTTAGCTATTAAGCCAGAGTACGAGTCTAAGACCTTAGCTATTAGGCCAGAGTAAGAGTTAAGACCTTAGCTATTAGGCCAGAGTAAGAGTTAAGACCTTAAAGAGTAGGCCAGAGTAAGAGTTAAGACCTTAACCAGTCGGCCAGAGTGAGAGTTAAGACCTTAACCAGTAGGCCAGAGTAAGCGTTAAGACCTTAACCATTAGGCCAGAGTACGAGTCTAAGACCTAAGCTTTTAGGCCAGAGTAAGAGCTAAGACCTTAACCAGTAGGCTAGAGTAAGAGTTAAGACCTTAACGATTAGGCCAGAGTACGAGTCTAAGACCTTAGCTATTAGGCCAGAGTAATAGGTAAGACCTTAGCTATTAGGCCAGAGTAAGAGTTAAGACCTTAACCAGTAGGCCAGAGTAAGAGTTAAGACCTTAACCATTAGGCCAGAGTAAGAGTTAAGACCTTAGCTATTAGGCCAGAGTAAGAGTTAAGACTTTAACCAGTAGGCCAGAGTAAGAGTTAAGACCTTAACCTGTAGGCCAGAGTACGAGTCTAAGACCTTAGCTATTAGGCCAGAGTAAGAGTTAAGACCTTAACCAGTAGGCCATAGTACGAGTCTAAGACCTTAGCTATTAGGCCAGAGTAAGAGTTAAGACCTTAACCAGTAGGCCAGAGTGAGAGTTAAGACCTTAACCAGTAGGCCAGAGTAAGAGTTAAGACCTTAACCATTAGGCCAGAGTATGAGTCTAAGACCTTAGCTATTAGGCCAGAGTAAGAGTTAAGACCTTAGCTATTAGGCCAGAGTAAGAGTTAAGACCTTAACCAGTAGGCCAGTGTAAGAGTTAAGACCTTAACCAGTAGGCCAGAGTAAGAGTTAAGACCTGAACCATTGGGCCAGAGTACGAGTCTAAGACCTTAGCTATTAAGCCAGAATACGAGTCTAAGACCTTAGCTATTAGGCCAGAGTAAGAGTTAAGACCTTAGCTATTAGGCCAGAGTAAGAGTTAAGACCTTAGCTATTAGGCCAAAGTAAGAGTAAAGAACTTAAAGAGTAGGCCGGAGTAAAAGTTAAGACCTCAACCAGTAGGCCATAGTACGAGTCTAAGACCTTAGCTATTAGTCCAGAGTAAGAGTTAAGACCTTAGCTATTAGGCCAGAGTAAGAGTTAAGACCTTAACCATTAGGCCAGAGTAAGAGTTAAGATCTTAGCTAATAGGCCAGAGTAAGAGTTAAGACCTTAACCATTAATCCAGTGTACGAGTCTAAGAGCTTAGCTATTAGGCCAGAGTAAGAGTTAAGACCTTAACCAGTAGGCCAGAGTAAGAGTTAAGATCTTAACCTGAAGGCCAGAGTACGAGTCTAAGACCTTAGCTATTAGGCCAGAGTAAGAGTTAAGACCTTAGCTATTAGGCCAGAGTAAGAGTTAAGACCTTAACCAGTAGTCCAGAATACGAGTCTAAGTCCTTAGCTATTAGGCCAGAGTAAGAGTTAAGACCTTAACCAGTAGGCCAGATTAAGAGTTAAGACCTTAACCATTAGGCCAGAGTAAGAGTTAAGACCTTAGCTATTAGGCCAGAGTAAGAGTTAAGACTTTAACCAGTAGGCCAGAGTAAGAGTTAAGACCTTAACCTGTAGGCCAGAGTACGAGTCTAAGACCTTAGCTATTAGGCCAGAGTAAGAGTTAAGACCTTAACCAGTAGGCCATAGTACGAGTCTAAGACCTTAGCTATTAGGCCAGAGTAAGGGTTAAGACCTTAACCAGTAGGCCAGAGTGAGAGTTAAGACCTTAACCAGCAGGCCAGAGTAAGAGTTAAGACCTTAACCATTAGGCCAGAGTACGAGTCTAAGACCTTAGCTATTAGGCCAGAGTAAGAGTTAAGACCTTAGCTATTAGGCCAGAGTAAGAGTTAAGACCTTAACCAGTAGGCCAGTGTAAGAGTTAAGACCTTAACCAGTAGGCCAGTGTAAGAGTTAAGACCTTAACCAGTAGGCCAGAGTAAGAGTTAAGACCTTAGCTATTAGGCCAGAGTACGAGTCTAAGACATTAGCTATTAGGCCAGAGTAAGAGTTAAGACCTTAACCAGTAGGCCATAGTACGAGTCTAAGACCTTAGCTATTAGGCCAGAGTAAGAGTTAAGACCTTAACCAGTAGGCCAGAGTAAGAGTTAAGACCTTAACCATTAGGCCAGAGTACGATTCTAAGTCCTTAGCTATTAGGCCAGAGTAAGAGTTAAGACCTTAGCTATTAGGCCAGAGTAAGAGTTAAGACCTTAACCAGTAGGCCAGAGTAAGAGTTAAGACCTTAACCAGTAGGCCAGAGTAAGAGTTAGACCTTAACCATTGGGCTAGAGTACGAGTCTAAGACCTTAGCTATTAAGCCAGAGTACGAGTCTAAAACCTTAGCTATTAGGCCAGAGTAAGAGTTAAGACCTTAGCTATTAGGCTAGAGTAAGAGTTAAGACCTTAGCTATTAGGCCAGAGTCAGAGTTAAGACCTTAAAGAGTAGGCCAGAGTAAGAGTTAAGACCTCAACCAGTAGGCCATAGTACGAGTCTAAGAGCTTAGCTATTAGGCCAGAGTAAGAGTTAAGACCTTAACCAGTAGGCGAGAGTAAGAGTTAAGACCTTAGCTATTAGGCCAGAGTACGAGTCTAAGACCTTAGCTATTAGTCCAGAGTAAGAGTTAAGACCTTAACCATTAGGCCAGAGTAAGAGTTAGGATCTTAGCTAATAGGCCAGAGTAAGAGTTAAGACCTTAACCATTAGGCCAGTGTACGAGTCTAAGAGCTTAGCTATTAGGCCAGAGTAAGAGTTAAGACCTTAACCAGTAGGCCAGAGTAAGAGTTAAGATCTTAACCTGAAGGCCAGAGTACGAGTCTAAGACCTTAGCTATTAGGCCAGAGTAAGAGTTAAGACCTTAGCTATTAGGCCAGAGTAAGAGTTAAGACCTTAACCAGTAGGCCAGATTAAGAGTTAAGACCTTAACCATTAGGCCAAAGTAAGAGTTAAGACCTTAGCTATTAGGCCAGAGTAAGAGTTAAGACTTTAACCAGTAGGCCAGAGTAAGAGTTAAGACCTTAACCTGTAGGCCAGAGTACGAGTCTAAGACCTTAGCTGTTAGGCCAGATTAAGAGTTAAGACCTTAACCAGTAGGCCATAGTACGAGTCTAAGACCTTAGCTATTAGGCCAGAGTAAGAGTTAAGACCTTAACCAGTAGGCCAGAGTGAGAGTTAAGACCTTAACCAGCAGGCCAGAGTAAGAGTTAAGACCTTAACCATTAGGCCAGAGTACGAGTCTAAGACCTTAGCTATTAGGCCAGAGTAAGAGTTAAGACCTTAGCTATTAGGCCAGAGTAAGAGTTAAGACCTTAACCAGTAGGCCAGTGTAAGAGTTAAGACCTTAACCAGTAGGCCAGAGTAAGAGTTAAGACCTGAACCATTGGGCCAGAGTACGAGTCTAAGACCTTAGCTATTAAGCCAGAATACGAGTCTAAGACCTTAGCTATTAGGCCAGAGAAAGAGTTAAGACCTTAGCTATTAGGCCAGAGTAAGAGTTAAGACCTTAGCTATTAGGCCAGAGTAAGAGTTAAGACCTTAACCAGTAGGCCAGAATAAGAGTTAAGACCCTAACCCATAGGCCAGAGTAAGAGTTAAGACCATAACCATTAGGCCAGAGTACGAGTCTAAGACCTTAGCTATTAGGCCAGAGTAAGAGTTAAGACCTTAGCTATTAGGCCAGAGTAAGAGTTAAGTCCTTAACCAGTAGGCCAGAGTAAGAGTTAAGACCTTAAACTGTAGGCCAGAGTAAGAGTTAAGACCTTAGCTATTAGGCCAGAGTACGAGTCTAAGACCTTAGCTATTAGGCCAGAGAAATAGTTAAGACCTTAACCAGTAGGCCAGAGTAAGAGTTAAGATCTTAAGCTGTAGGCCAGAGTACGAGTCTAAGACCTTAGCTATTAGGCCAGAGTAAGAGTTAAGACCTTAGCTATTACGCCAGAGTAAGAGTTAAGACCTTAACCAGTAGTCCAGAATACGAGTCTAAGTCCTTAGCTATTAGGCCAGAGTAAGAGTTAAGACCTTAACCAGTAGGCCAGATTAAGAGTTAAGACCTTAACCATTAGGCCAGAGTAAGAGTTAAGACCTTAGCTATTAGGCCAGAGTAAGAGTTAAGACTTTAACCAGTAGGCCAGAGTAAGAGTTAAGACCTTAACCTGTAGGCCAGAGTACGAGTCTAAGACCTTAGCTATTAGGCCAGAGTAAGAGTTAAGACCTTAACCAGTAGGCCATAGTACGAGTCTAAGACCTTAGCTATTAGGCCAGAGTAAGGGTTAAGACCTTAACCAGTAGGCCAGAGTGAGAGTTAAGACCTTAACCAGCAGGCCAGAGTAAGAGTTAAGACCTTAACCATTAGGCCAGAGTACGAGTCTAAGACCTTAGCTATTAGGCCAGAGTAAGAGTTAAGACCTTAGCTATTAGGCCAGAGTAAGAGTTAAGACCTTAACCAGTAGGCCAGTGTAAGAGTTAAGACCTTAACCAGTAGGCCAGTGTAAGAGTTAAGACCTTAACCAGTAGGCCAGAGTAAGAGTTAATACCTTAGCTATTAGGCCAGAGTACGAGTCTAAGACATTAGCTATTAGGCCAGAGTAAGAGTTAAGACCTTAACCAGTAGGCCATAGTACGAGTCTAAGACCTTAGCTATTAGGCCAGAGTAAGAGTTAAGACCTTAACCAGTAGGCCAGAGTAAGAGTTAAGACCTTAACCATTAGGCCAGAGTACGATTCTAAGTCCTTAGCTATTAGGCCAGAGTAAGAGTTAAGACCTTAGCTATTAGGCCAGAGTAAGAGTTAAGACCTTAACCAGTAGGCCAGAGTAAGAGTTAAGACCTTAACCAGTAGGCCAGAGTAAGAGTTAGACCTTAACCATTGGGCTAGAGTACGAGTCTAAGACCTTAGCTATTAAGCCAGAGTACGAGTCTAAGACCTTAGCTATTAGGCCAGAGTAAGAGTTAAGACCTTAGCTATTAGGCTAGAGTAAGAGTTAAGACCTTAGCTATTAGGCCAGAGTCAGAGTTAAGACCTTAAAGAGTAGGCCAGAGTAAGAGTTAAGACCTCAACCAGTAGGCCATAGTACGAGTCTAAGAGCTTAGCTATTAGGCCAGAGTAAGAGTTAAGACCTTAACCAGTAGGCGAGAGTAAGAGTTAAGACCTTAGCTATTAGGCCAGAGTACGAGTCTAAGACCTTAGCTATTAGTCCAGAGTAAGAGTTAAGACCTTAACCATTAGGCCAGAGTAAGAGTTAGGATCTTAGCTAATAGGCCAGAGTAAGAGTTAAGACCTTAACCATTAGGCCAGTGTACGAGTCTAAGAGCTTAGCTATTAGGCCAGAGTAAGAGTTAAGACCTTAACCAGTAGGCCAGAGTAAGAGTTAAGATCTTAACCTGAAGGCCAGAGTACGAGTCTAAGACCTTAGCTATTAGGCCAGAGTAAGAGTTAAGACCTTAGCTATTAGGCCAGAGTAAGAGTTAAGACCTTAACCAGTAGGCCAGATTAAGAGTTAAGACCTTAACCATTAGGCCAAAGTAAGAGTTAAGACCTTAGCTATTAGGCCAGAGTAAGAGTTAAGACTTTAACCAGTAGGCCAGAGTAAGAGTTAAGACCTTAACCTGTAGGCCAGAGTACGAGTCTAAGACCTTAGCTGTTAGGCCAGATTAAGAGTTAAGACCTTAACCAGTAGGCCATAGTACGAGTCTAAGACCTTAGCTATTAGGCCAGAGTAAGAGTTAAGACCTTAACCAGTAGGCCAGAGTGAGAGTTAAGACCTTAACCAGCAGGCCAGAGTAAGAGTTAAGACCTTAACCATTAGGCCAGAGTACGAGTCTAAGACCTTAGCTATTAGGCCAGAGTAAGAGTTAAGACCTTAGCTATTAGGCCAGAGTAAGAGTTAAGACCTTAACCAGTAGGCCAGTGTAAGAGTTAAGACCTTAACCAGTAGGCCAGAGTAAGAGTTAAGACCTGAACCATTGGGCCAGAGTACGAGTCTAAGACCTTAGCTATTAAGCCAGAATACGAGTCTAAGACCTTAGCTATTAGGCCAGAGAAAGAGTTAAGACCTTAGCTATTAGGCCAGAGTAAGAGTTAAGACCTTAGCTATTAGGCCAGAGTAAGAGTTAAGACCTTAACCAGTAGGCCAGAATAAGAGTTAAGACCCTAACCCATAGGCCAGAGTAAGAGTTAAGACCATAACCATTAGGCCAGAGTACGAGTCTAAGACCTTAGCTATTAGGCCAGAGTAAGAGTTAAGACCTTAGCTATTAGGCCAGAGTAAGAGTTAAGTCCTTAACCAGTAGGCCAGAGTAAGAGTTAAGACCTTAAACTGTAGGCCAGAGTAAGAGTTAAGACCTTAGCTATTAGGCCAGAGTACGAGTCTAAGACCTTAGCTATTAGGCCAGAGAAATAGTTAAGACCTTAACCAGTAGGCCAGAGTAAGAGTTAAGATCTTAAGCTGTAGGCCAGAGTACGAGTCTAAGACCTTAGCTATTAGGCCAGAGTAAGAGTTAAGACCTTAGCTATTACGCCAGAGTAAGAGTTAAGACCTTAACCAGTAGGCCAGAGTACGAGTCTAATACCTTAGCTATTAGGCCAGAGTAAGAGTTAAGGCCTTAACCAGTAGGCCAGAGTAAGAGTTAAGACCTTAATCATTAGGCCAGAGTAAGAGTTAAGACCTTAGCTATTAGGCCAGAGTAAGATTTAAGACTTTAACCAGTAGGCCAGAGTAAGAGTTAAGACCTTAACCTGTAGGCCAGAGTACGAGTCTAAGACCTTAGCTATTAGGCCAGAGTAAGAGTTAAGACCTTAACCAGTAGGCCATAGTACAAGTCTAAGACCTTAGCTATTAGGCCCGAGTAAGATTTAATACCTTAACCAGTAGGCCAGAGTAAGAGCTAAGACCTTAACCAGTAGGCCAGAGTAAGAGTTAAGACCTTAACCATTAGGCTAGAGTACGAGTCTAAGACCTTAGCTATTAAGCCAGAGTACGAGTCTAAGACCTTAGCTATTAGGCCAGAATAAGAGTTAAGACCTTAGCTATTAGGCCAGAGTAAGAGTTAAGACCTTAAAGAGTAGGCCAGAGTAAGAGTTAAGACCTTAACCAGTAGGCCAGAGTGAGAGTTAAGACCTTAACCAGTAGGCCAGAGTAAGAGTTAAGACCTTAACCATTAGGCCAGAGTACGAGTCTAAGACCTTAGCTTTTAGGCCAGAGTAAGAGCTAAGACCTTAACCAGTAGGCTAGAGTAAGAGTTAAGACCTTAACCATTAGGCCAGAGTACAAGTCTAAGACCTTAGCTATTAGGCCAGAGTAATAGGTAAGACCTTAGCTATTAGGCCAGAGTAAGAGTTAAGACCTTAACCAGTAGGCCAGAGTAAGAGTTAAGACCTTAACCAGTAGGCCAGAGTAAGAGTTAAGACCTTAGCTATTAGGCCAGAGTACGAGTCTAAGACCTTAGCTATTAAGCCAGAGTAAGAGTTAAGACCTTAGCTATTAGGCTAGAGTAAGAGTTAAGACCTTAGCTATTAGGCCAGAGTCAGAGTTAAGACCTTAAAGAGTAGGCCAGAGTAAGAGTTAAGACCTCAACCAGTAGGCCATAGTACGAGTCTAAGAGCTTAGCTATTAGGCCAGAGTAAGAGTTAAGACCTTAACCAGTAGGCGAGAGTAAGAGTTAAGACCTTAGCTATTAGGCCAGAGTACGAGTCTAAGACCTTAGCTATTAGTCCAGAGTAAGAGTTAAGACCTTAACCATTAGGCCAGAGTAAGAGTTAAGATCTTAGCTAATAGGCCAGAGTAAGAGTTAAGACCTTAACCATTAGGCCAGAGTATGAGTCTAAGAGCTTAGCTATTAGGCCAGAGTAAGAGTTAAGACCTTAACCAGTAGGCCAGATTAAGAGTTAAGATCTTAACCTGTAGGCCAGAGTACGAGTCTAAGACCTTAGCTATTAGGCCAGAGTAAGAGTTAAGACCTTAGCTATTAGGCCAGAGTAAGAGTTAAGACCTTAAAGAGTAGGCCAGAGTAAGAGTTAAGACCTTAACCAGTAGGCCAGAGTGAGAGTTAATACCTTAACCAGTAGGCCAGAGTAATAGTTAAGACCTTAACCATTAGGCCAGAGTACGAGTCTAAGACCTTAGCTATTAGGCCAGAGTAAGAGTTAAGACCTTAGCTATTAGGCCAGAGTAAGAGTTAAGACCTTAACCAGTAGGCCAGTGTAAGAGTTAAGACCTTAACCAGTAGGCCAGAGTAAGAGTTAAGACCTGAACCATTGGGCCAGAGTACGAGTCTAAGACCTTAGCTATTCAGCCAGAATACGAGTCTAAGACCTTAGCTATTAGGCCAGAGTAAGAGTTAAGACCTTAGCTATTAGGCCAAAGTAAGAGTAAAGACCTTAAAGAGTAGGCCGGAGTAAAAGTTAAGACCTCAACCAGTAGGCCATAGTACGAGCCTAAGACCTTAGCTATTAGGCCAGAGTAAGAGTTAAGACCTTAACCAGTAGGCCAGAGTAAGAGTTAAGACCTTAGCTATTAGGCCAGAGTACGAGTCTAAGACCTTAACCAGTAGGCCAGAGTAAGAGTTAAGATGTTAAGCTGTAGGCCAGAGTACGAGTCTAAGACCTTAGCTATTAGGCCAGAGTAAGAGTTAAGACTTTAGCTATTAGGCCAGAGTATGAGTCTTAGACCTTAGCTATTAGGCCAGAGAAAGAGTTAAGACCTTAACCAAAAGGCCAGAGTAAGAGTTAAGATCTTAAGCTGTAGGCCAGAGTACGAGTCTAAGACCTTAGCTATTAGGCCAGAGTAAGAGTTAAGACTTTAGCTATTAGGCCAGAGTAAGAGTTAAGACCTTAACCAGTAGGCCAGAGTACGAGTCTAATACCTTAGCTATTAGGCCAGAGTAAGAGTTAAGACCTTAACCAGTAGGCCAGAGTACGAGTCTAAGACCTTAGCTATTAGGCCAGAGTAAGAGTTAAGACCTTAACCAGTAGGCCAGAGTAAGAGTTAATAGCTTAACCATTAGGCCAGAGTACGATTCTAAGTCCTTAGCTATTAGGCCAGAGTAAGAGTTAAGACCTTAGCTATTAGGCCAGAGTAAGAGTTAAGACCTTAACCAGTAGGCCAGAGTAAGAGTTAAGACCTTAACCAGTAGGCCAGAGTAAGAGTTAGACCTTAACCATTGGGCGAGAGTACGAGTCTAAGACCTTAGCTATTAGGCCAGAGTAAGAGTTAAGACCTTAGCTATTAGGCTAGAGTAAGAGTTAAGACCTTAGCTATTAGGCCAGAGTCAGAGTTAAGACCTTAAAGAGTAGGCCAGAGTAAGAGTTAAGACCTCAACCAGTAGGCCATAGTACAAATCTAAGAGCTTAGCTATTAGGCCAGAGTAAGAGTTAAGACCTTAACCAGTAGGCGAGAGTAAGAGTTAAGACCTTAGCTATTAGGCCAGAGTACGAGTCTAAGACCTTAGCTATTAGTCCAGAGTAAGAGTTAAGACCTTAACCATTAGGCCAGAGTAAGAGTTAAGATCTTAGCTAATAGGCCAGAGTAAGAGTTAAGACCTTAACCATTAGGCCAGAGTATGAGTCTAAGAGCTTAGCTATTAGGCCAGAGTAAGAGTTAAGACCTTAACCAGTAGGCCAGAGTAAGAGTTAAGATCTTAACCTGTAGGCCAGAGTACGAGTCTAAGACCTTAGCTATTAGGCCAGAGTAAGAGTTAAGACCTTAGCTATTAGGCCAGAGTAAGAGTTAAGACCTTAAAGAGTAGGCCAGAGTAAGAGTTAAGACCTTAACCAGTAGGCCAGAGTGAGAGTTAAGACCTTAACCAGTAGGCCAGAGTAAGAGTTAAGACCTTAACCATTAGGCCAGAGTACGAGTCTAAGACCTTAGCTATTAGGCCAGAGTAAGAGTTAAGACCTTAGCTATTAGGCCAGAGTAAGAGTTAATACCTTAACCAGTAGGCCAGTGTAAGAGTTAAGACCTTAACCAGTAGGCCAGAGTAAGAGTTAAGACCTGAACCATTGGGCCACAGTACGAGTCTAAGACCTTAGCTATTAAGCCAGAATACGAGTCTAAGACCTTAGCTATTAGGCCAGAGTAAGAGTTAAGACCTTAGCTATTAGGCCAGAGTAAGAGTTAAGACCTTAGCTATTAGGCCAAAGTAAGAGTAAAGACCTTAAAGAGTAGGCCGGAGTAAAAGTTAAGACCTCAAGCAGTAGGCCATAGTACGAGTCTAAGACCTTAGCTATTAGGCCAGAGTAAGAGTTAAGACCTTAACCAGTAGGCCAGAGTAAGAGTTAAGACCTTAGCTATTAGGCCAGAGTACGAGTCTAAGACCATAACCAGTAGGCCAGAGTAAGAGTTAAGATGTTAAGCTGTAGGCCAGAGTACGAGTCTAAGACCTTAGCTATTAGGCCAGAGTAAGAGTTAAGACTTTAGCTATTAGGCCAGAGTACGAGTCTAAGACCTTAGCTATTAGGCCAGAGAAAGAGTTAAGACCTTAACCAGTAGGCCAGAGTAAGAGTTAAGATCTTAAGCTGTAGGCCAGAGTACGAGTCTAAGACCTTAGCTATTAAGCCAGAGTAAGAGTTAAGACCTTAGCTATTAGGCCAGAGTAAGAGTTAAGACCTTAACCAGTAGGCCAGAGTACGAGTCTAATACCTTAGCTATTAGGCCAGAGTAAGAGTTAAGACCTTAACCAGTAGGCCAGAGTAAGAGTTAAGACCTTAATCATTAGGCCAGAGTAAGAGTTAAGACCTTAGCTATTAGGCCAGAGTAAGAGTTAAGACCTTAGCTATTAGGCCAGAGTAAGATTTAAGACTTTAACCAGTAGGCCAGAGTAAGAGTTAAGACCCTAACCCATAGGCCAGAGTAAGAGTTAAGACCATAACCATTAGGCCAGAGTACGAGTCTAAGACCTTAGCTATTAGGCCAGAGTAAGAGTTAAGACCTTAGCTATTAGGCCAGAGTAAGAGTTAAGTCCTTAACCAGTAGGCCAGAGTAAGAGTTAAGACCTTAAATTGTAGGCCAGAGTAAGAGTTAAGACCTTAGCTGTTAGGCCAGAGTAAGAGTTAAGACCTTAGCTATTAGGCCAGAGTATGAGTCTAAGACCTCAGCTTTTAGGCCAGAGTAAGAGCTAAGACCTTAACCAGTAGGCCAGAGTAAGAGTTAAGACCTTAACCATTAGGCCAGAGTACGAGTCTAAGACCTTAGCTATTAGGCCAGAGTAATAGGTAAGACCTTAGCTATTAGGCCAGAGTAAGAGTTAAGACCTTAACCAGTAGGCCAGAGTAAGAGTTAAGACCTTAGCTATTAGGCCAGAGTACGAGTCTAAGACCTTAGCTATTAGGGCAGAGTAAGAGTTAAGACCTTAACCAGTAGGCCATAGTACGAGTCTAAGACCTTAGCTATTAGGCCAGAGTAAGAGTTAAGACCTTAACCAGTAGGCCAGAGTAAGAGTTAAGACCTTAACCATTAGGCCAGAGTACGATTCTAAGTCCTTAGCTATTAGGCCAGAGTAAGAGTTAAGACCTTAGCTATTAGGCCAGAGTAAGAGTTAAGACCTTAACCAGTAGGCCAGAGTAAGAGTTAAGACCTTAACCAGTAGGCCAGAGTAAGAGTTAGACCTTAACCATTGGGCCAGAGTACGAGTCTAAGACCTTAGCTATTAAGCCAGATTACGAGTCTAAGACCTTAGCTATTAGGCCAGAGTAAGAGTTAAGACCTTAGCTATTAGGCTAGAGTAAGAGTTAAGACCTTAGCTATTAGGCCAGAGTCAGAGTTAAGACCTTAACGAGTAGGCGAGAGTAAGAGTTAAGACCTTAGCTATTAGGCCAGAGTACGAGTCTAAGACCTTAGCTATTAGTCCAGAGTAAGAGTTAAGACCTTAACCATTAGGCCAGAGTAAGAGTTAAGATCTTAGCTAATAGGCCAGAGTAAGAGTTAAGACCTTAACCAGTAGGCCAGAGTAAGAGTTAGACCTTAACCATTGGGCCAGAGTACGAGTCTAAGACCTTAGCTATTAAGCCAGATTACGAGTCTAAGACCTTAGCTATTAGGCCAGAGTAAGAGTTAAGACCTTAACCATTAGGCCAGTGTACGAGTCTAAGAGCTTAGCTATTAGGCCAGAGTAAGAGTTAAGACCTTAACCAGTAGGCCAGAGCAAGAGTTAAGATCTTAACCTGTAGGCCAGAGTACGAGTCTAAGACCTTAGCTATTAGGCCAGAGTAAGAGTTAAGACCTTAGCTATTAGGCCAGAGTAAGAGTTAAGACCTTAACCAGTAGTCCAGAATACGAGTATAAGTCCTTAGCTATTAGGCCAGAGTAAGAGTTAAGACCTTAACCATTAGGCCAGAGTAAGAGTTAAGACCTTAGCTATTAGGCCAGAGTAAGAGTTAAGACTTTAACCAGTAGGCCAGAGTAAGAGTTAAGACCTTAACCTGTAGGCCAGAGTACGAGTCTAAGACCTTAGCTATTAGGCCAGAGTAAGAGTTAAGACCTTAACCAGTAGGCCATAGTACGAGTCTAAGACCTTAGCTATTAGGCCAGAGTAAGAGTTAAGACCTTAACCAGTAGGCCAGAGTGAGAGTTAAGACCTTAACCAGTAGGCCAGAGTAAGAGTTAAGACCTTAACCATTAGGCCAGAGTATGAGTCTAAGACCTTAGCTATTAGGCCAGAGTAAGAGTTAAGACCTTAGCTATTAGGCCAGAGTAAGAGTTAAGACCTTAACCAGTAGGCCAGTGTAAGAGTTAAGACCTTAACCAGTAGGCCAGAGTAAGAGTTAAGACCTGAACCATTGGGCCAGAGTACGAGTCTAAGACCTTAGCTATTAAGCCAGAATACGAGTCTAAGACCTTAGCTATTAGGCCAGAGTAAGAGTTAAGACCTTAGCTATTAGGCCAGAGTAAGAGTTAAGACCTTAGCTATTAGGCCAAAGTAAGAGTAAAGAACTTAAAGAGTAGGCCGGAGTAAAAGTTAAGACCTCAACCAGTAGGCCATAGTACGAGTCTAAGACCTTAGCTATTAGTCCAGAGTAAGAGTTAAGACCTTAGCTATTAGGCCAGAGTAAGAGTTAAGACCTTAACCATTAGGCCAGAGTAAGAGTTAAGATCTTAGCTAATAGGCCAGAGTAAGAGTTAAGACCTTAACCATTAATCCAGTGTACGAGTCTAAGAGCTTAGCTATTAGGCCAGAGTAAGAGTTAAGACCTTAACCAGTAGGCCAGAGTAAGAGTTAAGATCTTAACCTGAAGGCCAGAGTACGAGTCTAAGACCTTAGCTATTAGGCCAGAGTAAGAGTTAAGACCTTAGCTATTAGGCCAGAGTAAGAGTTAAGACCTTAACCAGTAGTCCAGAATACGAGTCTAAGTCCTTAGCTATTAGGCCAGAGTAAGAGTTAAGACCTTAACCAGTAGGCCAGATTAAGAGTTAAGACCTTAACCATTAGGCCAGAGTAAGAGTTAAGACCTTAGCTATTAGGCCAGAGTAAGAGTTAAGACTTTAACCAGTAGGCCAGAGTAAGAGTTAAGACCTTAACCTGTAGGCCAGAGTACGAGTCTAAGACCTTAGCTATTAGGCCAGAGTAAGAGTTAAGACCTTAACCAGTAGGCCATAGTACGAGTCTAAGACCTTAGCTATTAGGCCAGAGTAAGGGTTAAGACCTTAACCAGTAGGCCAGAGTGAGAGTTAAGACCTTAACCAGCAGGCCAGAGTAAGAGTTAAGACCTTAACCATTAGGCCAGAGTACGAGTCTAAGACCTTAGCTATTAGGCCAGAGTAAGAGTTAAGACCTTAGCTATTAGGCCAGAGTAAGAGTTAAGACCTTAACCAGTAGGCCAGTGTAAGAGTTAAGACCTTAACCAGTAGGCCAGTGTAAGAGTTAAGACCTTAACCAGTAGGCCAGAGTAAGAGTTAAGACCTTAGCTATTAGGCCAGAGTACGAGTCTAAGACATTAGCTATTAGGCCAGAGTAAGAGTTAAGACCTTAACCAGTAGGCCATAGTACGAGTCTAAGACCTTAGCTATTAGGCCAGAGTAAGAGTTAAGACCTTAACCAGTAGGCCAGAGTAAGAGTTAAGACCTTAACCATTAGGCCAGAGTACGATTCTAAGTCCTTAGCTATTAGGCCAGAGTAAGAGTTAAGACCTTAGCTATTAGGCCAGAGTAAGAGTTAAGACCTTAACCAGTAGGCCAGAGTAAGAGTTAAGACCTTAACCAGTAGGCCAGAGTAAGAGTTAGACCTTAACCATTGGGCTAGAGTACGAGTCTAAGACCTTAGCTATTAAGCCAGAGTACGAGTCTAAGACCTTAGCTATTAGGCCAGAGTAAGAGTTAAGACCTTAGCTATTAGGCTAGAGTAAGAGTTAAGACCTTAGCTATTAGGCCAGAGTCAGAGTTAAGACCTTAAAGAGTAGGCCAGAGTAAGAGTTAAGACCTCAACCAGTAGGCCATAGTACGAGTCTAAGAGCTTAGCTATTAGGCCAGAGTAAGAGTTAAGACCTTAACCAGTAGGCGAGAGTAAGAGTTAAGACCTTAGCTATTAGGCCAGAGTACGAGTCTAAGACCTTAGCTATTAGTCCAGAGTAAGAGTTAAGACCTTAACCATTAGGCCAGAGTAAGAGTTAGGATCTTAGCTAATAGGCCAGAGTAAGAGTTAAGACCTTAACCATTAGGCCAGTGTACGAGTCTAAGAGCTTAGCTATTAGGCCAGAGTAAGAGTTAAGACCTTAACCAGTAGGCCAGAGTAAGAGTTAAGATCTTAACCTGAAGGCCAGAGTACGAGTCTAAGACCTTAGCTATTAGGCCAGAGTAAGAGTTAAGACCTTAGCTATTAGGCCAGAGTAAGAGTTAAGACCTTAACCAGTAGGCCAGATTAAGAGTTAAGACCTTAACCATTAGGCCAAAGTAAGAGTTAAGACCTTAGCTATTAGGCCAGAGTAAGAGTTAAGACTTTAACCAGTAGGCCAGAGTAAGAGTTAAGACCTTAACCTGTAGGCCAGAGTACGAGTCTAAGACCTTAGCTGTTAGGCCAGATTAAGAGTTAAGACCTTAACCAGTAGGCCATAGTACGAGTCTAAGACCTTAGCTATTAGGCCAGAGTAAGAGTTAAGACCTTAACCAGTAGGCCAGAGTGAGAGTTAAGACCTTAACCAGCAGGCCAGAGTAAGAGTTAAGACCTTAACCATTAGGCCAGAGTACGAGTCTAAGACCTTAGCTATTAGGCCAGAGTAAGAGTTAAGACCTTAGCTATTAGGCCAGAGTAAGAGTTAAGACCTTAACCAGTAGGCCAGTGTAAGAGTTAAGACCTTAACCAGTAGGCCAGAGTAAGAGTTAAGACCTGAACCATTGGGCCAGAGTACGAGTCTAAGACCTTAGCTATTAAGCCAGAATACGAGTCTAAGACCTTAGCTATTAGGCCAGAGAAAGAGTTAAGACCTTAGCTATTAGGCCAGAGTAAGAGTTAAGACCTTAGCTATTAGGCCAGAGTAAGAGTTAAGACCTTAACCAGTAGGCCAGAATAAGAGTTAAGACCCTAACCCATAGGCCAGAGTAAGAGTTAAGACCATAACCATTAGGCCAGAGTACGAGTCTAAGACCTTAGCTATTAGGCCAGAGTAAGAGTTAAGACCTTAGCTATTAGGCCAGAGTAAGAGTTAAGTCCTTAACCAGTAGGCCAGAGTAAGAGTTAAGACCTTAAACTGTAGGCCAGAGTAAGAGTTAAGACCTTAGCTATTAGGCCAGAGTACGAGTCTAAGACCTTAGCTATTAGGCCAGAGAAATAGTTAAGACCTTAACCAGTAGGCCAGAGTAAGAGTTAAGATCTTAAGCTGTAGGCCAGAGTACGAGTCTAAGACCTTAGCTATTAGGCCAGAGTAAGAGTTAAGACCTTAGCTATTACGCCAGAGTAAGAGTTAAGACCTTAACCAGTAGTCCAGAATACGAGTCTAAGTCCTTAGCTATTAGGCCAGAGTAAGAGTTAAGACCTTAACCAGTAGGCCAGATTAAGAGTTAAGACCTTAACCATTAGGCCAGAGTAAGAGTTAAGACCTTAGCTATTAGGCCAGAGTAAGAGTTAAGACTTTAACCAGTAGGCCAGAGTAAGAGTTAAGACCTTAACCTGTAGGCCAGAGTACGAGTCTAAGACCTTAGCTATTAGGCCAGAGTAAGAGTTAAGACCTTAACCAGTAGGCCATAGTACGAGTCTAAGACCTTAGCTATTAGGCCAGAGTAAGGGTTAAGACCTTAACCAGTAGGCCAGAGTGAGAGTTAAGACCTTAACCAGCAGGCCAGAGTAAGAGTTAAGACCTTAACCATTAGGCCAGAGTACGAGTCTAAGACCTTAGCTATTAGGCCAGAGTAAGAGTTAAGACCTTAGCTATTAGGCCAGAGTAAGAGTTAAGACCTTAACCAGTAGGCCAGTGTAAGAGTTAAGACCTTAACCAGTAGGCCAGTGTAAGAGTTAAGACCTTAACCAGTAGGCCAGAGTAAGAGTTAATACCTTAGCTATTAGGCCAGAGTACGAGTCTAAGACATTAGCTATTAGGCCAGAGTAAGAGTTAAGACCTTAACCAGTAGGCCATAGTACGAGTCTAAGACCTTAGCTATTAGGCCAGAGTAAGAGTTAAGACCTTAACCAGTAGGCCAGAGTAAGAGTTAAGACCTTAACCATTAGGCCAAAGTACGATTCTAAGTCCTTAGCTATTAGGCCAGAGTAAGAGTTAAGACCTTAGCTATTAGGCCAGAGTAAGAGTTAAGACCTTAACCAGTAGGCCAGAGTAAGAGTTAAGACCTTAACCAGTAGGCCAGAGTAAGAGTTAGACCTTAACCATTGGGCTAGAGTACGAGTCTAAGACCTTAGCTATTAAGCCAGAGTACGAGTCTAAGACCTTAGCTATTAGGCCAGAGTAAGAGTTAAGACCTTAGCTATTAGGCTAGAGTAAGAGTTAAGACCTTAGCTATTAGGCCAGAGTCAGAGTTAAGACCTTAAAGAGTAGGCCAGAGTAAGAGTTAAGACCTCAACCAGTAGGCCATAGTACGAGTCTAAGAGCTTAGCTATTAGGCCAGAGTAAGAGTTAAGACCTTAACCAGTAGGCGAGAGTAAGAGTTAAGACCTTAGCTATTAGGCCAGAGTACGAGTCTAAGACCTTAGCTATTAGTCCAGAGTAAGAGTTAAGACCTTAACCATTAGGCCAGAGTAAGAGTTAGGATCTTAGCTAATAGGCCAGAGTAAGAGTTAAGACCTTAACCATTAGGCCAGTGTACGAGTCTAAGAGCTTAGCTATTAGGCCAGAGTAAGAGTTAAGACCTTAACCAGTAGGCCAGAGTAAGAGTTAAGATCTTAACCTGAAGGCCAGAGTACGAGTCTAAGACCTTAGCTATTAGGCCAGAGTAAGAGTTAAGACCTTAGCTATTAGGCCAGAGTAAGAGTTAAGACCTTAACCAGTAGGCCAGATTAAGAGTTAAGACCTTAACCATTAGGCCAAAGTAAGAGTTAAGACCTTAGCTATTAGGCCAGAGTAAGAGTTAAGACTTTAACCAGTAGGCCAGAGTAAGAGTTAAGACCTTAACCTGTAGGCCAGAGTACGAGTCTAAGACCTTAGCTGTTAGGCCAGATTAAGAGTTAAGACCTTAACCAGTAGGCCATAGTACGAGTCTAAGACCTTAGCTATTAGGCCAGAGTAAGAGTTAAGACCTTAACCAGTAGGCCAGAGTGAGAGTTAAGACCTTAACCAGCAGGCCAGAGTAAGAGTTAAGACCTTAACCATTAGGCCAGAGTACGAGTCTAAGACCTTAGCTATTAGGCCAGAGTAAGAGTTAAGACCTTAGCTATTAGGCCAGAGTAAGAGTTAAGACCTTAACCAGTAGGCCAGTGTAAGAGTTAAGACCTTAACCAGTAGGCCAGAGTAAGAGTTAAGACCTGAACCATTGGGCCAGAGTACGAGTCTAAGACCTTAGCTATTAAGCCAGAATACGAGTCTAAGACCTTAGCTATTAGGCCAGAGAAAGAGTTAAGACCTTAGCTATTAGGCCAGAGTAAGAGTTAAGACCTTAGCTATTAGGCCAGAGTAAGAGTTAAGACCTTAACCAGTAGGCCAGAATAAGAGTTAAGACCCTAACCCATAGGCCAGAGTAAGAGTTAAGACCATAACCATTAGGCCAGAGTACGAGTCTAAGACCTTAGCTATTAGGCCAGAGTAAGAGTTAAGACCTTAGCTATTAGGCCAGAGTAAGAGTTAAGTCCTTAACCAGTAGGCCAGAGTAAGAGTTAAGACCTTAAACTGTAGGCCAGAGTAAGAGTTAAGACCTTAGCTATTAGGCCAGAGTACGAGTCTAAGACCTTAGCTATTAGGCCAGAGAAATAGTTAAGACCTTAACCAGTAGGCCAGAGTAAGAGTTAAGATCTTAAGCTGTAGGCCAGAGTACGAGTCTAAGACCTTAGCTATTAGGCCAGAGTAAGAGTTAAGACCTTAGCTATTACGCCAGAGTAAGAGTTAAGACCTTAACCAGTAGGCCAGAGTACGAGTCTAATACCTTAGCTATTAGGCCAGAGTAAGAGTTAAGGCCTTAACCAGTAGGCCAGAGTAAGAGTTAAGACCTTAATCATTAGGCCAGAGTAAGAGTTAAGACCTTAGCTATTAGGCCAGAGTAAGATTTAAGACTTTAACCAGTAGGCCAGAGTAAGAGTTAAGACCTTAACCTGTAGGCCAGAGTACGAGTCTAAGACCTTAGCTATTAGGCCAGAGTAAGAGTTAAGACCTTAACCAGTAGGCCATAGTACAAGTCTAAGACCTTAGCTATTAGGCCCGAGTAAGATTTAATACCTTAACCAGTAGGCCAGAGTAAGAGCTAAGACCTTAACCAGTAGGCCAGAGTAAGAGTTAAGACCTTAACCATTAGGCTAGAGTACGAGTCTAAGACCTTAGCTATTAAGCCAGAGTACGAGTCTAAGACCTTAGCTATTAGGCCAGAATAAGAGTTAAGACCTTAGCTATTAGGCCAGAGTAAGAGTTAAGACCTTAAAGAGTAGGCCAGAGTAAGAGTTAAGACCTTAACCAGTAGGCCAGAGTGAGAGTTAAGACCTTAACCAGTAGGCCAGAGTAAGAGTTAAGACCTTAACCATTAGGCCAGAGTACGAGTCTAAGACCTTAGCTTTTAGGCCAGAGTAAGAGCTAAGACCTTAACCAGTAGGCTAGAGTAAGAGTTAAGACCTTAACCATTAGGCCAGAGTACAAGTCTAAGACCTTAGCTATTAGGCCAGAGTAATAGGTAAGACCTTAGCTATTAGGCCAGAGTAAGAGTTAAGACCTTAACCAGTAGGCCAGAGTAAGAGTTAAGACCTTAACCAGTAGGCCAGAGTAAGAGTTAAGACCTTAGCTATTAGGCCAGAGTACGAGTCTAAGACCTTAGCTATTAAGCCAGAGTAAGAGTTAAGACCTTAGCTATTAGGCTAGAGTAAGAGTTAAGACCTTAGCTATTAGGCCAGAGTCAGAGTTAAGACCTTAAAGAGTAGGCCAGAGTAAGAGTTAAGACCTCAACCAGTAGGCCATAGTACGAGTCTAAGAGCTTAGCTATTAGGCCAGAGTAAGAGTTAAGACCTTAACCAGTAGGCGAGAGTAAGAGTTAAGACCTTAGCTATTAGGCCAGAGTACGAGTCTAAGACCTTAGCTATTAGTCCAGAGTAAGAGTTAAGACCTTAACCATTAGGCCAGAGTAAGAGTTAAGATCTTAGCTAATAGGCCAGAGTAAGAGTTAAGACCTTAACCATTAGGCCAGAGTATGAGTCTAAGAGCTTAGCTATTAGGCCAGAGTAAGAGTTAAGACCTTAACCAGTAGGCCAGAGTAAGAGTTAAGATCTTAACCTGTAGGCCAGAGTACGAGTCTAAGACCTTAGCTATTAGGCCAGAGTAAGAGTTAAGACCTTAGCTATTAGGCCAGAGTAAGAGTTAAGACCTTAAAGAGTAGGCCAGAGTAAGAGTTAAGACCTTAACCAGTAGGCCAGAGTGAGAGTTAATACCTTAACCAGTAGGCCAGAGTAATAGTTAAGACCTTAACCATTAGGCCAGAGTACGAGTCTAAGACCTTAGCTATTAGGCCAGAGTAAGAGTTAAGACCTTAGCTATTAGGCCAGAGTAAGAGTTAAGACCTTAACCAGTAGGCCAGTGTAAGAGTTAAGACCTTAACCAGTAGGCCAGAGTAAGAGTTAAGACCTGAACCATTGGGCCAGAGTACGAGTCTAAGACCTTAGCTATTCAGCCAGAATACGAGTCTAAGACCTTAGCTATTAGGCCAGAGTAAGAGTTAAGACCTTAGCTATTAGGCCAGAGTAAGAGTTAAGACCTTAGCTATTAGGCCAAAGTAAGAGTAAAGACCTTAAAGAGTAGGCCGGAGTAAAAGTTAAGACCTCAACCAGTAGGCCATAGTACGAGCCTAAGACCTTAGCTATTAGGCCAGAGTAAGAGTTAAGACCTTAACCAGTAGGCCAGAGTAAGAGTTAAGACCTTAGCTATTAGGCCAGAGTACGAGTCTAAGACCTTAACCAGTAGGCCAGAGTAAGAGTTAAGATGTTAAGCTGTAGGCCAGAGTACGAGTCTAAGACCTTAGCTATTAGGCCAGAGTAAGAGTTAAGACTTTAGCTATTAGGCCAGAGTATGAGTCTTAGACCTTAGCTATTAGGCCAGAGAAAGAGTTAAGACCTTAACCAAAAGGCCAGAGTAAGAGTTAAGATCTTAAGCTGTAGGCCAGAGTACGAGTCTAAGACCTTAGCTATTAGGCCAGAGTAAGAGTTAAGACTTTAGCTATTAGGCCAGAGTAAGAGTTAAGACCTTAACCAGTAGGCCAGAGTACGAGTCTAATACCTTAGCTATTAGGCCAGAGTAAGAGTTAAGACCTTAACCAGTAGGCCAGAGTACGAGTCTAAGACCTTAGCTATTAGGCCAGAGTAAGAGTTAAGACCTTAACCAGTAGGCCAGAGTAAGAGTTAATAGCTTAACCATTAGGCCAGAGTACGATTCTAAGTCCTTAGCTATTAGGCCAGAGTAAGAGTTAAGACCTTAGCTATTAGGCCAGAGTAAGAGTTAAGACCTTAACCAGTAGGCCAGAGTAAGAGTTAAGACCTTAACCAGTAGGCCAGAGTAAGAGTTAGACCTTAACCATTGGGCGAGAGTACGAGTCTAAGACCTTAGCTATTAGGCCAGAGTAAGAGTTAAGACCTTAGCTATTAGGCTAGAGTAAGAGTTAAGACCTTAGCTATTAGGCCAGAGTCAGAGTTAAGACCTTAAAGAGTAGGCCAGAGTAAGAGTTAAGACCTCAACCAGTAGGCCATAGTACAAATCTAAGAGCTTAGCTATTAGGCCAGAGTAAGAGTTAAGACCTTAACCAGTAGGCGAGAGTAAGAGTTAAGACCTTAGCTATTAGGCCAGAGTACGAGTCTAAGACCTTAGCTATTAGTCCAGAGTAAGAGTTAAGACCTTAACCATTAGGCCAGAGTAAGAGTTAAGATCTTAGCTAATAGGCCAGAGTAAGAGTTAAGACCTTAACCATTAGGCCAGAGTATGAGTCTAAGAGCTTAGCTATTAGGCCAGAGTAAGAGTTAAGACCTTAACCAGTAGGCCAGAGTAAGAGTTAAGATCTTAACCTGTAGGCCAGAGTACGAGTCTAAGACCTTAGCTATTAGGCCAGAGTAAGAGTTAAGACCTTAGCTATTAGGCCAGAGTAAGAGTTAAGACCTTAAAGAGTAGGCCAGAGTAAGAGTTAAGACCTTAACCAGTAGGCCAGAGTGAGAGTTAAGACCTTAACCAGTAGGCCAGAGTAAGAGTTAAGACCTTAACCATTAGGCCAGAGTACGAGTCTAAGACCTTAGCTATTAGGCCAGAGTAAGAGTTAAGACCTTAGCTATTAGGCCAGAGTAAGAGTTAATACCTTAACCAGTAGGCCAGTGTAAGAGTTAAGACCTTAACCAGTAGGCCAGAGTAAGAGTTAAGACCTGAACCATTGGGCCACAGTACGAGTCTAAGACCTTAGCTATTAAGCCAGAATACGAGTCTAAGACCTTAGCTATTAGGCCAGAGTAAGAGTTAAGACCTTAGCTATTAGGCCAGAGTAAGAGTTAAGACCTTAGCTATTAGGCCAAAGTAAGAGTAAAGACCTTAAAGAGTAGGCCGGAGTAAAAGTTAAGACCTCAAGCAGTAGGCCATAGTACGAGTCTAAGACCTTAGCTATTAGGCCAGAGTAAGAGTTAAGACCTTAACCAGTAGGCCAGAGTAAGAGTTAAGACCTTAGCTATTAGGCCAGAGTACGAGTCTAAGACCATAACCAGTAGGCCAGAGTAAGAGTTAAGATGTTAAGCTGTAGGCCAGAGTACGAGTCTAAGACCTTAGCTATTAGGCCAGAGTAAGAGTTAAGACTTTAGCTATTAGGCCAGAGTACGAGTCTAAGACCTTAGCTATTAGGCCAGAGAAAGAGTTAAGACCTTAACCAGTAGGCCAGAGTAAGAGTTAAGATCTTAAGCTGTAGGCCAGAGTACGAGTCTAAGACCTTAGCTATTAAGCCAGAGTAAGAGTTAAGACCTTAGCTATTAGGCCAGAGTAAGAGTTAAGACCTTAACCAGTAGGCCAGAGTACGAGTCTAATACCTTAGCTATTAGGCCAGAGTAAGAGTTAAGACCTTAACCAGTAGGCCAGAGTAAGAGTTAAGACCTTAATCATTAGGCCAGAGTAAGAGTTAAGACCTTAGCTATTAGGCCAGAGTAAGAGTTAAGACCTTAGCTATTAGGCCAGAGTAAGATTTAAGACTTTAACCAGTAGGCCAGAGTAAGAGTTAAGACCCTAACCCATAGGCCAGAGTAAGAGTTAAGACCATAACCATTAGGCCAGAGTACGAGTCTAAGACCTTAGCTATTAGGCCAGAGTAAGAGTTAAGACCTTAGCTATTAGGCCAGAGTAAGAGTTAAGTCCTTAACCAGTAGGCCAGAGTAAGAGTTAAGACCTTAAATTGTAGGCCAGAGTAAGAGTTAAGACCTTAGCTGTTAGGCCAGAGTAAGAGTTAAGACCTTAGCTATTAGGCCAGAGTATGAGTCTAAGACCTCAGCTTTTAGGCCAGAGTAAGAGCTAAGACCTTAACCAGTAGGCCAGAGTAAGAGTTAAGACCTTAACCATTAGGCCAGAGTACGAGTCTAAGACCTTAGCTATTAGGCCAGAGTAATAGGTAAGACCTTAGCTATTAGGCCAGAGTAAGAGTTAAGACCTTAACCAGTAGGCCAGAGTAAGAGTTAAGACCTTAGCTATTAGGCCAGAGTACGAGTCTAAGACCTTAGCTATTAGGGCAGAGTAAGAGTTAAGACCTTAACCAGTAGGCCATAGTACGAGTCTAAGACCTTAGCTATTAGGCCAGAGTAAGAGTTAAGACCTTAACCAGTAGGCCAGAGTAAGAGTTAAGACCTTAACCATTAGGCCAGAGTACGATTCTAAGTCCTTAGCTATTAGGCCAGAGTAAGAGTTAAGACCTTAGCTATTAGGCCAGAGTAAGAGTTAAGACCTTAACCAGTAGGCCAGAGTAAGAGTTAAGACCTTAACCAGTAGGCCAGAGTAAGAGTTAGACCTTAACCATTGGGCCAGAGTACGAGTCTAAGACCTTAGCTATTAAGCCAGATTACGAGTCTAAGACCTTAGCTATTAGGCCAGAGTAAGAGTTAAGACCTTAGCTATTAGGCTAGAGTAAGAGTTAAGACCTTAGCTATTAGGCCAGAGTCAGAGTTAAGACCTTAACGAGTAGGCGAGAGTAAGAGTTAAGACCTTAGCTATTAGGCCAGAGTACGAGTCTAAGACCTTAGCTATTAGTCCAGAGTAAGAGTTAAGACCTTAACCATTAGGCCAGAGTAAGAGTTAAGATCTTAGCTAATAGGCCAGAGTAAGAGTTAAGACCTTAACCAGTAGGCCAGAGTAAGAGTTAGACCTTAACCATTGGGCCAGAGTACGAGTCTAAGACCTTAGCTATTAAGCCAGATTACGAGTCTAAGACCTTAGCTATTAGGCCAGAGTAAGAGTTAAGACCTTAACCATTAGGCCAGTGTACGAGTCTAAGAGCTTAGCTATTAGGCCAGAGTAAGAGTTAAGACCTTAACCAGTAGGCCAGAGCAAGAGTTAAGATCTTAACCTGTAGGCCAGAGTACGAGTCTAAGACCTTAGCTATTAGGCCAGAGTAAGAGTTAAGACCTTAGCTATTAGGCCAGAGTAAGAGTTAAGACCTTAACCAGTAGTCCAGAATACGAGTATAAGTCCTTAGCTATTAGGCCAGAGTAAGAGTTAAGACCTTAACCAGTAGGCCAGATTAAGAGTTAAGACCTTAACCATTAGGCCAGAGTAAGAGTTAAGACCTTAGCTATTAGGCCAGAGTAAGAGTTAAGACTTTAACCAGTAGGCCAGAGTAAGAGTTAAGACCTTAACCTGTAGGCCAGAGTACGAGTCTAAGACCTTAGCTATTAGGCCAGAGTAAGAGTTAAGACCTTAACCAGGAGGCCATAGTACGAGTCTAAGACCTTAGCTATTAGGCCAGAGTAAGAGTTAAGACCTTAACCAGTAGGCCAGAGTGAGAGTTAAGACCTTAACCAGTAGGCCAGAGTAAGAGTTAAGACCTTAACCATTAGGCCAGAGTACGAGTCTAAGACCTTAGCTATTAGGCCAGAGTAAGAGTTAAGACCTTAGCTATTAGGCCAGAGTAAGAGTTAAGACCTTAACCAGTAGGCCAGTGTAAGAGTTAAGACCTTAACCAGTAGGCCAGAGTAAGAGTTAAGACCTGAACCATTGGGCCAGAGTACGAGTCTAAGACCTTAGCTATTAAGCCAGAATACGAGTCTAAGACCTTAGCTATTAGGCCAGAGTAAGAGTTAAGACCTTAGCTATTAGGCCAGAGTAAGAGTTAAGACCTTAGCTATTAGGCCAAAGTAAGAGTAAAGACCTTAAAGAGTAGGCCGGAGTAAAAGTTAAGACCTCAACCAGTAGGCCATAGTATGAGTCTAAGACCTTAGCTATTAGGCCAGAGTAAGAGTTAAGACCTTAACCAGTAGGCCAGAGTAAGAGTTAAGATGTTAAGCTGTAGGCCAGAGTACGAGTCTAAGACCTTAGCTATTAGGCCAGAGTACGAGTCTAAGACCTTAGCTATTAGGCCAGAGAAAGAGTTAAGACCTTAACCAGTAGGCCAGAGTAAGAGTTAAGATCTTAAGCTGTAGGCCAGAGTACGAGTCTAAGACCTTAGATATTAGGCCAGAGTAAGATTTAAGACCATAGCTATTAGGCCAGAGTAAGAGTTAAGACCTTAACCAGTAGGCCAGAGTAAGAGTTAAGACCTTAGCTATTAGGCTAGAGTAAGAGTTAAGACCTTAGCTATTAGGCCAGAGTCAGAGTTAAGACCTTAACGAGTAGGCGAGAGTAAGAGTTAAGACCTTAGCTATTAGGCCAGAGTACGAGTCTAAGACCTTAGCTATTAGTCCAGAGTAAGAGTTAAGACCTTAACCATTAGGCCAGAGTAAGAGTTAAGATCTTAGCTAATAGGCCAGAGTAAGAGTTAAGACCTTAACCAGTAGGCCAGAGTAAGAGTTAGACCTTAACCATTGGGCCAGAGTACGAGTCTAAGACCTTAGCTATTAAGCCAGATTACGAGTCTAAGACCTTAGCTATTAGGCCAGAGTAAGAGTTAAGACCTTAACCATTAGGCCAGTGTACGAGTCTAAGAGCTTAGCTATTAGGCCAGAGTAAGAGTTAAGACCTTAACCAGTAGGCCAGAGCAAGAGTTAAGATCTTAACCTGTAGGCCAGAGTACGAGTCTAAGACCTTAGCTATTAGGCCAGAGTAAGAGTTAAGACCTTAGCTATTAGGCCAGAGTAAGAGTTAAGACCTTAACCAGTAGTCCAGAATACGAGTATAAGTCCTTAGCTATTAGGCCAGAGTAAGAGTTAAGACCTTAACCAGTAGGCCAGATTAAGAGTTAAGACCTTAACCATTAGGCCAGAGTAAGAGTTAAGACCTTAGCTATTAGGCCAGAGTAAGAGTTAAGACTTTAACCAGTAGGCCAGAGTAAGAGTTAAGACCTTAACCTGTAGGCCAGAGTACGAGTCTAAGACCTTAGCTATTAGGCCAGAGTAAGAGTTAAGACCTTAACCAGGAGGCCATAGTACGAGTCTAAGACCTTAGCTATTAGGCCAGAGTAAGAGTTAAGACCTTAACCAGTAGGCCAGAGTGAGAGTTAAGACCTTAACCAGTAGGCCAGAGTAAGAGTTAAGACCTTAACCATTAGGCCAGAGTACGAGTCTAAGACCTTAGCTATTAGGCCAGAGTAAGAGTTAAGACCTTAGCTATTAGGCCAGAGTAAGAGTTAAGACCTTAACCAGTAGGCCAGTGTAAGAGTTAAGACCTTAACCAGTAGGCCAGAGTAAGAGTTAAGACCTGAACCATTGGGCCAGAGTACGAGTCTAAGACCTTAGCTATTAAGCCAGAATACGAGTCTAAGACCTTAGCTATTAGGCCAGAGTAAGAGTTAAGACCTTAGCTATTAGGCCAGAGTAAGAGTTAAGACCTTAGCTATTAGGCCAAAGTAAGAGTAAAGACCTTAAAGAGTAGGCCGGAGTAAAAGTTAAGACCTCAACCAGTAGGCCATAGTATGAGTCTAAGACCTTAGCTATTAGGCCAGAGTAAGAGTTAAGACCTTAACCAGTAGGCCAGAGTAAGAGTTAAGATGTTAAGCTGTAGGCCAGAGTACGAGTCTAAGACCTTAGCTATTAGGCCAGAGTACGAGTCTAAGACCTTAGCTATTAGGCCAGAGAAAGAGTTAAGACCTTAACCAGTAGGCCAGAGTAAGAGTTAAGATCTTAAGCTGTAGGCCAGAGTACGAGTCTAAGACCTTAGATATTAGGCCAGAGTAAGATTTAAGACCATAGCTATTAGGCCAGAGTAAGAGTTAAGACCTTAACCAGTAGGCCAGAGTAAGAGTTAAGATGTTAACCTGTAGGCCAGAGTACGAGCTCAGACCTTAGCAATTAGGCCAGAGTAAGAGTTAAGACCTTAGCTATTAGGCCAGAGTAAGAGTTAAGACCTTAACCATTAGGCCAGAGTATGAGTCTAAGACCTTAGCTATTAGTCCAGAGTAAGAGTTAAGACCTTAACCAGTAGGCCAGAGTAAGAGTTTAGACCTTAACCTGTAGGCCATAGTACTAGTCTAAGACCTCAGCTTTTAGGCCAGAGTAAGAGCTAAGACCTTAACCAGTAGGCCAGAGTAAGAGTTAAGACCTTAACCATTAGGCCAGAGTACGAGTCTAAGACCTTAGCTATTAGGCCAGAGTAATAGGTAAGACCTTAGCTATTAGGCCAGAGTAAGAGTTAAGACCTTAACCAGTAGGCCAGAGTAAGAGTTAAGACCTTAGCTATTAGGCCAGAGTACGAGTCTAAGACCTTAGCTATTAGGCCAGAGTAAGAGTTAAGACCTTAACCATTAGGCCAGAGTACAAGTCTAAGACCTTAGCTATTAGGCCAGAGTAAGAGTTAAGACCTTAGCTATTAGGCCAGAGTAAGAGTTAAGTCCTTAACCAGTAGGCCAGAGTAAGAGTTAAAACCTTAAACTGTAGGCCAGAGTAAGAGTTAAGACCTTAGCTATTAGGCCAGAGTAAGAGTTAAGACCTTAGCTATTAGGCCAGAGTATGAGTCTAAGACCTTAGCTTTTAGGCCAGAGTAAGAGCTAAGACCTTAACCAGTAGGCCAGAGTAAGAGTTAAGACCTTAACCATTAGGCCAGAGTACGAGTCTAAGACCTTAGCTATTAGGCCAGAGTAATAGGTAAGACCTTAGCTATTAGGCCAGAGTAAGACTTAAGACCTTAACCAGTAGGCCAGAGTAAGAGTTAAGACCTTAACCAGTAGGCCAGAGTAAGAGTTAAGACCTTAGCTATTAGGCCAGAGTACGAGTCTAAGACCTTAGCTATTAGGCCAGAGTAAGAGTTAAGACCTTAACCAGTAGGCCATAGTACGAGTCTAAGACCTTAGCTATTAGGCCAGAGTAAGAGTTAAGACCTTAACCAGTAGGCCAGAGTAAGAGTTAAGACCTTAACCATTAGGCCAGAGTATGATTCTAAGTCCTTAGCTATTAGGCCAGAGTTAGAGTTAAGACCTTAGCTATTAGGCCAGAGTAAGAAATAAGACCTTAACCAGTAGGCCAGAGTAAGAGTTAAGACCTTAACCAATAGGCCAGAGTAAGAGTTAGACCTTAACCATTGGGCCAGAGTACGAGTCTAAGACCTTAGCTATTAAGCCAGAGTACGAGTCTAAGACCTTAGCTATTAGGCCAGAGTAAGAGTTAAGACCTTAGCTATTAGGCTAGAGTAAGAGTTAAGACCTTAGCTATTAGGCCAGAGTCAGAGTTAAGACCTTAAACAGTAGGCCAGAGTAAGAGTTAAGACCTCAACCAGTAGGCCATAGTACGAGTCTAAGAGCTTAGCTATTAGGCCAGAGTAAGAGTTAAGACCTTAACCAGTAGGCGAGAGTCAGAGTTAAGACCTTAGCTATTAGGCCAGAGTACGAGTCTATGACCTTAGCTATTAGTCCAGAGTAAGAGTTAAGACCTTAACCATTAGGCCAGAGTAAGAGTTAAGATCTTAGCTAATAGGCCAGAGTAAGAGTTAAGACCTTAACCATTAGGCCAGAGTACGAGTCTAAGAGCTTAGCTATTAGGCCAGAGTAAGAGTTAAGACCTTAACCAGTAGGCCAGAGTAAGAGTTAAGACCTTAACCAGAAGTCCAGAATACGAGTCTAAGTCCTTAGCTATTAGGCCAGAGTAAGAGTTAAGACCTTAACCAGTAGGCCAGATTAAGAGTTAACCATTAGGCCAGAGTAAGAGTTAAGACCTTAACCTGTAGGCCAGAGTACGAGTCTAAGACCTTAGCTATTAGGCCAGAGTAAGAGTTAAGACCTTAACCAGTAGGCCATAGTACGAGTCTAAGACCTTAGCGATTAGGCCAGAGTAAGAGTTAAGACCTTAACCAGTAGGCCAGAGTGAGAGTTAAGACCTTAACCAGTAGGCCAGAGTAAGAGTTAAGAACTTAACCATTAGGCCAGAGTACGAGTCTAAGACCTTAGCTATTAGGCCAGAGTAAGAGTTAAGACCTTAGCTATTAGGCCAGAGTAAGAGTTAAGACCTTAACCAGTAGGACAGTGTAAGAGTTAAGACCTTAACCAGTAGGCCAGAGTAAGAGTTAAGACCTGAACCATTGGGCCAGAGTACGAGTCTAAGACCTTAGCTATTAAGCCAGAATACGAGTCTAAGACCTTAGCTATTAGGCCAGAGTAAGAGTTAAGATCTTAGCTATTAGGCCAGAGTAAGAGTTAAGACCTTAGCTATTAGGCCAAAGTAAGAGTAAAGACCTTAAAGAGTAGGCCGGAGTAAAAGTTAAGACCTCAACCAGTAGGCCATAGTACGAGTCTAAGACCTTAGCTATTAGGCCAGAGTAAGAGTTAAGACCTTAACCAGTAGGCCAGAGTAAGAGTTAAGACCTTAGCTATTAGGCCAGAGTACGAGTCTAAGACCTTAACCAGTAGGCCAGAGTAAGAGTTAAGATGTTAAGCTGTAGGCCAGAGTACGAGTCTAAGACCTTAGCTATTAGGCCAGAGTAAGAGTTAAGACTTTAGCTATTAGGCCAGAGTACGAGTCTAAGACCTTAGCTATTAGGCCAGAGAAAGAGTTAAGACCTTAACCAGTAGGTCAGAGTAAGAGTTAAGATCTTAAACTGTAGGCCAGAGTACGAGTCTAAGACCTTAGCTATTAGGCCAGAGTAAGAGTTAAGACCTTAGCTATTAGGCCAGAGTAAGAGTTAAGACCTTAACCAGTAGGCCAGAGTATGAGTCTAAGACCTTAGCTATTAGGCCGGAGTAAGAGTTAAGACCTTAGCTATTAGGCCAGAGTAAGAGTTAAGACTTTAACCAGTAGGCCAGAGTAAGAGTTGTGACCTTAACCTGTAGGCCAGAGTAAGAGTCTAAGACCTTAGCTATTAGGCCAGAGTAAGAGTTAAGACCTTATCCAGTAGGCCATAGTACGAGTCTAAGACCTTAGCTATTAGGCCAGAGTAAGAGTTAAGACCTTGACCAGTAGGCCAGAGTGAGAGTTAAGACCTTAACCAGTAGGCCAGAGTAAGAGTTAAGACCTTAACCATTAGGCCAGAGTAAGAGTTAAGACCTTAACCTGTAGGCCATAGTACGAGTCTAAGACCTTAGCTATTAGGCCAGAGTAAGAGTTAAGACCTTAGCTATTAGGCCAGAGTAAGAGTTAAGTCCTTAACCAGTAGGCCAGAGTAAGAGTTAAGACCTTAAACTGTAGGCCAGAGTAAGAGTTAAGACCTTAGCTATTAGGCCAGAGTAAAAGTTAAGACCTTAGCTATTAGGCCAGAGTATGAGTCTAAGACCTTAGCTTTTAGGCCAGAGTAAGAGCTAAGACCTTAACCAGTAGGCCAGAGTAAGAGTTAAGACCTGAACCAGTAGGCCAGAGTACGAGTCTAAGACCTTAGCTATTAGGCCAGAGTAAGAGTTAAGACCTTAACCAGTAGGCCAGAGTAAGAATTAAGACCTTAACCATTAGGCCAGAGTACGATTCTAAGTCCTTAGCTATTAGGCCAGAGTAAGAGTTAAGACCGTAGCTATTAGGCCAGAGTAAGAGTTAGGACCTTAACCAGTAGGCCAGAGTAAGAGTTAAGACCTTAACCAGTAGGCCAGAGTAAGAGTTAGACCTTAACCATTGGGCCAGAGTACGAGTTTAAGACCTTAGCTATTAAGCCAGAGTACGAGTCTAAGACCTTAGCTATTAGGCCAGAGTAAGAGTTAAGACCTTAGCTATTAGGCTAGAGTAAGAGTTAAGACCTTAGCTATTAGGCCAGAGTCAGAGTTAAGACCTTAAAGAGTAGGCCAGAGTTAGAGTTAAGACCTTAACCAGTAGGCCATAGTACGAGTCTAAGACCTTAGCTATTAGGCCAGAGAAAGAGTTAAGACCTTAACCAGTAGGCCAGAGTAAGAGTTAAGACCTTAACCATTAGGCCAGAGTACGAGTCTAAGACCTTAGCTATTAGGCCAGAGTAAGAGTTAAGACCTTAGCTATTAGGCCAGAGTACGAGTCTAAGACCATAACCAGTAGGCCAGAGTAAGAGTTAAGATGTTAAGCTGTAGGCCAGAGTACGAGTCTAAGACCTTAGCTATTAGGCCAGAGTAAGAGTTAAGACTTTAGCTATTAGGCCAGAGTACGAGTCTAAGACCTTAGCTATTAGGCCAGAGAAAGAGTTAAGACCTTAACCAGTAGGCCAGAGTAAGAGTTAAGATCTTAAGCTGTAGGCCAGAGTACGAGTCTAAGACCTTAGCTATTAGGCCAGAGTAAGAGTTAAGACCTTAGCTATTAGGCCAGAGTAAGAGTTAAGACCTTAACCAGTAGGCCAGAGTACGAGTCTAATACCTTAGCTATTAGGCCAGAGTAAGAGTTAAGACCTTAACCAGTAGGCCAGAGTAAGAGTTAAGACCTTAATCATTAGGCCAGAGTAAGAGTTAAGACCTTAGCTATTAGGCCAGAGTAAGAGTTAAGACCTTAGCTATTAGGCCAGAGTAAGATTTAAGACTTTAACCAGTAGGCCAGAGTAAGAGTTAAGACCCTAACCCATAGGCCAGAGTAAGAGTTAAGACCATAACCATTAGGCCAGAGTACGAGTCTAAGACCTTAGCTATTAGGCCAGAGTAAGAGTTAAGACCTTAGCTATTAGGCCAGAGTAAGAGTTAAGTCCTTAACCAGTAGGCCAGAGTAAGAGTTAAGACCTTAAATTGTAGGTCAGAGTAAGAGTTAAGACCTTAGCTGTTAAGCCAGAGTAAGAGTTAAGACCTTAGCTATTAGGCCAGAGTATGAGTCTAAGACCTCAGCTTTTAGGCCAGAGTAAGAGCTAAGACCTTAACCAGTAGGCCAGAGTAAGAGTTAAGACCTTAACCATTAGGCCAGAGTACGAGTCTAAGACCTTAGCTATTAGGCCAGAGTAATAGGTAAGACCTTAGCTATTAGGCCAGAGTAAGAGTTAAGACCTTAACCAGTAGGCCAGAGTAAGAGTTAAGACCTTAGCTATTAGGCCAGAGTACGAGTCTAAGACCTTAGCTATTAGGGCAGAGTAAGAGTTAAGACCTTAACCAGTAGGCCATAGTACGAGTCTAAGACCTTAGCTATTAGGCCAGAGTAAGAGTTAAGACCTTAACCAGTAGGCCAGAGTAAGAGTTAAGACCTTAACCATTAGGCCAGAGTACGATTCTAAGTCCTTAGCTATTAGGCCAGAGTAAGAGTTAAGACCTTAGCTATTAGGCCAGAGTAAGAGTTAAGACCTTAACCAGTAGGCCAGAGTAAGAGTTAAGACCTTAACCAGTAGGCCAGAGTAAGAGTTAGACCTTAACCATTGGGCCAGAGTACGAGTCTAAGACCTTAGCTATTAAGCCAGATTACGAGTCTAAGACCTTAGCTATTAGGCCAGAGTAAGAGTTAAGACCTTAGCTATTAGGCTAGAGTAAGAGTTAAGACCTTAGCTATTAGGCCAGAGTCAGAGTTAAGACCTTAACCAGTAGGCGAGAGTAAGAGTTAAGACCTTAGCTATTAGGCCAGAGTACGAGTCTAAGACCTTAGCTATTAGTCCAGAGTAAGAGTTAAGACCTTAACCATTAGGCCAGAGTAAGAGTTAAGATCTTAGCTAATAGGCCAGAGTAAGAGTTAAGACCTTAACCATTAGGCCAGTGTACGAGTCTAAGAGCTTAGCTATTAGGCCAGAGTAAGAGTTAAGACCTTAACCAGTAGGCCAGAGCAAGAGTTAAGATCATAACCTGTAGGCCAGAGTACGAGTCTAAGACCTTAGCTATTAGGCCAGAGTAAGAGTTAAGACCTTAGCTATTAGGCCAGAGTAAGAGTTAAGACCTTAACCAGTAGTCCAGAATACGAGTATAAGTCCTTAGCTATTAGGCCAGAGTAAGAGTTAAGACCTTAACCAGTAGGCCAGATTAAGAGTTAAGACCTTAACCATTAGGCCAGAGTAAGAGTTAAGACCTTAGCTATTAGGCCAGAGTAAGAGTTAAGACTTTAACCAGTAGGCCAGAGTAAGAGTTAAGACCTTAACCTGTAGGCCAGAGTACGAGTCTAAGACCTTAGCTATTAGGCCAGAGTAAGAGTTAAGACCTTAACCAGGAGGCCATAGTACGAGTCTAAGACCTTAGCTATTAGGCCAGAGTAAGAGTTAAGACCTTAACCAGTAGGCCAGAGTGAGAGTTAAGACCTTAACCAGTAGGCCAGAGTAAGAGTTAAGACCTTAACCATTAGGCCAGAGTACGAGTCTAAGACCTTAGCTATTAGGCCAGAGTAAGAGTTAAGACCTTAGCTATTAGGCCAGAGTAAGAGTTAAGACCTTAACCAGTAGGCCAGTGTAAGAGTTAAGACCTTAACCAGTAGGCCAGAGTAAGAGTTAAGACCTGAACCATTGGGCCAGAGTACGAGTCTAAGACCTTAGCTATTAAGCCAGAATACGAGTCTAAGACCTTAGCTATTAGGCCAGAGTAAGAGTTAAGACCTTAGCTATTAGGCCAGAGTAAGAGTTAAGACCTTAGCTATTAGGCCAAAGTAAGAGTAAAGACCTTAAAGAGTAGGCCGGAGTAAAAGTTAAGACCTCAACCAGTAGGCCATAGTATGAGTCTAAGACCTTAGCTATTAGGCCAGAGTAAGAGTTAAGACCTTAACCAGTAGGCCAGAGTAAGAGTTAAGATGTTAAGCTGTAGGCCAGAGTACGAGTCTAAGACCTTAGCTATTAGGCCAGAGTACGAATCTAAGACCTTAGCTATTAGGCCAGAGAAAGAGTTAAGACCTTAACCAGTAGGCCAGAGTAAGAGTTAAGATCTTAAGCTGTAGGCCAGAGTACGAGTCTAAGACCTTAGCTATTAGGCCAGAGTAAGATTTAAGACCATAGCTATTAGGCCAGAGTAAGAGTTAAGACCTTAACCAGTAGGCCAGAGTAAGAGTTAAGATGTTAACCTGTAGGCCAGAGTACGAGCTCAGACCTTAGCAATTAGGCCAGAGTAAGAGTTAAGACCTTAGCTATTCGGCCAAAGTAAGAGTTAAGACCTTAACCATTAGGCCAGAGTATGAGTCTAAGACCTTAGCTATTAGTCCAGAGTAAGAGTTAAGACCTTAACCAGTAGGCCAGAGTAAGAGTTTAGACCTTAACCTGTAGGCCATAGTACTAGTCTAAGACCTCAGCTTTTAGGCCAGAGTAAGAGCTAAGACCTTAACCAGTAGGCCAGAGTAAGAGTTAAGACCTTGACCATTAGGCCAGAGTACGAGTCTAAGACCTTAGCTATTAGGCCAGAGTAATAGGTAAGACCTTAGCTATTAGGCCAGAGTAAGAGTTAAGACCTTAACCAGTAGGCCAGAGTAAGAGTTAAGACCTTAGCTATTAGGCCAGAGTACGAGTCTAAGACCTTAGCTATTAGGCCAGAGTAAGAGTTAAGACCTTAACCATTAGGCCAGAGTACAAGTCTAAGACCTTAGCTATTAGGCCAGAGTAAGAGTTAAGACCTTAGCTATTAGGCCAGAGTAAGAGTTAAGTCCTTAACCAGTAGGCCAGAGTAAGAGTTAAAACCTTAAACTGTAGGCCAGAGTAAGAGTTAAGACCTTAGCTATTAGGCCAGAGTAAGAGTTAAGACCTTAGCTATTAGGCCAGAGTATGAGTCTAAGACCTTAGCTTTTAGGCCAGAGTAAGAGCTAAGACCTTAACCAGTAGGCCAGAGTAAGAGTTAAGACCTTAACCATTAGGCCAGAGTACGAGTCTAAGACCTTAGCTATTAGGCCAGAGTAATAGGTAAGACCTTAGCTATTAGGCCAGAGTAAGACTTAAGACCTTAACCAGTAGGCCAGAGTAAGAGTTAAGACCTTAACCAGTAGGCCAGAGTAAGAGTTAAGACCTTAGCTATTAGGCCAGAGTACGAGTCTAAGACCTTAGCTATTAGGCCAGAGTAAGAGTTAAGACCTTAACCAGTAGGCCATAGTACGAGTCTAAGACCTTAGCTATTAGGCCAGAGTAAGAGTTAAGACCTTAACCAGTAGGCCAGAGTAAGAGTTAAGACCTTAACCATTAGGCCAGAGTATGATTCTAAGTCCTTAGCTATTAGGCCAGAGTTAGAGTTAAGACCTTAGCTATTAGGCCAGAGTAAGAAATAAGACCTTAACCAGTGGGCCAGAGTAAGAGTTAAGACCTTAACCAATAGGCCAGAGTAAGAGTTAGACCTTAACCATTGGGCCAGAGTACGAGTCTAAGACCTTAGCTATTAAGCCAGAGTACGAGTCTAAGACCTTAGCTATTAGGCCAGAGTAAGAGTTAAGACCTTAACCAGTAGGCGAGAGTAAGAGTTAAGACCTTAGCTATTAGGCCAGAGTACGAGTCTATGACCTTAGCTATTAGTCCAGAGTAAGAGTTAAGACCTTAACCATTAGGCCAGAGTAAGAGTTAAGATCTTAGCTAATAGGCCAGAGTAAGAGTTAAGACCTTAACCATTAGGCCAGAGTACGAGTCTAAGAGCTTAGCTATTAGGCCAGAGTAAGAGTTAAGACCTTAACCAGTAGGCCAGAGTAAGAGTTAAGACCTTAACCAGAAGTCCAGAATACGAGTCTAAGTCCTTAGCTATTAGGCCAGAGTAAGAGTTAAGACCTTAACCAGTAGGCCAGATTAAGAGTTAACCATTAGGCCAGAGTAAGAGTTAAGACCTTAACCTGTAGGCCAGAGTACGAGTCTAAGACCTTAGCTATTAGGCCAGAGTAAGAGTTAAGACCTTAACCAGTAGGCCATAGTACGAGTCTAAGACCTTAGCGATTAGGCCAGAGTAAGAGTTAAGACCTTAACCAGTAGGCCAGAGTGAGAGTTAAGACCTTAACCAGTAGGCCAGAGTAAGAGTTAAGAACTTAACCATTAGGCCAGAGTACGAGTCTAAGACCTTAGCTATTAGGCCAGAGTAAGAGTTAAGACCTTAGCTATTAGGCCAGAGTAAGAGTTAAGACCTTAACCAGTAGGACAGTGTAAGAGTTAAGACCTTAACCAGTAGGCCAGAGTAAGAGTTAAGACCTGAACCATTGGGCCAGAGTACGAGTCTAAGACCTTAGCTATTAAGCCAGAATACGAGTCTAAGACCTTAGCTATTAGGCCAGAGTAAGAGTTAAGATCTTAGCTATTAGGCCAGAGTAAGAGTTAAGACCTTAGCTATTAGGCCAAAGTAAGAGTAAAGACCTTAAAGAGTAGGCCGGAGTAAAAGTTAAGACCTCAACCAGTAGGCCATAGTACGAGTCTAAGACCTTAGCTATTAGGCCAGAGTAAGAGTTAAGACCTTAACCAGTAGGCCAGAGTAAGAGTTAAGACCTTAGCTATTAGGCCAGAGTACGAGTCTAAGACCTTAACCAGTAGGCCAGAGTAAGAGTTAAGATGTTAAGCTGTAGGCCAGAGTACGAGTCTAAGACCTTAGCTATTAGGCCAGAGTAAGAGTTAAGACTTTAGCTATTAGGCCAGAGTACGAGTCTAAGACCTTAGCTATTAGGCCAGAGAAAGAGTTAAGACCTTAACCAGTAGGTCTGAGTAAGAGTTAAGATCTTAAACTGTAGGCCAGAGTACGAGTCTAAGACCTTAGCTATTAGGCCAGAGTAAGAGTTAAGACCTTAGCTATTAGGCCAGAGTAAGAGTTAAGACCTTAACCAGTAGGCCAGAGTATGAGTCTAAGACCTTAGCTATTAGGCCGGAGTAAGAGTTAAGACCTTAGCTATTAGGCCAGAGTAAGAGTTAAGACTTTAACCAGTAGGCCAGAGTAAGAGTTGTGACCTTAACCTGTAGGCCAGAGTAAGAGTCTAAGACCTTAGCTATTAGGCCAGAGTAAGAGTTAAGACCTTATCCAGTAGGCCATAGTACGAGTCTAAGACCTTAGCTATTAGGCCAGAGTAAGAGTTAAGACCTTGACCAGTAGGCCAGAGTGAGAGTTAAGACCTTAACCAGTAGGCCAGAGTAAGAGTTAAGACCTTAACCATTAGGCCAGAGTAAGAGTTAAGACCTTAACCTGTAGGCCATAGTACGAGTCTAAGACCTTAGCTATTAGGCCAGAGTAAGAGTTAAGACCTTAGCTATTAGGCCAGAGTAAGAGTTAAGTCCTTAACCAGTAGGCCAGAGTAAGAGTTAAGACCTTAAACTGTAGGCCAGAGTAAGAGTTAAGACCTTAGCTATTAGGCCAGAGTAAAAGTTAAGACCTTAGCTATTAGGCCAGAGTATGAGTCTAAGACCTTAGCTTTTAGGCCAGAGTAAGAGCTAAGACCTTAACCAGTAGGCCAGAGTAAGAGTTAAGACCTGAACCAGTAGGCCAGAGTACGAGTCTAAGACCTTAGCTATTAGGCCAGAGTAAGAGTTAAGACCTTAACCAGTAGGCCAGAGTAAGAATTAAGACCTTAACCATTAGGCCAGAGTACGATTCTAAGTCCTTAGCTATTAGGCCAGAGTAAGAGTTAAGACCGTAGCTATTAGGCCAGAGTAAGAGTTAGGACCTTAACCAGTAGGCCAGAGTAAGAGTTAAGACCTTAACCAGTAGGCCAGAGTAAGAGTTAGACCTTAACCATTGGGCCAGAGTACGAGTTTAAGACCTTAGCTATTAAGCCAGAGTACGAGTCTAAGACCTTAGCTATTAGGCCAGAGTAAGAGTTAAGACCTTAGCTATTAGGCTAGAGTAAGAGTTAAGACCTTAGCTATTAGGCCAGAGTCAGAGTTAAGACCTTAAAGAGTAGGCCAGAGTTAGAGTTAAGACCTTAACCAGTAGGCCATAGTACGAGTCTAAGACCTTAGCTATTAGGCCAGAGAAAGAGTTAAGACCTTAACCAGTAGGCCAGAGTAAGAGTTAAGACCTTAACCATTAGGCCAGAGTACGAGTCTAAGACCTTAGCTATTAGGCCAGAGTAAGAGTTAAGACCTTAGCTATTAGGCCAGAGTAAGAGTTAAGACCTTAACCAGTAGGCCAGAGTAAGAGTTAAGACCTTAACCAGTAGGCCAGAGTAAGAGTTAGACCTTAACCATTGGGCCAGAGTACTAGTCTAAGACCTTAGCTATTAAGCCAGAGTACGAGTCTAAGACCTTAGCTATTAGGCCAGAGTAAGAGTTAAGACCTTAGCTATTAGGCTAGAGTAAGAGTTAAGACCTTAGCTATTAGGTCAGAGTAAGAG
The DNA here is from genome assembly GCF_964204655.1 of Triturus cristatus. NCBI lineage: Eukaryota > Metazoa > Chordata > Amphibia > Caudata > Salamandridae > Triturus > Triturus cristatus. Next base: position 546,429,895 of record NC_140592.1, read on the forward strand.
TTAAGACCTTAAAGAGTAGGCCAGAGTAAGTGTTAAGACCTCAACCAGTAGGCCATAGTACGAGGCTAAGAGCTTAGATATTAGGCCAGAGTAAGAGTTAAGACCTTAACCAGTAGGCCAGAGTAAGAGTTAAGACCTTAGCTATTAGGCCAGAGTACGAGTCTAAGACCTTATCTATTAGTCCAGAGTAAGAGTTAAGACCTTAACCATTAGGCCAGAGTAAGAGTTAAGATCTTAGCTAATAGGCCAGAGTAAGAGTTAAGACCTTAACCATTAGGCCAGAGTACGAGTCTAAGAGCTTAGCTATTAGGCCAGAGTAAGAGTTAAGACCTTAACCAGTAGGCCAGAGTACGAGTCTAAGACCTTAGCTATTAGGCCAGAGTAAGAGTTAAGACCTTAGCTATTAGGCCAGAGTAAGAGTTAAGACCTTAGCTATTAGGCCAGAGTAAGAGTTAAGACCTTAACCAGTAGTCCAGAATACGAGTCTAAGTCCTTAGCTATTAGGCCAGAGTAAGAATTAAGACCTTAACCAGTAGGCCAGAGTAAGAGTTAAGACCTTAACCAGTAGGCCAGAGTAAGTGTTAGACCTTAACCATTGGGCCAGAGTACTAGTCTAAGACCTTAGCTATTAAGCCAGAGTACGAGTCTAAGACCTTAGCTATTAGGCCAGAGTAAGAGTTAAGACCTTAGCTATTAGGCTAGAGTAAGAGTTAAGACCTTAGCTATTAGGTCAGAGTAAGAGTTAAGACCTTAAAGAGTAGGCCAGAGTAAGTGTTAAGACCTCAACCAGTAGGCCATAGTACGAGGCTAAGAGCTTAGCTATTAGGCCAGAGTAAGAGTTAAGACCTTAACCAGTAGGCCAGAGTAAGAGTTAAGACCTTAGCTATTAGGCCAGAGTACGAGTCTAAGACCTTATCTATTAGTCCAGAGTAAGAGTTAAGACCTTAACCATTAGGCCAGAGTAAGAGTTAAGATCTTAGCTAATAGGCCAGAGTAAGAGTTAAGACCTTAACCATTAGGCCAGAGTACGAGTCTAAGAGCTTAGCTATTAGTCCAGAGTAAGAGTTAAGACCTTAACCAGTAGGCCAGAGTACGAGTCTAAGACCTTAGCTATTAGGCCAGAGTAAGAGTTAAGACCTTAGCTATTAGGCCAGAGTAAGAGTTAAGACCTTAACCAGTAGTCCAGAATACGAGTCTAAGTCCTTAGCTATTAGGCCAGAGTAAGAATTAAGACCTTAACCAGTAGGCCAGATTAAGAGTTAAGACCTTAACCATTAGGCCAGAGTAAGAGATAAGACCTTAGCTATTAGGCCAGAGTAAGAGTTAAGACCTTAGCTATTAGGCCAGAGTAAGAGTTAAGACTTTAACCAGTAGGCCAGAGTAAGAGTTGTGACCTTAACCTGTAGGCCAGAGTACGAGTCTAAGACCTTAGCTATTAGGCCAGAGTAAGAGTTAAGACCTTAACCAGTAGGCCATAGTACGAGTCTAAGACCTTAGCTATTAGGCCAGAGTAAGAGTTAAGACCTTGACCAGTAGGCCAGAGTGAGAGTTAAGACCTTAACCAGTAGGCCAGAGTAAGAGTTAAGACCTTAACCATTAGGCCAGAGTAAGAGTTAAGACCTTAACCTGTAGGCCATAGTACGAGTCTAAGACCTTAGCTATTAGGCCAGAGTAAGATTTAAGACCATAGCTATTAGGCCAGAGTAAGAGTTAAGACCTTAACCAGTAGGCCAGAGTAAGAGTTAAGACGTTAACCTGTAGGCCAGAGTACGAGCTCAGACCTTAGCAATTAGGCCAGAGTAAGAGTTAAGATCTTAGCTATTAGGCCAGAGTAAGAGTTAAGACCTTAACCATTAGGCCAGAGTATGAGTCTAAGACCTTAGCTATTAGTCCAGAGTAAGAGTTAAGACCTTAAACAGTAGGCCAGAGTAAGAGTTAAGACCTTAACCTGTAGGCCATAGTACTAGTCTAAGACCTTAGCTATTAGGCCAGAGTAAGAGTTAAGACCTTAACCATTAGGCCAGAGTACGAGTCTAAGACCTTAGCTATTAGGCCAGAGTAAGAGTTAAGACATTAGCTATTAGGCCAGAGTAAGAGTTAAGACCTTAGCTATTAGGCCAGAGTATGAGTTAAGACCTTAGCTATTAGGCCAGAGTAAGAGTTAAGACCTTAACCAGTAGGCCAGAGTAAGAGTTAAGACCCTAACCCATAGGCCAGAGTAAGAGTTAAGACCATAACCATTAGGCCAGAGTACGAGTCTAAGACCTTAGCTATTAGGCCAGAGTAAGAGTTCAGACCTTAGCTATTAGGCCAGAGTAAGAGTTAAGTCCTTAACCAGTAGGCCAGAGTAAGAGTTAAGACCTTAAACTGTAGGCCAGAGTAAGAGTTAAGACCTTAGCTATTAGGCCAGAGTAAGAGTTAAGACCTTAGCTATTAGGCCAGAGTATGAGTCTAAGACCTTAGCTTTTAGGCCAGAGTAAGAGCTAAGACCTTAACCAGTAGGCCAGAGTAAGAGTTAAGACCTTAACCATTAGGCCAGAGTATGAGTCTAAGACCTTAGCTATTAGGCCAGAGTAATGGGTAAGACCTTAGCTATTAGGCCAGAGTAAGACTTAAGACCTTAACCAGTAGGCCAGAGTAAGAGTTAAGACCTTAACCAGTAGGCCAGAGTAAGAGTTAAGACCTTAGCTATTAGGCCAGAGTATGAGTCTAAGACCTTAGCTATTAGGCCAGAGTAAGAGTTAAGACCTTAACCAGTAGGCCATAGTACGAGTCTAAGACCTTAGCTATTAGGCCAGAGTAAGAGTTAAGACCTTAACCAGTAGGCCAGAGTAAGAGTTAAGACCTTAACCATTAGGCCAGAGTATGATTCTAAGTCCTTAGCTATTAGGCCGGAGTAAGAGTTAAGACCTTAGCTATTAGGCCAGAGTAAGAAATAAGACCTTAACCAGTAGGCCAGAGTAAGAGTTAAGACCTTAACCAGTAGGCCAGAGTGAGTAAGAGTTAGACCTTAACCATTGGGCCGGAGTACGAGTCTAAGACCTTAGCTATTAAGCCAGAGTACGAGTCTAAGACCTTAGCTATTAGGCCAGAGTAAGAGTTAAGACCTTAGCTATTAGGCTAGAGTAAGAGTTAAGACCTTAGCTATTAGGCCAGAGTCAGAGTTAAGACCTTAAACAGTAGGCCAGAGTAAGAGTTAAGACCTCAACCAGTAGGCCATAGTACGAGTCTAAGAGCTTAGCTAATAGGCCAGAGTAAGAGTTAAGACCTTAACCAGTAGGCGAGAGTAAGAGTTAAGACCTTAGCTATTAGGCCAGAGTACGAGTCTAAGACCTTAGCTATTAGTCCAGAGTAAGAGTTAAGACCTTAACCATTAGGCCAGAGTAAGAGTTAAGATCTTAGCTAATAGGCCAGAGTAAGAGTTAAGACCTTAACCATTAGGCCAGAGTACGAGTCTAAGAGCTTAGCTATTAGGCCAGAGTAAGAGTTAAGACCTTAACCAGTAGGCCAGAGTAAGAGTTAAGACCTTAACCAGAAGTCCAGAATACGAGTCTAAGTCCTTAGCTATTAGGCCAGAGTAAGAGTTAAGACCTTAACCAGTAGGCCAGATTAAGAGTTAACCATTAGGCCAGAGTAAGAGTTAAGACCTTAGCTATTAGGCCAGAGTAAGAGTTAAGACTTTAACCAGTAGGCCAGAGTAAGAGTTAAGACCTTAACCTGTAGGCCAGAGTACGAGTCTAAGACCTTAGCTATTAGGCCAGAGTAAGAGTTAAGACCTTAACCAGTAGGCCATAGTACAAGTCTAAGACCTTAGCTATTAGGCCAGAGTAAGAGTTAAGACCTTAACCAGTAGGCCAGAGTGAGAGTTAAGACCTTAACCAGTAGGCCAGAGTAAGAGTTAAGACCTTAACCATTAGGCCAGAGTACGAGTCTAAGACCTTAGCTATTAGGCCAGAGTAAGAGTTAAGACCTTAGCTATTAGGCCAGAGTAAGAGTTAAGACCTTAACCAGTAGGCCAGTGTAAGAGTTAAGACCTTAACCAGTAGGCCAGAGTACGAGTCTAAGACCTTAGCTATTAATCCAGAATACGAGTCTAAGACCTTAGCTATTAGGCCAGAGTAAGAGTTAAGACCTTAACCAGTAGGCCATAGTACGAGTCTAAGACCTTAGCTATTAGGCCAGAGTAAGAGTTAAGACCTTAACTAGTAGGCCAGAGTAAGAGTTAAGACCTTAACCATTAGGCCAGAGTATGATTCTAAGTCCTTAGCTATTAGGCCAGAGTAAGAGTTAAGACCTTAGCTATTAGGCCGGAGTAAGAAATAAGACCTTAACCAGTAGGCCAGAGTAAGAGCTAAGACCTTAACCAGTAGGCCAGAGTAAGAGTTAGACCTTAACCATTGGGCCAGAGTACGAGTCTAAGACCTTAGCTATTAAGCCAGAGTACGAGTCTAAGACCTTAGCTATTAGGCCAGAGTAAGAGTTAAGACCTTAGCTATTAGGCTAGAGTAAGAGTTAAGACCTTAGCTATTAGGCCAGAGTCAGAGTTAAGACCTTAAACAGTAGGCCAGAGTAAGAGTTAAGACCTCAACCAGTAGGCCATAGTACGAGTCTAAGAGCTTAGCTATTAGGCCAGAGTAAGAGTTAAGACCTTAACCAGTAGGCGAGAGTAAGAGTTAAGACCTTAGCTATTAGGCCAGAGTACGAGTCTAAGACCTTAGCTATTAGTCCAGAGTAAGAGTTAAGACCTTAACCATTAGGCCAGAGTAAGAGTTAAGATCTTAGCTAATAGGCCAGAGTAAGAGTTAAGACCTTAACCATTAGGCCAGAGTACGGGTCTAAGAGCTTAGCTATTAGGCCAGAGTAAGAGTTAAGACCTTAACCAGTAGGCCAGAGTAAGAGTTAAGACCTTAACCAGAAGTCCAGAATACGAGTCTAAGTCCTTAGCTATTAGGCCAGAGTAAGAGTTAAGACCTTAACCAGTAGGCCAGATTAAGAGTTAACCATTAGGCCAGAGTAAGAGTTAAGACCTTAGCTATTAGGCCAGAGTAAGAGTTAAGACTTTAACCAGTAGGCCAGAGTAAGAGTTAAGACCTTAACCTGTAGGCCAGAGTACGAGTCTAAGACCTTAGCTATTAGGCCAGAGTAAGAGTTAAGACCTTAACCAGTAGGCCATAGTACGAGTCTAAGACCTTAGCTATTAGGCCAGAGTAAGAGTTAAGACCTTAACCAGTAGGCCAGAGTGAGAGTTAAGACCTTAACCAGTAGGCCAGAGTAAGAGTTAAGACCTTAACCATTAGGCCAGAGTACGAGTCTAAGACCTTAGCTATTAGGCCAGAGTAAGAGTTAAGACCTTAGCTATTAGGCCAGAGTAAGAGTTAAGACCTTAACCAGTAGGCCAGTGTAAGAGTTAAGACCTTAACCAGTAGGCCAGAGTAAGAGTTAAGACCTGAACCATTGGGCCAGAGTACGAGTCTAAGACCTTAGCTATTAAGCCAGAATACGAGTCTAAGACCTTAGCTATTAGTCCAGAGTAAGAGTTAAGACTTTAGCTATTAGGCCAGAGTACGAGTCTAAGACCTTAGCTATTAGGCCAGAGAAAGAGTTAAGACCTTAACCAGTAGGCCAGAGTAAGAGTTAAGATCTTAAGCTGTAGGCCAGAGTACGAGTCTAAGACCTTAGCTATTAGGCCAGAGTAAGAGTTAAGACCTTAGCTATTAGGCCAGAGTAAGAGTTAAGACCTTAACCAGTAGGCCAGAGTACGAGTCTAATACCTTAGCTATTAGGCCAGAGTAAGAGTTAAGACCTTAACCAGTAGGCCAGAGTAAGAGTTAAGACCTTAATCATTAGGCCAGAGTAAGAGTTAAGACCTTAGCTATTAGGCCAAAGTAAGAGTTAAGACCTTAGCTATTAGGCCAGAGTAAGATTTAAGACTTTAACCAGTAGGCCAGAGTAAGAGTTAAGACCTTAACCAGTAGGCCATAGTACAAGTCTAAGACCTTAGCTATTAGGCCAGAGTAAGATTTAAGACCTTAACCAGTAGGCCAGAGTAAGAGTTAAGGCCTTAACCATTAGGCCAGAGTACGAGTCTAAGACCTTAGCTATTAGGCCAGAGTAAGAGTTAAGACCTTAGCTATTAGGCCAGAGTAAGTGTTAAGACCTTAACCAGTAGGCCAGAGTAAGAGTTAAGACCTTAGCTATTAGGCCAGAGTACGAGTCTAAGACCTTAGCTATTAGGCCAAAGTAAGAGTAAAGACCTTAAAGAGTAGGCCGGAGTAAAAGTTAAGACCTCAACCAGTAGGCCATAGTACGAGTCTAAGAGCTTAGGTATTAGGCCAGAGTAAGAGTTAAGACCTTAACCAGTAGGCCAGAGTAAGAGTTAAGACCTTAGCTATTAGGCCAGAGTACGAGTCTAAGACCTTAACCAGTAGGCCAGAGTAAGAGTTAAGATGTTAAGCTGTAGGTCAGAGTACGAGTCTAAGACCTTAGCTATTAGGCCAGAGTAAGAGTTAAGACTTTAGCTATTAGGCCAGAGTACGAGTCTAAGACCTTAGCTATTAGGCCAGAGAAAGAGTTAAGACCTTAACCAATAGGCCAGAGTAAGAGTTAAGATCTTAAGCTGTAGGCCAGAGTACGAGTCTAAGACCTTAGCTATTAGGCCAGAGTAAGAGTTAAGACCTTAACCAGTAGGCCAGAGTACGAGTCTAATACCTTAGCTATTAGGCCAGAGTAAGAGTTAAGACCTTAACCAGTAGGCCAGAGTAAGAGTTAAGACCTTAGCTATTAGGCCAGAGTAAGAGTTAAGACCTTAGCTATTAGGCCAGAGTAAGATTTAAGACTTTAACCAGTAGGCCAGAGTAAGAGTTAAGACCCTAACCCATAGGCCAGAGTAAGAGTTAAGACCATAACCATTAGGCCAGAGTACGAGTCTAAGACCTTAGCTATTAGGCCAGAGTAAGAGTTAAGACCTTAGCTATTAGGCCAGAGTAAGAGTTAAGTCCTTAACCAGTAGGCCAGAGTAAGAGTTAAGACCTTAAACTGTAGGCCAGAGTAAGAGTTAAGACCTTAGCTATTAGGCCAGAGTAAGAGTTAAGACCTTAGCTATTAGGCCAGAGTATGAGTCTAAGACCTTAGCTTTTAGGCCAGAGTAAGAGCTAAGACCTTAACCAGTAGGCCAGAGTAAGAGTTAAGACCTTAACCAGTAGGCCAGAGTAAGAGTTAGACCATAACCATTGGGCCAGAGTACGCGTCTAAGACCTTAGCTATTAAGCCAGAGTACGAGTCTAAGACCTTAGCTATTAGGCCAGAGTAGAGTTAAGACCTTAGCTATTAGGCTAGAGTAAGAGTTAAGACCTTAGCTATTAGGTCAGAGTAAGAGTTAAGACCTTAAAGAGTAGGCCAGAGTAAGAGTTAAGACCTCAACCAGTAGGCCATAGTACGAGTCTAAGAGCTTAGCTATTAGGCCAGAGTAAGAGTTAAGACCTTCACCAGTAGGCCAGAGTAAGAGTTAAGACCTTAGTTATTAGGCCAGAGTACGAGTCTAAGACCTTATCTATTAGTCCAGAGTAAGAGTTAAGACCTTAACCATTAGGCCAGAGTAAGAGTTAAGATCTTAGCTAATAGGCCAGAGTAAGAGTTAAGACCTTAACCATTAGGCCAGAGTACGAGTCTAAGAGCTTAGCTATTCGGCCAGAGTAAGAGTTAAGACCTTAACCAGTAGGCCAGAGTAAGAGTTAAGATCTTAACCTGTAGGCCAGAGTACGAGTCTAAGACCTTAGCTATTAGGCCAGAGTAAGAGTTAAGACCTTAGCTATTAGGCCAGAGTAAGAGTTAAGACCTTAACCAGTAGGCCAGTGTAAGAGTTAAGACCTTAACCAGTAGGCCAGAGTAAGAGTTAAGACCTGAACCATTGGGCCAGAGTACGAGTCTAAGACCTTAGCTATTAAGCCAGAATACGAGTCTAAGACCTTAGCTATTAGGCCAGAGTAAGAGTTAAGACCTTAGCTATTAGGCCAGAGTAAGAGTTAAGACCTTAGCTATTAGGCCAAAGTAAGAGTAAAGACCTTAAAGAGTAGGCCGGAGTAAAAGTTAAGACCTCAACCAGTAGGCCATAGTATGAGTCTAAGACCTTAGCTATTAGGCCAGAGTAAGAGTTAAGACCTTAACCAGTAGGCCAGAGTAAGAGTTAAGATGTTAAGCTGTAGGCCAGAGTACGAGTCTAAGACCTTAGCTATTAGGCCAGAGTACGAGTCTAAGACCTTAGCTATTAGGCCAGAGAAAGAGTTAAGACCTTAACCAGTAGGCCAGAGTAAGAGTTAAGATCTTAAGCTGTAGGCCAGAGTACGAGTCTAAGACCTTAGCTATTAGGCCAGAGTAAGATTTAAGACCATAGCTATTAGGCCAGAGTAAGAGTTAAGACCTTAACCAGTAGGCCAGAGTAAGAGTTAAGATGTTAACCTGTAGGCCAGAGTACGAGCTCAGACCTTAGCAATTAGGCCAGAGTAAGAGTTAAGACCTTAGCTATTAGGCCAGAGTAAGAGTTAAGACCTTAACCATTAGGCCAGAGTATGAGTCTAAGACCTTAGCTATTAGTCCAGAGTAAGAGTTAAGACCTTAACCAGTAGGCCAGAGTAAGAGTTTAGACCTTAACCTGTAGGCCATAGTACTAGTCTAAGACCTCAGCTTTTAGGCCAGAGTAAGAGCTAAGACCTTAACCAGTAGGCCAGAGTAAGAGTTAAGACCTTAACCATTAGGCCAGAGTACGAGTCTAAGACCTTAGCTATTAGGCCAGAGTAATAGGTAAGACCTTAGCTATTAGGCCAAAGTAAGAGTTAAGACCTTAACCAGTAGGCCAGAGTAAGAGTTAAGACCTTAGCTATTAGGCCAGAGTACGAGTCTAAGACCTTAGCTATTAGGCCAGAGTAAGAGTTAAGACCTTAACCATTAGGCCAGAGTACAAGTCTAAGACCTTAGCTATTAGGCCAGAGTAAGAGTTAAGACCTTAGCTATTAGGCCAGAGTAAGAGTTAAGTCCTTAACCAGTAGGCCAGAGTAAGAGTTAAAACCTTAAACTGTAGGCCAGAGTAAGAGTTAAGACCTTAGCTATTAGGCCAGAGTAAGAGTTAAGACCTTAGCTATTAGGCCAGAGTATGAGTCTAAGACCTTAGCTTTTAGGCCAGAGTAAGAGCTAAGACCTTAACCAGTAGGCCAGAGTAAGAGTTAAGACCTTAACCATTAGGCCAGAGTACGAGTCTAAGACCTTAGCTATTAGGCCAGAGTAATAGGTAAGACCTTAGCTATTAGGCCAGAGTAAGACTTAAGACCTTAACCAGTAGGCCAGAGTAAGAGTTAAGACCTTAAACTGTAGGCCAGAGTAAGAGTTAAGACCTTAGCTATTAGGCCAGAGTAAAAGTTAAGACCTTAGCTATTAGGCCAGAGTATGAGTCTAAGACCTTAGCTTTTAGGCCAGAGTAAGAGCTAAGACCTTAACCAGTAGGCCAGAGTAAGAGTTAAGACCTGAACCAGTAGGCCAGAGTACGAGTCTAAGACCTTAGCTATTAGGCCAGAGTAAGAGTTAAGACCTTAACCAGTAGGCCAGAGTAAGAATTAAGACCTTAACCATTAGGCCAGAGTACGATTCTAAGTCCTTAGCTATTAGGCCAGAGTAAGAGTTAAGACCGTAGCTATTAGGCCAGAGTAAGAGTTAGGACCTTAACCAGTAGGCCAGAGTAAGAGTTAAGACCTTAACCAGTAGGCCAGAGTAAGAGTTAGACCTTAACCATTGGGCCAGAGTACGAGTTTAAGACCTTATTTATTAAGCCAGAGTACGAGTCTAAGACCTTAGCTATTAGGCCAGAGTAAGAGTTAAGACCTTAGCTATTAGGCTAGAGTAAGAGTTAAGACCTTAGCTATTAGGTCAGAGTAAGAGTTAAGACCTTAAAGAGTAGGCCAGAGTAAGTGTTAAGACCTCAACCAGTAGGCCATAGTACGAGGCTAAGAGCTTAGATATTAGGCCAGAGTAAGAGTTAAGACCTTAACCAGTAGGCCAGAGTAAGAGTTAAGACCTTAGCTATTAGGCCAGAGTACGAGTCTAAGACCTTATCTATTAGTCCAGAGTAAGAGTTAAGACCTTAACCATTAGGCCAGAGTAAGAGTTAAGATCTTAGCTAATAGGCCAGAGTAAGAGTTAAGACCTTAACCATTAGGCCAGAGTACGAGTCTAAGAGCTTAGCTATTAGGCCAGAGTAAGAGTTAAGACCTTAACCAGTAGGCCAGAGTACGAGTCTAAGACCTTAGCTATTAGGCCAGAGTAAGAGTTAAGACCTTAGCTATTAGGCCAGAGTAAGAGTTAAGACCTTAGCTATTAGGCCAGAGTAAGAGTTAAGACCTTAACCAGTAGTCCAGAATACGAGTCTAAGTCCTTAGCTATTAGGCCAGAGTAAGAATTAAGACCTTAACCAGTAGGCCAGATTAAGAGTTAAGACCTTAACCAGTAGGCCAGAGTAAGAGTTAAGACCTTAACCAGTAGGCCAGAGTAAGTGTTAGACCTTAACCATTGGGCCAGAGTACTAGTCTAAGACCTTAGCTATTAAGCCAGAGTACGAGTCTAAGACCTTAGCTATTAGGCCAGAGTAAGAGTTAAGACCTTAGCTATTAGGCTAGAGTAAGAGTTAAGACCTTAGCTATTAGGTCAGAGTAAGAGTTAAGACCTTAAAGAGTAGGCCAGAGTAAGTGTTAAGACCTCAACCAGTAGGCCATAGTACGAGGCTAAGAGCTTAGCTATTAGGCCAGAGTAAGAGTTAAGACCTTAACCAGTAGGCCAGAGTAAGAGTTAAGACCTTAGCTATTAGGCCAGAGTACGAGTCTAAGACCTTATCTATTAGTCCAGAGTAAGAGTTAAGACCTTAACCATTAGGCCAGAGTAAGAGTTAAGATCTTAGCTAATAGGCCAGAGTAAGAGTTAAGACCTTAACCATTAGGCCAGAGTACGAGTCTAAGAGCTTAGCTATTAGTCCAGAGTAAGAGTTAAGACCTTAACCAGTAGGCCAGAGTACGAGTCTAAGACCTTAGCTATTAGGCCAGAGTAAGAGTTAAGACCTTAGCTATTAGGCCAGAGTAAGAGTTAAGACCTTAACCAGTAGTCCAGAATACGAGTCTAAGTCCTTAGCTATTAGGCCAGAGTAAGAATTAAGACCTTAACCAGTAGGCCAGATTAAGAGTTAAGACCTTAACCATTAGGCCAGAGTAAGAGATAAGACCTTAGCTATTAGGCCAGAGTAAGAGTTAAGACCTTAGCTATTAGGCCAGAGTAAGAGTTAAGACTTTAACCAGTAGGCCAGAGTAAGAGTTGTGACCTTAACCTGTAGGCCAGAGTACGAGTCTAAGACCTTAGCTATTAGGCCAGAGTAAGAGTTAAGACCTTAACCAGTAGGCCATAGTACGAGTCTAAGACCTTAGCTATTAGGCCAGAGTAAGAGTTAAGACCTTGACCAGTAGGCCAGAGTGAGAGTTAAGACCTTAACCAGTAGGCCAGAGTAAGAGTTAAGACCTTAACCATTAGGCCAGAGTAAGAGTTAAGACCTTAACCTGTAGGCCATAGTACGAGTCTAAGACCTTAGCTATTAGGCCAGAGTAAGATTTAAGACCATAGCTATTAGGCCAGAGTAAGAGTTAAGACCTTAACCAGTAGGCCAGAGTAAGAGTTAAGACGTTAACCTGTAGGCCAGAGTACGAGCTCAGACCTTAGCAATTAGGCCAGAGTAAGAGTTAAGATCTTAGCTATTAGGCCAGAGTAAGAGTTAAGACCTTAACCATTAGGCCAGAGTATGAGTCTAAGACCTTAGCTATTAGTCCAGAGTAAGAGTTAAGACCTTAAACAGTAGGCCAGAGTAAGAGTTAAGACCTTAACCTGTAGGCCATAGTACTAGTCTAAGACCTTAGCTATTAGGCCAGAGTAAGAGTTAAGACCTTAACCATTAGGCCAGAGTACGAGTCTAAGACCTTAGCTATTAGGCCAGAGTAAGAGTTAAGACATTAGCTATTAGGCCAGAGTAAGAGTTAAGACCTTAGCTATTAGGCCAGAGTATGAGTTAAGACCTTAGCTATTAGGCCAGAGTAAGAGTTAAGACCTTAACCAGTAGGCCAGAGTAAGAGTTAAGACCCTAACCCATAGGCCAGAGTAAGAGTTAAGACCATAACCATTAGGCCAGAGTACGAGTCTAAGACCTTAGCTATTAGGCCAGAGTAAGAGTTCAGACCTTAGCTATTAGGCCAGAGTAAGAGTTAAGTCCTTAACCAGTAGGCCAGAGTAAGAGTTAAGACCTTAAACTGTAGGCCAGAGTAAGAGTTAAGACCTTAGCTATTAGGCCAGAGTAAGAGTTAAGACCTTAGCTATTAGGCCAGAGTATGAGTCTAAGACCTTAGCTTTTAGGCCAGAGTAAGAGCTAAGACCTTAACCAGTAGGCCAGAGTAAGAGTTAAGACCTTAACCATTAGGCCAGAGTATGAGTCTAAGACCTTAGCTATTAGGCCAGAGTAATGGGTAAGACCTTAGCTATTAGGCCAGAGTAAGACTTAAGACCTTAACCAGTAGGCCAGAGTAAGAGTTAAGACCTTAACCAGTAGGCCAGAGTAAGAGTTAAGACCTTAGCTATTAGGCCAGAGTATGAGGCTAAGACCTTAGCTATTAGGCCAGAGTAAGAGTTAAGACCTTAACCAGTAGGCCATAGTACGAGTCTAAGACCTTAGCTATTAGGCCAGAGTAAGAGTTAAGACCTTAACCAGTAGGCCAGAGTAAGAGTTAAGACCTTAACCATTAGGCCAGAGTATGATTCTAAGTCCTTAGCTATTAGGCCGGAGTAAGAGTTAAGACCTTAGCTATTAGGCCAGAGTAAGAAATAAGACCTTAACCAGTAGGCCAGAGTAAGAGTTAAGACCTTAACCAGTAGGCCAGAGTGAGTAAGAGTTAGACCTTAACCATTGGGCCGGAGTACGAGTCTAAGACCTTAGCTATTAAGCCAGAGTACGAGTCTAAGACCTTAGCTATTAGGCCAGAGTAAGAGTTAAGACCTTAGCTATTAGGCTAGAGTAAGAGTTAAGACCTTAGCTATTAGGCCAGAGTCAGAGTTAAGACCTTAAACAGTAGGCCAGAGTAAGAGTTAAGACCTCAACCAGTAGGCCATAGTACGAGTCTAAGAGCTTAGCTAATAGGCCAGAGTAAGAGTTAAGACCTTAACCAGTAGGCGAGAGTAAGAGTTAAGACCTTAGCTATTAGGCCAGAGTACGAGTCTAAGACCTTAGCTATTAGTCCAGAGTAAGAGTTAAGACCTTAACCATTAGGCCAGAGTAAGAGTTAAGATCTTAGCTAATAGGCCAGAGTAAGAGTTAAGACCTTAACCATTAGGCCAGAGTACGAGTCTAAGAGCTTAGCTATTAGGCCAGAGTAAGAGTTAAGACCTTAACCAGTAGGCCAGAGTAAGAGTTAAGACCTTAACCAGAAGTCCAGAATACGAGTCTAAGTCCTTAGCTATTAGGCCAGAGTAAGAGTTAAGACCTTAACCAGTAGGCCAGATTAAGAGTTAACCATTAGGCCAGAGTAAGAGTTAAGACCTTAGCTATTAGGCCAGAGTAAGAGTTAAGACTTTAACCAGTAGGCCAGAGTAAGAGTTAAGACCTTAACCTGTAGGCCAGAGTACGAGTCTAAGACCTTAGCTATTAGGCCAGAGTAAGAGTTAAGACCTTAACCAGTAGGCCATAGTACAAGTCTAAGACCTTAGCTATTAGGCCAGAGTAAGAGTTAAGACCTTAACCAGTAGGCCAGAGTGAGAGTTAAGACCTTAACCAGTAGGCCAGAGTAAGAGTTAAGACCTTAACCATTAGGCCAGAGTACGAGTCTAAGACCTTAGCTATTAGGCCAGAGTAAGAGTTAAGACCTTAGCTATTAGGCCAGAGTAAGAGTTAAGACCTTAACCAGTAGGCCAGTGTAAGAGTTAAGACCTTAACCAGTAGGCCAGAGTACGAGTCTAAGACCTTAGCTATTAATCCAGAATACGAGTCTAAGACCTTAGCTATTAGGCCAGAGTAAGAGTTAAGACCTTAACCAGTAGGCCATAGTACGAGTCTAAGACCTTAGCTATTAGGCCAGAGTAAGAGTTAAGACCTTAACTAGTAGGCCAGAGTAAGAGTTAAGACCTTAACCATTAGGCCAGAGTATGATTCTAAGTCCTTAGCTATTAGGCCAGAGTAAGAGTTAAGACCTTAGCTATTAGGCCGGAGTAAGAAATAAGACCTTAACCAGTAGGCCAGAGTAAGAGCTAAGACCTTAACCAGTAGGCCAGAGTAAGAGTTAGACCTTAACCATTGGGCCAGAGTACGAGTCTAAGACCTTAGCTATTAAGCCAGAGTACGAGTCTAAGACCTTAGCTATTAGGCCAGAGTAAGAGTTAAGACCTTAGCTATTAGGCTAGAGTAAGAGTTAAGACCTTAGCTATTAGGCCAGAGTCAGAGTTAAGACCTTAAACAGTAGGCCAGAGTAAGAGTTAAGACCTTAACCAGTAGGCGAGAGTAAGAGTTAAGACCTTAGCTATTAGGCCAGAGTACGAGTCTAAGACCTTAGCTATTAGTCCAGAGTAAGAGTTAAGACCTTAACCATTAGGCCAGAGTAAGAGTTAAGATCTTAGCTAATAGGCCAGAGTAAGAGTTAAGACCTTAACCATTAGGCCAGAGTACGAGTCTAAGAGCTTAGCTATTAGGCCAGAGTAAGAGTTAAGACCTTAACCAGTAGGCCAGAGTAAGAGTTAAGACCTTAACCAGAAGTCCAGAATACGAGTCTAAGTCCTTAGCTATTAGGCCAGAGTAAGAGTTAAGACCTTAACCAGTAGGCCAGATTAAGAGTTAACCATTAGGCCAGAGTAAGAGTTAAGACCTTAGCTATTAGGCCAGAGTAAGAGTTAAGACTTTAACCAGTAGGCCAGAGTAAGAGTTAAGACCTTAACCTGTAGGCCAGAGTACGAGTCTAAGACCTTAGCTATTAGGCCAGAGTAAGAGTTAAGACCTTAACCAGTAGGCCATAGTACGAGTCTAAGACCTTAGCTATTAGGCCAGAGTAAGAGTTAAGACCTTAACCAGTAGGCCAGAGTGAGAGTTAAGACCTTAACCAGTAGGCCAGAGTAAGAGTTAAGACCTTAACCATTAGGCCAGAGTACGAGTCTAAGACCTTAGCTATTAGGCCAGAGTAAGAGTTAAGACCTTAGCTATTAGGCCAGAGTAAGAGTTAAGACCTTAACCAGTAGGCCAGTGTAAGAGTTAAGACCTTAACCAGTAGGCCAGAGTAAGAGTTAAGACCTGAACCATTGGGCCAGAGTACGAGTCTAAGACCTTAGCTATTAAGCCAGAATACGAGTCTAAGACCTTAGCTATTAGTCCAGAGTAAGAGTTAAGACTTTAGCTATTAGGCCAGAGTACGAGTCTAAGACCTTAGCTATTAGGCCAGAGAAAGAGTTAAGACCTTAACCAGTAGGCCAGAGTAAGAGTTAAGATCTTAAGCTGTAGGCCAGAGTACGAGTCTAAGACCTTAGCTATTAGGCCAGAGTAAGAGTTAAGACCTTAGCTATTAGGCCAGAGTAAGAGTTAAGACCTTAACCAGTAGGCCAGAGTACGAGTCTAATACCTTAGCTATTAGGCCAGAGTAAGAGTTAAGACCTTAACCAGTAGGCCAGAGTAAGAGTTAAGACCTTAATCATTAGGCCAGAGTAAGAGTTAAGACCTTAGCTATTAGGCCAAAGTAAGAGTTAAGACCTTAGCTATTAGGCCAGAGTAAGATTTAAGACTTTAACCAGTAGGCCAGAGTAAGAGTTAAGACCTTAACCAGTAGGCCATAGTACAAGTCTAAGACCTTAGCTATTAGGCCAGAGTAAGATTTAAGACCTTAACCAGTAGGCCAGAGTAAGAGTTAAGGCCTTAACCATTAGGCCAGAGTACGAGTCTAAGACCTTAGCTATTAGGCCAGAGTAAGAGTTAAGACCTTAGCTATTAGGCCAGAGTAAGTGTTAAGACCTTAACCAGTAGGCCAGAGTAAGAGTTAAGACCTTAGCTATTAGGCCAGAGTACGAGTCTAAGACCTTAGCTATTAGGCCAAAGTAAGAGTAAAGACCTTAAAGAGTAGGCCGGAGTAAAAGTTAAGACCTCAACCAGTAGGCCATAGTACGAGTCTAAGAGCTTAGGTATTAGGCCAGAGTAAGAGTTAAGACCTTAACCAGTAGGCCAGAGTAAGAGTTAAGACCTTAGCTATTAGGCCAGAGTACGAGTCTAAGACCTTAACCAGTAGGCCAGAGTAAGAGTTAAGATGTTAAGCTGTAGGTCAGAGTACGAGTCTAAGACCTTAGCTATTAGGCCAGAGTAAGAGTTAAGACTTTAGCTATTAGGCCAGAGTACGAGTCTAAGACCTTAGCTATTAGGCCAGAGAAAGAGTTAAGACCTTAACCAATAGGCCAGAGTAAGAGTTAAGATCTTAAGCTGTAGGCCAGAGTACGAGTCTAAGACCTTAGCTATTAGGCCAGAGTAAGAGTTAAGACCTTAACCAGTAGGCCAGAGTACGAGTCTAATACCTTAGCTATTAGGCCAGAGTAAGAGTTAAGACCTTAACCAGTAGGCCAGAGTAAGAGTTAAGACCTTAGCTATTAGGCCAGAGTAAGAGTTAAGACCTTAGCTATTAGGCCAGAGTAAGATTTAAGACTTTAACCAGTAGGCCAGAGTAAGAGTTAAGACCCTAACCCATAGGCCAGAGTAAGAGTTAAGACCATAACCATTAGGCCAGAGTACGAGTCTAAGACCTTAGCTATTAGGCCAGAGTAAGAGTTAAGACCTTAGCTATTAGGCCAGAGTAAGAGTTAAGTCCTTAACCAGTAGGCCAGAGTAAGAGTTAAGACCTTAAACTGTAGGCCAGAGTAAGAGTTAAGACCTTAGCTATTAGGCCAGAGTAAGAGTTAAGACCTTAGCTATTAGGCCAGAGTATGAGTCTAAGACCTTAGCTTTTAGGCCAGAGTAAGAGCTAAGACCTTAACCAGTAGGCCAGAGTAAGAGTTAAGACCTTAACCAGTAGGCCAGAGTAAGAGTTAGACCATAACCATTGGGCCAGAGTACGCGTCTAAGACCTTAGCTATTAAGCCAGAGTACGAGTCTAAGACCTTAGCTATTAGGCCAGAGTAGAGTTAAGACCTTAGCTATTAGGCTAGAGTAAGAGTTAAGACCTTAGCTATTAGGTCAGAGTAAGAGTTAAGACCTTAAAGAGTAGGCCAGAGTAAGAGTTAAGACCTCAACCAGTAGGCCATAGTACGAGTCTAAGAGCTTAGCTATTAGGCCAGAGTAAGAGTTAAGACCTTCACCAGTAGGCCAGAGTAAGAGTTAAGACCTTAGTTATTAGGCCAGAGTACGAGTCTAAGACCTTATCTATTAGTCCAGAGTAAGAGTTAAGACCTTAACCATTAGGCCAGAGTAAGAGTTAAGATCTTAGCTAATAGGCCAGAGTAAGAGTTAAGACCTTAACCATTAGGCCAGAGTACGAGTCTAAGAGCTTAGCTATTCGGCCAGAGTAAGAGTTAAGACCTTAACCAGTAGGCCAGAGTAAGAGTTAAGATCTTAACCTGTAGGCCAGAGTACGAGTCTAAGACCTTAGCTATTAGGCCAGAGTAAGAGTTAAGACCTTAGCTATTAGGCCAGAGTAAGAGTTAAGACCTTAACCAGTAGGCCAGTGTAAGAGTTAAGACCTTAACCAGTAGGCCAGAGTAAGAGTTAAGACCTGAACCATTGGGCCAGAGTACGAGTCTAAGACCTTAGCTATTAAGCCAGAATACGAGTCTAAGACCTTAGCTATTAGGCCAGAGTAAGAGTTAAGACCTTAGCTATTAGGCCAGAGTAAGAGTTAAGACCTTAGCTATTAGGCCAAAGTAAGAGTAAAGACCTTAAAGAGTAGGCCGGAGTAAAAGTTAAGACCTCAACCAGTAGGCCATAGTATGAGTCTAAGACCTTAGCTATTAGGCCAGAGTAAGAGTTAAGACCTTAACCAGTAGGCCAGAGTAAGAGTTAAGATGTTAAGCTGTAGGCCAGAGTACGAGTCTAAGACCTTAGCTATTAGGCCAGAGTACGAGTCTAAGACCTTAGCTATTAGGCCAGAGAAAGAGTTAAGACCTTAACCAGTAGGCCAGAGTAAGAGTTAAGATCTTAAGCTGTAGGCCAGAGTACGAGTCTAAGACCTTAGCTATTAGGCCAGAGTAAGATTTAAGACCATAGCTATTAGGCCAGAGTAAGAGTTAAGACCTTAACCAGTAGGCCAGAGTAAGAGTTAAGATGTTAACCTGTAGGCCAGAGTACGAGCTCAGACCTTAGCAATTAGGCCAGAGTAAGAGTTAAGACCTTAGCTATTAGGCCAGAGTAAGAGTTAAGACCTTAACCATTAGGCCAGAGTATGAGTCTAAGACCTTAGCTATTAGTCCAGAGTAAGAGTTAAGACCTTAACCAGTAGGCCAGAGTAAGAGTTTAGACCTTAACCTGTAGGCCATAGTACTAGTCTAAGACCTCAGCTTTTAGGCCAGAGTAAGAGCTAAGACCTTAACCAGTAGGCCAGAGTAAGAGTTAAGACCTTAACCATTAGGCCAGAGTACGAGTCTAAGACCTTAGCTATTAGGCCAGAGTAATAGGTAAGACCTTAGCTATTAGGCCAGAGTAAGAGTTAAGACCTTAACCAGTAGGCCAGAGTAAGAGTTAAGACCTTAGCTATTAGGCCAGAGTACGAGTCTAAGACCTTAGCTATTAGGCCAGAGTAAGAGTTAAGACCTTAACCATTAGGCCAGAGTACAAGTCTAAGACCTTAGCTATTAGGCCAGAGTAAGAGTTAAGACCTTAGCTATTAGGCCAGAGTAAGAGTTAAGTCCTTAACCAGTAGGCCAGAGTAAGAGTTAAAACCTTAAACTGTAGGCCAGAGTAAGAGTTAAGACCTTAGCTATGAGGCCAGAGTAAGAGTTAAGACCTTAGCTATTAGGCCAGAGTATGAGTCTAAGACCTTAGCTTTTAGGCCAGAGTAAGAGCTAAGACCTTAACCAGTAGGCCAGAGTAAGAGTTAAGACCTTAACCATTAGGCCAGAGTACGAGTCTAAGACCTTAGCTATTAGGCCAGAGTAATAGGTAAGACCTTAGCTATTAGGCCAGAGTAAGACTTAAGACCTTAACCAGTAGGCCAGAGTAAGAGTTAAGACCTTAACCAGTAGGCCAGAGTAAGAGTTAAGACCTTAGCTATTAGGCCAGAGTACGAGTCTAAGACCTTAGCTATTAGGCCAGAGTAAGAGTTAAGACCTTAACCAGTAGGCCATAGTACGAGTCTAAGACCTTAGCTATTAGGCCAGAGTAAGAGTTAAGACCTTAACCAGTAGGCCAGAGTAAGAGTTAAGACCTTAACCATTAGGCCAGAGTATGATTCTAAGTCCTTAGCTATTAGGCCAGAGTTAGAGTTAAGACCTTAGCTATTAGGCCAGAGTAAGAAATAAGACCTTAACCAGTAGGCCAGAGTAAGAGTTAAGACCTTAACCAATAGGCCAGAGTAAGAGTTAGACCTTAACCATTGGGCCAGAGTACGAGTCTAAGACCTTAGCTATTAAGCCAGAGTACGAGTCTAAGACCTTAGCTATTAGGCCAGAGTAAGAGTTAAGACCTTAACCAGTAGGCGAGAGTAAGAGTTAAGACCTTAGCTATTAGGCCAGAGTACGAGTCTATGACCTTAGCTATTAGTCCAGAGTAAGAGTTAAGACCTTAACCATTAGGCCAGAGTAAGAGTTAAGATCTTAGCTAATAGGCCAGAGTAAGAGTTAAGACCTTAACCATTAGGCCAGAGTACGAGTCTAAGAGCTTAGCTATTAGGCCAGAGTAAGAGTTAAGACCTTAACCAGTAGGCCAGAGTAAGAGTTAAGACCTTAACCAGAAGTCCAGAATACGAGTCTAAGTCCTTAGCTATTAGGCCAGAGTAAGAGTTAAGACCTTAACCAGTAGGCCAGATTAAGAGTTAACCATTAGGCCAGAGTAAGAGTTAAGACCTTAACCTGTAGGCCAGAGTACGAGTCTAAGACCTTAGCTATTAGGCCAGAGTAAGAGTTAAGACCTTAACCAGTAGGCCATAGTACGAGTCTAAGACCTTAGCGATTAGGCCAGAGTAAGAGTTAAGACCTTAACCAGTAGGCCAGAGTGAGAGTTAAGACCTTAACCAGTAGGCCAGAGTAAGAGTTAAGAACTTAACCATTAGGCCAGAGTACGAGTCTAAGACCTTAGCTATTAGGCCAGAGTAAGAGTTAAGACCTTAGCTATTAGGCCAGAGTAAGAGTTAAGACCTTAACCAGTAGGACAGTGTAAGAGTTAAGACCTTAACCAGTAGGCCAGAGTAAGAGTTAAGACCTGAACCATTGGGCCAGAGTACGAGTCTAAGACCTTAGCTATTAAGCCAGAATACGAGTCTAAGACCTTAGCTATTAGGCCAGAGTAAGAGTTAAGATCTTAGCTATTAGGCCAGAGTAAGAGTTAAGACCTTAGCTATTAGGCCAAAGTAAGAGTAAAGACCTTAAAGAGTAGGCCGGAGTAAAAGTTAAGACCTCAACCAGTAGGCCATAGTACGAGTCTAAGACCTTAGCTATTAGGCCAGAGTAAGAGTTAAGACCTTAACCAGTAGGCCAGAGTAAGAGTTAAGACCTTAGCTATTAGGCCAGAGTACGAGTCTAAGACCTTAACCAGTAGGCCAGAGTAAGAGTTAAGATGTTAAGCTGTAGGCCAGAGTATGAGTCTAAGACCTTAGCTATTAGGCCAGAGTAAGAGTTAAGACTTTAGCTATTAGGCCAGAGTACGAGTCTAAGACCTTAGCTATTAGGCCAGAGAAAGAGTTAAGACCTTAACCAGTAGGTCAGAGTAAGAGTTAAGATCTTAAACTGTAGGCCAGAGTACGAGTCTAAGACCTTAGCTATTAGGCCAGAGTAAGAGTTAAGACCTTAGCTATTAGGCCAGAGTAAGAGTTAAGACCTTAACCAGTAGGCCAGAGTACGAGTCTAATACCTTAGCTATTAGGCCAGAGTAAGAGTTAAGACCTTAACCAGTAGGCCAGAGTAAGAGTTAAGACCTTAATCATTAGGCCAGAGTAAGAGTTAAGACCTTAGCTATTAGGCCAAAGTAAGAGTTAAGACCTTAGCTATTAGGCCAGAGTAAGATTTAAGACTTTAACCAGTAGGCCAGAGTAAGAGTTAAGACCTTAACCAGTAGGCCATAGTACAAGTCTAAGACCTTAGCTATTAGGCCAGAGTAAGATTTAAGACCTTAACCAGTAGGCCAGAGTAAGAGTTAAGGCCTTAACCATTAGGCCAGAGTACGAGTCTAAGACCTTAGCTATTAGGCCAGAGTAAGAGTTAAGACCTTAGCTATTAGGCCAGAGTAAGTGTTAAGACCTTAACCAGTAGGCCAGAGTAAGAGTTAAGACCTTAGCTATTAGGCCAGAGTACGAGTCTAAGACCTTAGCTATTAGGCCAAAGTAAGAGTAAAGACCTTAAAGAGTAGGCCGGAGTAAAAGTTAAGACCTCAACCAGTAGGCCATAGTACGAGTCTAAGAGCTTAGGTATTAGGCCAGAGTAAGAGTTAAGACCTTAACCAGTAGGCCAGAGTAAGAGTTAAGACCTTAGCTATTAGGCCAGAGTACGAGTCTAAGACCTTAACCAGTAGGCCAGAGTAAGAGTTAAGATGTTAAGCTGTAGGTCAGAGTACGAGTCTAAGACCTTAGCTATTAGGCCAGAGTAAGAGTTAAGACTTTAGCTATTAGGCCAGAGTACGAGTCTAAGACCTTAGCTATTAGGCCAGAGAAAGAGTTAAGACCTTAACCAATAGGCCAGAGTAAGAGTTAAGATCTTAAGCTGTAGGCCAGAGTACGAGTCTAAGACCTTAGCTATTAGGCCAGAGTAAGAGTTAAGACCTTAACCAGTAGGCCAGAGTACGAGTCTAATACCTTAGCTATTAGGCCAGAGTAAGAGTTAAGACCTTAACCAGTAGGCCAGAGTAAGAGTTAAGACCTTAGCTATTAGGCCAGAGTAAGAGTTAAGACCTTAGCTATTAGGCCAGAGTAAGATTTAAGACTTTAACCAGTAGGCCAGAGTAAGAGTTAAGACCCTAACCCATAGGCCAGAGTAAGAGTTAAGACCATAACCATTAGGCCAGAGTACGAGTCTAAGACCTTAGCTATTAGGCCAGAGTAAGAGTTAAGACCTTAGCTATTAGGCCAGAGTAAGAGTTAAGTCCTTAACCAGTAGGCCAGAGTAAGAGTTAAGACCTTAAACTGTAGGCCAGAGTAAGAGTTAAGACCTTAGCTATTAGGCCAGAGTAAGAGTTAAGACCTTAGCTATTAGGCCAGAGTATGAGTCTAAGACCTTAGCTTTTAGGCCAGAGTAAGAGCTAAGACCTTAACCAGTAGGCCAGAGTAAGAGTTAAGACCTTAACCAGTAGGCCAGAGTAAGAGTTAGACCATAACCATTGGGCCAGAGTACGCGTCTAAGACCTTAGCTATTAAGCCAGAGTACGAGTCTAAGACCTTAGCTATTAGGCCAGAGTAGAGTTAAGACCTTAGCTATTAGGCTAGAGTAAGAGTTAAGACCTTAGCTATTAGGTCAGAGTAAGAGTTAAGACCTTAAAGAGTAGGCCAGAGTAAGAGTTAAGACCTCAACCAGTAGGCCATAGTACGAGTCTAAGAGCTTAGCTATTAGGCCAGAGTAAGAGTTAAGACCTTCACCAGTAGGCCAGAGTAAGAGTTAAGACCTTAGTTATTAGGCCAGAGTACGAGTCTAAGACCTTATCTATTAGTCCAGAGTAAGAGTTAAGACCTTAACCATTAGGCCAGAGTAAGAGTTAAGATCTTAGCTAATAGGCCAGAGTAAGAGTTAAGACCTTAACCATTAGGCCAGAGTACGAGTCTAAGAGCTTAGCTATTCGGCCAGAGTAAGAGTTAAGACCTTAACCAGTAGGCCAGAGTAAGAGTTAAGATCTTAACCTGTAGGCCAGAGTACGAGTCTAAGACCTTAGCTATTAGGCCAGAGTAAGAGTTAAGACCTTAGCTATTAGGCCAGAGTAAGAGTTAAGACCTTAACCAGTAGGCCAGTGTAAGAGTTAAGACCTTAACCAGTAGGCCAGAGTAAGAGTTAAGACCTGAACCATTGGGCCAGAGTACGAGTCTAAGACCTTAGCTATTAAGCCAGAATACGAGTCTAAGACCTTAGCTATTAGGCCAGAGTAAGAGTTAAGACCTTAGCTATTAGGCCAGAGTAAGAGTTAAGACCTTAGCTATTAGGCCAAAGTAAGAGTAAAGACCTTAAAGAGTAGGCCGGAGTAAAAGTTAAGACCTCAACCAGTAGGCCATAGTATGAGTCTAAGACCTTAGCTATTAGGCCAGAGTAAGAGTTAAGACCTTAACCAGTAGGCCAGAGTAAGAGTTAAGATGTTAAGCTGTAGGCCAGAGTACGAGTCTAAGACCTTAGCTATTAGGCCAGAGTACGAGTCTAAGACCTTAGCTATTAGGCCAGAGAAAGAGTTAAGACCTTAACCAGTAGGCCAGAGTAAGAGTTAAGATCTTAAGCTGTAGGCCAGAGTACGAGTCTAAGACCTTAGCTATTAGGCCAGAGTAAGATTTAAGACCATAGCTATTAGGCCAGAGTAAGAGTTAAGACCTTAACCAGTAGGCCAGAGTAAGAGTTAAGATGTTAACCTGTAGGCCAGAGTACGAGCTCAGACCTTAGCAATTAGGCCAGAGTAAGAGTTAAGACCTTAGCTATTAGGCCAGAGTAAGAGTTAAGACCTTAACCATTAGGCCAGAGTATGAGTCTAAGACCTTAGCTATTAGTCCAGAGTAAGAGTTAAGACCTTAACCAGTAGGCCAGAGTAAGAGTTTAGACCTTAACCTGTAGGCCATAGTACTAGTCTAAGACCTCAGCTTTTAGGCCAGAGTAAGAGCTAAGACCTTAACCAGTAGGCCAGAGTAAGAGTTAAGACCTTAACCATTAGGCCAGAGTACGAGTCTAAGACCTTAGCTATTAGGCCAGAGTAATAGGTAAGACCTTAGCTATTAGGCCAGAGTAAGAGTTAAGACCTTAACCAGTAGGCCAGAGTAAGAGTTAAGACCTTAGCTATTAGGCCAGAGTACGAGTCTAAGACCTTAGCTATTAGGCCAGAGTAAGAGTTAAGACCTTAACCATTAGGCCAGAGTACAAGTCTAAGACCTTAGCTATTAGGCCAGAGTAAGAGTTAAGACCTTAGCTATTAGGCCAGAGTAAGAGTTAAGTCCTTAACCAGTAGGCCAGAGTAAGAGTTAAAACCTTAAACTGTAGGCCAGAGTAAGAGTTAAGACCTTAGCTATTAGGCCAGAGTAAGAGTTAAGACCTTAGCTATTAGGCCAGAGTATGAGTCTAAGACCTTAGCTTTTAGGCCAGAGTAAGAGCTAAGACCTTAACCAGTAGGCCAGAGTAAGAGTTAAGACCTTAACCATTAGGCCAGAGTACGAGTCTAAGACCTTAGCTATTAGGCCAGAGTAATAGGTAAGACCTTAGCTATTAGGCCAGAGTAAGACTTAAGACCTTAACCAGTAGGCCAGAGTAAGAGTTAAGACCTTAACCAGTAGGCCAGAGTAAGAGTTAAGACCTTAGCTATTAGGCCAGAGTACGAGTCTAAGACCTTAGCTATTAGGCCAGAGTAAGAGTTAAGACCTTAACCAGTAGGCCATAGTACGAGTCTAAGACCTTAGCTATTAGGCCAGAGTAAGAGTTAAGACCTTAACCAGTAGGCCAGAGTAAGAGTTAAGACCTTAACCATTAGGCCAGAGTATGATTCTAAGTCCTTAGCTATTAGGCCAGAGTTAGAGTTAAGACCTTAGCTATTAGGCCAGAGTAAGAAATAAGACCTTAACCAGTAGGCCAGAGTAAGAGTTAAGACCTTAACCAATAGGCCAGAGTAAGAGTTAGACCTTAACCATTGGGCCAGAGTACGAGTCTAAGACCTTAGCTATTAAGCCAGAGTACGAGTCTAAGACCTTAGCTATTAGGCCAGAGTAAGAGTTAAGACCTTAACCAGTAGGCGAGAGTAAGAGTTAAGACCTTAGCTATTAGGCCAGAGTACGAGTCTATGACCTTAGCTATTAGTCCAGAGTAAGAGTTAAGACCTTAACCATTAGGCCAGAGTAAGAGTTAAGATCTTAGCTAATAGGCCAGAGTAAGAGTTAAGACCTTAACCATTAGGCCAGAGTACGAGTCTAAGAGCTTAGCTATTAGGCCAGAGTAAGAGTTAAGACCTTAACCAGTAGGCCAGAGTAAGAGTTAAGACCTTAACCAGAAGTCCAGAATACGAGTCTAAGTCCTTAGCTATTAGGCCAGAGTAAGAGTTAAGACCTTAACCAGTAGGCCAGATTAAGAGTTAACCATTAGGCCAGAGTAAGAGTTAAGACCTTAACCTGTAGGCCAGAGTACGAGTCTAAGACCTTAGCTATTAGGCCAGAGTAAGAGTTAAGACCTTAACCAGTAGGCCATAGTACGAGTCTAAGACCTTAGCGATTAGGCCAGAGTAAGAGTTAAGACCTTAACCAGTAGGCCAGAGTGAGAGTTAAGACCTTAACCAGTAGGCCAGAGTAAGAGTTAAGAACTTAACCATTAGGCCAGAGTACGAGTCTAAGACCTTAGCTATTAGGCCAGAGTAAGAGTTAAGACCTTAGCTATTAGGCCAGAGTAAGAGTTAAGACCTTAACCAGTAGGACAGTGTAAGAGTTAAGACCTTAACCAGTAGGCCAGAGTAAGAGTTAAGACCTGAACCATTGGGCCAGAGTACGAGTCTAAGACCTTAGCTATTAAGCCAGAATACGAGTCTAAGACCTTAGCTATTAGGCCAGAGTAAGAGTTAAGATCTTAGCTATTAGGCCAGAGTAAGAGTTAAGACCTTAGCTATTAGGCCAAAGTAAGAGTAAAGACCTTAAAGAGTAGGCCGGAGTAAAAGTTAAGACCTCAACCAGTAGGCCATAGTACGAGTCTAAGACCTTAGCTATTAGGCCAGAGTAAGAGTTAAGACCTTAACCAGTAGGCCAGAGTAAGAGTTAAGACCTTAGCTATTAGGCCAGAGTACGAGTCTAAGACCTTAACCAGTAGGCCAGAGTAAGAGTTAAGATGTTAAGCTGTAGGCCAGAGTACGAGTCTAAGACCTTAGCTATTAGGCCAGAGTAAGAGTTAAGACTTTAGCTATTAGGCCAGAGTACGAGTCTAAGACCTTAGCTATTAGGCCAGAGAAAGAGTTAAGACCTTAACCAGTAGGTCAGAGTAAGAGTTAAGATCTTAAACTGTAGGCCAGAGTACGAGTCTAAGACCTTAGCTATTAGGCCAGAGTAAGAGTTAAGACCTTAGCTATTAGGCCAGAGTAAGAGTTAAGACCTTAACCAGTAGGCCAGAGTATGAGTCTAAGACCTTAGCTATTAGGCCGGAGTAAGAGTTAAGACCTTAGCTATTAGGCCAGAGTAAGAGTTAAGACTTTAACCAGTAGGCCAGAGTAAGAGTTGTGACCTTAACCTGTAGGCCAGAGTAAGAGTCTAAGACCTTAGCTATTAGGCCAGAGTAAGAGTTAAGACCTTATCCAGTAGGCCATAGTACGAGTCTAAGACCTTAGCTATTAGGCCAGAGTAAGAGTTAAGACCTTGACCAGTAGGCCAGAGTGAGAGTTAAGACCTTAACCAGTAGGCCAGAGTAAGAGTTAAGACCTTAACCATTAGGCCAGAGTAAGAGTTAAGACCTTAACCTGTAGGCCATAGTACGAGTCTAAGACCTTAGCTATTAGGCCAGAGTAAGAGTTAAGACCTTAGCTATTAGGCCAGAGTAAGAGTTAAGTCCTTAACCAGTAGGCCAGAGTAAGAGTTAAGACCTTAAACTGTAGGCCAGAGTAAGAGTTAAGACCTTAGCTATTAGGCCAGAGTAAAAGTTAAGACCTTAGCTATTAGGCCAGAGTATGAGTCTAAGACCTTAGCTTTTAGGCCAGAGTAAGAGCTAAGACCTTAACCAGTAGGCCAGAGTAAGAGTTAAGACCTGAACCAGTAGGCCAGAGTACGAGTCTAAGACCTTAGCTATTAGGCCAGAGTAAGAGTTAAGACCTTAACCAGTAGGCCAGAGTAAGAATTAAGACCTTAACCATTAGGCCAGAGTACGATTCTAAGTCCTTAGCTATTAGGCCAGAGTAAGAGTTAAGACCGTAGCTATTAGGCCAGAGTAAGAGTTAGGACCTTAACCAGTAGGCCAGAGTAAGAGTTAAGACCTTAACCAGTAGGCCAGAGTAAGAGTTAGACCTTAACCATTGGGCCAGAGTACGAGTTTAAGACCTTAGCTATTAAGCCAGAGTACGAGTCTAAGACCTTAGCTATTAGGCCAGAGTAAGAGTTAAGACCTTAGCTATTAGGCTAGAGTAAGAGTTAAGACCTTAGCTATTAGGCCAGAGTCAGAGTTAAGACCTTAAAGAGTAGGCCAGAGTTAGAGTTAAGACCTTAACCAGTAGGCCATAGTACGAGTCTAAGACCTTAGCTATTAGGCCAGAGAAAGAGTTAAGACCTTAACCAGTAGGCCAGAGTAAGAGTTAAGACCTTAACCATTAGGCCAGAGTACGAGTCTAAGACCTTAGCTATTAGGCCAGAGTAAGAGTTAAGACCTTAGCTATTAGGCCAGAGTAAGAGTTAAGACCTTAACCAGTAGGCCAGAGTAAGAGTTAAGACCTTAACCAGTAGGCCAGAGTAAGAGTTAGACCTTAACCATTGGGCCAGAGTACTAGTCTAAGACCTTAGCTATTAAGCCAGAGTACGAGTCTAAGACCTTAGCTATTAGGCCAGAGTAAGAGTTAAGACCTTAGCTATTAGGCTAGAGTAAGAGTTAAGACCTTAGCTATTAGGTCAGAGTAAGAGTTAAGACCTTAAAGAGTAGGCCAGAGTAAGTGTTAAGACCTCAACCAGTAGGCCATAGTACGAGGCTAAGAGCTTAGATATTAGGCCAGAGTAAGAGTTAAGACCTTAACCAGTAGGCCAGAGTAAGAGTTAAGACCTTAGCTATTAGGCCAGAGTACGAGTCTAAGACCTTATCTATTAGTCCAGAGTAAGAGTTAAGACCTTAACCATTAGGCCAGAGTAAGAGTTAAGATCTTAGCTAATAGGCCAGAGTAAGAGTTAAGATCTTAGCTAATAGGCCAGAGTAAGAGTTAAGACCTTAACCATTAGGCCAGAGTACGAGTCTAAGAGCTTAGCTATTAGGCCAGAGTAAGAGTTAAGACCTTAACCAGTAGGCCAGAGTACGAGTCTAAGACCTTAGCTATTAGGCCAGAGTAAGAGTTAAGACCTTAGCTATTAGGCCAGAGTAAGAGTTAAGACCTTAGCTATTAGGCCAGAGTAAGAGTTAAGACCTTAACCAGTAGTCCAGAATACGAGTCTAAGTCCTTAGCTATTAGGCCAGAGTAAGAATTAAGACCTTAACCAGTAGGCCAGATTAAGAGTTAAGACCTTAACCAGTAGGCCAGAGTAAGAGTTAAGACCTTAACCAGTAGGCCAGAGTAAGTGTTAGACCTTAACCATTGGGCCAGAGTACTAGTCTAAGACCTTAGCTATTAAGCCAGAGTACGAGTCTAAGACCTTAGCTATTAGGCCAGAGTAAGAGTTAAGACCTTAGCTATTAGGCTAGAGTAAGAGTTAAGACCTTAGCTATTAGGTCAGAGTAAGAGTTAAGACCTTAAAGAGTAGGCCAGAGTAAGTGTTAAGACCTCAACCAGTAGGCCATAGTACGAGGCTAAGAGCTTAGCTATTAGGCCAGAGTAAGAGTAAAGACCTTAACCAGTAGGCCAGAGTAAGAGTTAAGACCTTAGCTATTAGGCCAGAGTACGAGTCTAAGACCTTATCTATTAGTCCAGAGTAAGAGTTAAGACCTTAACCATTAGGCCAGAGTAAGAGTTAAGATCTTAGCTAATAGGCCAGAGTAAGAGTTAAGACCTTAACCATTAGGCCAGAGTACGAGTCTAAGAGCTTAGCTATTAGTCCAGAGTAAGAGTTAAGACCTTAACCAGTAGGCCAGAGTACGAGTCTAAGACCTTAGCTATTAGGCCAGAGTAAGAGTTAAGACCTTAGCTATTAGGCCAGAGTAAGAGTTAAGACCTTAACCAGTAGTCCAGAATACGAGTCTAAGTCCTTAGCTATTAGGCCAGAGTAAGAATTAAGACCTTAACCAGTAGGCCAGATTAAGAGTTAAGACCTTAACCATTAGGCCAGAGTAAGAGATAAGACCTTAGCTATTAGGCCAGAGTAAGAGTTAAGACCTTAGCTATTAGGCCAGAGTAAGAGTTAAGACTTTAACCAGTAGGCCAGAGTAAGAGTTGTGACCTTAACCTGTAGGCCAGAGTACGAGTCTAAGACCTTAGCTATTAGGCCAGAGTAAGAGTTAAGACCTTAACCAGTAGGCCATAGTACGAGTCTAAGACCTTAGCTATTAGGCCAGAGTAAGAGTTAAGACCTTGACCAGTAGGCCAGAGTGAGAGTTAAGACCTTAACCAGTAGGCCAGAGTAAGAGTTAAGACCTTAACCATTAGGCCAGAGTAAGAGTTAAGACCTTAACCTGTAGGCCATAGTACGAGTCTAAGACCTTAGCTATTAGGCCAGAGTAAGATTTAAGACCATAGCTATTAGGCCAGAGTAAGAGTTAAGACCTTAACCAGTAGGCCAGAGTAAGAGTTAAGACGTTAACCTGTAGGCCAGAGTACGAGCTCAGACCTTAGCAATTAGGCCAGAGTAAGAGTTAAGATCTTAGCTATTAGGCCAGAGTAAGAGTTAAGACCTTAACCATTAGGCCAGAGTATGAGTCTAAGACCTTAGCTATTAGTCCAGAGTAAGAGTTAAGACCTTAAACAGTAGGCCAGAGTAAGAGTTAAGACCTTAACCTGTAGGCCATAGTACTAGTCTAAGACCTTAGCTATTAGGCCAGAGTAAGAGTTAAGACCTTAACCATTAGGCCAGAGTACGAGTCTAAGACCTTAGCTATTAGGCCAGAGTAAGAGTTAAGACATTAGCTATTAGGCCAGAGTAAGAGTTAAGACCTTAGCTATTAGGCCAGAGTATGAGTTAAGACCTTAGCTATTAGGCCAGAGTAAGAGTTAAGACCTTAACCAGTAGGCCAGAGTAAGAGTTAAGACCCTAACCCATAGGCCAGAGTAAGAGTTAAGACCCTAACCCATAGGCCAGAGTAAGAGTTAAGACCATAACCATTAGGCCAGAGTACGAGTCTAAGACCTTAGCTATTAGGCCAGAGTAAGAGTTCAGACCTTAGCTATTAGGCCAGAGTAAGAGTTAAGTCCTTAACCAGTAGGCCAGAGTAAGAGTTAAGACCTTAAACTGTAGGCCAGAGTAAGAGTTAAGACCTTAGCTATTAGGCCAGAGTAAGAGTTAAGACCTTAGCTATTAGGCCAGAGTATGAGTCTAAGACCTTAGCTTTTAGGCCAGAGTAAGAGCTAAGACCTTAACCAGTAGGCCAGAGTAAGAGTTAAGACCTTAACCATTAGGCCAGAGTATGAGTCTAAGACCTTAGCTATTAGGCCAGAGTAATGGGTAAGACCTTAGCTATTAGGCCAGAGTAAGACTTAAGACCTTAACCAGTAGGCCAGAGTAAGAGTTAAGACCTTAACCAGTAGGCCAGAGTAAGAGTTAAGACCTTAGCTATTAGGCCAGAGTATGAGTCTAAGACCTTAGCTATTAGGCCAGAGTAAGAGTTAAGACCTTAACCAGTAGGCCATAGTACGAGTCTAAGACCTTAGCTATTAGGCCAGAGTAAGAGTTAAGACCTTAACCAGTAGGCCAGAGTAAGAGTTAAGACCTTAACCATTAGGCCAGAGTATGATTCTAAGTCCTTAGCTATTAGGCCGGAGTAAGAGTTAAGACCTTAGCTATTAGGCCAGAGTAAGAAATAAGACCTTAACCAGTAGGCCAGAGTAAGAGTTAAGACCTTAACCAGTAGGCCAGAGTGAGTAAGAGTTAGACCTTAACCATTGGGCCGGAGTACGAGTCTAAGACCTTAGCTATTAAGCCAGAGTACGAGTCTAAGACCTTAGCTATTAGGCCAGAGTAAGAGTTAAGACCTTAGCTATTAGGCTAGAGTAAGAGTTAAGACCTTAGCTATTAGGCCAGAGTCAGAGTTAAGACCTTAAACAGTAGGCCAGAGTAAGAGTTAAGACCTCAACCAGTAGGCCATAGTACGAGTCTAAGAGCTTAGCTAATAGGCCAGAGTAAGAGTTAAGACCTTAACCAGTAGGCGAGAGTAAGAGTTAAGACCTTAGCTATTAGGCCAGAGTACGAGTCTAAGACCTTAGCTATTAGTCCAGAGTAAGAGTTAAGACCTTAACCATTAGGCCAGAGTAAGAGTTAAGATCTTAGCTAATAGGCCAGAGTAAGAGTTAAGACCTTAACCATTAGGCCAGAGTACGAGTCTAAGAGCTTAGCTATTAGGCCAGAGTAAGAGTTAAGACCTTAACCAGTAGGCCAGAGTAAGAGTTAAGACCTTAACCAGAAGTCCAGAATACGAGTCTAAGTCCTTAGCTATTAGGCCAGAGTAAGAGTTAAGACCTTAACCAGTAGGCCAGATTAAGAGTTAACCATTAGGCCAGAGTAAGAGTTAAGACCTTAGCTATTAGGCCAGAGTAAGAGTTAAGACTTTAACCAGTAGGCCAGAGTAAGAGTTAAGACCTTAACCTGTAGGCCAGAGTACGAGTCTAAGACCTTAGCTATTAGGCCAGAGTA
The DNA here is from genome assembly GCF_964204655.1 of Triturus cristatus. Lineage (NCBI taxonomy): Eukaryota > Metazoa > Chordata > Amphibia > Caudata > Salamandridae > Triturus > Triturus cristatus. Next base: position 546,461,721 of record NC_140592.1, read on the forward strand.
AGAGTTAAGACCTTAACCAGTAGGCCATAGTACAAGTCTAAGACCTTAGCTATTAGGCCAGAGTAAGAGTTAAGACCTTAACCAGTAGGCCAGAGTGAGAGTTAAGACCTTAACCAGTAGGCCAGAGTAAGAGTTAAGACCTTAACCATTAGGCCAGAGTACGAGTCTAAGACCTTAGCTATTAGGCCAGAGTAAGAGTTAAGACCTTAGCTATTAGGCCAGAGTAAGAGTTAAGACCTTAACCAGTAGGCCAGTGTAAGAGTTAAGACCTTAACCAGTAGGCCAGAGTACGAGTCTAAGACCTTAGCTATTAATCCAGAATACGAGTCTAAGACCTTAGCTATTAGGCCAGAGTAAGAGTTAAGACCTTAACCAGTAGGCCATAGTACGAGTCTAAGACCTTAGCTATTAGGCCAGAGTAAGAGTTAAGACCTTAACTAGTAGGCCAGAGTAAGAGTTAAGACCTTAACCATTAGGCCAGAGTATGATTCTAAGTCCTTAGCTATTAGGCCAGAGTAAGAGTTAAGACCTTAGCTATTAGGCCGGAGTAAGAAATAAGACCTTAACCAGTAGGCCAGAGTAAGAGCTAAGACCTTAACCAGTAGGCCAGAGTAAGAGTTAGACCTTAACCATTGGGCCAGAGTACGAGTCTAAGACCTTAGCTATTAAGCCAGAGTACGAGTCTAAGACCTTAGCTATTAGGCCAGAGTAAGAGTTAAGACCTTAGCTATTAGGCTAGAGTAAGAGTTAAGACCTTAGCTATTAGGCCAGAGTCAGAGTTAAGACCTTAAACAGTAGGCCAGAGTAAGAGTTAAGACCTCAACCAGTAGGCCATAGTACGAGTCTAAGAGCTTAGCTATTAGGCCAGAGTAAGAGTTAAGACCTTAACCAGTAGGCGAGAGTAAGAGTTAAGACCTTAGCTATTAGGCCAGAGTACGAGTCTAAGACCTTAGCTATTAGTCCAGAGTAAGAGTTAAGACCTTAACCATTAGGCCAGAGTAAGAGTTAAGATCTTAGCTAATAGGCCAGAGTAAGAGTTAAGACCTTAACCATTAGGCCAGAGTACGAGTCTAAGAGCTTAGCTATTAGGCCAGAGTAAGAGTTAAGACCTTAACCAGTAGGCCAGAGTAAGAGTTAAGACCTTAACCAGAAGTCCAGAATACGAGTCTAAGTCCTTAGCTATTAGGCCAGAGTAAGAGTTAAGACCTTAACCAGTAGGCCAGATTAAGAGTTAACCATTAGGCCAGAGTAAGAGTTAAGACCTTAGCTATTAGGCCAGAGTAAGAGTTAAGACTTTAACCAGTAGGCCAGAGTAAGATTTAAGACCTTAACCTGTAGGCCAGAGTACGAGTCTAAGACCTTAGCTATTAGGCCAGAGTAAGAGTTAAGACCTTAACCAGTAGGCCATAGTACGAGTCTAAGACCTTAGCTATTAGGCCAGAGTAAGAGTTAAGACCTTAACCAGTAGGCCAGAGTGAGAGTTAAGACCTTAACTAGTAGGCCAGAGTAAGAGTTAAGACCTTAACCATTAGGCCAGAGTACGAGTCTAAGACCTTAGCTATTAGGCCAGAGTAAGAGTTAAGACCTTAGCTATTAGGCCAGAGTAAGAGTTAAGACCTTAACCAGTAGGCCAGTGTAAGAGTTAAGACCTTAACCAGTAGGCCAGAGTAAGAGTTAAGACCTGAACCATTTTGCCAGAGTACGAGTCTAAGACCTTAGCTATTAAGCCAGAATACGAGTCTAAGACCTTAGCTATTAGTCCAGAGTAAGAGTTAAGACTTTAGCTATTAGGCCAGAGTACGAGTCTAAGACCTTAGCTATTAGGCCAGAGAAAGAGTTAAGACCTTAACCAGTAGGCCAGAGTAAGAGTTAAGATCTTAAGCTGTAGGCCAGAGTACGAGTCTAAGACCTTAGCTATTAGGCCAGAGTAAGAGTTAAGACCTTAGCTATTAGGCCAGAGTAAGAGTTAAGACCTTAACCAGTAGGCCAGAGTACGAGTCTAATACCTTAGCTATTAGGCCAGAGTAAGAGTTAAGACCTTAACCAGTAGGCCAGAGTAAGAGTTAAGACCTTAATCATTAGGCCAGAGTAAGAGTTAAGACCTTAGCTATTAGGCCAAAGTAAGAGTTAAGACCTTAGCTATTAGGCCAGAGTAAGATTTAAGACTTTAACCAGTAGGCCAGAGTAAGAGTTAAGACCTTAACCAGTAGGCCATAGTACAAGTCTAAGACCTTAGCTATTAGGCCAGAGTAAGATTTAAGACCTTAACCAGTAGGCCAGAGTAAGAGTTAAGGCCTTAACCATTAGGCCAGAGTACGAGTCTAAGACCTTAGCTATTAGGCCAGAGTAAGAGTTAAGACCTTAGCTATTAGGCCAGAGTAAGTGTTAAGACCTTAACCAGTAGGCCAGAGTAAGAGTTAAGACCTTAGCTATTAGGCCAGAGTACGAGTCTAAGACCTTAGCTATTAGGCCAAAGTAAGAGTAAAGACCTTAAAGAGTAGGCCGGAGTAAAAGTTAAGACCTCAACCAGTAGGCCATAGTACGAGTCTAAGAGCTTAGGTATTAGGCCAGAGTAAGAGTTAAGACCTTAACCAGTAGGCCAGAGTAAGAGTTAAGACCTTAGCTATTAGGCCAGAGTACGAGTCTAAGACCTTAACCAGTAGGCCAGAGTAAGAGTTAAGATGTTAAGCTGTAGGTCAGAGTACGAGTCTAAGACCTTAGCTATTAGGCCAGAGTAAGAGTTAAGACTTTAGCTATTAGGCCAGAGTACGAGTCTAAGACCTTAGCTATTAGGCCAGAGAAAGAGTTAAGACCTTAACCAATAGGCCAGAGTAAGAGTTAAGATCTTAAGCTGTAGGCCAGAGTACGAGTCTAAGACCTTAGCTATTAGGCCAGAGTAAGAGTTAAGACCTTAACCAGTAGGCCAGAGTACGAGTCTAATACCTTAGCTATTAGGCCAGAGTAAGAGTTAAGACCTTAACCAGTAGGCCAGAGTAAGAGTTAAGACCTTAGCTATTAGGCCAGAGTAAGAGTTAAGACCTTAGCTATTAGGCCAGAGTAAGATTTAAGACTTTAACCAGTAGGCCAGAGTAAGAGTTAAGACCCTAACCCATAGGCCAGAGTAAGAGTTAAGACCATAACCATTAGGCCAGAGTACGAGTCTAAGACCTTAGCTATTAGGCCAGAGTAAGAGTTAAGACCTTAGCTATTAGGCCAGAGTAAGAGTTAAGTCCTTAACCAGTAGGACAGAGTAAGAGTTAAGACCTTAAACTGTAGGCCAGAGTAAGAGTTAAGACCTTAGCTATTAGGCCAGAGTAAGAGTTAAGACCTTAGCTATTAGGCCAGAGTATGAGTCTAAGACCTTAGCTTTTAGGCCAGAGTAAGAGCTAAGACCTTAACCAGTAGGCCAGAGTAAGAGTTAAGACCTTAACCAGTAGGCCAGAGTAAGAGTTAGACCATAACCATTGGGCCAGAGTACGCGTCTAAGACCTTAGCTATTAAGCCAGAGTACGAGTCTAAGACCTTAGCTATTAGGCCAGAGTAGAGTTAAGACCTTAGCTATTAGGCTAGAGTAAGAGTTAAGACCTTAGCTATTAGGTCAGAGTAAGAGTTAAGACCTTAAAGAGTAGGCCAGAGTAAGAGTTAAGACCTCAACCAGTAGGCCATAGTACGAGTCTAAGAGCTTAGCTATTAGGCCAGAGTAAGAGTTAAGACCTTCACCAGTAGGCCAGAGTAAGAGTTAAGACCTTAGTTATTAGGCCAGAGTACGAGTCTAAGACCTTATCTATTAGTCCAGAGTAAGAGTTAAGACCTTAACCATTAGGCCAGAGTAAGAGTTAAGATCTTAGCTAATAGGCCAGAGTAAGAGTTAAGACCTTAACCATTAGGCCAGAGTACGAGTCTAAGAGCTTAGCTATTCGGCCAGAGTAAGAGTTAAGACCTTCACCAGTAGGCCAGAGTAAGAGTTAAGACCTTAGTTATTAGGCCAGAGTACGAGTCTAAGACCTTATCTATTAGTCCAGAGTAAGAGTTAAGACCTTAACCATTAGGCCAGAGTAAGAGTTAAGATCTTAGCTAATAGGCCAGAGTAAGAGTTAAGACCTTAACCATTAGGCCAGAGTACGAGTCTAAGAGCTTAGCTATTCGGCCAGAGTAAGAGTTAAGACCTTAACCAGTAGGCCAGAGTAAGAGTTAAGATCTTAACCTGTAGGCCAGAGTACGAGTCTAAGACCTTAGCTATTAGGCCAGAGTAAGAGTTAAGACCTTAGCTATTAGGCCAGAGTAAGAGTTAAGACCTTAACCAGTAGTCCAGAATACGAGTCTAAGTCCTTAGCTATTAGGCCAGAGTAAGAATTAAGACCTTAACCAGTAGGCCAGATTAAGAGTTAAGACCTTAACCATTAGGCCAGAGTAAGAGTTAAGACCTTAGCTATTAGGCCAGAGTAAGAGTTAAGACCTTAGCTATTAGGCCAGAGTAAGAGTTAAGACTTTAACCAGTAGGCCAGAGTAAGAGTTGTGACCTTAACCTGTAGGCCAGAGTACGAGTCTAAGACCTTAGCTATTAGGCCAGAGTAAGAGTTAAGACCTTAACCAGTAGGCCATAGTACGAGTCTAAGACCTTAGCTATTAGGCCAGAGTAAGAGTTAAGACCTTAGCTATTAGGCCAGAGTAAGTGTTAAGACCTTAACCAGTAGGCCAGAGTAAGAGTTAAGACCTTAGCTATTAGGCCAGAGTACGAGTCTAAGACCTTAGCTATTAGGCCAAAGTAAGAGTAAAGACCTTAAAGAGTAGGCCGGAGTAAAAGTTAAGACCTCAACCAGTAGGCCATAGTACGAGTCTAAGAGCTTAGCTATTAGGCCAGAGTAAGAGTTAAGACCTTAACCAGTAGGCCAGAGTAAGAGTTAAGACCTTAGCTATTAGGCCAGAGTAAGAGTTAAGACCTTAACCAGTAGGCCAGAGTATGAGTCTAAGACCTTAGCTATTAGGCCGGAGTAAGAGTTAAGACCTTAGCTATTAGGCCAGAGTAAGAGTTAAGACTTTAACCAGTAGGCCAGAGTAAGAGTTGTGACCTTAACCTGTAGGCCAGAGTAAGAGTCTAGGACCTTAGCTATTAGGCCAGAGTAAGAGTTAAGACCTTATCCAGTAGGCCATAGTACGAGTCTAAGACCTTAGCTATTAGGCCAGAGTAAGAGTTAAGACCTTGACCAGTAGGCCAGAGTGAGAGTTAAGACCTTAACCAGTAGGCCAGAGTAAGAGTTAAGACCTTAACCATTAGGCCAGAGTAAGAGTTAAGACCTTAACCTGTAGGCCATAGTACGAGTCTAAGACCTTAGCTATTAGGCCAGAGTAAGAGTTAAGACCTTAGCTATTAGGCCAGAGTAAGAGTTAAGTCCTTAACCAGTAGGCCAGAGTAAGAGTTAAGACCTTAAACTGTAGGCCAGAGTAAGAGTTAAGACCTTAGCTATTAGGCCAGAGTAAAAGTTAAGACCTTAGCTATTAGGCCAGAGTATGAGTCTAAGACCTTAGCTTTTAGGCCAGAGTAAGAGCTAAGACCTTAACCAGTAGGCCAGAGTAAGAGTTAAGACCTGAACCAGTAGGCCAGAGTACGAGTCTAAGACCTTAGCTATTAGGCCAGAGTAAGAGTTAAGACCTTAACCAGTAGGCCAGAGTAAGAATTAAGACCTTAACCATTAGGCCAGAGTACGATTCTAAGTCCTTAGCTATTAGGCCAGAGTAAGAGTTAAGACCGTAGCTATTAGGCCAGAGTAAGAGTTAGCACCTTAACCAGTAGGCCAGAGTAAGAGTTAAGACCTTAACCAGTAGGCCAGAGTAAGAGTTAGACCTTAACCATTGGGCCAGAGTACGAGTTTAAGACCTTAGCTATTAAGCCAGAGTACGAGTCTAAGACCTTAGCTATTAGGCCAGAGTAAGAGTTAAGACCTTAGCTATTAGGCTAGAGTAAGAGTTAAGACCTTAGCTATTAGGCCAGAGTCAGAGTTAAGACCTTAAAGAGTAGGCCAGAGTTAGAGTTAAGACCTTAACCAGTAGGCCATAGTACGAGTCTAAGACCTTAGCTATTAGGCCAGAGAAAGAGTTAAGACCTTAACCAGTAGGCCAGAGTAAGAGTTAAGACCTTAACCATTAGGCCAGAGTACGAGTCTAAGACCTTAGCTATTAGGCCAGAGTAAGAGTTAAGACCTTAGCTATTAGGCCAGAGTAAGAGTTAAGACCTTAACCAGTAGGCCAGAGTAAGAGTTAAGACCTTAACCAGTAGGCCAGAGTAAGAGTTAGACCTTAACCATTGGGCCAGAGTACTAGTCTAAGACCTTAGCTATTAAGCCAGAGTACGAGTCTAAGACCTTAGCTATTAGGCCAGAGTAAGAGTTAAGACCTTAGCTATTAGGCTAGAGTAAGAGTTAAGACCTTAGCTATTAGGTCAGAGTAAGAGTTAAGACCTTAACCATTAGGCCAGAGTACGAGTCTAAGAGCTTAGCTATTAGTCCAGAGTAAGAGTTAAGACCTTAACCAGTAGGCCAGAGTACGAGTCTAAGACCTTAGCTATTAGGCCAGAGTAAGAGTTAAGACCTTAGCTATTAGGCCAGAGTAAGAGTTAAGACCTTAACCAGTAGTCCAGAATACGAGTCTAAGTCCTTAGCTATTAGGCCAGAGTAAGAATTAAGACCTTAACCAGTAGGCCAGATTAAGAGTTAAGACCTTAACCATTAGGCCAGAGTAAGAGATAAGACCTTAGCTATTAGGCCAGAGTAAGAGTTAAGACCTTAGCTATTAGGCCAGAGTAAGAGTTAAGACTTTAACCAGTAGGCCAGAGTAAGAGTTGTGACCTTAACCTGTAGGCCAGAGTACGAGTCTAAGACCTTAGCTATTAGGCCAGAGTAAGAGTTAAGACCTTAACCAGTAGGCCATAGTACGAGTCTAAGACCTTAGCTATTAGGCCAGAGTAAGAGTTAAGACCTTGACCAGTAGGCCAGAGTGAGAGTTAAGACCTTAACCAGTAGGCCAGAGTAAGAGTTAAGACCTTAACCATTAGGCCAGAGTAAGAGTTAAGACCTTAACCTGTAGGCCATAGTACGAGTCTAAGACCTTAGCTATTAGGCCAGAGTAAGATTTAAGACCATAGCTATTAGGCCAGAGTAAGAGTTAAGACCTTAACCAGTAGGCCAGAGTAAGAGTTAAGACGTTAACCTGTAGGCCAGAGTACGAGCTCAGACCTTAGCAATTAGGCCAGAGTAAGAGTTAAGATCTTAGCTATTAGGCCAGAGTAAGAGTTAAGACCTTAACCATTAGGCCAGAGTATGAGTCTAAGACCTTAGCTATTAGTCCAGAGTAAGAGTTAAGACCTTAAACAGTAGGCCAGAGTAAGAGTTAAGACCTTAACCTGTAGGCCATAGTACTAGTCTAAGACCTTAGCTATTAGGCCAGAGTACGAGTTAAGACCTTAACCATTAGGCCAGAGTACGAGTCTAAGACCTTAGCTATTAGGCCAGAGTAAGAGTTAAGACATTAGCTATTAGGCCAGAGTAAGAGTTAAGACCTTAGCTATTAGGCCAGAGTATGAGTTAAGACCTTAGCTATTAGGCCAGAGTAAGAGTTAAGACCTTAACCAGTAGGCCAGAGTAAGAGTTAAGACCCTAACCCATAGGCCAGAGTAAGAGTTAAGACCCTAACCCATAGGCCAGAGTAAGAGTTAAGACCATAACCATTAGGCCAGAGTACGAGTCTAAGACCTTAGCTATTAGGCCAGAGTAAGAGTTCAGACCTTAGCTATTAGGCCAGAGTAAGAGTTAAGTCCTTAACCAGTAGGCCAGAGTAAGAGTTAAGACCTTAAACTGTAGGCCAGAGTAAGAGTTAAGACCTTAGCTATTAGGCCAGAGTAAGAGTTAAGACCTTAGCTATTAGGCCAGAGTATGAGTCTAAGACCTTAGCTTTTAGGCCAGAGTAAGAGCTAAGACCTTAACCAGTAGGCCAGAGTAAGAGTTAAGACCTTAACCATTAGGCCAGAGTATGAGTCTAAGACCTTAGCTATTAGGCCAGAGTAATGGGTAAGACCTTAGCTATTAGGCCAGAGTAAGACTTAAGACCTTAACCAGTAGGCCAGAGTAAGAGTTAAGACCTTAACCAGTAGGCCAGAGTAAGAGTTAAGACCTTAGCTATTAGGCCAGAGTATGAGTCTAAGACCTTAGCTATTAGGCCAGAGTAAGAGTTAAGACCTTAACCAGTAGGCCATAGTACGAGTCTAAGACCTTAGCTATTAGGCCAGAGTAAGAGTTAAGACCTTAACCAGTAGGCCAGAGTAAGAGTTAAGACCTTAACCATTAGGCCAGAGTATGATTCTAAGTCCTTAGCTATTAGGCCGGAGTAAGAGTTAAGACCTTAGCTATTAGGCCAGAGTAAGAAATAAGACCTTAACCAGTAGGCCAGAGTAAGAGTTAAGACCTTAACCAGTAGGCCAGAGTGAGTAAGAGTTAGACCTTAACCATTGGGCCGGAGTACGAGTCTAAGACCTTAGCTATTAAGCCAGAGTACGAGTCTAAGACCTTAGCTATTAGGCCAGAGTAAGAGTTAAGACCTTAGCTATTAGGCTAGAGTAAGAGTTAAGACCTTAGCTATTAGGCCAGAGTCAGAGTTAAGACCTTAAACAGTAGGCCAGAGTAAGAGTTAAGACCTCAACCAGTAGGCCATAGTACGAGTCTAAGAGCTTAGCTAATAGGCCAGAGTAAGAGTTAAGACCTTAACCAGTAGGCGAGAGTAAGAGTTAAGACCTTAGCTATTAGGCCAGAGTACGAGTCTAAGACCTTAGCTATTAGTCCAGAGTAAGAGTTAAGACCTTAACCATTAGGCCAGAGTAAGAGTTAAGATCTTAGCTAATAGGCCAGAGTAAGAGTTAAGACCTTAACCATTAGGCCAGAGTACGAGTCTAAGAGCTTAGCTATTAGGCCAGAGTAAGAGTTAAGACCTTAACCAGTAGGCCAGAGTAAGAGTTAAGACCTTAACCAGAAGTCCAGAATACGAGTCTAAGTCCTTAGCTATTAGGCCAGAGTAAGAGTTAAGACCTTAACCAGTAGGCCAGATTAAGAGTTAACCATTAGGCCAGAGTAAGAGTTAAGACCTTAGCTATTAGGCCAGAGTAAGAGTTAAGACTTTAACCAGTAGGCCAGAGTAAGAGTTAAGACCTTAACCTGTAGGCCAGAGTACGAGTCTAAGACCTTAGCTATTAGGCCAGAGTAAGAGTTAAGACCTTAACCAGTAGGCCATAGTACAAGTCTAAGACCTTAGCTATTAGGCCAGAGTAAGAGTTAAGACCTTAACCAGTAGGCCAGAGTGAGAGTTAAGACCTTAACCAGTAGGCCAGAGTAAGAGTTAAGACCTTAACCATTAGGCCAGAGTACGAGTCTAAGACCTTAGCTATTAGGCCAGAGTAAGAGTTAAGACCTTAGCTATTAGGCCAGAGTAAGAGTTAAGACCTTAACCAGTAGGCCAGTGTAAGAGTTAAGACCTTAACCAGTAGGCCAGAGTACGAGTCTAAGACCTTAGCTATTAATCCAGAATACGAGTCTAAGACCTTAGCTATTAGGCCAGAGTAAGAGTTAAGACCTTAACCAGTAGGCCATAGTACGAGTCTAAGACCTTAGCTATTAGGCCAGAGTAAGAGTTAAGACCTTAACTAGTAGGCCAGAGTAAGAGTTAAGACCTTAACCATTAGGCCAGAGTATGATTCTAAGTCCTTAGCTATTAGGCCAGAGTAAGAGTTAAGACCTTAGCTATTAGGCCGGAGTAAGAAATAAGACCTTAACCAGTAGGCCAGAGTAAGAGCTAAGACCTTAACCAGTAGGCCAGAGTAAGAGTTAGACCTTAACCATTGGGCCAGAGTACGAGTCTAAGACCTTAGCTATTAAGCCAGAGTACGAGTCTAAGACCTTAGCTATTAGGCCAGAGTAAGAGTTAAGACCTTAGCTATTAGGCTAGAGTAAGAGTTAAGACCTTAGCTATTAGGCCAGAGTCAGAGTTAAGACCTTAAACAGTAGGCCAGAGTAAGAGTTAAGACCTCAACCAGTAGGCCATAGTACGAGTCTAAGAGCTTAGCTATTAGGCCAGAGTAAGAGTTAAGACCTTAACCAGTAGGCGAGAGTAAGAGTTAAGACCTTAGCTATTAGGCCAGAGTACGAGTCTAAGACCTTAGCTATTAGTCCAGAGTAAGAGTTAAGACCTTAACCATTAGGCCAGAGTAAGAGTTAAGATCTTAGCTAATAGGCCAGAGTAAGAGTTAAGACCTTAACCATTAGGCCAGAGTACGAGTCTAAGAGCTTAGCTATTAGGCCAGAGTAAGAGTTAAGACCTTAACCAGTAGGCCAGAGTAAGAGTTAAGACCTTAACCAGAAGTCCAGAATACGAGTCTAAGTCCTTAGCTATTAGGCCAGAGTAAGAGTTAAGACCTTAACCAGTAGGCCAGATTAAGAGTTAACCATTAGGCCAGAGTAAGAGTTAAGACCTTAGCTATTAGGCCAGAGTAAGAGTTAAGACTTTAACCAGTAGGCCAGAGTAAGAGTTAAGACCTTAACCTGTAGGCCAGAGTACGAGTCTAAGACCTTAGCTATTAGGCCAGAGTAAGAGTTAAGACCTTAACCAGTAGGCCATAGTACGAGTCTAAGACCTTAGCTATTAGGCCAGAGTAAGAGTTAAGACCTTAACCAGTAGGCCAGAGTGAGAGTTAAGACCTTAACCAGTAGGCCAGAGTAAGAGTTAAGACCTTAACCATTAGGCCAGAGTACGAGTCTAAGACCTTAGCTATTAGGCCAGAGTAAGAGTTAAGACCTTAGCTATTAGGCCAGAGTAAGAGTTAAGACCTTAACCAGTAGGCCAGTGTAAGAGTTAAGACCTTAACCAGTAGGCCAGAGTAAGAGTTAAGACCTGAACCATTGGGCCAGAGTACGAGTCTAAGACCTTAGCTATTAAGCCAGAATACGAGTCTAAGACCTTAGCTATTAGTCCAGAGTAAGAGTTAAGACTTTAGCTATTAGGCCAGAGTACGAGTCTAAGACCTTAGCTATTAGGCCAGAGAAAGAGTTAAGACCTTAACCAGTAGGCCAGAGTAAGAGTTAAGATCTTAAGCTGTAGGCCAGAGTACGAGTCTAAGACCTTAGCTATTAGGCCAGAGTAAGAGTTAAGACCTTAGCTATTAGGCCAGAGTAAGAGTTAAGACCTTAACCAGTAGGCCAGAGTACGAGTCTAATACCTTAGCTATTAGGCCAGAGTAAGAGTTAAGACCTTAACCAGTAGGCCAGAGTAAGAGTTAAGACCTTAATCATTAGGCCAGAGTAAGAGTTAAGACCTTAGCTATTAGGCCAAAGTAAGAGTTAAGACCTTAGCTATTAGGCCAGAGTAAGATTTAAGACTTTAACCAGTAGGCCAGAGTAAGAGTTAAGACCTTAACCAGTAGGCCATAGTACAAGTCTAAGACCTTAGCTATTAGGCCAGAGTAAGATTTAAGACCTTAACCAGTAGGCCAGAGTAAGAGTTAAGGCCTTAACCATTAGGCCAGAGTACGAGTCTAAGACCTTAGCTATTAGGCCAGAGTAAGAGTTAAGACCTTAGCTATTAGGCCAGAGTAAGTGTTAAGACCTTAACCAGTAGGCCAGAGTAAGAGTTAAGACCTTAGCTATTAGGCCAGAGTACGAGTCTAAGACCTTAGCTATTAGGCCAAAGTAAGAGTAAAGACCTTAAAGAGTAGGCCGGAGTAAAAGTTAAGACCTCAACCAGTAGGCCATAGTACGAGTCTAAGAGCTTAGGTATTAGGCCAGAGTAAGAGTTAAGACCTTAACCAGTAGGCCAGAGTAAGAGTTAAGACCTTAGCTATTAGGCCAGAGTACGAGTCTAAGACCTTAACCAGTAGGCCAGAGTAAGAGTTAAGATGTTAAGCTGTAGGTCAGAGTACGAGTCTAAGACCTTAGCTATTAGGCCAGAGTAAGAGTTAAGACTTTAGCTATTAGGCCAGAGTACGAGTCTAAGACCTTAGCTATTAGGCCAGAGAAAGAGTTAAGACCTTAACCAATAGGCCAGAGTAAGAGTTAAGATCTTAAGCTGTGGGCCAGAGTACGAGTCTAAGACCTTAGCTATTAGGCCAGAGTAAGAGTTAAGACCTTAACCAGTAGGCCAGAGTACGAGTCTAATACCTTAGCTATTAGGCCAGAGTAAGAGTTAAGACCTTAACCAGTAGGCCAGAGTAAGAGTTAAGACCTTAGCTATTAGGCCAGAGTAAGAGTTAAGACCTTAGCTATTAGGCCAGAGTAAGATTTAAGACTTTAACCAGTAGGCCAGAGTAAGAGTTAAGACCCTAACCCATAGGCCAGAGTAAGAGTTAAGACCATAACCATTAGGCCAGAGTACGAGTCTAAGACCTTAGCTATTAGGCCAGAGTAAGAGTTAAGACCTTAGCTATTAGGCCAGAGTAAGAGTTAAGTCCTTAACCAGTAGGCCAGAGTAAGAGTTAAGACCTTAAACTGTAGGCCAGAGTAAGAGTTAAGACCTTAGCTATTAGGCCAGAGTAAGAGTTAAGACCTTAGCTATTAGGCCAGAGTATGAGTCTAAGACCTTAGCTTTTAGGCCAGAGTAAGAGCTAAGACCTTAACCAGTAGGCCAGAGTAAGAGTTAAGACCTTAACCAGTAGGCCAGAGTAAGATTTAGACCATAACCATTGGGCCAGAGTACGCGTCTAAGACCTTAGCTATTAAGCCAGAGTACGAGTCTAAGACCTTAGCTATTAGGCCAGAGTAGAGTTAAGACCTTAGCTATTAGGCTAGAGTAAGAGTTAAGACCTTAGCTATTAGGTCAGAGTAAGAGTTAAGACCTTAAAGAGTAGGCCAGAGTAAGAGTTAAGACCTCAACCAGTAGGCCATAGTACGAGTCTAAGAGCTTAGCTATTAGGCCAGAGTAAGAGTTAAGACCTTCACCAGTAGGCCAGAGTAAGAGTTAAGACCTTAGTTATTAGGCCAGAGTACGAGTCTAAGACCTTATCTATTAGTCCAGAGTAAGAGTTAAGACCTTAACCATTAGGCCAGAGTAAGAGTTAAGATCTTAGCTAATAGGCCAGAGTAAGAGTTAAGACCTTAACCATTAGGCCAGAGTACGAGTCTAAGAGCTTAGCTATTCGGCCAGAGTAAGAGTTAAGACCTTCACCAGTAGGCCAGAGTAAGAGTTAAGACCTTAGTTATTAGGCCAGAGTACGAGTCTAAGACCTTATCTATTAGTCCAGAGTAAGAGTTAAGACCTTAACCATTAGGCCAGAGTAAGAGTTAAGATCTTAGCTAATAGGCCAGAGTAAGAGTTAAGACCTTAACCATTAGGCCAGAGTACGAGTCTAAGAGCTTAGCTATTCGGCCAGAGTAAGAGTTAAGACCTTAACCAGTAGGCCAGAGTAAGAGTTAAGATCTTAACCTGTAGGCCAGAGTACGAGTCTAAGAACTTAGCTATTAGGCCAGAGTAAGAGTTAAGACCTTAGCTATTAGGCCAGAGTAAGAGTTAAGACCTTAACCAGTAGTCCAGAATACGAGTCTAAGTCCTTAGCTATTAGGCCAGAGTAAGAATTAAGACCTTAACCAGTAGGCCAGATTAAGAGTTAAGACCTTAACCATTAGGCCAGAGTAAGAGTTAAGACCTTAGCTATTAGGCCAGAGTAAGAGTTAAGACCTTAGCTATTAGGCCAGAGTAAGAGTTAAGACTTTAACCAGTAGTCCAGAGTAAGAGTTGTGACCTTAACCTGTAGGCCAGAGTACGAGTCTAAGACCTTAGCTATTAGGCCAGAGTAAGAGTTAAGACCTTAACCAGTAGGCCATAGTACGAGTCTAAGACGTTAGCTATTAGGCCAGAGTAAGAGTTAAGACCTTAGCTATTAGGCCAGAGTAAGTGTTAAGACCTTAACCAGTAGGCCAGAGTAAGAGTTAAGACCTTAGCTATTAGGCCAGAGTACGAGTCTAAGACCTTAGCTATTAGGCCAAAGTAAGAGTAAAGACCTTAAAGAGTAGGCCGGAGTAAAAGTTAAGACCTCAACCAGTAGGCCATAGTACGAGTCTAAGAGCTTAGCTATTAGGCCAGAGTAAGAGTTAAGACCTTAACCAGTAGGCCAGAGTAAGAGTTAAGACCTTAGCTATTAGGCCAGAGTACGAGTCTAAGACCTTAACCAGTAGGCCAGAGTAAGAGTTAAGATGTTAAGCTGTAGGCCAGAGTACGAGTCTAAGACCTTAGCTATTAGGCCAGAGTAAGAGTTAAGACTTTAGCTAGTAGGCCAGAGTACGAGTCTAAGACCTTAGCTATTAGGCCAGAGAAAGAGTTAAGACCTTAACCAGTAGGCCAGAGTAAGAGTTAAGATCTTAAGCTGTAGGCCAGAGTACGAGTCTAAGACCTTAGCTATTAGGCCAGAGTAAGAGTTAAGACCTTAGCTATTAGGCCAGAGTAAGAGTTAAGACCTTAACCAGTAGGCCAGAGTACGAGTCTAATACCTTAGCTATTAGGCCAGAGTAAGAGTTAAGACCTTAACCAGTAGGCCAGAGTAAGAGTTAAGACCTTAGCTATTAGGCCAGAGTAAGAGTTAAGACCTTAGCTATTAGGCCAGAGTAAGATTTAAGACTTTAACCAGTAGGCCAGAGTAAGAGTTAAGACCCTAACCCATAGGCCAGAGTAAGAGTTAAGACCATAACCATTAGGCCAGAGTACGAGTCTAAGACCTTAGCTATTAGGCCAGAGTAAGAGTTAAGACCTTAGCTATTAGGCCAGAGTAAGAGTTAAGTCCTTAACCAGTAGGCCAGAGTAAGAGTTAAGACCTTAAACTGTAGGCCAGAGTAAGAGTTAAGACCTTAGCTATTAGGCCAGAGTAAGAGTTAAGACCTTAGCTATTAGGCCAGAGTATGAGTCTAAGACCTTAGCTTTTAGGCCAGAGTAAGAGCTAAGACCTTAACCAGTAGGCCAGAGTAAGAGTTAAGACCTTAACCATTAGGCCAGAGTACGAGTCTAAGACCTTAGCTATTAGGCCAGAGTAATAGGTAAGACCTTAGCTATTAGGCCAGAGTAAGAGTTAAGACCTTAACCAGTAGGCCAGAGTAAGAGTTAAGACCTTAGCTATTAGGCCAGAGTACGAGTCTAAGACCTTAGCTATTAGGCCAGAGTAAGAGTTAAGACCTTAACCAGTAGGCCATAGTACGAGTCTAATACCTTAGCTATTAGGCCAGAGTAAGAGTTAGGACCTTAACCAGTAGGCCAGAGTAAGAGTTAAGACCTTAACCATTAGGCCAGAGTACGAGTCTAAGACCTTAGCTATTAGGCCAAAGTAAGAGTTAATACCTTAGCTATTAGGCCAGAGTAAGAGTTAAGACCTTAACCAGTAGGCCAGAGTAAGAGTTAAGACCTTAACCAGTAGGCCAGAGTAAGAGTTAGACCTTAACCATTGGGCCAGAGTACGCGTCTAAGACCTTAGCTATTAAGCCAGAGTACGAGTCTAAGACCTTAGCTATTAGGCCAGAGTAGAGTTAAGACCTTAGCTATTAGGCTAGAGTAAGAGTTAAGACCTTAGCTATTAGGTCAGAGTAAGAGTTAAGACCTTAAAGAGTAGGCCAGAGTAAGAGTTAAGACCTCAACCAGTAGGCCATAGTACGAGTCTAAGAGCTTAGCTATTAGGCCAGAGTAAGAGTTAAGACCTTCACCAGTAGGCCAGAGTAAGAGTTAAGACCTTAGTTATTAGGCCAGAGTACGAGTCTAAGACCTTATCTATTAGTCCAGAGTAAGAGTTAAGACCTTAACCATTAGGCCAGAGTAAGAGTTAAGATCTTAGCTAATAGGCCAGAGTAAGAGTTAAGACCTTAACCATTAGGCCAGAGTACGAGTCTAAGAGCTTAGCTATTAGGCCAGAGTAAGAGTTAAGACCTTAACCAGTAGGCCAGAGTAAGAGTTAAGATCTTAACCTGTAGGCCAGAGTACGAGTCTAAGACCTTAGCTATTAGGCCAGAGTAAGAGTTAAGACCTTAGCTATTAGGCCAGAGTAAGAGTTGAGACCTTAACCAGTAGTCCAGAATACGAGTCTAAGTCCTTAGCTATTAGGCCAGAGTAAGAATTAAGACCTTAACCAGTAGGCCAGATTAAGAGTTAAGACCTTAACCATTAGGCCAGAGTAAGAGTTAAGACCTTAGCTATTAGGCCAGAGTAAGAGTTAAGACCTTAGCTATTAGGCCAGAGTACGAGTTAAGACTTTAACCAGTAGGCCAGAGTAAGAGTTGTGACCTTAACCTGTAGGCCAGAGTACGAGTCTAAGACCTTAGCTATTAGGCCAGAGTAAGAGTTAAGACCTTAACCAGTAGGCCATAGTACGAGTCTAAGACCTTAGCTATTAGGCCAGAGTAAGAGTTAAGACCTTAACCTGTAGGCCATAGTACTAGTCTAAGACCTTAGCTATTAGGCCAGAGTAAGAGTTAAGACCTTAACCATTAGGCCAGAGTACGAGTCTAAGACCTTAGCTATTAGGCCAGAGTAAGAGTTAAGACATTAGCTATTAGGCCAGAGTAAGAGTTAAGACCTTAGCTATTAGGCCAGAGTATGAGTTAAGACCTTAGCTATTAGGCCAGAGTAAGAGTTAAGACCTTAACCAGTAGGCCAGAGTAAGAGTTAAGACCCTAACCCATAGGCCAGAGTAAGAGTTAAGACCATAACCATTAGGCCAGAGTACGAGTCTAAGACCTTAGCTATTAGGCCAGAGTAAGAGTTAAGACCTTAGCTATTAGGCCAGAGTAAGAGTTAAGTCCTTAACCAGTAGGCCAGAGTAAGAGTTAAGACCTTAAACTGTAGGCCAGAGTAAGAGTTAAGACCTTAGCAATTAGGCCAGAGTAAGAGTTAAGACCTTAGCTATTAGGCCAGAGTATGAGTCTAAGACCTTAGCTTTTAGGCCAGAGTAAGAGCTAAGACTTTAACCAGTAGGCCAGAGTAAGAGTTAAGACCTTAACCATTAGGCCAGAGTACGAGTCTAAGACCTTAGCTATTAGGCTAGAGTAATAGGTAAGACCTTAGCTATTAGGCCAGAGTAAGACTTAAGACCTTAACCAGTAGGCCAGAGTAAGAGTTAAGACCTTAACCAGTAGGCCAGAGTAAGCGTTAAGACCTTAGCTATTAGGCCAGAGTACGAGTCTAAAACCTTAGCTATTAGGCCAGAGTAAGAGTTAAGACCTTAACCAGTAGGCCATAGTACGAGTCTAAGACCTTAGCTATTAGGCCAGAGTAAGAGTTAAGACCTTAACCAGTAGGCCAGAGTAAGAGTTAAGACCTTAACCATTAGGCCAGAGTATGATTCTAAGTCCTTAGCTATTAGGCCAGAGTAAGAGTTAAGACCTTAGCTATTAGGCCAGAGTAAGAAATAAGACCTTAACCAGTAGGCCAGAGTAAGAGTTAAGACCTTAACCAGTAGGCCAGAGTAAGAGTTAGACCTTAACCATTGGGCCAGAGTACGAGTCTAAGACCTTAGCTATTAAGCCAGAGTAAGAGTTAAGACCTTAGCTATTAGGCTAGAGTAAGAGTTAAGACCTTAGCTATTAGGCCAGAGTCAGAGTTAAGACCTTAAACAGTAGGCCAGAGTAAGAGTTAAGACCTCAACCAGTAGGCCATAGTACGAGTCTAAGAGCTTAGCTATTAGGCCAGAGTAAGAGTTAAGACCTTAACCAGTAGGCGAGAGTAAGAGTTAAGACCTTAGCTATTAGGCCAGAGTACGAGTCTAAGACCTTAGCTATTAGTCCAGAGTAAGAGTTAAGACCTTAACCATTAGGCCAGAGTAAGAGTTAAGATCTTAGCTAATAGGCCAGAGTAAGAGTTAAGACCTTAACCATTAGGCCAGAGTACGAGTCTAAGAGCTTAGCTATTAGGCCAGAGTAAGAGATAAGACCTTAACCAGTAGGCCAGAGTAAGAGTTAAGACCTTAACCAGAAGTCCAGAATACGAGTCTAAGTCCTTAGCTATTAGGCCAGAGTAAGAGTTAAGACCTTAACCAGTAGGCCAGATTAAGAGTTAACCATTAGGCCAGAGTAAGAGTTAAGACCTTAGCTATTAGGCCAGAGTAAGAGTTAAGACTTTAACCAGTAGGCCAGAGTAAGAGTTAAGACCTTAACCTGTAGGCCAGAGTACGAGTCTAAGACCTTAGCTATTAGGCCAGAGTAAGAGTTAAGACCTTAACCAGTAGGCCATAGTATGAGTCTAAGACCTTAGCTATTAGGCCAGAGTAAGAGTTAAGACCTTAACCAGTAAGCCAGAGTGAGAGTTAAGACCTTAACCAGTAGGCCAGAGTAAGAGTTAAGACCTTAACCATTAGGCCAGAGTACGAGTCTAAGACCTTAGCTATTAGGCCAGAGTAAGAGTTAAGACCTTAGCTATTAGGCCAGAGTAAGAGTTAAGACCTTAACCAGTAGGCCAGTGTAAGAGTTAAGACCTTAACCAGTAGGCCAGAGTAAGAGTTAAGACCTGAACCATTGGGCCAGAGTACGAGTCTAAGACCTTAGCTATTAAGCCAGAATACGAGTCTAAGACCTTAGCTATTAGGCCAGAGTAAGAGTTAAGATCTTAGCTATTAGGCCAGAGTAAGAGTTAAGACCTTAGCTATTAGGCCAAAGTAAGAGTAAAGACCTTAAAGAGTAGGCCGGAGTAAAAGTTAAGACCTCAACCAGTAGGCCATAGTACGAGTCTAAGACCTTAGCTATTAGGCCAGAGTAAGAGTTAAGACCTTAACCAGTAGGCCAGAGTAAGAGTTAAGACCTTAGCTATTAGGCCAGAGTACGAGTCTAAGACCTTAACCAGTAGGCCAGAGTAAGAGTTAAGATGTTAAGCTGTAGGCCAGAGTACGAGTCTAAGACCTTAGCTATTAGGCCAGAGTAAGAGTTAAGACTTTAGCTAGTAGGCCAGAGTACGAGTCTAAGACCTTAGCTATTAGGCCAGAGAAAGAGTTAAGACCTTAACCAGTAGGCCAGAGTGAGAGTTAAGACCTTAACCAGTAGGCCAGAGTAAGAGTTAAGACCTTAATCATTAGGCCAGAGTAAGAGTTAAGACCTTAGCTATTAGGCCAAAGTAAGAGTTAAGACCTTACCTATTAGGCCAGAGTAAGATTTAAGACTTTAACCAGTAGGCCAGAGTAAGAGTTAAGACCTTAACCAGTAGGCCATAGTACAAGTCTAAGACCTTAGCTATTAGGCCAGAGTAAGATTTAAGACCTTAACCATTAGGCCAGAGTAAGAGTTAAGACCTTAACCAGTAGGCCAGAGTAAGAGTTAAGGCCTTAACCATTAGGCCAGAGTACGAGTCTAAGACCTTAGCTATTAGGCCAGAGTAAGAGTTAAGACCTTAGCTATTAGGCCAGAGTAAGAGTTAAGACCTTAACCAGTAGGCCAGAGTAAGAGTTAAGACCTTAACCAGTAGGCCAGAGTAAGAGTTAAGACCTTAGCTATTAGGCCAGAGTACGAGTCTAAGACCTTAGCTATTAGGCCAAAGTAAGAGTAAAGACCTTAAAGAGTAGGCCGGAGTAAAAGTTAAGACCTCAACCAGTAGGCCATAGTACGAGTCTAAGACCTTAGCTATTAGGCCAGAGTAAGAGTTAAGACCTTAACCAGTAGGCCAGAGTATGAGTTAAGACCTTAGCTATTAGGCCAGAGTACGAGTCTAAGACCTTAACCAGTAGGCCAGAGTAAGAGTTAAGATATTAAGCTGTAGGCCAGAGTACGAGTCTAAGACCTTAACTATTAGGCCAGAGTAAGAGTTAAGACTTTAGCTATTAGGCCAGAGTACGAGTCTAAGACCTTAGCTATTAGGCCAGAGAAAGAGTTAAGACCTTAACCAGTAGGCCAGAGTAAGAGTTAAGATCTTAAGCTGTAGGCCAGAGTACGAGTCTAAGACCTTAGCTATTAGGCCAGAGTAAGAGTTAAGACCTTAGCTATTAGGCCAGAGTAAGAGTTAAGACCTTAACCAGTAGGCCAGAGTACGAGTCTAATACCTTAGCTATTAGGCCAGAGTAAGAGTTAAGACCTTGACCAGTAGGCCAGAGTAAGAGTTAAGACCTTAGCTATTAGGCCAGAGTAAGAGTTAAGACCTTAGCTATTAGGCCAGAGTAAGATTTAAGACTTTAACCAGTAGGCCAGAGTAAGAGTTAAGACCCTAACCCATAGGCCAGAGTAAGAGTTAAGACCATAACCATTAGGCCAGAGTACGAGTCTAAGACCTTAGCTATTAGCCCAGAGTAAGAGTTAAGACCTTAGCTATTAGGCCAGAGTAAGAGTTAAGTCCTTAACCAGTAGGCCAGAGTAAGAGTTAAGACCTTAAACTGTAGGCCAGAGTAAGAGTTAAGTCCTTAGCTATTAGGCCAGAGTAAGAGTTAAGACCTTAGCTATTAGGCCAGAGTATGAGTCTAAGACCTTAGCTTTTAGGCCAGAGTAAGAGCTAAGACCTTAACCAGTAGGCCAGAGTAAGAGTTAAGACCTTAACCATTAGGCCAGAGTACGAGTCTAAGACCTTAGCTATTAGGCCAGAGTAATAGGTAAGACCTTAGCTATTAGGCCAGAGTAAGAGTTGAGACCTTAACCAGTAGGCCAGAGTAAGAGTTAAGACCTTAGCTATTAGGCCAGAGTATGAGTCTAAGACCTTAGCTATTAGGCCAGAGTAAGAGTTAAGACCTTAACCAGTAGGCCATAGTACGAGTCTAAGACCTTAGCTATTAGGCCAGAGTAAGAGTTAGGACCTTAACCAGTAGGCCAGAGTAAGAGTTAAGACCTTAACCATTAGGCCAGAGTACGAGTCTAAGACCTTAGCTATTAGGCCAAAGTAAGAGTTAAGACCTTAGCTATTAGGCCAGAGTAAGAGTTAAGACCTTAACCAGTAGGCCAGAGTAAGAGTTAAGACCTTAACGAGTAGGCCAGAGTAAGAGTTAGACCTTAACCATTGGGCCAGAGTACGAGTCTAAGACCTTAGCTATTAAGCCAGAGTACGAGTCTAAGACCTTAGCTATTAGGCCAGAGTAGAGTGAAGACCTTAGCTATTAGGCTAGAGTAAGAGTTAAGACCTTAGCTATTAGGTCAGAGTAAGAGTTAAGACCTTAAAGAGTAGGCCAGAGTAAGAGTTAAGACCTCAACCAGTAGGCCATAGTACGAGTCTAAGAGCTTAGCTATTAGGCCAGAGTAAGAGTTAAGACCTTCACCAGTAGGCCAGAGTAAGAGTTAAGACCTTAGTTATTAGGCCAGAGTACGAGTCTAAGACCTTATCTATTAGTCCAGAGTAAGAGTTAAGACCTTAACCATTAGGCCAGAGTAAGAGTAAAGATCTTAGCTAATACGCCAGAGTAAGAGTTAAGACCTTAACCATTAGGCCAGAGTACGAGTCTAAGAGCTTAGCTATTAGGCCAGAGTAAGAGTTAAGACCTTAACCAGTAGGCCAGAGTAAGAGTTAAGATCTTAACCTGTAGGCCAGAGTACGAGTCTAAGACCTTAGCTATTAGGCCAGAGTAAGAGTTAAGACCTTAGCTATTAGGCCAGAGTAAGAATTAAGACCTTAACCAGTAGGCCAGATTAAGAGTTAAGACCTTAACCATTAGGCCAGAGTAAGAGTTAAGACCTTAACCATTATGCCAGAGTAAGAGTTAAGACCTTAACCTGTAGGCCATAGTACGAGTCTAAGACCTTAGCTATTAGGCCAGAGTAAGATTTAAGACCATAGCTATTAGGCCAGAGTAAGAGTTAAGACCTTAACCAGTAGGCCAGAGTAAGAGTTAAGACGTTAACCTGTAGGCCAGAGTACGAGCTCAGACCTTAGCAATTAGGCCAGAGTAAGAGTTAAGACCTTAGCTATTAGGCCAGATTAAGAGTTAAGACCTTAACCATTAGGCCAGAGTATGAGTCTAAGACCTTAGCTATTAGTCCAGAGTAAGAGTTAAGACTTTAACCAGTAGGCCAGAGTAAGAGTTAAGACCTTAACCTGTAGGCCATAGTACTAGTCTAAGACCTTAGCTATTAGGCCAGAGTAAGAGTTAATACCTTAACCATTAGGCCAGAGTACGAGTCAAAGACGTTAGCTATTAGGCCAGAGTAAGAGTTAAGACATTAGCTATTAGGCCAGAGTAAGAGTTAAGCCCTTAGCTATTAGGCCAGAGTATGAGTTAAGACCTTAGCTATTAGGCCAGAGTAAGAGTTAATACCTTAACCAGTAGGCCAGAGTAAGAGTTAAGACCCTAACCATAGGCCAGAGTAAGAGTTAAGACCATAACCATTAGGCCAGAGTACGAGTCTAAGACCTTCGCTATTAGGCCAGAGTAAGAGTTAAGACCTTAGCTATTAGGCCAGAGTAAGAGTTAAGTCCTTAACCAGTAGGCCAGAGTAAGAGTTAAGACCTTAAACTGTAGGCCAGAGTAAGAGTTAAGACCTTAGCTATTAGGCCAGAGTAAGAGTTAAGACCTTAGCTATTAGGCCAGAGTATGAGTCTAAGACCTTAGCTTTTAGGCCAGAGTAAGAGCTAAGACCTTATCCAGTAGGCCAGAGTAAGAGTTAAGACCTTAACCATTAGGCCAGAGTACGAGTCTAAGACCTTAGCTATTAGGCCAGAGTAATAGGTAAGACCTTAGCTATTAGGCCAGAGTAAGAGTTAAGACCTTAACCAGTAGGCCAGAGTAAGAGTTAAGACCTTAACCAGTAGGCCAGAGTAAGAGTTAAGACCTTAGCTATTAGGCCAGAGTACGAGTCTAAGACCTTAGCTATTAGGCCAGAGTAAGAGTTAAGACCTTAACCAGTAGGCCATAGTACGAGTCTAAGACCTTAGCTATTAGGCCAGAGTAAGAGTTAAGACCTTAACCAGTAGGCCAGAGTAAGAGTTAGGACCTTAACCATTAGGCCAGAGTATGATTCTAAGACCTTAGCTATTAGGCCAGAGTAAGAGTTAAGACCTTAGCTATTAGGCCAGAGTAAGAAATAAGTCCTTAACCAGTAGGCCAGAGTAAGAGTTAAGACTTTAACCAGTAGGCCAGAGTAAGAGTTAGACCTTAACCATTGGGCCAGAGTACGAGTCTAAGACCTTAGCTATTAAGCCAGAGTACGAGTCTAAGACCTTAGCTATTAGGCCAGAGTAAGAGTTAAGACCTTAGCTATTAGGCTAGAGTAAGAGTTAAGACCTTAGCTATTAGGCCAGAGTCAGAGTTAAGACCTTAAAGAGTAGTCCAGAGTAAGAGTTAAGACCTCAACCAGTAGGCCATAGTACGAGTCTAAGAGCTTAGCTATTAGGCCAGAGTAAGAGTTAAGACCTTAACCAGTAGGCGAGAGTAAGAGTTAAGACCTTAGCTATTAGGCCAGAGTACGAGTCTAAGACCTTAGCTATTAGTCCAGAGTAAGAGTTAAGACCTTAACCATTAGGCCAGAGTAAGAGTTAAGATCTTAGCTAATAGGCCAGAGTAAGAGTTAAGACCTTAACCATTAGGCCAGAGTACGAGTCTAAGAGCTTAGCTATTAGGTCAGAGTAAGAGTTAAGACCTTAACCAGTAGACCAGAGTAAGAGTTAAGACCTTAACCAGAAGTCCAGAATACGAGTCTAAGTCCTTAGCTATTAGGCAAGAGTAAGAGTTAAGACCTTAACCAGTAGGCCAGATTAAGAGTTAAACATTAGGCCAGAGTAAGAGTTAAGACCTTAGCTATTAGGCCAGAGTAAGAGTTAAGACTTTAACCAGTAGGCCAGAGTAAGAGTTAAGACCTTAACCTGTAGGCCAGAGTACGAGTCTAAGACCTTAGCTATTAGGCCAGAGTAAGAGTTAAGACCTTAGCTATTAGGCCAGAGTAAGAGTTAAGACCTTAACCAGTAGGCCAGTGTAAGAGTTAAGACCTTAACCAGTAGGCCAGAGTAAGAGTTAAGACCTGAACCATTGGGCCAGAGTACGAGTCTAAGACCTTAGCTATTAAGCCAGAATACGAGTCTAAGACCTTAGCTATTAGGCCAGAGTAAGAGTTAAGATCTTAGCTATTAGGCCAGAGTAAGAGTTAAGACCTTAGCTATTAGGCCAAAGTAAGAGTAAAGACCTTAAAGAGTAGGCCGGAGTAAAAGTTAAGACCTCAACCAGTAGGCCATAGTACGAGTCTAAGACCTTAGCTATTAGGCCAGAGTAAGAGTTAAGACCTTAACCAGTAGGCCAGAGTAAGAGTTAAGACCTTAGCTATTAGGCCAGAGTACGAGTCTAAGACCTTAACCAGTAGGCCAGAGTAAGAGTTAAGATGTTAAGCTGTAGGCCAGAGTACGAGTCTAAGACCTTAGCTATTAGGCCAGAGTAAGAGTTAAGACTTTAGCTATTAGGCCAGAGTACGAGTCTAAGACCTTAGCTATTAGGCCAGAGAAAGAGTTAAGACCTTAACTAGTAGGCCAGAGTAAGAGTTAAGATCTTAAACTGTAGGCCAGAGTACGAGTCTAAGACCTTAGCTATTAGGCCAGAGTAAGAGTTAAGACCTTAGCTATTAGGCCAGAGTAAGAGTTAAGACCTTAACCAGTAGGCCAGAGTACGAGTCTAATACCTTAGCTATTAGGCCAGAGTAAGAGTTAAGACCTTAACCAGTAGGCCAGAGTAAGAGTTAAGACCTTAGCTATTAGGCCAGAGTAAGAGTTAAGACCTTAGCTATTAGGCCAGAGTAAGATTTAAGACTTTAACCAGTAGGCCAGAGTAAGAGTTAAGACCCTAACCCATAGGCCAGAGTAAGAGTTAAGACCATAACCATTAGGCCAGAGTACGAGTCTAAGACCTTAGCTATTAGGCCAGAGTAAGAGTTAAGACCTTAGCTATTAGGCCAGAGTAAGATTTAAGTCCTTAACCAGTAGGCCAGAGTAAGAGTTAAGACCTTAAACTGTAGGCCAGAGTAAGAGTTAAGACCTTAGCTATTAGGCCAGAGTAAGAGTTAAGACCTTAGCTATTAGGCCAGAGTATGAGTCTAAGACCTTAGCTTTTAGGCCAGAGTAAGAGCTAAGACCTTAACCAGTAGGCCAGAGTAAGAGTTAAGACCTTAACCATTAGGCCAGAGTACGAGTCTAAGACCTTAGCTATTAGGCCAGAGTAATAGGTAAGACCTTAGCTATTAGGCCAGAGTAAGAGTTAAGACCTTAACCAGTAGGCCAGAGTAAGAGTTAAGACCTTAGCTATTAGGCCAGAGTATGAGTCTAAGACCTTAGCTATTAGGCCAGAGTAAGAGTTAAGACCTTAACCAGTAGGCCATAGTACGAGTCTTAGACCTTAGCTATTAGGCCAGAGTAAGAGTTAGGACCTTAACCAGTAGGCCAGAGTAAGAGTTAAGACCTTAACCATTAGGCCAGAGTACGAGTCTAAGACCTTAGCTATTAGGCCAAAGTAAGAGTTAAGACCTTAGCTATTAGGCCAGAGTAAGAGTTAAGACCTTAACCAGTAGGCCAGAGTAAGAGTTAAGACCTTAACGAGTAGGCCAGAGTAAGAGTTAGACCTTAACCATTGGGCCAGAGTACGAGTCTAAGACCTTAGCTATTAAGCCAGAGTACGAGTCTACGACCTTAGCTATTAGGCCAGAGTAGAGTTAAGACCTTAGCTATTAGGCTAGAGTAAGAGTTAAGACCTTAGCTATTAGGTCAGAGTAAGAGTTAAGACCTTAAAGAGTAGGCCAGAGTAAGAGTTAAGACCTCAACCAGTAGGCCATAGTACGAGTCTAAGAGCTTAGCTATTAGGCCAGAGTAAGAGTTAAGACCTTCACCAGTAGGCCAGAGTAAGAGTTAAGACCTTAGTTATTAGGCCAGAGTACGAGTCTAAGACCTTATCTATTAGTCCAGAGTAAGAGTTAAGACCTTAACAATTAGGCCAGAGTAAGAGTTAAGATCTTAGCTAATACGCCAGAGTAAGAGTTAAGACCTTAACCATTAGGCCAGAGTACGAGTCTAAGAGCTTAGCTATTAGGCCAGAGTAAGAGTTAGGACCTTAACCAGTAGGCCAGAGTAAGAGTTAAGATCTTAACCTGTAGGCCAGAGTACGAGTCTAAGACCTTAGCTATTAGGCCAGAGTAAGAGTTAAGACCTTAGCTATTAGGCCAGAGTAAGAGTTAAGACCTTAACCAGTAGTCCAGAATACGAGTCTAAGTCCTTAGCTATTAGGCCAGAGTAAGAATTAAGACCTTAACCAGTAGGCCAGATTAAGAGTTAAGACCTTAACCATTAGGCCAGAGTAAGAGTTAAGACCTTAACCAGTAGGCCATAGTACAAGTCTAAGACCTTAGCTATTAGGCCAGAGTAAGATTTAAGACCTTAACCATTAGGCCAGAGTAAGAGTTAAGACCTTAACCAGTAGGCCAGAGTAAGAGTTAAGGCCTTAACCATTAGGCCAGAGTACGAGTCTAAGACCTTAGCTATTAGGCCAGAGTAAGAGTTAAGACCTTAGCTATTAGGCCAGAGTAAGAGTTAAGACCTTAACCAGTAGGCCAGAGTAAGAGTTAAGACCTTAACCAGTAGGCCAGAGTAAGAGTAAAGACCTTAGCTATTAGGCCAGAGTACGAGTCTAAGACCTTAGCTATTAGGCCAAAGTAAGAGTAAAGACCTTAAAGAGTAGGCCGGAGTAAAAGTTAAGACCTCAACCAGTAGGCCATAGTACGAGTCTAAGACCTTAGCTATTAGGCCAGAGTAAGAGTTAAGACCTTAACCAGTAGGCCAGAGTATGAGTTAAGACCTTAGCTATTAGGCCAGAGTACGAGTCTAAGACCTTAACCAGTAGGCCAGAGTAAGAGTTAAGATATTAAGCTGTAGGCCAGAGTACGAGTCTAAGACCTTAACTATTAGGCCAGAGTAAGAGTTAAGACTTTAGCTATTAGGCCAGAGTACGAGTCTAAGACCTTAGCTATTAGGCCAGAGAAAGAGTTAAGACCTTAACCAGTAGGCCAGAGTAAGAGTTAAGATCTTAAGCTGTAGGCCAGAGTACGAGTCTAAGACCTTAGCTATTAGGCCAGAGTAAGAGTTAAGACCTTAGCTATTAGGCCAGAGTAAGAGTTAAGACCTTAACCAGTAGGCCAGAGTACGAGTCTAATACCTTAGCTATTAGGCCAGAGTAAGAGTTAAGACCTTGACCAGTAGGCCAGAGTAAGAGTTAAGACCTTAGCTATTAGGCCAGAGTAAGAGTTAAGACCTTAGCTATTAGGCCAGAGTAAGATTTAAGACTTTAACCAGTAGGCCAGAGTAAGAGTTAAGACCCTAACCCATAGGCCAGAGTAAGAGTTAAGACCATAACCATTAGGCCAGAGTACGAGTCTAAGACCTTAGCTATTAGCCCAGAGTAAGAGTTAAGACCTTAGCTATTAGGCCAGAGTAAGAGTTAAGTCCTTAACCAGTAGGCCAGAGTAAGAGTTAAGACCTTAAACTGTAGGCCAGAGTAAGAGTTAAGTCCTTAGCTATTAGGCCAGAGTAAGAGTTAAGACCTTAGCTATTAGGCCAGAGTATGAGTCTAAGACCTTAGCTTTTAGGCCAGAGTAAGAGCTAAGACCTTAACCAGTAGGCCAGAGTAAGAGTTAAGACCTTAACCATTAGGCCAGAGTACGAGTCTAAGACCTTAGCTATTAGGCCAGAGTAATAGGTAAGACCTTAGCTATTAGGCCAGAGTAAGAGTTGAGACCTTAACCAGTAGGCCAGAGTAAGAGTTAAGACCTTAGCTATTAGGCCAGAGTATGAGTCTAAGACCTTAGCTATTAGGCCAGAGTAAGAGTTAAGACCTTAACCAGTAGGCCATAGTACGAGTCTAAGACCTTAGCTATTAGGCCAGAGTAAGAGTTAGGACCTTAACCAGTAGGCCAGAGTAAGAGTTAAGACCTTAACCATTAGGCCAGAGTACGAGTCTAAGACCTTAGCTATTAGGCCAAAGTAAGAGTTAAGACCTTAGCTATTAGGCCAGAGTAAGAGTTAAGACCTTAACCAGTAGGCCAGAGTAAGAGTTAAGACCTTAACGAGTAGGCCAGAGTAAGAGTTAGACCTTAACCATTGGGCCAGAGTACGAGTCTAAGACCTTAGCTATTAAGCCAGAGTACGAGTCTAAGACCTTAGCTATTAGGCCAGAGTAGAGTGAAGACCTTAGCTATTAGGCTAGAGTAAGAGTTAAGACCTTAGCTATTAGGTCAGAGTAAGAGTTAAGACCTTAAAGAGTAGGCCAGAGTAAGAGTTAAGACCTCAACCAGTAGGCCATAGTACGAGTCTAAGAGCTTAGCTATTAGGCCAGAGTAAGAGTTAAGACCTTCACCAGTAGGCCAGAGTAAGAGTTAAGACCTTAGTTATTAGGCCAGAGTACGAGTCTAAGACCTTATCTATTAGTCCAGAGTAAGAGTTAAGACCTTAACCATTAGGCCAGAGTAAGAGTAAAGATCTTAGCTAATACGCCAGAGTAAGAGTTAAGACCTTAACCATTAGGCCAGAGTACGAGTCTAAGAGCTTAGCTATTAGGCCAGAGTAAGAGTTAAGACCTTAACCAGTAGGCCAGAGTAAGAGTTAAGATCTTAACCTGTAGGCCAGAGTACGAGTCTAAGACCTTAGCTATTAGGCCAGAGTAAGAGTTAAGACCTTAGCTATTAGGCCAGAGTAAGAATTAAGACCTTAACCAGTAGGCCAGATTAAGAGTTAAGACCTTAACCATTAGGCCAGAGTAAGAGTTAAGACCTTAACCATTATGCCAGAGTAAGAGTTAAGACCTTAACCTGTAGGCCATAGTACGAGTCTAAGACCTTAGCTATTAGGCCAGAGTAAGATTTAAGACCATAGCTATTAGGCCAGAGTAAGAGTTAAGACCTTAACCAGTAGGCCAGAGTAAGAGTTAAGACGTTAACCTGTAGGCCAGAGTACGAGCTCAGACCTTAGCAATTAGGCCAGAGTAAGAGTTAAGACCTTAGCTATTAGGCCAGATTAAGAGTTAAGACCTTAACCATTAGGCCAGAGTATGAGTCTAAGACCTTAGCTATTAGTCCAGAGTAAGAGTTAAGACTTTAACCAGTAGGCCAGAGTAAGAGTTAAGACCTTAACCTGTAGGCCATAGTACTAGTCTAAGACCTTAGCTATTAGGCCAGAGTAAGAGTTAATACCTTAACCATTAGGCCAGAGTACGAGTCAAAGACGTTAGCTATTAGGCCAGAGTAAGAGTTAAGACATTAGCTATTAGGCCAGAGTAAGAGTTAAGCCCTTAGCTATTAGGCCAGAGTATGAGTTAAGACCTTAGCTATTAGGCCAGAGTAAGAGTTAATACCTTAACCAGTAGGCCAGAGTAAGAGTTAAGACCCTAACCATAGGCCAGAGTAAGAGTTAAGACCATAACCATTAGGCCAGAGTACGAGTCTAAGACCTTCGCTATTAGGCCAGAGTAAGAGTTAAGACCTTAGCTATTAGGCCAGAGTAAGAGTTAAGTCCTTAACCAGTAGGCCAGAGTAAGAGTTAAGACCTTAAACTGTAGGCCAGAGTAAGAGTTAAGACCTTAGCTATTAGGCCAGAGTAAGAGTTAAGACCTTAGCTATTAGGCCAGAGTATGAGTCTAAGACCTTAGCTTTTAGGCCAGAGTAAGAGCTAAGACCTTATCCAGTAGGCCAGAGTAAGAGTTAAGACCTTAACCATTAGGCCAGAGTACGAGTCTAAGACCTTAGCTATTAGGCCAGAGTAATAGGTAAGACCTTAGCTATTAGGCCAGAGTAAGAGTTAAGACCTTAACCAGTAGGCCAGAGTAAGAGTTAAGACCTTAACCAGTAGGCCAGAGTAAGAGTTAAGACCTTAGCTATTAGGCCAGAGTACGAGTCTAAGACCTTAGCTATTAGGCCAGAGTAAGAGTTAAGACCTTAACCAGTAGGCCATAGTACGAGTCTAAGACCTTAGCTATTAGGCCAGAGTAAGAGTTAAGACCTTAACCAGTAGGCCAGAGTAAGAGTTAGGACCTTAACCATTAGGCCAGAGTATGATTCTAAGTCCTTAGCTATTAGGCCAGAGTAAGAGTTAAGACCTTAGCTATTAGGCCAGAGTAAGAAATAAGTCCTTAACCAGTAGGCCAGAGTAAGAGTTAAGACTTTAACCAGTAGGCCAGAGTAAGAGTTAGACCTTAACCATTGGGCCAGAGTACGAGTCTAAGACCTTAGCTATTAAGCCAGAGTACGAGTCTAAGACCTTAGCTATTAGGCCAGAGTAAGAGTTAAGACCTTAGCTATTAGGCTAGAGTAAGAGTTAAGACCTTAGCTATTAGGCCAGAGTCAGAGTTAAGACCTTAAAGAGTAGTCCAGAGTAAGAGTTAAGACCTCAACCAGTAGGCCATAGTACGAGTCTAAGAGCTTAGCTATTAGGCCAGAGTAAGAGTTAAGACCTTAACCAGTAGGCGAGAGTAAGAGTTAAGACCTTAGCTATTAGGCCAGAGTACGAGTCTAAGACCTTAGCTATTAGTCCAGAGTAAGAGTTAAGACCTTAACCATTAGGCCAGAGTAAGAGTTAAGATCTTAGCTAATAGGCCAGAGTAAGAGTTAAGACCTTAACCATTAGGCCAGAGTACGAGTCTAAGAGCTTAGCTATTAGGTCAGAGTAAGAGTTAAGACCTTAACCAGTAGACCAGAGTAAGAGTTAAGACCTTAACCAGAAGTCCAGAATACGAGTCTAAGTCCTTAGCTATTAGGCAAGAGTAAGAGTTAAGACCTTAACCAGTAGGCCAGATTAAGAGTTAAACATTAGGCCAGAGTAAGAGTTAAGACCTTAGCTATTAGGCCAGAGTAAGAGTTAAGACTTTAACCAGTAGGCCAGAGTAAGAGTTAAGACCTTAACCTGTAGGCCAGAGTACGAGTCTAAGACCTTAGCTATTAGGCCAGAGTAAGAGTTAAGACCTTAGCTATTAGGCCAGAGTAAGAGTTAAGACCTTAACCAGTAGGCCAGTGTAAGAGTTAAGACCTTAACCAGTAGGCCAGAGTAAGAGTTAAGACCTGAACCATTGGGCCAGAGTACGAGTCTAAGACCTTAGCTATTAAGCCAGAATACGAGTCTAAGACCTTAGCTATTAGGCCAGAGTAAGAGTTAAGATCTTAGCTATTAGGCCAGAGTAAGAGTTAAGACCTTAGCTATTAGGCCAAAGTAAGAGTAAAGACCTTAAAGAGTAGGCCGGAGTAAAAGTTAAGACCTCAACCAGTAGGCCATAGTACGAGTCTAAGACCTTAGCTATTAGGCCAGAGTAAGAGTTAAGACCTTAACCAGTAGGCCAGAGTAAGAGTTAAGACCTTAGCTATTAGGCCAGAGTACGAGTCTAAGACCTTAACCAGTAGGCCAGAGTAAGAGTTAAGATGTTAAGCTGTAGGCCAGAGTACGAGTCTAAGACCTTAGCTATTAGGCCAGAGTAAGAGTTAAGACTTTAGCTATTAGGCCAGAGTACGAGTCTAAGACCTTAGCTATTAGGCCAGAGAAAGAGTTAAGACCTTAACTAGTAGGCCAGAGTAAGAGTTAAGATCTTAAACTGTAGGCCAGAGTACGAGTCTAAGACCTTAGCTATTAGGCCAGAGTAAGAGTTAAGACCTTAGCTATTAGGCCAGAGTAAGAGTTAAGACCTTAACCAGTAGGCCAGAGTACGAGTCTAATACCTTAGCTATTAGGCCAGAGTAAGAGTTAAGACCTTAACCAGTAGGCCAGAGTAAGAGTTAAGACCTTAGCTATTAGGCCAGAGTAAGAGTTAAGACCTTAGCTATTAGGCCAGAGTAAGATTTAAGACTTTAACCAGTAGGCCAGAGTAAGAGTTAAGACCATAACCCATAGGCCAGAGTAAGAGTTAAGACCATAACCATTAGGCCAGAGTACGAGTCTAAGACCTTAGCTATTAGGCCAGAGTAAGAGTTAAGACCTTAGCTATTAGGCCAGAGTAAGATTTAAGTCCTTAACCAGTAGGCCAGAGTAAGAGTTAAGACCTTAAACTGTAGGCCAGAGTAAGAGTTAAGACCTTAGCTATTAGGCCAGAGTAAGAGTTAAGACCTTAGCTATTAGGCCAGAGTATGAGTCTAAGACCTTAGCTTTTAGGCCAGAGTAAGAGCTAAGACCTTAACCAGTAGGCCAGAGTAAGAGTTAAGACCTTAACCATTAGGCCAGAGTACGAGTCTAAGACCTTAGCTATTAGGCCAGAGTAATAGGTAAGACCTTAGCTATTAGGCCAGAGTAAGAGTTAAGACCTTAACCAGTAGGCCAGAGTAAGAGTTAAGACCTTAGCTATTAGGCCAGAGTATGAGTCTAAGACCTTAGCTATTAGGCCAGAGTAAGAGTTAAGACCTTAACCAGTAGGCCATAGTACGAGTCTAAGACCTTAGCTATTAGGCCAGAGTAAGAGTTAGGACCTTAACCAGTAGGCCAGAGTAAGAGTTAAGACCTTAACCATTAGGCCAGAGTACGAGTCTAAGACCTTAGCTATTAGGCCAAAGTAAGAGTTAAGACCTTAGCTATTAGGCCAGAGTAAGAGTTAAGACCTTAACCAGTAGGCCAGAGTAAGAGTTAAGACCTTAACGAGTAGGCCAGAGTAAGAGTTAGACCTTAACCATTGGGCCAGAGTACGAGTCTAAGACCTTAGCTATTAAGCCAGAGTACGAGTCTACGACCTTAGCTATTAGGCCAGAGTAGAGTTAAGACCTTAGCTATTAGGCTAGAGTAAGAGTTAAGACCTTAGCTATTAGGTCAGAGTAAGAGTTAAGACCTTAAAGAGTAGGCCAGAGTAAGAGTTAAGACCTCAACCAGTAGGCCATAGTACGAGTCTAAGAGCTTAGCTATTAGGCCAGAGTAAGAGTTAAGACCTTCACCAGTAGGCCAGAGTAAGAGTTAAGACCTTAGTTATTAGGCCAGAGTACGAGTCTAAGACCTTATCTATTAGTCCAGAGTAAGAGTTAAGACCTTAACAATTAGGCCAGAGTAAGAGTTAAGATCTTAGCTAATACGCCAGAGTAAGAGTTAAGACCTTAACCATTAGGCCAGAGTACGAGTCTAAGAGCTTAGCTATTAGGCCAGAGTAAGAGTTAGGACCTTAACCAGTAGGCCAGAGTAAGAGTTAAGATCTTAACCTGTAGGCCAGAGTACGAGTCTAAGACCTTAGCTATTAGGCCAGAGTAAGAGTTAAGACCTTAGCTATTAGGCCAGAGTAAGAGTTAAGACCTTAACCAGTAGTCCAGAATACGAGTCTAAGTCCTTAGCTATTAGGCCAGAGTAAGAATTAAGACCTTAACCAGTAGGCCAGATTAAGAGTTAAGACCTTAACCATTAGGCCAGAGTAAGAGTTAAGACCTTAGCTATTAGGCCAGAGTAAGAGTTAAGACCTTAGCTATTAGGCCAGAGTAAGAGTTAAGACTTTAACCAGTAGGCCAGAGTAAGAGTTGTGACCTTAACCTGTAGGCCAGAGTACGAGTCTAAGACCTTAGCTATTAGGCCAGAGTAAGAGTTAAGACCTTAACCAGTAGGCCATAGTACGAGTCTAAGACCTTAGCTATTAGGCCAGAGTAAGAGTTAAGACCTTGACCAGTAGGCCAGAGTTAGAGTTAAGACCTTAACCAGTAGGCCAGAGTAAGAGTTAAGACCTTAACAATTATGCCAGAGTAAGAGTTAAGACCTTAACCTGTAGGCCATCGTACGAGTCTAAGACCTTAGCTATTAGGCCAGAGTAAGATTTAAGACCATAGCTATTAGGCCAGAGTAAGAGTTAAGACCTTAACCAGTAGGCCAGAGTAAGAGTTAAGACGTTAACCTGTAGGCCAGAGTACGAGCTCAGACCTTAGCAATTAGGCCAGAGTAAGAGTTAAGACCTTAGCTATTAGGCCAGAGTAAGAGTTAAGACCTTAACCATTAGGCCAGAGTATGAGTCTAAGACCTTAGCTATTAGTCCAGAGTAAGAGTTAAGACTTTAACCAGTAGGCCAGAGTAAGAGTTAAGACCTTAACCTGTAGGCCATAGTACTAGTCTAAGACCTTAGCTATTAGGCCAGAGTAAGAGTTAAGACCTTAACCATTAGGCCAGAGTACGAGTCTAAGACGTTAGCTATTAGGCCAGAGTAAGAGTTAAGACATTAGCTATTAGGCCAGAGTAAGAGTTAAGACCTTAGCTATTAGGCCAGAGTATGAGTTAAGACCTTAGCTATTAGGCCAGAGTAAGAGTTAATACCTTAACCAGTAGGCCAGAGTAAGAGTTAAGACCCTAACCATAGGCCAGAGTAAGAGTTAAGACCATAACCATTAGGCCAGAGTACGAGTCTACGACCTTAGCTATTAGGCCAGAGTAAGAGTTAAGACCTTAGCTATTAGGCCAGAGTAAGAGTTAAGTCCTTAACCAGTAGGCCAGAGTAAGAGTTAAGACCTTAAACTGTAGGCCAGAGTAAGAGTTAAGACCTTAGCTATTAGGCCAGAGTAAGAGTTAAGACCTTAGCTATTAGGCCAGAGTATGAGTCTAAGACCTTAGCTTTTAGGCCAGAGTAAGAGCTAAGACCTTATCCAGTAGGCCAGAGTAAGAGTTAAGACCTTAACCATTAGGCCAGAGTACGAGTCTAAGACCTTAGCTATTAGGCCAGAGTAATAGGTAAGACCTTAGCTATTAGGCCAGAGTAAGAGTTAAGACCTTAACCAGTAGGCCAGAGTAAGAGTTAAGACCTTAACCAGTAGGCCAGAGTAAGAGTTAAGACCTTAGCTATTAGGCCAGAGTACGAGTCTAAGACCTTAGCTATTAGGCCAGAGTAAGAGTTAAGACCTTAACCAGTAGGCCATAGTACGAGTCTAAGACCTTAGCTATTAGGCCAGAGTAAGAGTTAAGACCTTAACCAGTAGGCCAGAGTAAGAGTTAGGACCTTAACCATTAGGCCAGAGTATAATTCTAAGTCCTTAGCTATTAGGCCAGAGTAAGAGTTAAGACCTTAGCTATTAGGCCAGAGTAAGAAATAAGACCTTAACCAGTAGGCCAGAGTAAGAGTTAAGACTTTAACCAGTAGGCCAGAGTAAGAGTTAGACCTTAACCATTGGGCCAGAGTACGAGTCTAAGACCTTAGCTATTAAGCCAGAGTACGAGTCTAAGACCTTAGCTATTAGGCCAGAGTAAGAGTTAAGACCTTAGCTATTAGGCTAGAGTAAGAGTTAAGACCTTAGCTATTAGGCCAGAGTCAGAGTTAAGACCTTAAAGAGTAGTCCAGAGTAAGAGTTAAGACCTCAACCAGTAGGCCATAGTACGAGTCTAAGAGCTTAGCTATTAGGCCAGAGTAAGAGTTAAGACCTTAACCAGTAGGCGAGAGTAAGAGTTAAGACCTTAGCTATTAGGCCAGAGTACGAGTCTAAGACCTTAGCTATTAGTCCAGAGTAAGAGTTAAGACCTTAACCATTAGGCCAGAGTAAGAGTTAAGATCTTAGCTAATAGGCCAGAGTAAGAGTTAAGACCTTAACCATTAGGCCAGAGTATGAGTCTAAGAGCTTAGCTATTAGGCCAGAGTAAGAGTTAAGACCTTAACCAGTAGACCAGAGTAAGAGTTAAGACCTTAACCAGAAGTCCAGAATACGAGTCTAAGTCCTTAGCTATTAGGCCAGAGTAAGAGTTAAGACCTTAACCAGTAGGCCAGATTAAGAGTTAAACATTAGGCCAGAGTAAGAGTTAAGACCTTAGCTATTAGGCCAGAGTAAGAGTTAAGACTTTAACCAGTAGGCCAGAGTAAGAGTTAAGACCTTAACCTGTAGGCCAGAGTACGAGTCTAAGACCTTAGCTATTAGGCCAGAGTAAGAGTTAAGACCTTAACCAGTAGGCCACAGTACGAGTCTAAGACCTTAGCTATTAGGCCAGAGTAAGAGTTAAGACCTTAACCAGTAGGCCAGAGTGAGAGTTAAGACCTTAACCAGTAGGCCAGAGTAAGAGTTAAGACCCTAACCATTAGGCCAGAGTACGAGTCTAAGACCTTAGCTATTAGGCCAGAGTAAGAGTTAAGACCTTAGCTATTAGGCCAGAGTAAGAGTTAAGACCTTAACCAGTAGGCCAGTGTAAGAGTTAAGACCTTAACCAGTAGGCCAGAGTAAGAGTTAAGACCTGAACCATTGGGCCAGAGTACGAGTCTAAGACCTTAGCTATTAAGCCAGAATACGAGTCTAAGACCTTAGCTATTAGGCCAGAGTAAGAGATAAGATCTTAGCTATTAGGCCAGAGTAAGAGTTAAGACCTTAGCTATTAGGCCAAAGTAAGAGTAAAGACCTTAAAGAGTAGGCCGTTGTAAAAGTTAAGACCTCAACCAGTAGGCCATAGTACGAGTCTAAGACCTTAGCTATTAGGCCAGAGTAAGAGTTAAGACCTTAACCAGTAGGCCAGAGTAAGGTTTAAGACCTTAGCTATTAGGCCAGAGTACGAGTCTAAGACCTTAACCAGTAGGCCAGAGTAGGAGTTAAGATGTTAAGCTGTAGGCCAGAGTACGAGTCTAAGACCTTAGCTATTAGGCCAGAGTAAGAGTTAAGACTTTAGCTATTAGGCCAGAGTACGAGTCTAAGACCTTAGCTATTAGGCCAGAGAAAGAGTTAAGACCTTAACCAGTAGGCCAGAGTAAGAGTTAAGATCTTAAGCTGTAGGCCAGAGTACGAGTCTAAGACCTTAGCTATTAGGCCAGAGTAAGAGTTAAGACCTTAGCTATTAGGCCAGAGTAAGAGTTAAGACCTTAACCAGTAGGCCAGAGTACGAGTCTAATACCTTAGCTATTAGGCCAGAGTAAGAGTTAAGACCTTAACCAGTAGGCCAGAGTAAGAGTTAAGACCTTAATCATTAGGCCAGAGTAAGAGTTAAGACCTTAGCTATTAGGCCAAAGTAAGAGTTAAGACCGTAGCTATTAGGCCAGAGTAAGATTTAAGACTTTAACCAGTAGGCCAGAGTAAGAGTTAAGACCTTAACCTGTAGGCCAGAGTACGAGTCTAAGACCTTAGCTATTAGGCCAGAGTAAGAGTTAAGACCTTAACCAGTAGGCCATAGTACAAGTCTAAGACCTTAGCTATTAGGCCAGAGTAAGATTTAAGACCTTAACCATTAGGCCAGAGTAAGAGTTAAGACCTTAACCAGTAGGCCAGAGTAAGAGTTAAGGCCTTAACCATTAGGCCAGAATACGAGTCTAAGACCTTAGCTATTAGGCCAGAGTAAGAGTTAAGACCTTAGCTATTAGGCCAGAGTAAGAGTTAAGACCTTAACAAGTAGGCCAGAGTAAGAGTTAAGACCTTAACCAGTAGGCCAGAGTAAGAGTTAAGACCTTAGCTATTAGGCCAGAGTACGAGTCTAAGACCTTAGCTATTAGGCCAGAGTAAGTGTTAAGACCTTAACCAGTAGGCCATAGTACGAGTCTAAGACCTTAGCTATTAGGCCAGAGTAAGAGTTAAGACCTTAACCAGTAGGCCAGAGTAAGAGTTAAGACCTTAACCATTAGGCCAGAGTACGATTCTAAGTCCTTAGCTATTAGGCCAGAGTAAGAGTTAAGACCTTAGCTATTAGGCCAGAGTAAGAGTTAAGACCTTAACCAGTAGGTCAGAGTAAGAGTTAAGACCTTAACCAGTAGGCCAGAGTAAGAGTTAGACCTTAACCATTGGGCCAGAGTACGAGTCTAAGACCTTAGCTATTAAGCCAGTGTACGAGTCTAAGACCTTAGCTATTATGCCAGAGTAAGAGTTAAGACCTTAGCTATTAGGCTAGAGTAAGAGTTAAGACCTTAGCTATTAGGCCAGAGTCAGAGTTAAGACCTTAAAGAGTAGGCCAGAGTAAGAGTTAAGACCTCAACCAGTAGGCCATAGTACGAGTCTAAGAGCTTAGCTATTAGGCCAGAGTAAGAGTTAAGACCTTAACCAGTAGGCGAGAGTAAGAGTTAAGACCTTAGCTATTAGGCCAGAGTACGAGTCTAAGACCTTAGCTATTAGTCCAGAGTAAGAGTTAAGACCTTAACCATTAGGCCAGAGTAAGAGTTAAGATCTTAGCTAAGAGGCCAGAGTAAGAGTTAAGACCTTAACCATTAGGCCAGAGTAAGAGTTAAGATCTTAACCTGTAGGCCAGAGTACGAGTCTAAGACCTTAGCTATTAGGCCAGAGTAAGAGTTAAGACCTTAGCTATTAGGCCAGAGTAAGAGTTAAGACCTTAACCAGTAGTCCAGAATATGGGTCTAAGTCCTTAGCTATTAGGCCAGAGTAAGAGT
The DNA here is from genome assembly GCF_964204655.1 of Triturus cristatus. NCBI lineage: Eukaryota > Metazoa > Chordata > Amphibia > Caudata > Salamandridae > Triturus > Triturus cristatus. The sequence goes on from NC_140592.1 coordinate 546,499,891, forward strand.
TAAGACCTTAACCAGTAGGCCAGATTAAGAGTTAAGACCTTAACCATTAGGCCAGAGTAAGAGTTAAGACCTTAGCTATTAGGCCAGAGTAAGAGTTAAGACTTTAACCAGTAGGCCAGAGTAAGAGTTAAGACCTTAACCTGTAGGCCAGAGTACGAGTCTAAGACCTTAGCTATTAGGCCAGAGTAAGAGTTAAGACCTTAACCAGTAGGCCATAGTACGAGTCTAAGACCTTAGCTATTAGGCCAGAGTAAGAGTTAAGACCTTAACCAGTAGGCCAGAGTGAGAGTTAAGACCTTAACCAGTAGGCCAGAGTAAGAGTTAAGACCTTAACCATTAGGCCAGAGTACGAGTCTAAGACCTTAGCTATTAGGCCAGAGTAAGAGTTAAGACCTTAGCTATTAGGCCAGAGTAAGAGTTAAGACCTTAACCAGTAGGCCAGTGTAAGAGTTAAGACCTTAACCAGTAGGCCAGAGTAAGAGTTAAGACCTGAACCATTGGGCCAGAGTACGAGTCTAAAACCTTAGCTATTAAGCCAGAATACGAGTCTAAGACCTTAGCTATTAGGCCAGAGTAAGAGTAAAGACCTTAACCATTAGGCCAGAGTAAGAGTTAAGACCTTAGCTATTAGGCCAAAGTAAGAGTTAAGACCGTAGCTATTAGGCCAGAGTAAGATTTAAGACTTTAACCAGTAGGCCAGAGTAAGAGTTAAGACCTTAACCTGTAGGCCAGAGTACGAGTCTAAGACCTTAGCTATTAGGCCAGAGTAAGAGTTAAGACCTTAACCAGTAGGCCATAGTACAAGTCTAAGACCTTAGCTATTAGGCCAGAGTAAGATTTAAGACCTTAACCATTAGGCCAGAGTAAGAGTTAAGACCTTAACCAGTAGGCCAGAGTAAGAGTTAAGGCCTTAACCATTAGGCCAGAATACGAGTCTAAGACCTTAGCTATTAGGTCAGAGTAAGAGTTAAGACCTTAGCTATTAGGCCAGAGTAAGAGTTAAGACCTTAACAAGTAGGCCAGAGTAAGAGTTAAGACCTTAACCAGTAGGCCAGAGTAAGAGTTAAGACCTTAGCTATTAGGCCAGAGTACGAGTCTAAGACCTTAGCTATTAGGCCAGAGTAAGTGTTAAGACCTTAACCAGTAGGCCATAGTACGAGTCTAAGACCTTAGCTATTAGGCCAGAGTAAGAGTTAAGACCTTAACCAGTAGGCCAGAGTAAGAGTTAAGACCTTAACCATTAGGCCAGAGTACGATTCTAAGTCCTTAGCTATTAGGCCAGAGTAAGAGTTAAGACCTTAGCTATTAGGCCAGAGTAAGAGTTAAGACCTTAACCAGTAGGCCAGAGTAAGAGTTAAGACCTTAACCAGTAGGCCAGAGTAAGAGTTAGACCTTAACCATTGGGCCAGAGTACGAGTCTAAGACCTTAGCTATTAAGCCAGTGTACGAGTCTAAGACCTTAGCTATTAGGCCAGAGTAAGAGTTAAGACCTTAGCTATTAGGCTAGAGTAAGAGTTAAGACCTTAGCTATTAGGCCAGAGTCAGAGTTAAGACCTTAAAGAGTAGGCCAGAGTAAGAGTTAAGACCTCAACCAGTAGGCCATAGTACGAGTCTAAGAGATTAGCTATTAGGCCAGAGTAAGAGTTAAGACCTTAACCGGTAGGCGAGAGTAAGAGTTAAGACCTTAGCTATTAGGCCAGAGTACGAGTCTAAGACCTTAGCTATTAGTCCAGAGTAAGAGTTAAGACCTTAACCATTAGGCCAGAGTAAGAGTTAAGATCTTAGCTAATAGGCCAGAGTAAGAGTTAAGACCTTAACCATTAGGCCAGAGTAAGAGTTAAGATCTTAACCTGTAGGCCAGAGTACGAGTCTAAGACCTTAGCTATTAGGCCAGAGTAAGAGTTAAGACCTTAGCTATTAGGCCAGAGTAAGAGTTAAGACCTTAACCAGTAGTCCAGAATATGGGTCTAAGTCCTTAGCTATTAGGCCAGAGTAAGAGTTAAGACCTTAACCAGTAGGCCAGATTAAGAGTTAGGACCTTAACCATTAGGCCAGAGTAAGAGTTAAGACCTTAGCTATTAGGCCAGAGTAAGAGTTAAGACTTTAACCAGTAGGCCAGAGTAAGAGTTAAGACCTTAACCTGTAGGCCAGAGTACGAGTCTAAGACCTTAGCTATTAGGCCAGAGTAAGAGTTAAGACCTTAACCAGTAGGCCATAGTACGAGTCTAAGACCTTAGCTATTAGGCCAGAGTAAGAGTTAAGACCTTAACCAGTAGGCCAGAGTGAGAGTTAAGACCTTAACCAGTAGGCCAGAGTAAGAGTTAAGACCTTAACCATTAGGCCAGAGTACGAGTCTAAGACCTTAGCTATTAGGCCAGAGTAAGAGTTAAGACCTTAGCTATTAGGCCAGAGTAAGAGTTAAGACCTTAACCAGTAGGCCAGTGTAAGAGTTAAGACCTTAACCAGTAGGCCAGAGTAAGAGTTAAGACCTGAACCATTGGGCCAGAGTACGAGTCTAAAACCTTAGCTATTAAGCCAGAATACGAGTCTAAGACCTTAGCTATTAGGCCAGAGTAAGAGTAAAGACCTTAACCATTAGGCCAGAGTAAGAGTTAAGACCTTAGCTATTAGGCCAAAGTAAGAGTTAAGACCGTAGCTATTAGGCCAGAGTAAGATTTAAGACTTTAACCAGTAGGCCAGAGTAAGAGTTAAGACCTTAACCTGTAGGCCAGAGTACGAGTCTAAGACCTTAGCTATTAGGCCAGAGTAAGAGTTAAGACCTTAACCAGTAGGCCATAGTACAAGTCTAAGACCTTAGCTATTAGGCCAGAGTAAGATTTAAGACCTTAACCATTAGGCCAGAGTAAGAGTTAAGACCTTAACCAGTAGGCCAGAGTAAGAGTTAAGGCCTTAACCATTAGGCCAGAATACGAGTCTAAGACCTTAGCTATTAGGTCAGAGTAAGAGTTAAGACCTTAGCTATTAGGCCAGAGTAAGAGTTAAGACCTTAACAAGTAGGCCAGAGTAAGAGTTAAGACCTTAACCAGTAGGCCAGAGTAAGAGTTAAGACCTTAGCTATTAGGCCAGAGTACGAGTCTAAGACCTTAGCTATTAGGCCAGAGTAAGTGTTAAGACCTTAACCAGTAGGCCATAGTACGAGTCTAAGACCTTAGCTATTAGGCCAGAGTAAGAGTTAAGACCTTAACCAGTAGGCCAGAGTAAGAGTTAAGACCTTAACCATTAGGCCAGAGTACGATTCTAAGTCCTTAGCTATTAGGCCAGAGTAAGAGTTAAGACCTTAGCTATTAGGCCAGAGTAAGAGTTAAGACCTTAACCAGTAGGCCAGAGTAAGAGTTAAGACCTTAACCAGTAGGCCAGAGTAAGAGTTAGACCTTAACCATTGGGCCAGAGTACGAGTCTAAGACCTTAGCTATTAAGCCAGTGTACGAGTCTAAGACCTTAGCTATTAGGCCAGAGTAAGAGTTAAGACCTTAGCTATTAGGCTAGAGTAAGAGTTAAGACCTTAGCTATTAGGCCAGAGTCAGAGTTAAGACCTTAAAGAGTAGGCCAGAGTAAGAGTTAAGACCTCAACCAGTAGGCCATAGTACGAGTCTAAGAGATTAGCTATTAGGCCAGAGTAAGAGTTAAGACCTTAACCGGTAGGCGAGAGTAAGAGTTAAGACCTTAGCTATTAGGCCAGAGTACGAGTCTAAGACCTTAGCTATTAGTCCAGAGTAAGAGTTAAGACCTTAACCATTAGGCCAGAGTAAGAGTTAAGATCTTAGCTAATAGGCCAGAGTAAGAGTTAAGACCTTAACCATTAGGCCAGAGTAAGAGTTAAGATCTTAACCTGTAGGCCAGAGTACGAGTCTAAGACCTTAGCTATTAGGCCAGAGTAAGAGTTAAGACCTTAGCTATTAGGCCAGAGTAAGAGTTAAGACCTTAACCAGTAGTCCAGAATATGGGTCTAAGTCCTTAGCTATTAGGCCAGAGTAAGAGTTAAGACCTTAACCAGTAGGCCACATTAAGAGTTAAGACCTTAACCATTAGGCCAGAGTAAGAGTTAAGACCTTAGCTATTAGGCTAGAGTAAGAGTTAAGACCTTAGCTATTAGGCCAGAGTCAGAGTTAAGACCTTAAAGAGTAGTCCAGAGTAAGAGTTAAGACCTCAACCAGTAGGCCATAGTACGAGTCTAAGAGCTTAGCTATTAGGCCAGAGTAAGAGTTAAGACCTTAACCAGTAGGCGAGAGTAAGAGTTAAGACCTTAGCTATTAGGCCAGAGTACGAGTCTAAGACCTTAGCTATTAGTCCAGAGTAAGAGTTAAGACCTTAACCATTAGGCCAGAGTAAGAGTTAAGATCTTAGCTAATAGGCCAGAGTAAGAGTTAAGACCTTAACCATTAGGCCAGAGTACGAGTCTAAGAGCTTAGCTATTAGGCCAGAGTAAGAGTTAAGACCTTAACCAGTAGGCCAGAGTAAGAGTTAAGATCTTAACCTGTAGGCCAGAGTACGAGTCTAAGACCTTAGGTATTAGGCCAGAGTAAGAGTTAAGACCTTAGCTATTAGGCCAGAGTAAGAGTTAAGACCTTAACCAGTAGTCCAGAATACGAGTCTAAGTCCTTAGCTATTAGGCCAGAGTAAGAGTTAAGACCTTAACCAGTAGGCCAGATTAAGAGTTAAGACCTTAACCATTAGGCCAGAGTAAGAGTTAAGACCTTAGCTATTAGGCCAGAGTAAGAGTTAAGACCTTAACCAGTAGGCCAGAGTAAGAGTTAAGACCTTAACCTGTAGGCCAGAGTACGAGTCTAAGACCTTAGCTATTAGGCCAGAGTAAGAGTTAAGACCTTAACCAGTAGGCCATAGTACGAGTCTAAGACCTTAGCTATTAGGCCAGAGTAAGAGTTAAGACCTTAACCAGTAGGCCAGAGTGAGAGTTAAGACCTTAACCAGTAGGCCAGAGTAAGAGTTAAGACCTTAACCATTAGGCCAGAGTACGAGTCTAAGACCTTAGCTATTAGGCCAGAGTAAGAGTTAAGATCTTAAGCTGTAGGCCAGAGTACGAGTCTAAGACCTTAGCTATTAGGCCAGAGTAAGAGTTAAGACCTTAGCTATTAGGCCAGAGTAAGAGTTAAGACCTTAACCAGTAGGCCACAGTACGAGTCTAATACCTTAGCTATTAGGCCAGAGTAAGAGTTAAGACCTTAACCAGTAGGCCAGAGTAAGAGTTAAGACCTTAATCATTAGGCCAGAGTAAGAGTTAAGACCTTAGCTATTAGGCCAGAGTAAGAGTTAAGACCTTAGCTATTAGGCCAGAGTAAGAGTTAAGACCTTAACCAGTAGGCCAGTGTAAGAGTTAAGACCTTAACCAGTAGGCCAGAGTAAGAGTTAAGACCTGAACCATTGGGCCAGAGTACGAGTCTAAGACCTTAGCTATTAAGCCAGAATACGAGTCTAAGACCTTAGCTATTAGGCCAGAGTAAGAGATAAGATCTTAGCTATTAGGCCAGAGTAAGAGTTAAGACCTTAGCTATTAGGCCAAAGTAAGAGTAAAGACCTTAAAGAGTAGGCCGTTGTAAAAGTTAAGACCTCAACCAGTAGGCCATAGTACGAGTCTAAGACCTTAGCTATTAGGCCAGAGTAAGAGTTAAGACCTTAACCAGTAGGCCAGAGTAAGGTTTAAGACCTTAGCTATTAGGCCAGAGTACGAGTCTAAGACCTTAACCAGTAGGCCAGAGTAGGAGTTAAGATGTTAAGCTGTAGGCCAGAGTACGAGTCTAAGACCTTAGCTATTAGGCCAGAGTAAGAGTTAAGACTTTAGCTATTAGGCCAGAGTACGAGTCTAAGACCTTAGCTATTAGGCCAGAGAAAGAGTTAAGACCTTAACCAGTAGGCCAGAGTAAGAGTTAAGATCTTAAGCTGTAGGCCAGAGTACGAGTCTAAGACCTTAGCTATTAGGCCAGAGTAAGAGTTAAGACCTTAGCTATTAGGCCAGAGTAAGAGTTAAGACCTTAACCAGTAGGCCAGAGTACGAGTCTAATACCTTAGCTATTAGGCCAGAGTAAGAGTTAAGACCTTAACCAGTAGGCCAGAGTAAGAGTTAAGACCTTAATCATTAGGCCAGAGTAAGAGTTAAGACCTTAGCTATTAGGCCAAAGTAAGAGTTAAGACCGTAGCTATTAGGCCAGAGTAAGATTTAAGACTTTAACCAGTAGGCCAGAGTAAGAGTTAAGACCTTAACCTGTAGGCCAGAGTACGAGTCTAAGACCTTAGCTATTAGGCCAGAGTAAGAGTTAAGACCTTAACCAGTAGGCCATAGTACAAGTCTAAGACCTTAGCTATTAGGCCAGAGTAAGATTTAAGACCTTAACCATTAGGCCAGAGTAAGAGTTAAGACCTTAACCAGTAGGCCAGAGTAAGAGTTAAGGCCTTAACCATTAGGCCAGAATACGAGTCTAAGACCTTAGCTATTAGGCCAGAGTAAGAGTTAAGACCTTAGCTATTAGGCCAGAGTAAGAGTTAAGACCTTAACAAGTAGGCCAGAGTAAGAGTTAAGACCTTAACCAGTAGGCCAGAGTAAGAGTTAAGACCTTAGCTATTAGGCCAGAGTACGAGTCTAAGACCTTAGCTATTAGGCCAGAGTAAGTGTTAAGACCTTAACCAGTAGGCCATAGTACAAGTCTAAGACCTTAGCTATTAGGCCAGAGTAAGATTTAAGACCTTAACCATTAGGCCAGAGTAAGAGTTAAGACCTTAACCAGTAGGCCAGAGTAAGAGTTAAGGCCTTAACCATTAGGCCAGAATACGAGTCTAAGACCTTAGCTATTAGGCCAGAGTAAGAGTTAAGACCTTAGCTATTAGGCCAGAGTAAGAGTTAAGACCTTAACAAGTAGGCCAGAGTAAGAGTTAAGACCTTAACCAGTAGGCCAGAGTAAGAGTTAAGACCTTAGCTATTAGGCCAGAGTACGAGTCTAAGACCTTAGCTATTAGGCCAGAGTAAGTGTTAAGACCTTAACCAGTAGGCCATAGTACGAGTCTAAGACCTTAGCTATTAGGCCAGAGTAAGAGTTAAGACCTTAACCAGTAGGCCAGAGTAAGAGTTAAGACCTTAACCATTAGGCCAGAGTACGATTCTAAGTCCTTAGCTATTAGGCCAGAGTAAGAGTTAAGACCTTAGCTATTAGGCCAGAGTAAGAGTTAAGACCTTAACCAGTAGGTCAGAGTAAGAGTTAAGACCTTAACCAGTAGGCCAGAGTAAGAGTTAGACCTTAACCATTGGGCCAGAGTACGAGTCTAAGACCTTAGCTATTAAGCCAGTGTACGAGTCTAAGACCTTAGCTATTATGCCAGAGTAAGAGTTAAGACCTTAGCTATTAGGCTAGAGTAAGAGTTAAGACCTTAGCTATTAGGCCAGAGTCAGAGTTAAGACCTTAAAGAGTAGGCCAGAGTAAGAGTTAAGACCTCAACCAGTAGGCCATAGTACGAGTCTAAGAGCTTAGCTATTAGGCCAGAGTAAGAGTTAAGACCTTAACCAGTAGGCGAGAGTAAGAGTTAAGACCTTAGCTATTAGGCCAGAGTACGAGTCTAAGACCTTAGCTATTAGTCCAGAGTAAGAGTTAAGACCTTAACCATTAGGCCAGAGTAAGAGTTAAGATCTTAGCTAAGAGGCCAGAGTAAGAGTTAAGACCTTAACCATTAGGCCAGAGTAAGAGTTAAGATCTTAACCTGTAGGCCAGAGTACGAGTCTAAGACCTTAGCTATTAGGCCAGAGTAAGAGTTAAGACCTTAGCTATTAGGCCAGAGTAAGAGTTAAGACCTTAACCAGTAGTCCAGAATATGGGTCTAAGTCCTTAGCTATTAGGCCAGAGTAAGAGTTAAGACCTTAACCAGTAGGCCAGATTAAGAGTTAAGACCTTAACCATTAGGCCAGAGTAAGAGTTAAGACCTTAGCTATTAGGCCAGAGTAAGAGTTAAGACTTTAACCAGTAGGCCAGAGTAAGAGTTAAGACCTTAACCTGTAGGCCAGAGTACGAGTCTAAGACCTTAGCTATTAGGCCAGAGTAAGAGTTAAGACCTTAACCAGTAGGCCATAGTACGAGTCTAAGACCTTAGCTATTAGGCCAGAGTAAGAGTTAAGACCTTAACCAGTAGGCCAGAGTGAGAGTTAAGACCTTAACCAGTAGGCCAGAGTAAGAGTTAAGACCTTAACCATTAGGCCAGAGTACGAGTCTAAGACCTTAGCTATTAGGCCAGAGTAAGAGTTAAGACCTTAGCTATTAGGCCAGAGTAAGAGTTAAGACCTTAACCAGTAGGCCAGTGTAAGAGTTAAGACCTTAACCAGTAGGCCAGAGTAAGAGTTAAGACCTGAACCATTGGGCCAGAGTACGAGTCTAAAACCTTAGCTATTAAGCCAGAATACGAGTCTAAGACCTTAGCTATTAGGCCAGAGTAAGAGTAAAGACCTTAACCATTAGGCCAGAGTAAGAGTTAAGACCTTAGCTATTAGGCCAAAGTAAGAGTTAAGACCGTAGCTATTAGGCCAGAGTAAGATTTAAGACTTTAACCAGTAGGCCAGAGTAAGAGTTAAGACCTTAACCTGTAGGCCAGAGTACGAGTCTAAGACCTTAGCTATTAGGCCAGAGTAAGAGTTAAGACCTTAACCAGTAGGCCATAGTACAAGTCTAAGACCTTAGCTATTAGGCCAGAGTAAGATTTAAGACCTTAACCATTAGGCCAGAGTAAGAGTTAAGACCTTAACCAGTAGGCCAGAGTAAGAGTTAAGGCCTTAACCATTAGGCCAGAATACGAGTCTAAGACCTTAGCTATTAGGTCAGAGTAAGAGTTAAGACCTTAGCTATTAGGCCAGAGTAAGAGTTAAGACCTTAACAAGTAGGCCAGAGTAAGAGTTAAGACCTTAACCAGTAGGCCAGAGTAAGAGTTAAGACCTTAGCTATTAGGCCAGAGTACGAGTCTAAGACCTTAGCTATTAGGCCAGAGTAAGTGTTAAGACCTTAACCAGTAGGCCATAGTACGAGTCTAAGACCTTAGCTATTAGGCCAGAGTAAGAGTTAAGACCTTAACCAGTAGGCCAGAGTAAGAGTTAAGACCTTAACCATTAGGCCAGAGTACGATTCTAAGTCCTTAGCTATTAGGCCAGAGTAAGAGTTAAGACCTTAGCTATTAGGCCAGAGTAAGAGTTAAGACCTTAACCAGTAGGCCAGAGTAAGAGTTAAGACCTTAACCAGTAGGCCAGAGTAAGAGTTAGACCTTAACCATTGGGCCAGAGTACGAGTCTAAGACCTTAGCTATTAAGCCAGTGTACGAGTCTAAGACCTTAGCTATTAGGCCAGAGTAAGAGTTAAGACCTTAGCTATTAGGCTAGAGTAAGAGTTAAGACCTTAGCTATTAGGCCAGAGTCAGAGTTAAGACCTTAAAGAGTAGGCCAGAGTAAGAGTTAAGACCTCAACCAGTAGGCCATAGTACGAGTCTAAGAGATTAGCTATTAGGCCAGAGTAAGAGTTAAGACCTTAACCGGTAGGCGAGAGTAAGAGTTAAGACCTTAGCTATTAGGCCAGAGTACGAGTCTAAGACCTTAGCTATTAGTCCAGAGTAAGAGTTAAGACCTTAACCATTAGGCCAGAGTAAGAGTTAAGATCTTAGCTAATAGGCCAGAGTAAGAGTTAAGACCTTAACCATTAGGCCAGAGTAAGAGTTAAGATCTTAACCTGTAGGCCAGAGTACGAGTCTAAGACCTTAGCTATTAGGCCAGAGTAAGAGTTAAGACCTTAGCTATTAGGCCAGAGTAAGAGTTAAGACCTTAACCAGTAGTCCAGAATATGGGTCTAAGTCCTTAGCTATTAGGCCAGAGTAAGAGTTAAGACCTTAACCAGTAGGCCAGATTAAGAGTTAGGACCTTAACCATTAGGCCAGAGTAAGAGTTAAGACCTTAGCTATTAGGCCAGAGTAAGAGTTAAGACTTTAACCAGTAGGCCAGAGTAAGAGTTAAGACCTTAACCTGTAGGCCAGAGTACGAGTCTAAGACCTTAGCTATTAGGCCAGAGTAAGAGTTAAGACCTTAACCAGTAGGCCATAGTACGAGTCTAAGACCTTAGCTATTAGGCCAGAGTAAGAGTTAAGACCTTAACCAGTAGGCCAGAGTGAGAGTTAAGACCTTAACCAGTAGGCCAGAGTAAGAGTTAAGACCTTAACCATTAGGCCAGAGTACGAGTCTAAGACCTTAGCTATTAGGCCAGAGTAAGAGTTAAGACCTTAGCTATTAGGCCAGAGTAAGAGTTAAGACCTTAACCAGTAGGCCAGTGTAAGAGTTAAGACCTTAACCAGTAGGCCAGAGTAAGAGTTAAGACCTGAACCATTGGGCCAGAGTACGAGTCTAAAACCTTAGCTATTAAGCCAGAATACGAGTCTAAGACCTTAGCTATTAGGCCAGAGTAAGAGTAAAGACCTTAACCATTAGGCCAGAGTAAGAGTTAAGACCTTAGCTATTAGGCCAAAGTAAGAGTTAAGACCGTAGCTATTAGGCCAGAGTAAGATTTAAGACTTTAACCAGTAGGCCAGAGTAAGAGTTAAGACCTTAACCTGTAGGCCAGAGTACGAGTCTAAGACCTTAGCTATTAGGCCAGAGTAAGAGTTAAGACCTTAACCAGTAGGCCATAGTACAAGTCTAAGACCTTAGCTATTAGGCCAGAGTAAGATTTAAGACCTTAACCATTAGGCCAGAGTAAGAGTTAAGACCTTAACCAGTAGGCCAGAGTAAGAGTTAAGGCCTTAACCATTAGGCCAGAATACGAGTCTAAGACCTTAGCTATTAGGTCAGAGTAAGAGTTAAGACCTTAGCTATTAGGCCAGAGTAAGAGTTAAGACCTTAACAAGTAGGCCAGAGTAAGAGTTAAGACCTTAACCAGTAGGCCAGAGTAAGAGTTAAGACCTTAGCTATTAGGCCAGAGTACGAGTCTAAGACCTTAGCTATTAGGCCAGAGTAAGTGTTAAGACCTTAACCAGTAGGCCATAGTACGAGTCTAAGACCTTAGCTATTAGGCCAGAGTAAGAGTTAAGACCTTAACCAGTAGGCCAGAGTAAGAGTTAAGACCTTAACCATTAGGCCAGAGTACGATTCTAAGTCCTTAGCTATTAGGCCAGAGTAAGAGTTAAGACCTTAGCTATTAGGCCAGAGTAAGAGTTAAGACCTTAACCAGTAGGCCAGAGTAAGAGTTAAGACCTTAACCAGTAGGCCAGAGTAAGAGTTAGACCTTAACCATTGGGCCAGAGTACGAGTCTAAGACCTTAGCTATTAAGCCAGTGTACGAGTCTAAGACCTTAGCTATTAGGCCAGAGTAAGAGTTAAGACCTTAGCTATTAGGCTAGAGTAAGAGTTAAGACCTTAGCTATTAGGCCAGAGTCAGAGTTAAGACCTTAAAGAGTAGGCCAGAGTAAGAGTTAAGACCTCAACCAGTAGGCCATAGTACGAGTCTAAGAGATTAGCTATTAGGCCAGAGTAAGAGTTAAGACCTTAACCGGTAGGCGAGAGTAAGAGTTAAGACCTTAGCTATTAGGCCAGAGTACGAGTCTAAGACCTTAGCTATTAGTCCAGAGTAAGAGTTAAGACCTTAACCATTAGGCCAGAGTAAGAGTTAAGATCTTAGCTAATAGGCCAGAGTAAGAGTTAAGACCTTAACCATTAGGCCAGAGTAAGAGTTAAGATCTTAACCTGTAGGCCAGAGTACGAGTCTAAGACCTTAGCTATTAGGCCAGAGTAAGAGTTAAGACCTTAGCTATTAGGCCAGAGTAAGAGTTAAGACCTTAACCAGTAGTCCAGAATATGGGTCTAAGTCCTTAGCTATTAGGCCAGAGTAAGAGTTAAGACCTTAACCAGTAGGCCACATTAAGAGTTAAGACCTTAACCATTAGGCCAGAGTAAGAGTTAAGACCTTAGCTATTAGGCTAGAGTAAGAGTTAAGACCTTAGCTATTAGGCCAGAGTCAGAGTTAAGACCTTAAAGAGTAGTCCAGAGTAAGAGTTAAGACCTCAACCAGTAGGCCATAGTACGAGTCTAAGAGCTTAGCTATTAGGCCAGAGTAAGAGTTAAGACCTTAACCAGTAGGCGAGAGTAAGAGTTAAGACCTTAGCTATTAGGCCAGAGTACGAGTCTAAGACCTTAGCTATTAGTCCAGAGTAAGAGTTAAGACCTTAACCATTAGGCCAGAGTAAGAGTTAAGATCTTAGCTAATAGGCCAGAGTAAGAGTTAAGACCTTAACCATTAGGCCAGAGTACGAGTCTAAGAGCTTAGCTATTAGGCCAGAGTAAGAGTTAAGACCTTAACCAGTAGGCCAGAGTAAGAGTTAAGATCTTAACCTGTAGGCCAGAGTACGAGTCTAAGACCTTAGGTATTAGGCCAGAGTAAGAGTTAAGACCTTAGCTATTAGGCCAGAGTAAGAGTTAAGACCTTAACCAGTAGTCCAGAATACGAGTCTAAGTCCTTAGCTATTAGGCCAGAGTAAGAGTTAAGACCTTAACCAGTAGGCCAGATTAAGAGTTAAGACCTTAACCATTAGGCCAGAGTAAGAGTTAAGACCTTAGCTATTAGGCCAGAGTAAGAGTTAAGACCTTAACCAGTAGGCCAGAGTAAGAGTTAAGACCTTAACCTGTAGGCCAGAGTACGAGTCTAAGACCTTAGCTATTAGGCCAGAGTAAGAGTTAAGACCTTAACCAGTAGGCCATAGTACGAGTCTAAGACCTTAGCTATTAGGCCAGAGTAAGAGTTAAGACCTTAACCAGTAGGCCAGAGTGAGAGTTAAGACCTTAACCAGTAGGCCAGAGTAAGAGTTAAGACCTTAACCATTAGGCCAGAGTACGAGTCTAAGACCTTAGCTATTAGGCCAGAGTAAGAGTTAAGATCTTAAGCTGTAGGCCAGAGTACGAGTCTAAGACCTTAGCTATTAGGCCAGAGTAAGAGTTAAGACCTTAGCTATTAGGCCAGAGTAAGAGTTAAGACCTTAACCAGTAGGCCAGAGTACGAGTCTAATACCTTAGCTATTAGGCCAGAGTAAGAGTTAAGACCTTAACCAGTAGGCCAGAGTAAGAGTTAAGACCTTAATCATTAGGCCAGAGTAAGAGTTAAGACCTTAGCTATTAGGCCAGAGTAAGAGTTAAGACCTTAGCTATTAGGCCAGAGTAAGAGTTAAGACCTTAACCAGTAGGCCAGTGTAAGAGTTAAGACCTTAACCAGTAGGCCAGAGTAAGAGTTAAGACCTGAACCATTGGGCCAGAGTACGAGTCTAAGACCTTAGCTATTAAGCCAGAATACGAGTCTAAGACCTTAGCTATTAGGCCAGAGTAAGAGATAAGATCTTAGCTATTAGGCCAGAGTAAGAGTTAAGACCTTAGCTATTAGGCCAAAGTAAGAGTAAAGACCTTAAAGAGTAGGCCGTTGTAAAAGTTAAGACCTCAACCAGTAGGCCATAGTACGAGTCTAAGACCTTAGCTATTAGGCCAGAGTAAGAGTTAAGACCTTAACCAGTAGGCCAGAGTAAGGTTTAAGACCTTAGCTATTAGGCCAGAGTACGAGTCTAAGACCTTAACCAGTAGGCCAGAGTAGGAGTTAAGATGTTAAGCTGTAGGCCAGAGTACGAGTCTAAGACCTTAGCTATTAGGCCAGAGTAAGAGTTAAGACTTTAGCTATTAGGCCAGAGTACGAGTCTAAGACCTTAGCTATTAGGCCAGAGAAAGAGTTAAGACCTTAACCAGTAGGCCAGAGTAAGAGTTAAGATCTTAAGCTGTAGGCCAGAGTACGAGTCTAAGACCTTAGCTATTAGGCCAGAGTAAGAGTTAAGACCTTAGCTATTAGGCCAGAGTAAGAGTTAAGACCTTAACCAGTAGGCCAGAGTACGAGTCTAATACCTTAGCTATTAGGCCAGAGTAAGAGTTAAGACCTTAACCAGTAGGCCAGAGTAAGAGTTAAGACCTTAATCATTAGGCCAGAGTAAGAGTTAAGACCTTAGCTATTAGGCCAAAGTAAGAGTTAAGACCGTAGCTATTAGGCCAGAGTAAGATTTAAGACTTTAACCAGTAGGCCAGAGTAAGAGTTAAGACCTTAACCTGTAGGCCAGAGTACGAGTCTAAGACCTTAGCTATTAGGCCAGAGTAAGAGTTAAGACCTTAACCAGTAGGCCATAGTACAAGTCTAAGACCTTAGCTATTAGGCCAGAGTAAGATTTAAGACCTTAACCATTAGGCCAGAGTAAGAGTTAAGACCTTAACCAGTAGGCCAGAGTAAGAGTTAAGGCCTTAACCATTAGGCCAGAATACGAGTCTAAGACCTTAGCTATTAGGCCAGAGTAAGAGTTAAGACCTTAGCTATTAGGCCAGAGTAAGAGTTAAGACCTTAACAAGTAGGCCAGAGTAAGAGTTAAGACCTTAACCAGTAGGCCAGAGTAAGAGTTAAGACCTTAGCTATTAGGCCAGAGTACGAGTCTAAGACCTTAGCTATTAGGCCAGAGTAAGTGTTAAGACCTTAACCAGTAGGCCATAGTACGAGTCTAAGACCTTAGCTATTAGGCCAGAGTAAGAGTTAAGACCTTAACCAGTAGGCCAGAGTAAGAGTTAAGACCTTAACCATTAGGCCAGAGTACGATTCTAAGTCCTTAGCTATTAGGCCAGAGTAAGAGTTAAGACCTTAGCTATTAGGCCAGAGTAAGAGTTAAGACCTTAACCAGTAGGTCAGAGTAAGAGTTAAGACCTTAACCAGTAGGCCAGAGTAAGAGTTAGACCTTAACCATTGGGCCAGAGTACGAGTCTAAGACCTTAGCTATTAAGCCAGTGTACGAGTCTAAGACCTTAGCTATTAGGCCAGAGTAAGAGTTAAGACCTTAGCTATTAGGCTAGAGTAAGAGTTAAGACCTTATCTATTAGGCCAGAGTCAGAGTTAAGACCTTAAAGAGTAGGCCAGAGTAAGAGTTAAGACCTCAACCAGTAGGCCATAGTACGAGTCTAAGAGCTTAGCTATTAGGCCAGAGTAAGAGTTAAGACCTTAACCAGTAGGCGAGAGTAAGAGTTAAGACCTTAGCTATTAGGCCAGAGTACGAGTCTAAGACCTTAGCTATTAGTCCAGAGTAAGAGTTAAGACCTTAACCATTAGGCCAGAGTAAGAGTTAAGATCTTAGCTAAGAGGCCAGAGTAAGAGTTAAGACCTTAACCATTAGGCCAGAGTAAGAGTTAAGATCTTAACCTGTAGGCCAGAGTACGAGTCTAAGACCTTAGCTATTAGGCCAGAGTAAGAGTTAAGACCTTAGCTATTAGGCCAGAGTAAGAGTTAAGACCTTAACCAGTAGTCCAGAATATGGGTCTAAGTCCTTAGCTATTAGGCCAGAGTAAGAGTTAAGACCTTAACCAGTAGGCCAGATTAAGAGTTAAGACCTTAACCATTAGGCCAGAGTAAGAGTTAAGACCTTAGCTATTAGGCCAGAGTAAGAGTTAAGACTTTAACCAGTAGGCCAGAGTAAGAGTTAAGACCTTAACCTGTAGGCCAGAGTACGAGTCTAAGACCTTAGCTATTAGGCCAGAGTAAGAGTTAAGACCTTAACCAGTAGGCCATAGTACGAGTCTAAGACCTTAGCTATTAGGCCAGAGTAAGAGTTAAGACCTTAACCAGTAGGCCAGAGTGAGAGTTAAGACCTTAACCAGTAGGCCAGAGTAAGAGTTAAGACCTTAACCATTAGGCCAGAGTACGAGTCTAAGACCTTAGCTATTAGGCCAGAGTAAGAGTTAAGACCTTAGCTATTAGGCCAGAGTAAGAGTTAAGACCTTAACCAGTAGGCCAGTGTAAGAGTTAAGACCTTAACCAGTAGGCCAGAGTAAGAGTTAAGACCTGAACCATTGGGCCAGAGTACGAGTCTAAAACTTTAGCTATTAAGCCAGAATACGAGTCTAAGACCTTAGCTATTAGGCCAGAGTAAGAGTAAAGACCTTAACCATTAGGCCAGAGTAAGAGTTAAGACCTTAGCTATTAGGCCAAAGTAAGAGTTAAGACCGTAGCTATTAGGCCAGAGTAAGATTTAAGACTTTAACCAGTAGGCCAGAGTAAGAGTTAAGACCTTAACCTGTAGGCCAGAGTACGAGTCTAAGACCTTAGCTATTAGGCCAGAGTAAGAGTTAAGACCTTAACCAGTAGGCCATAGTACAAGTCTAAGACCTTAGCTATTAGGCCAGAGTAAGATTTAAGACCTTAACCATTAGGCCAGAGTAAGAGTTAAGACCTTAACCAGTAGGCCAGAGTAAGAGTTAAGGCCTTAACCATTAGGCCAGAATACGAGTCTAAGACCTTAGCTATTAGGTCAGAGTAAGAGTTAAGACCTTAGCTATTAGGCCAGAGTAAGAGTTAAGACCTTAACAAGTAGGCCAGAGTAAGAGTTAAGACCTTAACCAGTAGGCCAGAGTAAGAGTTAAGACCTTAGCTATTAGGCCAGAGTACGAGTCTAAGACCTTAGCTATTAGGCCAGAGTAAGTGTTAAGACCTTAACCAGTAGGCCATAGTACGAGTCTAAGACCTTAGCTATTAGGCCAGAGTAAGAGTTAAGACCTTAACCAGTAGGCCAGAGTAAGAGTTAAGACCTTAACCATTAGGCCAGAGTACGATTCTAAGTCCTTAGCTATTAGGCCAGAGTAAGAGTTAAGACCTTAGCTATTAGGCCAGAGTAAGAGTTAAGACCTTAACCAGTAGGCCAGAGTAAGAGTTAAGACCTTAACCAGTAGGCCAGAGTAAGAGTTAGACCTTAACCATTGGGCCAGAGTACGAGTCTAAGACCTTAGCTATTAAGCCAGTGTACGAGTCTAAGACCTTAGCTATTAGGCCAGAGTAAGAGTTAAGACCTTAGCTATTAGGCTAGAGTAAGAGTTAAGACCTTAGCTATTAGGCCAGAGTCAGAGTTAAGACCTTAAAGAGTAGGCCAGAGTAAGAGTTAAGACCTCAACCAGTAGGCCATAGTACGAGTCTAAGAGATTAGCTATTAGGCCAGAGTAAGAGTTAAGACCTTAACCGGTAGGCGAGAGTAAGAGTTAAGACCTTAGCTATTAGGCCAGAGTACGAGTCTAAGACCTTAGCTATTAGTCCAGAGTAAGAGTTAAGACCTTAACCATTAGGCCAGAGTAAGAGTTAAGATCTTAGCTAATAGGCCAGAGTAAGAGTTAAGACCTTAACCATTAGGCCAGAGTAAGAGTTAAGATCTTAACCTGTAGGCCAGAGTACGAGTCTAAGACCTTAGCTATTAGGCCAGAGTAAGAGTTAAGACCTTAGCTATTAGGCCAGAGTAAGAGTTAAGACCTTAACCAGTAGTCCAGAATATGGGTCTAAGTCCTTAGCTATTAGGCCAGAGTAAGAGTTAAGACCTTAACCAGTAGGCCAGATTAAGAGTTAGGACCTTAACCATTAGGCCAGAGTAAGAGTTAAGACCTTAGCTATTAGGCCAGAGTAAGAGTTAAGACTTTAACCAGTAGGCCAGAGTAAGAGTTAAGACCTTAACCTGTAGGCCAGAGTACGAGTCTAAGACCTTAGCTATTAGGCCAGAGTAAGAGTTAAGACCTTAACCAGTAGGCCATAGTACGAGTCTAAGACCTTAGCTATTAGGCCAGAGTAAGAGTTAAGACCTTAACCAGTAGGCCAGAGTGAGAGTTAAGACCTTAACCAGTAGGCCAGAGTAAGAGTTAAGACCTTAACCATTAGGCCAGAGTACGAGTCTAAGACCTTAGCTATTAGGCCAGAGTAAGAGTTAAGACCTTAGCTATTAGGCCAGAGTAAGAGTTAAGACCTTAACCAGTAGGCCAGTGTAAGAGTTAAGACCTTAACCAGTAGGCCAGAGTAAGAGTTAAGACCTGAACCATTGGGCCAGAGTACGAGTCTAAAACCTTAGCTATTAAGCCAGAATACGAGTCTAAGACCTTAGCTATTAGGCCAGAGTAAGAGTAAAGACCTTAACCATTAGGCCAGAGTAAGAGTTAAGACCTTAGCTATTAGGCCAAAGTAAGAGTTAAGACCGTAGCTATTAGGCCAGAGTAAGATTTAAGACTTTAACCAGTAGGCCAGAGTAAGAGTTAAGACCTTAACCTGTAGGCCAGAGTACGAGTCTAAGACCTTAGCTATTAGGCCAGAGTAAGAGTTAAGACCTTAACCAGTAGGCCATAGTACAAGTCTAAGACCTTAGCTATTAGGCCAGAGTAAGATTTAAGACCTTAACCATTAGGCCAGAGTAAGAGTTAAGACCTTAACCAGTAGGCCAGAGTAAGAGTTAAGGCCTTAACCATTAGGCCAGAATACGAGTCTAAGACCTTAGCTATTAGGTCAGAGTAAGAGTTAAGACCTTAGCTATTAGGCCAGAGTAAGAGTTAAGACCTTAACAAGTAGGCCAGAGTAAGAGTTAAGACCTTAACCAGTAGGCCAGAGTAAGAGTTAAGACCTTAGCTATTAGGCCAGAGTACGAGTCTAAGACCTTAGCTATTAGGCCAGAGTAAGTGTTAAGACCTTAACCAGTAGGCCATAGTACGAGTCTAAGACCTTAGCTATTAGGCCAGAGTAAGAGTTAAGACCTTAACCAGTAGGCCAGAGTAAGAGTTAAGACCTTAACCATTAGGCCAGAGTACGATTCTAAGTCCTTAGCTATTAGGCCAGAGTAAGAGTTAAGACCTTAGCTATTAGGCCAGAGTAAGAGTTAAGACCTTAACCAGTAGGCCAGAGTAAGAGTTAAGACCTTAACCAGTAGGCCAGAGTAAGAGTTAGACCTTAACCATTGGGCCAGAGTACGAGTCTAAGACCTTAGCTATTAAGCCAGTGTACGAGTCTAAGACCTTAGCTATTAGGCCAGAGTAAGAGTTAAGACCTTAGCTATTAGGCTAGAGTAAGAGTTAAGACCTTAGCTATTAGGCCAGAGTCAGAGTTAAGACCTTAAAGAGTAGGCCAGAGTAAGAGTTAAGACCTCAACCAGTAGGCCATAGTACGAGTCTAAGAGATTAGCTATTAGGCCAGAGTAAGAGTTAAGACCTTAACCGGTAGGCGAGAGTAAGAGTTAAGACCTTAGCTATTAGGCCAGAGTACGAGTCTAAGACCTTAGCTATTAGTCCAGAGTAAGAGTTAAGACCTTAACCATTAGGCCAGAGTAAGAGTTAAGATCTTAGCTAATAGGCCAGAGTAAGAGTTAAGACCTTAACCATTAGGCCAGAGTAAGAGTTAAGATCTTAACCTGTAGGCCAGAGTACGAGTCTAAGACCTTAGCTATTAGGCCAGAGTAAGAGTTAAGACCTTAGCTATTAGGCCAGAGTAAGAGTTAAGACCTTAACCAGTAGTCCAGAATATGGGTCTAAGTCCTTAGCTATTAGGCCAGAGTAAGAGTTAAGACCTTAACCAGTAGGCCACATTAAGAGTTAAGACCTTAACCATTAGGCCAGAGTAAGAGTTAAGACCTTAGCTATTAGGCTAGAGTAAGAGTTAAGACCTTAGCTATTAGGCCAGAGTCAGAGTTAAGACCTTAAAGAGTAGTCCAGAGTAAGAGTTAAGACCTCAACCAGTAGGCCATAGTACGAGTCTAAGAGCTTAGCTATTAGGCCAGAGTAAGAGTTAAGACCTTAACCAGTAGGCGAGAGTAAGAGTTAAGACCTTAGCTATTAGGCCAGAGTACGAGTCTAAGACCTTAGCTATTAGTCCAGAGTAAGAGTTAAGACCTTAACCATTAGGCCAGAGTAAGAGTTAAGATCTTAGCTAATAGGCCAGAGTAAGAGTTAAGACCTTAACCATTAGGCCAGAGTACGAGTCTAAGAGCTTAGCTATTAGGCCAGAGTAAGAGTTAAGACCTTAACCAGTAGGCCAGAGTAAGAGTTAAGATCTTAACCTGTAGGCCAGAGTACGAGTCTAAGACCTTAGGTATTAGGCCAGAGTAAGAGTTAAGACCTTAGCTATTAGGCCAGAGTAAGAGTTAAGACCTTAACCAGTAGTCCAGAATACGAGTCTAAGTCCTTAGCTATTAGGCCAGAGTAAGAGTTAAGACCTTAACCAGTAGGCCAGATTAAGAGTTAAGACCTTAACCATTAGGCCAGAGTAAGAGTTAAGACCTTAGCTATTAGGCCAGAGTAAGAGTTAAGACCTTAACCAGTAGGCCAGAGTAAGAGTTAAGACCTTAACCTGTAGGCCAGAGTACGAGTCTAAGACCTTAGCTATTAGGCCAGAGTAAGAGTTAAGACCTTAACCAGTAGGCCATAGTACGAGTCTAAGACCTTAGCTATTAGGCCAGAGTAAGAGTTAAGACCTTAACCAGTAGGCCAGAGTGAGAGTTAAGACCTTAACCAGTAGGCCAGAGTAAGAGTTAAGACCTTAACCATTAGGCCAGAGTACGAGTCTAAGACCTTAGCTATTAGGCCAGAGTAAGAGTTAAGATCTTAAGCTGTAGGCCAGAGTACGAGTCTAAGACCTTAGCTATTAGGCCAGAGTAAGAGTTAAGACCTTAGCTATTAGGCCAGAGTAAGAGTTAAGACCTTAACCAGTAGGCCAGAGTACGAGTCTAATACCTTAGCTATTAGGCCAGAGTAAGAGTTAAGACCTTAACCAGTAGGCCAGAGTAAGAGTTAAGACCTTAATCATTAGGCCAGAGTAAGAGTTAAGACCTTAGCTATTAGGCCAGAGTAAGAGTTAAGACCTTAGCTATTAGGCCAGAGTAAGAGTTAAGACCTTAACCAGTAGGCCAGTGTAAGAGTTAAGACCTTAACCAGTAGGCCAGAGTAAGAGTTAAGACCTGAACCATTGGGCCAGAGTACGAGTCTAAGACCTTAGCTATTAAGCCAGAATACGAGTCTAAGACCTTAGCTATTAGGCCAGAGTAAGAGATAAGATCTTAGCTATTAGGCCAGAGTAAGAGTTAAGACCTTAGCTATTAGGCCAAAGTAAGAGTAAAGACCTTAAAGAGTAGGCCGTTGTAAAAGTTAAGACCTCAACCAGTAGGCCATAGTACGAGTCTAAGACCTTAGCTATTAGGCCAGAGTAAGAGTTAAGACCTTAACCAGTAGGCCAGAGTAAGGTTTAAGACCTTAGCTATTAGGCCAGAGTACGAGTCTAAGACCTTAACCAGTAGGCCAGAGTAGGAGTTAAGATGTTAAGCTGTAGGCCAGAGTACGAGTCTAAGACCTTAGCTATTAGGCCAGAGTAAGAGTTAAGACTTTAGCTATTAGGCCAGAGTACGAGTCTAAGACCTTAGCTATTAGGCCAGAGAAAGAGTTAAGACCTTAACCAGTAGGCCAGAGTAAGAGTTAAGATCTTAAGCTGTAGGCCAGAGTACGAGTCTAAGACCTTAGCTATTAGGCCAGAGTAAGAGTTAAGACCTTAGCTATTAGGCCAGAGTAAGAGTTAAGACCTTAACCAGTAGGCCAGAGTACGAGTCTAATACCTTAGCTATTAGGCCAGAGTAAGAGTTAAGACCTTAACCAGTAGGCCAGAGTAAGAGTTAAGACCTTAATCATTAGGCCAGAGTAAGAGTTAAGACCTTAGCTATTAGGCCAAAGTAAGAGTTAAGACCGTAGCTATTAGGCCAGAGTAAGATTTAAGACTTTAACCAGTAGGCCAGAGTAAGAGTTAAGACCTTAACCTGTAGGCCAGAGTACGAGTCTAAGACCTTAGCTATTAGGCCAGAGTAAGAGTTAAGACCTTAACCAGTAGGCCATAGTACAAGTCTAAGACCTTAGCTATTAGGCCAGAGTAAGATTTAAGACCTTAACCATTAGGCCAGAGTAAGAGTTAAGACCTTAACCAGTAGGCCAGAGTAAGAGTTAAGGCCTTAACCATTAGGCCAGAATACGAGTCTAAGACCTTAGCTATTAGGCCAGAGTAAGAGTTAAGACCTTAGCTATTAGGCCAGAGTAAGAGTTAAGACCTTAACAAGTAGGCCAGAGTAAGAGTTAAGACCTTAACCAGTAGGCCAGAGTAAGAGTTAAGACCTTAGCTATTAGGCCAGAGTACGAGTCTAAGACCTTAGCTATTAGGCCAGAGTAAGTGTTAAGACCTTAACCAGTAGGCCATAGTACGAGTCTAAGACCTTAGCTATTAGGCCAGAGTAAGAGTTAAGACCTTAACCAGTAGGCCAGAGTAAGAGTTAAGACCTTAACCATTAGGCCAGAGTACGATTCTAAGTCCTTAGCTATTAGGCCAGAGTAAGAGTTAAGACCTTAGCTATTAGGCCAGAGTAAGAGTTAAGACCTTAACCAGTAGGTCAGAGTAAGAGTTAAGACCTTAACCAGTAGGCCAGAGTAAGAGTTAGACCTTAACCATTGGGCCAGAGTACGAGTCTAAGACCTTAGCTATTAAGCCAGTGTACGAGTCTAAGACCTTAGCTATTAGGCCAGAGTAAGAGTTAAGACCTTAGCTATTAGGCTAGAGTAAGAGTTAAGACCTTATCTATTAGGCCAGAGTCAGAGTTAAGACCTTAAAGAGTAGGCCAGAGTAAGAGTTAAGACCTCAACCAGTAGGCCATAGTACGAGTCTAAGAGCTTAGCTATTAGGCCAGAGTAAGAGTTAAGACCTTAACCAGTAGGCGAGAGTAAGAGTTAAGACCTTAGCTATTAGGCCAGAGTACGAGTCTAAGACCTTAGCTATTAGTCCAGAGTAAGAGTTAAGACCTTAACCATTAGGCCAGAGTAAGAGTTAAGATCTTAGCTAAGAGGCCAGAGTAAGAGTTAAGACCTTAACCATTAGGCCAGAGTAAGAGTTAAGATCTTAACCTGTAGGCCAGAGTACGAGTCTAAGACCTTAGCTATTAGGCCAGAGTAAGAGTTAAGACCTTAGCTATTAGGCCAGAGTAAGAGTTAAGACCTTAACCAGTAGTCCAGAATATGGGTCTAAGTCCTTAGCTATTAGGCCAGAGTAAGAGTTAAGACCTTAACCAGTAGGCCAGATTAAGAGTTAAGACCTTAACCATTAGGCCAGAGTAAGAGTTAAGACCTTAGCTATTAGGCCAGAGTAAGAGTTAAGACTTTAACCAGTAGGCCAGAGTAAGAGTTAAGACCTTAACCTGTAGGCCAGAGTACGAGTCTAAGACCTTAGCTATTAGGCCAGAGTAAGAGTTAAGACCTTAACCAGTAGGCCATAGTACGAGTCTAAGACCTTAGCTATTAGGCCAGAGTAAGAGTTAAGACCTTAACCAGTAGGCCAGAGTGAGAGTTAAGACCTTAACCAGTAGGCCAGAGTAAGAGTTAAGACCTTAACCATTAGGCCAGAGTACGAGTCTAAGACCTTAGCTATTAGGCCAGAGTAAGAGTTAAGACCTTAGCTATTAGGCCAGAGTAAGAGTTAAGACCTTAACCAGTAGGCCAGTGTAAGAGTTAAGACCTTAACCAGTAGGCCAGAGTAAGAGTTAAGACCTGAACCATTGGGCCAGAGTACGAGTCTAAAACTTTAGCTATTAAGCCAGAATACGAGTCTAAGACCTTAGCTATTAGGCCAGAGTAAGAGTAAAGACCTTAACCATTAGGCCAGAGTAAGAGTTAAGACCTTAGCTATTAGGCCAAAGTAAGAGTTAAGACCGTAGCTATTAGGCCAGAGTAAGATTTAAGACTTTAACCAGTAGGCCAGAGTAAGAGTTAAGACCTTAACCTGTAGGCCAGAGTACGAGTCTAAGACCTTAGCTATTAGGCCAGAGTAAGAGTTAAGACCTTAACCAGTAGGCCATAGTACAAGTCTAAGACCTTAGCTATTAGGCCAGAGTAAGATTTAAGACCTTAACCATTAGGCCAGAGTAAGAGTTAAGACCTTAACCAGTAGGCCAGAGTAAGAGTTAAGGCCTTAACCATTAGGCCAGAATACGAGTCTAAGACCTTAGCTATTAGGTCAGAGTAAGAGTTAAGACCTTAGCTATTAGGCCAGAGTAAGAGTTAAGACCTTAACAAGTAGGCCAGAGTAAGAGTTAAGACCTTAACCAGTAGGCCAGAGTAAGAGTTAAGACCTTAGCTATTAGGCCAGAGTACGAGTCTAAGACCTTAGCTATTAGGCCAGAGTAAGTGTTAAGACCTTAACCAGTAGGCCATAGTACGAGTCTAAGACCTTAGCTATTAGGCCAGAGTAAGAGTTAAGACCTTAACCAGTAGGCCAGAGTAAGAGTTAAGACCTTAACCATTAGGCCAGAGTACGATTCTAAGTCCTTAGCTATTAGGCCAGAGTAAGAGTTAAGACCTTAGCTATTAGGCCAGAGTAAGAGTTAAGACCTTAACCAGTAGGCCAGAGTAAGAGTTAAGACCTTAACCAGTAGGCCAGAGTAAGAGTTAGACCTTAACCATTGGGCCAGAGTACGAGTCTAAGACCTTAGCTATTAAGCCAGTGTACGAGTCTAAGACCTTAGCTATTAGGCCAGAGTAAGAGTTAAGACCTTAGCTATTAGGCTAGAGTAAGAGTTAAGACCTTAGCTATTAGGCCAGAGTCAGAGTTAAGACCTTAAAGAGTAGGCCAGAGTAAGAGTTAAGACCTCAACCAGTAGGCCATAGTACGAGTCTAAGAGATTAGCTATTAGGCCAGAGTAAGAGTTAAGACCTTAACCGGTAGGCGAGAGTAAGAGTTAAGACCTTAGCTATTAGGCCAGAGTACGAGTCTAAGACCTTAGCTATTAGTCCAGAGTAAGAGTTAAGACCTTAACCATTAGGCCAGAGTAAGAGTTAAGATCTTAGCTAATAGGCCAGAGTAAGAGTTAAGACCTTAACCATTAGGCCAGAGTAAGAGTTAAGATCTTAACCTGTAGGCCAGAGTACGAGTCTAAGACCTTAGCTATTAGGCCAGAGTAAGAGTTAAGACCTTAGCTATTAGGCCAGAGTAAGAGTTAAGACCTTAACCAGTAGTCCAGAATATGGGTCTAAGTCCTTAGCTATTAGGCCAGAGTAAGAGTTAAGACCTTAACCAGTAGGCCAGATTAAGAGTTAGGACCTTAACCATTAGGCCAGAGTAAGAGTTAAGACCTTAGCTATTAGGCCAGAGTAAGAGTTAAGACTTTAACCAGTAGGCCAGAGTAAGAGTTAAGACCTTAACCTGTAGGCCAGAGTACGAGTCTAAGACCTTAGCTATTAGGCCAGAGTAAGAGTTAAGACCTTAACCAGTAGGCCATAGTACGAGTCTAAGACCTTAGCTATTAGGCCAGAGTAAGAGTTAAGACCTTAACCAGTAGGCCAGAGTGAGAGTTAAGACCTTAACCAGTAGGCCAGAGTAAGAGTTAAGACCTTAACCATTAGGCCAGAGTACGAGTCTAAGACCTTAGCTATTAGGCCAGAGTAAGAGTTAAGACCTTAGCTATTAGGCCAGAGTAAGAGTTAAGACCTTAACCAGTAGGCCAGTGTAAGAGTTAAGACCTTAACCAGTAGGCCAGAGTAAGAGTTAAGACCTGAACCATTGGGCCAGAGTACGAGTCTAAAACCTTAGCTATTAAGCCAGAATACGAGTCTAAGACCTTAGCTATTAGGCCAGAGTAAGAGTAAAGACCTTAACCATTAGGCCAGAGTAAGAGTTAAGACCTTAGCTATTAGGCCAAAGTAAGAGTTAAGACCGTAGCTATTAGGCCAGAGTAAGATTTAAGACTTTAACCAGTAGGCCAGAGTAAGAGTTAAGACCTTAACCTGTAGGCCAGAGTACGAGTCTAAGACCTTAGCTATTAGGCCAGAGTAAGAGTTAAGACCTTAACCAGTAGGCCATAGTACAAGTCTAAGACCTTAGCTATTAGGCCAGAGTAAGATTTAAGACCTTAACCATTAGGCCAGAGTAAGAGTTAAGACCTTAACCAGTAGGCCAGAGTAAGAGTTAAGGCCTTAACCATTAGGCCAGAATACGAGTCTAAGACCTTAGCTATTAGGTCAGAGTAAGAGTTAAGACCTTAGCTATTAGGCCAGAGTAAGAGTTAAGACCTTAACAAGTAGGCCAGAGTAAGAGTTAAGACCTTAACCAGTAGGCCAGAGTAAGAGTTAAGACCTTAGCTATTAGGCCAGAGTACGAGTCTAAGACCTTAGCTATTAGGCCAGAGTAAGTGTTAAGACCTTAACCAGTAGGCCATAGTACGAGTCTAAGACCTTAGCTATTAGGCCAGAGTAAGAGTTAAGACCTTAACCAGTAGGCCAGAGTAAGAGTTAAGACCTTAACCATTAGGCCAGAGTACGATTCTAAGTCCTTAGCTATTAGGCCAGAGTAAGAGTTAAGACCTTAGCTATTAGGCCAGAGTAAGAGTTAAGACCTTAACCAGTAGGCCAGAGTAAGAGTTAAGACCTTAACCAGTAGGCCAGAGTAAGAGTTAGACCTTAACCATTGGGCCAGAGTACGAGTCTAAGACCTTAGCTATTAAGCCAGTGTACGAGTCTAAGACCTTAGCTATTAGGCCAGAGTAAGAGTTAAGACCTTAGCTATTAGGCTAGAGTAAGAGTTAAGACCTTAGCTATTAGGCCAGAGTCAGAGTTAAGACCTTAAAGAGTAGGCCAGAGTAAGAGTTAAGACCTCAACCAGTAGGCCATAGTACGAGTCTAAGAGATTAGCTATTAGGCCAGAGTAAGAGTTAAGACCTTAACCGGTAGGCGAGAGTAAGAGTTAAGACCTTAGCTATTAGGCCAGAGTACGAGTCTAAGACCTTAGCTATTAGTCCAGAGTAAGAGTTAAGACCTTAACCATTAGGCCAGAGTAAGAGTTAAGATCTTAGCTAATAGGCCAGAGTAAGAGTTAAGACCTTAACCATTAGGCCAGAGTAAGAGTTAAGATCTTAACCTGTAGGCCAGAGTACGAGTCTAAGACCTTAGCTATTAGGCCAGAGTAAGAGTTAAGACCTTAGCTATTAGGCCAGAGTAAGAGTTAAGACCTTAACCAGTAGTCCAGAATATGGGTCTAAGTCCTTAGCTATTAGGCCAGAGTAAGAGTTAAGACCTTAACCAGTAGGCCACATTAAGAGTTAAGACCTTAACCATTAGGCCAGAGTAAGAGTTAAGACCTTAGCTATTAGGCTAGAGTAAGAGTTAAGACCTTAGCTATTAGGCCAGAGTCAGAGTTAAGACCTTAAAGAGTAGTCCAGAGTAAGAGTTAAGACCTCAACCAGTAGGCCATAGTACGAGTCTAAGAGCTTAGCTATTAGGCCAGAGTAAGAGTTAAGACCTTAACCAGTAGGCGAGAGTAAGAGTTAAGACCTTAGCTATTAGGCCAGAGTACGAGTCTAAGACCTTAGCTATTAGTCCAGAGTAAGAGTTAAGACCTTAACCATTAGGCCAGAGTAAGAGTTAAGATCTTAGCTAATAGGCCAGAGTAAGAGTTAAGACCTTAACCATTAGGCCAGAGTACGAGTCTAAGAGCTTAGCTATTAGGCCAGAGTAAGAGTTAAGACCTTAACCAGTAGGCCAGAGTAAGAGTTAAGATCTTAACCTGTAGGCCAGAGTACGAGTCTAAGACCTTAGGTATTAGGCCAGAGTAAGAGTTAAGACCTTAGCTATTAGGCCAGAGTAAGAGTTAAGACCTTAACCAGTAGTCCAGAATACGAGTCTAAGTCCTTAGCTATTAGGCCAGAGTAAGAGTTAAGACCTTAACCAGTAGGCCAGATTAAGAGTTAAGACCTTAACCATTAGGCCAGAGTAAGAGTTAAGACCTTAGCTATTAGGCCAGAGTAAGAGTTAAGACCTTAACCAGTAGGCCAGAGTAAGAGTTAAGACCTTAACCTGTAGGCCAGAGTACGAGTCTAAGACCTTAGCTATTAGGCCAGAGTAAGAGTTAAGACCTTAACCAGTAGGCCATAGTACGAGTCTAAGACCTTAGCTATTAGGCCAGAGTAAGAGTTAAGACCTTAACCAGTAGGCCAGAGTGAGAGTTAAGACCTTAACCAGTAGGCCAGAGTAAGAGTTAAGACCTTAACCATTAGGCCAGAGTACGAGTCTAAGACCTTAGCTATTAGGCCAGAGTAAGAGTTAAGACCTTAGCTATTAGGCCAGAGTAAGAGTTAAGACCTTAACCAGTAGGCCAGTGTAAGAGTTAAGACCTTAACCAGTAGGCCAGAGTAAGAGTTAAGACCTGAACCATTGGGCCAGAGTACGAGTCTAAAACCTTAGCTATTAAGCCAGAATACGAGTCTAAGACCTTAGCTATTAGGCCAGAGTAAGAGTTAAGACCTTAACCAGTAGGCCAGAGTAAGAGTTAAGACCTTAGCTATTAGGCCAGAGTACGAGTCTAAGACCTTAACCAGTAGGCCAGAGTAAGAGTTAAGATGTTAAGCTGTAGGCCAGAGTACGAGTCTAAGACCTTAGCTATTAGGCCAGAGTAAGAGTTAAGACCTTAGCTATTAGGCTAGAGTAAGAGTTAAGACCTTAGCTATTAGGCCAGAGTCAGAGTTAAGACCTTAAAGAGTAGGCCAGAGTAAGAGTTAAGACCTCAACCAGTAGGCCATAGTACGAATCTAAGAGCTTAGCTATTAGGCCAGAGTAAGAGTTAAGACCTTAACCAGTAGGCGAGAGTAAGAGTTAAGACCTTAGCTATTAGGCCAGAGTACGAGTCTAAGACCTTAGCTATTAGTCCAGAGTAAGAGTAAAGACCTTAACCATTAGGCCAGAGTAAGAGTTAAGATCTTAGCTAATAGGCCAGAGTAAGAGTTAAGACCTTAACCATTATGCCAGAGTACGAGTCTAAGAGCTTAGCTATTAGGCCAGAGTAAGAGTTAAGACCTTAACCAGTAGGCCAGAGTAAGAGTTAAGACCTTAACCAGGAGTCCAGAATACGAGTCTAAGTCCTTAGCTATTAGGCCAGAGTAAGAGTTAAGACCTTAACCAGTAGGCCAGATTAAGAGTTAACCATTAGGCCAGAGTAAGAGTTAAGACCTTAGCTATTAGGCCAGAGTAAGAGTTAAGACTTTAACCAGTAGGCCAGAGTAAGAGTTAAGACCTTAACCTATAGGCCAGAGTACGAGTCTAAGACCTTAGCTATTAGGTCAGAGTAAGAGTTAAGACCTTAACCAGTAGGCCATAGTACGAGTCTAAGACCTTAGCTATTAGGCCAGAGTAAGAGTTAAGACCTTAACCAGTAGGCCAGAGTGAGAGTTAAGACCTTAACCAGTAGGCCAGAGTAAGAGTTAAGACCTTAACCATTAGGCCAGAGTACGGGTCTAAGACCTTACCTATTAGTCCAGAGTAAGAGTTAAGACCTTAGCTATTAGGCCAGAGTAAGAGTTAAGACCTTAACCAGTAGACCAGTGTAAGAGTTAAGACCTTAACCGGTATGCCAGAGTAAGAGTTAAGACCTGAACCATTGGGCCAGAGTACGAGTCTAAGACCTTAGCTATTAAGCCAGAATACGAGTATAAGACCTTAGCTATTAGGCCAGAGTAAGAGTTAAGATCTTAGCTATTAGGCCAGAGTAAGAGTTAAGACCTTAGCTATTAGGCCAAAGTAAGAGTAAAGACCTTAAAGAGTAGGCCGGAGTAAAAGTTAAGATCTCAACCAGTAGGCCATAGTACGAGTCTAAGACCTTAGCTATTAGGCCAGAGTAAGAGTTAAGACCTTAACCAGTAGGCCAGAGTAAGAGTTAAGACCTTAGCTATTAGGCCAGAGTGCGAGTCTAAGACCTTAACCAGTAGGCCAGAGTAAGAGTTAAGATGTTAAGCTGTAGGCCAGAGTACGAGTCTAAGACCTTAGCTATTAGGCCAGAGTAAGAGTTAAGACTTTAGCTATTAGGCCAGAGTACGAGTCTAAGACCTTTGCTATTAGGCCAGAGAAAGAGTTAAGACCTTAACCAGTAGGCCAGAGTAAGAGTTAAGATCTTAAGCTGTAGGCCAGAGTACGAGTCTAAGACCTTAGCTATTAGGCCAGAGTAAGAGTTAAGACCTTAGCTATTAGGCCAGAGTAAGAGTTAAGACCTTAACCAGTAGGCCAGAGTACGAGTCTAATACCTTAGCTATTAGGCCAGAGTAAGAGTTAAGACCTTAACCAGTAGGCCAGAGTAAGAGTTAAGACCTTAATCATTAGGCCAGAGTAAGAGTTAAGACCTTAGCTATTAGGCCAAAGTAAGAGTTAAGACCTTAGCTATTAGGCCAGAGTAAGATTTAGGACTTTAACCAGTAGGCCAGAGTAAGAGTTAAGACCTTAACCTGTAGGCCAGAGTACGAGTCTAAGACCTTAGCTATTAGGCCAGAGTAAGAGTTAAGACCTTAACCAGTAGGCCATAGTACAAGTCTAAGACCTTAGCTATTAGGCCAGAGTAAGATTTAAGACCTTAACCATTAGGCCAGAGCAAGAGTTAAGACCTTAACCAGTAGGCCAGAGTAAGAGTTAAGGCCTTAACCATTAGGCCAGAGTACGAGTCTAAGACCTTAGCTATTAGGCCAGAGTAAGAGTTAAGACCTTAGCTATTAGGCCAGAGTAAGAGTTAAGACCTTAACCAGTAGGCCAGAGTAAGAGTTAAGACCTTAAACAGTAGGCCAGAGTAAGAGTTAAGACCTTAGCTATTAGGCCAGAGTACAAGTCTAAGACCTTAGCTATTAGGCCAGAGTAAGAGTTAAGACCTTAACCAGTAGGCCTTAGTACGAGTCTAAGACCTTAGCTATTAGGCCAGAGTAAGAGTTAAGACCTTAACCAGTAGGCCAGAGTAAGAGTTAAGACCTTAACCATTAGGCCAGAGTACGATTCTAAGTCCTTAGCTATTAGGCCAGAGTAAGAGTTAAGACCTTAGCTATTAGGCCAGAGTAAGAGTTAAGACCTTAACCAGTAGGCAAGAGTAAGAGTTAAGACCTTAACCAGTAGGCCAGAGTAAGAGTTAGACCTTAACCATTGGGCCAGAGTACGAGTCTAAGACCTTAGCTATTAAGCCAGTGTACGAGTCTAAGACCTTAGCTATTAGGCCAGAGTAAGAGTTAAGACCTTAGCTATTAGGCTAGAGTAAGAGTTAAGACCTTAGCTATTAGGCCAGAGTCAGAGTTAAGACCTTAAAGAGTAGGCCAGAGTAAGAGTTAAGACCTCAACCAGTAGGCCATAGTACGAATCTAAGAGCTTAGCTATTAGGCCAGAGTAAGAGTTAAGACCTTAACCAGTAGGCGAGAGTAAGAGTTAAGACCTTAGCTATTAGGCCAGAGTACGAGTCTAAGACCTTAGCTATTAGTCCAGAGTAAGAGTAAAGACCTTAACCATTAGGCCAGAGTAAGAGTTAAGATCTTAGCTAATAGGCCAGAGTAAGAGTTAAGACCTTAACCATTATGCCAGAGTACGAGTCTAAGAGCTTAGCTATTAGGCCAGAGTAAGAGTTAAGACCTTAACCAGTAGGCCAGAGTAAGAGTTAAGACCTTAACCAGGAGTCCAGAATACGAGTCTAAGTCCTTAGCTATTAGGCCAGAGTAAGAGTTAAGACCTTAACCAGTAGGCCAGATTAAGAGTTAACCATTAGGCCAGAGTAAGAGTTAAGACCTTAGCTATTAGGCCAGAGTAAGAGTTAAGACTTTAACCAGTAGGCCAGAGTAAGAGTTAAGACCTTAACCTATAGGCCAGAGTACGAGTCTAAGACCTTAGCTATTAGGTCAGAGTAAGAGTTAAGACCTTAACCAGTAGGCCATAGTACGAGTCTAAGACCTTAGCTATTAGGCCAGAGTAAGAGTTAAGACCTTAACCAGTAGGCCAGAGTGAGAGTTAAGACCTTAACCAGTAGGCCAGAGTAAGAGTTAAGACCTTAACCATTAGGCCAGAGTACGGGTCTAAGACCTTACCTATTAGTCCAGAGTAAGAGTTAAGACCTTAGCTATTAGGCCAGAGTAAGAGTTAAGACCTTAACCAGTAGGCCAGTGTAAGAGTTAAGACCTTAACCGGTATGCCAGAGTAAGAGTTAAGACCTGAACCATTGGGCCAGAGTACGAGTCTAAGACCTTAGCTATTAAGCCAGAATACGAGTATAAGACCTTAGCTATTAGGCCAGAGTAAGAGTTAAGATCTTAGCTATTAGGCCAGAGTAAGAGTTAAGACCTTAGCTATTAGGCCAAAGTAATGTGGAAATGTGGATTTTCCTGATCAGTTATGTCCCCTATCTTGGACCCCAACGGTTCTATATGCATGTTACAAGTACATGTATGTTCCCTCTAGTTCCAGTTTCTAAGACGCAAACATATGTGTGTCTACCGTCGACATGTTCTCTGTCAGATCCGCCATCGATGGGTTGGATATTCGATTCCTAAGTATGAAAGGCCACCGACTTTATATGGCTAAGTTACTCCATTTTTACAGTTCAGGCAAGTAGGCCCGATTCTGTCCTCAAAGCCTTTCCCTGCTCTCTGTCTTTGACAGCTTCAGCTTGAGCTCGCATCTGTATCCATGAACTTTGCCCTACTCCCTGTGCAGCTAACGGTGCCTGCCTCGGCCAGTTTTCGCCTGCCTGCCAAGAAGCTGTATTTCACCTTCGAATTATCTATTTTGCTCTTCAGCCGATGCATTCCTGTCTAGTGATTTAGGTAAACATTTCCTTTAGCTCACAAGCAAAGGACTCAGCCTTTCCGTCCTCCTGCAAGTGATTCATAGCCCTGCTGCCATGGAAAGTTTTCTGCCCCTCGCATCTCATATAGACACTTAGGCGTTTGTGCACGCACACAGTCAGTATAGACTAGATTCTGTCCGAGAGTCCTTCCTTGTGGATAACATAGTTCTTTAAACATAGGATGTTAGATATGATTTGGGATTAGGTTGACTTGACCCCCCAGACTTCTCGTCTCCACATGTAGAGCTAAATGTCAAGTCCCCTTCACCCCCTAGTTGCACGTCAATCACACGTCATGCTGCTGCGCGCGCATCTATGCCAAGTATTATCTTATAGATCCACCTATGTCTGATAATCCTAACCAATCATGTTTCTTTTATTCCTTATTACGCCTAGTTTCGATTACGTACCTGTTTTGTCACTTTTCTTATCAAATGTTACGCCTTCTACATTCGTTTCATTGTAATGTACTTATTATAAAAATGCATGTCTGTCAATAAAGTATTGTACTTCACTTCCTGAACCCTCGTGGTGACGGAACCTGAAGGCCGCGACTCGAGTCGGCCATTTTTGATGGAATAAAGCCCATTTAGAAACTCTTATACCACGGATTCTGCCTCTTGTTATTCTGAGCTATTTTATTTTATTTCAAGATCCCGTATGAAATTCAGTCCGGTAAAGAAGATTTTTGTTTACCACATAATGGCGCCCGAACAGGGACACTTTCTCATCTCACGCGCCGGCGGTGCGTTGCAGGCCCGGTCTCCTGCCACAGCTGGACGGACCATAAACGCGTACCAGCAGGATTTCCTGTAAGCTCCCTCCGGTCAAGCGGGGGCGACTGAGGCTGCGATCAACCCAGACGAGGCGGTGAGAAGTGCGAAGTATCCCGACCAGAGCCTAGCTGAGAGAGCAAGATCCGAGGTATACAGAGGCCCACCAGTTATTTCGAAATCCCGATGTCCAGAGGGTCCGCTGTCCGCAGTCATCGAGTCCTGTCCATTCTCTGAGGCCTTCCGTTTCAAGGAGCTACTCGGTGAGTACCATCGCCGGGGAGGCGTGTTGACGCGCACATAGGTTGTGCCGGTCAAGACGGATTTGGGTACACAAATCCGGTCTGCACTGTTTAGCAGTGTATATGTACTGTTTAGCAGTATATCAAGTATTCCGAAGTATGCAGTTATTGTCAAGAATTCAGCGTGGTGATTAGTTAGGCAGACTGTCATCATTGTCGGTCGTTGTTAAAATGTTTAATGTTTAATGTTTAAAGTGTTCAAATATTGTGGTATGAATGAGTGTTCATTGTTCACTGTTCATTATTGTGTTTTTCGTATTAAGTGAGTTCAAGAGTAAGTATCAGATCAGTTGTCAATATGCCGCTCTTCTCGAAGTTAAGACAGATTACTACCAGAAAAGGGGTGCTTGAAGAAGCAGTTCCTATTCCTCCTAGGGACACTCCAGGGCATTTTATGTACCATAAGCATGGCTTAGATGCCATATTGTTTCTTGATCTATGGGTAGACTATACCAAGGGATTGCCGGAAAGTCAAAGGTGGCCCGTAGCGGGAACCTGGGATGCAGAGTGCATCATGAAAGTGGAGGAAGAGTTATGGAAAAGAAAGGTCAGACAGTCACAGAAAGACGCTGTTGAGTTATGGCGTAAAGAATCTCATAGACGAACAGAAAAAGCACGTAGACAAGAAGAGAGGAGTAAAGAAAGTTCAAATAAAGCTCAAGAAAGTCTATTAATTGAGGAAGGTATCCGAGTGAAATCAGAACAAGTAAATAGACAAAGAAATGCTCTTATGAATGGTATGTATCCCCTTCTAGCCGAAGGACTACCTAAGGCTGCTCCAGAAATGCCAAAAGACTTGCCACCCCCATTATTTCCAATTAAGGTACATCCAAAAGGGCATCCCAGAACCGCAGAAGATGTTTTTCTTTCCTCATATCTAGACGACGCAGCTCCCGAATATGCTAACGCCGCACCACATAGACCGTCTGGTGTAGGGGTTCAACGTCAGGATCAGGTATCTGTCCCCGTGCAACAGCAAGTCCCGACGCAAGCGTCAGCAAGCACATCTGTTTCCGCATCTGTCTCCGCAGTCGATTCTACAGGGGTATCGACACCCATAGTTGCTGTGTCACGTTCAACGAACCCATTCACACCCGACGCCCCAGATGGGGCCACGGGAGGTGCTAGCATTACCTTTACACCACCCAGAATAAATAAACTTGTTTTTCAAGAGTCAGCACATTCACGTACACCTAAATTCGTAAGTGAACGTACGCTTAAGGAACTCCTTGTAAATTGTAGATATGACCCAGTGGTTGGTAAAGAGGACGAAATGGTCCTGGCATCATTACGTATCAGGCGAGCCGCAGAGTATTTAGCAAGGTTACCAGGAATGACTACGCATCTAGATAACATATATCATTTTGTTCAAACAGGACGAGATCCAGGATGTATTAACAGAGCTATGGAATTCCAGAAAGTAGAAATACAGGGGGAACTGTTACGTTTCCTCATAAACTGTGTGATCAGAAATCAAGACCGCCCGGGGGTAGACCCGAATGCAATGCTTATTCTTACAAAATGGAGTCAGAATATATCAGAAGGGAGACACGATAAGCAAAATTGTATAATAGCCATGTGCCGAAAAATCCGTAAAGAAATAGAGCGTATTCATGAAGAGAGATTGGGAACAGACGAGTTTGAGCAAGATGAAATGTCCGAATCAGGGAATTCCGCAAGACAGTCAGAGACCATAGCTTATGTAGGCAGAGGAAGATCCTGTGAAAATACTAGATGTTTTTCTGATCCCATACACTCAGTATGCCCAAATAATAGCAGAACGTATCCGACGCCTATAATAAATCTGAAGTCTCCTGAACATTCGTTTCAAGCCGCAGATAAAATATTACGAGAACGAAGGGGTTACCACTTCCTCGATTCCATGGATGAGCAAGAGTTAGCCAGATCAGCCGTTCACTGGATTGACAGTCCTGAAAAATACGGTGATGAGACCGTAGCACACACGTTTTTTAATCTCAGTACAGATGAACAACGTTTAGCTGGAATCTATATGATTCAGCAACTCCTCATATTATATAAGAGCCAACATGCTGACCCTGGTCCTTTACCTGATATATTAACGGAACTACTCACAAACAGATGGAGAGGTTCTAGTAACAAGCTAATTAAAGAGATATTAGTGTCACGTAAGCAGTATGTCCTTTTTGTAAGTCCGGATTCTCTCTCGCTGCCCCGCAGAGAAAGAGCGCCGTACTATATGGATAGACAAAATCCCCTACGAGAAGTGCACCCAATAAAAGGCGAAGACAATGAGTTTCACCGTGTATTTGTTTACACACCCATATCAAAAATGGAATTATTGGAAATGAAGAAAGTAGTACCTAGTCATGACAAAGACCCAGCGGGTTTCCACCGAGAAATTAAAGACATGTTACTGATGGGAGAGTACACCTTTCCTGATATTATGACGATATTAAAGGTGCTTTTGCCTGCTGGCATTTATGAAAAACTGAAAGAAAAAGAGTGGGAAGTGGGTGACCAAAAGATAGACTGGACAGCATTAGCAGAGGAAGAAAGGGGCCGAACTGCAGGTTCAGGGCTCGGGGATAAAGTTAAACTGTTACCAGGTTTACTAGTACAGGTACTGCCACGTTTATTAACTACAAAAAAGGAAGATTGGGGTGCAATCACAGCCTGCAAACAAAAGCAAGATGAAGACACAAGCGATTATTATGCTCGATTTGAAAAATGTTTTGGTATAAATAGTGGTATAAAAGCAAGTAGTGACTCATATCCACATTTATTTGTGACAAAATTAGTGGAAAATGCATTGCCTCCAGTAAAGAATAGAATATTGAAATTCGAGAGTACCTGGCAAAGTAACACTCCGTCACAAATGCTACAAATGTTACAGTATCATCACAATAGAATTAGGGATGAACAAGAACACGAGCATAGACGCATGAAGGATACAAAAATGAAAATGCTAGTTTCTCAGACAGTACCAGCAGATGGTCACAAAAAGGGTGTGACACATTCTGGTGATTCTGCAGTTCCTGTAAAAGGAAGCTGCAATTACTGTAAACAACTGGGCCATTATGTACACGATTGTCCAGTCCTGAAACGTAATATAGCTACAGGTATTGCAAAGGAGAGACCACGATTAGTTAGACAAGATCAGAATGAACAAGGAGCTATGCAGCATGGACAGTCCATGCCAGTTCAACAACAGTCCATGCCAGCCTCACAGCAACCCATACAGTTTGTGCCAGCTGCACCGCCGTTGCCTGCTACTGCCACACAAACCACAACACGACAAATGTATCAGACTGCACAGTATGAATACCCTGAGTATCAGCGTTACGCATGAACAAGCCTAGAGAGGGAAGTTGACTTACCGCTTATCGAGATTCCTGTAGATCAAGAAGGACCTTATGTACATAGTGAATTATTAGGTCAAGATAGAAAATTCTTACTCGATACAGGGGCAAGTCGAACAACCATAAAACGTAGTGAAGTTCCAGGGGCACCCCTCTCAGGCTCTCAAAATATTTCCCTTGGTTTTTCAGGAAAACCTATTGTTAATGAAGTATCACAGCCTCTACCACTTACGATAGGACCTTTGACACGAACTACAGATTTATTGCTTACTAAATCATGCCCAGAAAATCTGTTAGGAATTAAAACTCTGAAAGCACTAGGAGCCATAATATGTTGTTCTCCGGAAGGAGTAAGGTTGTTTTTACGTGATTTTAAAGGTCACTATGTATGTGTCTAGAGACATGGATCCCCGACTACAGACTTTACCAGTACATCTATGGGCACAAGGCCCTACGGATGTTGGCTGCATGAACATTACACCCTATCGAGTCACCCTGAAAGCAGGAGTGGTACTACCACGAATGCGACAATACAAGTTACCGCATGATGCTGTAGTGGCTTTGCTGAAAATCATTGATGAGCTGATTGTCCAGGGAGTAGTTGTAGAAACAGACTCCAATGTATGTAATTCACCGATAATTCCGATTCTTAAACGAACTGATCCTACTGCCCCACCAGTGTACCGATTGGTTATTGATTTGCGTGAACTAAACAAGTGCATTGTACCACAATTCCCTGTGGTCCCTGATATATCATCATTGTTGACAGCAATTGATTCCGAAGCAACATTCTTTACTGTAATCGATCTCAAGAATGCCTTTTTCAGCGTCCCAATAGATCCGGAAAGCCAATATTTGTTCGGATTCAGTTTAAATGGGCGCAGCTTTAAATTCTCACGCGCTCCCCAAGGATTCACAGAAAGCCCCAGCATCTACAGCCAAGCACTGAAGAGAGAACTTGACAGTATCCACATGCCAGTCAATACTGCACTGCTTCAATATGTCGATGATCTGCTGATCACAGCGAGAAGCGAGCCAGAATGTGAAAAAGCTTCTCTGACAGTTTTACATTTCCTAGCCGACAAGGGGCACAAGGTGTCTCCTTCTAAGCTGCAATTCTGTGTCCAGCGAGTTATTTATCTTGGTCACTCGCTGTCCAAGGAGGGAAGGCAGCTTACACCAGATCGCATCCAGTTAATTGCTAACATGTCAATACCCCAGACACAAAAGGAGGTGCGAGCTTTCATAGGCCTCACTTCATATTGTAGGCAGTGGATCCCTCAGTACGCTTTTCTAGCAAAACCACTCATTCAGTTAACCACACAGGAGGCAGCCACATCGACTGTTCTCCCTTGGACTCAGGAACATACACAAGCTTTTGAAAGCTTAAAGAAAGCTTTATGTCAAGCACCTGTTTTAGCAACACCATGTTATAGCAAACATTTTACACTCTTTGTTACAGAACGCGAAGGTACTGCCTTGTCAGTACTCACTCAGGATCAAGCAGGATCACGCAAGCCATGTGCTTATTTTTCCAGTACATTAGATCCCGTAGCTCAGGCTTTGCCTGCATGTCTGAAATCAGTGGCAGCGACAGCTTTAGCAATCAGACAAAGCGATGCCATAGTATTAGGACATCCATTGACAGTACAAGTACCACATGCAGTAGAGGTTCTTGTGAACCGAACACAAACACAACACTTGACCATAGCAAGACTTACCGGTTATGAATTGACATTGTTTCAACCACACATAGAGATCCGACGGTGTAATACATTGAATCCTGCTACACTATTACCTGTAATTGGAACAGACCCACTAGCTCATGATTGTGTTGAAATCATTGAAATAAAGACGAAACCTAGACAAGACTTGACAGACGTTCCGTTGTTAGATCCAGACCTGACGTTGTATGTAGACGGATCGTGCATGAGAACAAGTACAGGAGATTTAGTGGCCGCGTATGCAGTCACAACAGACACTGAAGTTATTGAGACAAATTGTATAGATACTTTGTCCGCCCAAGCAGCAGAACTTATTGCTCTAACACAAGCCTGTATTCAAGCCACAAATAAGAAAGTTAATGTATACACTGACTCACGTTATGCATTCGGAGTTGTACACGACTTCGGCGTGTTGTGGCGAGAGAGAGGTTATTTAACTTCCCATGGTGCCCACATTCAGCACGGACCCCTCATTCATGCTTTGTTAAACGCAATACATCTACCCACTGCTATATCGATTATGAAATGTAAAGCACACACGAAGGTTACTGATATCATTTCTCAAGGCAATGATTTAGCTGACAGAACAGCTAAACAGACTGCTCAGAATCACACATTAGACATGACAAAGCCAATAGTTCAGACACCAA
Organism: Triturus cristatus; assembly: GCF_964204655.1. NCBI lineage: Eukaryota > Metazoa > Chordata > Amphibia > Caudata > Salamandridae > Triturus > Triturus cristatus. Next base: position 546,539,149 of record NC_140592.1, read on the forward strand.
CACAGTGTATGACAATTAAGGATCCCGCACTTGACGTAATTGATATACAGACACATGCCACAGCAGAAGAAATAAAGAAGTGGACTGAACTAGGAGGGATCCAGACAGATCAAGGATGGATGACGAAGGAGAAATCTGTATGGTTTCTCCCTGATTCCATGGTTCAAGCCATTATAGCTACAGTTCACAGTCCAGCACATTTAGGAGAGAAGGCTATGCTAGACAGCATTCAGCACATTTGGTTCAACAAACATTTACGAGCAGCAGCTAAACAAAAGGTTCGTACCTGTATGATATGTTGTCAGTTTAATCCAGGAAAGAGTGTTCCCGTAGAGCAGGGTGGATTTCAGCCTCCTGACCATCCTTTTGAAGTCCTCCAGATGGATTATATTCAGATGGAACGTTGTCGAGGATTCAAATATGTTCTCGTAGTTGTCTGCGCTCTCTCCCGTTGGACAGAGGCGTATCCCGTATCAGATTACACTGCCCCGACTACTGCCAAGCAGCTAGTTCGAGAATTCTTCCCACGGTACGGTTTACCACGTGTTGTATATTCAGATAACGGCCAGCCTTTCTCATCCGAATTAATGAAACATGTCTCACTTTTGTTGGGATATCAGTGGAAATTCCACTGTGTCCGACACCCCGAGGCAGCAGGTCTCGTGGAACGACATAATCAACTTTTAAAAATCAGACTGTCTAAAATATGTCAGGAGAAAGGTGTGGACTGGATAGTAGCTTTACCAGTTGCGCTATTTTACATGAGGATGGTAGCACACTCTCGAACAGGGCTATCCCCTTATGAGGTGATCTTTGGTAGACCACCGAATATGTGGGGGACGCCTATACCCCGTAAAATAACTGATGTTGATTGTAATATGCTGACAGATTACCTGGCTTCCTTGATGTCTGCACTACAATCTTGTCGTTCACAGGTAGTCGCAGCTTTTCCCGACAACACCGAGGTGAAACCTCATGATGTAATTCCCGGCGATTATGTTCTCGTCAGGAATTTTGATCGGAAAACCCAACTGGAGCCAAGGTGGAGGCGTCCTAAGTTGGTCCTGCTGACGACCAGAACAGCTGTGAAGATCGAAGGGAGAAAAGGCTGGGTGCATTCCAGCCATATAAAGAAATTTCATGGACTTCCTCCTGACACAAACAGTACTCCCCGTGTGTCTTCCCCCATTGACTCAAAGCTACCTTTGGCTGAGGCCAGTAGCACCGAACTTTACAAGCAGAAACTCAGGTCCAGATCTAAACTGTCGGACGATTTGATTGTTTAAGTCCTCTCCAAGGTGAAGCGGTTGAATCTGTCCCGACATGTATCCCTTAGGTCTGAATCATGTAGAGTCCAGAATCATAATGAAACGACATGCTTATTGTAAATTACTGCGTAACCACTGTATTGTGACTTTATTAATTTTGTTTTTCTTGAGTTTTTTAGTTACTGCAAGTATATTGTTGCATATGTATTATCCTGTTTCTAAACGTGCTTTCAATATAACTGATGAACATTCTTTTAGTGAATTCCCCCCACATGAGTTGTCCTATAGACTTGCGCTGCGCAATAACACATTCATTAGTATGTTACATCATTCCCATCAGACTAGTAATGCCACCAATTGTTGGGTGTGTGGCCGACTCCCTCCCTATCAGAATAACAAAGGAGTTCTGCCTTTCTTTCCACATCCGTTCACACACAATGGCTCCTGTGGAGCATGGTTTAGTTTATTAAATTCCATAGACCCAGACACAGCAGTTTATCAACAACATTGGATATGGGGAAATCTGAATCTAGTTTTATTCAAAGTCTGTCACCCTAATAAGGAGGGTCACCCCAGTAGAACAGGAACTGATTTAGAAAATGAAGTGTATAAATTAGGTAATTTTACGCCTAATCTTATGATTTTGAATGTCAAATCCGAAGTTGAACTAATTCTGCCCACTATGTCAGTATTTCCAGTTAAGGGTGAATTATGTGTGAGAAAAGTTGGTTCCATACACATGGGCCATAGCCAATGCGTTACTACAGTAGAATATAGTGATCAAGGTAAATCTTCATTTAGAGCTTCTCGCCATTCTTACTTTATATGTGGTCAGACTGCATATATGCGTTTGCCTCTAGATTGGGATGGTACCTGTTACATAGCATTCCTTCTGCCACCTGTTTTTCTAGCTCCCCCTGATTATTATCGAAATGTTCATTTAGTACACAATAGAGAGCGAAGAGATCTCCCAGTTGTCGATTATACTGAGACGGCATGGGACAAGTATGCAGATTTCAATAAAGGTATCTTTCCCTATATAGGTACAATATCAAATAGTAAGCTGATACGTAGACTCACCAAGACTCTTGAAGCTGTAGTAAATGAGACTATAGCCGCCCTAGGCAATCTGACAGAGGAACAATCAGTGATGAGAATTGTTGTTCTCCAGAATCGTCTTGTCCTTGACGTCATCCTGGCCGATAGGGGCGGAGCTTGCAGGGTCATCGGATCCAGCTGCTGCATATTCATACCAGAAAATTCGCCATCTGTATATAAAGCTATAACACGCCTTCATAAGATTGTAAGCCAGATACACGAAAATCCAGGCACTTGGACGTGGTCCGAGTGGTTTTGGAGTGTGATATCAGCCTGGGGATGGAGAGTTCTATCCTTCCTAGGTATTGGCCTTCTTATGCTCTTCAGTTGTTGTTTATGCCTGCAATGTGGACCAGCGATTTGTGGTCTGTGTGCCACATCATGCATTCCATATCACAGTTCTCGTTCAAAATGCCGGAAGAAGAAGGAAGAAGAAATGATGCTCCATGAGCAAATCGATGGAATGATGAAGATTGATATCTCTTGAAGGGCAAGTAGGGGACAAGGAGGGAATGTGGAAATGTGGATTTTCCTGATCAGTTATGTCCCCTATCTTGGACCCCAACGGTTCTATATGCATGTTACAAGTACATGTATGTTCCCTCTAGTTCCAGTTTCTAAGACGCAAACATATGTGTGTCTACCGTCGACATGTTCTCTGTCAGATCCGCCATCGATGGGTTGGATATTCGATTCCTAAGTATGAAAGGCCACCGACTTTATATGGCTAAGTTACTCCATTTTTACAGTTCAGGCAAGTAGGCCCGATTCTGTCCTCAAAGCCTTTCCCTGCTCTCTGTCTTTGACAGCTTCAGCTTGAGCTCGCATCTGTATCCATGAACTTTGCCCTACTCCCTGTGCAGCTAACGGTGCCTGCCTCGGCCAGTTTTCGCCTGCCTGCCAAGAAGCTGTATTTCACCTTCGAATTATCTATTTTGCTCTTCAGCCGATGCATTCCTGTCTAGTGATTTAGGTAAACATTTCCTTTAGCTCACAAGCAAAGGACTCAGCCTTTCCGTCCTCCTGCAAGTGATTCATAGCCCTGCTGCCATGGAAAGTTTTCTGCCCCTCGCATCTCATATAGACACTTAGGCGTTTGTGCACGCACACAGTCAGTATAGACTAGATTCTGTCCGAGAGTCCTTCCTTGTGGATAACATAGTTCTTTAAACATAGGATGTTAGATATGATTTGGGATTAGGTTGACTTGACCCCCCAGACTTCTCGTCTCCACATGTAGAGCTAAATGTCAAGTCCCCTTCACCCCCTAGTTGCACGTCAATCACACGTCATGCTGCTGCGCGCGCATCTATGCCAAGTATTATCTTATAGATCCACCTATGTCTGATAATCCTAACCAATCATGTTTCTTTTATTCCTTATTACGCCTAGTTTCGATTACGTACCTGTTTTGTCACTTTTCTTATCAAATGTTACGCCTTCTACATTCGTTTCATTGTAATGTACTTATTATAAAAATGCATGTCTGTCAATAAAGTATTGTACTTCACTTCCTGAACCCTCGTGGTGACGGAACCTGAAGGCCGCGACTCGAGTCGGCCATTTTTGATGGAATAAAGCCCATTTAGAAACTCTTATACCACGGATTCTGCCTCTTGTTATTCTGAGCTATTTTATTTTATTTCAAGATCCCGTATGAAATTCAGTCCGGTAAAGAAGATTTTTGTTTACCACAGTAAGAGTAAAGACCTTAAAGAGTAGGCCGGAGTAAAAGTTAAGATCTCAACCAGTAGGCCATAGTACGAGTCTAAGACCTTAGCTATTAGGCCAGAGTAAGAGTTAAGACCTTAACCAGTAGGCCAGAGTAAGAGTTAAGACCTTAGCTATTAGGCCAGAGTGCGAGTCTAAGACCTTAACCAGTAGGCCAGAGTAAGAGTTAAGATGTTAAGCTGTAGGCCAGAGTACGAGTCTAAGACCTTAGCTATTAGGCCAGAGTAAGAGTTAAGACTTTAGCTATTAGGCCAGAGTACGAGTCTAAGACCTTTGCTATTAGGCCAGAGAAAGAGTTAAGACCTTAACCAGTAGGCCAGAGTAAGAGTTAAGATCTTAAGCTGTAGGCCAGAGTACGAGTCTAAGACCTTAGCTATTAGGCCAGAGTAAGAGTTAAGACCTTAGCTATTAGGCCAGAGTAAGAGTTAAGACCTTAACCAGTAGGCCAGAGTACGAGTCTAATACCTTAGCTATTAGGCCAGAGTAAGAGTTAAGACCTTAACCAGTAGGCCAGAGTAAGAGTTAAGACGTTAATCATTAGGCCAGAGTAAGAGTTAAGACCTTAGCTATTAGGCCAAAGTAAGAGTTAAGACCTTAGCTATTAGGCCAGAGTAAGATTTAAGACTTTAACCAGTAGGCCAGAGTAAGAGTTAAGACCTTAACCTGTAGGCCAGAGTACGAGTCTAAGACCTTAGCTATTAGGCCAGAGTAAGAGTTAAGACCTTAACCAGTAGGCCATAGTACAAGTCTAAGACCTTAGCTATTAGGCCAGAGTAAGATTTAAGACCTTAACCATTAGGCCAGAGCAAGAGTTAAGACCTTAACCAGTAGGCCAGAGTAAGAGTTAAGGCCTTAACCATTAGGCCAGAGTACGAGTCTAAGACCTTAGCTATTAGGCCAGAGTAAGAGTTAAGACCTTAGCTATTAGGCCAGAGTAAGAGTTAAGACCTTAACCAGTAGGCCAGAGTAAGAGTTAAGACCTTAAACAGTAGGCCAGAGTAAGAGTTAAGACCTTAGCTATTAGGCCAGAGTACAAGTCTAAGACCTTAGCTATTAGGCCAGAGTAAGAGTTAAGACCTTAACCAGTAGGCCTTAGTACGAGTCTAAGACCTTAGCTATTAGGCCAGAGTAAGAGTTAAGACCTTAACCAGTAGGCCAGAGTAAGAGTTAAGACCTTAACCATTAGGCCAGAGTACGATTCTAAGTCCTTAGCTATTAGGCCAGAGTAAGAGTTAAGACCTTAGCTATTAGGCCAGAGTAAGAGTTAAGACCTTAACCAGTAGGCAAGAGTAAGAGTTAAGACCTTAACCAGTAGGCCAGAGTAAGAGTTAGACCTTAACCATTGGGCCAGAGTACGAGTCTAAGACCTTAGCTATTAAGCCAGTGTACGAGTCTAAGACCTTAGCTATTAGGCCAGAGTAAGAGTTAAGACCTTAGCTATTAGGCTAGAGTAAGAGTTAAGACCTTAGCTATTAGGCCAGAGTCAGAGTTAAGACCTTAAAGAGTAGGCCAGAGTAAGAGTTAAGACCTCAACCAGTAGGCCATAGTACGAGTCTAAGAGCTTAGCTATTAGGCCAGAGTAAGAGTTAAGACCTTAACCAGTAGGCGAGAGTAAGAGTTAGGACCTTAGCTATTAGGCCAGAGTACGAGTCTAAGACCTTAGCTATTAGTCCAGAGTAAGAGTTAAGACCTTAACCATTAGGCCAGAGTAAGAGTTAAGATCTTAGCTAATAGGCCAGAGTAAGAGTTAAGACCTTAACCATTAGGCCAGAGTACGAGTCTAAGAGCTTAGCTATTAGGCCAGAGTAAGAGTTAAGACCTTAACCAGTAGGCCAGAGTAAGAGTTAAGATCTTAACCTGTAGGCCAGAGTACGAGTCTAAGACCTTAGCTATTAGGCCAGAGTAAGAGTTAAGACCTTAACCAGTAGTCCAGAATACGAGTCTAAGTCCTTAGCTATTAGGCCAGAGTAAGAGTTAAGACCTTAACCAGTAGGCCAGATTAAGAGTTAAGACCTTAACCATTAGGCCAGAGTAAGAGTTAAGACCTTAGCTATTAGGCCAGAGTAAGAGTTAAGACTTTAACCAGTAGGCCAGAGTAAGAGTTAAGACCTTAACCTGTAGGCCAGAGTACGAGTCTAAGACCTTAGCTATTAGGCCAGAGTAAGAGTTAAGACCTTAACCAGTAGGCCATAGTACGAGTCTAAGACCTTAGCTATTAGGCCAGAGTAAGAGTTAAGACCTTAACCAGTAGGCCAGAGTGAGAGTTAAGACCTTAACCAGTAGGCCAGAGTAAAAGTTAAGACCTTAACCATTAGGCCAGAGTACGAGTCTAAGACCCTAGCTATTAGGCCAGAGTAAGAGTTAAGACCTTAACCAGTAGGCGAGAGTAAGAGTTAAGACCTTAGCTATTAGGCCAGAGTACGAGTCTAAGACCTTAGCTATTAGTCCAGAGTAAGAGTAAAGACCTTAACCATTAGGCCAGAGTAAGAGTTAAGATCTTAGCTAATAGGCCAGAGTAAGAGTTAAGACCTTAACCATTAGGCCAGAGTACGAGTCTAAGAGCTTAGCTATTAGGCCAGAGTAAGAGTTAAGACCTTAACCAGTAGGCCAGAGTAAGAGTTAAGACCTTAACCAGAAGTCCAGAATACGAGTCTAAGTCCTTAGCTATTAGGCCAGAGTAAGAGTTAAGACCTTAACCAGTAGGCCAGATTAAGAGTTAACCATTAGGCCAGAGTAAGAGTTAAGACCTTAGCTATTAGGCCAGAGTAAGAGTAAAGACTTTAACCAGTAGGCCAGAGTAAGAGTTAAGACCTTAACCTGTAGGCCAGAGTACGAGTCTAAGACCTTAGCTATTAGGCCAGAGTAAGAGTTAAGACCTTAACCAGTAGGCCATAGTACGAGTCTAAGACCTTAGCTATTAGGCTAGAGTAAGAGTTAAGACCTTAACCAGTAGGCATGAGTGAGAGTTAAGACCTTAACCAGTAGGCCGGAGTAAGAGTTAAGACCTTAACCATTAGGCCAGAGTATGAGTCTAAGACCTTACCTATTAGTCCAGAGTAAGAGTTAAGACCTTAGCTATTAGGCCAGAGTAAGAGTTAAGACCTTAACCAGTAGGCCAGTGTAAGAGTTAAGACCTTAACCGGTAGGCCAGAGTAAGAGTTAAGACCTGAACCATTGGGCCAGAGTACGAGTCTAAGACCTTAGCTATTAAGCCAGAATACGAGTATAAGACCTTAGCTATTAGGCCAGAGTAAGAGTTAAGATCTTAGCTATTAGGCCAGAGTAAGAGTTAAGACCTTAGCTATTAGGCCAAAGTAAGAGTAAAGACCTTAAAGAGTAGGCCGGAGTAAAAGTTAAGACCTCAACCAGTAGGCCATAGTACGAGTCTAAGACCTTAGCTATTAGGCCAGAGTAAGAGTTAAGACCTTAACCAGTAGGCCAGAGTAAGAGTTAAGACCTTAGCTATTAGGCCAGAGTGCGAGTCTAAGACCTTAACCAGTAGGCAGAGTAAGAGTTAAGATGTTAAGCTGTAGGCCAGAGTACGAGTCTAAGACCTTAGCTATTAGGCCAGAGTAAGAGTTAAGACTTTAGCTATTAGGCCAGAGTACGAGTCTAAGACCTTAGCTATTAGGCCAGAGAAAGAGTTAAGACCTTAACCAGTAGGCCAGAGTAAGAGTTAAGATCTTAAGCTGTAGGCCAGAGTACGAGTCTAAGACCTTAGCTATTAGGCCAGAGTAAGAGTTAAGACCTTAGCTATTAGGCCAGAGTAAGAGTTAAGACCTTAACCAGTAGGCCAGAGTACGAGTCTAATACCTTAGCTATTAGGCCAGAGTAAGAGTTAAGACCTTAACCAGTAGGCCAGAGTAAGAGTTAAGACCTTAATCATTAGGCCAGAGTAAGAGTTAAGACCTTAGCTATTAGGCCAAAGTAAGATTAAGACCTTAGCTATTAGGCCAGAGTAAGATTTAAGACTTTAACCAGTAGGCCAGAGTAAGAGTTAAGACCTTAACCTGTAGGCCAGAGTACGAGTCTAAGACCTTAGCTATTAGGCCAGAGTAAGAGTTAAGACCTTAACCAGTAGGCCATAGTACAAGTCTAAGACCTTAGCTATTAGGCCAGAGTAAGATTTAAGACCTTAACCATTAGGCTAGAGTAAGAGTTAAGACCTTAAGCAGTAGGCCAGAGTAAGAGTTAAGGCCTTAACCATTAGGCCAGAGTACGAGTCTAAGACCTTAACTATTAGGCCAGAGTAAGAGTTAAGACCTTAGCTATTAGGCCAGAGTAAGAGTTAAGACCTTAACCAGTAGGCCAGAGTAAGAGTTAAGACCTTAAACAGTAGGCCAGAATAAGAGTTAAGACCTTAGCTATTAGGCCAGAGTACGAGTCTAAGACCTTAGCTATTAGGCCAGAGTAAGAGTTAAGACCTTAACCAGTAGGCCATAGTACGAGTCTAAGACCTTAGCTATTAGGCCAGAGTAAGAGTTAAGACCTTAACCAGTAGGCCAGAGTAAGAGTTAAGACCTTAACCATTAGGCCAGAGTACGATTCTAAATCCTTAGCTATTAGGCCAGAGTAAGAGTTAAGACCTTAGCTATTAGGCCAGAGTAAGAGTTAAGACCTTAACCAGTAGGCCAGAGTAAGAGTTAAGACCTTAACCATTAGGCCAGAGTACGATTCTAAATCCTTAGCTATTAGGCTAGAGTAAGAGTTAAGACCTTAGCTATTAGGCCAGAGTCAGAGTTAAGACCTTAAAGAGTAGGCCAGAGTAAGAGTTAAGACCTCAACCAGTAGGCCATAGTACGAGTCTAAGAGCTTAGCTATTAGGCCAGAGTAAGAGTTAAGACCTTAACCAGTAGGCGAGAGTAAGAGTTAAGACCTTAGCCATTAGGCCAGAGTACAAGTCTAAGACCTTAGCTATTAGTCCAGAGTAAGAGTTAAGACCTTAACCATTAGGCCAGAGTAAGAGTTAGGATCTTAGCTAATAGGCCAGAGTAAGAGTTAAGACCTTAACCATTAGGCCAGAGTACGAGTCTAAGAGCTTAGCTATTAGGCCAGAGTAAGAGTTAAGACCTTAACCAGTAGGCCAGAGTAAGAGTTAAGATCTTAACCTGTAGGCCAGAGTACGAGTCTAAGACCTTAGCTATTAGGCCAGAGTAAGAGTTAAGACCTTAGCTATTAGGCCAGAGTAAGAGTTAAGACCTTAACCAGTAGTCCAGAATACGAGTCTAAGTCCTTAGCTATTAGGCCAGAGTAAGAGTTAAGACCTTAACCAGTAGGCCAGATTAAGAGTTAAGACCTTAACCATTAGGCCAGAGTAAGAGTTAAGACCTTAGCTATTAGGCCAGAGTAAGAGTTAAGACTTTAACCAGTAGGCCAGAGTAAGAGTTAAGACCTTAACCTGTAGGCCAGAGTACGAGTCTAAGACCTTAGCTATTCGGCCAGAGTAAGAGTTAAGACCTTAACCAGTAGACCATAGTACGAGTCTAAGACCTTAGCTATTAGGCCAGAGTAAGAGTTAAGAACTTAACCAGTAGGCCAGAGTGAGAGTTAAGACCTTAACCAGTAGGCCAGAGTAAAAGTTAAGACCTTAACCATTAGGCCAGAGTACGAGTCTAAGACCTTAGCTATTAGGCCAGAGTAAGAGTTAAGACCTTAGCTATTAGGCCAGAGTAAGAGTTAAGACCTTAACCAGTAGGCCAGTGTAAGAGTTAAGACCTTAACCAGTAGGCCAGAGTAAGAGTTAAGACCTGAACCATTGGGCCAGAGTACGAGTCTAAAACCTTAGCTATTAAGCCAGAATACGAGGCTAAGACCTTAGCTATTAGGCCAGAGTAAGAGTTAAGACCTTAGCTATTAGGCCAGAGTAAGAGTTAAGACCTTAGCTATTAGGCCAAAGTAAGAGTAAAAACCTTAAAGAGTAGGCCGGAGTAAAAGTTAAGACCTCAACCAGTAGGCCATAGTACGAGTCTAAGACCTTAGCTATTAGGCCAGAGTAAGAGTTGAGACCTTAACCAGTAGGCCAGAGTAAGAGTTAAGACCTTAGCTATTAGGCCAGAGTACGAGTCTAAGACCTTAACCAGTAGGCCAGAGTAAGAGTTAAGATGTTAAGCTGTAGGCCAGAGTACGACTCTAAGACCTTAGCTATTAGGCCAGAGTAAGAGTTAAGACCTTAACCAGTAGGCCAGAGTAAGAGTTAAGATCTTAAGCTGTAGGCCAGAGTACGAGTCTAAGACCTTAGCTATTAGGCCAGAGTAAGAGTTAGGACCTTAGCTATTAGGCCAGAGTAAGAGTTAAGACCTTAACCAGTAGGCCAGAGTACGAGTCTAATACCTTAGCTATTAGGCCAGAGTAAGAGGTAAGACCTTAACCAGTAGGCCAGAGTAAGAGTTAACACCTTAATCATTAGGCCAGAGTAAGAGTTAAGACCTTAGCTATTAGGCCAGAGTAAGAGTTAAGACCTTAGCTATTAGGCCAGAGTAAGATTTAAGACTTTAACCAGTAGGCCAGAGTAAGAGTTAAGACCTTAACCTGTAGGCCAGAGTACGAGTCTAAGACCTTAGCTATTAGGCCAGAGTAAGAGTTAAGACCTTAACCAGTAGGCCATAGTACAAGTCTAAGACCTTAGCTATTAGGCCAGAGTAAGAGTTAAGACCTTAACCAGTAGGCCAGAGTAAGAGTTAAGACCTTAACCATTAGGCCAGAGTACAATTCTAAGTCCTTAGCTATTAGGCCAGAGTAAGAGTTAAGACCTTAGCTATTAGGCCAGAGTAAGAGTTAATACCTTATCCAGTAGGCCAGAGTAAGAGTTAAGACCTTAACCAGTAGTCCAGAGTAAGAGTTAGACCTTAACCATTGGGCCAGAGTACGAGTCTAAGACCTTAGCTATTAAGCCAGTGTACGAGTCTAAGACCTTAGCTATTAGGCCAGAGTAAGAGTTAAGACCTTAGCTATTAGGCTAGAGTAAGAGTTAAGACCTTAGCTATTAGGCCAGAGTCAGAGTTAAGACCTTAAAGAGTAGGACAGAGTAAGAGTTAAGAACTCAACCAGTAGGCCATAGTACGAGTCTAAGAGCTTAGCTATTAGGCCAGAGTAAGAGTTAAGACCTTAACCAGTAGGCGAGAGTAAGAGTTAAGACCTTAGCTATTAGGCCAGAGTACGAGTCTAAGACCTTAGCTATTAGTCCAGAGTAAGAGTTAAGACCTTAACCATTAGGCCAGAGTAAGAGTTAAGATCTTAGCTAATAGGCCAGAGTAAGAGTTAAGACCTTAACCATTAGGCCAGAGTACGAGTCTAAGAGCTTAGCTATTAGGCCAGAGTAAGATTTAAGACTTTAACCAGTAGGCCAGAGTAAGAGTTAAGACCTTAACTTGTAGGCCAGAGTACGAGTCTAAGACCTTAGCTATTAGGCCAGAGTAAGAGTTAAGACCTTAACCAGTAGGCCATAGTACAAGTCTAAGACCTTAGCTATTAGGCCAGAGTAAGATTTAAGACCTTAACCATTAGGCCAGAGTAAGAGTTAAGACCTTAACCAGTAGGCCAGAGTAAGAGTTAAGGCCTTAACCATTAGGCCAGAGTACGAGTCTAAGACCTTAGCTATTAGGCCAGAGTAAGAGTTAAGACCTTAGCTATTAGGCCAGAGTAAGAGTTAAGACCTTAACCAGTAGGCCAGAGTAAGAGTTAAGACCTTAAACAGTAGGCCAGAGTAAGAGTTAAGACCTTAGCTATTAGGCCAGAGTACGAGTCTAAGACCTTAGCTATTAGGCCAGAGTAAGAGTTAAGACCTTAACCAGTAGGCCATAGTACGAGTCTAAGACCTTAGCTATTAGACCAGAGTAAGAGTTAAGACCTTAACCAGTAGGCCAGAGTAAGAGTTAAGACCTTAACCATTAGGCCAGAGTACGATTCTAAGTCCTTAGCTATTAGGCCAGAGTAAGAGTTAAGACCTTAGCTATTAGGCCAGAGTAAGAGTTAAGACCTTAACCAGTAGGCCAGAGTAAGAGTTAAGACCTTAACCAGTAGGCCAGAGTAAGAGTTAGACCTTAACCATTGGGCCAGAATACGAGTCTAAGACCTTAGCTATTAAGCCAGTGTACGAGTCTAAGACCTTAGCTATTAGGCCAGAGTAAGAGTTAAGACCTTAGCTATTAGGCTAGAGTAAGAGTTAAGACCTTAGCTATTAGGCCAGAGTCAGAGTTAAGACCTTAAAGAGTAGGCCAGAGTAAGAGTTAAGACCTCAACCAGTAGGCCATAGTACGAGTCTAAGAGCTTAGCTATTAGGCCAGAGTAAGAGTTAAGACCTTAACCAGTAGGCGAGAGTAAGAGTTAGGACCTTAGCTATTAGGCCAGAGTACGAGTCTAAGACCTTAGCTATTAGTCCAGAGTAAGAGTTAAGACCTTAACCATTAGGCCAGAGTAAGAGTTAAGATCTTAGCTAATAGGCCAGAGTAAGAGTTAAGACCTTAACCATTAGGCCAGAGTACGAGTCTAAGAGCTTAGCTATTAGGCCAGAGTAAGAGTTAAGACCTTAACCAGTAGGCCAGAGTAAGAGTTAAGATCTTAACCTGTAGGCCAGAGTACGAGTCTAAGACCTTAGCTATTAGGCCAGAGTAAGAGTTAAGACCTTAGCTATTAGGCCAGAGTAAGAGTTAAGACCTTAACCAGTAGTCCAGAATACGAGTCTAAGTCCTTAGCTATTAGGCCAGAGTAAGAGTTAAGACCTTAACCAGTAGGCCAGATTAAGAGTTAAGACCTTAACCATTAGGCCAGAGTAAGAGTTAAGACCTTAGCTATTAGGCCAGAGTAAGAGTTAAGACTTTAACCAGTAGGCCAGAGTAAGAGTTAAGACCTTAACCTGTAGGCCAGAGTACGAGTCTAAGACCTTAGCTATTAGGCCAGAGTAAGAGTTAAGACCTTAACCAGTAGGCCATAGTACGAGTCTAAGACCTTAGCTATTAGGCCAGAGTAAGAGTTAAGACCTTAACCAGTAGGCCAGAGTGAGAGTTAAGACCTTAACCAGTAGGCCAGAGTAAAAGTTAAGACCTTAACCATTAGGCCAGAGTACGAGTCTAAGACCTTAGCTATTAGGCCAGAGTAAGAGTTAAGACCTTAACCAGTAGGCGAGAGTAAGAGTTAAGACCTTAGCTATTAGGCCAGAGTACGAGTCTAAGACCTTAGCTATTAGTCCAGAGTAAGAGTAAAGACCTTAACCATTAGGCCAGAGTAAGAGTTAAGATCTTAGCTAATAGGCCAGAGTAAGAGTTAAGACCTTAACCATTAGGCCAGAGTACGAGTCTAAGAGCTTAGCTATTAGGCCAGAGTAAGAGTTAAGACCTTAACCAGTAGGCCAGAGTAAGAGTTAAGACCTTAACCAGAAGTCCAGAATACGAGTCTAAGTCCTTAGCTATTAGGCCAGAGTAAGAGTTAAGACCTTAACCAGTAGGCCAGATTAAGAGTTAACCATTAGGCCAGAGTAAGAGTTAAGACCTTAGCTATTAGGCCAGAGTAAGAGTAAAGACTTTAACCAGTAGGCCAGAGTAAGAGTTAAGACCTTAACCTGTAGGCCAGAGTACGAGTCTAAGACCTTAGCTATTAGGCCAGAGTAAGAGTTAAGACCTTAACCAGTAGGCCATAGTACGAGTCTAAGACCTTAGCTATTAGGCTAGAGTAAGAGTTAAGACCTTAACCAGTAGGCACGAGTGAGAGTTAAGACCTTAACCAGTAGGCCAGAGTAAGAGTTAAGACCTTAACCATTAGGCCAGAGTATGAGTCTAAGACCTTACCTATTAGTCCAGAGTAAGAGTTAAGACCTTAGCTATTAGGCCAGAGTAAGAGTTAAGACCTTAACCAGTAGGCCAGTGTAAGAGTTAAGACCTTAACCGGTAGGCCAGATTAAGAGTTAAGACCTGAACCATTGGGCCAGAGTACGAGTCTAAGACCTTAGCTATTAAGCCAGAATACGAGTATAAGACCTTAGCTATTAGGCCAGAGTAAGAGTTAAGATCTTAGCTATTAGGCCAGAGTAAGAGTTAAGACCTTAGCTATTAGGCCAAAGTAAGAGTAAAGACCTTAAAGAGTAGGCCGGAGTAAAAGTTAAGACCTCAACCAGTAGGCCATAGTACGAGTCTAAGACCTTAGCTATTAGGCCAGAGTAAGAGTTAAGACCTTAACCAGTAGGCCAGAGTAAGAGTTAAGACCTTAGCTATTAGGCCAGAGTGCGAGTCTAAGACCTTAACCAGTAGGCCAGAGTAAGAGTTAAGATGTTAAGCTGTAGGCCAGAGTACGAGTCTAAGACCTTAGCTATTAGGCCAGAGTAAGAGTTAAGACTTTAGCTATTAGGCCAGAGTACGAGTCTAAGACCTTAGCTATTAGGCCAGAGAAAGAGTTAAGACCTTAACCAGTAGGCCAGAGTAAGAGTTAAGATCTTAAGCTGTAGGCCAGAGTACGAGTCTAAGACCTTAGCTATTAGGCCAGAGTAAGAGTTAAGACCTTAGCTATTAGGCCAGAGTAAGAGTTAAGACCTTAACCAGTAGGCCAGAGTACGAGTCTAATACCTTAGCTATTAGGCCAGAGTAAGAGTTAAGACCTTAACCAGTAGGCCAGAGTAAGAGTTAAGACCTTAATCATTAGGCCAGAGTAAGAGTTAAGACCTTAGCTATTAGGCCAAAGTAAGAGTTAAGACCTTAGCTATTAGGCCAGAGTAAGATTTAAGACTTTAACCAGTAGGCCAGAGTAAGAGTTAAGACCTTAACCTGTAGGCCAGAGTACGAGTCTAAGACCTTAGCTATTAGGCCAGAGTAAGAGTTAAGACCTTAACCAGTAGGCCATAGTACAAGTCTAAGACCTTAGCTATTAGGCCAGAGTAAGATTTAAGACCTTAACCATTAGGCCAGAGTAAGAGTTAAGACCTTAACCAGTAGGCCAGAGTAAAAGTTAAGGCCTTAACCATTAGGCCAGAGTACGAGTCTAAGACCTTAGCTATTAGGCCAGAGTAAGAGTTAAGACCTTAGCTATTAGGCCAGAGTAAGAGTTAAGACCTTAACCAGTAGGCCAGAGTAAGAGTTAAGACCTTAAACAGTAGGCCAGAGTAAGAGTTAAGACCTTAGCTATTAGGCCAGAGTACGAGTCTAAGACCTTAGCTATTAGGCCAGAGTAAGAGTTAAGACCTTAACCAGTAGGCCATAGTACGAGTCTAAGACCTTAGCTATTAGGCCAGAGTAAGAGTTAAGACCTTAACCAGTAGGCCAGAGTAAGAGTTAAGACCTTAACCATTAGGCCAGAGTACGATTCTAAGTCCTTAGCTATTAGGCCAGAGTAAGAGTTAAGACCTTAGCTATTAGGCCAGAGTAAGAGTTAAGACCTTAACCAGTAGGCCAGAGTAAGAGTTAAGACCTTAACCAGTAGGCCAGAGTAAGAGTTAGACCTTAACCATTGGGCCAGAATACGAGTCTAAGACCTTAGCTATTAAGCCAGTGTACGAGTCTAAGACCTTAGCTATTAGGCCAGAGTAAGAGTTAAGACCTTAGCTATTAGGCCAGAGTCAGAGTTAAGACCTTAAAGAGTAGGCCAGAGTAAGAGTTAAGACCTCAACCAGTAGGCCATAGTACGAGTCTAAGAGCTTAGCTATTAGGCCAGAGTAAGAGTTAAGACCTTAACCAGTAGGCGAGAGTAAGAGTTAGGACCTTAGCTATTAGGCCAGAGTACGAGTCTAAGACCTTAGCTATTAGTCCAGAGTAAGAGTTAAGACCTTAACCATTAGGCCAGAGTAAGAGTTAAGATCTTAGCTAATAGGCCAGAGTAAGAGTTAAGACCTTAACCATTAGGCCAGAGTACGAGTCTAAGAGCTTAGCTATTAGGCCAGAGTAAGAGTTAAGAACTTAACCAGTAGGCCAGAGTAAGAGTTAAGATCTTAACCTGTAGGCCAGAGTACGAGTCTAAGACCTTAGCTATTAGGCCAGAGTAAGAGTTAAGACCTTAGCTATTAGGCCACAGTAAGAGTTAAGACCTTAACCAGTAGTCCAGAATACGAGTCTAAGTCCTTAGCTATTAGGCCAGAGTAAGAGTTAAGACCTTAACCAGTAGGCCAGATTAAGAGTTAAGACCTTAACCATTAGGCCAGAGTAAGAGTTAAGACCTTAGCTATTAGGCCAGAGTAAGAGTTAAGACTTTAACCAGTAGGCCAGAGTAAGAGTTAAGACCTTAACCTGTAGGCCAGAGTACGAGTCTAAGACCTTAGCTATTAGGCCAGAGTAAGAGTTAAGACCTTAACCAGTAGGCCATAGTACGAGTCTAAGACCTTAGCTATTAGGCCAGAGTAAGAGTTAAGACCTTAACCAATAGGCCAGAGTGAGAGTTAAGACCTTAACCAGTAGGCCAGAGTAAAAGTTAAGACCTTAACCATTAGGCCAGAGTACGAGTCTAAGACCTTAGCTATTAGGCCAGAGTAAGAGTTAAGACCTTAACCAGTAGGCGAGAGTAAGAGTTAAGACCTTAGCTATTAGGCCAGAGTACGAGTCTAAGACCTTAGCTATTAGTCCAGAGTAAGAGTAAAGACCTTAACCATTAGGCCAGAGTAAGAGTTAAGATCTTAGCTAATAGGCCAGAGTAAGAGTTAAGACCTTAACCATTAGGCCAGAGTACGAGTCTAAGAGCTTAGCTATTAGGCCAGAGTAAGAGTTAAGACCTTAACCAGTAGGCCAGAGTAAGAGTTAAGACCTTAACCAGAAGGCCAGAATACGAGTCTAAGTCCTTAGCTATTAGGCCAGAGTAAGAGTTAAGACCTTAACCAGTAGGCCAGATTAAGAGTTAACCATTAGGCCAGAGTAAGAGTTAAGACCTTAGCTATTAGGCCAGAGTAAGAGTAAAGACTTTAACCAGTAGGCCAGAGTAAGAGTTAAGACCTTAACCTGTAGGCCAGAGTATGAGTCTAAGACCTTAGCTATTAGGCCAGAGTAAGAGTTAAGACCTTAACCAGTAGGCCATAGTACGAGTCTAAGACCTTAGCTATTAGGCTAGAGTAAGAGTTAAGACCTTAACCAGTAGGCATGAGTGAGAGTTAAGACCTTAACCAGTAGGCCAGAGTAAGAGTTAAGACCTTAACCATTAGGCCAGAGTATGAGTCTAAGACCTTACCTATTAGTCCAGAGTAAGAGTTAAGACCTTAGCTATTAGGCCAGAGTAAGAGTTAAGACCTTAACCAGTAGGCCAGTGTAAGAGTTAAGACCTTAACCGGTAGGCCAGATTAAGAGTTAAGACCTGAACCATTGGGCCAGAGTACGAGTCTAAGACCTTAGCTATTAAGCCAGAATACGAGTATAAGACCTTAGCTATTAGGCCAGAGTAAGAGATAAGATCTTAGCTATTAGGCCAGAGTAAGAGTTAAGACCTTAGCTATTAGGCCAAAGTAAGAGTAAAGACCTTAAAGAGTAGGCCGGAGTAAAAGTTAAGACCTCAACCAGTAGGCCATAGTACGAGTCTAAGACCTTAGCTATTAGGCCAGAGTAAGAGTTAAGACCTTAACCAGTAGGCCAGAGTAAGAGTTAAGACCTTAGCTATTAGGCCAGAGTGCGAGTCTAAGACCTTAACCAGTAGGCCAGAGTAAGAGTTAAGATGTTAAGCTGTAGGCCAGAGTACGAGTCTAAGACCTTAGCTATTAGGCCAGAGTAAGAGTTAAGACTTTAGCTATTAGGCCAGAGTACGAGTCTAAGACCTTAGCTATTAGGCCAGAGTAAGAGTTAAGACCTTAACCAGTAGGCCAGAGTAAGAGTTAGGACCTTAACCATTAGGCCAGAGTATGATTCTAAGTCCTTAGCTATTAGGCCAGAGTAAGAGTTAAGACCTTAGCTATTAGGCCAGAGAAAGAGTTAAGACCTTAACCAGTAGGCCAGAGTAAGAGTTAAGATCTTAAGCTGTAGGCCAGAGTACGAGTCTAAGACCTTAGCTATTAGGCCAGAGTAAGAGTTAAGACCTTAGCTATTAGGCCAGAGTAAGAGTTAAGACCTTAACCAGTAGGCCAGAGTACGAGTCTAATACCTTAGCTATTAGGCCAGAGTAAGAGTTAAGACCTTAACCAGTAGGCCAGAGTAAGAGTTAAGACCTTATTCATTAGGCCAGAGTAAGAGTTAAGACCTTAGCTATTAGGCCAAAGTAAGAGTTAAGACCTTAGCTATTAGGCCAGAGTAAGATTTAAGACTTTAACCAGTAGGCCAGAGTAAGAGTTAAGACCTTAACCTGTAGGCCAGAGTACGAGTCTAAGACCTTAGCTATTAGGCCAGAGTAAGAGTTAAGACCTTAACCAGTAGGCCATAGTACAAGTCTAAGACCTTAGCTATTAGGCCAGAGTAAGATTTAAGACCTTAACCATTAGGCCAGAGTAAGAGTTAAGACCTTAACCAGTAGGCCAGAGTAAGAGTTAAGGCCTTAACCATTAGGCCAGAGTACGAGTCTAAGACCTTAGCTATTAGGCCAGAGTAAGAGTTAAGACCTTAGCTATTAGGCCAGAGTAAGAGTTAAGACCTTAACCAGTAGGCCAGAGTAAGAGTTAAGACCTTAAACAGTAGGCCAGAGTAAGAGTTAAGACCTTAGCTATTAGGCCAGAGTACGAGTCTAAGACCTTAGCTATTAGGCCAGAGTAAGAGTTAAGACCTTAACCAGTAGGCCATAGTACGAGTCTAAGACCTTAGCTATTAGGCCAGAGTAAGAGTTAAGACCTTAACCAGTAGGCCAGAGTAAGAGTTAAGACCTTAACCATTAGATCAGAGTACGATTCTAAATCCTTAGCTATTAGGCCAGAGTAAGAGTTAAGACCTTAGCTATTAGGCCAGAGTAAGAGTTAAGACCTTAACCAGTAGGCCAGAGTAAGAGTTAAGACCTTAACCAGTAGGCCAGAGTAAGAGATAGACCTTAACCATTGGGCCAGAGTACGAGTCTAAGACCTTAGCTATTAAGCCAGTGTACGAGTCTAAGACCTTAGCTATTAGGCCAGAGTAAGAGTTAAGACCTTAGCTATTAGGCTAGAGTAAGAGTTAAGACCTTAGCTATTAGGCCAGAGTCAGAGTTAAGACCTTAAAGAGTAGGCCAGAGTAAGAGTTAAGACCTTAACCAGTAGGCGAGAGTAAGAGTTAAGACCTTAGCCATTAGGCCAGAGTACGAGTCTAAGACCTTAGCTATTAGTCCAGAGTAAGAGTTAAGACCTTAACCATTAGGCCAGAGTAAGAGTTAAGATCTTAGCTAATAGGCCAGAGTAAGAGTTAAGACCTTAACCATTAGGCCAGAGTACGAGTCTAAGAGCTTAGCTATTAGGCCAGAGTAAGAGTTAAGACATTAACCAGTAGGCCAGAGTAAGAGTTAAGATCTTAACCTGTAGGCCAGAGTACGAGTCTAAGACCTTAGCTATTAGGCCAGAGTAAGAGTTAAGACCTTAGCTATTAGGCCAGAGTAAGAGTTAAGACCTTAACCAGTAGTCCAGAATACGAGTCTAAGTCCTTAGCTATTAGGCCAGAGTAAGAGTTAAGACCTTAACCAGTAGGCCAGATTAAGAGTTAAGACCTTAACCATTAGGCCAGAGTAAGAGTTAAGACCTTAGCTATTAGGCCAGAGTAAGAGTTAAGACCTTAGCTATTAGGCCAGAGTAAGAGTTAAGACCTTAACCAGTAGGCCAGAGTAAGAGTTAAGACCTTAACCAGTAGGCCAGAGTAAGAGTTAGACCTTAACCATTGGGCCAGAATACGAGTCTAAGACCTTAGCTATTAAGCCAGTGTACGAGTCTAAGACCTTAGCTATTAGGCCAGAGTAAGAGTTAAGACCTTAGCTATTAGGCTAGAGTAAGAGTTAAGACCTTAGCTATTAGGCCAGAGTCAGAGTTAAGACCTTAAAGAGTAGGCCAGAGTAAGAGTTAAGACCTCAACCAGTAGGCCATAGTACGAGTCTAAGAGCTTAGCTATTAGGCCAGAGTAAGAGTTAAGACCTTAACCAGTAGGCGAGAGTAAGAGTTAGGACCTTAGCTATTAGGCCAGAGTACGAGTCTAAGACCTTAGCTATTAGTCCAGAGTAAGAGTTAAGACCTTAACCATTAGGCCAGAGTAAGAGTTAAGATCTTAGCTAATAGGCCAGAGTAAGAGTTAAGACCTTAACCATTAGGCCAGAGTACGAGTCTAAGAGCTTAGCTATTAGGCCAGAGTAAGAGTTAAGACCTTAACCAGTAGGCCAGAGTAAGAGTTAAGATCTTAACCTGTAGGCCAGAGTACGAGTCTAAGACCTTAGCTATTAGGCCAGAGTAAGAGTTAAGACCTTAGCTATTAGGCCAGAGTAAGAGTTAAGACCTTAACCAGTAGTCCAGAATACGAGTCTAAGTCCTTAGCTATTAGGCCAGAGTAAGAGTTAAGACCTTAACCAGTAGGCCAGATTAAGAGTTAAGACCTTAACCATTAGGCCAGAGTAAGAGTTAAGACCTTAGCTATTAGGCCAGAGTAAGAGTTAAGACTTTAACCAGTAGGCCAGAGTAAGAGTTAAGACCTTAACCTGTAGGCCAGATTACGAGTCTAAGACCTTAGCTATTAGGCCAGAGTAAGAGTTAAGACCTTAACCAGTAGGCCATAGTACGAGTCTAAGACCTTAGCTATTAGGCCAGAGTAAGAGTTAAGACCTTAACCAATAGGCCAGAGTGAGAGTTAAGACCTTAACCAGTAGGCCAGAGTAAAAGTTAAGACCTTAACCATTAGGCCAGAGTACGAGTCTAAGACCTTAGCTATTAGGCCAGAGTTAAGACCTTAACCAGTAGGCGAGAGTAAGAGTTAAGACCTTAGCTATTAGGCCAGAGTACGAGTCTAAGACCTTAGCTATTAGTCCAGAGTAAGAGTAAAGACCTTAACCATTAGGCCAGAGTAAGAGTTAAGATCTTAGCTAATAGGCCAGAGTAAGAGTTAAGACCTTAACCATTAGGCCAGAGTACGAGTCTAAGAGCTTAGCTATTAGGCCAGAGTAAGAGTTAAGACCTTAACCAGTAGGCCAGAGTAAGAGTTAAGACCTTAACCAGAAGGCCAGAATACGAGTCTAAGTCCTTAGCTATTAGGCCAGAGTAAGAGTTAAGACCTTAACCAGTAGGCCAGATTAAGAGTTAACCATTAGGCCAGAGTAAGAGTTAAGACCTTAGCTATTAGGCCAGAGTAAGAGTAAAGACTTTAACCAGTAGGCCAGAGTAAGAGTTAAGACCTTAACCTGTAGGCCAGAGTATGAGTCTAAGACCTTAGCTATTAGGCCAGAGTAAGAGTTAAGACCTTAACCAGTAGGCCATAGTACGAGTCTAAGACCTTAGCTATTAGGCTAGAGTAAGAGTTAAGACCTTAACCAGTAGGCATGAGTGAGAGTTAAGACCTTAACCAGTAGGCCAGAGTAAGAGTTAAGACCTTAACCATTAGGCCAGAGTATGAGTCTAAGACCTTACCTATTAGTCCAGAGTAAGAGTTAAGACCTTAGCTATTAGGCCAGAGTAAGAGTTAAGACCTTAACCAGTAGGCCAGTATAAGAGTTAAGACCTTAACCGGTAGGCCAGATTAAGAGTTAAGACCTGAACCATTGGGCCAGAGTACGAGTCTAAGACCTTAGCTATTAAGCCAGAATACGAGTATAAGACCTTAGCTATTAGGCCAGAGTAAGAGTTAAGATCTTAGCTATTAGGCCAGAGTAAGAGTTAAGACCTTAGCTATTAGGCCAAAGTAAGAGTAAAGACCTTAAAGAGTAGGCCGGAGTAAAAGTTAAGACCTCAACCAGTAGGCCATAGTACGAGTCTAAGACCTTAGCTATTAGGCCAGAGTAAGAGTTAAGACCTTAACCAGTAGGCCAGAGTAAGAGTTAAGACCTTAGCTATTAGGCCAGAGTGCGAGTCTAAGACCTTAACCAGTAGGCCAGAGTAAGAGTTAAGATGTTAAGCTGTAGGCCAGAGTACGAGTCTAAGACCTTAGCTATTAGGCCAGAGTAAGAGTTAAGACTTTAGCTATTAGGCCAGAGTACGAGTCTAAGACCTTAGCTATTAGGCCAGAGAAAGAGTTAAGACCTTAACCAGTAGGCCAGAGTAAGAGTTAAGATCTTAAGCTGTAGGCCAGAGTACGAGTCTAAGACCTTAGCTATTAGGCCAGAGTAAGAGTTAAGACCTTAGCTATTAGGCCAGAGTAAGAGTTAAGACCTTAACCAGTAGGCCAGAGTACGAGTCTAATACCTTAGCTATTAGGCCATAGTAAGAGTTAAGACCTTAACCAGTAGGCCAGAGTAAGAGTTAAGACCTTAATCATTAGGCCAGAGTAAGAGTTAAGACCTTAGCTATTAGGCCAAAGTAAGAGTTAAGACCTTAGCTATTAGGCCAGAGTAAGATTTAAGACTTTAACCAGTAGGCCAGAGTAAGAGTTAAGACCTTAACCTGTAGGCCAGAGTACGAGTCTAAGACCTTAGCTATTAGGCCAGAGTAAGAGTTAAGACCTTAACCAGTAGGCCATAGTACAAGTCTAAGACCTTAGCTATTAGGCCAGAGTAAGATTTAAGACCTTAACCATTAGGCCAGAGTAAGAGTTAAGACCTTAACCAGTAGGCCAGAGTAAGAGTTAAGGCCTTAACCATTAGGCCAGAGTACGAGTCTAAGACCTTAGCTATTAGGCCAGAGTAAGAGTTAAGACCTTAGCCAGTAGGCCAGAGTAAGAGTTAAGACCTTAAACAGTAGGCCAGAGTAAGAGTTAAGACCTTAGCTATTAGGCCAGAGTACGAGTCTAAGACCTTAGCTATTAGGCCAGAGTAAGAGTTAAGACCTTAACCAGTAGGCCATAGTACGAGTCTAAGACCTTAGCTATTAGGCCAGAGTAAGAGTTAAGACCTTAACCAGTAGGCCAGAGTAAGAGTTAAGACCTTAACCATTAGATCAGAGTACAATTCTAAATCCTTAGCTATTAGGCCAGAGTAAGAGTTAAGACCTTAGCTATTAGGCCAGAGTAAGAGTTAAGACCTTAACCAGTAGGCCAGAGTAAGAGTTAAGACCTTAACCAGTAGGCCAGAGTAAGAGATAGACCTTAACCATTGGGCCAGAGTACGAGTCTAAGACCTTAGCTATTAAGCCAGTGTACGAGTCTAAGACCTTAGCTATTAGGCCAGAGTAAGAGTTAAGACCTTAGCTATTAGGCTAGAGTAAGAGTTAAGACCTTAGCTATTAGGCCAGAGTCAGAGTTAAGACCTTAAAGAGTAGGCCAGAGTAACAAATTCAAATTTATTTATTATGTTTTGGCTCTCAAAGAGGGCCACATAAACATGTACAGACAAAGCAACACAGTCATCAAAAGTACAAGAATTATAAAAACATAGTATTCGAACCGTGATAGGTACACTGCAAGCCATCAGTCCCACAAGCCCGGGCCGGCACAATCTTCCAGAAAATTTAATAAATAGCTAAAAATCCTTTAAAAAAGTTAAAAACATAAGCACAGAACATTTCATTTGGTGGGCAATAAAGTGCATGAAGAAAATCTTGTAAAGTGACAATGCTGAGGCGTAGACAGATTACTTTAAGCCATCGCTTGCGCAAGCTACGTAACATAGGACAAATCAAAAGTACATGCATACAGTCCTGGTTATTTAATTTACATAGATTGCACAACGGTGAAGTGCCATGCCATTTGGACAGCAACACGTTAAGAGGGATTAAGTCATAACGTAATAAAAACCAAAACCTACGTATCCCATGTGGCAAGTTCCACAGGGCATACGGTTGGGGCTGTTTCAACCTATAGGAGGAGATCAGCGGCTCCACATTCCTTTTATCTCCAACTGTTTTTTTGTCGGATAGAAAACAATACTCCCACGAAGCCTCCTTAAGGACCTGCTTTAACTGCGTGGGAGAGTAGGAGAAAAGAGCGCTTTCATCCAGTCTAAGGATTTTCACAGCCCCTCTAAAATTACTAACAAGTTTAGAGAACTCCTTAAAATTGCCCAAAAGTTCATTTTTGAGTAAAACTCGCAGGGTTCCTTCTCTCGCTCTGGCTAAACTGGCTACCCACCTTATTAAGGCGCACAGCCCCTGAACCCAGGCACTCCTGAGTCCGAAATCCAGCCTGCAGGCAGCCAGTGGACAGGCATTGTTAAGAGTCGAGAGGGATCTTAGGAGTTTTCCCTCAGTCTTGTGGCAAAAGTCCCAATATTTTATCTCTATTATTTCTATACCATACAAGATGGTTGCGGGGATTTTAGCTCTAAATACTTCTAGAAGGCTAGAAAAATGTCTTTTCCCCGTTGCCAGGTATAGTGACTTTAACCCATTGCCATGGGCAAGAGCTTTGCGAGAGCAATGCTCTATATGAAGATTCTCGCTCATATTGGCCGAGAATATTTTCCCTAAAAAGGTATAACAAGTTACGACCTCCAATCTAAGCCCTCCAATAGCCCAACCAAAATTTGTCGAGCGGCATTTCTTCCTACCAGCAATACACATCACTTTACTTTTATTAATATTGATCTTCATATGATGCTCCCCTGTAAAGTCCTGAAGAGCCTGAAGCCGATTTGCCAGACCCACGGGAGTTAAGTCAAGCAATAACACATCATCGGCATACATCAGACAGGCTATTGGCACCCCTCCTATCAACGGTGCGATCCCCTCACTATGGGACACAGCAGCAGGGAGGTCAGTTGTGTATAGGGAAAACAACAGGGGCACCAATAAGCAGCCCTGTTTAAGGCCATTCTGAGATGGTATTTTGGCCGACAGCCCCCTTTCGCCCCCCATTAAGACCCTGCACCAGGTCTCAGTGTGCAGAGCCCGCACCAATTCCAGCAGGGGAGTAGGGACACCCAGCGTCGCCAATTTTCTCCACAGCGTTCCCCAATCTACTTTATCGAACGCTGTGGAGAAATCAATGAAGGCGGCGTATACAACACCCCCTCTCACCTGGACATATTTATCAGTAATAACCTGAAGGGCAGTCAGGTTGTCCAGAGTGCCATGTTCCCTTCGGAAGCCAGTCTGTTCCAACGGCAAGATGTTGCGCTCCTCGACCCAATCAGAAAGAGATCTCAGGAGGCATTTCGCAAAGACCTTTCCGATGGAGTCGAGGAGCGCAATCATGCGATAGTTACTGGGGCTGTCCCTTGCTCCCTTTTTGAAGATAGGGACCAGAATGCTTCCTCTCCACGATGCAGGGACACGTTTGGAAAGATGGCATGCCCTAAACAGGGGGTACAAGATTTTACTCCAGGTTAAAGGGTCTTGTTTTAGGACCGTCATCGGAAGCTCATCCGGTCCCATGGCCCCAGAGGATCGCATATTTTTTATAGCCAACTCGATTTCCTTCTCAGAGGGAAAGAAGACCGAGTCATCAGGGGCAGCGTCCATGAAGTTATCCGCACCTGTGGTCCCGTTCCCTGCATATAATTCTCGGATATGAGAGGACCATAGATCTTCTGGTATAGCTATGGGAGTAGGGGAGTGGCGTGTACCACATCCTTTCCCGATTATTGCCCAAAAATCTTTAATGTTGCCATAAGCAGCAGATTCCCTTAATTTAATCCATACTTCATCCTCCCTGTCCCTTTTAATTTTTAGCTTGAGTCTGCTTCTCTTTCTTTTTAACCTAGCGATATCGTTCCCACGTTCCGGTACCCTTTCAACGTACTGTGCACGGATTAGTTTGTTTAATTCCCTATTCAGATTACGGAGAGTCAGAGGAACTACCTCTCCTTTTTTCCTAGGGAGGACAGTTTTTTTAGCCTTCAATAGAATCTTTACCATAAATTCCTCAAAACAAACTATTTCATTTCCGTTCCACTCTTCTATTTCCCTAAGGGTATCGGTCAGTAGCTCCTGCACCCCATTAATGGCAGCATTATTCCAGAAGCATCTTCCAGATGTCGAGTGGAAGGTAGCCTCCCTGCCATTTAGCGACCAGGATGCCGTATTCATAGAATTTAGCGAAATTGATAGTAACAATATACTGTGGTCGCTCCGAGTCGTGGGTATGATCTTTAAGTCAAGAATCTGGGGAAACAGACTGTAGCTGGCGATAGCATAGTCCAAAATTGATGACCCAAAGGGGGATTTGTGGGTATAATTTGCGGGGACGTCAGATGTAAATCTTCCATTTAAGATAATACCATCCCCGATCGCTAGTTCTTTTAACAAGATCTTCCCCCTTTTATTTGTCCTTAAGTTTTCAGGGAAGAGCGTCTGGGGGATGCAATATGCTTCCTCCTTAGCTTTATCCCTGAAGAATTTTAGACTAGCGTTTGAAACTTTACAATTCAAATCACCGATAAGCAAGATTACAGGAAAAGGAGGTGAATTTTTTATCTTATCCATATACTGGAGAACCCGCTGCAATTTATCATTAAAACATTCCTCAGGCGGAATATACACATTGAAAATTACCATGGGGTATTTTACATTGTCATGGAACATATTTTCTAATGTTATTGTGTGGAAAAGTCTACTGGAGTCAATATAATGGGAAAATCTCCATTGAAACTTATTTGACAGTAAACAGGCGAGCCCCCCCCTAGCATGCCCTTTCCTAGAGGGCGCAGCCGGAACTTCCAAAACATAAAAATCTTTTAAAGGCGTTAACCTATCTATGCACCATGTTTCCTGGATGCACAATATATCAGCCTCCAGAGTGGATAAAAAGGTCATTTTCTCCGGGCTGCTATGGAATCCGGCCGCGTTCCAGGAGATTATGTTTAAGGCTGGGTTAAAGATGGTGGAACAATTTGGGGTTATCCTTATTTTTTGTTGATAATGCACTATGGAGCCAATTCCACCGGTTATAGTCATCATTGAGTGTGGAATTCTCAACTAGTGGGAGAGGCTTCACGTGCGATACTGAGCGTTTTCCCCTGGAAACCCAAATTTTCAGGTCTCTCAGAGGAGAGGTTACCCCGTTTTGCTCACCACCCCTCAACCCCTGCTTATCGAAAGAGTTTGGCTTGCCTGGGGTAGAGATAGGTAGAATATCAATACCTAAGCGTTGAAAATTTTCAGCCTGTTCTAGTATCAAATTTGTTATGATAGGGGAATAAAATTTCACCCGAATACTCAAAACCCGACTTCCACCCAACAGAGTCACCAGTTCAATGTCTCTGGACTGAATGTGGTAGAGACATTCAACCTCACTGAAACGCTTGAGAAGCCAGGCTCTATTTAATAAGAGGTCAGTATCAAATAATGGAACAAAATCTAGTACACGCACATCCACAGGGGCCTTTGACGTACTTACAGGCCGGGCCGGAGGGCGAGAATTTTCAGAGTCAATTGTTACCACAAAGGGGGGGGCCAAAGGGTTTAAAAACCCGGATGGATAAGAAATTGGTCCTCCAAGTGCACTCCGAGAAGGAGAGCCTGGGAGAGAGCCCCCAATTTGTGGTAAATCTTCCTGGGAAGGCAGGCTGCCTTGTTCATTTTCCTCCTCCACTGAGGTTGAAGTGGTTAAGTTCACATCCATGTCCACTTTTAAGGAAGTGGATAAGGATTCCCCATTCCTTATTTCATTCTCCCTTGTCTCTGTGCATTTTTGGAAAATGATCCTCCGTTGCTTCTTCTTTCTATACTTTCGAATTGGTTTCCTCTTACTGGCTTTGGTACTTTTTTGTTTAACATATTTTCTCTTTTCTTCATTGACCTCAGATTTGTCGGCCAGGAGGTCTTTTCCGCCATCCGGGATAAAGATAGGAAATAATTCCTGAACCGTTTTGGGGCCTGGCAAGACTTTATCCTCCTCCTCTATCTCCAGGACTATATTCTTGATACAGTTAGAGGCTGCAGTATGAGGCATCTCCTTATGAGGGACCATAGAAGACTCTTCATTTTTCCTAACTAGTTCGCTTCTAATGGCTTTGAATTTCCCCTCAGATACAGATTGTTCAGGCTTAGGGGGAGAGGCCTTACTCGCATCCGGCACTTTCTGCAGCAATAACTTTAGGATCTGGGTAACTGATTCAAGGATACAGTCCGAGCTGCCTACAAATTTCCCTAGAAGCAGCAAAATTGAAGCAAGGAGTTGTTCCAGCGCGATCATGGACTCAGAGATCGGCTTTTCTCGTGCTTCCGCAGTGCAAATATTATCAAGGAGATTGAGGTCGGGGCTCTTGGAGGAGTTTAGCAAGTCAGATATTTCATGTCTATTTAGCGACGGGGTGCTACTATACAGCGTTAACCCTGATGGGGTGGCTCCCCTCTGAACTTTAAATTGCTCCAGAGATTCCACTTTAGCAGGGCTTACGTAGCGTCCCCATAGTTCCAAATCAATGGATAGTGCAGACAGGTCATCCCCCGGCCTGTCATTCATGGGTAACTGAGGGATCGATGGTATGTGCACTGGCTCACTTATAATCGTCAGCTTCCCGTCTATAGGGTCCCGAAAGGGAGACCCTCCTACCATAGTTCGGGGGGCCCCCTGCTGGACCTGGGGAGATCGGGGCACAGAGGTAGTTGGTACGTGTACTTCCAGGGCTTTAGTATCTGGATTATGTAGAGTCGCACATTTAGGTTTTTTTATACCAGATAGATCCCAGAGTTCAGATAACTGACATTGTCCTTTCAAAGGTGGGTTGTTTACTGACTTGTTTCTTGTGCGGATGGTAGTTAATTTCCGGGCAGGTTTTTCTCCCACTACCCTTCCTGATCGTAAAGTTTTAGACATTTTCCACAGTAATAAAAAAGAAATGTAGCAATATAAAACGTATAAAAGTCTGGAATTGAGTCAGTCCTTGGCAAAGCAGGTAGGACCAGGGTGCAGTATAGCTATCACAGTACTTGCATCAAGTTACCCTTCTACTCAAGTGGGCACGAATGCAGACAAGTAATTACAATGTATACAAATGAGAAATAAGGGACCGGGCCCAGCCCGGCCTACCTCGGTCACAGAGGGCCCGCCCTTTGCCCGGGCTTCGCCCGGCGTCCCGCTCGCGTCCCGCGGAGCTGGGGCTATGCTTTAATTTATGCGCCTCCAGACGCGCTGCTCGCCGATGTCACTTCCACCCCTGGGAATGCTGGGAGTTGTAGTTCCAGCGTCCCTCCCCACTGCGGCCGCGAGGAGCTGGAAACTGCGGCGGGAGGGACTCGACCAGCGGGGTTAGCGGTGTCAGCGGAGAATAGCAGGGTTCTTTGGCCACAGGTAGCTTCACAGCGAGAGGGTGCTCCAAACAGCAGAGTTTTTAGTAGGTAGTTGCAATCTCAATAAGGGAGCGAAAGGGGGACAAGGAAGGCAAAGGGGGCGAGAGGCACAGAGGTCACAGCGAAATGCGATGCGACAGCAACTCACCAACTCACAGTCGCCGCTGTATTCCAAAACTCTGTGTCCGTCATGCAGCCTCTGCTCCGCTCCGCCAGTTCTACCTCTGCGCCTGCTCCCCTGCTGCCTTGTTGCCTCGCTCCCCTTCGCCTGCCACACGGCCGAAAAAAACTCCCCAAGCACAATGCCTCAGACTGGGGGTTGAGCTGGGAGCCACGGGAGGCGAAACTGCAGATCAGCAAATCGAATCACATCAGCAGATTGCTTCCACGATGGTACCTGCCTGTTGCGGGGGCAGGAGCTTGCTCCTGGGCAATTCTGAGCCCGCTGAAGTTGCTGAGGCTGCTGCTGCTGTTTTATTGCGCCACGGTGTCCTCCGTGAATGAAGCAGAATCAAAATCCGTACACTGTACAGGGCCTCCGTGCGGCGGACTGAGACTCAAGGCTGACGCCAAGCTCCCGCCTCGCTTCCACCAGCTCCGCGAGTCGGCGGGTCGGTAAGGTGCCCCCGCTGTATGTGAGAAACGGGGGGGGGGGGGGAGCCGTAAGCTGGGAGCAAGGCTTGAGTCTAGAATCACCGGGAGCAACCGGCGTCCTCGCGTCTCCCTCGCGCTCACACGATCAGCACGAAAACACGGAACTGGATTATCACCACCAACCTTTGCATCACTGCCTCGCTGCCTCGCAGCCTCTCCGCTCAGGGCCCGCTCTTAACCCACACCTGCACTCAGCAGCTTTGGCAGCATGTGACAATGTCTTTCCGTGGGGTAATTGCGTTAGTAATTGAAGCGGTTATTGCAGTTGGTCGGCGGCAGGTGGACAGGACAGCTGTAATCCACTCCCCCTGCTCCCGGCCTTTCCGGATTGTTATCAGAGGGAAATTTGCCAGAATCGCAGAGAGAATCACCGTAGGGACCGCTACTCACTGCTTGCCGCCACCGCCGTCGTTCCGTTCTGCTCCGCTCAGCTGCTGCTCTCTCTCAGACTCAGACTCGATCAATCGAAAGGATCCAATGCTCTCGTTTCCCCCAGAGTAAGAGTTAAGACCTTAACCAGTAGGCGAGAGTAAGAGTTAAGACCTTAGCCATTAGGCCAGAGTACGAGTCTAAGACCTTAGCTATTAGTCCAGAGTAAGAGTTAAGACCTTAACCATTAGGCCAGAGTAAGAGTTAAGATCTTAGCTAATAGGCCAGAGTAAGAGTTAAGACCTTAACCATTAGGCCAGAGTACGAGTCTAAGAGCTTAGCTATTAGGCCAGAGTAAGAGTTAAGACCTTAACCAGTAGGCCAGAGTAAGAGTTAAGATCTTAACCTGTAGGCCAGAGTACGAGTCTAAGACCTTAGCTATTAGGCCAGAGTAAGAGTTAAGACCTTAGCTATTAGGCCAGAGTAAGAGTTAAGACCTTAACCAGTAGTCCAGAATACGAGTCTAAGTCCTTAGCTATTAGGCCAGAGTAAGAGTTAAGACCTTAACCAGTAGGCCAGATTAAGAGTTAAGACCTTAACCATTAGGCCAGAGTAAGAGTTAAGACCTTAGCTATTAGGCCAGAGTAAGAGTTAAGACTTTAACCAGTAGGCCAGAGTAAGAGTTAAGACCTTAACCTGTAGGCCAGAGTACGAGTCTAAGACCTTAGCTATTAGGCCAGAGTAAGAGTTAAGACCTTAACCAGTAGGCCATAGTACGAGTCTAAGACCTTAGCTATTAGGCCAGAGTAAGAGTTAAGACCTTAACCAGTAGGCCAGAGTGAGAGTTAAGACCTTAACCAGTAGGCCAGAGTAAAAGTTAAGACCTTAACCATTAGGCCAGAGTACGAGTCTAAGACCTTAGCTATTAGGCCAGAGTAAGAGTTAAGACCTTAGCTATTAGGCCAGAGTAAGAGTTAAGACCTTAACCAGTAGGCCAGTGTAAGAGTTAAGACCTTAACCAGTAGGCCAGAGTAAGAGTTAAGACCTGAACCATTGGGCCAGAGTACGAGTCTAAAACCTTAGCTATTAAGCCAGAATACGAGGCTAAGACCTTAGCTATTAGGCCAGAGTAAGAGTTAAGATCTTAGCTATTAGGCCAGAGTAAGAGTTAAGACCTTAGCTATTAGGCCAAAGTAAGAGTAAAGACCTTAAAGAGTAGGCCGGAGTAAAAGTTAAGACCTCAACCAGTAGGCCATAGTACGAGTCCAAGACCTTAGCTATTAGGCCAGAGTAAGAGTTAAGACCTTAACCAGTAGGCCAGAGTAAGAGTTAAGACCTTAGCTATTAGGCCAGAGTACGAGTCTAAGACCTTAACCAGTAGGCCAGAGTAAGAGTTAAGATGTTAAGCTGTAGGCCAGAGTACGAGTCTAAGACCTTAGCTATTAGGCCAGAGTAAGAGTTAAGACTTTAGCTATTAGGCCAGAGTACGAGTCTAAGACCTTAGCTATTAGGCCAGAGAAAGAGTTAAGACCTTAACCAGTAGGCCAGAGTAAGAGTTAAGATCTTAAGCTGTAGGCCAGAGTACGAGTCTAAGACCTTAGCTATTAGGCCAGAGTAAGAGTTAAGACCTTGGCTATTAGGCCAGAGTAAGAGTTAAGACCTTAACCAGTAGGCCAGAGTACGAGTCTAATACCTTAGCTATTAGGCCAGAGTAAGAGTTAAGACCTTAACCAGTAGGCCAGAGTAAGAGTTAAGACCTTAATCATTAGGCCAGAGTAAGAGTTAAGACCTTAGCTGTTAGGCCAGAGTAAGAGTTAAGACCTTAGCTATTAGGCCAGAGTAAGATTTAAGACTTTAACCAGTAGGCCAGAGTAAGAGTTAAGACCTTAACCTGTAGGCCAGAGTACGAGTCTAAGACCTTAGCTATTAGGCCAGAGTAAGAGTTAAGACCTTAACCAGTAGGCCATAGTACAAGTCTAAGACCTTAGCTATTAGGCCAGAGTAAGAGTTAAGACCTTAACCAGTAGGCCAGAGTAAGAGTTAAGACCTTAACCATTAGGCCAGAGTACGATTCTAAGTCCTTAGCTATTAGGCCAGAGTAAGAGTTAAGACCTTAGCTATTAGGCCAAAGTAAGAGTTAAGACCTTAACCAGTAGGCCAGAGTAAGAGTTAAGACCTTAACCAGTAGGCCAGAGTAAGAGTTAGACCTTAACCATTGGGCCAGAGTACGAGTCTAAGACCTTAGCTATTAAGCCAGTGTACGAGTCTAAGACCTTAGCTATTAGGCCAGAGTAAGAGATAAGACCTTAGCTATTAGGCTAGAGTAAGAGTTAAGACCTTAGCTATTAGGCCAGAGTCAGAGTTAAGACCTTAAAGAGTAGGCCAGAGTAAGAGTTAAGAACTCAACCAGTAGGCCATAGTACGAGTCTAAGAGCTTAGCTATTAGGCCAGAGTAAGAGTTAAGACCTTAACCAGTAGGCGAGAGTAAGAGTTAAGACCTTAGCTATTAGGCCAGAGTACGAGTCTAAGACCTTAGCTATTAGGCCAGAGTAAGAGTTAAGACCTTAGCTATTAGGCCAGAGTAAGAGTTAAGACCTTAGCTATTAGGCCAGAGTAAGAGTTAAGACCTTAACCAGTAGGCCAGTGTAAGAGTTATGACCTTAACCAGTAGGCCAGAGTAAGAGTTAAGACCTGAACCATTGGGCCAGAGTACGAGTCTAAAACCTTAGCTATTAAGCCAGAATACGAGGCTAAGACCTTAGCTATTAGGCCAGAGTAAGAGTTAAGACCTTAGCTATTAGGCCAGAGTAAGAGTTAAGACCTTAGCTATTAGGCCAAAGTAAGAGTAAAGACCTTAAAGAGTAGGCCGGAGTAAAAGTTAAGACCTCAACCAGTAGGCCATAGTACGAGTCTAAGACCTTAGCTATTAGGCCAGAGTAAGAGTTAAGACCTTAACCAGTAGGCCAGAGTAAGAGTTAAGACCTTAGCTATTAGGCCAGAGTACGAGTCTAAGACCTTAACCAGTAGGCCAGAGTAAGAGTTAAGATGTTAAGCTGTAGGCCAGAGTACGAGTCTAAGACCTTAGCTATTAGGCCAGAGTAAGAGTTAAGACTTTAGCTATTAGGCCAGAGTACGAGTCTAAGACCTTAGCTATTAGGCCAGAGAAAGAGTTAAGACCTTAACCAGTAGGCCAGAGTAAGAGTTAAGATCTTAAGCTGTAGGCCAGAGTACGAGTCTAAGACCTTAGCTATTAGGCCAGAGTAAGAGTTAAGACCTTAGCTATTAGGCCAGAGTAAGAGTTAAGACCTTAACCAGTAGGCCAGAGTACGAGTCTAATACCTTAGCTATTAGGCCAGAGTAAGAGTTAAGACCTTAACCAGTAGGCCAGAGTAAGAGTTAAGACCTTAATCATTAGGCCAGAGTAAGAGTTAAGACCTTAACTATTAGGCCAGAGTAAGAGTTAAGACCTTAGCTATTAGGCCAGAGTAAGATTTAAGACTTTAACCAGTAGGCCAGAGTAAGAGTTAAGACCTTAACTTGTAGGCCAGAGTAAGAGTTAAGACCTGAACCATTGGGCCAGAGTACGAGTCTAAGACCTTAGCTATTAAGCCAGAATACGAGTATAAGACCTTAGCTATTAGGCCAGAGTAAGAGTTAAGATCTTAGCTATTAGGCCAGAGTAAGAGTTAAGACCTTAGCTATTAGGCCAAAGTAAGAGTAAAGACCTTAAAGAGTAGGCCGGAGTAAAAGTTAAGACCTCAACCAGTAGGCCATAGTACGAGTCTAAGACCTTAGCTATTAGGCCAGAGTAAGAGTTAAGACCTTAACCAGTAGGCCAGAGTAAGAGTTAAGACCTTAGCTATTAGGCCAGAGTGCGAGTCTAAGACCTTAACCAGTAGGCCAGAGTAAGAGTTAAGATGTTAAGCTGTAGGCCAGAGTACGAGTCTAAGACCTTAGCTATTAGGCCAGAGTAAGAGTTAAGACTTTAGCTATTAGGCCAGAGTACGAGTCTAAGACCTTAGCTATTAGGCCAGAGAAAGAGTTAAGACCTTAACCAGTAGGCCAGAGTAAGAGTTAAGATGTTAAGCTGTAGGCCAGAGTACGAGTCTAAGACCTTAGCTATTAGGCCAGAGTAAGAGTTAAGATCTTAAGCTGTAGGCCAGAGTACGAGTCTAAGACCTTAGCTATTAGGCCAGAGTAAGAGTTAAGACCTTAGCTATTAGGCCAGAGTAAGAGTTAAGACCTTAACCAGTAGGCCAGAGTACGAGTCTAATACCTTAGCTATTAGGCCAGAGTAAGAGTTAAGACCTTAACCAGTAGGCCAGAGTAAGAGTTAAGACCTTAATCATTAGGCCAGAGTAAGAGTTAAGACCTTAGCTATTAGGCCAAAGTAAGAGTTAAGACCTTAGCTATTAGGCCAGAGTAAGAGTTAAGACCTTAACCAGTAGGCCAGAGTAAGAGTTAAGACCTTAGCTATTAGGCCAGAGTGCGAGTCTAAGACCTTAACCAGTAGGCCAGAGTAAGAGTTAAGATGTTAAGCTGTAGGCCAGAGTACGAGTCTAAGACCTTAGCTATTAGGCCAGAGTAAGAGTTAAGACTTTAGCTATTAGGCCAGAGTACGAGTCTAAGACCTTAGCTATTAGGCCAGAGAAAGAGTTAAGACCTTAACCAGTAGGCCAGAGTAAGAGTTAAGATGTTAAGCTGTAGGCCAGAGTACGAGTCTAAGACCTTAGCTATTAGGCCAGAGTAAGAGTTAAGATCTTAAGCTGTAGGCCAGAGTACGAGTCTAAGACCTTAGTTATTAGGCCAGAGTAAGAGTTAAGACCTTAGCTATTAGGCCAGAGTAAGAGTTAAGACCTTAACCAGTAGGCCAGAGTACGAGTCTAATACCTTAGCTATTAGGCCAGAGTAAGAGTTAAGACCTTAACCAGTAGGCCAGAGTAAGAGTTAAGACCTTAACCTGTAGGCCAGAGTACGAGTCTAAGACCTTAGCTATTAGGCCAGAGTAAGAGTTAAGACCTTAACCAGTAGGCCATAGTACAAGTCTAAGACCTTAGCTATTAGGCCAGAGTAAGATTTAAGACCTTAACCATTAGGCCAGAGTAAGAGTTAAGACCTTAACCAGTAGGCCAGAGTAAGAGTTAAGGCCTTAACCATTAGGCCAGAGTACGAGTCTAAGACCTTAGCTATTAGGCCAGAGTAATAGTTAAGACCTTAGCTATTAGGCCAGAGTAAGAGTTAAGACCTTAACCAGTAGGCCAGAGTAAGAGTTAAGACCTTAAACAGTAGGCCAGAGTAAGAGTTAAGACCTTAGCTATTAGGCCAGAGTACGAGTCTAAGACCTTAGCTATTAGGCCAGAGTAAGAGTTAAGACCTTAACCAGTAGGCCATAGTACGAGTCTAAGACCTTAGCTATTAGGCCAGAGTAAGAGTTAAGACCTAACCAGTAGGCCAGAGTAAGAGTTAAGACCTTAACCATTAGATCAGAGTACGATTCTAAATCCTTAGCTATTAGGCCAGAGTAAGAGTTAAGACCTTAGCTATTAGGCCAGAGTAAGAGTTAAGACCTTAACCAGTAGGCCAGTGTAAGAGTTAAGACCTTAACCAGTAGGCCAGAGTAAGAGATAGACCTTAACCATTGGGCCAGAGTACGAGTCTAAGACCTTAGCTATTAAGCCAGTGTACGATTCTAAGACCTTAGCTATTAGGCCAGAGTAAGAGTTAAGACCTTAGCTATTAGGCTAGAGTAAGAGTTAAGACCTTAGCTATTAGGCCAGAGTCAGAGTTAAGACCTTAAAGAGTAGGCCAGAGTAAGAGTTAAGACCTTAACCAGTAGGCGAGAGTAAGAGTTAAGACCTTAGCCATTAGGCCAGAGTACGAGTCTAAGACCTTAGCTATTAGTCCAGAGTAAGAGTTAAGACCTTAACCATTAGGACAGAGTAAGAGTTAAGATCTTAGCTAATAGGCCAGAGTAAGAGTTAAGACCTTAACCATTAGGCCAGAGTACGAGTCTAAGAGCTTAGCTATTAGGCCAGAGTAAGAGTTAAGACCTTAACCAGTAGGCCAGAGTAAGAGTTAAGATCTTAACCTGTAGGCCAGAGTACGAGTCTAAGACCTTAGCTATTAGGCCAGAGTAAGAGTTAAGACCTTAGCTATTAGGCCAGAGTAAGAGTTAGGACCTTAACCAGTAGTCCAGAATACGAGTCTAAGTCCTTAGCTATTAGGCCAGAGTAAGAGTTAAGACCTTAACCAGTAGGCCAGATTAAGAGTTAAGACCTTAACCATTAGGCCAGAGTAAGAGTTAAGACCTTAGCTATTAGGCCAGAGTAAGAGTTAAGACTTTAACCAGTAGGCCAGAGTAAGAGTTAAGACCTTAACCTGTAGGCCAGAGTACGAGTCTAAGACCTTAGCTATTAGGCCAGAGTAAGAGTTAAGACCTTAACCAGTAGGCCATAGTACGAGTCTAAGACCTTAGCTATTAGGCCAGAGTAAGAGTTAAGACCTTAACCAGTAGGCCAGAGTGAGAGTTAAGACCTTAACCAGTAGGCCAGAGTAAAAGTTAAGACCTTAACCATTAGGCCAGAGTACGAGTCTAAGACCTTAGCTATTAGGCCAGAGTAAGAGTTAAGACCTTAGCTATTAGGCCAGAGTAAGAGTTAAGACCTTAACCAGTAGGCCAGTGTAAGAGTTAAGACCTTAACCAGTAGGCCAGAGTAAGAGTTAAGACCTGAACCATTGGGCCAGAGTACGAGTCTAAAACCTTAGCTATTAAGCCAGAATACGAGGCTAAGACCTTAGCTATTAGGCCAGAGTAAGAGTTAAGATCTTAGCTATTAGGCCAGAGTAAGAGTTAAGACCTTAGCTATTAGGCCAAAGTAAGAGTAAAGACCTTAAAGAGTAGGCCGGAGTAAAAGTTAAGACCTCAACCAGTAGGCCATAGTACGAGTCCAAGACCTTAGCTATTAGGCCAGAGTAAGAGTTAAGACCTTAACCAGTAGGCCAGAGTAAGAGTTAAGACCTTAGCTATTAGGCCAGAGTACGAGTCTAAGACCTTAACCAGTAGGCCAGAGTAAGAGTTAAGATGTTAAGCTGTAGGCCAGAGTACGAGTCTAAGACCTTAGCTATTAGGCCAGAGTAAGAGTTAAGACTTTAGCTATTAGGCCAGAGTACGAGTCTAAGACCTTAGCTATTAGGCCAGAGAAAGAGTTAAGACCTTAACCAGTAGGCCAGAGTAAGAGTTAAGATCTTAAGCTGTAGGCCAGAGTACGAGTCTAAGACCTTAGCTATTAGGCCAGAGTAAGAGTTAAGACCTTAGCTATTAGGCCAGAGTAAGAGTTAAGACCTTAACCAGTAGGCCAGAGTACGAGTCTAATACCTTAGCTATTAGGCCAGAGTAAGAGTTAAGACCTTAACCAGTAGGCCAGAGTAAGAGTTAAGACCTTAATCATTAGGCCAGAGTAAGAGTTAAGACCTTAGCTATTAGGCCAGAGTAAGAGTTAAGACCTTAGCTATTAGGCCAGAGTAAGATTTAAGACTTTAACCAGTAGGCCAGAGTAAGAGTTAAGACCTTAACCTGTAGGCCAGAGTACGAGTCTAAGACCGTAGCTATTAGGCCAGAGTAAGAGTTAAGACCTTAACCAGTAGGCCATAGTACAAGTCTAAGACCTTAGCTATTAGGCCAGAGTAAGAGTTAAGACCTTAACCAGTAGGCCAGAGTAAGAGTTAAGACCTTAACCATTAGGCCAGAGTACGATTCTAAGTCCTTAGCTATTAGGCCAGAGTAAGAGTTAAGACCTTAGCTATTAGGCCAGAGTAAGAGTTAAGACCTTAACCAGTAGGCCAGAGTAAGAGTTAAGACCTTAACCAGTAGGCCAGAGTAAGAGTTAGACCTTAACCATTGGGCCGGAGTACGAGTCTAAGACCTTAGCTATTAAGCCAGTGTACGAGTCTAAGACCTTAGCTATTAGGCCAGAGTAAGAGATAAGACCTTAGCTATTAGGCTAGAGTAAGAGTTAAGACCTTAGCTATTAGGCCAGAGTCAGAGTTAAGACCTTAAAGAGTAGGCCAGAGTAAGAGTTAAGAACTCAACCAGTAGGCCATAGTACGAGTCTAAGAGCTTAGCTATTAGGCCAGAGTAAGAGTTAAGACCTTAACCAGTAGGCGAGAGTAAGAGTTAAGACCTTAGCTATTAGGCCAGAGTACGAGTCTAAGACCTTAGCTATTAGGCCAGAGTAAGAGTTAAGACCTTAGCTATTAGGCCAGAGTAAGAGTTAAGACCTTAGCTATTAGGCCAGAGTAAGAGTTAAGACCTTAACCAGTAGGCCAGTGTAAGAGTTATGACCTTAACCAGTAGGCCAGAGTAAGAGTTAAGACCTGAACCATTGGGCCAGAGTACGAGTCTAAAACCTTAGCTATTAAGCCAGAATACGAGGCTAAGACCTTAGCTATTAGGCCAGAGTAAGAGTTAAGACCTTAGCTATTAGGCCAGAGTAAGAGTTAAGACCTTAGCTATTAGGCCAGAGTAAGAGTTAAGACCTTAGCTATTAGGCCAGAGTAAGAGTTAAGACCTTAGCTATTAGGCCAAAGTAAGAGTAAAGACCTTAAAGAGTAGGCCGGAGTAAAAGTTAAGACCTCAACCAGTAGGCCATAGTACGAGTCTAAGACCTTAGCTATTAGGCCAGAGTAAGAGTTAAGACCTTAACCAGTAGGCCAGAGTAAGAGTTAAGACCTTAGCTATTAGGCCAGAGTACGAGTCTAAGACCTTAACCAGTAGGCCAGAGTAAGAGTTAAGATGTTAAGCTGTAGGCCAGAGTACGAGTCTAAGACCTTAGCTATTAGGCCAGAGTAAGAGTTAAGACTTTAGCTATTAGGCCAGAGTACGAGTATAAGACCTTAGCTATTAGGCCAGAGAAAGAGTTAAGACCTTAACCAGTAGGCCAGAGTAAGAGTTAAGATCTTAAGCTGTAGGCCAGAGTACGAGTCTAAGACCTTAGCTATTAGGCCAGAGTAAGAGTTAAGACCTTAGCTATTAGGCCAGAGTAAGAGTTAAGACCTTAACCAGTAGGCCAGAGTACGAGTCTAATACCTTAGCTATTAGGCCAGAGTAAGAGTTAAGACCTTAACCAGTAGGCCAGAGTAAGAGTTAAGACCTTAATCATTAGGCCAGAGTAAGAGTTAAGACCTTAGCTATTAGGCCAGAGTAAGAGTTAAGACCTTAGCTATTAGGCCAGAGTAAGATTTAAGACTTTAACCAGTAGGCCAGAGTTAGAGTTAAGACCTTAACTTGTAGGCCAGAGTAAGAGTTAAGACCTGAACCATTGGGCCAGAGTACGAGTCTAAGACCTTAGCTATTAAGCCAGAATACGAGTATAAGACCTTAGCTATTAGGCCAGAGTAAGAGTTAAGATCTTAGCTATTAGGCCAGAGTAAGAGTTAAGACCTTAGCTATTAGGCCAAAGTAAGAGTAAAGACCTTAAAGAGTAGGCCGGAGTAAAAGTTAAGACCTCAACCAGTAGGCCATAGTACGAGTCTAAGACCTTAGCTATTAGGCCAGAGTAAGAGTTAAGACCTTAACCAGTAGGCCAGAGTAAGAGTTAAGACCTTAGCTATTAGGCCAGAGTGCGAGTCTAAGACCTTAACCAGTAGGCCAGAGTAAGAGTTAAGATGTTAAGCTGTAGGCCAGAGTACGAGTCTAAGACCTTAGCTATTAGGCCAGAGTAAGAGTTAAGACTTTAGCTATTAGGCCAGAGTACGAGTCTAAGACCTTAGCTATTAGGCCAGAGAAAGAGTTAAGACCTTAACCAGTAGGCCAGAGTAAGAGTTAAGATGTTAAGCTGTAGGCCAGAGTACGAGTCTAAGACCTTAGCTATTAGGCCAGAGTAAGAGTTAAGATCTTAAGCTGTAGGCCAGAGTACGAGTCTAAGACCTTAGCTATTAGGCCAGAGTAAGAGTTAAGACCTTAGCTATTAGGCCAGAGTAAGAGTTAAGACCTTAACCAGTAGGCCAGAGTACGAGTCTAATACCTTAGCTATTAGGCCAGAGTAAGAGTTAAGACCTTAACCAGTAGGCCAGAGTAAGAGTTAAGACCTTAATCATTAGGCCAGAGTAAGAGTTAAGACCTTAGCTATTAGGCCAAAGTAAGAGTTAAGACCTTAGCTATTAGGCCAGAGTAAGATTTAAGACTTTAACCAGTAGGCCAGAGTAAGAGTTAAGACCTTAACCTGTAGGCCAGAGTACGAGTCTAAGACCTTAGCTATTAGGCCAGAGTAAGAGTTAAGACCTTAACCAGTAGGCCATTGTACAAGTCTAAGACCTTAGCTATTAGGCCAGAGTAAGATTTAAGACCTTAACCATTAGGCCAGAGTAAGAGTTAAGACCTTAACCAGTAGGCCAGAGTAAGAGTTAAGGCCTTAACCATTAGGCCAGAGTACGAGTCTAAGACCTTAGCTATTAGGCCAGAGTAAGAGTTAAGACCTTAGCTATTAGGCCAGAGTAAGAGTTAAGACCTTAACCAGTAGGCCAGAGTAAGAGTTAAGACCTTAAACAGTAGGCCAGAGTAAGAGTTAAGACCTTAGCTATTAGGCCAGAGTACGAGTCTAAGACCTTAGCTATTAGGCCAGAGTAAGAGTTAAGACCTTAACCAGTAGGCCATAGTATGAGTCTAAGACCTTAGCTATTAGGCCAGAGTAAGAGTTAAGACCTTAACCAGTAGGCCAGAGTAAGAGTTAAGACCTTAACCATTAGGCCAGAGTACGATTCTAAATCCTTAGCTATTAGGCCAGAGTAAGAGTTAAGACCTTAGCTATTAGGCCAGAGTAATAGTTAAGACCTTAACCAGTAGGCCAGAGTAAGAGTTAAGACCTTAACCAGTAGGCCAGAGTAAGAGTTAGACCTTAACCATCGGGCCAGAGTATGAGTCTAAGACCTTAGCTATTAAGCCAGTGTACGAGTCTAAGACCTTAGCTATTAGGCCAGAGTAAGAGTTAAGACCTTAGCTATTAGGCTAGAGTAAGAGTTAAGACCTTAGCTATTAGGCCAGAGTCAGAGTTAAGATCTTAAAGAGTAGGCCAGAGTAAGAGTTAAGACCTCAACCAGTAGGCCATAGTACGAGTCTAAGAGCTTAGCTATTAGGCCAGAGTAAGAGTTAAGACCTTAACCAGTAGGCGAGAGTAAGAGTTAAGACCTTAGCCATTAGGCCAGAGTACGAGTCTAAGACCTTAGCTATTAGTCCAGAGTAAGAGTTAAGACCTTAACCATTAGGCCAGAGTAAGAGTTAAGATCTTAGCTAATAGGCCAGAGTAAGAGTTAAGACCTTAACCATTAGGCCAGAGTACGAGTCTAAGAGCTTAGCTATTAGGCCAGAGTAAGAGTTAAGACCTTAACCAGTAGGCCAGAGTAAGAGTTAAGATCTTAACCTGTAGGCCAGAGTACGAGTCTAAGACCTTAGCTATTAGGCCAGAGTAAGAGTTAAGACCTTAGCTATTAGGCCAGAGTAAGATTTAAGACTTTAACCAGTAGGCCAGAGTAAGAGTTAAGACCTTAACCTGTAGGCCAGAGTACGAGTCTAAGACCTTAGCTATTAGGCCAGAGTAAGAGTTAAGACCTTAACCAGTAGGCCATAGTACAAGTCTAAGACCTTAGCTATTAGGCCAGAGTAAGAGTTAAGACCTTAACCAGTAGGCCAGAGTAAGAGTTAAGACCTTAGCTATTAGGCCAGAGTAAGAGTTAAGACCTTAGCTATTAGGCCAGAGTAAGAGTTAAGACCTTAACCAGTAGGCCAGTGTAAGAGTTATGACCTTAACCAGTAGGCCAGAGTAAGAGTTAAGACCTGAACCATTGGGCCAGAGTACGAGTCTAAAACCTTAGCTATTAAGCCAGAATACGAGGCTAAGACCTTAGCTATTAGGCCAGAGTAAGAGTTAAGACCTTAGCTATTAGGCCAGAGTAAGAGTTAAGACCTTAGCTATTAGGCCAAAGTAAGAGTAAAGACCTTAAAGAGTAGGCCGGAGTAAAAGTTAAGACCTCAACCAGTAGGCCATAGTACGAGTCTAAGACCTTAGCTATTAGGCCAGAGTAAGAGTTAAGACCTTAACCAGTAGGCCAGAGTAAGAGTTAAGACCTTAGCTATTAGGCCAGAGTACGAGTCTAAGACCTTAACCAGTAGGCCAGAGTAAGAGTTAAGATGTTAAGCTGTAGGCCAGAGTACGAGTCTAAGACCTTAGCTATTAGGCCAGAGTAAGAGTTAAGACTTTAGCTATTAGGCCAGAGTACGAGTCTAAGACCTTAGCTATTAGGCCAGAGAAAGAGTTAAGACCTTAACCAGTAGGCCAGAGTAAGAGTTAAGATCTTAAGCTGTAGGCCAGAGTACGAGTCTAAGACCTTAGCTATTAGGCCAGAGTAAGAGTTAAGACCTTAGCTATTAGGCCAGAGTAAGAGTTAAGACCTTAACCAGTAGGCCAGAGTAAGAGTTAAGACCTTAATCATTAGGCCAGAGTAAGAGTTAAGACCTTAGCTATTAGGCCAGAGTAAGATTTAAGACTTTAACCAGTAGGCCAGAGTAAGAGTTAAGACCTTAACTTGTAGGCCAGAGTAAGAGTTAAGACCTGAACCATTGGGCCAGAGTACGAGTCTAAGACCTTAGCTATTAAGCCAGAATACGAGTATAAGACCTTAGCTATTAGGCCAGAGTAAGAGTTAAGATCTTAGCTATTAGGCCAGAGTAAGAGTTAAGACCTTAGCTATTAGGCCAAAGTAAGAGTAAAGACCTTAAAGAGTAGGCCGGAGTAAAAGTTAAGACCTCAACCAGCAGGCCATAGTACGAGTCTAAGACCTTAGCTATTAGGCCAGAGTAAGAGTTAAGACCTTAACCAGTAGGCCAGAGTAAGAGTTAAGACCTTAGCTATTAGGCCAGAGTGCGAGTCTAAGACCTTAACCAGTAGGCCAGAGTAAGAGTTAAGATGTTAAGCTGTAGGCCAGAGTACGAGTCTAAGACCTTAGCTATTAGGCCAGAGTAAGAGTTAAGACTTTAGCTATTAGGCCAGAGTACGAGTCTAAGACCTTAGCTATTAGGCCAGAGAAAGAGTTAAGACCTTAACCAGTAGGCCAGAGTAAGAGTTAAGATGTTAAGCTGTAGGCCAGAGTACGAGTCTAAGACCTTAGCTATTAGGCCAGAGTAAGAGTTAAGATCTTAAGCTGTAGGCCAGAGTACGAGTCTAAGACCTTAGCTATTAGGCCAGAGTAAGAGTTAAGACCTTAGCTATTAGGCCAGAGTAAGAGTTAAGACCTTAACCAGTAGGCCAGAGT
Organism: Triturus cristatus; assembly: GCF_964204655.1. Classification (NCBI taxonomy): domain Eukaryota; kingdom Metazoa; phylum Chordata; class Amphibia; order Caudata; family Salamandridae; genus Triturus; species Triturus cristatus. The sequence continues at coordinate 546,582,700 of NC_140592.1, forward strand.
ACGAGTCTAATACCTTAGCTATTAGGCCAGAGTAAGAGTTAAGACCTTAACCAGTAGGCCAGAGTAAGAGTTAAGACCTTAATCATTAGGCCAGAGTAAGAGTTAAGACCTTAGCTATTAGGCCAAAGTAAGAGTTAAGACCTTAGCTATTAGGCCAGAGTAAGATTTAAGACTTTAACCAGTAGGCCAGAGTAAGAGTTAAGACCTTAACCTGTAGGCCAGAGTACGAGTCTAAGACCTTAGCTATTAGGCCAGAGTAAGAGTTAAGACCTTAACCAGTAGGCCATAGTACAAGTCTAAGACCTTAGCTATTAGGCCAGAGTAAGATTTAAGACCTTAACCATTAGGCCAGAGTAAGAGTTAAGACCTTAACCAGTAGGCCAGAGTAAGAGTTAAGGCCTTAACCATTAGGCCAGAGTACGAGTCTAAGACCTTAGCTATTAGGCCAGAGTAATAGTTAAGACCTTAGCTATTAGGCCAGAGTAAGAGTTAAGACCTTAACCAGTAGGCCAGAGTAAGAGTTAAGACCTTAAACAGTAGGCCAGAGTAAGAGTTAAGACCTTAGCTATTAGGCCAGAGTACGAGTCTAAGACCTAAGCTATTAGGCCAGAGTAAGAGTTAAGACCTTAACCAGTAGGCCATAGTACGAGTCTAAGACCTTAGCTATTAGGCCAGAGTAAGAGTTAAGACCTTAACCAGTAGGCCAGAGTAAGAGTTAAGACCTTAACCATTAGATCAGAGTACGATTCTAAATCCTTAGCTATTAGGCCAGAGTAAGAGTTAAGACCTTAGCTATTAGGCCAGAGTAAGAGTTAAGACCTTAACCAGTAGGCCAGAGTAAGAGTTAAGACCTTAACCAGTAGGCCAGAGTAAGAGATAGACCTTAACCATTGGGCCAGAGTACGAGTCTAAGACCTTAGCTATTAAGCCAGTGTACGAGTCTAAGACCTTAGCTATTAGGCCAGAGTAAGAGTTAAGACCTTAGCTATTAGGCTAGAGTAAGAGTTAAGACCTTAGCTATTAGGCCAGAGTCAGAGTTAAGACCTTAAAGAGTAGGCCAGAGTAAGAGTTAAGACCTTAACCATTAGGCCAGAGTAAGAGTTAAGATCTTAGCTAATAGGCCAGAGTAAGAGTTAAGACCTTAACCATTAGGCCAGAGTACGAGTCTAAGAGCTTAGCTATTAGGCCAGAGTAAGAGTTAAGACCTTAACCAGTAGGCCAGAGTAAGAGTTAAGATCTTAACCTGTAGGCCAGAGTACGAGTCTAAGACCTTAGCTATTAGGCCAGAGTAAGAGTTAAGACCTTAGCTATTAGGCCAGAGTAAGAGTTAAGACCTTAACCAGTAGTCCAGAATACGAGTCTAAGTCCTTAGCTATTAGGCCAGAGTAAGAGTTAAGACCTTAACCAGTAGGCCAGATTAAGAGTTAAGACCTTAACCATTAGGCCAGAGTAAGAGTTAAGACCTTAGCTATTAGGCCAGAGTAAGAGTTAACACTTTAACCAGTAGGCCAGAGTAAGAGTTAAGACCTTAACCTGTAGGCCAGAGTACGAGTCTAAGACCTTAGCTATTAGGCCAGAGTAAGAGTTAAGACCTTAACCAGTAGGCCATAGTACGAGTCTAAGACCTTAGCTATTAGGCCAGAGTAAGAGTTAAGACCTTAACCAGTAGGCCAGAGTGAGAGTTAAGACCTTAACCAGTAGGCCAGAGTAAAAGTTAAGACCTTAACCATTAGGCCAGAGTACGAGTCTAAGACCTTAGCTATTAGGCCAGAGTAAGAGTTAAGACCTTAGCTATTAGGCCAGAGTAAGAGTTAAGACCTTAACCAGTAGGCCAGTGTAAGAGTTAAGACCTTAACCAGTAGGCCAGAGTAAGAGTTAAGACCTGAACCATTGGGCCAGAGTACGAGTCTAAAACCTTAGCTATTAAGCCAGAATACGAGGCTAAGACCTTAGCTATTAGGCCAGAGTAAGAGTTAAGACCTTAGCTATTAGGCCAGAGTAAGAGTTAAGACCTTAGCTATTAGGCCAAAGTAAGAGTAAAGACCTTAAAGAGTAGGCCGGAGTAAAAGTTAAGACCTCAACCAGTAGGCCATAGTACGAGTCCAAGACCTTAGCTATTAGGCCAGAGTAAGAGTTAAGACCGTAACCAGTAGGCCAGAGTAAGAGTTAAGACCTTAGCTATTAGGCCAGAGTACGAGTCTAAGACCTTAACCAGTAGGCCAGAGTAAGAGTTAAGATGTTAAGCTGTAGGCCAGAGTACGAGTCTAAGACCTTAGCTATTAGGCCAGAGTAAGAATTAAGACTTTAGCTATTAGGCCAGAGTACGAGTCTAAGACCTTAGCTATTAGGCCAGAGAAAGAGTTAAGACCTTAACCAGTAGGCCAGAGTAAGAGTTAAGATCTTAAGCTGTAGGCCAGAGTACGAGTCTAAGACCTTAGCTATTAGGCCAGAGTAAGAGTTAAGACCTTAGCTATTAGGCCAGAGTAAGAGTTAAGACCTTAACCAGTAGGCCAGAGTACGAGTCTAATACCTTAGCTATTAGGCCAGAGTAAGAGTTAAGACCTTAACCAGTAGGCCAGAGTAAGAGTTAAGACCTTAATCATTAGGCCAGAGTAAGAGTTAAGACCTTAGCTATTAGGCCAGAGTAAGAGTTAAGACCTTAGCTATTAGGCCAGAGTAAGATTTAAGACTTTAACCAGTAGGCCAGAGTAAGAGTTAAGACCTTAACCTGTAGGCCAGAGTACGAGTCTAAGACCTTAGCTATTAGGCCAGAGTAAGAGTTAAGACCTTAACCAGTAGGCCATAGTACAAGTCTAAGACCTTAGCTATTAGGCCAGAGTAAGAGTTAAGACCTTAACCAGTAGGCCAGAGTAAGAGTTAAGACCTTAACCATTAGGCCAGAGTACGATTCTAAGTCCTTAGCTATTAGGCCAGAGTAAGAGTTAAGACCTTAGCTATTAGGCCAGAGTAAGAGTTAAGACCTTAACCAGTAGGCCAGAGTAAGAGTTAAGACCTTAACCAGTAGGCCAGAGTAAGAGTTAGACCTTAACCATTGGGCCAGAGTACGAGTCTAAGACCTTAGCTATTAAGCCAGTGTACGAGTCTAAGACCTTAGCTATTAGGCCAGAGTAAGAGATAAGACCTTAGCTATTAGGCTAGAGTAAGAGTTAAGACCTTAGCTATTAGGCCAGAGTCAGAGTTAAGACCTTAAAGAGTAGGCCAGAGTAAGAGTTAAGAACTCAACCAGTAGGCCATAGTACGAGTCTAAGAGCTTAGCTATTAGGCCAGAGTAAGAGTTAAGACCTTAACCAGTAGGCGAGAGTAAGAGTTAAGACCTTAGCCATTAGGCCAGAGTACGAGTCTAAGACCTTAGCTATTAGGCCAGAGTAAGAGTTAAGACCTTAGCTATTAGGCCAGAGTAAGAGTTAAGACCTTAGCTATTAGGCCAGAGTAAGAGTTAAGACCTTAACCAGTATGCCAGTGTAAGAGTTATGACCTTAACCAGTAGGCCAGAGTAAGAGTTAAGACCTGAACCATTGGGCCAGAGTACGAGTCTAAAACCTTAGCTATTAAGCCAGAATACGAGGCTAAGACCTTAGCTATTAGGCCAGAGTAAGAGTTAAGACCTTAGCTATTAGGCCAGAGTAAAAGTTAAGACCTTAGCTATTAGGCCAAAGTAAGAGTAAAGACCTTAAAGAGTAGGCCGGAGTAAAAGTTAAGACCTCAACCAGTAGGCCATAGTACGAGTCTAAGACCTTAGCTATTAGGCCAGAGTAAGAGTTAAGACCTTAACCAGTAGGCCAGAGTAAGAGTTAAGACCTTAGCTATTAGGCCAGAGTACGAGTCTAAGACCTTAACCAGTAGGCCAGAGTAAGAGTTAAGATGTTAAGCTGTAGGCCAGAGTACGAGTCTAAGACCTTAGCTATTAGGCCAGAGTAAGAGTTAAGACTTTAGCTATTAGGCCAGAGTACGAGTCTAAGACCTTAGCTATTAGGCCAGAGAAAGAGTTAAGACCTTAACCAGTAGGCCAGAGTAAGAGTTAAGATCTTAAGCTGTAGGCCAGAGTACGAGTCTAAGACCTTAGCTATTAGGCCAGAGTAAGAGTTAAGACCTTAGCTATTAGGCCAGAGTAAGAGTTAAGACCTTAACCAGTAGGCCAGAGTACGAGTCTAATACCTTAGCTATTAGGCCAGAGTAAGAGTTAAGACCTTAACCAGTAGGCCAGAGTAAGAGTTAAGACCTTAATCATTAGGCCAGAGTAAGAGTTAAGACCTTAGCTATTAGGCCAGAGTAAGAGTTAAGACCTTAGCTATTAGGCCAGAGTAAGATTTAAGACTTTAACCAGTAGGCCTGTTGTAAATTAAGGCAGAATGTGATTAAGCATTTACTGAAAACATTAGTGTTTCCCTTTTATCGTGTTTTCCTCATTATGTTGGCCGAAGTCCGGACTCCATTTTGTATTGACATGCTGCCACGTGTTCACCACGAGGAGAGTCCGACCTCCGTGTTAGTTGCTCTTGTAATCTGCCTAGCAACAGTTATAAATAGCTCCCTCTTGTCCGTCTGGCGCATGCCCAGACTTGACCACATCTGTTATAATTATCTTTGCTTGACCATGTGTTTTCGCGGGCCCAAGGAGTGTGTTAGCTCCGCCCATGTATTGATTTGGTATCGAGAATGACCCTAAATGGTAATGTTCTTCAACTCTGTGGTATCCACCCACTTATGAGCCCCTCTGTTGTGTATAAAAGGGGACAATGTACGTAAGTTCTTTGTGCTACTCCTTGCAATACTGAAGAGTGTTGTGTGGATTGTAGGACCACCCTTAAGGGTTAATAAACGTTGTTTTTGTACTTTGCAGTTTCCGTGCCAACTTCCTTATAGATTTCGTTACAGAAGAGCGAACCCTTGTCTCTTGCGGGCCTAGCTGGGGCTTGTATTCATCAATTGGCGCCCGTCACGTGGGGCTCATCGGCGACTCGGATGCTCGAAGGACTGGTCGCGACGAAGGTGAGGAGTTTGGCCGGGGACGTGATCACTGCCAGCGGCGTCTTAGCCTTGGCATCCCAAGGTTTTTCTTCCTTCCCTTCCGAGCTGACCATCTGGGTGGCGCCGGTCATCGACTGAGACCTCTTCTGTCGGTCCTGCCGTGAGAGCCGTTTGGGCGATTGTGGAGCTTGGCAGTTGGAACCTGGACTCTTGATTGGTAAGAACCGTTGTACGGTACTTGCTCCGATTTTTGAAGCCTGGTCTGGCTATTTGAGTTTGATTGATGGTGACTAGTCATATTTTGAATTTGTCTTTGTGAAAATATATGCGTTGCAACACATATAGGCAGGTAATGTGGAGAAATTTCTCCGGAGCTGTGTAAACTTTGAACGGCGCAACGATTAAGTGCCATTTTTCTTGATAATACTGCATATTTTGCATTATTCCTAGCATGCCTGCTTTTAGCGCACTTCGTAAGTGGTGCTGCTGTCTTGGGAATCGGTTGAACCTCGAGGAATCTGCTCCAGCTCCCCCAGAGGGGACTCCTAATAGGGATATGTACGTGAAGCATGGTCTTTCTTCCATAATGTACAGCACGTTATGGAGGAAATATACTAGGAAGGATCCTGAGTTGCGATGGCCTTTGTATGGATCGTTTGATATACGTAAGATTGAGTATGTGGAACAGTGTATGTGTAAGCGACGTGCTCGTCAGGATATGTTTGAGTGTGTGCAATTATGGGTGAAGGAAGTGCGTGAGCGAGAGAAACGTGAGAAAGCGCTGTTTGATAAGGAGCAACGAAAGAATGATCATATGCGAGCGCAGGAAGCGAAGCGTCGGGAGGACAAAGAGCAAACGGACAGACAAGAGAAAGAGCGTAGGCTACAAGTTTCGGGTCAATATGTTGTTCGTCAGCCGCTTTATCCTGTCCTTAATAATCCTGATGACGATTTTTATTTACTAGATCGCTCTCCGCCCCCTTATGTTGGCGCATCTGCTCCACGGCCGCAAGATTCTGGCCCGGCTCCGGGTAAGGTCGACACACGGTCCATGTTATCGGCCGAGCATATGGCTGAGCTTCGGAAACTTTCCCTCCGTGCACTTAAGGGCAAGATGTCTATGGATGAGTTGTTCCATGCTTGGGGGTCGTGGCAAGATAGAGAGAGGGTGTATTTTCTGTCTCATTTTTCAGAAGAAGTAATTGCTGCTTTCCGAAAATATTCTAGTATCCTTGAGCCTGACGACGTGTCTTCGGATGCCGGAGCATTACGTAATGGTGTCTTTTCTCCCCCTAAGGCTTCTGAGGCGGCTCGGCGGCTGTTCGCTTTGCGGGACGAGGTGCTGGCCCTTAGAGAGAAAGCACGTCAACAAACGGAGGAGGAGAAGCAGTCGGATTCGTCTGCAGCAGGGGGCCACCCATCCGCCTCCCAGTCAGATAAGGATGACATAGTGCATGTTAAACCAATGCGAGAGGCGGCGCCTCTGTATGTTCCTCCTAAGGGAGCAGGGACTAGCTCGGATATTAACTCCGCCGATGCAAGGGGATATTTTGTATATAATTGGGTTTATACTCCATGGCATAGGGCCGATGTTATGGCATTAAAGAATGCGCTGCCTGACCCCCGCAAGAATCCAGCGGCCTTCTATGAAGAAGTCGAGGGGGCCTTGAATTCTTGCATTATGACCTTAGCGGATATAGACCTATTCTTTGGCCTTATCCTACCGCCGGATACGTGGCGCTCTGTTCGGAAGGTAGATGATGCGGTTGCCTTCAAGGCCCGGTGGTCTGACCTTGAGGATGAGGATAGGGAACGGAAGCCCGCACAGAAACCACCCCAGAATATTTTAGATCTCCCTGCGGCTATTGTGGCTAAGTTGAAGACGATTATCCCCCCTAAAAAGATTGACTGGAATATGTTAGCTGCATGTAAACAGAAAGTTGACGAGTCAGTCGCGGACTTCTTTACGCGTTTTGAGGAAACGTTTCATGATTTTAGTGGCCAGTCGCTCACTGACGACACGGGCCGCCACCTTTTCGCGGACAAATATGTGGCTAATCTGCTGCCGGCAGTTGCGGCCCGGTTAAAAGCGAGTGAGAGTTCTTGGTCCTCCGCGACTCCGACGGCCCTTCTGACCATTGCCCAGTATTATGAGCGTCAGGAGCACGAGGCGAAGGGCCAGGAGGAGAAGAAATCGAAAGATCTTAAAACTAAAGTGATGTTAGCACAAGTATATGGCCCGCCCCGCCGGGGTAATAATAATAGGGGCAGGGGCGGATCTTATGGTCCCCCTTCGGGCCGATCGGATTTGAATAGGAACCAGTGTGCGTATTGCAAGCAGTTGGGCCATTGGGCTAGGGATTGCCCAGCGTTGCGTGCTTCGCGTCAGGGGCACACTCCGGGTGGCCCGAGAGGTAGAGGGGGCTTCTCGAACTTTAGAGGGAATTCCAACGATAATGTCCGTTTTGATACTGCTGGACAGCACCGAGATAGCTCAAACGTTTTTGATCGTCAGCACCAGTATCATGTATCGGACATCGATCGATCGGGATATCATGATTCTCAGCATGCATAGGAATGCGTAGGATGGGGGTCCGAATCAGTTGAGGTGCCGGTCGATCAGACGGGTCCTTATGTATCGGCTGAGGTTTTAGGTTCTACTGATCAGTTCCTAGTGGATACAGGAGCGACCCGTAGTGCATTGTCTAGGTACTTGGTTCCGGGGGCTCCCCCATCCGGCTCAATAGTTACATCGGTAGGGTTTGACGGTACACTCTCCCGAAGCCCTCTTTCACAGCCCCTTGCATTTAAAGTTGATTGTTTTTCTGCGCCTTGTCCGTTTCTGCTTGCTCCGTACACACCGGATAACATTATGGGCCTTGATATGTTAAAGTACTTTAGGGCTACAATTCGTTGTTCCCCTGAGGGTGTGAGGGTGATTTTAAATGACAACTACCCCCGATCTGGGCGGATGTGTACAATCTCAGAGGATGCGTTGTTGGCTACCCTCCCCCAAGCTTTATGGGCGACTTCGGACACAGATGTCGGACAAATGGTGATTCCTCCGGTCCACATTAGTGTCCAGGAGGGGGCGGTACTACCACGCCTCCCACAGTATCGTATTTCCCAGGAGGGCGAGGAGGCTCTCATACAGATTGTGCAAGACCTGATCGCAGTGGGGGTAGTGGAAGAAGTTCCCTATAATATCTGTAACAGTCCGATTCTCCCAATTTTGAAAAAAGACACGGATGCAAAGGTCTATCGGTTTATAATTGATTTGAGGGAGGTAAACAAGATCGTGATACCTCAGTACCCGGTGGTTTCCGATATCACGACGTTGCTTACCTTGGTCCCGCCTACGGCGACCGTGTTTTCAGTGATTGATTTGAAGAATGCCTTCTTTTCTATTCCCATTCACCCTGATAGCCGATTTCTTTTTGGGTTTACATTAAACAATAGATCTTATCGTTTTTGTAGAATTCCCCAAGGCTATACAGAAAGCCCTAGTATCTATAGTCAGGCTTTGAAGCGACAGTTGGATTCCTTTGTTTTACTCGAGGGGGTCGCCCTCATTCAATATGTCGATGACATCCTGTTGGCGGCTGACACCCTGGAGTTGTGCGAGAAAAGCACGATAGCCTTACTTTCCTTTTTAGCATCCCACAATCACAAGGTCTCTAGGAAGAAATTGCAATTCTGTAGACCAAAGGTGACTTATTTGGGTCACCTTTTGTCTAAGGAGGGGCGTGCACTCACACCAGATCGTATCCAAGTAATTTTGGACACACCAAGGCCATCCACGCAGAAGGATGTGCGTGCATTTTTGGGTCTTGTTTCTTTTTGTAGACAGTGGATATTGGGGTTTTCACACATAGCTAAGCCATTACTAGCTCTCTTGACAAAAGACACGCCCATCCCGATCCCCTGGTCAGATGAGTGTGACGCTGCTTTTCAGCAATTGAGACAGGCCCTTTGTTCAGCACCAGTGTTAGGGACCCCTGATTATGCAAAACCCTTTTCGTTGTATGTGCATGAGAAAGATGGATGTGCATTATCAGTCTTAGTGCAGATGCACGGCGATAAGCAGCGCCCTTGTGCATACTTTTCGGCTGTACTTGATCCTGTCGCCCGAGCATTGCCGGGGTGTTTTCGCTCGGTTGCGGCGACAGCTGTGTCAATACGGCAGAGTGAAGGAATTGTATTGTCCCATAAACTGTTGGTGTTAGTTCCCCACGCTGTTGATGCCCTGCTTAATCAAACAAAGACGCAGCATTTGACCAGTGCCCGTTTAACGGGATATGAGTTGACGCTTTTAGCTCCTCACATTACGTTAAAAAGGTGCGTGACATTAAACCCGGCCACATTGTTGCCATACCCCGAGACCCAGCCTGAGGCACAGAAAGCGCATGATTGTATTCTTGTGACTGAGGAACAAACAAAGGGTCGTATTGATCTCCAGGATACGCCCTTTTCAGATGTAGATGGAGAGTTGTGGGTAGATGGATCATGCCTGAAGCTACCAGATGGTACGACTTCAGCAGCGTATGCAATTACCACATTACACACGATAGTGGAGACAGCACGCATACCACAGAAATCGGCTCAAGCAGCGGAACTGATAGCGTTAACACGAGCGTGTGAGCTCAGTACAGGATTGTGCGTGAATGTTTACACAGACAGCCGCTATGCCTTCGGAGTAGCGCACGATTTCGGCCTACTCTGGAAGGAGAGAGGGTTTCTAACGTCACATGGGGTACAGATAATGCATGGGGAGTTAGTCCACAATCTTTTAACTGCATTGACATACCCAAAGAAAATTGCCATTGTTAAGTGTAGTGCCCATAGGAAAGTAGTTGATAAGGTTGGAGAAGGGAATGCGTTAGCGGATCGAGTAGCACGGGAGACTGCGATGCAGCCCGGTACTACTGCCATGTATGTAGTGAAGTCACAGGTGGAGAGATGGCATGATGCGAAGGAGGAAGTGCGAGAAATACAAAAGACCGCTTCTGACAAAGAGCGGGAACAATGGGCTAGCGAAGGAGAACTGGATGACGAGGGTTGCTGGAGAAATAAGCAGATGGATAGATGGAAATTACCCACGGCTTTTGTACAACCTATGGTCCAGATGGCACATGGGCTAGCACATGTTGGAGCTTCCGCAATTGTGAAATTGCTTACCCAAGTCTGGGAGCATCCAGAGATTGCTAGCACGGCAAAGAGGGTGGTGCAGACCTGTATGATCTGTCTGAAGTATAACCCAGGCAAAGGCACGCGAACTCCAGCAGGAGGATTTGCGACACCCACTGCACCCTTTGAGGTTCTGCAGATGGAGTACATCCAGCTTGAGCGCTGTAACAATTTGAAGTATGTTCTAGTAGTGGTTTGCGCCTTCAGTAAATGGGTTGAGGCGTACCCTGCGAAAGACAATACTGCAATGACTACAGCGAAGCTATTGCTGAAAGAGTTTTTCCCCCGATACGGCGTCTGTAGACTTCTGTGGAGTGATAATGGCCCTCACTTTGTAGCAGATGTTATAAAGTATGTCTTGAAGGGCCTAGGCATCACCCAGAAGTTCCACGCCGTGTTCCACCCTCAGTCTGCAGGACTAGTCGAGAAGTATAATGGTACACTGAAGCTTAAGATCGCCAAAATTCAAGCTTCAACGTCTTTGACTTGGCCAGACGCTTTGCCACTGGCGTTATTGTCAATTAGGTCGGTGCCACACTCTCGAACCGGCCTTACACCCTATGAGATTGTATTTGGACGCCCAATGAATATTTGGGGTCCACCAAGGCCTAAGGCTGTGTATGATGTACCTTGTGTGATGATGAGTGATTATCTGGCACAGTTAACGGATAACTTGGTTTCTATTCATCAACAGGTCCGAGAGGCGCTCCCTGATCGGTCTATCGGCGAAGGACATGGTCTCCGGCCTGGGGATCATGTCATGCTGAAGGTCTTCGACAGAACGAACAGTTTGGAGCCGAGATGGGTCGGACCTGAGCAAGTCCTCCTTGCAACGAGGACGGCAGTGCGAGTCTCGAACAGGAAGAATTGGATCCATTCCTTGCACTGTCGAAAGGTACCGCCCGGATTGGTGGAGCCTGCCGTGCTGACCGATCAACGAGACATCCTAGCAGCAGAGACAGGCCGTGCTGCAGAGCCAAACGACACGGAGGAGCTCTTTCCGGACCATACGACTTCTGGAGGAAGGCGATATCATCTGCGACCAAGGAAGTGAGGTTTCCAGTACCGGGACATACTGTCAGAACGGCCCTTGGGTTAGTGAAACGGAGAGCCAATGAGGCAAGGGGGGGGGATCAGCCCTGCATTAGTGTAGCGACACCCGTCTTGGCCCGCTGGTGAAGAAATCAACCGCTGCCCAAGGGGAAGAGTTCTGGCAGACTTTTTAGTTTCAGGAAGATATCAGGGTATTGTTTCCTTTGACATGGAGAAGAAGAAAATTCTTTGTGCGTTGGGGTTCATGCTAACAGTAGCTATCGTTGGTATAACCACATGGTTTGTGGAGGAGGCAACTCCTGCCCGAGAGACACTTGTGTTGACGACCCCAGTGCCTGCGGAGCACTACTTTTATACATTGCCATATCAAGAGTTGAAGCATCGACAATCCTATTTGAATAACACTTTCATTCAGATGCTGCATCACACCCACGTTGCTACAAATGCTACGAACTGTTGGATATGTGGGATGATGCCAGCCCATCAGAAGAAAGGAGGTACGCCATTCATACCACTTCCTTTCTCTCACAATGGCTCTTGTAGAGCATGGTACACTCTGTTGTTTGCCACTCGAAAACCGACAGTGGGACGATTGCTTTTCAGACTTGATAAAGAATGCCATCAGGACAAGAATGGATATCCACAAGCGAATGGGACAATTTGGGAATGGGAAGAGTACCGACCGGACAATGAATCCATCCCCTATATCTTCACGAATACCAGAGACACTGTGGGGAAGGATAAATTTGTAATCCAAGTAGCACAAGCCCAAGCGGACCTGTGTGTCCAGAGTGTGGGTTTTATCCCTGTCGGTGTCAGTGATTGTATAACTGTGTTAAACATTGATGGGTTAAATAACAGCACCTTCCTAGCATCCCATAATACCTATTTTGTATGTGGAAATAAAGGTTATTACCGTTTGCCGGCTGGGTGGTCTGGGGTATGCTACGTATCATTCCTATTACCTCCTGTATTCTTAGCACCTGCGTCATATCATAAGGATTTGAAATTGCTGAATAATGTGACTGTAAATAGATATAAACGTACTCTATCAATTGATGAGGTGGATCAAACAGATACCAGCTTGCAACAGTATATTGATTTTAATTTAGGACTGTTTTTCTTTGTTGGAGCCGCTCTGAATAGTAGGAAGATCCGAAGATTAACAAGAGTGGTAGAAGCTGTGACTAATCAGACTGCTGCTGCTCTTGGGAATCTTACGGAAGAATTACAGATTACCAGGATTGTTGCATTACAGAATCGTATGGTATTGGATGTAATGCTAGCTGATCGAGGAGGAGCCTGTAAAATTATTGGAAGTAGCTGCTGTGTGTTCATCCCTGATCATACGCCATCCGTTTATAATGCCATTAATAAACTGCACAAAATAGCAGCTGAAGTCCACACAGAAAACGGCACTTGGTCCTTTTCTGGATGGTTTTGGGCGTTGGTTACTGCCTGGGGTTGGAAGGTTCTAACTGGTCTCTGTATTATTGTAGCAATTCTGTTCCTTTTCTGTATGTGTATTCAATGTGGACCATTGTGCTGTTCCGTATGCATTTCATTCTGCATTCCAGATAAGAAAGCTATTGCCGATGTTGCCCGCCAGAAGGGTCTAGCTAAAGAGGTTAAAGGAATGATGATAATTGACATATACGATGATTATTCTTGGAAGCCAGATGTCTTCAGTAAATGCTGAAAGGGTCGTCTGTTGTAAATTAAGGCAGAATGTGATTAAGCATTTACTGAAAACATTAGTGTTTCCCTTTTATCGTGTTTTCCTCATTATGTTGGCCGAAGTCCGGACTCCATTTTGTATTGACATGCTGCCACGTGTTCACCACGAGGAGAGTCCGACCTCCGTGTTAGTTGCTCTTGTAATCTGCCTAGCAACAGTTATAAATAGCTCCCTCTTGTCCGTCTGGCGCATGCCCAGACTTGACCACATCTGTTATAATTATCTTTGCTTGACCATATGTTTTCGCGGGCCCAAGGAGTGTGTTAGCTCCGCCCATGTATTGATTTGGTATCGAGAATGACCCTAAATGGTAATGTTCTTCAACTCTGTGGTATCCACCCACTTATGAGCCCCTCTGTTGTGTATAAAAGGGGACAATGTACGTAAGTTCTTTGTGCTACTCCTTGCAATACTGAAGAGTGTTGTGTGGATTGTAGGACCACCCTTAAGGGTTAATAAACGTTGTTCTTGTACTTTGCAGTTTCCGTGCCAACTTCCTTATAGATTTCGTTACAGAAGAGCGAACCCTTGTCTCTTGCGGGCCTAGCTGGGGCTTGTATTCATCAGGCCAGAGTAAGAGTTAAGACCTTAACTTGTAGGCCAGAGTAAGAGTTAAGACCTGAACCATTGGGCCAGAGTACGAGTCTAAGACCTTAGCTATTAAGCCAGAATACGAGTATAAGACCTTAGCTATTAGGCCAGAGTAAGAGTTAAGATCTTAGCTATTAGGCCAGAGTAAGAGTTAAGACCTTAGCTATTAGGCCAAAGTAAGAGTAAAGACCTTAAAGAGTAGGCCGGAGTAAAAGTTAAGACCTCAACCAGTAGGCCATAGTACGAGTCTAAGACCTTAGCTATTAGGCCAGAGTAAGAGTTAAGACCTTAACCAGTAGGCCAGAGTAAGAGTTAAGACCTTAGCTATTAGGCCAGAGTGCGAGTCTAAGACCTTAACCAGTAGGCCAGAGTAAGAGTTAAGATGTTAAGCTGTAGGCCAGAGTACGAGTCTAAGACCTTAGCTATTAGGCCAGAGTAAGAGTTAAGACTTTAGCTATTAGGCCAGAGTACGAGTCTAAGACCTTAGCTATTAGGCCAGAGAAAGAGTTAAGACCTTAACCAGTAGGCCAGAGTAAGAGTTAAGATGTTAAGCTGTAGGCCAGAGTACGAGTCTAAGACCTTAGCTATTAGGCCAGAGTAAGAGTTAAGATCTTAAGCTGTAGGCCAGAGTACGAGTCTAAGACCTTAGCTATTAGGCCAGAGTAAGAGTTAAGACCTTAGCTATTAGGCCAGAGTAAGAGTTAAGACCTTAACCAGTAGGCCAGAGTACGAGTCTAATACCTTAGCTATTAGGCCAGAGTAAGAGTTAAGACCTTAACCAGTAGGCCAGAGTAAGAGTTAAGACCTTAATCATTAGGCCAGAGTAAGAGTTAAGACCTTAGCTATTAGGCCAAAGTAAGAGTTAAGACCTTAGCTATTAGGCCAGAGTAAGATTTAAGACTTTAACCAGTAGGCCAGAGTAAGAGTTAAGACCTTAACCTGTAGGCCAGAGTACGAGTCTAAGACCTTAGCTATTAGGCCAGAGTAAGAGTTAAGACCTTAACCAGTAGGCCATAGTACAAGTCTAAGACCTTAGCTATTAGGCCAGAGTAAGATTTAAGACCTTAACCATTAGGCCAGAGTAAGAGTTAAGACCTTAACCAGTAGGCCAGAGTAAGAGTTAAGGCCTTAACCATTAGGCCAGAGTACGAGTCTAAGACCTTAGCTATTAGGCCAGAGTAAGAGTTAAGACCTTAGCTATTAGGCCAGAGTAAGAGTTAAGACCTTAACCAGTAGGCCAGAGTAAGAGTTAAGACCTTAAACAGTAGGCCAGAGTAAGAGTTAAGACCTTAGCTATTAGGCCAGAGTACGAGTCTAAGACCTTAGCTATTAGGCCAGAGTAAGAGTTAAGACCTTAACCAGTAGGCCATAGTATGAGTCTAAGACCTTAGCTATTAGGCCAGAGTAAGAGTTAAGACCTTAACCAGTAGGCCAGAGTAAGAGTTAAGACCTTAACCATTAGGCCAGAGTACGATTCTAAATCCTTAGCTATTAGGCCAGAGTAAGAGTTAAGACCTTAGCTATTAGGCCAGAGTAAGAGTTAAGACCTTAACCAGTAGGCCAGAGTAAGAGTTAAGACCTTAACCAGTAGGCCAGAGTAAGAGTTAGACCTTAACCATTGGGCCAGAGTATGAGTCTAAGACCTTAGCTATTAAGCCAGTGTACGAGTCTAAGACCTTAGCTATTAGGCCAGAGTAAGAGTTAAGACCTTAGCTATTAGGCTAGAGTAAGAGTTAAGACCTTAGCTATTAGGCCAGAGTCAGAGTTAAGACCTTAAAGAGTAGGCCAGAGTAAGAGTTAAGACCTCAACCAGTAGGCCATAGTACGAGTCTAAGAGCTTAGCTATTAGGCCAGAGTAAGAGTTAAGACCTTAACCAGTAGGCGAGAGTAAGAGTTAAGACCTTAGCCATTAGGCCAGAGTACGAGTCTAAGACCTTAGCTATTAGTCCAGAGTAAGAGGTAAGACCTTAACCATTAGGCCAGAGTAAGAGTTAAGATCTTAGCTAATAGGCCAGAGTAAGAGTTAAGACCTTAACCATTAGGCCAGAGTACGAGTCTAAGAGCTTATCTATTAGGCCAGAGTAAGAGTTAAGACCTTAACCAGTAGGCCAGAGTAAGAGTTAAGATCTTAACCTGTAGGCCAGAGTACGAGTCTAAGACCTTAGCTATTAGGCCAGAGTAAGAGTTAAGACCTTAGCTATTAGGCCAGAGTAAGAGTTAAGACCTTAACCAGTAGCTAAGAATACGAGTCTAAGTCCTTAGCTATTAGGCCAGAGTAAGAGTTAAGACCTTAACCAGTAGGCCAGATTAAGAGTTAAGACCTTAACCATTAGGCCAGAGTAAGAGTTAAGACCTTAGCTATTAGGCCAGAGTAAGAGTTAAGACTTTAACCAGTAGGCCAGAGTAAGAGTTAAGACCTTAACCTGTAGGCCAGAGTACGAGTCTAAGACCTTAGCTATTAGGCCAGAGTAAGAGTTAAGACCTTAACCAGTAGGCCATAGTACGAGTCTAAGACCTTAGCTATTAGGCCAGAGTAAGAGTTAAGACCTTAACCAGTAGGCCAGAGTGAGAGTTAAGACCTTAACCAGTAGGCCAGAGTAAAAGTTAAGACCTTAACCATTAGGCCAGAGTACGAGTCTAAGACCTTAGCTATTAGGCCAGAGTAAGAGTAAAGACCTTAGCTATTAGGCCAGAGTAAGAGTTAAGACCTTAACCAGTAGGCCAGTGTAAGAGTTAAGACCTTAACCAGTAGGCCAGAGTAAGAGTTAAGACCTGAACCATTGGGCCAGAGTACGAGTCTAAAACCTTAGCTATTAAGCCAGAATACGAGGCTAAGACCTTAGCTATTAGGCCAGAGTAAGAGTTAAGACCTTAGCTATTAGGCCAGAGTAAGAGTTAAGACCTTAGCTATTAGGCCAAAGTAAGAGTAAAGACCTTAAAGAGTAGGCCGGAGTAAAAGTTAAGACCTCAACCAGTAGGCCATAGTACGAGTCTAAGACCTTAGCTATTAGGCCAGAGTAAGAGTTAAGACCTTAACCAGTAGGCCAGAGTAAGAGTTAAGACCTTAGCTATTAGGCCAGAGTACGAGTCTAAGACCTTAACCAGTAGGCCAGAGTAAGAGTTAAGATGTTAAGCTGTAGGCCAGAGTACGAGTCTAAGACCTTAGCTATTAGGCCAGAGTAAGAGTTAAGACTTTAGCTATTAGGCCAGAGTACGAGTCTAAGACCTTAGCTATTAGGCCAGAGAAAGAGTTAAGACCTTAACCAGTAGGCCAGAGTAAGAGTTAAGATCTTAAGCTGTAGGCCAGAGTACGAGTCTAAGACCTTAGCTATTAGGCCAGAGTAAGAGTTAAGACCTTAGCTATTAGGCCAGAGTAAGAGTTAAGACCTTAACCAGTAGGCCAGAGTACGAGTCTAATACCTTAGCTATTAGGCCAGAGTAAGAGTTAAGACCTTAACCAGTAGGCCAGAGTAAGAGTTAAGACCTTAATCATTAGGCCAGAGTAAGAGTTAAGACCTTAGCTATTAGGCCAGAGTAAGAGTTAAGACCTTAGCTATTAGGCTAGAGTAAGATTTAAGACTTTAACCAGTAGGCCAGAGTAAGAGTTAAGACCTTAACCTGTAGGCCAGAGTACGAGTCTAAGACCTTAGCTATTAGGCCAGAGTAAGAGTTAAGACCTTAACCAGTAGGCCATAGTACAAGTCTAAGACCTTAGCTATTAGGCCAGAGTAAGAGTTAAGACCTTAACCAGTAGGCCAGAGTAAGAGTTAAGACCTTAACCATTAGGCCAGAGTACGATTCTAAGTCCTTAGCTATTAGGCCAGAGTAAGAGTTAAGACCTTAGCTATTAGGCCAGAGTAAGAGTTAAGACCTTAACTAGTAGGCCAGAGTAAGAGTTAAGACCTTAACCAGTAGGCCAGAGTAAGAGTTAGACCTTAACCATTGGGCCAGAGTACGAGTCTAAGACCTTAGCTATTAAGCCAGTGTACGAGTCTAAGACCTTAGCTATTAGGCCAGAGTAAGAGTTAAGACCTTAGCTATTAGGCTAGAGTAAGAGTTAAGACCTTAGCTATTAGGCCAGAGTCAGAGTTACGACCTTAAAGAGTAGGCCAGAGTAAGAGTTAAGAACTCAACCAGTAGGCCATAGTACGAGTCTAAGAGCTTAGCTATTAGGCCAGAGTAAGAGTTAAGACCTTAACCAGTAGGTGAGAGTAAGAGTTAAGACCTTAGCTATTAGGCCAGAGTACGAGTCTAAGACCTTAGCTATTAGTCCAGAGTAAGAGTTAAGACCTTAGCTATTAGGCCAGAGTAAGAGTTAAGACCTTAGCTATTAGGCCAGAGTAAGAGTTAAGACCTTAACCAGTAGGCCAGTGTAAGAGTTATGACCTTAACCAGTAGGCCAGAGTAAGAGTTAAGACCTGAACCATTGGGCCAGAGTACGAGTCTAAAACCTTAGCTATTAAGCCAGTGTACGAGTCTAAGACCTTAGCTATTAGGCCAGAGTAAGAGTTAAGACCTTAGCTATTAGGCTAGAGTAAGAGTTAAGACCTTAACCAGTAGGCCAGAGTAAGAGTTAGACCTTAACCATTGGGCCAGAGTACGAGTCTAAGACCTTAGCTATTAAGCCAGTGTACGAGTCTAAGACCTTAGCTATTAGGCCAGAGTAAGAGTTAAGACCTTAGCTATTAGGCTAGAGTAAGAGTTAAGACCTTAGCTATTAGGCCAGAGTCAGAGTTACGACCTTAAAGAGTAGGCCAGAGTAAGAGTTAAGAACTCAACCAGTAGGCCATAGTACGAGTCTAAGAGCTTAGATATTAGGCCAGAGTAAGAGTTAAGACCTTAACCAGTAGGTGAGAGTAAGAGTTAAGACCTTAGCTATTAGGCCAGAGTACGAGTCTAAGACCTTAGCTATTAGTCCAGAGTAAGAGTTAAGACCTTAGCTATTAGGCCAGAGTAAGAGTTAAGACCTTAGCTATTAGGCCAGAGTAAGAGTTAAGACCTTAACCAGTAGGCCAGTGTAAGAGTTATGACCTTAACCAGTAGGCCAGAGTAAGAGTTAAGACCTTAACCATTAGGCCAGAGTAAGAGTTAAGATCTTAGCTAATAGGCCAGAGTAAGAGTTAAGACCTTAACCATTAGGCCAGAGTACAAGTCTAAGAGCTTAGCTATTAGGCCAGAGTAAGAGTTAAGACCTTAACCAGTAGGCCAGAGTAAGAGTTAAGATCTTAACCTGTAGGCCAGAGTACGAGTCTAAGACCTTAGCTATTAGGGCAGAGTAAGAGTTAAGACCTTAGCTATTAGGCCAGAGTAAGAGTTAAGACCTTAGCTATTAGGCCAGAGTAAGAGTTAAGACCTTAACCAGTAGGCCAGTGTAAGAGTTATGACCTTAACCAGTAGGCCAGAGTAAGAGTTAAGACCTGAACCATTGGGCCAGAGTACGAGTCTAAAACCTTAGCTATTAAGCCAGAATACGAGGCTAAGACCTTAGCTATTAGGCCAGAGTAAGAGTTAAGACCTTAGCTATTAGGCCAGAGTAAGAGTTAAGACCTTAGCTATTAGGCCAAAGTAAGAGTAAAGACCTTAAAGAGTAGGCCGGAGTAAAAGTTAAGACCTCAACCAGTAGGCCATAGTACGAGTCTTAGACCTTAGCTATTAGGCCAGAGTAAGAGTTAAGACCTTAACCAGTAGGCCAGAGTAAGAGTTAAGACCTTAGCTATTAGGCCAGAGTACGAGTCTAAGACCTTAACCAGTAGGCCAGAGTAAGAGTTAAGATGTTAAGCTGTAGGCCAGAGTACAAGTCTAAGACCTTAGCTATTAGGCCAGAGTAAGAGTTAAGACTTTAGCTATTAGGCCAGAGTACGAGTCTAAGACCTTAGTTATTAGGCCAGAGAAAGAGTTAAGACCTTAACCAGTAGGCCAGAGTAAGAGTTAAGATCTTAAGCTGTAGGCCAGAGTACGAGTCTAAGACCTTAGCTATTAGGCCAGAGTAAGAGTTAAGACCTTAGCTATTAGGCCAGAGTAACAGTTAAGACCTTAACCAGTAGGCCAGAGTACGAGTCTAATACCTTAGCTATTAGGCCAGAGTAAGAGTTAAGACCTTAACCAGTAGGCCAGAGTAAGAGTTAAGACCTTAATCATTAGGCCAGAGTAAGAGTTAAGACCTTAGCTATTAGGCCAGAGTAAGAGTTAAGACCTTAGCTATTAGGCCAGAGTAAGATTTAAGACTTTAACCAGTAGGCCAGAGTAAGTGTTAAGACCTTAACTTGTAGGCCAGAGTACGAGTCTAAGACCTTAGCTATTAGGCCAGAGTAAGAGTTAAGACCTTAACCAGTAGGCCATAGTACAAGTCTAAGACCTTAGCTATTAGGCCAGAGTAAGAGTTAAGACCTTAACCAGTAGGCCAGAGTAAGAGTTAAGACCTTAACCATTAGGCCAGAGTACGATTCTAAGTCCTTAGCTATTAGGCCAGAGTAAGAGTTAAGACCTTAGCTATTAGGCCAGAGTAAGAGTTAAGACCTTAACCAGTAGGCCAGAGTAAGAGTTAAGACCTTAACCAGTAGGCCAGAGTAAGAGTTAGACCTTAACCATTGGGCCAGAGTACGAGTCTAAGACCTTAGCTATTAAGCCAGTGTACGAGTCTAAGACCTTAGCTATTAGGCCAGAGTAAGAGTTAAGACCTTAGCTATTAGGCTAGAGTAAGAGTTAAGACCTTAGCTATTAGGCCAGAGTCAGAGTTACGACCTTAAAGAGTAGGCCAGAGTAAGAGTTAAGAACTCAACCAGTAGGCCATAGTACGAGTCTAAGAGCTTAGCTATTAGGCCAGAGTAAGAGTTAAGACCTTAACCAGTAGGTGAGAGTAAGAGTTAAGACCTTAGCTATTAGGCCAGAGTACGAGTCTAAGACCTTAGCTATTAGTCCAGAGTAAGAGTTAAGACCTTAACCATTAGGCCAGAGTAAGAGTTAAGATCTTAGCTAATAGGCCAGAGTAAGAGTTAAGACCTTAACCATTAGGCCAGAGTACAAGTCTAAGAGCTTAGCTATTAGGCCAGAGTAAGAGTTAAGACCTTAACCAGTAGGCCAGAGTAAGAGTTAAGATCTTAACCTGTAGGCCAGAGTACGAGTCTAAGACCTTAGCTATTAGGCCAGAGTAAGAGTTAAGACCTTAGCTATTAGGCCAGAGTAAGAGTTAAGACCTTAGCTATTAGGCCAGAGTAAGAGTTAAGACCTTAACCAGTAGGCCAGTGTAAGAGTTATGACCTTAACCAGTAGGCCAGAGTAAGAGTTAAGACCTGAACCATTGGGCCAGAGTACGAGTCTAAAACCTTAGCTATTAAGCCAGAATACGAGGCTAAGACCTTAGCTATTAGGCCAGAGTAAGAGTTAAGACCTTAGCTATTAGGCCAGAGTAAGAGTTAAGACCTTAGCTATTAGGCCAAAGTAAGAGTAAAGACCTTAAAGAGTAGGCCGGAGTAAAAGTTAAGACCTCAACCAGTAGGCCATAGTACGAGTCTTAGACCTTAGCTATTAGGCCAGAGTAAGAGTTAAGACCTTAACCAGTAGGCCAGAGTAAGAGTTAAGACCTTAGCTATTAGGCCAGAGTACGAGTCTAAGACCTTAACCAGTAGGCCAGAGTAAGAGTTAAGATGTTAAGCTGTAGGCCAGAGTACAAGTCTAAGACCTTAGCTATTAGGCCAGAGTAAGAGTTAAGACTTTAGCTATTAGGCCAGAGTACGAGTCTAAGACCTTAGCCATTAGGCCAGAGAAAGAGTTAAGACCTTAACCAGTAGGCCAGAGTAAGAGTTAAGATCTTAAGCTGTAGGCCAGAGTACGAGTCTAAGACCTTAGCTATTAGGCCAGAGTAAGAGTTAAGACCTTAGCTATTAGGCCAGAGTAACAGTTAAGACCTTAACCAGTAGGCCAGAGTACGAGTCTAATACCTTAGCTATTAGGCCAGAGTAAGAGTTAAGACCTTAACCAGTAGGCCAGAGTAAGAGTTAAGACCTTAATCATTAGGCCAGAGTAAGAGTTAAGACCTTAGCTATTAGGCCAGAGTAAGAGTTAAGACCTTAGCTATTAGGCCAGAGTAAGATTTAAGACTTTAACCAGTAGGCCAGAGTAAGTGTTAAGACCTTAACTTGTAGGCCAGAGTACGAGTCTAAGACCTTAGCTATTAGGCCAGAGTAAGAGTTAAGACCTTAACCAGTAGGCCATAGTACAAGTCTAAGACCTTAGCTATTAGGCCAGAGTAAGAGTTAAGACCTTAACCAGTAGGCCAGAGTAAGAGTTAAGACCTTAACCATTAGGCCAGAGTACGATTCTAAGTCCTTAGCTATTAGGCCAGAGTAAGAGTTAAGACCTTAGCTATTAGGCCAGAGTAAGAGTTAAGACCTTAACCAGTAGGCCAGAGTAAGAGTTAAGACCTTAACCAGTAGGCCAGAGTAAGAGTTAGACCTTAACCATTGGGCCAGAGTACGAGTCTAAGACCTTAGCTATTAAGCCAGTGTACGAGTCTAAGACCTTAGCTATTAGGCCAGAGTAAGAGTTAAGACCTTAGCTATTAGGCTAGAGTAAGAGTTAAGACCTTAGCTATTAGGCCAGAGTCAGAGTTAAGACCTTAAAGAGTAGGCCAGAGTAAGAGTTAAGACCTCAACCAGTAGGCCATAGTACGAGTCTAAGAGCTTAGCTATTAGGCCAGAGTAAGAGTTAAGACCTTAACCAGTAGGCGAGAGCAAGAATTAAGACCTTAGCTATTAGGCCAGAGTACGAGTCTAAGACCTTAGCTATTAGTCCAGAGTAAGAGTTAAGACCTTAACCATTAGGCCAGAGTAAGAGTTAAGATCTTAGCTAATAGGCCAGAGTAAGAGTTAAGACCTTAACCATTAGGCCAGAGTACGAGTCTAAGAGCTTAGCTATTAGGCCAGAGTAAGAGTTAAGACCTTAACCAGTAGGCCAGAGTAAGAGTTAAGATCTTAACCTGTAGGCCAGAGTACGAATCTAAGACCTTAGCTATTAGGCCAGAGTAAGAGTTAAGATCTTAGCTATTAGGCCAGAGTAAGAGTTAAGACCTTAACCAGTAGTCCAGAATACGAGTCTAAGTCCTTAGCTATTAGGCCAGAGTAAGAGTTAAGACCTCAACCAGTAGGCCAGATTAAGAGTTAAGACCTTAACCATTAGGCCAGAGTAAGAGTTAAGACCTTAGCTATTAGGCCAGAGTAAGAGTTAAGACTTTAACCAGTAGGCCAGAGTAAGAGTTAAGACCTTAACCTGTAGGCCAGAGTACGAGTCTAAGACCTTAGCTATTAGGCCAGAGTAAGAGTTAAGACCTTAACCAGTAGGCCATAGTACAAGTCTAAGACCTTAGCTATTAGGCCAGAGTAAAAGTTAAGACCTTAACCATTAGGCCAGAGTACGAGTCTAAGACCTTAGCTATTAGGCCAGAGTAAGAGTTAAGACCTTAACCAGTAGGCCAGTGTTAGAGTTAAGACCTTAACCAGTAGGCCAGAGTAAGAGTTAAGACCTGAACCATTGGGCCAGAGTACGAGTCTAAAACCTTAGCTATTAAGCCAGAATACGAGGCTAAGACCTTAGCTATTAGGCCAGAGTAAGAGTTAAGACCTTAGCTATTAGGCCAGAGAAAGAGTTAAGACCTTAGCTATTAGGCCAAAGTAAGAGTAAAGACCTTAAAGAGTAGGCCGGAGTAAAAGTTAAGACCTCAACCAGTAGGCCATAGTACGAGTCTAAGACCTTAGCTATTAGGCCAGATTAAGAGTTAAGACCTTAACCAGTAGGCCAGAGTAAGAGTTAAGACCTTAGCTATTAGGCCAGAGTGCGAGTCTAAGACCTTAACCAGTAGGCCAGAGTAAGAGTTAAGATGTTAAGCTGTAGGCCAGAGTACGAGTCTAAGACCTTAGCTATTAGGCCAGAGTAAGAGTTAAGACTTTAGCTATTAGGCCAGAGTACGAGTCTAAGACCTTAGCTATTAGGCCAGAGAAAGAGTTAAGACCTTAACCAGTAGGCCAGAGTAAGAGTTAAGATCTTAAGCTGTAGGCCAGAGTACGAGTCTAAGACCTTAGCTATTAGGCCAGAGTAAGAGTTAAGACCTTAGCTATTAGGCCAGAGTAAGAGTTAAGACCTTAACCAGTAGGCCAGAGTACGAGTCTAATACCTTAGCTATTAGGCCAGAGTAAGAGTTAAGACCTTAACCAGTAGGCCAGAGTAAGAGTTAAGACCTTAATCATTAGGCCAGAGTAAGAGTTAAGACCTTAGCTATTAGGCCAAAGTAAGAGTTAAGACCTTAGCTATTAGGCCAGAGTAAGATTTAAGACTTTAACCAGTAGGCCAGAGTAAGAGTTAAGACCTTAACCTGTAGGCCAGAGTACGAGTCTAAGACCTTAGCTATTAGGCCAGAGTAAGAGTTAAGACCTTAACCAGTAGGCCATAGTACAAGTCTAAGACCTTAGCTATTAGGCCAGAGTAAGATTTAAGACCTTAACCATTAGGCCAGAGTAAGAGTTAAGACGTTAACCAGTAGGCCAGAGTAAGAGTTAAGGCCTTAACCATTAGGCCAGAGTACGAGTCTAAGACCTTAGCTATTAGGCCAGAGTAAGAGTTAAGACCTTAGCTATTAGGCCAGAGTAAGAGTTAAGACCTTAACCAGTAGGCCAGAGTAAGAGTTAAGACCTTAAACAGTAGGCCAGAGTAAGAGTTAAGACCTTAGCTATTAGGCCAGAGTACGAGTCCAAGACCTTAGCTATTAGGCCAGAGTAAGAGTTAAGACCTTAACCAGTAGGCCATAGTATGAGTCTAAGACCTTAGCTATTAGGCCAGAGTAAGAGTTAAGACCTTAACCAGTAGGCCAGAGTAAGAGTTAAGACCTTAACCATTAGGCCAGAGTACGATTCTAAGTCCTTAGCTATTAGGCCAGAGTAAGAGTTAAGACCTTAGCTATTAGGCCAGAGTAAGAGTTAAGACCTTAACCAGTAGGCCAGAGTAAGAGTTAGACCTTAACCATTGGGCCAGAGTACGAGTCTAAGACCTTAGCTATTAAGCCAGTGTACGAGTCTAAGACCTTAGCTATTAGGCCAGAGTAAGAGTTAAGACCTTAGCTATTAGGCTAGAGTAAGAGTTAAGACCTTAGCTATTAGGCCAGAGTCAGAGTTAAGACCTTAAAGAGTAGGCCAGAGTAAGAGTTAAGACCTCAACCAGTAGGCCATAGTACGAGTCTAAGAGCTTAGCTATTAGGCCAGAGAAAGAGTTAAGACCTTAACCAGTAGGCGAGAGTAAGAGTTAAGACCTTAGCTATTAGGCCAGAGTACGAGTCTAAGACCTTAGCTATTAGTCCAGAGTAAGAGTTAAGACCTTAACCATTAGGCCAGAGTAAGAGTTAAGATCTTAGCTAATAGGCCAGAGTAAGAGTTAAGACCTTAACCATTAGGCCAGAGTACGAGTCTAAGAGCTTAGCTATTAGGCCAAAGTAAGAGTTAAGACCTTAACCAGTAGGCCAGAGTAAGAGTTAAGATCTTAACCTGTAGGCCAGAGTACGAGTCTAAGACCTTAGCTATTAGGCCAGAGTAAGAGTTAAGACCTTTGCTATTAGGCCAGAGTAAGAGTTAAGACCTTAACCAGTAGTCCAGAATACGAGTCTAAGTCCTTAGCTATTAGGCCAGAGTAAGAGTTAAGACCTTAACCAGTAGGCCAGATTAAGAGTTAAGACCTTAACCATTAGGCCAGAGTAAGAGTTAAGACCTTAGCTATTAGGCCAGAGTAAGAGTTAAGACTTTAACCAGTAGGCCAGAGTAAAAGTTAAGACCTTAACCTGTAGGCCAGAGTACGAGTCTAAGACCTTAGCTATTAGGCCAGAGTAAGAGTTAAGACCTTAACCAGTAGGCCATAGTACGAGTCTAAGACCTTAGCTATTAGGCCAGAGTAAGAGTTAAGACCTTAACCAGTAGGCCAGAGTGAGAGTTAAGACCTTAACCAGTAGGCCAGAGTAAAAGTTAAGACCTTAACCATTAGGCCAGAGTACGAGTCTAAGACCTTAGCTATTAGGCCAGAGTAAGAGTTAAGACCTTAGCTATTAGGCCAGAGTAAGAGTTAAGACCTTAACCAGTAGGCCAGTGTAAGAGTTAAGACCTTAACCAGTAGGCCAGAGTGAGAGTTAAGACCTGAACCATTGGGCCAGAGTACGAGTCTAAAACCTTAGCTATTAAGCCAGAATACGAGGCTAAGACCTTAGCTATTAGGCCAGAGTAAGAGTTAAGACCTTAGCTATTAGGCCAGAGTAAGAGTTAAGACCTTAGCTAATAGGCCAAAGTAAGAGTAAAGACCTTAAAGAGTAGGCCGGAGTAAAAGTTAAGACCTCAACCAGTAGGCCATAGTACGAGTCTAAGACCTTAGCTATTAGGCCAGAGTAAGAGTTAAGACCTTAACCAGTAGGCCATAGTAAGAGGTAAGACCTTAGCTATTAGGCCAGAATACGAGTCTAAGACCTTAACCAGTAGGCCAGAGTAAGAGTTAAGATGTTAAGCTGTAGGCCAGAGTACGAGTCTAAGACCTTAGCTATTAGGCCAGAGTAAGAGTTAAGACTTTAGCTATTAGGCCAGAGTACGAGTCTAAGACCTTAGCTATTAGGCCAGAGAAAGAGTTAAGACCTTAACCAGTAGGCCAGAGTAAGAGTTAAGATCTTAAGCTGTAGGCCAGAGTACGAGTCTAAGACCTTAGCTATTAGGCCAGAGTAAGAGTTAAGACCTTAGCTATTAGGCCAGAGTAAGAGTTAAGACCTTAACCAGTAGGCCAGAGTACGAGTCTAATACCTTAGCTATTAGGCCAGAGTAAGAGTTAAGACCTTAACCAGTAGGCCAGAGTAAGAGTTAAGACCTTAATCATTAGGCCAGAGTAAGAGTTAAGACCTTAGCTATTAGGCCAGAGTAAGAGTTAAGACCTTAGCTATTAGGCCAGAGTAAGATTTAAGACTTTAACCAGTAGGCCAGAGTAAGAGTTAAGACCTTAACCTGTAGGCCAGAGTACGAGTCTAAGACCTTAGCGATTAGGCCAGAGTAAGAGTTAAGACCTTAACCAGTAGGCCATAGTACAAGTCTAAGACCTTAGCTATTAGGCCAGAGTAAGAGTTAAGACCTTAACCAGTAGGCCAGAGTAAGAGTTAAGACCTTAACCATTAGGCCAGAGTACGATTCTAAGTCCTTAGCTATTAGGCCAGAGTAAGAGTTAAGACCTTAGCTATTAGGCCAGAGTAAGAGTTAAGACCTTAACCAGTAGGCCAGAGTAAGAGTTAGACCTTAACCATTGGGCCAGAGTACGAGTCTAAGACCTTAGCTATTAAGCCAGTGTACGAGTCTAAGACCTTAGCTATTAGGCCAGAGTAAGAGTTAAGACCTTAGCTATTAGGCTAGAGTAAGAGTTAAGACCTTAGCTATTAGGCCAGAGTCAGAGTTAAGACCTTAAAGAGTAGGCCAGAGTAAGAGTTAAGAACTCAACCAGTAGGCCATAGTACGAGTCTAAGAGCTTAGCTATTAGGCCAGAGTAAGAGTTAAGACCTTAACCAGTAGGCGAGAGTAAGAGTTAAGACCTTAGCTATTAGGCCAGAGTACGAGTCTAAGACCTTAGCTATTAGTCCAGAGTAAGAGTTAAGACCTTAACCATTAGGCCAGAGTACGAGTCTAAGAGCTTAGCTATTAGGCCAGAGTAAGAGTTAAGACCTTAACCAGTAGGCCAGAGTAAGAGTTAAGATCTTAACCTGTAGGCCAGAGTACGAGTCTAAGACCTTAGCTATTAGGCCAGAGTAAGAGTTAAGACCTTAGCTATTAGGCCAGAGTAAGAGTTAAGACCTTAGCTATTAGGCCAGAGTAAGAGTTAAGACCTTAACCAGTAGGCCAGTGTAAGAGTTAAGACCTTAACCAGTAGGCCAGAGTAAGAGTTAAGACCTGAACCATTGGGCCAGAGTACGAGTCTAAAACCTTAGCTATTAAGCCAGAATACGAGGCTAAGACCTTAGCTATTAGGCCAGAGTAAGAGTTAAGACCTTAGCTATTAGGCAAGAGTAAGAGTTAAGACCTTAGCTATTAGGCCAAAGTAAGAGTAAAGACCTTAAAGAGTAGGCCGGAGTAAAAGTTAAGACATCAATCAGTAGGCCATAGTACGAGTCTAAGACCTTAGCTATTAGGCCAGAGTAAGAGTTAAGACCTTAACCAGTAGGCCAGAGTAAGAGTTAAGACCTTAGCTATTAGGCCAGAGTACGAGTCTAATACCTTAACCAGTAGGCCAGAGTAAGAGTTAAGATGTTAAGCTGTAGGCCAGAGTACGAGTCTAAGACCTTAGCTTTTAGGCCAGAGTAAGATTTAAGACTTTAGCTATTAGGCCAGAGTACGAGTCTAAGACCTTAGCTATTAGGCCAGAGAAAGAGATAAGACCTTAACCAGTAGGCCAGAGTAAGAGTTAAGATCTTAAGCTGTAGGCCAGAGTACGAGTCTAAGACCTTAGCTATTAGGCCAGAGTACGAGTCTAAGACCTTAGCTATTAGGCCAGAGTAAGAGTTAAGACCTTTGCTATTAGGCCAGAGTAAGAGTTAAGACCTTAACCAGTAGTCCAGAATACGAGTCTAAGTCCTTAGCTATTAGGCCAGAGTAAGAGTTAAGACCTTAACCAGTAGGCCAGATTAAGAGTTAAGACCTTAACCATTAGGCCAGAGTAAGAGTTAAGACCTTAGCTATTAGGCCAGAGTAAGAGTTAAGACTTTAACCAGTAGGCCAGAGTAAAAGTTAAGACCTTAACCTGTAGGCCAGAGTACGAGTCTAAGACCTTAGCTATTAGGCCAGAGTAAGAGTTAAGACCTTAACCAGTAGGCCATAGTACGAGTCTAAGACCTTAGCTATTAGGCCAGAGTAAGAGTTAAGACCTTAACCAGTAGGCCAGAGTGAGAGTTAAGACCTTAACCAGTAGGCCAGAGTAAAAGTTAAGACCTTAACCATTAGGCCAGAGTACGAGTCTAAGACCTTAGCTATTAGGCCAGAGTAAGAGTTAAGACCTTAGCTATTAGGCCAGAGTAAGAGTTAAGACCTTAACCAGTAGGCCAGTGTAAGAGTTAAGACCTTAACCAGTAGGCCAGAATAAGAGTTAAGACCTGAACCATTGGGCCAGAGTACGAGTCTAAAACCTTAGCTATTAAGCCAGAATACGAGGCTAAGACCTTAGCTATTAGGCCAGAGTAAGAGTTAAGACCTTAGCTATTAGGCCAGAGTAAGAGTTAAGACCTTAGCTATTAGGCCAAAGTAAGAGTAAAGACCTTAAAGAGTAGGCCGGAGTAAAAGTTAAGACCTCAACCAGTAGGCCATAGTACGAGTCTAAGACCTTAGCTATTAGGCCAGAGTAAGAGTTAAGACCTTAACCAGTAGGCCATAGTAAGAGGTAAGACCTTAGCTATTAGGCCAGAGTACGAGTCTAAGACCTTAACCAGTAGGCCAGAGTAAGAGTTAAGATGTTAAGCTGTAGGCCAGAGTACGAGTCTAAGACCTTAGCTATTAGGCCAGAGTAAGAGTTAAGACTTTAGCTATTAGGCCAGAGTACGAGTCTAAGACCTTAGCTATTAGGCCAGAGAAAGAGTTAAGACCTTAACCAGTAGGCCAGAGTAAGAGTTAAGATCTTAAGCTGTAGGCCAGAGTACGAGTCTAAGACCTTAGCTATTAGGCCAGAGTAAGAGTTAAGACCTTATCTATTAGGCCAGAGTAAGAGTTAAGACCTTAACCAGTAGGCCAATGTACGAGTCTAATACCTTAGCTATTAGGCCAGAGTAAGAGTTAAGACCTTAACCAGTAGGCCAGAGTAAGAGTTAAGACCTTAATCATTAGGCCAGAGTAAGAGTTAAGACCTTAGCTATTAGGCCAGAGTAAGAGTTAAGACCTTAGCTATTAGGCCAGAGTAAGAGTTAAGACCTTAACCAGTAGGCCATAGTACAAGTCTAAGACCTTAGCTATTAGGCCAGAGTAAGAGTTAAGACCTTAACCAGTAGGCCAGAGTAAGAGTTAAGACCTTAACCATTAGGCCAGAGTACGATTCTAAGTCCTTAGCTATTAGGCCAGAGTAAGAGTTAAGACCTTAGCTATTAGGCCAGAGTAAGAGTTAAGACCTTAACCAGTAGGCCAGAGTAAGAGTTAAGACCTTAACCAGTAGGCCAGAGTAAGAGTTAGACCTTAACCATTGGGCCAGAGTACGAGTCTAAGACCTTAGCTATTAAGCCAGTGTACGAGTCTAAGACCTTAGCTATTAGGCCAGAGTAAGAGTTAAGACCTTAGCTATTAGGCTAGAGTAAGAGTTAAGACCTTAGCTATTAGGCCAGAGTCAGAGTTAAGACCTTAAAGAGTAGGCCAGAGTAAGAGTTAAGAACTCAACCAGTAGGCCATAGTACGAGTCTAAGAGCTTAGCTATTAGGCCAGAGTAAGAGTTAAGACCTTAAGCAGTAGGCGAGAGTAAGAGTTAAGACCTTAGCTATTAGGCCAGAGTACGAGTCTAAGACCTTAGCTATTAGTCCAGAGTAAGAGTTAAGACCTTAACCATTAGGCCAGAGTACGAGTCTAAGAGCTTAGCTATTAGGCCAGAGTAAGAGTTAAGACCTTAACCAGTAGGCCAGAGTAAGAGTTAAGATCTTAACCTGTAGGCCAGAGTACGAGTCTAAGACCTTAGCTATTAGGCCAGAGTAAGAGTTAAGACCTTAGCTATTAGGCCAGAGTAAGAGTTAAGACCTTAACCAGTAGGCCAGTGTAAGAGTTAAGACCTTAACCAGTAGGCCAGAGTAAGAGTTAAGACCTGAACCATTGGGCCAGAGTACGAGTCTAAAACCTTAGCTATTAAGCCCGAATACGAGGCTAAGACCTTAGCTATTAGGCCAGAGTAAGAGTTAAGACCTTAGCTATTAGGCAAGAGTAAGAGTTAAGACCTTAGCTATTAGGCCAAAGTAAGAGTAAAGACCTTAAAGAGTAGGCCGGTGTAAAAGTTAAGACATCAATCAGTAGGCCATAGTACGAGTCTAAGACCTTAGCTATTAGGCCAGAGTAAGAGTTAAGACCTTAACCAGTAGGCCAGAGTAAGAGTTAAGACCTTAGCTATTAGGCCAGAGTACGAGTCTAATACCTTAACCAGTAGGCCAGAGTAAGAGTTAAGATGTTAAGCTGTAGGCCAGAGTACGAGTCTAAGACCTTAGCTATTAGGCCAGAGTAAGAGTTAAGACTTTAGCTATTAGGCCAGAGTACGAGTCTAAGACCTTAGCTATTAGGCCAGAGAAAGAGTTAAGACCTTAACCAGTAGGCCAGAGTAAGAGTTAAGATCTTAAGCTGTAGGCCAGAGTACGAGTCTAAGACCTTAGCTATTAGGCCAGAGTAAGAGTTAAGACCTTAGCTATTAGGCCAGAGTAAGAGTTAAGACCTTAACCAGTAGGCCAGAGTACGAGTCTAATACCTTAGCTATTAGGCCAGAGTAAGAGTTAAGACCTTAACCAGTAGGCCAGAGTAAGAGTTAAGACCTTAATCATTAGGCCAGAGTAAGAGTTAAGACCTTAGCTATTTAAGACCTTAGCTATTAGGCCAGAGTAAGATTTAAGACTTTAACCAGTAGGCCAGAGTAAGAGTTAAGACCTTAACATGTAGGCCAGAGTACGAGTCTAACACCTTAGCTATTAGGCCAGAGTAAGAGTTAAGACCTTAACCAGTAGGCCATAGTACAAGTCTAAGACCTTAGCTATTAGGCCAGAGTAAGAGTTAAGACCTTAACCAGTAGGCCAGAGTAAGAGTTAAGACCTTAACCATTAGGCCAGAGTACGATTCTAAGTCCTTAGCTATTAGGCCAGAGTAAGAGTTAAGACCTTAGCTATTAGGCCAGAGTAAGAGTTAAGACCTTAACCAGTAGGCCAGAGTAAGAGTCAAGACCTTAACCAGTAGGCCATAGTACAAGTCTAAGACCTTAGCTATTAGGCCAGAGTAAGAGTTAAGACCTTAACCATTGGGCCAGAGTACGAGTCTAAGACCTTACCTATTAAGCCAGTGTACGAGTCTAAGACCTTAGCTATTAGGCCAGAGTAAGAGTTAAGACCTTAGCTATTAGGCAGGAGTAAGAGTTAAGACCTTAGCTATTAGGCCAGAGTCAGAGTTAAGACCTTAAAGAGTAGGCCAGAGTAAGAGTTAAGACCTCAACCAGTAGGCCATAGTACGAGTCTAAGAGCTTAGCTATTAGGCCAGAGTAAGAGTTAAGACCTTAACCAGTAGGCGAGAGTAAGAGTTAAGACCTTAGCTATTAGGCCAGAGTACGAGTCTAAGACCTTAGCTATTAGTCCAGAGTAAGAGTTAAGACCTTAACCATTAGGCCAGAGTAAGAGTTAAGATCTTAGCTAATAGGCCAGAGTAAGAGTTAAGACCTTAACCATTAGGCCAGAGTACGAGTCTAAGAGCTTAGCTATTAGGCCAGAGTAAGAGTTAAGACCTTAACCAGTAGGCCAGAGAAAGAGTTAAGACCTTAACCAGTAGTCCAGAATACGAGTCTAAGTCCTTAGCTATTAGGCCAGAGTAAGAGTTAAGACCTTAACCAGTAGGCCAGATTAAGAGTTAAGACCTTAACCATTAGGCCAGAGTAAGAGTTAAGACCTTAGCTATTAGGCCAGAGTAAGAGTTAAGACCTTAACCAGTAGTCCAGAATACGAGTCTAAGTCCTTAGCTATTAGGCCAGAGTAAGAGTTAAGACCTTAACCAGTAGGCCAGATTAAGAGTTAAGACCTTAACCATTAGGCCAGAGTAAGAGTTAAGACCTTAGCTATTAGGCCAGAGTAAGAGTTAAGACTTTAACCAGTAGGCCAGAGTAAGAGTTAAGACCTTAACCTGTAGGCCAGAGTACGAGTCTAAGACCTTAGCTATTAGGCCAGAGTAAGAGTTAAGACCTTAACCAGTTGGCCATAGTACGAGTCTAAGACCTTAGCTATTAGGCCAGAGTAAGAGTTAAGACCTTAACCAGTAGGCCAGAGTGAGAGTTAAGACCTTAACCAGTAGGCCAGAGTACGAGTCTAATACCTTAACCAGTAGGCCAGAGTAAGAGTTAAGATGTTAAGCTGTAGGCCAGAGTACGAGTCTAAGACCTTAGCTATTAGGCCAGAGTAAGAGTTAAGACTTTAGCTATTAGGCCAGAGTACGAGTCTAAGACCTTAGCTATTAGGCCAGAGAAAGAGTTAAGACCTTAACCGGTAGGCCAGAGTAAGAGTTAAGATCTTAAGCTGTAGGCCAGAGTACGAGTCTAAGACCTTAGCTATTAGGCCAGAGTAAGAGTTAAGACCTTAGCTATTAGGCCAGAGTAAGAGTTAAGACCTTAACCAGTAGGCCAGAGTACGAGTCTAATACCTTAGCTATTAGGCCAGAGTAAGAGTTAAGACCTTAACCAGTAGGCCAGAGTAAGAGTTAAGACATTAATTATTAGGCCAGAGTAAGAGTTAAGACCTTAGCTATTTAAGACCTTAGCTATTAGGCCAGAGTAAGATTTAAGACTTTAACCAGTAGGCCAGAGTAAGAGTTAAGACCTTAACCTGTAGGCCAGAGTACGAGTCTAAGACCTTAGCTATTAGGCCAGAGTAAGAGTTAAGACCTTAACCAGTAGGCCATAGTACAAGTCTAAGACCTTAGCTATTAGGCCAGAGTAAGAGTTAAGACCTTAACCAGTAGGCCAGAGTAAGAGTTAAGACCTTAACCATTAGGCCAGAGTACGATTCTAAGTCCTTAGCTATTAGGCCAGAGTAAGAGTTAAGACCTTAGCTATTAGGCCAGAGTAAGAGTTAAGACCTTAACCAGTAGGCCAGAGTAAGAGTTAAGACCTTAACCAGTAGGCCATAGTACAAGTCTAAGACCTTAGCTATTAGGCCAGAGTAAGAGTTAAGACCTTAACCATTGGGCCAGAGTACGAGTCTAAGACCTTACCTATTAAGCCAGTGTACGAGTCTAAGACCTTAGCTATTAGGCCAGAGTAAGAGTGAAGACCTTAGCTATTAGGCAGGAGTAAGAGTTAAGACCTTAGCTATTAGGCCAGAGTCAGAGTTAAGACCTTAAAGAGTAGGCCAGAGTAAGAGTTAAGACCTCAACCAGTAGGCCATAGTACGAGTCTAAGAGCTTAGCTATTAGGCCAGAGTAAGAGTTAAGACCTTAACCAGTAGGCGAGAGTAAGAGTTAAGACCTTAGCTATTAGGCCAGAGTACGAGTCTAAGACCTTAGCTATTAGTCCAGAGTAAGAGTTAAGACCTTAACCATTAGGCCAGAGTAAGAGTTAAGATCTTAGCTAATAGGCCAGAGTAAGAGTTAAGACCTTAACCATTAGGCCAGAGTACGAGTCTAAGAGCTTAGCTATTAGGCCAGAGTAAGAGTTAAGACCTTAACCAGTAGGCCAGAGAAAGAGTTAAGACCTTAACCAGTAGTCCAGAATACGAGTCTAAGTCCTTAGCTATTAGGCCAGAGTAAGAGTTAAGACCTTAACCAGTAGGCCAGATTAAGAGTTAAGACCTTAACCATTAGGCCAGAGTAAGAGTTAAGACCTTAGCTATTAGGCCAGAGTAAGAGTTAAGACCTTAACCAGTAGTCCAGAATACGAGTCTAAGTCCTTAGCTATTAGGCCAGAGTAAGAGTTAAGACCTTAACCAGTAGGCCAGATTAAGAGTTAAGACCTTAACCATTAGGCCAGAGTAAGAGTTAAGACCTTAGCTATTAGGCCAGAGTAAGAGTTAAGACTTTAACCAGTAGGCCAGAGTAAGAGTTAAGACCTTAACCTGTAGGCCAGAGTACGAGTCTAAGACCTTAGCTATTAGGCCAGAGTAAGAGTTAAGACCTTAACCAGTAGGCCATAGTACGAGTCTAAGACCTTAGCTATTAGGCCAGAGTAAGAGTTAAGACCTTAACCAGTAGGCCAGAGTGAGAGTTAAGACCTTAACCAGTAGGCCAGAGTAAAAGTTAAGACCTTAACCATTAGGCCAGAGTACGAGTCTACGACCTTAGCTATTAGGCCAGAGTAAGAGTTAAGACCTTAACCAGTAGGCGAGAGTAAGAGTTAAGACGTTAGCTATTAGGCCAGAGTACGAGTCTAAGACCTTAGCTATTAGTCCAGAGTAAGAGTAAAGACCTTAACCATTAGGCCAGAGTAAGAGTTAAGATCTTAGCTAATAGGCCAGAGTAAGAGTTAAGACCTTAACCATTAGGCCAGAGTACGAGTCTAAGAGCTTAGCTATTAGGCCAGAGTAAGAGTTAAGACCTTAACCAGTAGGCCAGAGTAAGAGTTAAGACCTTAACCAGAAGTCCAGAATACGAGTCTAAGTCCTTAGCTATTAGGCCAGAGTAAGAGTTAAGACCTTAACCAGTAGGCCAGATTAAGAGTTAACCATTAGGCCAGAGTAAGAGTTAAGACCTTAGCTATTAGGCCAGAGTAAGAGTAAAGACTTTAACCAGTATGCCAGAGTAAGAGTTAAGACCTTAACCTGTAGGCCAGAGTACGAGTCTAAGACCTTAGCTATTAGGCCAGAGTAAGAGTTAAGACCTTAACCAGTAGGCCATAGTACGAGTCTAAGACCTTAGCTATTAGGCCAGAGTAAGAGTTAAGACCTTAACCAGTAGGCCAGAGTAAGAGTTAAGACCTTAACCATTAGGCCAGAGTACGAGTCTACGACCTTAGCTATTAGGCCAGAGTAAGAGTCTAATACCTTAACCAGTAGGCCAGAGTAAGAGTTAAGATGTTAAGCTGTAGGCCAGAGTACGAGTCTAAGACCTTAGCTATTAGGCCAGAGTAAGAGTTAAGACTTTAGCTATTAGGCCAGAGTACGAGTCTAAGACCTTAGCTATTAGGCCAGAGTAAGAGTTAAGACCTTAACCAGTAGTCCAGAATACGAGTCTAAGTCCTTAGCTATTAGGCCAGAGTAAGAGTTAAGACCTTAACCAGTAGGCCAGATTAAGAGTTAAGACCTTAACCATTAGGCCAGAGTAAGAGTTAAGACCTTAGCTATTAGGCCAGAGTAAGAGTTAAGACTTTAACCAGTAGGCCAGAGTAAGAGTTAAGACCTTAACCTGTAGGCCAGAGTACGAGTCTAAGACCTTAGCTATTAGGCCAGAGTAAGAGTTAAGACCTTAACCAGTAGGCCATAGTACGAGTCTAAGACCTTAGCTATTAGGCCAGAGTAAGAGTTAAGACCTTAACCAGTAGGCCAGAGTGAGAGTTAAGACCTTAACCAGTAGGCCAGAGTAAAAGTTAAGACCTTAACCATTAGGCCAGAGTACGAGTCTACGACCTTAGCTATTAGGCCAGAGTAAGAGTTAAGACCTTAACCAGTAGGCGAGAGTAAGAGTTAAGACGTTAGCTATTAGGCCAGAGTACGAGTCTAAGACCTTAGCTATTAGTCCAGAGTAAGAGTAAAGACCTTAACCATTAGGCCAGAGTAAGAGTTAAGATCTTAGCTAATAGGCCAGAGTAAGAGTTAAGACCTTAACCATTAGGCCAGAGTACGAGTCTAAGAGCTTAGCTATTAGGCCAGAGTAAGAGTTAAGACCTTAACCAGTAGGCCAGAGTAAGAGTTAAGACCTTAACCAGAAGTCCAGAATACGAGTCTAAGTCCTTAGCTATTAGGCCAGAGTAAGAGTTAAGACCTTAACCAGTAGGCCAGATTAAGAGTTAACCATTAGGCCAGAGTAAGAGTTAAGACCTTAGCTATTAGGCCAGAGTAAGAGTAAAGACTTTAACCAGTATGCCAGAGTAAGAGTTAAGACCTTAACCTGTAGGCCAGAGTACGAGTCTAAGACCTTAGCTATTAGGCCAGAGTAAGAGTTAAGACCTTAACCAGTAGGCCATAGTACGAGTCTAAGACCTTAGCTATTAGGCCAGAGTAAGAGTTAAGACCTTAACCAGTAGGCCAGAGTAAGAGTTAAGACCTTAACCATTAGGCCAGAGTACGAGTCTACGACCTTAGCTATTAGGCCAGAGTAAGAGTCTAATACCTTAACCAGTAGGCCAGAGTAAGAGTTAAGATGTTAAGCTGTAGGCCAGAGTACGAGTCTAAGACCTTAGCTATTAGGCCAGAGTAAGAGTTAAGACTTTAGCTATTAGGCCAGAGTACGAGTCTAAGACCTTAGCTATTAGGCCAGAGAAAGAGTTAAGACCTTAACCAGTAGGCCAGAGTAAGAGTTAAGATCTTAAGCTGTAGGCCAGAGTACGAGTCTAAGACCTTAGCTATTAGGCCAGAGTAAGAGTTAAGACCTTAGCTATTAGGCCAGAGTAAGAGTTAAGACCTTAACCAGTAGGCCAGAGTACGAGTCTAAGACCTTAGCTATTAGGCCAGAGTAAGAGTTAAGACCTTAACCAGTAGGCCATAGTACGAGTCTAAGACCTTAGCTATTAGGCCAGAGTAAGAGTTAAGACCTTAACCAGTAGGCCAGAGTGAGAGTTAAGACCTTAACCAGTAGGCCAGAGTAAAAGTTAAGACCTTAACCATTAGGCCAGAGTACGAGTCTACGACCTTAGCTATTAGGCCAGAGTAAGAGTTAAGACCTTAACCAGTAGGCGAGAGTAAGAGTTAAGACGTTAGCTATTAGGCCAGAGTACGAGTCTAAGACCTTAGCTATTAGTCCAGAGTAAGAGTAAAGACCTTAACCATTAGGCCAGAGTAAGAGTTAAGATCTTAGCTAATAGGCCAGAGTAAGAGTTAAGACCTTAACCATTAGGCCAGAGTACGAGTCTAAGAGCTTAGCTATTAGGCCAGAGTAAGAGTTAAGACCTTAACCAGTAGGCCAGAGTAAGAGTTAAGACCTTAACCAGAAGTCCAGAATACGAGTCTAAGTCCTTAGCTATTAGGCCAGAGTAAGAGTTAAGACCTTAACCAGTAGGCCAGATTAAGAGTTAACCATTAGGCCAGAGTAAGAGTTAAGACCTTAGCTATTAGGCCAGAGTAAGAGTAAAGACTTTAACCAGTATGCCAGAGTAAGAGTTAAGACCTTAACCTGTAGGCCAGAGTACGAGTCTAAGACCTTAGCTATTAGGCCAGAGTAAGAGTTAAGACCTTAACCAGTAGGCCATAGTACGAGTCTAAGACCTTAGCTATTAGGCCAGAGTAAGAGTTAAGACCTTAACCAGTAGGCCAGAGTAAGAGTTAAGACCTTAACCATTAGGCCAGAGTACGAGTCTACGACCTTAGCTATTAGGCCAGAGTACGAGTCTAATACCTTAACCAGTAGGCCAGAGTAAGAGTTAAGATGTTAAGCTGTAGGCCAGAGTACGAGTCTAAGACCTTAGCTATTAGGCCAGAGTAAGAGTTAAGACTTTAGCTATTAGGCCAGAGTACGAGTCTAAGACCTTAGCTATTAGGCCAGAGAAAGAGTTAAGACCTTAACCAGTAGGCCAGAGTAAGAGTTAAGATCTTAAGCTGTAGGCCAGAGTACGAGTCTAAGACCTTAGCTATTAGGCCAGAGTAAGAGTTAAGACCTTAGCTATTAGGCCAGAGTAAGAGTTAAGACCTTAACCAGTAGGCCAGAGTACGAGTCTAATACCTTAGCTATTAGGCCAGAGTAAGAGTTAAGACCTTAACCAGTAGGCCAGAGTAAGAGTTAAGACCTTAATCATTAGGCCAGAGTAAGAGTTAAGACCTTAGCTATTTAAGACCTTAGCTATTAGGCCAGAGTAAGATTTAAGACTTTAACCAGTAGGCCAGAGTAAGAGTTAAGACCTTAACATGTAGGCCAGAGTACGAGTCTAAGACCTTAGCTATTAGGCCAGAGTAAGAGTTAAGACCTTAACCAGTAGGCCATAGTACAAGTCTAAGACCTTAGCTATTAGGCCAGAGTAAGAGTTAAGACCTTAACCAGTAGGCCAGAGTAAGAGTTAAGACCTTAACCATTAGGCCAGAGTATGATTCTAAGTCCTTAGCTATTAGGCCAGAGTAAGAGTTAAGAACTTAGCTATTAGGCCAGAGTAAGAGTTAAGACCTTAACCAGTAGGCCAGAGTAAGAGTCAAGACCTTAACCAGTAGGCCATAGTACAAGTCTAAGACCTTAGCTATTAGGCCAGAGTAAGAGTTAAGACCTTAACCATTGGGCCAGAGTACGAGTCTAAGACCTTACCTATTAAGCCAGTGTACGAGTCTAAGACCTTAGCTATTAGGCCAGAGTAAGAGTTAAGACCTTAGCTATTAGGCAGGAGTAAGAGTTAAGACCTTAGCTATTAGGCCAGAGTCAGAGTTAAGACCTTAAAGAGTAGGCCAGAGTAAGAGTTAAGACCTCAACCAGTAGGCCATAGTACGAGTCTAAGAGCTTAGCTATTAGGCCAGAGTAAGAGTTAAGACCTTAACCAGTAGGCGAGAGTAAGAGTTAAGACCTTAGCTATTAGGCCAGAGTACGAGTCTAAGACCTTAGCTATTAGTCCAGAGTAAGAGTTAAGACCTTAACCATTAGGCCAGAGTAAGAGTTAAGATCTTAGCTAATAGGCCAGAGTAAGAGTTAAGACCTTAACCATTAGGCCAGAGTACGAGTCTAAGAGCTTAGCTATTAGGCCAGGGTAAGAGTTAAGACCTTAACCAGTAGGCCAGAGAAAGAGTTAAGACCTTAACCAGTAGTCCAGAATACGAGTCTAAGTCCTTAGCTATTAGGCCAGAGTAAGAGTTAAGACCTTAATCATTAGGCCAGAGTAAGAGTTAAGACCTTAGCTATTTAAGACCTTAGCTATTAGGCCAGAGTAAGATTTAAGACTTTAACCAGTAGGCCAGAGTAAGAGTTAAGACCTTAACATGTAGGCCAGAGTACGAGTCTAAGACCTTAGCTATTAGGCCAGAGTAAGAGTTAAGACCTTAACCAGTAGGCCATAGTACAAGTCTAAGACCTTAGCTATTAGGCCAGAGTAAGAGTTAAGACCTTAACCAGTAGGCCAGAGTAAGAGTTAAGACCTTAACCATTAGGCCAGAGTACGATTCTAAGTCCTTAGCTATTAGGCCAGAGTAAGAGTTAAGACCTTAGCTATTAGGCCAGAGTAAGAGTTAAGACCTTAACCAGTAGGCCAGAGTAAGAGTCAAGACCTTAACCAGTAGGCCATAGTACAAGTCTAAGACCTTAGCTATTAGGCCAGAGTAAGAGTTAAGACCTTAACCATTGGGCCAGAGTACGAGTCTAAGACCTTACCTATTAAGCCAGTGTACGAGTCTAAGACCTTAGCTATTAGGCCAGAGTAAGAGTTAAGACCTTAGCTATTAGGCAGGAGTAAGAGTTAAGACCTTAGCTATTAGGCCAGAGTCAGAGTTAAGACCTTAAAGAGTAGGCCAGAGTAAGAGTTAAGACCTCAACCAGTAGGCCATAGTACGAGTCTAAGAGCTTAGCTATTAGGCCAGAGTAAGAGTTAAGACCTTAACCAGTAGGCGAGAGTAAGAGTTAAGACCTTAGCTATTAGGCCAGAGTACGAGTCTAAGACCTTAGCTATTAGTCCAGAGTAAGAGTTAAGACCTTAACCATTAGGCCAGAGTAAGAGTTAAGATCTTAGCTAATAGGCCAGAGTAAGAGTTAAGACCTTAACCATTAGGCCAGAGTACGAGTCTAAGAGCTTAGCTATTAGGCCAGGGTAAGAGTTAAGACCTTAACCAGTAGGCCAGAGAAAGAGTTAAGACCTTAACCAGTAGTCCAGAATACGAGTCTAAGTCCTTAGCTATTAGGCCAGAGTAAGAGTTAAGACCTTAACCAGTAGGCCAGATTAAGAGTTAAGACCTTAACCATTAGGCCAGAGTAAGAGTTAAGACCTTAGCTATTAGGCCAGAGTAAGAGTTAAGACCTTAACCAGTAGTCCAGAATACGAGTCTAAGTCCTTAGCTATTAGGCCAGAGTAAGAGTTAAGACCTTAACCAGTAGGCCAGATTAAGAGTTAAGACCTTAACCATTAGGCCAGAGTAAGAGTTAAGACCTTAGCTATTAGGCCAGAGTAAGAGTTAAGACTTTAACCAGTAGGCCAGAGTAAGAGTTAAGACCTTAACCTGTAGGCCAGAGTACGAGTCTAAGACCTTAGCTATTAGGCCAGAGTAAGAGTTAAGACCTTAACCAGTAGGCCATAGTACGAGTCTAAGACCTTAGCTATTAGGCCAGAGTAAGAGTTAAGACCTTAACCAGTAGGCCAGAGTGAGAGTTAAGACCTTAACCAGTAGGCCAGAGTACGAGTCTAATACCTTAACCAGTAGGCCAGAGTAAGAGTTAAGATGTTAAGCTGTAGGCCAGAGTACGAGTCTAAGACCTTAGCTATTAGGCCAGAGTAAGAGTTAAGACTTTAGCTATTAGGCCAG
The DNA here is from genome assembly GCF_964204655.1 of Triturus cristatus. Classification (NCBI taxonomy): domain Eukaryota; kingdom Metazoa; phylum Chordata; class Amphibia; order Caudata; family Salamandridae; genus Triturus; species Triturus cristatus. The sequence continues at coordinate 546,623,568 of NC_140592.1, forward strand.
AGTACGAGTCTAAGACCTTAGCTATTAGGCCAGAGAAAGAGTTAAGACCTTAACCGGTAGGCCAGAGTAAGAGTTAAGACCTTAACCATTAGGCCAGAGTACGAGTCTAAGAGCTTAGCTATTAGGCCAGAGTAAGAGTTAAGACCTTAACCAGTAGGCCAGAGTAAGAGTTAAGACCTTAACCAGAAGTCCAGAATACGAGTCTAAGTCCTTAGCTATTAGGCCAGAGTAAGAGTTAAGACCTTAACCAGTAGGCCAGAGTAAGAGTTAAGACCTTAATTATTAGGCCAGAGTAAGAGTTAAGACCTTAGCTATTTAAGACCTTAGCTATTAGGCCAGAGTAAGATTTAAGACTTTAACCAGTAGGCCAGAGTAAGAGTTAAGACCTTAACCTGTAGGCCAGAGTACGAGTCTAAGACCTTAGCTATTAGGCCAGAGTAAGAGTTAAGACCTTAACCAGTAGGCCATAGTACAAGTCTAAGACCTTAGCTATTAGGCCAGAGTAAGAGTTAAGACCTTAACCAGTAGGCCAGAGTAAGAGTTAAGACCTTAACCATTAGGCCAGAGTACGATTCTAAGTCCTTAGCTATTAGGCCAGAGTAAGAGTTAAGACCTTAGCTATTAGGCCAGAGTAAGAGTTAAGACCTTAACCAGTAGGCCAGAGTAAGAGTTAAGACCTTAACCAGTAGGCCATAGTACAAGTCTAAGACCTTAGCTATTAGGCCAGAGTAAGAGTTAAGACCTTAACCATTGGGCCAGAGTACGAGTCTAAGACCTTACCTATTAAGCCAGTGTACGAGTCTAAGACCTTAGCTATTAGGCCAGAGTAAGAGTGAAGACCTTAGCTATTAGGCAGGAGTAAGAGTTAAGACCTTAGCTATTAGGCCAGAGTCAGAGTTAAGACCTTAAAGAGTAGGCCAGAGTAAGAGTTAAGACCTCAACCAGTAGGCCATAGTACGAGTCTAAGAGCTTAGCTATTAGGCCAGAGTAAGAGTTAAGACCTTAACCAGTAGGCGAGAGTAAGAGTTAAGACCTTAGCTATTAGGCCAGAGTACGAGTCTAAGACCTTAGCTATTAGTCCAGAGTAAGAGTTAAGACCTTAACCATTAGGCCAGAGTAAGAGTTAAGATCTTAGCTAATAGGCCAGAGTAAGAGTTAAGACCTTAACCATTAGGCCAGAGTACGAGTCTAAGAGCTTAGCTATTAGGCCAGAGTAAGAGTTAAGACCTTAACCAGTAGGCCAGAGAAAGAGTTAAGACCTTAACCAGTAGTCCAGAATACGAGTCTAAGTCCTTAGCTATTAGGCCAGAGTAAGAGTTAAGACCTTAACCAGTAGGCCAGATTAAGAGTTAAGACCTTAACCATTAGGCCAGAGTAAGAGTTAAGACCTTAGCTATTAGGCCAGAGTAAGAGTTAAGACCTTACCCAGTAGTCCAGAATACGAGTCTAAGTCCTTAGCTATTAGGCCAGAGTAAGAGTTAAGACCTTAACCAGTAGGCCAGATTAAGAGTTAAGACCTTAACCATTAGGCCAGAGTAAGAGTTAAGACCTTAGCTATTAGGCCAGAGTAAGAGTTAAGACTTTAACCAGTAGGCCAGAGTAAGAGTTAAGACCTTAACCTGTAGGTCAGAGTACGAGTCTAAGACCTTAGCTATTAGGCCAGAGTAAGAGTTAAGACCTTAACCAGTAGGCCATAGTACGAGTCTAAGACCTTAGCTATTAGGCCAGAGTAAGAGTTAAGACCTTAACCAGTAGGCCAGAGTGAGAGTTAAGACCTTAACCAGTAGGCCAGAGTAAAAGTTAAGACCTTAACCATTAGGCCAGAGTACGAGTCTACGACCTTAGCTATTAGGCCAGAGTAAGAGTTAAGACCTTAACCAGTAGGCGAGAGTAAGAGTTAAGACGTTAGCTATTAGGCCAGAGTACGAGTCTAAGACCTTAGCTATTAGTCCAGAGTAAGAGTAAAGACCTTAACCATTAGGCCAGAGTAAGAGTTAAGATCTTAGCTAATAGGCCAGAGTAAGAGTTAAGACCTTAACCATTAGGCCAGAGTACGAGTCTAAGAGCTTAGCTATTAGGCCAGAGTAAGAGTTAAGACCTTAACCAGTAGGCCAGAGTAAGAGTTAAGACCTTAACCAGAAGTCCAGAATACGAGTCTAAGTCCTTAGCTATTAGGCCAGAGTAAGAGTTAAGACCTTAACCAGTAGGCCAGATTAAGAGTTAACCATTAGGCCAGAGTAAGAGTTAAGACCTTAGCTATTAGGCCAGAGTAAGAGTAAAGACTTTAACCAGTATGCCAGAGTAAGAGTTAAGACCTTAACCTGTAGGCCAGAGTACGAGTCTAAGACCTTAGCTATTAGGCCAGAGTAAGAGTTAAGACCTTAACCAGTAGGCCATAGTACGAGTCTAAGACCTTAGCTATTAGGCTAGAGTAAGAGTTAAGACCTTAACCAGTAGGCATGAGTGAGAGTTAAGACCTTAACCAGTATGCCAGAGTAAGAGTTAAGACCTTAACCATTAGGCCAGAGTACGAGTCTAAGACCTTACCTATTAGTCCAGAGTAAGAGTTAAGACCTTAGCTATTAGGCCAGAGTAAAAGTTAAGACCTTAACCAGTAGGCCAGTGTAAGAGTTAAGACCTTAACCGGTAGGCCAGAGTAAGAGTTAAGACCTGAACCAATGGGCCAGAGTACGAGTCTAAGACCTTAGCCATTAAGCCAGAATACGAGTATAAGACCTTAGCTATTAGGCCAGAGTAAGAGTTAAGATCTTAGCTATTATGCCAGAGTAAGAGTTAAGACCTTAGCTATTAGGCCAAAGTAAGAGTAAAGACCTTAAAGAGTAGGCCGGAGTAAAAGTTAAGACCTCAACCAGTAGGCCATAGTACGAGTCTAAGACCTTAGCTATTAGGCCAGAGTAAGAGTTAAGACCTTAACCAGTAGGCCAGAGTAAGAGTTAAGACCTTAGCTATTAGGCCCGAGTGCGAGTCTAAGACCTTAACCAGTAGGCCAGAGTAAGAGTTAAGATGTTAAGCTGTAGGCCAGAGTACGAGTCTAAGACCTTAGCTATTAGGCCAGAGTAAAAGTTAAGACCTTAGCTATTAGGCCAGAGTAAGAGTTAAGACCTTAACCAGTAGGCCAGAGTAAGAGTTAAGACCTTAACCATTAGGCCAGAGTATGATTCTAAGTCCTTAGCTATTAGGCCAGAGTAAGAGTTAAGACCTTAGCTATTAGGCCAGAGTAAGAAATAAGACCTTAACCAGTAGGCCAGAGTAAGAGTTAAGACTTTAACCAGTAGGCCAGAGTAAGAGTTAGACCTTAACCATTGGGCCAGAGTACGAGTCTAAGACCTTAGCTATTAGGCCAGAGAAAGAGTTAAGACCTTAGCTATTAGGCCAGAGTAAGAGTTAAGACTTTAGCTATTAGGCCAGAGTACGAGTCTAAGACCTTAGCTATTAGGCCATAGAAAGAGTTAAGACCTTAACCAGTAGGCCAGAGTAAGAGTTAAGATCTTAAGCTGTAGGCCAGAGTACGAGTCTAAGACCTTAGCTATTAGGCCAGAGTAAGAGTTAAGACCTTAGCTATTAGGCCAGAGTAAGAGTTAAGACCTTAACCAGTAGGCCAGAGTACGAGTCTAATACCTTAGCTATTAGGCCAGAGTAAGAGTTAAGACCTTAACCAGTAGGCCAGAGTAAGAGTTAAGACCTTAATAATTAGGCCAGAGTAAGAGTTAAGACCTTAGCTATTAGGCCAGAGTAAGATTTAAGACTTTAACCAGTAGGCCAGAGTAAGAGTTAAGACCTTAACCTGTAGGCCAGAGTACGAGTCTAAGACCTTAGCTATTAGGCCAGAGTAAGAGTTAAGACCTTAACCAGTAGGCCATAGTACAAGTCTAAGACCTTAGCTATTAGGCCAGAGTAAGAGTTAAGACCTTAACCAGTAGGCCAGAGTAAGAGTTAAGACCTTAACCATTAGGCCAGAGTTCGATTCTAAGTCCTTAGCTATTAGGTCAGAGTAAGAGTTAAGACCTTAGCTATTAGGCCAGAGTAAGAGTTAAGACCTTAACCAGTAGGCCAGAGTAAGAGTTAAGACCTTAACCAGTAGGCCAGAGTAAGAGTTAGACCTTAACCATTGGGCCAGAGTACGAGTCTAAGACCTTAGCTATTAAGCCAGTGTACGAGTCTAAGACCTTAGCTATTAGGCCAGAGTAAGAGTTAAGACCTTAGCTATTAGGCTAGAGTAAGAGTTAAGACATTAGCTATTAGGCCAGAGTCAGAGTTAAGACCTTAAAGAGTAGGCCAGAGTAAGAGTTAAGACCTCAACCAGTAGGCCATAGTACGAGTCTAAGAGCTTAGCTATTAGGCCAGTGTAAGAGTTAAGACTTTAGCTATTAGGCCAGAGTACGAGTCTAAGACCTTAGCTATTAGGCCAGAGAAAGAGTTAAGACCTTAACCAGTAGGCCAGAGTAAGAGTTAAGACCTTAACCAGTAGGCCAGAGTACGAGTCTAATACCTTAGCTATTAGGCCAGAGTAAGAGTTAAGACCTTAACCAGTAGGCCAGAGTAAGAGTTAAGACCTTAATCATTAGGCCAGAGTAAGAGTTAAGACCTTAGCTATTAGGCCAGAGTAAGAGTTAAGACTTTAACCAGTAGGCCAGAGAAAGAGTTAAGACCTTAACCTGTAGGCCAGAGTACGAGTCTAAGACCTTAGCTATTAGGCCAGAGTAAGAGTTAAGACCTTAACCAGTAGGCCATAGTACGAGTCTAAGACCTTAGCTATTAGGCCAGAGTAAGAGTTAAGACCTTAACCAGTAGGCCAGAGTGAGAGTTAAGACCTTAACCAGTAGGCCAGAGTAAAAGTTAAGACCTTAACCATTAGGCCAGAGTACGAGTCTAAGACCTTAGCTATTAGGCCAGAGTAAGAGTTAAGACCTTAACCAGTAGGCGAGAGTAAGAGTTAAGACCTTAGCTATTAGGCCAGAGTACGAGTCTAAGACCTTAGCTATTAGTCCAGAGTAAGAGTAAAGACCTTAACCATTAGGCCAGAGTAAGAGTTAAGATCTTAGCTAATAGGCCAGAGTAAGAGTTAAGACCTTAACCATTAGGCCAGAGTACGAGTCTAAGAGCTTAGCTATTAGGCCAGAGTAAGAGTTAAGACCTTAACCAGTAGGCCAGAGTAAGAGTTAAGACCTTAACCAGAAGTCCAGAATACGAGTCTAAGTCCTTAGCTATTAGGCCAGAGTAATAGTTAAGACCTTAACCAGTAGGCCAGATTAAGAGTTAACCATTAGGCCAGAGTAAGAGTTAAGACCTTAGCTATTAGGCCAGAGTAAGAGTAAAGACTTTAACCAGTAGGCCAGAGTAAGAGTTAAGACCGTAACCTGTAGGCCAGAGTACGAGTCTAAGACCTTAGCTATTATGCCAGAGTAAGAGTTAAGACCTTAACCAGTAGGCCATAGTACGAGTCTAAGACCTTAGCTATTAGGCCAGAGTAAGAGTTAAGACCTTAACCAGTAGGCCAGAGTGAGAGTTAAGACCTTAAACAGTAGGCCAGAGTAAGAGTTAAGACCTTAACCATTAGGCCAGAGTACGAGTCTAAGACCTTACCTATTAGTCCAGAGTAAGAGTTAAGACCTTAGCTATTAGGCCAGAGTAAGATTTAAGACCTTAACCAGTAGGCCAGTGTAAGAGTTCAGACCTTAACCGGTAGGCCAGAGTAAGAGTTAAGACCTGAACCATTGGGCCAGAGTACGAGTCTAAGACCTTAGCTATTAAGCCAGAATACGAGTATAAGACCTTAGCTATTAGGCCAGAGTGAGAGTTAAGATCTTAGCTATTAGGCCAGAGTAAGAGTTAAGACCTTAGCTATTAGGCCAAAGTAAGAGTAAAGACCTTAAAGAGTAGGCCGGAGTAAAAGTTAAGACCTCAACCAGTAGGCCATAGTACGAGTCTAAGACCTTAGCTATTAGGCCAGAGTAAGAGTTAAGACCTTAACCAGTAGGCCAGAGTAAGAGTTAAGACCTTAGCTATTAGGCCAGAGTACGAGTCTAAGACCTTAACCTGTAGGCCAGAGTACGAGTCTAAGACCTTAGCTATTAGGCCAGAGTAAGAGTTAAGACCTTAACCAGTAGGCCATAGTACAAGTCTAAGACCTTAGCTATTAGGCCAGAGTAAGATTTAAGACCTTAACCATTAGGCCAGAGTAAGAGTTAAGACCTTAACCAGTAGGCCAGAGTAAGAGTTAAGGCCTTAACCATTAGGCCAGAGTACGAGTCTAAGACCTTAGCTATTAGGCCAGAGTAAGAGTTAAGACCTTAGCTATTAGGCCAGAGTAAGAGTTAAGACCTTAACCAGTAGGCCAGAGTAAGAGTTAAGACCTTAAACAGTAGGCCAGAGTAAGAGTTAAGACCTTAGCTATTAGGCCAGAGTACGAGTCTAAGACCTTAGCTATTAGGCCAGAGTAAGAGTTAAGACCTTAACCAGTAGGCCATAGTACGAGTCTAAGACCTTAGCTATTAGGCCAGAGTAAGAGTTAAGACCTTAACCAGTAGGCCAGAGTAAGAGTTAAGACCTTAACCATTAGGCCAGAGTACGATTCTAAGTCCTTAGCTATTAGGCCAGAGTAAGAGTTAAGACCTTAGCTATTAGGCCAGAGTAAGAGTTAAGACCTTAACCAGTAGGCCAGAGTAAGAGTTAAGACCTTAACCAGTAGGCCAGAGTAAGAGTTAGACCTTAACCATTGGGCCAGAGTACGAGTCTAAGACCTTAGCTATTAAGCCAGTGTACGAGTCTAAGACCTTAGCTATTAGGCCAGAGTAAGAGTTAAGACCTTAGCTATTAGGCTAGAGTAAGAGTTAAGACCTTAGCTATTAGGCCAGAGTCAGAGTTAAGACCTTAAAGAGTAGGCCAGAGTAAGAGTTAAGACCTCAACCAGTAGGCCATAGTACGAGTCTAAGAGCTTAGCTATTAGGCCAGAGTAAGAGTTAAGACCTTAACCAGTAGGCGAGAGTAAGAGTTAAGACCTTAGCTATTAGGCCAGAGTACGAGTCTAAGACCTTAGCTATTAGTCCAGAATAAGAGTTAAGACCTTAACCATTAGGCCAGAGAAAGAGTTAAGATCTTAGCTAATAGGCCAGAGTAAGAGTTAAGACCTTAACCATTAGGCCAGAGTACGAGTCTAAGAGCTTAGCTATTAGGCCAGAGTAAGAGTTAAGACCTTAACCAGTAGGCCAGAGTAAGAGTTAAGATCTTAACCTGTAGGCCAGAGTACGAGTCTAAGACCTTAGCTATTAGGCCAGAGTAAGAGTTAAGACCTTAGCTATTAGGCCAGAGTAAGAGTTAAGACCTTAACCAGTAGTCCAGAATACGAGTCTAAGTCCTTAGCTATTAGGCCAGAGTAAGAGTTAAGACCTTAACCAGTAGGCCAGATTAAGAGTTAAGACCTTAACCATTAGGCCAGAGTAAGAGTTAAGACCTTAGCTATTAGGCCAGAGTAAGAGTTAAGACTTTAACCAGTAGGCCAGAGTAAGAGTTAAGACCTTAACCTGTAGACCAGAGTACGAGTCTAAGACCTTAGCTATTAGGCCAGAGTAAGAGTTAAGACCTTAACCAGTAGGCCATAGTACAAGTCTAAGACCTTAGCTATTAGGCCAGAGTAAGAGTTAAGACCTTAACCAGTAGGCCAGAGTAAGAGTTAAGACCTTAACCATTAGGCCAGAGTACGATTCTAAGTCCTTAGCTATTAGGCCAGAGTAAGAGTTAAGACCTTAGCTATTAGGCCAGAGTAAGAGTTAAGACCTTAACCAGTAGGCCAGAGTAAGAGTCAAGACCTTAACCAGTAGGCCATAGTACAAGTCTAAGACCTTAGCTATTAGGCCAGAGTAAGAGTTAAGACCTTAACCATTGGGCCAGAGTACGAGTCTAAGACCTTACCTATTAAGCCAGTGTACGAGTCTAAGACCTTAGCTATTAGGCCAGAGTAAGAGTTAAGACCTTAGCTATTAGGCAGGAGTAAGAGTTAAGACCTTAGCTATTAGGCCAGAGTCAGAGTTAAGACCTTAAAGAGTAGGCCAGAGTAAGAGTTAAGACCTCAACCAGTAGGCCATAGTACGAGTCTAAGAGCTTAGCTATTAGGCCAGAGTAAGAGTTAAGACCTTAACCAGTAGGCGAGAGTAAGAGTTAAGACCTTAGCTATTAGGCCAGAGTACGAGTCTAAGACCTTAGCTATTAGTCCAGAGTAAGAGTTAAGACCTTAACCATTAGGCCAGAGTAAGAGTTAAGATCTTAGCTAATAGGCCAGAGTAAGAGTTAAGACCTTAACCATTAGGCCAGAGTACGAGTCTAAGAGCTTAGCTATTAGGCCAGAGTAAGAGTTAAGACCTTAACCAGTAGGCCAGAGAAAGAGTTAAGACCTTAACCAGTAGTCCAGAATACGAGTCTAAGTCCTTAGCTATTAGGCCAGAGTAAGAGTTAAGACCTTAACCAGTAGGCCAGATTAAGAGTTAAGACCTTAACCATTAGGCCAGAGTAAGAGTTAAGACCTTAGCTATTAGGCCAGAGTAAGAGTTAAGACCTTAACCAGTAGGCCAGAGTACGAGTCTAATACCTTAGCTATTAGGCCAGAGTAAGAGTTAAGACCTTAACCAGTAGGCCAGAGTAAGAGTTAAGACCTTAATCATTAGGCCAGAGTAAGAGTTAAGACCTTAGCTATTAGGCCAGAGTAAGAGTTAAGACTTTAACCAGTAGGCCAGAGAAAGAGTTAAGACCTTAACCTGTAGGCCAGAGTACGAGTCTAAGACCTTAGCTATTAGGCCAGAGTAAGAGTTAAGACCTTAACCAGTAGGCCATAGTACGAGTCTAAGACCTTAGCTATTAGGCCAGAGTAAGAGTTAAGACCTTAACCAGTAGGCCAGAGTGAGAGTTAAGACCTTAACCAGTAGGCCAGAGTAAAAGTTAAGACCTTAACCATTAGGCCAGAGTACGAGTCTAAGACCTTAGCTATTAGGCCAGAGTAAGAGTTAAGACCTTAACCAGTAGGCGAGAGTAAGAGTTAAGACCTTAGCTATTAGGCCAGAGTAAGAGTTAAGATCTTAGCTAATAGGCCAGAGTAAGAGTTAAGACCTTAACCATTAGGCCAGAGTACGAGTCTAAGAGCTTAGCTATTAGGCCAGAGTAAGAGTTAAGACCTTAACCAGTAGGCCAGTGTAAGAGTTAAGACCTTAACCAGTAGGCCAGAGTAAGAGTTAAGACCTGAACCATTGGGCCAGAGTACGAGTCTAAAACCTTAGCTATTAAGCCAGAATACGAGGCTAAGACCTTAGCTATTAGGCCAGAGTAAGAGTTAAGACCTTAGCTATTAGGCCAGAGTAAGAGTTAAGACCTTAGCTATTAGGCCAAAGTAAGAGTAAAGACCTTAAAGAGTAGGCCGGAGTAAAAGCTAAGACCTCAACCAGTAGGCCATAGTACGAGTCTAAGACCTTAGCTATTAGGCCAGAGTAAGAGTTAAGACCTTAACCAGTAGGCCAGAGTAAGAGTTAAGACCTTAGCTATTAGGCCAGAGTACGAGTCTAAGACCTTAACCAGTAGGCCAGAGTAAGAGTTAAGATGTTAAGCTGTAGGCCAGAGTACGAGTCTAAGACCTTAGCTATTAGGCCAGAGTAAGAGTTAAGACTTTAGCTATTAGGCCAGACTACGAGTCTAAGACCTTAGCTATTAGGCCAGAGAAAGAGTTAAGACCTTAACCAGTAGGCCAGAGTAAGAGTTAAGATCTTAAGCTGTAGGCCAGAGTACGAGTCTAAGACCTTAGCTATTAGGCCAGAGTAAGAGTTAAGACCTTAGCTATTAGGCCAGAGTAAGAGTTAAGACCTTAACCAGTAGGCCAGAGTACGAGTCTAATACCTTAGCTATTAGGCCAGAGTAAGAGTTAAGACCTTAACCAGTAGGCCAGAGTAAGAGTTAAGACCTTAATCATTAGGCCAGAGTAAGAGTTAAGACCTTAGCTATTAGGCCAGAGTAAGAGTTAAGACCTTAGCTATTAGGCCAGAGTAAGATTAAAGACTTTAACCAGTAGGCCAGAGTAAGAGTTAAGACCTTAACCTGTAGGCCAGAGTACGAGTCTAAGACCTTAGCTATTAGGCCAGAGTAAGAGTTAAGACCTTAACCAGTAGGCCATAGTACAAGTCTAAGACCTTAGCTATTAGGCCAGAGTAAGAGTTAAGACCTTAACCAGTAGGCCAGAGTAAGAGTTAAGACCTTAACCATTAGGCCAGAGTACGATTCTAAGTCCTTAGCTATTAGGCCAGAGTAAGAGATAAGACCTTAGCTATTAGGCCAGAGTAAGAGTTAAGACCTTAACCAGTAGGCCAGAGTAAGAGTTAAGACCTTAACCAGTAGGCCAGAGTAAGAGTTAGACCTTAACCATTGGGCCAGAGTACGAGTCTAAGACCTTAGCTATTAAGCCAGTGTACGAGTCTAAGACCTTAGCTATTAGGCCAGAGTAAGAGTTAAGACCTTAGCTATTAGGCTAGAGTAAGAGTTAAGACCTTAGCTATTAGGCCAGAGTCAGAGTTAAGACCTTAAAGAGTAGGCCAGAGTAAGAGTTAAGAACTCAACCAGTAGGCCATAGTACGAGTCTAAGAGCTTAGCTATTAGGCCAGAGTAAGAGTTAAGACCTTAACCAGTAGGCGAGAGTAAGAGTTAAGACCTTAGCTATTAGGCCAGAGTACGAGTCTAAGACCTTAGCTATTAGGCCAGAGTAAGAGATAAAACCTTAGCTATTAGGCCAGAGTAAGAGTTAAGACCTTAACCATTAGGCCAGAGTATGAGTCTAAGACCTTAGCTATTAGGCCAGAGTACGGGTTAAGACCTCAACCAGTAGGCCAGACTACGAGTCTAAGACCTAAGCTATTAGGCCAGGGTAAGAGTTAAGACCTTAACCAATAGGCCAGAGTAAGAGTTAAGACCTTAACCAGTAGGCCAGAGTAAGAGTTAAGACCTTAGCTATTAGGCCAGAGTTAGAGTTAAGACCTTAACCATTAGGCCAGAGTATGAGTCTAAGACCTTAGCTATTAGGCCAGAGTACGAGTTAAGACCTTAACCAGTAGGCCAGAGTAAGAGTTAAGACCTTAACCAGAAGTCCAGAATACGAGTCTAAGTCCTTAGCTATTAGGCCAGAGTAAGAGTTAAGACCTTAACCAGTAGGCCAGATTAAGAGTTAACCATTAGGCCAGAGTAAGAGTTAAGACCTTAGCTATTAGGCCAGAGTAAGAGTAAAGACTTTAACCAGTAGGCCAGAGTAAGAGTTAAGACCTTAACCTGTAGGCCAGAGTACGAGTCTAAGACCTTAGCTATTAGGCCAGAGTAAGAGTTAAGACCTTAACCAGTAGGCCATAGTACGAGTCTAAGACCTTAGCGATTAGGCCAGAGTAAGAGTTAAGACCTTAACCAGTAGGCCAGAGTGAGAGTTAAGACCTTAACCAGTAGGCCAGAGTAAGAGTTAAGACCTTAACCATTAGGCCAGAGTAGGAGTCTAAGACCTTACCTATTAGTCCAGAGTAAGAGTTAAGACCTTAGCTATTAGGCCAGAGTAAGAGTTAAGACCTTAACCAGTAGGCCAGTGTAAGAGTTAAGACCTTAACCGGTAGGCCAGAGTAAGAGTTAAGACCTGAACCATTGGGCCAGAGTACGAGTCTAAGACCTTAGCTATTAAGCCAGAATACGAGTATAAGACCTTAGCTATTAGGCCAGAGTAAGAGTTAAGATCTTAGCTATTAGGCCAGAGTAAGAGTTAAGACCTTAGCTATTAGGCCAAAGTAAGAGTAAAGACCTTAAAGAGTAGGCCGGAGTAAAAGTTAAGACCTCAACCAGTAGGCCATAGTACGAGTCTAAGACCTTAGCTATTAGGCCAGAGTAAGAGTTAAGACCTTAACCAGTAGGCCAGAGTAAGAGTTAAGACCTTAGCTATTAGGCCAGAGTGCGAATCTAAGACCTTAACCAGTAGGCCAGAGTAAGAGTTAAGATGTTAAGCTGTAGGCCAGAGTACAAGTCTAAGACCTTAGCTATTAGGCCAGAGTAAGAGTTAAGACTTTAGCTATTAGGCCAGAGTACGAGTCTAAGACCTTAGCTATTAGGCCAGAGAAAGAGTTAAGACCTTAACCAGTAGGCCAGAGTAAGAGTTAAGATCTTAAGCTGTAGGCCAGAGTACGAGTCTAAGACCTTAGCTATTAGGCCAGAGTAAGAGTTAAGACCTTAGCTATTAGGCCAGAGTAAGAGTTAAGACCTTAACCAGTAGGCCAGAGTACGAGTGTAATACCTTAGCTATTAGGCCAGAGTAAGAGTTAAGACCTTAACCAGTAGGCCAGAGTAAGAGTTAAGACCTTAATCATTAGGCCAGAGTAAGAGTTAAGACCTTAGCTATTAGGTCAAAGTAAGAGTTAAGACCTTAGCTATTAGGCCAGAGTAAGATTTAAGACTTTAACCAGTAGGCCAGAGTAAGAGTTAAGACCTTAACCTGTAGGCCAGAGTACGAGTCTAAGAACTTAGCTATTAGGCCAGAGTAAGAGTTAAGACCTTAACCAGTAGGCCATAGTACAAGTCTAAGACCTTAGCTATTAGGCCAGAGTAAGATTTAAGACCTTAACCATTAGGCCAGAGTAAGAGTTAAGACCTTAACCAGTAGGCCAGAGTAAGAGTTAAGGCCTTAACCATTAGGCCAGAGTACGAGTCTAAGACCTTAGCTATTAGGCCAGAGTAAGAGTTAAGACCTTAGCTATTAGGCCAGAGTAAGAGTTAAGACCTTAACCAGTAGGCCAGAGTAAGAGTTAAGACCTTAAACAGTAGGCCAGAGTAAGAGTTAAGACCTTAGCTATTAGGCCAGAGTACGAGTCTAAGACCTTAGCTATTAGGCCAGAGTAAGAGTTAAGACCTTAACCAGTAGGCCATAGTACGAGTCTAAGACCTTAGCTATTAGGCCAGAGTAAGAGTTAAGACCTTAACCAGTAGGCCAGAGTAAGAGTTAAGACCTTAACCATTAGGCCAGAGTACGATTCTAAGTCCTTAGCTATTAGGCCAGAGTAAGAGTTAAGACCTTAGCTATTAGGCCAGCGTAAGAGTTAAGACCTTAACCAGTAGGCCAGAGTAAGAGTTAAGACCTTAACCAGTAGGCCAGAGTAAGAGTTAGACCTTAACCATTGGGCCAGAGTACGAGTCTAAGACCTTAGCTATTAAGCCAGTGTACGAGTCTAAGACCTTAGCTATTAGGCCAGAGTACGAGTTAAGACCTTAGCTATTAGGCTAGAGTAAGAGTTAAGACCTTAGCTATTAGGCCAGAGTCAGAGTTAAGACCTTAAAGAAGTAGGCCAGAGTAAGAGTTAAGACCTCAACCAGTAGGCCATAGTACGAGTCTAAGAGCTTAGCTATTAGGCCAGAGTAAGAGTTAAGACCTTAACCAGTAGGCGAGAGTAAGAGTTAAGACCTTAGCTATTAGGCCAGAGTAGGAGTCTAAGACCTTAGCTATTAGTCCAGAGTAAGAGTTAAGACCTTAACCATTAGGCCAGAGTAAGAGTTAAGATCTTAGCTAATAGGCCAGAGTAAGAGTTAAGACCTTAGCTATTAGGCCAGAGTACGAGTCTAAGACCTTAACCAGTAGGCCAGAGTAAGAGTTAAGATGTTAAGCTGTAGGCCAGAGTACGAGTCTAAGACCTTAGCTATTAGGCCAGAGTAAGAGTTAAGACTTTAGCTATTAGGCCAGAGTACGAGTCTAAGACCTTAGCTATTAGGCCAGAGAAAGAGTTAAGACCTTAACCAGTAGGCCAGAGTAAGAGCTAAGATCTTAAGCTGTAGGCCAGAGTACGAGTCTAAGACCTTAGCTAGTAGGCCAGAGTAAGAGTTAAGACCTTAGCTATTAGGCCAGAGTAAGAGTTAAGACCTTAACCAGTAGGCCAGAGTACGAGTCTAATACCTTAGCTATTAGGCCAGAGTAAGAGTTAAGACCTTAACCAGTAGGCCAGAGTAAGAGTTAAGACCTTAATCATTAGGCCAGAGTAAGAGTTAAGACCTTAGCTATTAGGCCAGAGTAAGAGTTAAGACTTTAACCAGTAGGCCAGAGAAAGAGTTAAGACCTTAACCTGTAGGCCAGAGTACGAGTCTAAGACCTTAGCTATTAGGCCAGAGTAAGAGTTAAGACCTTAACCAGTAGGCCATAGTACGAGTCTAAGACCTTAGCTATTAGGCCAGAGTAAGAGTTAAGACCTTAACCAGTAGGCCAGAGTGAGAGTTAAGACCTTAACCAGTAGGCCAGAGTAAAAGTTAAGACCTTAACCATTAGGCCAGAGTACGAGTCTAAGACCTTAGCTATTAGGCCAGAGTAAGAGTTAAGACCTTAACCAGTAGGCGAGAGTAAGAGTTAAGACCTTAGCTATTAGGCCAGAGTACGAGTCTAAGACCTTAGCTATTAGTCCAGAGTAAGAGTAAAGACCTTAACCATTAGGCCAGAGTAAGAGTTAAGATCTTAGCTAATAGGCCAGAGTAAGAGTTAAGACCTTAACCATTAGGCCAGAGTACGAGTCTAAGAGCTTAGCTATTAGGCCAGAGTAAGAGTTAAGACCTTAACCAGTAGGCCAGAGTAAGAGTTAAGACCTTAACCAGTAGGCCAGAGTACGAGTCTAATACCTTAGCTATTAGGCCAGAGTAAGAGTTAAGACCTTAACCAGTAGGCCAGAGTAAGAGTTAAGACCTTAATCATTAGGCCAGAGTAAGAGTTAAGACCTTAGCTATTAGGCCAGAGTAAGAGTTAAGACTTTAACCAGTAGGCCAGAGAAAGAGTTAAGACCTTAACCTGTAGGCCAGAGTACGAGTCTAAGACCTTAGCTATTAGGCCAGAGTAAGAGTTAAGACCTTAACCAGTAGGCCATAGTACGAGTCTAAGACCTTAGCTATTAGGCCAGAGTAAGAGTTAAGACCTTAACCAGTAGGCCAGAGTGAGAGTTAAGACCTTAACCAGTAGGCCAGAGTAAAAGTTAAGACCTTAACCATTAGGCCAGAGTACGAGTCTAAGACCTTAGCTATTAGGCCAGAGTAAGAGTTAAGACCTTAACCAGTAGGCGAGAGTAAGAGTTAAGACCTTAGCTATTAGGCCAGAGTACGAGTCTAAGACCTTAGCTATTAGTCCAGAGTAAGAGTAAAGACCTTAACCATTAGGCCAGAGTAAGAGTTAAGATCTTAGCTAATAGGCCAGAGTAAGAGTTAAGACCTTAACCATTAGGCCAGAGTACGAGTCTAAGAGCTTAGCTATTAGGCCAGAGTAAGAGTTAAGACCTTAACCAGTAGGCCAGAGTAAGAGTTAAGACCTTAACCAGAAGTCCAGAATACGAGTCTAAGTCCTTAGCTATTAGGCCAGAGTAATAGTTAAGACCTTAACCAGTAGGCCAGATTAAGAGTTAACCATTAGGCCAGAGTAAGAGTTAAGACCTTAGCTATTAGGCCAGAGTAAGAGTAAAGACTTTAACCAGTAGGCCAGAGTAAGAGTTAAGACCGTAACCTGTAGGCCAGAGTACGAGTCTAAGACCTTAGCTATTATGCCAGAGTAAGAGTTAAGACCTTAACCAGTAGGCCATAGTACGAGTCTAAGACCTTAGCTATTAGGCCAGAGTAAGAGTTAAGACCTTAACCAGTAGGCCAGAGTGAGAGTTAAGACCTTAACCAGTAGGCCAGAGTAAGAGTTAAGACCTTAACCATTAGGCCAGAGTACGAGTCTAAGACCTTACCTATTAGTCCAGAGTAAGAGTTAAGACCTTAGCTATTAGGCCAGAGTAAGAGTTAAGACCTTAACCAGTAGGCCAGTGTAAGAGTTCAGACCTTAACCGGTAGGCCAGAGTAAGAGTTAAGACCTGAACCATTGGGCCAGAGTACGAGTCTAAGACCTTAGCTATTAAGCCAGAATACGAGTATAAGACCTTAGCTATTAGGCCAGAGTGAGAGTTAAGATCTTAGCTATTAGGCCAGAGTAAGAGTTAAGACCTTAGCTATTAGGCCAAAGTAAGAGTAAAGACCTTAAAGAGTAGGCCGGAGTAAAAGTTAAGACCTCAACCAGTAGGCCATAGTACGAGTCTAAGACCTTAGCTATTAGGCCAGAGTAAGAGTTAAGACCTTAACCAGTAGGCCAGAGTAAGAGTTAAGACCTTAGCTATTAGGCCAGAGTACGAGTCTAAGACCTTAACCAGTAGGCCAGAGTAAGAGTTAAGATGTTAAGCTGTAGGCCAGAGTACGAGTCTAAGACCTTAGCTATTAGGCCAGAGTAAGAGTTAAGACTTTAGCTATTAGGCCAGAGTACGAGTCTAAGACCTTAGCTATTAGGCCAGAGAAAGAGTTAAGACCTTAACCAGTAGGCCAGAGTAAGAGTTAAGATCTTAAGCTGTAGGCCAGAGTACGAGTCTAAGACCTTAGCTATTAGGCCAGAGTAAGAGTTAAGACCTTAGCTATTAGGCCAGAGTAAGAGTTAAGACCTTAACCAGTAGGCCAGAGTACGAGTCTAATACCTTAGCTATTAGGCCAGAGTAAGAGTTAAGACCTTAACCAGTAGGCCAGAGTAAGAGTTAAGACCTTAATCATTAGGCCAGAGTAAGAGTTAAGACCTTAGCTATTGGGCCAAAGTAAGAGTTAAGACCTTAGCTATTAGGCCAGAGTAAGATTTAAGACTTTAACCAGTAGGCCAGAGTAAGAGTTAAAACCTTAACCTGTAGGCCAGAGTACGAGTCTAAGACCTTAGCTATTAGGCCAGAGTAAGAGTTAAGACCTTAACCAGTAGGCCATAGTACAAGTCTAAGACCTTAGCTATTAGGCCAGAGTAAGATTTAAGACCTTAACCATTAGGCCAGAGTAAGAGTTAAGACCTTAACCAGTAGGCCAGAGTAAGAGTTAAGGCCTTAACCATTAGGCCAGAGTACGAGTCTAAGACCTTAGCTATTAGGCCAGAGTAAGAGTTAAGACCTTAGCTATTAGGCCAGAGTAAGAGTTAAGACCTTAACCAGTAGGCCAGAGTAAGAGTTAAGACCTTAAACAGTAGGCCAGAGTAAGAGTTAAGACTTTAGCTATTAGGCCAGAGTACGAGTCTAAGACCTTAGCTATTAGGCCAGAGTAAGAGTTAAGACCTTAACCAGTAGGCCATAGTACGAGTCTAAGACCTTAGCTATTAGGCCAGAGTAAGAGTTAAGACCTTAACCAGTAGGCCAGAGTAAGAGTTAAGACCTTAACCATTAGGCCAGAGTACGATTCTAAGTCCTTAGCTATTAGGCCAGAGTAAGAGTTAAGACCTTAGCTATTAGGCCAGAGTAAGAGTTAAGACCTTAACCAGTAGGCCAGAGTAAGAGTTAAGACCTTAACCAGTAGGCCAGAGTAAGAGTTAGACCTTAACCATTGGGCCAGAGTACGAGTCTAAGACCTTAGCTATTAAGCCAGTGTACGAGTCTAAGACCTTAGCTATTAGGCCAGAGTAAGAGTTAAGACCTTAGCTATTAGGCTAGAGTAAGAGTTAAGACCTTAGCTATTAGGCCAGAGTCAGAGTTAAGACCTTAAAGAGTAGGCCAGAGTAAGAGTTAAGACCTCAACCAGTAGGCCATAGTACGAGTCTAAGAGCTTAGCTATTAGGCCAGAGTAAGAGTTAAGACCTTAACCAGTAGGCGAGAGTAAGAGTTAAGACCTTAGCTATTAGGCCAGAGTACGAGTCTAAGACCTTAGCTATTAGTCCAGAATAAGAGTTAAGACCTTAACCATTAGGCCAGAGAAAGAGTTAAGATCTTAGCTAATAGGCCAGAGTAAGAGTTAAGACCTTAACCATTAGGCCAGAGTACGAGTCTAAGAGCTTAGCTATTAGGCCAGAGTAAGAGTTAAGACCTTAACCAGTAGGCCAGAGTAAGAGTTAAGATCTTAACCTGTAGGCCAGAGTACGAGTCTAAGACCTTAGCTATTAGGCCAGAGTAAGAGTTAAGACCTTAGCTATTAGGCCAGAGTAAGAGTTAAGACCTTAACCAGTAGTCCAGAATACGAGTCTAAGTCCTTAGCTATTAGGCCAGAGTAAGAGTTAAGACCTTAACCAGTAGGCCAGATTAAGAGTTAAGACCTTAACCATTAGGCCAGAGTAAGAGTTAAGACCTTAGCTATTAGGCCAGAGTAAGAGTTAAGACTTTAACCAGTAGGCCAGAGTAAGAGTTAAGACCTTAACCTGTAGACCAGAGTACGAGTCTAAGACCTTAGCTATTAGGCCAGAGTAAGAGTTAAGACCTTAACCAGTAGGCCATAGTACAAGTCTAAGACCTTAGCTATTAGGCCAGAGTAAGAGTTAAGACCTTAACCAGTAGGCCAGAGTAAGAGTTAAGACCTTAACCATTAGGCCAGAGTACGATTCTAAGTCCTTAGCTATTAGGCCAGAGTAAGAGTTAAGACCTTAGCTATTAGGCCAGAGTAAGAGTTAAGACCTTAACCAGTAGGCCAGAGTAAGATTCAAGACCTTAACCAGTAGGCCATAGTACAAGTCTAAGACCTTAGCTATTAGGCCAGAGTAAGAGTTAAGACCTTAACCATTGGGCCAGAGTACGAGTCTAAGACCTTACCTATTAAGCCAGTGTACGAGTCTAAGACCTTAGCTATTAGGCCAGAGTAAGAGTTAAGACCTTAGCTATTAGGCAGGAGTAAGAGTTAAGACCTTAGCTATTAGGCCAGAGTCAGAGTTAAGACCTTAAAGAGTAGGCCAGAGTAAGAGTTAAGACCTCAACCAGTAGGCCATAGTACGAGTCTAAGAGCTTAGCTATTAGGCCAGAGTAAGAGTTAAGACCTTAACCAGTAGGCGAGAGTAAGAGTTAAGACCTTAGCTATTAGGCCAGAGTACGAGTCTAAGACCTTAGCTATTAGTCCAGAGTAAGAGTTAAGACCTTAACCATTAGGCCAGAGTAAGAGTTAAGATCTTAGCTAATAGGCCAGAGTAAGAGTTAAGACCTTAACCATTAGGCCAGAGTACGAGTCTAAGAGCTTAGCTATTAGGCCAGAGTAAGAGTTAAGACCTTAACCAGTAGGCCAGAGAAAGAGTTAAGACCTTAACCAGTAGTCCAGAATACGAGTCTAAGTCCTTAGCTATTAGGCCAGAGTAAGAGTTAAGACCTTAACCAGTAGGCCAGATTAAGAGTTAAGACCTTAACCATTAGGCCAGAGTAAGAGTTAAGACCTTAGCTATTAGGCCAGAGTAAGAGTTAAGACCTTAACCAGTAGGCCAGAGTACGAGTCTAATACCTTAGCTATTAGGCCAGAGTAAGAGTTAAGACCTTAACCAGTAGGCCAGAGTAAGAGTTAAGACCTTAATCATTAGGCCAGAGTAAGAGTTAAGACCTTAGCTATTAGGCCAGAGTAAGAGTTAAGACTTTAACCAGTAGGCCAGAGAAAGAGTTAAGACCTTAACCTGTAGGCCAGAGTACGAGTCTAAGACCTTAGCTATTAGGCCAGAGTAAGAGTTAAGACCTTAACCAGTAGGCCATAGTACGAGTCTAAGACCTTAGCTATTAGGCCAGAGTAAGAGTTAAGACCTTAACCAGTAGGCCAGAGTGAGAGTTAAGACCTTAACCAGTAGGCCAGAGTAAAAGTTAAGACCTTAACCATTAGGCCAGAGTACGAGTCTAAGACCTTAGCTATTAGGCCAGAGTAAGAGTTAAGACCTTAACCAGTAGGCGAGAGTAAGAGTTAAGACCTTAGCTATTAGGCCAGAGTACGAGTCTAAGACCTTAGCTATTAGTCCAGAGTAAGAGTAAAGACCTTAACCATTAGGCCAGAGTAAGAGTTAAGATCTTAGCTAATAGGCCAGAGTAAGAGTTAAGACCTTAACCATTAGGCCAGAGTACGAGTCTAAGAGCTTAGCTATTAGGCCAGAGTAAGAGTTAAGACCTTAACCAGAAGTCCAGAATACGAGTCTAAGTCCTTAGCTATTAGGCCAGAGTAATAGTTAAGACCTTAACCAGTAGGCCAGATTAAGAGTTAACCATTAGGCCAGAGTAAGAGTTAAGACCTTAGCTATTAGGCCAGAGTAAGAGTAAAGACTTTAACCAGTAGGCCAGAGTAAGAGTTAAGACCTTAACCTGTAGGCCAGAGTACGAGTCTAAGACCTTAGCTATTATGCCAGAGTAAGAGTTAAGACCTTAACCAGTAGGCCATAGTACGAGTCTAAGACCTTAGCTATTAGGCCAGAGTAAGAGTTAAGACCTTAACCAGTAGGCCAGAGTGAGAGTTAAGACCTTAACCAGTAGGCCAGAGTAAGAGTTAAGACCTTAACCATTAGGCCAGAGTACGAGTCTAAGACCTTACCTATTAGTCCAGAGTAAGAGTTAAGACCTTAGCTATTAGGCCAGAGTAAGAGTTAAGACCTTAACCAGTAGGCCAGTGTAAGAGTTCAGACCTTAACCGGTAGGCCAGAGTAAGAGTTAAGACCTGAACCATTGGGCCAGAGTACGAGTCTAAGACCTTAGCTATTAAGCCAGAATACGAGTATAAGACCTTAGCTATTAGGCCAGAGTGAGAGTTAAGATCTTAGCTATTAGGCCAGAGTAAGAGTTAAGACCTTAGCTATTAGGCCAAAGTAAGAGTAAAGACCTTAAAGAGTAGGCCGGAGTAAAAGTTAAGACCTCCACCAGTAGGCCATAGTACGAGTCTAAGACCTTAGCTATTAGGCCAGAGTAAGAGTTAAGACCTTAACCAGTAGGCCAGAGTAAGAGTTAAGACCTTAGCTATTAGGCCAGAGTACGAGTCTAAGACCTTAACCAGTAGGCCAGAGTAAGAGTTAAGATGTTAAGCTGTAGGCCAGAGTACGAGTCTAAGACCTTAGCTATTAGGCCAGAGTAAGAGTTAAGACTTTAGCTATTAGGCCAGAGTACGAGTCTAAGACCTTAGCTATTAGGCCAGAGAAAGAGTTAAGACCTTAACCAGTAGGCCAGAGTAAGAGTTAAGATCTTAAGCTGTAGGCCAGAGTACGAGTCTAAGACCTTAGCTATTAGGCCAGAGTAAGAGTTAAGACCTTAGCTATTAGGCCAGAGTAAGAGTTAAGACCTTAACCAGTAGGCCAGAGTACGAGTCTAATACCTTAGCTATTAGGCCAGAGTAAGAGTTAAGACCTTAACCAGTAGGCCAGAGTAAGAGTTAAGACCTTAATCATTAGGCCAGAGTAAGAGTTAAGACCTTAGCTATTGGGCCAAAGTAAGAGTTAAGACCTTAGCTATTAGGCCAGAGTAAGATTTAAGACTTTAACCAGTAGGCCAGAGTAAGAGTTAAGACCTTAACCTGTAGGCCAGAGTACGAGTCTAAGACCTTAGCTATTAGGCCAGAGTAAGAGTTAAGACCTTAACCAGTAGGCCATAGTACAAGTCTAAGACCTTAGCTATTAGGCCAGAGTAAGATTTAAGACCTTAACCATTAGGCCAGAGTAAGAGTTAAGACCTTAACCAGTAGGCCAGAGTAAGAGTTAAGGCCTTAACCATTAGGCCAGAGTACGAGTCTAAGACCTTAGCTATTAGGCCAGAGTAAGAGTTAAGACCTTAGCTATTAGGCCAGAGTAAGAGTTAAGACCTTAACCAGTAGGCCAGAGTAAGAGTTAAGACCTTAAACAGTAGGCCAGAGTAAGAGTTAAGACCTTAGCTATTAGGCCAGAGTACGAGTCTAAGACCTTAGCTATTAGGCCAGAGTAAGAGTTAAGACCTTAACCAGTAGGCCATAGTACGAGTCTAAGACCTTAGCTATTAGGCCAGAGTAAGAGTTAAGACCTTAACCAGTAGGCCAGAGTAAGAGTTAAGACCTTAACCATTAGGCCAGAGTACGATTCTAAGTCCTTAGCTATTAGGCCAGAGTAAAAGTTAAGACCTTAGCTATTAGGCCAGAGTAAGAGTTAAGACCTTAACCAGTAGGCCAGAGTAAGAGTTAAGACCTTAACCAGTAGGCCAGAGTAAGAGTTAGACCTTAACCATTGGGCCAGAGTACGAGTCTAAGACCTTAGCTATTAAGCCAGTGTACGAGTCTAAGACCTTAGCTATTAGGCCAGAGTAAGAGTTAAGACCTTAGCTATTAGGCTAGAGTAAGAGTTAAGACCTTAGCTATTAGGCCAGAGTCAGAGTTAAGACCTTAAAGAGTAGGCCAGAGTAAGAGTTAAGACCTCAACCAGTAGGCCATAGTACGAGTCTAAGAGCTTAGCTATTAGGCCAGAGTAAGAGTTAAGACCTTAACCAGTAGGCGAGAGTAAGAGTTAAGACCTTAGCTATTAGGCCAGAGTACGAGTCTAAGACCTTAGCTATTAGTCCAGAATAAGAGTTAAGACCTTAACCATTAGGCCAGAGAAAGAGTTAAGATCTTAGCTAATAGGCCAGAGTAAGAGTTAAGACCTTAACCATTAGGCCAGAGTACGAGTCTAAGAGCTTAGCTATTAGGCCAGAGTAAGAGTTAAGACCTTAACCAGTAGGCCAGAGTAAGAGTTAAGATCTTAACCTGTAGGCCAGAGTACGAGTCTAAGACCTTAGCTATTAGGCCAGAGTAAGAGTTAAGACCTTAGCTATTAGGCCAGAGTAAGAGTTAAGACCTTAACCAGTAGTCCAGAATACGAGTCTAAGTCCTTAGCTATTAGGCCAGAGTAAGAGTTAAGACCTTAACCAGTAGGCCAGATTAAGAGTTAAGACCTTAACCATTAGGCCAGAGTAAGAGTTAAGACCTTAGCTATTAGGCCAGAGTAAGAGTTAAGACTTTAACCAGTAGGCCAGAGTAAGAGTTAAGACCTTAACCTGTAGACCAGAGTACGAGTCTAAGACCTTAGCTATTAGGCCAGAGTAAGAGTTAAGACCTTAACCAGTAGGCCATAGTACAAGTCTAAGACCTTAGCTATTAGGCCAGAGTAAGAGTTAAGACCTTAACCAGTAGGCCAGAGTAAGAGTTAAGACCTTAACCATTAGGCCAGAGTACGATTCTAAGTCCTTAGCAATTAGGCCAGAGTAAGAGTTAAGACCTTAGCTATTAGGCCAGAGTAAGAGTTAAGACCTTAACCAGTAGGCCAGAGTAAGAGTCAAGACCTTAACCAGTAGGCCATAGTACAAGTCTAAGACCTTAGCTATTAGGCCAGAGTAAGAGTTAAGACCTTAACCATTGGGCCAGAGTACGAGTCTAAGACCTTACCTATTAAGCCAGTGTACGAGTCTAAGACCTTAGCTATTAGGCCAGAGTAAGAGTTAAGACCTTAGCTATTAGGCAGGAGTAAGAGTTAAGACCTTAGCTATTAGGCCAGAGTCAGAGTTAAGACCTTAAAGAGTAGGCCAGAGTAAGAGTTAAGACCTCAACCAGTAGGCCATAGTACGAGTCTAAGAGCTTAGCTATTAGGCCAGAGTAAGAGTTAAGACCTTAACCAGTAGGCGAGAGTAAGAGTTAAGACCTTAGCTATTAGGCCAGAGTACGAGTCTAAGACCTTAGCTATTAGTCCAGAGTAAGAGTTAAGACCTTAACCATTAGGCCAGAGTAAGAGTTAAGATCTTAGCTAATAGGCCAGAGTAAGAGTTAAGACCTTAACCATTAGGCCAGAGTACGAGTCTAAGAGCTTAGCTATTAGGCCAGAGTAAGAGTTAAGACCTTAACCAGTAGGCCAGAGAAAGAGTTAAGACCTTAACCAGTAGTCCAGAATACGAGTCTAAGTCCTTAGCTATTAGGCCAGAGTAAGAGTTAAGACCTTAACCAGTAGGCCAGATTAAGAGTTAAGACCTTAACCATTAGGCCAGAGTAAGAGTTAAGACCTTAGCTATTAGGCCAGAGTAAGAGTTAAGACCTTAACCAGTAGGCCAGAGTACGAGTCTAATACCTTAGCTATTAGGCCAGAGTAAGAGTTAAGACCTTAACCAGTAGGCCAGAGTAAGAGTTAAGACCTTAATCATTAGGCCAGAGTAAGAGTTAAGACCTTAGCTATTAGGCCAGAGTAAGAGTTAAGACTTTAACCAGTAGGCCAGAGAAAGAGTTAAGACCTTAACCTGTAGGCCAGAGTACGAGTCTAAGACCTTAGCTATTAGGCCAGAGTAAGAGTTAAGACCTTAACCAGTAGGCCATAGTACGAGTCTAAGACCTTAGCTATTAGGCCAGAGTAAGAGTTAAGACCTTAACCAGTAGGCCAGAGTGAGAGTTAAGACCTTAACCAGTAGGCCAGAGTAAAAGTTAAGACCTTAACCATTCTGCCAGAGTACGAGTCTAAGACCTTAGCTATTAGGCCAGAGTAAGAGTTAAGACCTTAACCAGTAGGCGAGAGTAAGAGTTAAGACCTTAGCTATTAGGCCAGAGTACGAGTCTAAGACCTTAGCTATTAGTCCAGAGTAAGAGTAAAGACCTTAACCATTAGGCCAGAGTAAGAGTTAAGATCTTAGCTAATAGGCCAGAGTAAGAGTTAAGACCTTAACCATTAGGCCAGAGTACGAGTCTAAGAGCTTAGCTATTAGGCCAGAGTAAGAGTTAAGACCTTAACCAGTAGGCCAGAGTAAGAGTTAAGACCTTAACCAGAAGTCCAGAATACGAGTCTAAGTCCTTAGCTATTAGGCCAGAGTAATAGTTAAGACCTTAACCAGTAGGCCAGATTAAGAGTTAACCATTAGGCCAGAGTAAGAGTTAAGACCTTAGCTATTAGGCCAGAGTAAGAGTAAAGACTTTAACCAGTAGGCCAGAGTAAGAGTTAAGACCTTAACCTGTAGGCCAGAGTACGAGTCTAAGACCTTAGCTATTATGCCAGAGTAAGAGTTAAGCCCTTAACCAGTAGGCCATAGTACGAGTCTAAGACCTTAGCTATTAGGCCAGAGTAAGAGTTAAGACCTTAACCAGTAGGCCAGAGTGAGAGTTAAGACCTTAACCAGTAGGCCAGAGTAAGAGTTAAGACCTTAACCATTAGGCCAGAGTACGAGTCTAAGACCTTACCTATTAGTCCAGAGTAAGAGTTAAGACCTTAGCTATTAGGCCAGAGTAAGAGTTAAGACCTTAACCAGTAGGCCAGTGTAAGAGTTCAGACCTTAACCGGTAGGCCAGAGTAAGAGTTAAGACCTGAACCATTGGGCCAGAGTACGAGTCTAAGACCTTAGCTATTAAGCCAGAATACGAGTATAAGACCTTAGCTATTAGGCCAGAGTGAGAGTTAAGATCTTAGCTATTAGGCCAGAGTAAGAGTTAAGACCTTAGCTATTAGGCCAAAGTAAGAGTAAAGACCTTAAAGAGTAGGCCGGAGTAAAAGTTAAGACCTCAACCAGTAGGCCATAGTACGAGTCTAAGACCTTAGCTATTAGGCCAGAGTAAGAGTTAAGACCTTAACCAGTAGGCCAGAGTAAGAGTTAAGACCTTAGCTATTAGGCCAGAGTACGAGTCTAAGACCTTAACCAGTAGGCCAGAGTAAGAGTTAAGATGTTAAGCTGTAGGCCAGAGTACGAGTCTAAGACCTTAGCTATTAGGCCAGAGTAAGAGTTAAGACTTTAGCTATTAGGCCAGAGTACGAGTCTAAGACCTTAGCTATTAGGCCAGAGAAAGAGTTAAGACCTTAACCAGTAGGCCAGAGTAAGAGTTAAGATCTTAAGCTGTAGGCCAGAGTACGAGTCTAAGACCTTAGCTATTAGGCCAGAGTAAGAGTTAAGACCTTAGCTATTAGGCCAGAGTAAGAGTTAAGACCTTAACCAGTAGGCCAGAGTACGAGTCTAATACCTTAGCTATTAGGCCAGAGTAAGAGTTAAGACCTTAACCAGTAGGCCAGAGTAAGAGTTAAGACCTTAATCATTAGGCCAGAGTAAGAGTTAAGACCTTAGCTATTGGGCCAAAGTAAGAGTTAAGACCTTAGCTATTAGGCCAGAGTAAGATTTAAGACTTTAACCAGTAGGCCAGAGTAAGAGTTAAGACCTTAACCTGTAGGCCAGAGTACGAGTCTAAGACCTTAGCTATTAGGCCAGAGTAAGAGTTAAGACCTTAACCAGTAGGCCATAGTACAAGTCTAAGACCTTAGCTATTAGGCCAGAGTAAGATTTAAGACCTTAACCATTAGGCCAGAGTAAGAGTTAAGACCTTAACCAGTAGGCCAGAGTAAGAGTTAAGGCCTTAACCATTAGGCCAGAGTACGAGTCTAAGACCTTAGCTATTAGGCCAGAGTAAGAGTTAAGACCTTAGCTATTAGGCCAGAGTAAGAGTTAAGACCTTAACCAGTAGGCCAGAGTAAGAGTTAAGACCTTAAACAGTAGGCCAGAGTAAGAGTTAAGACCTTAGCTATTAGGCCAGAGTACGAGTCTAAGACCTTAGCTATTAGGCCAGAGTAAGAGTTAAGACCTTAACCAGTAGGCCATAGTACGAGTCTAAGACCTTAGCTATTAGGCCAGAGTAAGAGTTAAGACCTTAACCAGTAGGCCAGAGTAAGAGTTAAGACCTTAACCATTAGGCCAGAGTACAATTCTAAGTCCTTAGCTATTAGGCCAGAGTAAGAGTTAAGACCTTAGCTATTAGGCCAGAGTAAGAGTTAAGACCTTAACCAGTAGGCCAGAGTAAGAGTTAAGACCTTAACCAGTAGGCCAGAGTAAGAGTTAGACCTTAACCATTGGGCCAGAGTACGAGTCTAAGACCTTAGCTATTAAGCCAGTGTACGAGTCTAAGACCTTAGCTATTAGGCCAGAGTAAGAGTTAAGACCTTAGCTATTAGGCTAGAGTAAGAGTTAAGACCTTAGCTATTAGGCCAGAGTCAGAGTTAAGACCTTAAAGAGTAGGCCAGAGTAAGAGTTAAGACCTCAACCAGTAGGCCATAGTACGAGTCTAAGAGCTTAGCTATTAGGCCAGAGTAAGAGTTAAGACCTTAACCAGTAGGCGAGAGTAAGAGTTAAGACCTTAGCTATTAGGCCAGAGTACGAGTCTAAGACCTTAGCTATTAGTCCAGAATAAGAGTTAAGACCTTAACCATTAGGCCAGAGAAAGAGTTAAGATCTTAGCTAATAGGCCAGAGTAAGAGTTAAGACCTTAACCATTAGGCCAGAGTACGAGTCTAAGAGCTTAGCTATTAGGCCAGAGTAAGAGTTAAGACCTTAACCAGTAGGCCAGAGTAAGAGTTAAGATCTTAACCTGTAGGCCAGAGTACGAGTCTAAGACCTTAGCTATTAGGCCAGAGTAAGAGTTAAGACCTTAGCTATTAGGCCAGAGTAAGAGTTAAGACCTTAACCAGTAGTCCAGAATACGAGTCTAAGTCCTTAGCTATTAGGCCAGAGTAAGAGTTAAGACCTTAACCAGTAGGCCAGATTAAGAGTTAAGACCTTAACCATTAGGCCAGAGTAAGAGTTAAGACCTTAGCTATTAGGCCAGAGTAAGAGTTAAGACTTTAACCAGTAGGCCAGAGTAAGAGTTAAGACCTTAACCTGTAGGCCAGAGTACGAGTCTAAGACCTTAGCTATTAGGCCAGAGTAAGAGTTAAGACCTTAACCAGTAGGCCATAGTACAAGTCTAAGACCTTAGCTATTAGGCCAGAGAAAGAGTTAAGACCTTAACCAGTAGGCCAGAGTAAGAGTTAAGACCTTAACCATTAGGCCAGAGTACGATTCTAAGTCCTTAGCTATTAGGCCAGAGTAAGAGTTAAGACCTTAGCTATTAGGCCAGAGTAAGAGTTAAGACCTTAACCAGTAGGCCAGAGTAAGAGTCAAGACCTTAACCAGTAGGCCATAGTACAAGTCTAAGACCTTAGCTATTAGGCCAGAGTAAGAGTTAAGACCTTAACCATTGGGCCAGAGTACGAGTCTAAGACCTTACCTATTAAGCCAGTGTACGAGTCTAAGACCTTAGCTATTAGGCCAGAGTAAGAGTTAAGACCTTAGCTATTAGGCAGGAGTAAGAGTTAAGACCTTAGCTATTAGGCCAGAGTCATAGTTAAGACCTTAAAGAGTAGGCCAGAGTAAGAGTTAAGACCTCAACCAGTAGGCCATAGTACGAGTCTAAGAGCTTAGCTATTAGGCCAGAGTAAGAGTTAAGACCTTAACCAGTAGGCGAGAGTAAGAGTTAAGACCTTAGCTATTAGGCCAGAGTACGAGTCTAAGACCTTAGCTATTAGTCCAGAGTAAGAGTTAAGACCTTAACCATTAGGCCAGAGTAAGAGTTAAGATCTTAGCTAATAGGCCAGAGTAAGAGTTAAGACCTTAACCATTAGGCCAGAGTACGAGTCTAAGAGCTTAGCTATTAGGCCAGAGTAAGAGTTAAGACCTTAACCAGTAGGCCAGAGAAAGAGTTAAGACCTTAACCAGTAGTCCAGAATTCGAGTCTAAGTCCTTAGCTATTAGGCCAGAGTAAGAGTTAAGACCTTAACCAGTAGGCCAGATTAAGAGTTAAGACCTTAACCATTAGGCCAGAGTAAGAGTTAAGACCT
Organism: Triturus cristatus; assembly: GCF_964204655.1. Classification (NCBI taxonomy): domain Eukaryota; kingdom Metazoa; phylum Chordata; class Amphibia; order Caudata; family Salamandridae; genus Triturus; species Triturus cristatus. The sequence goes on from NC_140592.1 coordinate 546,651,961, forward strand.
TAGCTATTAGGCCAGAGTAAGAGTTAAGACCTTAACCAGTAGTCCAGAATACGAGTCTAAGTCCTTAGCTATTAGGCCAGAGTAAGAGTTAAGACCTTAACCAGTAGGCCAGATTAAGAGTTAAGACCTTAACCATTAGGCCAGAGTAAGAGTTAAGACCTTAGCTATTAGGCCAGAGTAAGAGTTAAGACTTTAACCAGTAGGCCAGAGTAAGAGTTAAGACCTTAACCTGTAGGCCAGAGTACGAGTCTAAGACCTTAGCTATTAGGCCAGAGTAAGAGTTAAGACCTTAACCAGTAGGCCATAGTACGAGTCTAAGACCTTAGCTATTAGGCCAGAGTAAGAGTTAAGACCTTAACCAGTAGGCCAGAGTGAGAGTTAAGACCTTAACCAGTAGGCCAGAGTACGAGTCTAATACCTTAACCAGTAGGCCAGAGTAAGAGTTAAGATGTTAAGCTGTAGGCCAGAGTATGAGTCTAAGACCTTAGCTATTAGGCCAGAGTAAGAGTTAAGACTTTAGCTATTAGGCCAGAGTACGAGTCTAAGACCTTAGCTATTAGGCCAGAGAAAGAGTTAAGACCTTAACCGGTAGGCCAGAGTAAGAGTTAAGATCTTAAGCTGTAGGCCAGAGTACGAGTCTAAGACCTTAGCTATTAGGCCAGAGTAAGAGTTAAGACCTTAGCTATTAGGCCAGAGTAAGAGTTAAGACCTTAACCAGTAGGCCAGAGTACGAGTCTAATACCTTAGCTATTAGGCCAGAGTAAGAGTTAAGACCTTAACCAGTAGGCCAGAGTAAGAGTTAAGACCTTAATTATTAGGCCAGAGTAAGAGTTAAGACCTTAGCTATTTAAGACCTTAGCTATTAGGCCAGAGTAAGATTTAAGACTTTAACCAGTAGGCCAGAGTAAGAGTTAAGACCTTAACCTGTAGGCCAGAGTACGAGTCTAAGACCTTAGCTATTAGGCCAGAGTAAGAGTTAAGACCTTAACCAGTAGGCCATAGTACAAGTCTAAGACCTTAGCTATTAGGCCAGAGTAAGAGTTAAGACCTTAACCAGTAGGCCAGAGTAAGAGTTAAGACCTTAACCATTAGGCCAGAGTACGATTCTAAGTCCTTAGCTATTAGGCCAGAGTAAGAGTTAAGACCTTAGCTATTAGGCCAGAGTAAGAGTTAAGACCTTAACCAGTAGGCCAGAGTAAGAGTTAAGACCTTAACCAGTAGGCCATAGTACAAGTCTAAGACCTTAGCTATTAGGCCAGAGTAAGAGTTAAGACCTTAACCAGTAGGCCAGAGTACGAGTCTAAGACCTTACCTATTAAGCCAGTGTACGAGTCTAAGACCTTAGCTATTAGGCCAGAGTAAGAGTGAAGACCTTAGCTATTAGGCAGGAGTAAGAGTTAAGACCTTAGCTATTAGGCCAGAGTCAGAGTTAAGACCTTAAAGAGTAGGCCAGAGTAAGAGTTAAGACCTCAACCAGTAGGCCATAGTACGAGTCTAAGAGCTTAGCTATTAGGCCAGAGTAAGAGTTAAGACCTTAACCAGTAGGCGAGAGTAAGAGTTAAGACCTTAGCTATTAGGCCAGAGTACGAGTCTAAGACCTTAGCTATTAGTCCAGAGTAAGAGTTAAGACCTTAACCATTAGGCCAGAGTAAGAGTTAAGATCTTAGCTAATAGGCCAGAGTAAGAGTTAAGACCTTAACCATTAGGCCAGAGTACGAGTCTAAGAGCTTAGCTATTAGGCCAGAGTAAGAGTTAAGACCTTAACCAGTAGGCCAGAGAAAGAGTTAAGACCTTAACCAGTAGTCCAGAATACGAGTCTAAGTCCTTAGCTATTAGGCCAGAGTAAGAGTTAAGACCTTAACCAGTAGGCCAGATTAAGAGTTAAGACCTTAACCATTAGGCCAGAGTAAGAGTTAAGACCTTAGCTATTAGGCCAGAGTAAGAGTTAAGACCTTAACCAGTAGTCCAGAATACGAGTCTAAGTCCTTAGCTATTAGGCCAGAGTAAGAGTTAAGACCTTAACCAGTAGGCCAGATTAAGAGTTAAGACCTTAACCATTAGGCCAGAGTAAGAGTTAAGACCTTAGCTATTAGGCCAGAGTAAGAGTTAAGACTTTAACCAGTAGGCCAGAGTAAGAGTTAAGACCTTAACCTGTAGGCCAGAGTACGAGTCTAAGACCTTAGCTATTAGGCCAGAGTAAGAGTTAAGACCTTAACCAGTAGGCCATAGTACGAGTCTAAGACCTTAGCTATTAGGCCAGAGTAAGAGTTAAGACCTTAACCAGTAGGCCAGAGTGAGAGTTAAGACCTTAACCAGTAGGCCAGAGTAAAAGTTAAGACCTTAACCATTAGGCCAGAGTACGAGTCTACGACCTTAGCTATTAGGCCAGAGTAAGAGTTAAGACCTTAACCAGTAGGCGAGAGTAAGAGTTAAGACGTTAGCTATTAGGCCAGAGTACGAGTCTAAGACCTTAGCTATTAGTCCAGAGTAAGAGTAAAGACCTTAACCATTAGGCCAGAGTAAGAGTTAAGATCTTAGCTAATAGGCCAGAGTAAGAGTTAAGACCTTAACCATTAGGCCAGAGTACGAGTCTAAGAGCTTAGCTATTAGGCCAGAGTAAGAGTTAAGACCTTAACCAGTAGGCCAGAGTAAGAGTTAAGACCTTAACCAGAATTCCAGAATACGAGTCTAAGTCCTTAGCTATTAGGCCAGAGTAAGAGTTAAGACCTTAACCAGTAGGCCAGATTAAGAGTTAACCATTAGGCCAGAGTAAGAGTTAAGACCTTAGCTATTAGGCCAGAGTAAGAGTAAAGACTTTAACCAGTATGCCAGAGTAAGAGTTAAGACCTTAACCTGTAGGCCAGAGTACGAGTCTAAGACCTTAGCTATTAGGCCAGAGTAAGAGTTAAGACCTTAACCAGTAGGCCATAGTACGAGTCTAAGACCTTAGCTATTAGGCTAGAGTAAGAGTTAAGACCTTAACCAGTAGGCATGAGTGAGAGTTAAGACCTTAACCAGTATGCCAGAGTAAGAGTTAAGACCTTAACCATTAGGCCAGAGTACGAGTCTAAGACCTTACCTATTAGTCCAGAGTAAGAGTTAAGACCTTAGCTATTAGGCCAGAGTAAGAGTTAAGACCTTAACCAGTAGGCCAGTGTAAGAGTTAAGACCTTAACCGGTAGACCAGAGTAAGAGTTAAGACCTGAACCAATGGGCCAGAGTACGAGTCTAAGACCTTAGCCATTAAGCCAGAATACGAGTATAAGACCTTAGCTATTAGGCCAGAGTAAGAGTTAAGATCTTAGCTATTATGCCAGAGTAAGAGTTAAGACCTTAGCTATTAGGCCAAAGTAAGAGTAAAGACCTTAAAGAGTAGGCCGGAGTAAAAGTTAAGACCTCAACCAGTAGGCCATAGTACGAGTCTAAGACCTTAGCTATTAGGCCAGAGTAAGAGTTAAGACCTTAACCAGTAGGCCAGAGTAAGAGTTAAGACCTTAGCTATTAGGCCCGAGTGCGAGTCTAAGACCTTAACCAGTAGGCCAGAGTAAGAGTTAAGATGTTAAGCTGTAGGCCAGAGTACGAGTCTAAGACCTTAGCTATTAGGCCAGAGTAAAAGTTAAGACCTTAGCTATTAGGCCAGAGTAAGAGTTAAGACCTTAACCAGTAGGCCAGAGTAAGAGTTAAGACCTTAACCATTAGGCCAGAGTATGATTCTAAGTCCTTAGCTATTAGGCCAGAGTAAGAGTTAAGACCTTAGCTATTAGGCCAGAGTAAGAAATAAGACCTTAACCAGTAGGCCAGAGTAAGAGTTAAGACTTTAACCAGTAGGCCAGAGTAAGAGTTAGACCTTAACCATTGGTCCAGAGTACGAGTCTAAGACCTTAGCTATTAGGCCAGAGAAAGAGTTAAGACCTTAGCTATTAGGCCAGAGTAAGAGTTAAGACTTTAGCTATTAGGCCAGAGTACGAGTCTAAGACCTTAGCTATTAGGCCAGAGAAAGAGTTAAGACCTTAACCAGTAGGCCAGAGTAAGAGTTAAGATCTTAAGCTGTAGGCCAGAGTACGAGTCTAAGACCTTAGCTATTAGGCCAGAGTAAGAGTTAAGACCTTAGTTATTAGGCCAGAGTAAGAGTTAAGACCTTAACCAGTAGGCCAGAGTACGAGTCTAATACCTTAGCTATTAGGCCAGAGTAAGAGTTAAGACCTTAACCAGTAGGCCAGAGTAAGAGTTAAGACCTTAATAATTAGGCCAGAGTAAGAGTTAAGACCTTAGCTATTAGGCCAGAGTAAGATTTAAGACTTTAACCAGTAGGCCAGAGTAAGAGTTAAGACCTTAACCTGTAGGCCAGAGTACGAGTCTAAGACCTTAGCTATTAGGCCAGAGTAAGAGTTAAGACCTTAACCAGTAGGCCATAGTACAAGTCTAAGACCTTAGCTATTAGGCCAGAGTAAGAGTTAAGACCTTAACCAGTAGGCCAGAGTAAGAGTTAAGACCTTAACCATTAGGCCAGAGTACGATTCTAAGTCCTTAGCTATTGGTCAGAGTAAGAGTTAAGACCTTAGCTATTAGGCCAGAGTAAGAGTTAAGACCTTAACCAGTAGGCCAGAGTAAGAGTTAAGACCTTAACCAGTAGGCCAGAGTAAGAGTTAGACCTTAACCATTGGGCCAGAGTACGAGTCTAAGACCTTAGCTATTAAGCCAGTGTACGAGTCTAAGACCTTAGCTATTAGGCCAGAGTAAGAGTTAAGACCTTAGCTATTAGGCTAGAGTAAGAGTTAAGACATTAGCTATTAGGCCAGAGTCAGAGTTAAGACCTTAAAGAGTAGGCCAGAGTAAGAGTTAAGACCTCAACCAGTAGGCCATAGTACGAGTCTAAGAGCTTAGCTATTAGGCCAGTGTAAGAGTTAAGACTTTAGCTATTAGGCCAGAGTACGAGTCTAAGACCTTAGCTATTAGGCCAGAGAAAGAGTTAAGACCTTAACCAGTAGGCCAGAGTAAGAGTTAAGATCTTAAGCTGTAGGCCAGAGTACGAGTCTAAGACCTTAGCTATTAAGCCAGAGTAAGAGTTAAGACCTTAGCTATTAGGCCAGAGTAAGAGTTAAGACCTTAACCAGTAGGCCAGAGTACGAGTCTAATACCTTAGCTATTAGGCCAGAGTAAGAGTTAAGACCTTAACCAGTAGGCCAGAGTAAGAGTTAAGACCTTAATCATTAGGCCAGAGTAAGAGTTAAGACCTTAGCTATTAGGCCAGAGTAAGAGTTAAGACCTTAGCTATTAGGCCAGAGTAAGATTTAAGACTTTACCCAGTAGGCCAGAGTAAGAGTTAAGACCTTAACCTGTAGGCCAGAGTACGAGTCTAAGACCTTAGCTATTAGGCCAGAGTAAGAGTTAAGACCTTAACCAGTAGGCCATAGTACAAGTCTAAGACCTTAGCTATTAGGCCAGAGTAAGAGTTAAGACCTTAACCAGTAGGCCAGAGTAAGAGTTAAGACCTTAACCATTAGGCCAGAGTACGATTCTAAGTCCTTAGCTATTAGGCCAGAGTAAGAGTTAAGACCTTAGCTATTAGGCCAGAGTAAGAGTTAAGACCTTAACCAGTAGGCCAGAGTAAGAGTTAAGACCTTAACCAGTAGGCCAGAGTAAGAGTTAGACCTTAACCATTGGGCCAGAGTACGAGTCTAAGACCTTAGCTATTAAGCCAGTGTACGAGTCTAAGACCTTAGCTATTAGGCCAGAGTAAGAGTTAAGACCTTAGCTAATAGGCTAGAGTAAGAGTTAAGACCTTAGCTATTAGGCCAGAGTCAGAGTTAAGACCTTAAAGAGTAGGCCAGAGTAAGAGTTAAGAACTCAACCAGTAGGCCATAGTACGAGTCTAAGAGCTTAGCTATTAGGCCAGAGTAAGAGTTAAGACCTTAACCAGTAGGCGAGAGTAAGAGTTAAGACCTTAGCTATTAGGCCAGAGTACGAGTCTAAGACCTTAGCTATTAGTCCAGAGTAAGAGTTAAGACCTTAACCATTAGGCCAGAGTACGAGTCTAAGAGCTTAGCTATTAGGCCAGAGTAAGAGTTAAGACCTTAACCAGTAGGCCAGAGTAAGAGTTAAGATCTTAACCTGTAGGCCAGAGTACGAGTCTAAGACCTTAGCTATTAGGCCAGAGTAAGAGTTAAGACCTTAGCTATTAGGCCAGAGTAAGAGTTAAGACCTTAGCTATTAGGCCAGAGTAAGAGTTAAGACCTTAACCAGTAGGCCAGTGTAAGAGTTAAGACCTTAACCAGTAGGCCAGAGTAAGAGTTAAGACCTGAACCATTGGGCCAGAGTACGAGTCTAAAACCTTAGCTATTAAGCCAGAATACGAGGCTAAGACCTTAGCTATTAGGCCAGAGTAAGAGTTAAGACCTTAGCTATTAGGCCAGAGTAAGAGTTAAGACCTTAGCTATTAGGCCAAAGTAAGAGTAAAGACCTTAAAGAGTAGGCCGGAGTAAAAGCTAAGACCTCAACCAGTAGGCCATAGTACGAGTCTAAGACCTTAGCTATTAGGCCAGAGTAAGAGTTAAGACCTTAACCAGTAGGCCAGAGTAAGAGTTAAGACCTTAGCTATTAGGCCAGAGGACGAGTCTAAGACCTTAACCAGTAGGCCAGAGTAAGAGTTAAGATGTTAAGCTGTAGGCCAGAGTACGAGTCTAAGACCTTAGCTATTAGGCCAGAGTAAGAGTTAAGACTTTAGCTATTAGGCCAGACTACGAGTCTAAGACCTTAGCTATTAGGCCAGAGAAAGAGTTAAGACCTTAACCAGTAGGCCAGAGTAAGAGTTAAGATCTTAAGCTGTAGGCCAGAGTACGAGTCTAAGACCTTAGCTATTAGGCCAGAGTAAGAGTTAAGACCTTAGCTATTAGGCCAGAGTAAGAGTTAAGACCTTAACCAGTAGGCCAGAGTACGAGTCTAATACCTTAGCTATTAGGCCAGAGTAAGAGTTAAGACCTTAACCAGTAGGCCAGAGTAAGAGTTAAGACCTTAATCATTAGGCCAGAGTAAGAGTTAAGACCTTAGCTATTAGGCCAGAGTAAGAGTTAAGACCTTAGCTATTAGGCCAGAGTAAGATTAAAGACTTTAACCAGTAGGCCAGAGTAAGAGTTAAGACCTTAACCTGTAGGCCAGAGTACGAGTCTAAGACCTTAGCTATTAGGCCAGAGTAAGAGTTAAGACCTTAACCAGTAGGCCATAGTACAAGTCTAAGACCTTAGCTATTAGGCCAGAGTAAGAGTTAAGACCTTAACCAGTAGGCCAGAGTAAGAGTTAAGACCTTAACCATTAGGCCAGAGTACGATTCTAAGTCCTTAGCTATTAGGCCAGAGTAAGAGTTAAGACCTTAGCTATTAGGCCAGAGTAAGAGTTAAGACCTTAACCAGTAGGCCAGAGTAAGAGTTAAGACCTTAACCAGTAGGCCAGAGTAAGAGTTAGACCATAACCATTGGGCCAGAGTACGAGTCTAAGACCTTAGCTATTAAGCCAGTGTACGAGTCTAAGACCTTAGCTATTAGGCCAGAGTAAGAGTTAAGACCTTAGCTATTAGGCTAGAGTAGGAGTTAAGACCTTAGCTATTAGGCCAGAGTCAGAGTTAAGACCTTAAAGAGTAGGCCAGAGTAAGAGTTAAGACCTCAACCAGTAGGCCATAGTACGAGTCTAAGAGCTTAGCTATTAGGCCAGTGTAAGAGTTAAGACTTTAGCTATTAGGCCAGAGTACGAGTCTAAGACCTTAGCTATTAGGCCAGAGAAAGAGTTAAGACCTTAACCAGTAGGCCAGAGTAAGAGTTAAGATCTTAAGCTGTAGGCCAGAGTACGAGTCTAAGACCTTAGCTATTAGGCCAGAGTAAGAGTTAAGACCTTAGCTATTAGGCCAGAGTAAGAGTTAAGACCTTAACCAGTAGGCCAGAGTACGAGTCTAATACCTTAGCTATTAGGCCAGAGTAAGAGTTAAGACCTTAACCAGTAGGCCAGAGTAAGAGTTAAGACCTTAATCATTAGGCCAGAGTAAGAGTTAAGACCTTAGCTATTAGGCCAGAGTAAGAGTTAAGACCTTAGCTATTAGGCCAGAGTAAGATTTAAGACTTTAACCAGTAGGCCAGAGTAAGAGTTAAGACCTTAACCTGTAGGCCAGAATACGAGTCTAAGACCTTAGCTATTAGGCCAGAGTAAGAGTTAAGACCTTAACCAGTAGGCCATAGTACAAGTCTAAGACCTTAGCTATTAGGCCAGAGTAAGAGTTAAGACCTTAACCAGTAGGCCAGAGTACGAGTTAAGACCTTAACCATTAGGCCAGAGTACGATTCTAAGTCCTTAGCTATTAGGCCAGAGTAAGAGATAAGACCTTAGCTATTAGGCCAGAGTAAGAGTTAAGACCTTAACCAGTAGGCCAGAGTAAGAGTTAAGACCTTAACCAGTAGGCCAGAGTAAGAGTTAGACCTTAACCATTGGGCCAGAGTACGAGTCTAAGACCTTAGCTATTAAGCCAGTGTACGAGTCTAAGACCTTAGCTATTAGGCCAGAGTAAGAGTTAAGACCTTAGCTATTAGGCTAGAGTAAGAGTTAAGACCTTAGCTATTAGGCCAGAGTCAGAGTTAAGACCTTAAAGAGTAGGCCAGAGTAAGAGTTAAGAACTCAACCAGTAGGCCATAGTACGAGTCTAAGAGCTTAGCTATTAGGCCAGAGTAAGAGTTAAGACCTTAACCAGTAGGCGAGAGTAAGAGTTAAGACCTTAGCTATTAGGCCAGAGTACGAGTCTAAGACCTTAGCTATTAGGCCAGAGTAAGAGATAAAACCTTAGCTATTAGGCCAGAGTAAGAGTTAAGACCTTAACCATTAGGCCAGAGTATGAGTCTAAGACCTTAGCTATTAGGCCAGAGTACGGGTTAAGACCTCAACCAGTAGGCCAGACTACGAGTCTAAGACCTAAGCTATTAGGCCAGGGTAAGAGTTAAGACCTTAACCAATAGGCCAGAGTAAGAGTTAAGACCTTAACCAGTAGGCCAGAGTAAGAGTTAAGACCTTAGCTATTAGGCCAGAGTTAGAGTTAAGACCTTAACCATTAGGCCAGAGTATGAGTCTAAGAACTTAGCTATTAGGCCAGAGTACGAGTTAAGACCTTAACCAGTAGGCCAGAGTAAGAGTTAAGACCTTAACCAGAAGTCCAGAATACGAGTCTAAGTCCTTAGCTATTAGGCCAGAGTAAGAGTTAAGACCTTAACCAGTAGGCCAGATTAAGAGTTAACCATTAGGCCAGAGTAAGAGTTAAGACCTTAGCTATTAGGCCAGAGTAAGAGTAAAGACTTTAACCAGTAGGCCAGAGTAAGAGTTAAGACCTTAACCTGTAGGCCAGAGTACGAGTCTAAGACCTTAGCTATTAGGCCAGAGTAAGAGTTAAGACCTTAACCAGTAGGCCATAGTACGAGTCTAAGACCTTAGCGATTAGGCCAGAGTAAGAGTTAAGACCTTAACCAGTAGGCCAGAGTGAGAGTTAAGACCTTAACCAGTAGGCCAGAGTAAGAGTTAAGACCTTAACCATTAGGCCAGAGTACGAGTCTAAGACCTTACCTATTAGTCCAGAGTAAGAGTTAAGACCTTAGCTATTAGGCCAGAGTAAGAGTTAAGACCTTAACCAGTAGGCCAGTGTAAGAGTTAAGACCTTAACCGGTAGGCCAGAGTAAGAGTTAAGACCTGAACCATTGGGCCAGAGTATGAGTCTAAGACCTTAGCTATTAAGCCAGAATACGAGTATAAGACCTTAGCTATTAGGCCAGAGTAAGAGTTAAGATCTTAGCTATTAGGCCAGAGTAAGAGTTAAGACCTTAGCTATTAGGCCAAAGTAAGAGTAAAGACCTTAAAGAGTAGGCCGGAGTAAAAGTTAAGACCTCAACCAGTAGGCCATAGTACGAGTCTAAGACCTTAGCTATTAGGCCAGAGTAAGAGTTAAGACCTTAACCAGTAGGCCAGAGTAAGAGTTAAGACCTTAGCTATTAGGCCAGAGTGCGAGTCTAAGACCTTAACCAGTAGGCCAGAGTAAGAGTTAAGATGTTAAGCTGTAGGCCAGAGTACAAGTCTAAGACCTTAGCTATTAGGCCAGAGTAAGAGTTAAGACTTTAGCTATTAGGCCAGAGTACGAGTCTAAGACCTTAGCTATTAGGCCAGAGAAAGAGTTAAGACCTTAACCAGTAGGCCAGAGTAAGAGTTAAGATCTTAAGCTGTAGGCCAGAGTACGAGTCTAAGACCTTAGCTATTAGGCCAGAGTAAGAGTTAAGACCTTAGCTATTAGGCCAGAGTAAGAGTTAAGACCTTAACCAGTAGGCCAGAGTACGAGTGTAATACCTTAGCTATTAGGCCAGAGTAAGAGTTAAGACCTTAACCAGTAGGCCAGAGTAAGAGTTAAGACCTTAATCATTAGGCCAGAGTAAGAGTTAAGACCTTAGCTATTAGGTCAAAGTAAGAGTTAAGACCTTAGCTATTAGGCCAGAGTAAGATTTAAGACTTTAACCAGTAGGCCAGAGTAAGAGTTAAGACCTTAACCTGTAGGCCAGAGTACGAGTCTAAGAACTTAGCTATTAGGCCAGAGTAAGAGTTAAGACCTTAACCAGTAGGCCATAGTACAAGTCTAAGACCTTAGCTATTAGGCCAGAGTAAGATTTAAGACCTTAACCATTAGGCCAGAGTAAGAGTTAAGACCTTAACCAGTAGGCCAGAGTAAGAGTTAAGGCCTTAACCATTAGGCCAGAGTACGAGTCTAAGACCTTAGCTATTAGGCCAGAGTAAGAGTTAAGACCTTAGCTATTAGGCCAGAGTAAGAGTTAAGACCTTAACCAGTAGGCCAGAGTAAGAGTTAAGACCTTAAACAGTAGGCCAGAGTAAGAGTTAAGACCTTAGCTATTAGGCCAGAGTACGAGTCTAAGACCTTAGCTATTAGGCCAGAGTAAGAGTTAAGACCTTAACCAGTAGGCCATAGTACGAGTCTAAGACCTTAGCTATTAGGCCAGAGTAAGAGTTAAGACCTTAACCAGTAGGCCAGAGTAAGAGTTAAGACCTTAACCATTAGGCCAGAGTACGATTCTAAGTCCTTAGCTATTAGGCCAGAGTAAGAGTTAAGACCTTAGCTATTAGGCCAGAGTAAGAGTTAAGACCTTAACCAGTAGGCCAGAGTTAGAGTTAAGACCTTAACCTGTAGGCCAGAATACGAGTCTAAGACCTTAGCTATTAGGCCAGAGTAAGAGTTAAGACCTTAACCAGTAGGCCATAGTACAAGTCTAAGACCTTAGCTATTAGGCCAGAGTAAGAGTTAAGACCTTAACCAGTAGGCCAGAGTAAGAGTTAAGACCTTAGCTATTAGGCCAGAGTAAGAGTTAAGACCTTAGCTATTAGGCCAGAGTAAGATTTAAGACTTTAACCAGTAGGCCAGAGTAAGAGTTAAGACCTTAACCTGTAGGCCAGAATACGAGTCTAAGACCTTAGCTATTAGGCCAGAGTAAGAGTTAAGACCTTAACCAGTAGGCCATAGTACAAGTCTAAGACCTTAGCTATTAGGCCAGAGTAAGAGTTAAGACCTTAACCAGTAGGCCAGAGTAAGAGTTAAGACCTTAACCATTAGGCCAGAGTACGATTCTAAGTCCTTAGCTATTAGGCCAGAGTAAGAGATAAGACCTTAGCTATTAGGCCAGAGTAAGAGTTAAGACCTTAACCAGTAGGCCAGAGTAAGAGTTAAGACCTTAACCAGTAGGCCAGAGTAAGAGTTAGACCTTAACCATTGGGCCAGAGTACGAGTCTAAGACCTTAGCTATTAAGCCAGTGTACGAGTCTAAGACCTTAGCTATTAGGCCAGAGTAAGAGTTAAGACCTTAGCTATTAGGCTAGAGTAAGAGTTAAGACCTTAGCTATTAGGCCAGAGTCAGAGTTAAGACCTTAAAGAGTAGGCCAGAGTAAGAGTTAAGAACTCAACCAGTAGGCCATAGTACGAGTCTAAGAGCTTAGCTATTAGGCCAGAGTAAGAGTTAAGACCTTAACCAGTAGGCGAGAGTAAGAGTTAAGACCTTAGCTATTAGGCCAGAGTACGAGTCTAAGACCTTAGCTATTAGGCCAGAGTAAGAGATAAAACCTTAGCTATTAGGCCAGAGTAAGAGTTAAGACCTTAACCATTAGGCCAGAGTATGAGTCTAAGACCTTAGCTATTAGGCCAGAGTACGGGTTAAGACCTCAACCAGTAGGCCAGACTACGAGTCTAAGACCTAAGCTCTTAGGCCAGGGTAAGAGTTAAGACCTTAACCAATAGGCCAGAGTAAGAGTTAAGACCTTAACCAGTAGGCCAGAGTAAGAGTTAAGACCTTAGCTATTAGGCCAGAGTTAGAGTTAAGACCTTAACCATTAGGCCAGAGTATGAGTCTAAGACCTTAGCTATTAGGCCAGAGTACGAGTTAAGACCTTAACCAGTAGGCCAGAGTAAGAGTTAAGACCTTAACCAGAAGTCCAGAATACGAGTCTAAGTCCTTAGCTATTAGGCCAGAGTAAGAGTTAAGACCTTAACCAGTAGGCCAGATTAAGAGTTAACCATTAGGCCAGAGTAAGAGTTAAGACCTTAGCTATTAGGCCAGAGTAAGAGTAAAGACTTTAACCAGTAGGCCAGAGTAAGAGTTAAGACCTTAACCTGTAGGCCAGAGTACGAGTCTAAGACCTTAGCTATTAGGCCAGAGTAAGAGTTAAGACCTTAACCAGTAGGCCATAGTACGAGTCTAAGACCTTAGCGATTAGGCCAGAGTAAGAGTTAAGACCTTAACCAGTAGGCCAGAGTGAGAGTTAAGACCTTAACCAGTAGGCCAGAGTAAGAGTTAAGACCTTAACCATTAGGCCAGAGTACGAGTCTAAGACCTTACCTATTAGTCCAGAGTAAGAGTTAAGACCTTAGCTATTAGGCCAGAGTAAGAGTTAAGACCTTAACCAGTAGGCCAGTGTAAGAGTTAAGACCTTAACCGGTAGGCCAGAGTAAGAGTTAAGACCTGAACCATTGGGCCAGAGTACGAGTCTAAGACCTTAGCTATTAAGCCAGAATACGAGTATAAGACCTTAGCTATTAGGCCAGAGTAAGAGTTAAGATCTTAGCTATTAGGCCAGAGTAAGAGTTAAGACCTTAGCTATTAGGCCAAAGTAAGAGTAAAGACCTTAAAGAGTAGGCCGGAGTAAAAGTTAAGACCTCAACCAGTAGGCCATAGTACGAGTCTAAGACCTTAGCTATTAGGCCAGAGTAAGAGTTAAGACCTTAACCAGTAGGCCAGAGTAAGAGTTAAGACCTTAGCTATTAGGCCAGAGTGCGAGTCTAAGACCTTAACCAGTAGGCCAGAGTAAGAGTTAAGATGTTAAGCTGTAGGCCAGAGTACAAGTCTAAGACCTTAGCTATTAGGCCAGAGTAAGAGTTAAGACTTTAGCTATTAGGCCAGAGTACGAGTCTAAGACCTTAGCTATTAGGCCAGAGAAAGAGTTAAGACCTTAACCAGTAGGCCAGAGTAAGAGTTAAGATCTTAAGCTGTAGGCCAGAGTACGAGTCTAAGACCTTAGCTATTAGGCCAGAGTAAGAGTTAAGACCTTAGCTATTAGGCCAGAGTAAGAGTTAAGACCTTAACCAGTAGGCCAGAGTACGAGTGTAATACCTTAGCTATTAGGCCAGAGTAAGAGTTAAGACCTTAACCAGTAGGCCAGAGTAAGAGTTAAGACCTTAATCATTAGGCCAGAGTAAGAGTTAAGACCTTAGCTATTAGGTCAAAGTAAGAGTTAAGACCTTAGCTATTAGGCCAGAGTAAGATTTAAGACTTTAACCAGTAGGCCAGAGTAAGAGTTAAGACCTTAACCTGTAGGCCAGAGTACGAGTCTAAGAACTTAGCTATTAGGCCAGAGTAAGAGTTAAGACCTTAACCAGTAGGCCATAGTACAAGTCTAAGACCTTAGCTATTAGGCCAGAGTAAGATTTAAGACCTTAACCATTAGGCCAGAGTAAGAGTTAAGACCTTAACCAGTAGGCCAGAGTAAGAGTTAAGGCCTTAACCATTAGGCCAGAGTACGAGTCTAAGACCTTAGCTATTAGGCCAGAGTAAGAGTTAAGACCTTAGCTATTAGGCCAGAGTAAGAGTTAAGACCTTAACCAGTAGGCCAGAGTAAGAGTTAAGACCTTAAACAGTAGGCCAGAGTAAGAGTTAAGACCTTAGCTATTAGGCCAGAGTACGAGTCTAAGACCTTAGCTATTAGGCCAGAGTAAGAGTTAAGACCTTAACCAGTAGGCCATAGTACGAGTCTAAGACCTTAGCTATTAGGCCAGAGTAAGAGTTAAGACCTTAACCAGTAGGCCAGAGTAAGAGTTAAGACCTTAACCATTAGGCCAGAGTACGATTCTAAGTCCTTAGCTATTAGGCCAGAGTAAGAGTTAAGACCTTAGCTATTAGGCCAGAGTAAGAGTTAAGACCTTAACCAGTAGGCCAGAGTTAGAGTTAAGACCTTAACCAGTAGGCCAGAGTAAGAGTTAGACCTTAACCATTGGGCCAGAGTACGAGTCTAAGACCTTAGATATTAAGCCAGTGTACGAGTCTAAGACCTTAGCTATTAGGCCAGAGTACGAGTTAAGACCTTAGCTATTAGGCTAGAGTAAGAGTTAAGACCTTAGCTATTAGGCCAGAGTCAGAGTTAAGACCTTAAAGAGTAGGCCAGAGTAAGAGTTAAGACCTCAACCAGTAGGCCATAGTACGAGTCTAAGAGCTTAGCTATTAGGCTAGAGTAAGAGTTAAGACCTTAACCAGTAGGCGAGAGTAAGAGTTAAGACCCTAGCTATTAGGCCAGAGTAGGAGTCTAAGACCTTAGCTATTAGTCCAGAGTAAGAGTTAAGACCTTAACCATTAGGCCAGAGTAAGAGTTAAGATCTTAGCTAATAGGCCAGAGTAAGAGTTAAGACCTTAGCTATTAGGCCAGAGTACGAGTCTAAGACCTTAACCAGTAGGCCAGAGTAAGAGTTAAGATGTTAAGCTGTAGGCCAGAGTACGAGTCTAAGACCTTAGCTATTAGGCCAGAGTAAGAGTTAAGACTTTAGCTATTAGGCCAGAGTACGAGTCTAAGACCTTAGCTATTAGGCCAGAGTAAGAGTTAAGACCTTAACCAGTAGGCCAGAGTACGAGTCTAATACCTTAGCTATTAGGCCAGAGTAAGAGTTAAGACCTTAACCAGTAGGCCAGAGTAAGAGTTAAGACCTTAATCATTAGGCCAGAGTAAGAGTTAAGACCTTAGCTATTAGGCCAGAGTAAGAGTTAAGACTTTAACCAGTAGGCCAGAGAAAGAGTTAAGACCTTAACCTGTAGGCCAGAGTACGAGTCTAAGACCTTAGCTATTAGGCCAGAGTAAGAGTTAAGACCTTAACCAGTAGGCCATAGTACGAGTCTAAGACCTTAGCTATTAGGCCAGAGTAAGAGTTAAGACCTTAACCAGTAGGCCAGAGTGAGAGTTAAGACCTTAACCAGTAGGCCAGAGTAAAAGTTAAGACCTTAACCATTAGGCCAGAGTACGAGTCTAAGACCTTAGCTATTAGGCCAGAGTAAGAGTTAAGACCTTAACCAGTAGGCGAGAGTAAGAGTTAAGACCTTAGCTATTAGGCCAGAGTACGAGTCTAAGACCTTAGCTATTAGTCCAGAGTAAGAGTAAAGACCTTAACCATTAGGCCAGAGTAAGAGTTAAGATCTTAGCTAATAGGCCAGAGTAAGAGTTAAGACCTTAACCATTAGGCCAGAGTACGAGTCTAAGAGCTTAGCTATTAGGCCAGAGTAAGAGTTAAGACCTTAACCAGTAGGCCAGAGTAAGAGTTAAGACCTTAACCAGAAGTCCAGAATACGAGTCTAAGTCCTTAGCTATTAGGCCAGAGTAATAGTTAAGACCTTAACCAGTAGGCCAGATTAAGAGTTAACCATTAGGCCAGAGTAAGAGTTAAGACCTTAGCTATTAGGCCAGAGTAAGAGTAAAGACTTTAACCAGTAGGCCAGAGTAAGAGTTAAGACCTTAACCTGTAGGCCAGAGTACGAGTCTAAGACCTTAGCTATTATGCCAGAGTAAGAGTTAAGACCTTAACCAGTAGGCCATAGTACGAGTCTAAGACCTTAGCTATTAGGCCAGAGTAAGAGTTAAGACCTTAACCAGTAGGCCAGAGTAAGAGTTAAGATCTTAAGCTGTAGGACAGAGTACGAGTCTAAGACCTTAGCTATTAGGCCAGAGTAAGAGTTAAGACCTTAGCTATTAGGCCAGAGTAAGAGTTAAGACCTTAACCAGTAGGCCAGAGTATGAGTCTAATACCTTAGCTATTAGGCCAGAGTAAGAGTTAAGACCTTAACCAGTAGGCCAGAGTAAGAGTTAAGACCTTAATCATTAGGCCAGAGTAAGAGTTAAGACCTTAGCTATTAGGCCAGAGTAAGAGTTAAGACCTTAGCTATTAGGCCAGAGTAAGATTTAAGACTTTAACCAGTAGGCCAGAGTAAGAGTTAAGACCTTAACCTGTAGGCCAGAATACGAGTCTAAGACCTTAGCTATTAGGCCAGAGTAAGAGTTAAGACCTTAACCAGTAGGCCATAGTACAAGTCTAAGACCTTAGCTATTAGGCCAGAGTAAGAGTTAAGACCTTAACCAGTAGGCCAGAGTAAGAGTTAAGACCTTAACCATTAGGCCAGAGTACGATTCTAAGTCCTTAGCTATTAGGCCAGAGTAAGAGATAAGACCTTAGCTATTAGGCCAGAGTAAGAGTTAAGACCTTAACCAGTAGGCCAGAGTAAGAGTTAAGACCTTAACCAGTAGGCCAGAGTAAGAGTTAGACCTTAACCATTGGGCCAGAGTACGAGTCTAAGACCTTAGCTATTAAGCCAGTGTACGAGTCTAAGACCTTAGCTATTAGGCCAGAGTAAGAGTTAAGACCTTAGCTATTAGGCTAGAGTAAGAGTTAAGACCTTAGCTATTAGGCCAGAGTCAGAGTTAAGACCTTAAAGAGTAGGCCAGAGTAAGAGTTAAGAACTCAACCAGTAGGCCATAGTACGAGTCTAAGAGCTTAGCTATTAGGCCAGAGTAAGAGTTAAGACCTTAACCAGTAGGCGAGAGTAAGAGTTAAGACCTTAGCTATTAGGCCAGAGTACGAGTCTAAGACCTTAGCTATTAGGCCAGAGTAAGAGATAAAACCTTAGCTATTAGGCCAGAGTAAGAGTTAAGACCTTAACCATTAGGCCAGAGTATGAGTCTAAGACCTTAGCTATTAGGCCAGAGTACGGGTTAAGACCTCAACCAGTAGGCCAGACTACGAGTCTAAGACCTAAGCTATTAGGCCAGGGTAAGAGTTAAGACCTTAACCAATAGGCCAGAGTAAGAGTTAAGACCTTAACCAGTAGGCCAGAGTAAGAGTTAAGACCTTAGCTATTAGGCCAGAGTTAGAGTTAAGACCTTAACCATTAGGCCAGAGTATGAGTCTAAGACCTTAGCTATTAGGCCAGAGTACGAGTTAAGACCTTAACCAGTAGGCCAGAGTAAGAGTTAAGACCTTAACCAGAAGTCCAGAATACGAGTCTAAGTCCTTAGCTATTAGGCCAGAGTAAGAGTTAAGACCTTAACCAGTAGGCCAGATTAAGAGTTAACCATTAGGCCAGAGTAAGAGTTAAGACCTTAGCTATTAGGCCAGAGTAAGAGTAAAGACTTTAACCAGTAGGCCAGAGTAAGAGTTAAGACCTTAACCTGTAGGCCAGAGTACGAGTCTAAGACCTTAGCTATTAGGCCAGAGTAAGAGTTAAGACCTTAACCAGTAGGCCATAGTACGAGTCTAAGACCTTAGCGATTAGGCCAGAGTAAGAGTTAAGACCTTAACCAGTAGGCCAGAGTGAGAGTTAAGACCTTAACCAGTAGGCCAGAGTAAGAGTTAAGACCTTAACCATTAGGCCAGAGTACGAGTCTAAGACCTTACCTATTAGTCCAGAGTAAGAGTTAAGACCTTAGCTATTAGGCCAGAGTAAGAGTTAAGACCTTAACCAGTAGGCCAGTGTAAGAGTTAAGACCTTAACCGGTAGGCCAGAGTAAGAGTTAAGACCTGAACCATTGGGCCAGAGTACGAGTCTAAGACCTTAGCTATTAAGCCAGAATACGAGTATAAGACCTTAGCTATTAGGCCAGAGTAAGAGTTAAGATCTTAGCTATTAGGCCAGAGTAAGAGTTAAGACCTTAGCTATTAGGCCAAAGTAAGAGTAAAGACCTTAAAGAGTAGGCCGGAGTAAAAGTTAAGACCTCAACCAGTAGGCCATAGTACGAGTCTAAGACCTTAGCTATTAGGCCAGAGTAAGAGTTAAGACCTTAACCAGTAGGCCAGAGTAAGAGTTAAGACCTTAGCTATTAGGCCAGAGTGCGAGTCTAAGACCTTAACCAGTAGGCCAGAGTAAGAGTTAAGATGTTAAGCTGTAGGCCAGAGTACAAGTCTAAGACCTTAGCTATTAGGCCAGAGTAAGAGTTAAGACTTTAGCTATTAGGCCAGAGTACGAGTCTAAGACCTTAGCTATTAGGCCAGAGAAAGAGTTAAGACCTTAACCAGTAGGCCAGAGTAAGAGTTAAGATCTTAAGCTGTAGGCCAGAGTACGAGTCTAAGACCTTAGCTATTAGGCCAGAGTAAGAGTTAAGACCTTAGCTATTAGGCCAGAGTAAGAGTTAAGACCTTAACCAGTAGGCCAGAGTACGAGTGTAATACCTTAGCTATTAGGCCAGAGTAAGAGTTAAGACCTTAACCAGTAGGCCAGAGTAAGAGTTAAGACCTTAATCATTAGGCCAGAGTAAGAGTTAAGACCTTAGCTATTAGGTCAAAGTAAGAGTTAAGACCTTAGCTATTAGGCCAGAGTAAGATTTAAGACTTTAACCAGTAGGCCAGAGTAAGAGTTAAGACCTTAACCTGTAGGCCAGAGTACGAGTCTAAGAACTTAGCTATTAGGCCAGAGTAAGAGTTAAGACCTTAACCAGTAGGCCATAGTACAAGTCTAAGACCTTAGCTATTAGGCCAGAGTAAGATTTAAGACCTTAACCATTAGGCCAGAGTAAGAGTTAAGACCTTAACCAGTAGGCCAGAGTAAGAGTTAAGGCCTTAACCATTAGGCCAGAGTACGAGTCTAAGACCTTAGCTATTAGGCCAGAGTAAGAGTTAAGACCTTAGCTATTAGGCCAGAGTAAGAGTTAAGACCTTAACCAGTTTGCCAGAGTAAGAGTTAAGACCTTAAACAGTAGGCCAGAGTAAGAGTTAAGACCTTAGCTATTAGGCCAGAGTACGAGTCTAAGACCTTAGCTATTAGGCCAGAGTAAGAGTTAAGACCTTAACCAGTAGGCCATAGTACGAGTCTAAGACCTTAGCTATTAGGCCAGAGTAAGAGTTAAGACCTTAACCAGTAGGCCAGAGTAAGAGTTAAGACCTTAACCATTAGGCCAGAGTACGATTCTAAGTCCTTAGCTATTAGGCCAGAGTAAGAGTTAAGACCTTAGCTATTAGGCCAGAGTAAGAGTTAAGACCTTAACCAGTAGGCCAGAGTAAGAGTTAAGACCTTAACCAGTAGGCCAGAGTAAGAGTTAGACCTTAACCATTGGGCCAGAGTACGAGTCTAAGACCTTAGCTATTAAGCCAGTGTACGAGTCTAAGACCTTAGCTATTAGGCCAGAGTACGAGTTAAGACCTTAGCTATTAGGCTAGAGTAAGAGTTAAGACCTTAGCTATTAGGCCAGAGTCAGAGTTAAGACCTTAAAGAGTAGGCCAGAGTAAGAGTTAAGACCTCAACCAGTAGGCCATAGTACGAGTCTAAGAGCTTAGCTATTAGGCCAGAGTAAGAGTTAAGACCTTAACCAGTAGGCGAGAGTAAGAGTTAAGACCTTAGCTATTAGGCCAGAGTAGGAGTCTAAGACCTTAGCTATTAGTCCAGAGTAAGAGTTAAGACCTTAACCATTAGGCCAGAGTAAGAGTTAAGATCTTAGCTAATAGGCCAGAGTAAGAGTTAAGACCTTAGCTATTAGGCCAGAGTACGAGTCTAAGACCTTAACCAGTAGGCCAGAGTAAGAGTTAAGATGTTAAGCTGTAGGCCAGAGTACGAGTCTAAGACCTTAGCTATTAGGCCAGAGTAAGAGTTAAGACTTTAGCTATTAGGCCAGAGTACGAGTCTAAGACCTTAGCTATTAGGCCAGAGAAAGAGTTAAGACCTTAACCAGTAGGCCAGAGTAAGAGCTAAGATCTTAAGCTGTAGGCCAGAGTACGAGTCTAAGACCTTAGCTAGTAGGCCAGAGTAAGAGTTAAGACCTTAGCTATTAGGCCAGAGTAAGAGTTAAGACCTTAACCAGTAGGCCAGAGTACGAGTCTAATACCTTAGCTATTAGGCCAGAGTAAGAGTTAAGACCTTAACCAGTAGGCCAGAGTAAGAGTTAAGACCTTAATCATTAGGCCAGAGTAAGAGTTAGGACCTTAGCTATTAGGCCAGAGTAAGAGTTAAGACTTTAACCAGTAGGCCAGAGAAAGAGTTAAGACCTTAACCTGTAGGCCAGAGTACGAGTCTAAGACCTTAGCTATTAGGCCAGAGTAAGAGTTAAGACCTTAACCAGTAGGCCATAGTACGAGTCTAAGACCTTAGCTATTAGGCCAGAGTAAGAGTTAAGACCTTAACCAGTAGGCCAGAGTGAGAGTTAAGACCTTAACCAGTAGGCCAGAGTAAAAGTTAAGACCTTAACCATTAGGCCAGAGTACGAGTCTAAGACCTTAGCTATTAGGCCAGAGTAAGAGTTAAGACCTTAACCAGTAGGCGAGAGTAAGAGTTAAGACCTTAGCTATTAGGCCAGAGTACGAGTCTAAGACCTTAGCTATTAGTCCAGAGTAAGAGTAAAGACCTTAACCATTAGGCCAGAGTAAGAGTTAAGATCTTAGCTAATAGGCCAGAGTAAGAGTTAAGACCTTAACCATTAGGCCAGAGTACGAGTCTAAGAGCTTAGCTATTAGGCCAGAGTAAGAGTTAAGACCTTAACCAGTAGGCCAGAGTAAGAGTTAAGACCTTAACCAGAAGTCCAGAATACGAGTCTAAGTCCTTAGCTATTAGGCCAGAGTAATAGTTAAGACCTTAACCAGTAGGCCAAATTAAGAGTTAACCATTAGGCCAGAGTAAGAGTTAAGACCTTAGCTATTAGGCCAGAGTAAGAGTAAAGACTTTAACCAGTAGGCCAGAGTAAGAGTTAAGACCTTAACCTGTAGGCCAGAGTACGAGTCTAAGACCTTAGCTATTATGCCAGAGTAAGAGTTAAGACCTTAACCAGTAGGCCATAGTACGAGTCTAAGACCTTAGCTATTAGGCCAGAGTAAGAGTTAAGACCTTAACCAGTAGGCCAGAGTGAGAGTTAAGACCTTAACCAGTAGGCCAGAGTAAGAGTTAAGACCTTAACCATTAGGCCAGAGTACGAGTCTAAGACCTTACCTATTAGTCCAGAGTAAGAGTTAAGACCTTAGCTATTAGGCCAGAGTAAGAGTTAAGACCTTAACCAGTAGGCCAGTGTAAGAGTTCAGACCTTAACCGGTAGGCCAGAGTAAGAGTTAAGACCTGAACCATTGGGCCAGAGTACGAGTCTAAGACCTTAGCTATTAAGCCAGAATACGAGTATAAGACCTTAGCTATTAGGCCAGAGTGAGAGTTAAGATCTTAGCTATTAGGCCAGAGTAAGAGTTAAGACCTTAGCTATTAGGCCAAAGTAAGAGTAAAGACCTTAAAGAGTAGGCCGGAGTAAAAGTTAAGACCTCAACCAGTAGGCCATAGTACGAGTCTAAGACCTTAGCTATTAGGCCAGAGTAAGAGTTAAGACCTTAACCAGTAGGCCAGAGTAAGAGTTAAGACCTTAGCTATTAGGCCAGAGTACGAGTCTAAGACCTTAACCAGTAGGCCAGAGTAAGAGTTAAGATGTTAAGCTGTAGGCCAGAGTACGAGTCTAAGACCTTAGCTATTAGGCCAGAGTAAGAGTTAAGACTTTAGCTATTAGGCCAGAGTACGAGTCTAAGACCTTAGCTATTAGGCCAGAGAAAGAGTTAAGACCTTAATCAGTAGGCCAGAGTAAGAGTTAAGATCTTAAGCTGTAGGCCAGAGTACGAGTCTAAGACCTTAGCTATTAGGCCAATGTAAGAGTTATGACCTTAGCTATTAGGCCAGAGTAAGAGTTAAGACCTTAACCAGTAGGCCAGAGTATGAGTCTAATACCTTAGCTATTAGGCCAGAGTAAGAGTTAAGACCTTAACCAGTAGGCCAGAGTAAGAGTTAAGACCTTAACCAGTAGGCCAGAGTAAGAGTTAAGATCTTAAGCTGTAGGCCAGAGTACGAGTCTAAGACCTTAGCTATTAGGCCAGAGTAAGAGTTAAGACCTTAGCTATTAGGCCAGAGTAAGAGTTAAGACCTTAACCAGTAGGCCAGAGTACGAGTCTAATACCTTAGCTATTAGGCCAGAGTAAGAGTTAAGACCTTAACCAGTAGGCCAGAGTAAGAGTTAAGACCTTAATCATTAGGCCAGAGTAAGAGTTAGGACCTTAGCTATTGGGCCAAAGTAAGAGTTAAGACCTTAGCTATTAGGCCAGAGTAAGATTTAAGACTTTAACCAGTAGGCCAGAGTAAGAGTTAAGACCTTAACCTGTAGGCCAGAGTACGAGTCTAAGACCTTAGCTATTAGGCCAGAGTAAGAGTTAAGACCTTAACCAGTAGGCCATAGTACAAGTCTAAGACCTTAGCTATTAGGCCAGAGTAAGATTTAAGACCTTAACCATTAGGCCAGAGTAAGATTTAAGACCTTAACCAGTAGGCCAGAGTAAGAGTTAAGGCCTTAACCATTAGGCCAGAGTACGAGTCTAAGACCTTAGCTATTAGGCCAGAGTAAGAGTTAAGACCTTAGCTATTAGGCCAGAGTAAGAGTTAAGACCTTAACCAGTAGGCCAGAGTAAGAGTTAAGACCTTAAACAGTAGGCCAGAGTAAGAGTTAAGACCTTAGCTATTAGGCCAGAGTACGAGTCTAAGACCTTAGCTATTAGGCCAGAGTAAGAGTTAAGACCTTAACCAGTAGGCCATAGTACGAGTCTAAGACCTTAGCTATTAGGCCAGAGTAAGAGTTAAGACCTTAACCAGTAGGCCAGAGTAAGAGTTAAGACCTTAACCATTAGGCCAGAGTACGATTCTAAGTCCTTAGCTATTAGGCCAGAGTAAGAGTTAAGACCTTAGCTATTAGGCCAGAGTAAGAGTTAAGACCTTAACCAGTAGGCCAGAGTAAGAGTTAAGACCTTAACCAGTAGGCCAGAGTAAGAGTTAGACCTTAACCATTGGGCCAGAGTACGAGTCTAAGACCTTAGCTATTAAGCCTGTGTACGAGTCTAAGACCTTAGCTATTAGGCCAGAGTAAGAGTTAAGACCTTAGCTATTAGGCTAGAGTAAGAGTTAAGACCTTAGCTATTAGGCCAGAGTCAGAGTTAAGACCTTAAAGAGTAGGCCAGAGTAAGAGTTAAGACCTCAACCAGTAGGCCATAGTACGAGTCTAAGAGCTTAGCTATTAGGCCAGAGTAAGAGTTAAGACCTTAACCAGTAGGCGAGAGTAAGAGTTAAGACCTTAGCTATTAGGCCAGAGTACGAGTCTAAGACCTTAGCTATTAGTCCAGAATAAGAGTTAAGACCTTAACCATTAGGCCAGAGAAAGAGTTAAGATCTTAGCTAATAGGCCAGAGTAAGAGTTAAGACCTTAACCATTAGGCCAGAGTACGAGTCTAAGAGCTTAGCTATTAGGCCAGAGTAAGAGTTAAGACCTTAACCAGTAGGCCAGAGTAAGAGTTAAGATCTTAACCTGTAGGCCAGAGTACGAGTCTAAGACCTTAGCTATTAGGCCAGAGTAAGAGTTAAGACCTTAGCTATTAGGCCAGAGTAAGAGTTAAGACCTTAACCAGTAGGCCAGATTAAGAGTTAAGACCTTAACCATTAGGCCAGAGTAAGAGTTAAGACCTTAGCTATTAGGCCAGAGTAAGAGTTAAGACTTTAACCAGTAGGCCAGAGTAAGAGTTAAGACCTTAACCTGTAGGCCAGAGTACGAGTCTAAGACCTTAGCTATTAGGCCAGAGTAAGAGTTAAGACCTTAACCAGTAGGCCATAGTACGAGTCTAAGACCTTAGCTATTAGGCCAGAGTAAGAGTTAAGACCTTAACCAGTAGGCCAGAGTGAGAGTTAAGACCTTAACCAGTAGGCCAGAGTAAAAGTTAAGACCTTAACCATTAGGCCAGAGTACGAGTCTAAGACCTTAGCTATTAGGCCAGAGTAAGAGTTAAGACCTTAGCTATTAGGCCAGAGTAAGAGTTAAGACCTTAACCAGTAGGCCAGTGTAAGAGTTAAGACCTTAACCAGTAGGCCAGAGTAAGAGTTAAGACCTGAACCATTGGGCCAGAGTACAAGTCTAAAACCTTAGCTATTAAGCCAGAATACGAGGCTAAGACCTTAGCTATTAGGCCAGAGTAAGAGTTAAGACCTTAGCTATTAGGCCAGAGTAAGAGTTAAGACCTTAGCTATTAGGCCAAAGTAAGAGTAAAGACCTTAAAGAGTAGGCCGGAGTAAAAGTTAAGACCTCAACCAGTAGGCCGTAGTACGAGTCTAAGACCTTAGCTATTAGGCCAGAGTAAGAGTTAAGACCTTAACCAGTAGGCCAGAGTAAGAGTTAAGACCTTAGCTATTAGGCCAGAGTACGAGTCTAAGACCTTAACCAGTAGGCCAGAGTAAGAGTTAAGATGTTAAGCTGTAGGCCAGAGTACGAGTCTAAGACCTTAGCTATTAGGCCAGAGTAAGAGTTAAGACTTTAGCTATTAGGCCAGAGTACGAGTCTAAGACCTTAGCTATTAGGCCAGAGAAAGAGTTAAGACCTTAACCAGTAGGCCAGAGTAAGAGTTAAGATCTTAAGCTGTAGGCCAGAGTACGAGTCTAAGACCTTAGCTATTAGGCCAGAGTAAGAGTTAAGACCTGAACCATTGGGCCAGAGTACGAGTCTAAGACCTTAGCTATTAAGCCAGAATACGAGTATAAGACCTTAGCTATTAGGCCAGAGTAAGAGTTAAGATCTTAGCTATTAGGCCAGAGTAAGAGTTAAGACCTTAGCTATTAGGCCAAAGTAAGAGTAAAGACCTTAAAGAGTAGGCCGGAGTAAAAGTTAAGACCTCAACCAGTAGGCCATAGTACGAGTCTAAGACCTTAGCTATTAGGCCAGAGTAAGAGTTAAGACCTTAACCAGTAGGCCAGAGTAAGAGTTAAGATCTTAACCTGTAGGCCAGAGTACGAGTCTAAGACCTTAGCTATTAGGCCAGAGTAAGAGTTAAGACCTTAGCTATTAGGCCAGAGTAAGAGTTAAGACCTTAACCAGTAGTCCAGAATACGAGTCTAAGTCCTTAGCTATTAGGCCAGAGTAAGAGTTAAGACCTTAACCAGTAGGCCAGATTAAGAGTTAAGACCTTAACCATTAGGCCAGAGTAAGAGTTAAGACCTTAGCTATTAGGCCAGAGTAAGAGTTAAGACTTTAACCAGTAGGCCAGAGTAAGAGTTAAGACCTTAACCTGTAGGCCAGAGTACGAGTCTAAGACCTTAGCTATTAGGCCAGAGTAAGAGTTAAGACCTTAACCAGTAGGCCATAGTACGAGTCTAAGACCTTAGCTATTAGGCCAGAGTAAGAGTTAAGACCTTAACCAGTAGGCCAGAGTGAGAGTTAAGACCTTAACCAGTAGGCCAGAGTAAAAGTTAAGACCTTAACCATTAGGCCAGAGTACCAGTCTAAGACCTTAGCTATTAGGCCAGAGTAAGAGTTAAGACCTTAACCAGTAGGCGAGAGTAAGAGTTAAGACCTTAGCTATTAGGCCAGAGTACGAGTCTAAGACCTTAGCTATTAGTCCAGAGTAAGAGTAAAGACCTTAACCATTAGGCCAGAGTAAAAGTTAAGATCTTAGCTAATAGGCCAGAGTAAGAGTTAAGACCTTAACCATTAGGCCAGAGTACGAGTCTAAGAGCTTAGCTATTAGGCCAGAGTAAGAGTTAAGACCTTAACCAGTAGGCCAGAGTAAGAGTTAAGACCTTAACCAGTAGGCCAGAGTAAGAGTTAAGACCTTAACCAGAAGTCCAGAATACGAGTCTAAGTCCTTAGCTATTAGGCCAGAGTAAGAGTTAAGACCTTATCCAGTAGGCCAGATTAAGAGTTAACCATTAGGCCAGAGTAAGAGTTAAGACCTTAGCTATTAGGCCAGAGTAAGAGTAAAGACTTTAACCAGTAGGCCAGAGTAAGAGTTAAGACCTTAACCTGTAGGCCAGAGTACGAGTCTAAGACCTTAGCTATTAGGCCAGAGTAAGAGTTAAGACCTTAACCAGTAGGCCATAGTACGAGTCTAAGACCTTAGCTATTAGGCCAGAGTAAGAGTTAAGACCTTAACCAGTAGGCCAGAGTGAGAATTAAGACCTTAACCAGTAGGCCAGAGTAAGTGTTAAGACCTTAACCAGTAGGCCAGAGTAAGAGTTAAGACCTTAACCATTAGGCCAGAGTACGAGTCTAAGACCTTACCTATTAGTCCAGAGTAAGAGTTAAGACCTTAGCTATTAGGCCAGAGTAAGAGTTAAGACCTTAACCAGTAGGCCAGTGTAAGAGTTAAGACCTTAACCGGTAGGCCAGAGTAAGAGTTAAGACCTGAACCATTGGGCCAGAGTACGAGTCTAAGACCTTAGCTATTAAGCCAGAATACAAGTATAAGACCTTAGCTATTAGGCCAGAGTAAGAGTTAAGATCTTAGCTATTAGGCCAGAGTAAGAGTTAAGACCTTAGCTATTAGGCCAAAGTAAGAGTAAAGACCTTAAAGAGTAGGCCGGAGTAAAAGTTAAGACCTCAACCAGTAGGCCATAGTACGAGTCTAAGACCTTAGCTATTAGGCCAGAGTAAGCGTTAAGACCTTAACCAGTAGGCCAGAGTAGGAGTTAAGACCTTAGCTATTAGGCCAGAATGCGAGTCTAAGACCTTAACCAGTAGGCCAGAGTAAGAGTTAAGATGTTAAGCTGTAGGCCAGAGTACGAGTCTAAGACCTTAGCTATTAGGCCAGAGAAAGAGTTAAGACCTTAACCAGTAGGCCAGAGTAAGAGTTAAGATCTTAAGCTGTAGGCCAGAGTACGAGTCTAAGACCTTAGCTATTAGGCCAGAGTAAGAGTTAAGACCTTAGCTATTAGGCCAGAGTAAGAGTTGTCGTACTTTAATCTTCGGAACCGCGTAGGGGACCAGGCCCTACCCCTGTCTATCTTGGTATTAGCGAACCGCAAATGGTAAATGCGGCATGTACGAGTGCTTTACTCGTCGTTCTAGCCCCGAATGCACTGCGTACACGTTCTTCTGCTGCACTACGCGGGTTCCATTTTGGAAGCAGTGGCCATCTTGTCATTGCCCTCACATAGGCTATAATGGAGCAGATACGGGCCTCTCAGTACATGTGCTTTCCCGTGACTTCTCTGTGACCTGGGCAGCTGGCTCTGCTGCCCCCGGGTCAAACTGGTCTCACGAGCTCCCCTTCCTCCGTCCGCCTGTGATTAGCATCAGGGCTCGACCCATTATAAAACCCTTCTCATCCTACACACACCCTCGGCTAATCTCCTCCACACCTGCTTGTTCCTGCTTTATGACTTGTTTCCCAAAACAGGAGATGCTCATGTTTATTGGGGGGTCTACTGACTTCTAACGTGGGATCGCAACCTTATTGTGTAAATCATTGTGAGTTGGCTGAACTGGAATGTGGGATGGTCATCATGACTCTGCCTTTTCTTTGTAATGTACAGTGTTATATTGCCGTTTCATAAAACTCAGGAATGTATGCTTGAGGCCGAAAAAGGCCTATTTAAGATGTAGTCCGTCCCTATGATTTTCAGCAGTCTCCTGAGAACATACACGCTGTTGTACTTCTAGGATACCTGTCATTGGTCTGCAGCCAATAAACGATTCTTTGACTTCACCCAGAAGACTCTGTGTTTCTGTAGGTCCGGAACAGGGTGAAACCCCGAAGTCATAGGGTGTGTGCCCCTGCACCGCTGGGTCTAAAATACCCAGTACTTCAGTTTGGCGCCCAACGTTGGGCCGATTTCAGCGGTACCAGTCCAAGCCAGAGGTTCGTGAGGAGCTTCGTGTGGAAATTCCGGAGGAAGGCCGCCACTTCATCGACCCCTGCATGTCGACGTGGTCCGAAAGTCTTTTCTGCGAGGTTCTCCGCGTCCCGACGGCTACGAAGGACTGCTGCCCTGATTAATCGACCTGTTTTGGACCCTTGACGAGCTTGAGAGAGCGAAACAATCGAGAGAGTCTTCTGGTGACGTCATCGATCAGTAATATTCAGTTAAGTATAAGTGGAGCGTCTCCCATTTGTTTTGGTATCCCTCGGGATCGTTTGGTTTGATTTGGTAATTGGTGATTTGGTGTTTGCAAACCCCAAAGCCAGAGGACTCGTGTATTCACGAGGCTATCGTAATCGATAATCCTTTGACGTTTGGATCTAGACTAGTGAGCGAAGATGCCTGGCTCTAGAATATTTGGTAGATTATTCTGTTTGGGTTGTGGAAAAGATTTCCAGCTAGAAGAATCATGTCCGGTTCCTCCGGTTGGAACTCCAACTTATGAGCTCTATGTAAAACATGGCGTAGGCCCTATTGCATATAACGAAGTGTGGATCCACTACACTAGGAAAGACGGTGTTTTAAAATGGCCCCAAAATGGTAGTTTCGATACCGATATTTTAGATAACTTGGAAATTAAATTGTTTAAGAAGAAAGCCCGGCCGGCGATGTTTGACTCTTTCCGCTTATGGCGAAAGGAAGCCAAACAGAAAGACATTAACTTAGCGAAAAAGAATAAAAGAGAAAGAGGTATGTCAGTAATGCAAGCAGCTGTACAATTTAGAGACAATGAGAAGGAGCAGATGAGCGAGCAATTGCACAGGCAGTGTAAGTTAGGGATTGACAAATGTTACCCGGCTTTACCACACTCTAAGCAGAATGAGTCCGAAGACAAGGAGAAAGATCCCCTAATGTCACACTTGTTGAGTTCGCCTCCCCCATATGCGCAAAATGCTACGGCGCCTCCCCAGCTTGTGAATATGCCACCTCCAGTTAATGTATTGCAGGCTTTGCCGCAACCACCAGCTGCTGCACAACCGGTCTTTATTAATGTACCACAGCCCTCTCAAGGGCTGTCAATTGTGCTTCCAACTGCCCCCACGCTTCCTGTAACCTTGCCTAACCCGGGAACGGCCTCTCCCAACACTTTTCCTTGCACCACTTCGGTACCTGTTTCTACGTCCTCTTTTCTTCCCACTGTTTTCCCCCCTGTTTCTGCCTCAGCTTCTCCTTCAGCGCGACAGCGTTTAGCTAATGTGGTTACTTCATTAATGTCGCCTCTCTTTGAGTTGTCTGGTACGACTCCTGGTTTGCAGCGTAAGCAATTGCGTAGTCAGTTGCCTACCCCTGATGAGAAGAACGTAATAGATAGCATGGCGCGCAGATGGGTTGTTTTCCCTTCATTGTATGATGTGGAATCAGTTGTTAATGTCTTCCATCAGTGGGATGCCCCGAAGCAGAGATATGTGTTTGAGAAGATGTGCGAAATTCTCTGTGAGGAATTGGAGGATAGTGGTAGAAATCCGAGGCCACGAGAATTGTGTAGAGTAAGGTCCGATTTTGGAGCTGGTATGATTGTAGACCGCGATATAGATAAAGCAGTTGCGGTTGTACTGTCCTTCAGGAATGATGAATGTCAACAGTCATTGTTCGAACAGGATGTCCCTGTGGGGAGAAAGGAAAAAGTGGGACAATACCCCATGAGAGAAGTGCCCCCGGTATGGAAGGAGGCGGTTGCAGCTGTCGGTGCTAACCCTGCTGTTCCAGCACATTTCCAGCGTGTTTGGGTGCATGTTCCATGGAAGCGTTCTGAGGTGTTAGCGCTTAAACAGTCCTTACCTGATCCCCGTAAAAATCCGGCAGGTTATTATAAAGAATTGGCACAAACGGCAGGATCATGTATTATGAATTTGGCTGACATAGACATGTTGTTTGGTAATGTTGTTCCACAGCCCCTATGGGGGTCAATCCGTAATGCGGATCATGACCAAGAGCTAGGGGCTACATGGGCTAACATTATTGCTGCTGATGCAAGACAAACTGGTGGCGCGAAACCGGAGCCTTTAGTAGCTGAACTCCCTGGTAGAATAATCACGTATATGAAGACATTAATGCCAGCAATGCGCGTAAATTGGGACAAGTTATCTGCATGTAAGCAGAAAAAGGATGAGACGGTGTGAGACTTCTTTACTAGGTTTGAGGAAACGTTCATTGATCACAGTGGGCAGGATATGAGTACTGAGGGTGGCCAACGGTTGTTTGTGGATAAGTTTGTGCAGAATCTACTCCCTGACCTGTGTAAAAAGTTGAAAGATTCAGAGAGTTCTTGGGCTGTTTCCTCTTCAGCGCAAATACTGGCTACCGCACAATATTATGAAAACAGAGATA
Organism: Triturus cristatus; assembly: GCF_964204655.1. Lineage (NCBI taxonomy): Eukaryota > Metazoa > Chordata > Amphibia > Caudata > Salamandridae > Triturus > Triturus cristatus. The sequence continues at coordinate 546,682,554 of NC_140592.1, forward strand.
AAGACGAGAAAGATCGAACAGAGAAGAAAACGAAGGAACTAAAGACAAAGGTCCTTTTGCAGCAGGCCTATCCGCCACGTGGAGGTCAGAATAATTTTAGGCAGCCCTCAGGTGTTTATCACCAACCCCAACAATTTCAGAACAATCAGCAAATTAACGGGTATTATCAGCCACGTGTCCCGGTAGGTCCCAACCAATGTTCATACTGCAAAGAGGAAGGTCATTTTAAATATAGTTGCCCTAAATTAATGCAGCGGAATGGTAATATGTATGGCGCAAGAGGTAGAGGTGGTCAGCAAGCTCCTAGAGGTAGAGGGCGTGGAAGTGTTCCCCAAAATGCGCGTCCTCTGCCGCCTCAGAATACCATTAATAGCTTTGATCAGCAAGCTAACGCGACTGGTAATACGGCCCAGTATTACACTAATGATTATTATGCAGAGGACGGTGATGCAGAACATGCTGATTACTAGGACAGCCATAGACAGAGAGAGGGAGTTGTTTCAGTGCCAGTGGATCAGAGTGGACCGTATGTTGAGGTGACTACAGCAAATGTAACGGAGCCTTTTCTGCTAGACACTGGTGCTGCAAAGAGTTCAATTATGCATTCCAAACTCCCTGGCGCACCTTTGTCTGGCAATATAAATGTTTCAGTAGGTTTTTCTGGCGCCCCTGTTAGGAATCCGATTTCTAGTCCCATGTCACTTTCTGTTGGACCTTGCGAGCTGAAAGCACCTCTGATTCTGACGACAGGTTGTGGTGAGAATTTGCTGGGACTGGATTTGTTGAAAAGATTGCATGCTACACTGTATTGTTCTCCCTCGGGAGTACAACTTACATTAGGCAAGAAAGTAATTTCCCCAATGTATTTGTCCAAAAATACAATGCCACCTGAATTGTCATCCCTTCCGGATGCCCTTTGGGCTACTGGTCCCAATGATGTGGGCCTCTTGGAGATACCGCCATACGTGGTGACTTTAAAGGCTAATGTCAGACTGCCACGTATTCCCCAGTACAAGATCTCTAATGAAGGCCAGAAAGCACTGTTAGACATTGTCCACGACTTCATTGATAAAGGTGTGATTGAAGAAACAAGAGGCAACGTTTGCAATAGCCCGATTTTACCTGTCTTAAAACGAACGGACCCTTCACAGCCTCCTGTTTACAGATTTGTGATTGATCTTAGAGAGGTTAATAAGATTGTTGTGCCACAGTTTCCAGTTGTCCCTGATATAACTGCCTTGTTAACGATGATTCCAGCCTCTGCTGAATGGTTTTCAGTGATCGATTTAAAGAATGCTTTCTTTAGCATCCCAATTGCGGAAGAGAGCAGAGACATTTTCGGGTTTAGTCTGGGAGGCCGAAGCTTCCGCTTCAAACGCGCTCCCCAGGGCTACTGTGAGAGTCCATCTATATACAGTCAAGCTTTGAAAGCGCAGCTTGATGTACTTGTTTTGCCTAGTGGTGCTATTCTGATTCAGTATGTGGACGATTTACTCATCGCCGCGGATACTGAGGAGATCTGTAAAGAAGCCACATTATCATTGTTGCACCATTTATCTGCTTTCCATCATAAGGTGTCTTTATCTAAGCTGCAATATTGTCGACAAGAAGTGACCTACTTAGGTCATCTCTTATCGAAGGAGGGAAGGAGACTGACCCCAGAAAGAATTCAAGCCATTGCACAGTTGAGTGTGCCAAAAACACAGAGAGAAGTACGTGCTTTCTTGGGCATTACTTCATACTGTAGGCATTGGATCCCTAGTTTCTCCTTGCTGGCAAAACCTTTGTTAGCATTAACATGCAAAGACACACCGAATCCTATCCCATGGTCTGAAGAGTGCCAGAAAAGTTTTGTGGAATTGCGCAATGCATTGTGTTCGGCCCCTGTGTTAGGTACTCCTGACTATAGTAAGCCTTTTACATTGTATGTTCACGAGAAAGATGGGTGTGCGTTGTCAGTGTTAACACAGCCTTTTGGCGACAGACCACGCCCATGCGCGTATTTTTCATCTACTTTGGACCCTGTAGCGAGGGCATTGCCAAGCTGTCTGAGAGCGACAGCTGCTGCAGCGATGTCTATCCGACAATCTGCTGGTCTGGTAATGGACAACACATTGATCGTTATGGTTCCACATGCTGTAGACACATTATTGAATAGAACCAAGACACAACACTTGACTAGTGCACGCCTATCGGGTTACGAACTTACACTGTTAGCGAATCACATTCACATAAAACGATGCAATACACTGAATCCAGCTACATTGTTGCCAATTCCGGCAGACTCAGATGAGATTGAGCAACATGACTGCCTGTTCAGAACGGAAGAAGAGACGAAAGGAAGAGTGGATCTGAAAGATACTCCCCTGACTGAGTGTGATGGTACCTTATGGGTAGATGGTTCATGCTTTAAGCTCCCTAATGGTGACACGACTGCTGCATATGCTATCACGACTTTACATACGGTTGTGGAAACCGCACGAGTGCCACACAATTCGGCCCAAGCAGCAGAATTGATCGCCCTCACGAGAGCATGTGTGTTATCTGAAGGAATGAGAGTGAATATATATACAGATAGCCAGTACGCCTTTGGCGTGGCTCATAATTTTGGACGACTGTGGAAAGAGCGTGGGTTCCTGACGTCACATGGAGCTAAAATTCAGAATGGCAAGTTGGTGAATGATCTCCTTGAGTCACTGACCCTACCGTTGCAAGTTGCGATCATGAAATGCAGTGCGCACAGGAAGGTTACATATGATGTTGGTCGTGGGAATGCGTTTGCTGATGAGACCGCGAAAGAAACGGCACAGAATGTAAAGACTAGAATGTATGTTGCAGGCCCCGCAAGATGGGTTAATGATGTAGGAATGTGCGAGAACACCATAGAGAGTGTGAAGTCGCTTCAGGCTGAAGCCACGGAGGAAGAGTTAAGCAAGTGGAGAGAGAGTATGGGTAAGTTGGATGAGAATGGTTGTTGGACTGATCTGACAGAACATAGGCGATGGTTGTTTCCTGACGCGAATGTGCTTCCAGTAGTTACTATGGCGCATGGAATGGCACACATCAGTACGAAAGGTATATGTAAGTTGTTGGCTCCAGTATGGCAGAATGCTGGGATTCCCAAGTGTGCAGAGAACGTGGTTAAGAATTGCATGGTATGTTTGAAATACAACCCTGGTAGGGGAACCCCAACTCCAGCCGGTCACTTTGCACCCCCATCATGTCCATTCGAAGTTTTGCAGCTGGACTTTATTCACATGGAAAGATGCAACAACCTGAAATATGTACTAGTGGTTGTCTGTGCTTTCTCAAAATGGTTAGAGGCTTATCCTCTAAAAGATAACACTGCCCTGTCCACAGCCAAAGCCCTTGTGAAAGAGTTCTTCCCCAGGTTCGGAATGCCGAGAGTGGTATGGTGTGATAATGGGAGTGAGTTCATGGGTAAAGTGATGAAGAATGTATGTGAAGGGCTAGGGATAAAGCAGAAGTTCCACGCTGCAAATCACCCCCAATCAGCTGGATTGGTAGAGCGCTACAATGGAGCCTTAAAGCTCAAGCTGGCTAAAATTCAGGCGAGCACTGGTCTTAAATGGCCTGATGCCCTGCCTCTAGCACTCCTGTCCACCAGAATGACAATACACTCACGAGTGGGACTTAGTCCCTACGAGGTGGTCTTTGGCCGCCCGGCTAATGTATGGGGTGTGCCAAGGCCCACGAAATTTAGTGAATTAGAGCATCCAGTGCTACTCGATTACCTGTATGATTTGACTGTTAAACTGCGTGTTTTGCACCAACAGGTACATGATACTCTCCCTCAAGCCTCTGAAACTCCTGGACACCCCATCAACCCTGGTACGTGGGTGCTAGTCCGGAACTTCCAGCGCAAGAGCAACGACGAGCCCCGCTGGCTTGGCCCTCATCTTGTTCTACTATCGACAAGGTCAGCAGTGCGAGTGAAAGGGAAGAAGCACTGGGTCCATGGTACCCACTGCAAGGTAGTCCCCTTGCCTTTGCCATATGACCGGTGGGTCAAGGAGGGTATCACCGACTCTGAGACAGACACTGTACTCCGTTTCACACCATTCAGTGATGCACGCCTAAGAGACACAGTTTCAGAGCAAGAGAGTGACAGTATTCTGCAGGAAGCTGTGCCACCGTCGAATCGACTGGACACCACTGAGCCCGAACTTTTGTTTCGAGACCAAACGGCACCTGGCCGTCTACGTTATAATTTGAGACCTAGGCCCATGGACAAATAAAGATTTCCTTATTATTCCCTTTTTGACATTTTTTACTCTCCCATCTGAAAGACTTTCTTGATTTTTGTTTTTCGAACCACCATCCGGGTTCTGCCGCAGGGTCGCGGTGCTAAGACTTTGGGGTACAGGCCGAAGACGTTAGGTCGACGGTTCTGGTTGGTCTAGGGCGTTTCCCTGGACTGACAGGCGTACTCCTCAGCAGAAGAAACTCACCCGCCGCGAGCGGCCCGAGTAGAGGATGGAGTTTTTTAAGATGGAGAGACCGAACGAGGAAATGAACTTTAAAACCAGGATGTGTAAAATTGTAAAAAGTAAATGTTTTGTCCTTTTGTGCCTTTTTATACTGTGTAGTATCATGATGTTTATTGTAGGATTTGTGTTTTTCTCCGCTCAAAAGCCTATTGCACCCACTCAACAGCCTATATCTCTTTCTACTGCCTCCTCTCACTCTTTTCACCCCCTGCCTGAGCACGAACAGACCAGACGATCGGAGTTCGTAAATAACTCGTTTATCCAGCTCTTGCACCAGCACCAGCTAGTAGTGAATACGACCAATTGCTGGGTCTGTGGGTTAATGCCACATACCATTAACAAGGGTATTCCCTACCTGGTGCTGCCGTATAGTTCAAATGGGTCGTCATGGGCATTCCAGACCATGTTTCTCTACGCTCTAGAGACGTACTCCCCCCGCCAACCGCGTTCCATCAGACCCATCACCAATAATAAGGCTTTGATGAAAGGAGTTGCCGATATGAGTAGGGATATCGACGCATACTCGTCCATTCCCAAAGAAGAGCTGAGACCTTATGTAGGATGGAACGCGACGGGGTACAGTATTAGTCTGGGTGAAAGAAAGCGACAAATCTCATCTCCAATCTGGGTCGTACCCCACATGGGTCGGTTCTGCTTACAGGGTAATGGTCAGAACCCTAGGGCTCAACTGGGAAGAAGTGACTGTACGGAAACGTACACTTTCCCGTCACAGTTTTCCCCTGCCTTTCTAGCTGCCAAGGGTACCTATTTCATCTGTAATGATCGAGCATATACATGGTTGCCCCCTGATTTCTCGGGCACATGTTATATTGCGAATCTGCTACCGCCTACATTCACCGCTGCCTCTGATTATCACAAGACGAGAGTTGTGAGAGGTGTGATAAGTAAGGAGGACACTGCCGGTCAGGAAGCAGGAGACTTCTTCTTGGGTTTCCTGCCTTTTTGGGGACCTATGGTCAATAGTAGGAACCTGCGACAGCTGACACGTGTGGTTGAATCCACTATAAATGTAACGGCTGGTGCCCTTAGTAACCTGACAGCTGAGCTCCAAGCGGACCGCCTTATGACTTTGCAGAACCGCATGGTCCTAGACGTTATTCTTGCAGACCGTGGTGGGGTATGTAAGGTCATCCAATCCAGTTGCTGCATTTTCATACCAGATAATGCTCCAACGGTGTATCAAGCCATCTCCAAACTCCATAAAATATCTGAAGCCATACACGTGGATAAGGGAGATTGGTCATTAATGGGATGGTTCTGGGAACTGATATCTGCCTGGGGTTGGAAAGTCCTGATGGTCATTGGAATGATTTTAGCCATCCTTTTCCTGTTCTGTCTGTGCATACAGTGTGCTCCTGCGATGTGTGGCCTCTGTGCTACCTTATGTGTAAGGAAGCCTGTATCGAGAGACGAGCTAAGCAATAGGATGATGCTACAGCAACATCTCCATGACTTTGCGGACATTGACCTAGACTCGGATTAAAATGAGTATAGTAATTGCCTATGTAAGGGCAAAAGGAGGGTCTGTCGTACTTTAATCTTCGGAACCGCGTAGGGGACCAGGCCCTACCCCTGTCTATCTTGGTATTAGCGAACCGCAAATGGTAAATGTGGCATGTACGAGTGCTTTACTCGTCGTTCTAGCCCCGAATGCACTGCGTACACGTTCTTCTGCTGCACTACGCGGGTTCCATTTTGGAAGCAGTGGCCATCTTGTCATTGCCCTCACATAGGCTATAATGGAGCAGATACGGGCCTCTCAGTACATGTGCTTTCCCGTGACTTCTCTGTGACCTGGGCAGCTGGCTCTGCTGCCCCCGGGTCAAACTGGTCTCACGAGCTCCCCTTCCTCCGTCCGCCTGTGATTAGCATCAGGGCTCGACCCATTATAAAACCCTTCTCATCCTACACACACCCTCGGCTAATCTCCTCCACACCTGCTTGTTCCTGCTTTATGACTTGTTTCCCAAAACAGGAGATGCTCATGTTTATTGGGGGGTCTACTGACTTCTAACGTGGGATCGCAACCTTATTGTGTAAATCATTGTGAGTTGGCCGAACTGGAATGTGGGATGGTCATCATGACTCTGCCTTTTCTTTGTAATGTACACTGTTATATTGCCGTTTCATAAAACTCAGGAATGTATGCTTGAGGCCGAAAAAGGCCTATTTAAGATGTAGTCCGTCCCTATGATTTTCAGCAGTCTCCTGAGAACATACACGCTGTTGTACTTCTAGGATACCTGTCATTGGTCTGCAGCCAATAAACGATTCTTTGACTTCACCCAGAAGACTCTGTGTTTCTGTAGGTCCGGAACAGGGTGAAACCCCGAAGTCATAGGGTGTGTGCCCCTGCACCGCTGGGTCTAAAATACCCAGTACTTCAGAGTTAAGACCTTAACCAGTAGGCCAGAGTAGGAGTCAAATACCTTAGCTATTAGGCCAGAGTAAGAGTTAAGACCTTAACCAGTAGGCCAGAGTAAGAGTTAAGACCTTAATCATTAGGCCAGAGTAAGAGTTAAGACCTTAGCTATTAGGCCAAAGTAAGAGTTAAGACCTTAGCTATTAGGCCAGAGTAAGATTTAAGACTTTAACCAGTAGGCCAGAGTAAGAGTTAAGACCTTAACCTGTAGGCCAGAGTACGAGTCTAAGACCTTAGCTATTAGGCCAGAGTAAGAGTTGAGACCTTAAAGAGTAGGCCAGAGTAAGAGTTAAGACCTTAACCAGTAGGCCAGAGTACGAGTCTAAGACCTTAGCTATTAGGCCAGAGTAAGAGTTAAGACCTTAACCAGTAGGCCAGAGTAAGAGTTAAGACCTTAACCAGTAGGCCAGAGTAAGAGTTAAGACCTTAACCAGAAGTCCAGAATACGAGTCTAAGTCCTTAGCTATTAGGCCAGAGTAAGAGTTAAGACCTTAACCAGTAGGCCAGATTAAGAGTTAACCATTAGGCCAGAGTAAGAGTTAAGACCTTAGCTATTAGGCCAGAGTAAGAGTAAAGACTTTAACCAGTAGGCCAGAGTAAGAGTTAAGACCTTAACCTGTAGGCCAGAGTACGAGTCTAAGACCTTAGCTATTAGGCCAGAGTAAGAGTTAAGACCTTAACCAGTAGGCCATAGTACGAGTCTAAGACCTTAGCTATTAGGCCAGAGTAAGAGTTAAGACCTTAACCAGTAGGCCAGAGTGAGAGTTAAGACCTTAACCAGTAGGCCAGAGTAAGAGTTAAGACCTTAACCATTAGGCCAGAGTACGAGTCTAAGACCTTACCTATTAGTCCAGAGAAAGAGTTAAGACCTTAGCTATTAGGCCAGAGTAAGAGTTAAGACCTTAACCAGTAGGCCAGTGTAAGAGTTAAGACCTTAACCGGTAGGCCAGAGTAAGAGTTAAGACCTGAACCATTGGGCCAGAGTACGAGTCTAAGACCTTAGCTATTAAGCCAGAATACGAGTATAAGACCTTAGCTATTAGGCCAGAGTAAGAGTTAAGATCTTAGCTATTAGGCCAGAGTAAGAGTTAAGACCTTAGCTATTAGGCCAAAGTAAGAGTAAAGACCTTAAAGAGTAGGCCGGAGTAAAAGTTAAGACCTCAACCAGTAGGCCATAGTACGAGTCTAAGACCTTAGCTATTAGGCCAGAGTAAGCGTTAAGACCTTAACCAGTAGGCCAGAGTAAGAGTTAAGACCTTAGCTATTAGGCCAGAATGCGAGTCTAAGACCTTAACCAGTAGGCCAGAGTAAGAGTTAAGATGTTAAGCTGTAGGCCAGAGTACGAGTCTAAGACCTTAGCTATTAGGCCAGAGTAAGAGTTAAGACTTTAGCTATTAGGCCAGAGTACGAGTCTAAGACCTTAGCTATTAGGCCAGAGAAAGAGTTAAGACCTTAACCAGTAGGCCAGAGTAAGAGTTAAGATCTTAAGCTGTAGGCCAGAGTACGAGTCTAAGACCTTAGCTATTAGGCCAGAGTAAGAGTTAAGACCTTAGCTATTAGGCCAGAGTAAGAGTTAAGACCTTAACCAGTAGGCCAGAGTACGAGTCTAATACCTTAGCTATTAGGCCAGAGTAAGAGTTAAGACCTTAACCAGTAGGCCAGAGTAAGAGTTAAGACCTTAATCATTAGGCCAGAGTAAGAGTTAAGACCTTAGCTATTAGGCCAAAGTAAGAGTTAAGACCTTAGCTATTAGGCCAGAGTAAGATTTAAGACTTTAACCAGTAGGCCAGAGTAAGAGTTAAGACCTTAACCTGTAGGCCAGAGTACGAGTCTAAGACCTTAGCTATTAGGCCAGAGTAAGAGTTAAGACCTTAACCAGTAGGCCATAGTACAAGTCTAAGACCTTAGCTATTAGGCCAGAGTAAGATTTAAGACCTTAACCATTAGGCCAGAGTAAGAGTTAAGACCTTAACCAGTAGGCCAGAGTAAGAGTTAAGGCCTTAACCATTAGGCCAGAGTACGAGTCTAAGACCTTAGCTATTAGGCCAGAGTAAGAGTTAAGACCTTAGCTATTAGGCCAGAGTAAGAGTTAAGACCTTAACCAGTAGGCCAGAGTAAGAGTTAAGACCTTAAACAGTAGGCCAGAGTAAGAGTTAAGACCTTAGCTATTAGGCCAGAGTACGAGTCTAAGACCTTAGCTATTAGGCCAGAGTAAGAGTTAAGACCTTAACCAGTAGGCCATAGTACGATTCTAAGACCTTAGCTATTAGGCCAGAGTAAGAGTTAAGACCTTAACCAGTAGGCCAGAGTAAGAGTTAAGACCTTAACCATTAGGCCAGAGTACGATTCTAAGTCCTTAGCTATTAGGCCAGAGTAAGAGTTAAGACCTTAGCTATTAGGCCAGAGTAAGAGTTAAGACCTTAACCAGTAGGCCAGAGTAAGAGTTAAGACCTTAACCAGTAGGCCAGAGTAAGAGTTAGACCTTAACCATTGGGCCAGAGTACGAGTCTAAGACCTTAGCTATTAAGCCAGTGTACGAGTCTAAGACCTTAGCTATTAGGCCAGAGTAAGAGTTAAGACCTTAGCTATTAGGCTAGAGTAAGAGTTAAGACCTTAGCTATTAGGCCAGAGTCAGAGTTAAGACCTTAAAGAGTAGGCCAGAGTAAGAGTTAAGACCTCAACCAGTAGGCCATAGTACGAGTCTAAGAGCTTAGCTATTAGGCCAGAGTAAGAGTTAAGACCTTAACCAGTAGGCGAGAGTAAGAGTTAAGACCTTAGCTATTAGGCCAGAGTACGAGTCTAAGACCTTAGCTATTAGTCCAGAGTAAGAGTTAAGACCTTAACCATTAGGCCAGAGTAAGAGTTAAGATCTTAGCTAATAGGCCAGAGTAAGAGTTAAGACCTTAGCTATTAGGCCAGAGTACGAGTCTAAGACCTTAACCAGTAGGCCAGAGTAAGAGTTAAGATGTTAAGCTGTAGGCCAGAGTACGAGTCTAAGACCTTAGCTATTAGGCCAGAGTAAGAGTTAAGACTTTACCTATTAGGCCAGAGTACGAGTCTAAGACCTTAGCTATTAGGCCAGAGAAAGAGTTAAGACCTTAACCAGTAGGCCAGAGTAAGAGTTAAGATCTTAAGCTGTAGGCCAGAGTACAAGTCTAAGACCTTAGCTATTAGGCCAGAGTAAGAGTTAAGACCTTAGCTATTAGGCCAGAGTAAGAGTTAAGACCTTAACCAGTAGGCCAGAGTAAGAGTTAAGACCTTAACCAGTAGGCCAGAGTAAGAGTTAAGACCTTAATCATTAGGCCAGAGTAAGAGTTAAGACCTTAGCTATTAGGCCAGAGTAAGAGTTAAGACCTTAGCTATTAGGCCAGAGTAAGATTTAAGACTTTAACCAGTAGGCCAGAGTAAGAGTTAAGACCTTAACCTGTAGGCCAGAGTACGAGTCTAAGACCTTAGCTATTAGGCCAGAGTAAGAGTTAAGACCTTAACCAGTAGGCCATAGTACAAGTCTAAGACCTTAGCTATTAGGCCAGAGTAAGAGTTAAGACCTTAACCAGTAGGCCAGAGTAAGAGTTAAGACCTTAACCATTAGGCCAGAGTACGATTCTAAGTCCTTAGCTATTAGGCCAGAGTAAGAGTTAAGACCTTAGCTATTAGGCCAGAGTAAGAGTTAAGACCTTAACCAGTAGGCCAGAGTAAGAGTTAAGACCTTAACCAGTAGGCCAGAGTAAGAGTTAGACCTTAACCATTGGGCCAGAGTACGAGTCTAAGACCTTAGCTATTAAGCCAGTGTACGAGTCTAAGACCTTAGCTATTAGGCCAGAGTAAGAGTTAAGACCTTAGCTATTAGGCTAGAGTAAGAGTTAAGACCTTAGCTATTAGGCCAGAGTCAGAGTTAAGACCTTAAAGAGTAGGCCAGAGTAAAAGTTAAGACCTCAATCAGTAGGCCATAGTACGAGTCTAAGAGCTTAGCTATTAGGCCAGAGTAAGAGTTAAGTCCTTAACCAGTAGGCGAGAGTAAGAGTTAAGACCTTAGCTATTAGGCCAGAGTACGAGTCTAAGACCTTAGCTATTAATCCAGAGTAAGAGTTAAGACCTTAATCATTAGGCCAGAGTAAGAGTTAAGATCTTAGCTAATAGGCCAGAGTAAGAGTTAAGACCTTAACCATTAGGCCAGAGTACGAGTCTAAGAGCTTAGCTATTAGGCCAGAGTAAGAGTTAAGACCTTAACCAGTAGGCCAGAGTAAGAGTCTAAGACCTTAGCTATTAGGCCAGAGTAAGAGTTAAGACCTTAGCTATTAGGCCAGAGTAAGAGTTAAGACCTTAACCAGTAGTCCAGAATACGAGTCTAAGTCCTTAGCTATTAGGCCAGAGTAAGAGTTAAGACCTTAACCAGTAGGCCAGATTAAGAGTTAAGACCTTAACCATTAGGCCAGAGTAAGAGTTAAGACCTTAGCTATTAGGCCAGAGTAAGAGTTAAGACTTTAACCAGTAGGCCAGAGTAAGAGTTAAGACCTTAACCTGTAGGCCAGAGTATGAGTCTAAGACCTTAGCTATTAGGCCAGAGTAAGAGTTAAGACCTTAACCAGTAGGCCATAGTACGAGTCTAAGACCTTAGCTATTAGGCCAGAGTAAGAGTTAAGACCTTAACCAGTAGGCCAGAGTGAGAGTTAAGACCTTAACCAGTAGGCCAGAGTAAAAGTTAAGACCTTAACCATTAGGCCAGAGTACGAGTCTAAGACCTTAGCTATTAGGCCAGAGTAAGAGTTCAGACCTTAGCTATTAGGCCAGAGTAAGAGTTAAGACCTTAACCAGTAGGCCAGTGTAAGAGTTAAGACCTTAACCAGTAGGCCAGAGTAAGAGTTAAGACCTGAACCATTGGGCCTGAGTACGAGTCTAAAACCTTAGCTATTAAGCCAGAATACGAGGCTAAGACCTTAGCTATTAGGCCAGAGTAAGAGTTAAGACCTTACCTATTAGACCAGAGTAAGAGTTAAGACCTTAGCTATTAGGCCAAAGTAAGAGTAAAGACCTTAAAGAGTAGGCCGGAGTAAAAGTTAAGACCTCAACCAGTAGGCCATAGTACGAGTCTAAGACCTTAGCTATTAGGCCAGAGTAAGAGTTAAGACCTTAACCAGTAGGCCCAGAGTAAGAGTTAAGACCTTAGCTATTAGGCCAGAGTAGGAGTCTAAGACCTTAACCAGTAGGCCAGAGTAAGAGTTAAGATGTTAAGCTGTAGGCCAGAGTACGAGTCTAAGACCTTAGCTATTAGGCCAGAGTAAGAGTTAAGACTTTGTGGAGAAGTGTGGCTCACTGGTTAGAGGAGGCAGACCTGGAAGCAGAGGTCAGCCTGGGACCAGGGTTCAATTCCCGGCTCGGCTGGGTCTTGAGTCCATAAATGTCCATGGACTCGATAATTCTCGCTCCAGTGCATACTCGATTCATGGGTTCACACTCTGCGACTCTGGGCAATAGCTTGCTTAATCTCCACATGGGCCCCTCGCGGCGGGATGCCTGGCTTTCACCTTGCGGATGCCCTGCCGGGTTATCTCACAGGGGAATACCAGGACGGGTTCCCTAAGCAAGCGCTTAGAGACCGCTTGGTGATTTGCGCTATATAAAATTCCTGCACATTTGCACATTTACATTTGCACTTTAGCTATTAGGCCAGAGTACGAGTCTAAGACCTTAGCTATTAGGCCAGAGTAAGAGTTAAGACCTTAGCTATTAGGCCAGAGTAAGAGTTAAGACCTTAACCAGTAGGCCAGAGTACGAGTCTAATACCTTAGCTATTAGGCCAGAGTAAGAGTTAAGACCTTAACCAGTAGGCCAGAGTAAGAGTTAAGAACTTAATCATTAGGCCAGAGTAAGAGTTTAGACCTTAGCTATTAGGCCAGAGTAAGAGTTAAGACCTTAGCTATTAGGCCAGAGTAAGATTTAAGACTTTAACCAGTAGGCCAGAGTAAGAGTTAAGACCTTAACCTGTAGGCCAGAGTACGAGTCTAAGACCTTAGCTATTAGGCCAGAGTAAGAGTTAAGACCTTAACCAGTAGGCCATAGTACAAGTCTAAGACCTTAGCTATTAGGCCAGAGTAAGATTTAAGACCTTAACCATTAGGCAAGAGTAAGAGTTAAGACCTTAACCAGTAGGCCAGAGTAAGAGTTAAGACCTTAACCATTAGGCCAGAGTACGAGTCTAAGACCTTAGCTATTAGGCCAGAGTAAGAGTTAAGACCTTAGCTATTAGGCCAGAGTAAGGGTTAAGACTTTAACCAGTAGGCCAGAGTAAGAGCTAAGACCTTAACCAGTAGGCCAGAGTAAGAGTTAAGACCTTAACCATTAGGCTAGAGTACGAGTCTAAGACCTTAGCTATTAAGCCAGAGTACGAGTCTAAGACCTTAGCTATTAGGCCAGAGTAAGAGTTAAGACCTTAGCTATTAGGTCAGAGTAAGAGTTAAGACCTTAAAGAGTAGGCCAGAGTAAGAGTTAAGACCTTAACCAGTAGGTCAGAGTAAGAGTTAAGACCTTAGCTATAAGGCCAGAGTACGAGTCTTAGACCTTAGCTATTAGGCCAGAGTATGAGTTAAGACCTTAGCTATTAGGCCAGAGTAAGAGTAAAGACCTTAACCATGAGGCCAGAGTAAGAGTTAAGACCTTAGCTATTAGGCCAGAGTAGGAGTTAAGACCTTAACCATTAGGCCAGAGTACGAGTCTAAGACCTTATCTATTAGGCCAGAGTAAGAGTTAAGACCTTAACCAGTAGGCCAGAGTAAGAGTTAAGATCTTAACCTGTAGGCCATAGTACCAGTCTAAGACCTTAGCTATTAGGCCAGAGTAAGAGTTAAGACCTTAGCTATTAGGCCAGAGTAAGAGTTAAGACCTTAACCAGTAGGCCAGAGTACGAGTCTAAGACCTTAGCTATTAGGACAGAGTAAGAGTTAAGACCTTAACCAGTAGGCCAGAGTAAGAGTTAAGACCTTAACCATTAGGCCAGAGTAAGAGTTAAGACCTTAACCATTAGGCCAGAGTAAGAGTTAAGACCTTAACCTGTAGGCCATAGTACGAGTCTAAGACCTTAGCTATTAGGCCAGAGTTAGAGTTAAGACCTTAACCATTAGGCCAGAGTACAAGTCTAAGACCTTAGCTATTAGGCCAGAGTAAGAGTTAAGACCTTAGCTATTAGGCCAGAGTAAGAGTTAAGACCTTAACCATTAGGCCAGAGTACGAGTCTAAGACCTTAGCTATTAGGCCAGAGTAAGAGTTAAGACCTTAACCAGTAGGCCAGAGTAAGAGTTAGGACCTTAACCAGTAGGCCTGAGTAAGAGTTAAGACCATAACCTGTAGGCCATAGTACGAGTCTAAGACCTTAGCTATTAGGCCAGAGTAAGAGTTAAGACCTTAACCAGTAGGCCAGAGTAAGAGTTAAGACCATAACCTGTAGGCCATAGTTTGAGTCTAAGACATTAGCTATTAGGCCAGAGTAAGAGTTAAAACCTTATCTATTAGGCCAGAGTAAGAGTTAAGACCTTAACCAGTAGGCCAGAGTAAGAGTTAAGACCTTGACCAGTAGGCCAGAGTAAGAGTTAAGACCTTAACCTGTAGGCCAGGGTAAGAGTTAAGACCTTAACCATTAGGCCAGAGTACGAGTCTAAGACCATAGCTATTAGGGCAGAGTAAGAGTTAAGACCTTAACCAGTAGGCCAGAGTACGAGTCTAAGACCTTAGCTATTAGGCCAGAGTGAGAGTTAAGACCTTAGCTATTAGGCAAGAGTAAGAGTTAAATTAAGACTTTAACCAGTAGGCCAGAGTAAAAGTTAAGACCTTAACCATTAGGCCAGAGTACGAGTCTAAGACCTTAGCTATTAGGCCAGAGTAAGGGTTAAGACTTTAACCAGTAGGCCAGAGTAAGAGCTAAGACCTTAACCAGTAGGCCAGAGTAAGAGTTAAGACCTTAACCATTAGGCTAGAGTACGAGTCTAAGACCTTAGCTATTAAGCCAGAGTACGAGTCTAAGACCTTAGCTATTAGGCCAGAGTAAGAGTTAAGACCTTAGCTATTAGGTCAGAGTAAGAGTTAAGACCTTAAAGAGTAGGCCAGAGTAAGAGTTAAGACCTTAACCAGTAGGTCAGAGTAAGAGTTAAGACCTTAGCTATAAGGCCAGAGTACGAGTCTTAGACCTTAGCTATTAGGCCAGAGTATGAGTTAAGACCTTAGATATTAGGCCAGAGTAAGAGTAAAGACCTTAACCATGAGGCCAGAGTAAGAGTTAAGACCTTAGCTATTAGGCCAGAGTAGGAGTTAAGACCTTAACCATTAGGCCAGAGTACGAGTCTAAGACCTTATCTATTAGGCCAGAGTAAGAGTTAAGACCTTAACCAGTAGGCCAGAGTAAGAGTTAAGATCTTAACCTGTAGGCCATAGTACCAGTCTAAGACCTTAGCTATTAGGCCAGAGTAAGAGTTAAGACCTTAGCTATTAGGCCAGAGTAAGAGTTAAGACCTTAACCAGTAGGCCAGAGTACGAGTCTAAGACCTTAGCTATTAGGACAGAGTAAGAGTTAAGACCTTAACCAGTAGGCCAGAGTAAGAGTTAAGACCTTAACCATTAGGCCAGAGTAAGAGTTAAGACCTTAACCATTAGGCCAGAGTAAGAGTTAAGACCTTAACCTGTAGGCCATAGTACGAGTCTAAGACCTTAGCTATTAGGCCAGAGTTAGAGTTAAGACCTTAACCATTAGGCCAGAGTACAAGTCTAAGACCTTAGCTATTAGGCCAGAGTAAGAGTTAAGACCTTAGCTATTAGGCCAGAGTAAGAGTTAAGACCTTAACCATTAGGCCAGAGTACGAGTCTAAGACCTTAGCTATTAGGCCAGAGTAAGAGTTAAGACCTTAACCAGTAGGCCAGAGTAAGAGTTAGGACCTTAACCAGTAGGCCTGAGTAAGAGTTAAGACCATAACCTGTAGGCCATAGTACGAGTCTAAGACCTTAGCTATTAGGCCAGAGTAAGAGTTAAGACCTTAACCAGTAGGCCAGAGTAAGAGTTAAGACCATAACCTGTAGGCCATAGTTTGAGTCTAAGACATTAGCTATTAGGCCAGAGTAAGAGTTAAGACCTTATCTATTAGGCCAGAGTAAGAGTTAAGACCTTAACCAGTAGGCCAGAGTAAGAGTTAAGACCTTGACCAGTAGGCCAGAGTAAGAGTTAAGACCTTAACCTGTAGGCCAGGGTAAGAGTTAAGACCTTAACCATTAGGCCAGAGTACGAGTCTAAGACCATAGCTATTAGGGCAGAGTAAGAGTTAAGACCTTAACCAGTAGGCCAGAGTACGAGTCTAAGACCTTAGCTATTAGGCCAGAGTGAGAGTTAAGACCTTAGCTATTAGGCAAGAGTAAGAGTTAAATTAGGACTTTAACCAGTAGGCCAGAGTAAAAGTTAAGACCTTAACCATTAGGCCAGACTACGAGTCTAAGACCTTAGCTATTAGGCCAGAGTAAGAGTTAAGACCTTAACCATTAGGCCAGAGTACGAGTCTAAGACCTTAGCTATTAGGCCAGAGTAAGAGTTAAGACATTAGCTATTAGGCCAGAGTGTGAGTCTAAGACCTTAGCTATTAGGCCAGAGTACGTGTCTAAGACATTAGCTATTATGCCAAAGTACGAGTCTAAGACCTTAGCTATTAGGCCAGAGTAGGAGATAAGACCTTAACCATTAGGCCAGAGTACGAGTCTAAGACCTTAGCTATTAGGCCAGAGTACGAGTCTAAGACCTTAGCTATTAGGCCAGAGTAAGAGTTAAGACCTTAGCTATTAGGCCAGAGTAAGATATTAAGATTTTAACCAGTAGGCCAGAGTAAGAGTTACCACCTTAACCTGTAGGCCAGAGTAAGAGTTAAGACCTTAACCATTAGGCCAGAGTACGAGTCTAAGACATTATCTATTAGGCCAGAGTAAGAGTTAAGACCTTAGCTATTAGGCCAGAGTAAGAGTTAATACCTTAACCAGTAGGCCAGAGTAAGAGTTAAGACCTTAACCAGTAGGCCAGAGTAAGAGTTAACACCTTAACCTGTAGGCCAGAGTAAGAGTTAAGACCTTAACCAGTAGGCCAGAGTAAGAGTTAAGACCTTAACCAGTAGGCCATAGTACAAGTCTAAGACCTTAGCTATTAGGCCAGAGTAAGAGTTAAGACCTTAACCAGTAGGCCAGAGTAAGAGTTAAGACCTTAACCAGTAGGCCAGAGTAAGAGTTAAGACCTTAACCATTAGGCCAGAGTACGAGACTAAGACCTTAGCTATTAGGCCAGAGCAAGAGTTAGGACCTTAGCTATTAGGCCAGAGTAAGGGTTACGACTTTAACCAGTAGGCCAGAGTAAGAGCTAAGACCTTAACCAGTAGGCCAGAGTAAGAGTTAAGACCTTAACCATTAGCCTAGAGTACGAGGCTAAGACCTTAGCTATTAAGCCAGAGTACAAGTCTAAGACCTTAGCTATTAGGCCAGAGTAAGAGTTAAGACCTTAGCTTTTAGGCCAGAGTAAGACCTTAAAGAGTAGGCCAGAGTAAGAGTTAAGACCTTAACCAGTAGGTCAGAGTAAGAGATAAGACCTTAGCTATTAGGCCAGAGTACGAGTCTTAGACCTTAGCTATTAGGCCAGAGTAAGAGTTAAGACCTTAGCTATTAGGCCAGAGTAAGAGTTAAGACCTTAACCATTAGGCCAGAGTAAGAGTTAAGACCTTAGCTATTAGGCCAGAGTAGGAGTTAAGACCTTAACCATTAGGCCAGAGTACGAGTCTAAGACCTTAGCTATTAGGCCAGAGTAAGAGTTGAGACCTTAAAGAGTAGGCCAGAGTAAGAGTTAAGACCTTAACCAGTAGGCCAGAGTACGAGTCTAAGACCTTAGCTATTAGGCCAGAGTAAGAGTTAAGACCTTAACCAGTAGGCCAGAGTAAGAGTTAAGACGTTAACCAGTAGGCCAGAGTAAGAGTTAAGACCTTAACCATTAGGCCAGAGTAAGAGTTAGGACCTTAACCTGTAGGCCATAGTACGAGTCTAAGACCTTAGCTATTAGGCTAGAGTAAGAGTTAAGACCTTAGCTATTAGGTCAGAGTAAGAGTTAAGACCTTAAAGAGTAGGCCAGAGTAAGAGTTAAGACCTCAACCAGTAGGCCATAGTACGAGTCTAAGAGCTTAGCTATTAGGCCAGAGTAAGAGTTAAGACCTTAACCAGTAGGCCAGAGTAAGAGTTAAGACCTTAGCTATTAGGCCAGAGTACGAGTCTAAGACCTTAGCTATTAGTCCAGAGTAAGAGTTAAGACCTTAACCATTAGGCCAGAGTAAGAGTTAAGATCTTAGCTAATAGGCCAGAGTAAGAGTTAAGACCTTAACCATTAGGCCAGAGTACGAGTCTAAGAGCTTAGCTATTAGGCCAGAGTAATAGTTAAGACCTTAACCAGTAGGCCAGATTAAGAGTTAAGACCTTAACTATTAGGCCAGAGTAAGAGTTAAGACCTTAACCAGTAGGCCAGAGTACGAGTCTAAGACCTTAGCTATTAGGCCAGAGTAAGAGTTAAGACCTTAGCTATTAGGCCAGAGTAAGAGTTAAGACCTTAACCAGTAGTCCAGAATACGAGTCTAAGTCCTTAGCTATTAGGCCAGAGTAAGAGTTAAGACCTTAACCAGTAGGCCAGATTAAGAGTTAAGACCTTAACCATTAGGCCAGCGTAAGGGTTAAGACCTTAGCTATTAGGCCAGAGTAAGAGTTAAGACCTTAGCTATTAGGCCAGAGTAAGAGTTAAGACTTTAACCAGTAGGCCAGAGTAAGAGTTGTGACCTTAACCTGTAGGCCAAAGTACGAGTCTAAGACCTTAGCTATTAGGCCAGAGTAAGAGTTAAGACCTTAACCAGTAGGCCATAGTACGAGTCTAAGACCTTAGCTATTAGGCCAGAGTAAGAGTTAAGACCTTGACCAGTAGGCCAGAGTGAGAGTTAAGACCTTAACCAGTAGGCCAGAGTAAGAGTTAAGACCTAACCATTAGGCCAGAGTAAGAGTTAAGACCTTAACCTGTAGGCCATAGTATGAGTCTAAGACCTTAGCTATTAGGCCAGACTAAGATTTAAGACCATAGCTATTAGGCCAGAGTAAGAGTTAAGACCTTAACCAGTAGGCCAGAGTAAGAGTTAAGACGTTAACCTGTAGGCCAGAGTACGAGCTCAGACCTTAGCAATTAGGCCAGAGTATGAGTCTAAGTCCTTAGCTATTAGTCCAGAGTAAGAGTTAAGACCTTAACCAGTAGGCCAGAGTAAGAGTTAAGACCTTAACCTATAGGCCATAGTACTAGTCTAAGACCTTAGCTATTAGGCCAGAGTAAGAGTTAAGACCTTAACCATTAGGCCAGAGTACGAGTCTAAGACCTTAGCTATTAGGCCAGAGTATGAGTTAAGACATTAGCTATTAGGCCAGAGTAAGAGTTAAGACCTTAGCTATTAGGCCAGAGTATGAGTTAAGACCTTAGCTATTAGGCCAGAGTAAGAGTTAAGACCTTAACCAGTAGGCCAGAGTAAGAGTTAAGACCCTAACACATAGGCCAGAGTAAGAGTTAAGACCATAACCATTAGGCCAGAGTACGAGTCTAAGACCTTAGCTATTAGGCCATAGTAAGAGTTAAGACCTTAGCTATTAGGCCAGAGTAAGAGTTAAGACCTTAGCTATTAGGCCAGAGTATGAGTCTAAGACCTTAGCTTTTAGGCCAGAGTAAGAGCTAAGACCTTAACCATTAGGCCAGAGTAAGAGTTAAGACCTTAACCATTAGGCCAGAGTACGAGTCTAAGACCTTAGCTATTAGGCCAGAGTAATAGGTAAGACCTTAGCTATTAGGCCAGAGTAAGAGTTAAGACCTTAACCAGTAGGCCAGAGTAAGAGTTAAGACCTTAGCTATTAGGCCAGAGTACGAGTCTAAGACCTTAGCTATTAGGCCAGAGTAAGAGTTAAGACCTTAACCAGTAGGCCATAGTACGAGTCTAAGACCTTAGCTATTAGGCCAGAGTAATTGTTAAGACCTAAAGCAGTAGGCCAGAGTAAGAGTTAAGACCTTAACCATGAGGCCAGAGTACGATTCTAAGTCCTTAGCTATTAGGCCAGAGTAAGAGTTAAGACCTTAACCAGTAGGCCAGAGTGAGAGTTAAGACCTTAACCAGTAGGCCAGAGTAAGAGTTAAGACCTTAACCATTAGGCCAGAGTACGAGTCCAAGACCTTAGCTATTAGGCCAGAGTAAGAGTTAAGACCTTAGCTATTAGGCCAGAGTAAGAGTTAAGACCTTAACCAGTAGGCCAGTGTAAGAGGTAAGACCTTAACCAGTAGGCCAGAGTAAGAGTTAAGACCTGAACCATTGGGCCAGAGTACGAGTCTAAGACCTTAGCTATTAAGCCAGAATACGAGTCTAAGACCTTAGCTATTAGGCCAGAGTAAGAGTTAAGACCTTAGCTATTAGGCCAGAGTAAGAGTTAAGACCTTAGCTATTAGGCCAAAGTAAGAGTAAAGACCTTAAAGAGTAGGCCGGAGTAAAAGTTAAGACCTCAACCAGTAGGCCATAGTACGAGTCTAAGACCTTAGCTATTAGGCCAGAGTAAGAGTTAAGACCTTAACCAGTAGGCCAGAGTAAGAAATAAGACCTTAGCTATTAGGCCAGAGTACGAGTCTAAGACCTTAACCAGTAGGCCAGAGTAAGAGTTAAGATGTTAAGCTGTAGGCCAGAGTACGAGTCTAAGACCTTAGCTATTAGGCCAGAGTAAGAGTTAAGACTTTAGCTATTATGCCAGAGTACGAGTCTAAGACCTTAGCTATTAGGCCAGAGAAAGAGTTAAGACCTTAACCAATAGGCCAGAGTAAGAGTTAAGATCTTAAGCTGTAGGCCAGAGTACGAGTCTAAGACCTTAGCTATTAGGCCAGAGTAAGAGTTAAGACCTTAGCTATTAGGCCAGAGTAAGAGTTAAGACCTTAACCAGTAGGCCAGAGTACGAGTCTAATACCTTAGCTATTAGGCCAGAGTAAGAGTTAAGACCTTAACCAGTAGGCCAGAGTAAGAGTTAAGACCTTAATCATTAGGCCAAAGTAAGAGTTAAGACCTTAGCTATTAGGCCAGAGTAAGAGTTGAGACCTTAGCTATTAGGCCAGAGTAAGATTTAAGACTTTAACCAGTAGGCCAGAGTAAGAGTTAAGACCTTAACCATTAGGCCAGAGTACGAGTCTAAGACCTTAGCTATTAGGCCAGAGTAAGAGTTAAGACCTTAGCTATTAGGCCAGAGTAAGGGTTAAGACTTTAACCAGTAGGCCAGAGTAAGAGCTAAGACCTTAACCAGTAGGCCAGAAAAAGAGTTAAGACCTTAACCATTAGGCTAGAGTACGAGTCTAAGACCTTAGCTATTAGGCCAGAGTAAGAGTTAAGACCTTAGCTATTAGGCCAGAGTAAGAGTTAAGACCTTAAAGAGTAGGCC
This sequence comes from Triturus cristatus, assembly GCF_964204655.1. Lineage (NCBI taxonomy): Eukaryota > Metazoa > Chordata > Amphibia > Caudata > Salamandridae > Triturus > Triturus cristatus. The sequence continues at coordinate 546,703,992 of NC_140592.1, forward strand.
AGAGTAAGAGTTAAGACCTTAACCAGTAGGTCAGAGTAAGAGTTAAGACCTTAGCTATAAGGCCAGAGTACGAGTCTTAGACCTTAGCTATTAGGCCAGAGTATGAGTTAAGACCTTAGCTATTAGGCCAGAGTAAGAGTTAAGACCTTAACCAGTAGGCCAGAGTAAGAGTTAAGACCCTAACACATAGGCCAGAGTAAGAGTTAAGACCATAACCATTAGGCCAGAGTACGAGTCTAAGACCTTAGCTATTAGGTCAGAGTAAGAGTTAAGACCTTAGCTATTAGGCCAGAGTAAGAGTTAAGACCTTAGCTATTAGGCCAGAGTATGAGTCTAAGACCTTAGCTTTTAGGCCAGTGTAAGAGCTAAGACCTTAACCAGTAGGCCAGAGTAAGAGTTAAGACCTTAACCATTAGGCCAGAGTACGAGTCTAAGACCTTAGCTATTAGGCCAGAGTAATAGGTAAGACCTTAGCTATTAGGCCAGAGTAAGAGTTAAGACCTTAACCAGTAGGCCAGAGTAAGAGTTAAGACCTTAACCAGTAGGCCAGAGTAAGAGTTAAGACTTTAGCTATTATGCCAGAGTACGAGTCTAAGACCTTAGCTATTAGGCCAGAGAAAGAGTTAAGACCTTAACCAGTAGGCCAGAGTAAGAGTTAAGATCTTAAGCTGTAGGCCAGAGTACGAGTCTAAGACCTTAGCTATTAGGCCAGAGTAAGAGTTAAGACCTTAGCTATTAGGCCAGAGTAAGAGTTAAGACCTTAACCAGTAGGCCAGAGTACGAGTCTAATACCTTAGCTATTAGGCCAGAGTAAGAGTTAAGACCTTAACCAGTAGGCCAGAGTAAGAGTTAAGACCTTAATCATTAGGCCAGAGTAAGAGTTAAGACCTTAGCTATTAGGCCAGAGTACGAGTTGAGACCTTAGCTATTAGGCCAGAGTAAGATTTAAGACTTTAACCAGTAGGCCAGAGTAAGAGTTAAGACCTTAACCTGTAGGCCAGAGTATGAGTCTAAGACCTTAGCTATTAGGCCAGAGTAAGAGTTAAGACCTTAACCAGTAGGCCATAGTACGAGTCTAAGACCTTAGCTATTAGGCCAGAGTAAGAGTTAAGACCTTAACCAGTAGGCCAGAGTGAGAGTTAAGACCTTAACCAGTAGGCCAGAGTAAGAGTTAAGACCTTAACCATTAGGCCAGAGTACGAGTCCAAGACCTTAGCTATTAGGCCAGAGTAAGAGTTAAGACCTTAGCTATTAGGCCAGAGTAAGAGTTAAGACCTTAACCAGTAGGCCAGTGTAAGAGGTAAGACCTTAACCAGTTGGCCAGAGTAAGAGTTAAGACCTGAACCATTGGGCCAGAGTACGAGTCTAAGACCTTAGCTATTAAGCCAGAATACGAGTCTAAGACCTTAGCTATTAGGCCAGAGTAAGAGTTAAGACCTTAGCTATTAGGCCAAAGTAAGAGTAAAGACCTTAAAGAGTAGGCCGGAGTAAAAGTTAAGACCTCAACCAGTAGGCCATAGTACGAGTCTAAGACCTTAGCTATTAGGCCAGAGTAAGAGTTAAGACCTTAACCAGTAGGCCAGAGTAAGAGTTAAGACCTTAGCTATTAGGCCAGAGTACGAGTCTAAGACCTTAACCAGTAGGCCAGAGTAAGAGTTAAGATGTTAAGCTGTAGGCCAGAGTACGAGTCTAAGACCTTAGCTATTAGGCCAGAGTAAGAGTTAAGACTTTAGCTATTATGCCAGAGTACGAGTCTAAGACCTTAGCTATTAGGCCAGAGAAAGAGTTAAGACCTTAACCAGTATGCCAGAGTAAGAGTTAAGATCTTAAGCTGTAGGCCAGAGTACGAGTCTAAGACCTTAGCTATTAGGCCAGAGTAAGAGTTAAGACCTTAGCTATTAGGCCAGAGTAAGAGTTAAGACCTTAACCAGTAGGCCAGAGTACGAGTCTAATACCTTAGCTATTAGGCCAGAGTAAGAGTTAAGACCTTAACCAGTAGGCCAGAGTAAGAGTTAAGACCTTAATCATTAGGCCAGAGTAAGAGTTAAGACCTTAGCTATTAGGCCAGAGTAAGAGTTGAGACCTTAGCTATTAGGCCAGAGTAAGATTTAAGACTTTAACCAGTAGGCCAGAGTAAGAGTTAAGACCTTAACCATTAGGCCAGAGTACGAGTCTAAGACCTTAGCTATTAGGCCAGAGTAAGAGTTAAGACCTTAGCTATTAGGCCAGAGTAAGGGTTAAGACTTTAACCAGTAGGCCAGAGTAAGAGCTAAGACCTTAACCAGTAGGCCAGAAAAAGAGTTAAGACCTTAACCATTAGGCTAGAGTACGAGTCTAAGACCTTAGCTATTAAGCCAGAGTACGAGTCTAAGACCTTAGCTATTAGGCCAGAGTAAGAGTTAAGACCTTAGCTATTAGGCCAGAGTAAGAGTTAAGACCTTAAAGAGTAGGCCAGAGTAAGAGTTAAGACCTTAACCAGTAGGTCAGAGTAAGAGTTAAGACCTTAGCTATAAGGCCAGAGTACGAGTCTTAGACCTTAGCTATTAGGCCAGAGTATGAGTTAAGACCTTAGCTATTAGGCCAGAGTAAGAGTTAAGACCTTAACCAGTAGGCCAGAGTAAGAGTTAAGACCCTAACACATAGGCCAGAGTAAGAGTTAAGACCATAACCATTAGGCCAGAGTACGAGTCTAAGACCTTAGCTATTAGGTCAGAGTAAGAGTTAAGACCTTAGCTATTAGGCCAGAGTAAGAGTTAAGACCTTAGCTAGTAGGCCAGAGTATGAGTCTAAGACCTTAGCTTTTAGGCCAGTGTAAGAGCTAAGACCTTAACCAGTAGGCCAGAGTAAGAGTTAAGACCTTAACCATTAGGCCAGAGTACGAGTCTAAGACCTTAGCTATTAGGCCAGAGTAATAGGTAAGACCTTAGCTATTAGGCCAGAGTAAGAGTTAAGACCTTAACCAGTAGGCCAGAGTAAGAGTTTAGACCTTAACCAGTAGGCCAGAGTAAGAGTTAAGACTTTAGCTATTATGCCAGAGTACGAGTCTAAGACCTTAGCTATTAGGCCAGAGAAAGAGTTAAGACCTTAACCAGTAGGCCAGAGTAAGAGTTAAGATCTTAAGCTGTAGGCCAGAGTACGAGTCTAAGACCTTAGCTATTAGGCCAGAGTAAGAGTTAAGACCTTAGCTATTAGGCCAGAGTAAGAGTTAAGACCTTAACCAGTAGGCCAGAGTACGAGTCTAATACCTTAGCTATTAGGCCAGAGTAAGAGTTAAGACCTTAACCAGTAGGCCAGAGTAAGAGTTAAGAACTTAATCATTAGGCCAGAGTAAGAGTTAAGACCTTAGCTATTAGGCCAGAGTACGAGTTGAGACCTTAGCTATTAGGCCAGAGTAAGATTTAAGACTTTAACCAGTAGGCCAGAGTAAGAGTTAAGACCTTAACCATTAGGCCAGAGTACGAGTCTAAGACCTTAGCTATTAGGCCAGAGTAAGAGTTAAGACCTTAGCTATTAGGCCAGAGTAAGGGTTAAGACTTTAACCAGTAGGCCAGAGTAAGAGCTAAGACCTTAACCAGTAGGCCAGAAAAAGAGTTAAGACCTTAACCATTAGGCTAGAGTACGAGTCTAAGACCTTAGCTATTAAGCCAGAGTACGAGTCTAAGACCTTAGCTATTAGGCCAGAGTAAGAGTTAAGACCTTAGCTATTAGGCCAGAGTAAGAGTTAAGACCTTAAAGAGTAGGCCAGAGTAAGAGTTAAGACCTTAACCAGTAGGTCAGAGTAAGAGTTAAGACCTTAGCTATAAGGCCAGAGTACGAGTCTTAGACCTTAGCTATTAGGCCAGAGTATGAGTTAAGACCTTAGCTATTAGGCCAGAGTAAGAGTTAAGACCTTAACCAGTAGGCCAGAGTAAGAGTTAAGACCCTAACACATAGGCCAGAGTAAGAGTTAAGACCATAACCATTAGGCCAGAGTACGAGTCTAAGACCTTAGCTATTAGGTCAGAGTAAGAGTTAAGACCTTAGCTATTAGGCCAGAGTAAGAGTTAAGACCTTAGCTATTAGGCCAGAGTATGAGTCTAAGACCTTAGCTTTTAGGCCAGTGTAAGAGCTAAGACCTTAACCAGTAGGCCAGAGTAAGAGTTAAGACCTTAACCATTAGGCCAGAGTACGAGTCTAAGACCTTAGCTATTAGGCCAGAGTAATAGGTAAGACCTTAGCTATTAGGCCAGAGTAAGAGTTAAGACCTTAACCAGTAGGCCAGAGTAAGAGTTAAGACCTTAACCAGTAGGCCAGAGTAAGAGTTAAGACTTTAGCTATTATGCCAGAGTACGAGTCTAAGACCTTAGCTATTAGGCCAGAGAAAGAGTTAAGACCTTAACCAGTAGGCCAGAGTAAGAGTTAAGATCTTAAGCTGTAGGCCAGAGTACGAGTCTAAGACCTTAGCTATTAGGCCAGAGTAAGAGTTAAGACCTTAGCTATTAGGCCAGAGTAAGAGTTAAGACCTTAACCAGTAGGCCAGAGTACGAGTCTAATACCTTAGCTATTAGGCCAGAGTAAGAGTTAAGACCTTAACCAGTAGGCCAGAGTAAGAGTTAAGAACTTAATCATTAGGCCAGAGTAAGAGTTAAGACCTTAGCTATTAGGCCAGAGTACGAGTTGAGACCTTAGCTATTAGGCCAGAGTAAGATTTAAGACTTTAACCAGTAGGCCAGAGTAAGAGTTAAGACCTTAACCATTAGGCCAGAGTACGAGTCTAAGACCTTAGCTATTAGGCCAGAGTAAGAGTTAAGACCTTAGCTATTAGGCCAGAGTAAGTGTTAAGACTTTAACCAGTAGGCCAGAGTAAGAGCTAAGACCTTAACCAGTAGGCCAGAAAAAGAGTTAAGACCTTAACCATTAGGCTAGAGTACGAGTCTAAGACCTTAGCTATTAAGCCAGAGTACGAGTCTAAGACCTTAGCTATTAGGCCAGAGTAAGAGTTAAGACCTTAGCTATTAGGCCAGAGTAAGAGTTAAGACCTTAAAGAGTAAGCCAGAGTGTAGGAGAGTGGCATCGACTGCATAGTTGCCCCCAACTTTTTGCTGATGTTTTGACTGTTTTTATGACTTTAGCCAGGCTGTGGCCCTGCTATCCAGGACCCCAGCCTATCTGCTTCCTCTGACAAACTATGTGGGTACCCCAGGTACCAACCAATTGGATGCTGGGCATGCCCTACCAGTCCCTTGTAGATGGTACCCTAGGTACCCAGGGCATGGGTCCCCCAGTAGGCCTACCAGGGCTGCAGCACTTATTGTGCCACCCTGGGACAGCCACCCAAACTGACACCACCAGGCCACTACTGTAGCCTGGGTAAGGTGGTGCTAGCACCCCTTACAGGGACGTAGGTACCCTATGTCCCATACCATACAACACATATACTCTCATAGGTCACCCCTATGGCAGGCCCTGGTAATCCTACAGGGCTGGGTGCTGAGGTATGTGTGAGGGGGGACCCCTACGTGAGTAGGACCTCTCTGCAACCTTCGTAAAATCGTTACTGGGTTGTTTGTAGTGTAGCCATACCATATACTCTTAACCGCATTATAAGTTATTGCGTCATCGCTGTAACTTTGGAATGGCTACACCGAACCATATCGTGTTTGGTGTCAAACATGAAGGAATCATACCCCCAGTCCAGCCATGGGCATGGGGGCACGATTCCCCCTTGCTAGGAGGGTGATATGGGAAAAGCGGTAGAATTTGGAAACCAATTTAAAAGTGCACATGTACCACAAAATGGCTACTGTTCGCCACCTACACGACTCTGGCTGGCTGTTGCTGGGGAAAACCCCAGCCTCGCCATCTGGACAATAGGGCTCCTGTGGCAGGGAGGTGCCAGCACCTCCCCAGACAGGATATGTGGATTGGAACAGGGTGGGTGCACCAAAAGTCCATTCAGAGTTGCACGTAGGCAGCTGCAGAGCCCCAATTCTGCATACACCGCCTGGAACCGGTTCAGGGGCATCCTGCCCCTCGCCCAGGCGGGAAACACACAAAGGGGAGTGGGTGTAGCCACCCTTTCCCGCCTCTACTCTGATTGGTAGGCTCTATTTTGGACCATCCCCTAATCTTGGGGATATATGGGAATAACTTTGCCCTAGAGCCTTAGATTCGTACAGGACTTCACAGAACTGACCTTCGACGAGCTGCTGCCCAGCTGACTGAAGAAATCTCCCTTGGGATAAAGGAGTTATCCCCCTGCTTGGCAGGCACCTAAAAGACTACAAGATACCCGGTTGGAACTTCGTTGCTCTCACGACCTTCGACGCCTTCCAGCAACCTCGAGGTGGGTCTCCAGTGCATCCCAGCGTCCTGTGAGCGTGCCCAGCAAGTCTGAGCACCCTGGACCACGTGGGTGCCGAGATCCCCGCATACCCCGAGACACCGGCCACCTCTTGTCCAGCACACGACCCCGACCAGTGGGGAAGTTGTGCTTTGGCCCATTGTTGAGCCAACCTTCACGCAGCATTTGTGCCGACCCTCAGCTCCCTGGCCCGCTCCGGTGGCCCGTGGGAGCCCTTTTACGCACTCCATTTTGCTGCCTTCCGCGGTCCCTTGTCTCTCGACTGGTGGGCCCTGACGGAGGACAATCTTCCTTTCTAAGAGTTCCCCTGGTTGCTCCAGGCCTGCTCTACGCTCCCTGCAAAGGAGAGCACCCTCAGACCACGTGGGTCTGCACCAGCAGCTGCTTCGTTCATCTTGCGTGGGTTGCGGTTGCCAATGCTTAGTGGATCCAATCGGGACACTAACACCGCAGCGACCCTCAGCCGACGTGGGACAGTCGCCCTCCAGAAGCTGGCCTTCCTTGAAGCCTCCCGGAGCCCGTGACTGCAGAGCCCAGCTGTACCTTCCACACCTGAAGCACCCGACATCCACGAGCTCCTTCCTGTGAGCTCCCTGGTCACTGTGCTGTGACCCAGACTCTGTCCCCTCTGCTTTCAGGTTCATCTTTGTCTTTTCTTCAACTTTAATCTTCACGACTTCAGCGACACTTCCAGCTAGCAGCAGTTTGGACTCCTTTTCCATAGAAAATCAGCCCGCGACCCGACACCAGAATCGACCTATGCACCCGGCTTCCCTGGGGCAGGTAACAGTGGTACTTCGGTACTTCCGTGGTGGTGGGCTCTCCAAAGCCTTAAGTCCCAAGCCTTAACTTTGTACTGTTGTTAGAAGTGTCCTTAAACCTTAATTATTCAACCGCGACATTCTCCATAGGCTAACATTGCGATCCCGACAGCAGCTTCTCGCACTGCACACGCCTCCCGTGGGTCCCCTTCCTCTTAACTGTGGGTGGATTCTTAAGGGGCCAGCGATCCTGAATGCCCTAGGCATTGCCTGTAGAATTGTCGTGGTTCTTATACCACTATTTTAGTATATGGTTTGGTCCCCCCCTGGGGCCCATTGATTTCTGTGCTATTTATTGTGTTTAGAAATGCTTGTTTGAATTGTAACTTTGCCACTAGCCACATAAAGTGTCTGTGGGATTCTGTCTAGAATAAATACATATATTTTATATATATACCTGTGTGGGCTACTCTTTCATTTGGTTATTCAAGAGGTTATTATGGTAAAACAATAAGCTTAACACTCCTTCAAGACTTAGCCTGAAGGCTGCTCTCCACAGCTACCACTAGGATAGCTTTCTTAAAGGTTGTCTTAAACCTATCATCAATAGGAGTCGAATTGGACTGGTGCAAGGTGTCCCTATAACTAGGAACAGCATATGCCAGGCCAACTTCTCACATTGGTGTGCAGCGGTTGGATTCAAGCTTGCCATTGTTTTACCAGATAACACATTGAATTTCTAAAGTGAAAGCCACAAGGTACCAAAGGTACATATAAATTCAAGCTAGAATACAATAAGTTCTACTGAACTTGGAGTTGTGTGTAGAGGGTCTAGCACACCTTGACTACAACTCAAGAGAGGGTTCAGTAGGCCACACTTAGTGTAGGTAGATACATCACTACACTAAACATGTCTTCAAGTGGCACTAAGGCTATGGAAGGACCCCAGAGGGTCCCAGTAGATAAGTATGATAATTTCACCTTTGCTGAGCTCAGGGAAATGTGCACCCTTAGGAGACTGAAGACAGAAAGAGGTGCCAACACAAAACGTCTCAAAGAGATCCTGCTCATAGCAGACTTTATGGAGTCCATAGGATCCAGAGGGACGGACAACGTGGGTGGGCACCCCTCAGAAGAGGACACTCCCAGAGTGGAATCTGAAGAGGAACAGGAAGAGGATGAAAATCCTGACCTGGAAGACACAGACCACTCACAGCATGGAGGTGATGGCCCAAGAGGCACTCCCTCCACCCTTAAAAGGAGAGTGGTGGACCCCAGAAGGAACAGATCCCCCTCAGTGGGATCCAACCATTCTAGGGGATCCAAAGGGTCCTCTGCCTCTTCTCAGAGAAGAGAAACCTCTCATGAGAGGAAATGCAGACTGATCAAATTTGAGCAGGCTAAGCTTGAGCTTAAAAGAGAACAGTTAGCATTGGACAGGGAAACCCTGGAGCTTCAGAAAGCTTCAAGAAAGTGGGGTCTAGAGATCCCTGGTGGCAGTAAGGAAACCCCTAGAGTTAGAGAGAAAGTCCCTGACAATAGGAACCTCCACAAGATTGTGCCCCCCTATCAGAATGGGGATGATATCCACAAATGGATATCTGCTCTTGAAAGGGCCTGTAGAGTACAGAGGGTCCCAGTAGAGCAGTGGGCAGCAATCCTGTGGCTCTCCTTTTCAGATAAAGGGAGAGACAAGCTCCTCTCTGTAAGAGAAGAGGATGCTGATGATTATTATATCCTGAAAGATGCTTTAATAGATGGGTTTGGCTTAACCACTGATCAGTACAGACTTAAGTTCAGAGACACCCAGAAAGCACAAAATCAGGATTGGGTAGACTTTGTGGATTGTGCAACCAAGGCACTGGAAGGTTGGTTAACTGGCAGCAAAGTAGATGATTATACAGGATTATACAATCTCATAATGAGGGAGCAGATCCTTAACAATTGTCAGAACCAGCTCTTACATCAGCACCTGGTGGACTCTGATCTGACCTCTCCCCAAGAATTGGGAAAGAAGGCAGACAAATGGGTCAGAACCAGGATTAAGCAAAAGGTCCAGCCCTTGGGAGGTGCAACTAAAAAAGAAGATGCCAAAAACTCTGACAAGGGTGGGGAAAAAGGAAAAGACCAGCAGTCTTCAACAGGCCCCCAAAAAGCAGCTTCTGAGACTACCAAGAAAAACAAATCCAAACAACCAAGGAAGCCATGGTGTAAGTACTGTAAACAGACTACCCATTGGACTTCAGACTGTAATAAGGCCAAAGACTCCACAAGCACCACACCAGCCCCTAAGGCTCCTGTTCCCCCTAGTACAGTTACAGGTGTGGGTGCACAGAACAAGGGCATAGTAGGGTTGACCCTGGGATCTGGAGAGGACTCTGGCCTAGTCAGAACTCCTACTCAGGCTGTGCTAGTTTGTGATGGGGACTTGTCCCTGTTTGTGAGCCCCAGTGGTCTGGGCAAATACAGACAACAGCCAACCATAAATGGAAGGGAGTCACTAGCTTACAGGGATACAGGGGCCAGTGTCACTATGGTGACTAAGGACCTTGTGGACCCTAACCAGATCATACTTGGAGAGACATACCAAGTGACCAATGCTAGCAACGTTAGTACAGACCATGCTCTAGCTGTTGTGAACTTCTCCTGGGGAGGGGTAACTGGCCTCAAGAAAGTTGTGGTGAGTGCAGACCTACCTGTTGAATGTTTACTAGGGAATGATTTGGAGACCTCAGCATGGGCTGAGGTGGAGCTAAGTACCCATGCAGCAATGTTGGGTATATCAGCAGAAGTATTTGCCCTGACAAGGTCAAAAGCAAAGCTGACAGGAACTGAACAGGCCTTGGATCCTGGAAAAAGGGACCAAGGGCCTTCCAAGAGGAGGAGTAGCAGGGGTAAGGCCGAGCCTTCCCCCCAGGATCAGTCTGTAGAAACTCTTTTAGCAGAAGAGGATCTAGCTCCTGAAGAAGGGACTGCCCCAGAGGAACTGGAACCTGATCAGGTTGAGTTCTTGGGGGCAGGGGGACCTTCTAGGGCAGGCTTGAGCCTGGAGCAGCAGAGCTGCCCCACTCTTGAACCCCTCAGACAGCAAGCTGCTGCTGAGGCTGCAGGGGATGCCAGTGGGACCCATAAGATTTATTGGGATGAAGGGCTCCTTTACTCTGAGGGTCGAGACCCCAAGCCTGGTGCAGCCAGGAGGTTGGTCATACCTCAGAAGTTTAGGAGCTTCCTGCTCACACTGGCCCATGATATCCCCTTAGCAGGACACCTGGGCCAAAATAAGACTTGGGACAGAATTGTCCCACACTTTCATTGGCCCCACATGAGTGAAGACTGTAAGAGCTTTTGCAGCTCTTGCATTACCTGCCAAGCAAGTGGCAAGGCAGGTAAATCCACCAAGGCCCCCCTGATACCATTACCTGTGGTGGGGGTGCCCTTTGAGCGGGTGGGGATTGACATCGTTGGTCCCTTAGACCCCCCAACAGCATCTGGGCACAGGTTCATTCTAGTGGTAGTGGATCATGCCACTAGATACCCAGAAGCTATTCCCCTTAGGACCATCACAGCTCCTGTGGTGGCAAGGGCCCTCCTTGGAGTTTTCTCCAGGGTGGGGTTCCCTAAGGAGGTATTGTCTGACAGAGGTACAAACTTTATGAGTAGTTACCTGAAGGCAATGTGGAAGGAGTGTGGGGTTAACTACAAGTTCACCACCCCTTACCATCCTCAATGCAATGGTCTTGTTGAAAGGTTCAACAAGACCCTAAAGGGTATGATTAAAGGACTACCAGAAAAGCTTAGGCGAAAATGGGATGTTCTTCTGCCCTGCCTTCTCTTTGCATACAGAGAGGTGCCACAGAAGGGGGTTGGCTACAGCCCCTTTGAACTTCTGTTTGGCCATCCTGTTAGAGGGCCACTTTGTCTAGTGAAGGAGGGATGGGAGCAACCTCTCAAACCCCCTAAACAGGACATAGTGGACTACGTACTTGGTCTCCGCTCCCGGATGGCTGAGTATATGAAGAAGGCAACTAAAAAACCTGGAGGCAAGTCAGGAATTACAGAAAGCCTGGCATGACCAAAAGGCTGTCCTGGTGGTGTACCAGCCAGGACAGAAGGTATGGGTGTTGGAGCCAGTGGCCCCAGCAGCTCTCCAAGATAAGTGGAGTGGACCCCATACCATTTTGGAGAAAAAGGGAGAGGTTACCTACCTGGTAGACCTTGGCACTCCCAGAAGTCCCCACAGGGTACTTCATGTGAATAGATTGAAAGCATATGTGGACAGGGCTGACATGGGCTTGCTCATGGCAACAGATGAGGGACAGGAGGAAGAGAGTGACCCTCTCCCAGACCTGCTCTCTCAGAACCCTGACGATGGGTCAGTTGATGGAGTAGCCTTGGCAGGCAGCCTCACTGCCCAGCAGCAAGCAGATTGTAGACAGGTTCTACAAAGATACAGACATATGTTTTCTCTGACTCCTAGTCAGACCACCTGGTGCACTCACGAAGTGGACACTGGGGACAGTCTGCCTGTCAAGAATAAGATCTACAGGCAACCTGACCATGTCAGGGACTGCATACGGACTGAAGTCCAAAAGATGTTGGAGTTGGGAGTAATTGAGCCCTCAGATAGCCCTTGGGCTAGCCCAGTAGTCCTAGTACCAAAACCTCACACCCAGGGTGGTAAGAGAGAGATGAGGTTTTGTGTAGACTACAGGGGTCTCAATGCAGTCACTAAGACTGATGCTCATCCAATTCCCAGAGCAGATGAGCTCATAGATAGGTTGGCCTCAGCCAAATATCTGAGCACATTTGATCTGACAGCTGGCTACTGGCAGATAAGGTTAGCTGAGTCTGCAAAAGCCAAAACTGCATTTTCTACCCCTAGTGGGCATTATCAATTTATTGTGATGCCCTTTGGTTTGAAAAATGCACCTGCCACTTTTCAAAGGTTGGTGAACCAAGTCCTCTCAGGCCTGGAAGACTTTAGTGCAGCATATCTAGATGATATTGCTGTCTTTAGCTCCACCTGGGAAGATCACCTGATCCACCTGAGGGAAGTTTTAGAAGCCCTGCAGAAGGCTGGGCTCACTATCAAGGCTACTAAGTGCCAGATAGGGCAGAGTCAGGTTGTATACCTGGGACACCTTGTAGGAGGAGGCCAGGTTCAACCTTTACAGAGCAAAATCCAGACCATCATGGACTGGGTTGCTCCAACCACCCAGACTCAGGTTCGAGCTTTCTTGGGCCTGACTGGTTATTATAGGAGATTTGTGAAAGGATATGGATCCATAGTGACCCCCTTGAATGATCTCACCTCCAAGAGGATGCCCAAAAAGGTTCAGTGGACTGTCAGCTGTCAGAAAGCTTTTGATGACCTTAAACAGGCAATGTGCTCTGCTCCAGTGCTCCAAAGCCCCAACTACTCCAAAGAATTCATAGTTCAAACTGATGCTTCAGAGGTGGGGGTAGGTGCTGTGTTATCACAACTGAATGAGGAGGGCCAGGATCAACCAGTAGCTTTCATTAGCAGAAGGTTGACCCCCAGAGAGAAACGTTGGTCAGCCATAGAGAGGGAGGCCTTTGCTGTGGTCTGGGCCCTGAAGAAGCTGAGGCCATACTTGTTTGGTACTCACTTCATTGTTCAGACAGACCATAAGCCCCTCCTATGGCTAAAACAGATGAAGGGTGAAAACCCCAAACTACTCAGGTGGTCCATTTCCCTACAGGGGATGGACTATACAGTGGAACATAGACCTGGGAGCAACCATGCCAATGCAGATGGCCTCTCCAGATATTTCCACTTAGAACATGAAGACTCAACTGGTCAAGGTTAGTTTAATGTCCCTGCGTTTGGGGGGGGGTTGTGTAGGAGAGTGGCATCGACTGCATAGTTGCCCCCAACTTTTTGCTGATGTTTTGACTGTTTTTATGACTTTAGCCAGGCTGTGGCCCTGCTATCCAGGACCCCAGCCTATCTGCTTCCTCTGACAAACTATGTGGGTACCCCAGGTACCAACCAATTGGATGCTGGGCATGCCCTACCAGTCCCTTGTAGATGGTACCCTAGGTACCCAGGGCATGGGTCCCCCAGTAGGCCTACCAGGGCTGCAGCACTTATTGTGCCACCCTGGGACAGCCACCCAAACTGACACCACCAGGCCACTACTGTAGCCTGGGTAAGGTGGTGCTAGCACCCCTTACAGGGACGTAGGTACCCTATGTCCCATACCATACAACACATATACTCTCATAGGTCACCCCTATGGCAGGCCCTGGTAATCCTACAGGGCTGGGTGCTGAGGTATGTGTGAGGGGGGACCCCTACGTGAGTAGGACCTCTCTGCAACCTTCGTAAAATCGTTACTGGGTTGTTTGTAGTGTAGCCATACCATATACTCTTAACCGCATTATAAGTTATTGCGTCATCGCTGTAACTTTGGAATGGCTACACCGAACCATATCGTGTTTGGTGTCAAACATGAAGGAATCATACCCCCAGTCCAGCCATGGGCATGGGGGCACGATTCCCCCTTGCTAGGAGGGTGATATGGGAAAAGCGGTAGAATTTGGAAACCAATTTAAAAGTGCACATGTACCACAAAATGGCTACTGTTCGCCACCTACACGACTCTGGCTGGCTGTTGCTGGGGAAAACCCCAGCCTCGCCATCTGGACAATAGGGCTCCTGTGGCAGGGAGGTGCCAGCACCTCCCCAGACAGGATATGTGGATTGGAACAGGGTGGGTGCACCAAAAGTCCATTCAGAGTTGCACGTAGGCAGCTGCAGAGCCCCAATTCTGCATACACCGCCTGGAACCGGTTCAGGGGCATCCTGCCCCTCGCCCAGGCGGGAAACACACAAAGGGGAGTGGGTGTAGCCACCCTTTCCCGCCTCTACTCTGATTGGTAGGCTCTATTTTGGACCATCCCCTAATCTTGGGGATATATGGGAATAACTTTGCCCTAGAGCCTTAGATTCGTACAGGACTTCACAGAACTGACCTTCGACGAGCTGCTGCCCAGCTGACTGAAGAAATCTCCCTTGGGATAAAGGAGTTATCCCCCTGCTTGGCAGGCACCTAAAAGACTACAAGATACCCGGTTGGAACTTCGTTGCTCTCACGACCTTCGACGCCTTCCAGCAACCTCGAGGTGGGTCTCCAGTGCATCCCAGCGTCCTGTGAGCGTGCCCAGCAAGTCTGAGCACCCTGGACCACGTGGGTGCCGAGATCCCCGCATACCCCGAGACACCGGCCACCTCTTGTCCAGCACACGACCCCGACCAGTGGGGAAGTTGTGCTTTGGCCCATTGTTGAGCCAACCTTCACGCAGCATTTGTGCCGACCCTCAGCTCCCTGGCCCGCTCCGGTGGCCCGTGGGAGCCCTTTTACGCACTCCATTTTGCTGCCTTCCGCGGTCCCTTGTCTCTCGACTGGTGGGCCCTGACGGAGGACAATCTTCCTTTCTAAGAGTTCCCCTGGTTGCTCCAGGCCTGCTCTACGCTCCCTGCAAAGGAGAGCACCCTCAGACCACGTGGGTCTGCACCAGCAGCTGCTTCGTTCATCTTGCGTGGGTTGCGGTTGCCAATGCTTAGTGGATCCAATCGGGACACTAACACCGCAGCGACCCTCAGCCGACGTGGGACAGTCGCCCTCCAGAAGCTGGCCTTCCTTGAAGCCTCCCGGAGCCCGTGACTGCAGAGCCCAGCTGTACCTTCCACACCTGAAGCACCCGACATCCACGAGCTCCTTCCTGTGAGCTCCCTGGTCACTGTGCTGTGACCCAGACTCTGTCCCCTCTGCTTTCAGGTTCATCTTTGTCTTTTCTTCAACTTTAATCTTCACGACTTCAGCGACACTTCCAGCTAGCAGCAGTTTGGACTCCTTTTCCATAGAAAATCAGCCCGCGACCCGACACCAGAATCGACCTATGCACCCGGCTTCCCTGGGGCAGGTAACAGTGGTACTTCGGTACTTCCGTGGTGGTGGGCTCTCCAAAGCCTTAAGTCCCAAGCCTTAACTTTGTACTGTTGTTAGAAGTGTCCTTAAACCTTAATTATTCAACCGCGACATTCTCCATAGGCTAACATTGCGATCCCGACAGCAGCTTCTCGCACTGCACACGCCTCCCGTGGGTCCCCTTCCTCTTAACTGTGGGTGGATTCTTAAGGGGCCAGCGATCCTGAATGCCCTAGGCATTGCCTGTAGAATTGTCGTGGTTCTTATACCACTATTTTAGTATATGGTTTGGTCCCCCCCTGGGGCCCATTGATTTCTGTGCTATTTATTGTGTTTAGAAATGCTTGTTTGAATTGTAACTTTGCCACTAGCCACATAAAGTGTCTGTGGGATTCTGTCTAGAATAAATACATATATTTTATATATATACCTGTGTGGGCTACTCTTTCATTTGGTTATTCAAGAGGTTATTATGGTAAAACAATAAGCTTAACACTCCTTCAAGACTTAGCCTGAAGGCTGCTCTCCACAGCTACCACTAGGATAGCTTTCTTAAAGGTTGTCTTAAACCTATCATCAATAGGAGTCGAATTGGACTGGTGCAAGGTGTCCCTATAACTAGGAACAGCATATGCCAGGCCAACTTCTCACACAGAGTAAGAGTTAAGACCTTAACCAGTAGGTCCGAGTAAGAGTTAAGACCTTAGCTATAAGGCCAGAGTACGAGTCTTAGACCTTAGCTATTAGGCCAGAGTATGAGTTAAGACCTTAGCTATTAGGCCAGAGTAAGAGTTAAGACCTTAACCAGTAGGCCAGAGTAAGAGTTAAGACCCTAACACATAGGCCAGAGTAAGAGTTAAGACCATAACCATTAGGCCAGAGTACGAGTCTAAGACCTTAGCTATTAGGCCAGAGTAAGAGTTAAGACCTTAGCTATTAGGCCAGAGTAAGAGTTAAGACCTTAGCTATTAGGCCAGAGTATGAGTCTAAGACCTTAGCTTTTAGGCCAGTGTAAGAGCTAAGACCTTAACCAGTAGGCCAGAGTAAGAGTTAAGACCTTAACCATTAGGCCATAGTACGAGTCTAAGACCTTAGCTATTAGGCCAGAGTAATAGGTAAGACCTTAGCTATTAGGCCAGAGTAAGAGTTAAGACCTTAACCAGTAGGCCAGAGTAAGAGTTAAGACCTTAACCAGTAGGCCAGAGTAAGAGTTAAGACCTTAGCTATTAGGCCAGAGTATGAGTCTAAGACCTTAGCTATTAGGCCAGAGTAAGAGTTAAGACCTTAACCAGTAGGCCATAGTACGAGTCTAAGACCTTAGCTATTAGGCCAGAGTAAGAGTTAAGACCTTAAGCAGTAGGCCAGAGTAAGAGTTAAGACCTTAACCATTAGGCCAGAGTATGATTCTAAGTCCTTAGCTATTAGGCCAGAGTAAGAGTTAAGACCTTAGCTATTATGCCAGTGTAAGAGTTAAGACCTTAACCAGTAGGCCAGAGTAAGAGTTAAGACCTTCACCAGTAGGCCAGAGTAAGAGTTAGACCTTAACCATTGGGCCAGAGTACGAGTCTAAGACCTTAGCTATTAAGCCAGAGTACGAGTCTAAGACCTTAGCTATTAGGCCAGAGTAAGAGTTAAGACCTTAGCTATTAGGCTAGAGTAAGAGTTCAGACCTTAGCTATTAGGCCAGAGTCAGAGTTAAGACCTTAAAGAGTAGGCCAGAGTAAGAGTTAAGACCTCAACCAGTAGGCCATAGTACGAGTCTAAGAGCTTAGCTATTAGGCCAGAGTAAGAGTTAAGACCTTAACCAGTAGGCAAGAGTAAGAGTTAAGACCTTAGCTATTAGGCCAGAGTACGAGTCTAAGACCTTAGCTATTAGTCCAGAGTAAGAGTTAAGACCTTAACCATTAGGCCAGAGTAAGAGTTAAGATCTTAGCTAATAGGCCAGAGTAAGAGTTAAGACCTTAACCATTAGGCCAGAGTACGAGTCTAAGAGCTTAGCTATTAGGCCAGAGAAAGAGTTAAGACCTTAACCAGTAGGCCAGAGTAAGAGTTAAGATCTTAAACTGTAGGCCAGAGTACGAGTCTAAGACCTTAGCTATTAGGCCAGAGTAAGAGTTAAGACCTTAGCTATTAGGCCAGAGTAAGAGTTAAGACCTTAACCATTAGGCCAGAGTAAGAGTTAAGACCTTAGCTATTAGGCCAGAGTAAGAGTTAAGACTTTAACCAGTAGGCCAGAGCAAGAGTTAAGACCTTAACCTGTAGGCCAGAGTATGAGTCTAAGACCTTAGCTATTAGGCCAGAGTAAGAGTTAAGACCTTAACCAGTAGGCCATAGTACGAGTCTAAGACCTTAGCTATTAGGCCAGAGTAAGAGTTAAGACCTTAACCAGTAGGCCAGAGTAAGAGTTAAGACCTTAACCATTAGGCCAGAGTACGAGTCCAAGACCTTAGCTATTAGGCCAGAGTAAGAGTTAAGACCTTAGCTATTAGGCCAGAGTAAGAGTTAAGACCTTAACCAGTAGGCCAGTGTAAGAGGTAAGACCTTAACCAGTAGGCCAGAGTAAGAGTTAAGACCTGAACCATTGGGCCAGAGTAGGAGTCTAAGACCTTAGCTATTAAGCCAGAATACGAGTCTTAGACCTTAGCTATTAGGCCAGAGTATGAGTTAAGACCTTAGCTATTAGGCCAGAGTAAGAGTTAAGACCTTAACCAGTAGGCCAGAGTAAGAGTTAAGACCCTAACACATAGGCCAGAGTAAGAGTTAAGACCATAACCATTAGGCCAGAGTACGAGTCTAAGACCTTAGCTATTAGGCCAGAGTAAGAGTTAAGACCTTAGCTATTAGGCCAGAGTAAGAGTTAAGACCTTAGCTATTAGGCCAGAGTATGAGTCTAAGACCTTAGCTTTTAGGCCAGTGTAAGAGCTAAGACCTTAACCAGTAGGCCAGAGTAAGAGTTAAGACCTTAACCATTAGGCCAGAGTACGAGTCTAAGACCTTAGCTATTAGGCCAGAGTAATAGGTAAGACCTTAGCTATTAGGCCAGAGTAAGAGTTAAGACCTTAACCAGTAGGCCAGAGTAAGAGTTAAGACCTTAACCAGTAGGCCAGAGTAAGAGTTAAGACCTTAGCTATTAGGCCAGAGTACGAGTCTAAGACCTTAGCTATTAGGCCAGAGTAAGAGTTAAGACCTTAACCAGTAGGCCATAGTACGAGTCTAAGACCTTAGCTATTAGGCCAGAGTAAGAGTTAAGACCTTAAGCAGTAGGCCAGAGTAAGAGTTAAGACCTTAACCATTAGGCCATAGTATGATTCTAAGTCCTTAGCTATTAGGCCAGAGTAAGAGTTAAGACCTTAGCTATTATGCCAGTGTAAGAGTTAAGACCTTAACCAGTAGGCCAGAGTAAGAGTTAAGACCTTCACCAGTAGGCCAGAGTAAGAGTTAGACCTTAACCATTGGGCCAGAGTACGAGTCTAAGACCTTAGCTATTAAGCCAGAGTACGAGTCTAAGACCTTAGCTATTAGGCCAGAGTAAGAGTTAAGACCTTAGCTATTAGGCTAGAGTAAGAGTTAAGACCTTAGCTATTAGGCCAGAGTCAGAGTTAAGACCTTAAAGAGTAGGCCAGAGTAAGAGTTAAGACCTCAACCAGTAGGCCATAGTACGAGTCTAAGAGCTTAGCTATTAGGCCAGAGTAAGAGTTAAGACCTTAACCAGTAGGCAAGAGTAAGAGTTAAGACCTTAGCTATTAGGCCAGAGTACGAGTCTAAGACCTTAGCTATTAGTCCAGAGTAAGAGTTAAGACCTTAACCATTAGGCCAGAGTAAGAGTTAAGATCTTAGCTAATAGGCCAGAGTAAGAGTTAAGACCTTAACCATCAGGCCAGAGTACGAGTCTAAGAGCTTAGCTATTAGGCCAGAGTAAGAGTTAAGACCTTAACCAGTAGGCCAGAGTAAGAGTTAAGATCTTAAGCAGTAGGCCAGAGTACGAGTCTAAGACCTTAGCTATTAGGCCAGAGTAAGAGTTAAGACCTTAGCTATTAGGCCAGAGTAAGAGTTAAGACCTTAACCAGTAGTCCAGAATACGAGTCTAAGTCCTTAGCTATTAGGCCAGAGTAAGAGTTAAGACCTTAACCAGTGGGCCAGATTAAGAGTTAAGACCTTAACCATTAGGCCAGAGTAAGAGTTAAGACCTTAGCTATTAGGCCAGAGTAAGAGTTAAGACTTTAACCAGTAGGCCAGAGCAAGAGTTAAGACCTTAACCTGTAGGCCAGAGTATGAGTCTAAGACCTTAGCTATTAGGCCAGAGTAAGAGTTAAGACCTTAACCAGTAGGCCATAGTACGAGTCTAAGACCTTAGCTATTAGGCCAGAGTAAGAGTTAAGACCTTAACCAGTAGGCCAGAGTGAGAGTTAAGACCTTAACCAGTAGGCCAGAGTAAGAGTTAAGACCTTAACCATTAGGCCAGAGTACAAGTCCAAGACCTTAGCTATTAAGCCAGAGTAAGAGTTAAGACCTTAGCTATTAGGCCAGAGTAAGAGTTAAGACCTTAACCAGTAGGCCAGTGTAAGAGGTAAGACCTTAACCAGTAGGCCAGAGTAAGAGTTAAGACCTGAACCATTGGGCCAGAGTACGAGTCTAAGACCTTAGCTATTAAGCCAGAATACGAGTCTAAGACCTTAGCTATTAGGCCAGAGTAAGAGTTAAGACCTTAGCTATTAGGCCAGAGTAAGAGTTAAGACCTTAGCTATTAGGCCAAAGTAAGAGTAAAGACCTTAAAGAGTAGGCCGGAGTAAAAGTTAAGACCTCAACCAGTAGGCCATAGTACGAGTCTAAGACCTTAGCTATTAGGCCAGAGTAAGAGTTAAGACCTTAACCAGTAGGCCAGAATAAGAAATAAGACCTTAGCTATTAGGCCAGAGTACGAGTCTAAGACCTTAACCAGTAGGCCAGAGTAAGAGTTAAGATGTTAAGCTGTAGGCCAGAGTACGAGTCTAAGACCTTAGCTATTAGGCCAAAGTAAGAGTTAAGACTTTAGCTATTATGCCAGAGTACGAGTCTAAGACCTTAGCTATTAGGCCAGAGAAAGAGTTAAGACCTTAACCAGTAGGCCAGAGTAAGAGTTAAGATCTTAAGCTGTAGGCCAGAGTACGAGTCTAAGACCTTAGCTATTAGGCCACAGTAAGAGTTAAGACCTTAGCTATTAGGCCAGAGTAAGAGTTAAGACCTTAACCAGTAGGCCAGAGTACGAGTCTAATACCTTAGCTATTAGGCCAGAGTAAGAGTTAAGACCTTAACCAGTAGGCCAGAGTAAGAGTTAAGACCTTAATCATTAGGCCAGAGTAAGAGTTAAGACCTTAGCTATTAGGCCAGAGTAAGAGTTGAGACCTTAGCTATTAGGCCAGAGTAAGATTTAAGACTTTAACCAGTAGGCCAGAGTAAGAGTTAAGACCTTAACCATTAGGCCAGAGTACGAGTCTAAGACCTTAGCTATTAGGCCAGAGTAAGAGTTAAGACCTTAGCTATTAGGCCAGAGTAAGGGTTAAGACTTTAACCAGTAGGCCAGAGTAAGAGCTAAGACCTTAACCAGTAGGCCAGAAAAAGAGTTAAGACCTTAACCATTAGGCTAGAGTACGAGTCTAAGACCTTAGCTATTAAGCCAGAGTACGAGTCTAAGACCTTAGCTATTAGGCCAGAGTAAGAGTTAAGACCTTAGCTATTAGGCCAGAGTAAGAGTTAAGACCTTAAAGAGTAGGCCAGAGTAAGAGTTAAGACCTTAACCAGTAGGTCAGAGTAAGAGTTAAGACCTTAGCTATAAGGCCAGAGTACGAGTCTTAGACCTTAGCTATTAGGCCAGAGTATGAGTTAAGACCTTAGCTATTAGGCCAGAGTAAGAGTTAAGACCTTAACCAGTAGGCCAGAGTAAGAGTTAAGACCCTAACACATAGGCCAGAGTAAGAGTTAAGACCATAACCATTAGGCCAGAGTACGAGTCTAAGACCTTAGCTATTAGGCCAGAGTAAGAGTTAAGACCTTAGCTATTAGGCCAGAGTAAGAGTTAAGACCTTAGCTATTAGGCCAGAGTATGAGTCTAAGACCTTAGCTTTTAGGCCAGTGTAAGAGCTAAGACCTTAACCAGTAGGCCAGAGTAAGAGTTAAGACCTTAACCATTAGGCCAGAGTACGAGTCTAAGACCTTAGCTATTAGGCCAGAGTAATAGGTAAGACCTTAGCTATTAGGCCAGAGTAAGAGTTAAGACCTTAACCAGTAGGCCAGAGTAAGAGTTAAGACCTTAACCAGTAGGCCAGAGTAAGAGTTAAGACTTTAGCTATTATGCCAGAGTACGAGTCTAAGACCTTAGCTATTAGGCCAGAGAAAGAGTTAAGACCTTAACCAGTAGGCCAGAGTAAGAGTTAAGATCTTAAGCTGTAGGCCAGAGTACGAGTCTAAGACCTTAGCTATTAGGCCAGAGTAAGAGTTAAGACCTTAGCTATTAGGCCAGAGTAAGAGTTAAGACCTTAACCAGTAGGCCAGAGTACGAGTCTAATACCTTAGCTATTAGGCCAGAGTAAGAGTTAAGACCTTAACCAGTAGGCCAGAGTAAGAGTTAAGACCTTAATCATTAGGCCAGAGTAAGAGTTAAGACCTTAGCTATTAGGCCAGAGTAAGAGTTGAGACCTTAGCTATTAGGCCAGAGTAAGATTTAAGACTTTAACCAGTAGGCCAGAGTAAGAGTTAAGACCTTAACCATTAGGCCAGAGTACGAGTCTAAGACCTTAGCTATTAGGCCAGAGTAAGAGTTAAGACCTTAGCTATTAGGCCAGAGTAAGGGTTAAGACTTTAACCAGTAGGCCAGAGTAAGAGCTAAGACCTTAACCAGTAGGCCAGAGTAAGAGTTAAGACCTTAGCTATTAGGCCAGAGTATGAGTCTAAGACCTTAGCTATTAGGCCAGAGTAAGAGTTAAGACCTTAACCAGTAGGCCATAGTACGAGTCTAAGACCTTAGCTATTAGGCCAGAGTAAGAGTTAAGACCTTAAGCAGTAGGCCAGAGTAAGAGTTAAGACCTTAACCATTAGGCCAGAGTATGATTCTAAGTCCTTAGCTATTAGGCCAGAGTAAGAGTTAAGACCTTAGCTATTATGCCAGTGTAAGAGTTAAGACCTTAACCAGTAGGCCAGAGTAAGAGTTAAGACCTTCACCAGTAGGCCAGAGTAAGAGTTAGACCTTAACCATTGGGCCAGAGTACGAGTCTAAGACCTTAGCTATTAAGCCAGAGTACGAGTCTAAGACCTTAGCTATTAGGCCAGAGTAAGAGTTAAGACCTTAGCTATTAGGCTAGAGTAAGAGTTAAGACCTTAGCTATTAGGCCAGAGTCAGAGTTAAGACCTTAAAGAGTAGGCCAGAGTAAGAGTTAAGACCTCAACCAGTAGGCCATAGTACGAGTCTAAGAGCTTAGCTATTAGGCCAGAGTAAGAGTTAAGACCTTAACCAGTAGGCGAGAGTAAGAGTTAAGACCTTAGCTATTAGGCCAGAGTACGAGTCTAAGACCTTAGCTATTAGTCCAGAGTAAGAGTTAAGACCTTAACCATTAGGCCAGAGTAAGAGTTAAGATCTTAGCTAATAGGCCAGAGTAAGAGTTAAGACCTTAACCATTAGGCCAGAGTACGAGTCTAAGAGCTTAGCTATTAGGCCAGAGTAAGAGTTAAGACCTTAACCAGTAGGCCAGAGTAAGAGTTAAGATCTTAAGCTGTAGGCCAGAGTACGAGTCTAAGACCTTAGCTATTAGGCCAGAGTAAGAGTTAAGACCTTAGCTATTAGGCCAGAGTAAGAGTTAAGACCTTAACCAGTAGTCCAGAATACGAGTCTAAGTCCTTAGCTATTAGGCCAGAGTAAGAGTTAAGACCTTAACCATTAGGCCAGAGTAAGAGTTAAGACCTTAGCTATTAGGCGAGAGTAAGAGTTAAGACTTTAACCAGTAGGCCAGAGTAAGAGTTAAGACCTTAACCTGTAGGCCAGAGTATGAGTCTAAGACCTTAGCTATTAGGCCAGAGTAAGAGTTAAGACCTTAACCAGTAGGCCATAGTACGAGTCTAAGACCTCAGCTATTAGGCCAGAGTAAGAGTTAAGACCTTAACCAGTAGGCCAGAGTGAGAGTTAAGACCTTAACCAGTAGGCCAGAGTAAGAGTTAAGACCTTAACCATTAGGCCAGAGTAGGAGTCTAAGACCTTAGCTATTAGGCCAGAGTAAGAGTTAAGACCTTAGCTATTAGGCCAGAGTAAGAGTTAAGACCTTAACCAGTAGGCCAGTGTAAGAGGTAAGACCTTAACCAGTAGGCCAGAGTAAGAGTTAAGACCTGAACCATTGGGCCAGAGTACGAGTCTAAGACCTTAGCTATTAAGCCAGAATACAAGTCTAAGACCTTAGCTATTAGGCCAGAGTAAGAGTTAAGACCTTAGCTATTAGGCCAGAGTAAGAGTTAAGACCTTAGCTATTAGGCCAAAGTAAGAGTAAAGACCTTAAAGAGTAGGCCGGAGTAAAAGTTAAGACCTCAACCAGTAGGCCATAGTACGAGTCTAAGACCTTAGCTATTAGGCCAGAGTAAGAGTTAAGACCTTAACCAGTAGGCAAGAGTAAGAAATAAGACCTTAGCTATTAGGCCAGAGTACGAGTCTAAGACCTTAACCAGTAGGCCAGAGTAAGAGTTAAGATGTTAAGCTGTAGGCCAGAGTACGAGTCTAAGACCTTAGCTATTAGGCCAGAGTAAGAGTTAAGACTTTAGCTATTATGCCAGAGTACGAGTCTAAGACATTAGCTATTAGGCAAGAGAAAGAGTTAAGACCTTAACCAGTAGGCCAGAGTAAGAGTTAAGATCTTAAGCTGTAGGCCAGAGTACGAGTCTAAGACCTTAGCTATTAGGACAGAGTAAGAGTTAAGACCTTAGCTATTAGGCCAGAGTAAGAGTTAAGACCTTAACCAGTAGGCCAGAGTACAAGTCTAATACCTTAGCTATTAGGCCAGAGTAAGAGTTAAGACCTTAACCAGTAGGCCAGAGTAAGAGATAAGACCTTAATCATTAGGCCAGAGTAAGAGTTAAGACCTTAGCTATTAGGCCAGAGTAAGAGTTGAGACCTTAGCTATTAGGCCAGAGTAAGAGTTAAGACCTTAAAGAGTAGGCCAGAGTAAGAGTTAAGACCTTAACCAGTAGGTCAGAGTAAGAGTTAAGACCTTAGCTATAAGGCCAGAGTACGAGTCTTAGACCTTAGCTATTAGGCCAGAGTAAGAGTTAAGACCTTAACCATTAGGCCAGAGTACGAGTCTAAGACCTTAGCTATTAGGCCAGAGTAAGAATTAAGACCTTAAAGAGTAGGCCAGAGTAAGAGTTAAGACCTTAACCAGTAGGTCAGAGTAAGAGTTAAGACCTTAGCTATAAGGCCAGAGTAAGAGTTAAGACCTTAACCATTAGGCCAGAGTAAGAGTTAAGACCGTAGCTATTAGGCCAGAGTAGGAGTTAAGACCTTAACCATTAGGCCAGAGTACGAGTCTAAGACCTTAGCTATTAGGCCAGAGTAAGAGTTAAGACCTTAACCAGTAGGCCAGAGTAAGAGTTAAGACCTTAACCATTAGGCCAGAGTAAGAGTTAAGACCTTAACCATTAGGCCAGAGTAAGAGTTAAGACCTTAACCTGTAGGCCATAGTATGAGTCTAAGACCTTAGCTATTAGGCCAGAGTTAGAGTTAAGACCTTAACCATTAGGCCAGAGTACAAGTCTAAGACCTTAGCTATTAGGCCAGAGTAAGAGTTAAGACCTTAGCTATTAGGCCAGAGTAAGAGTTAAGACCTTAACCATTAGGCCAGAGTACGAGTCTAAGACCTTAGCTATCAGGCCAGAGTGAGAGTTAAGACCTTAACCAGTAGGCCAGAGTAAGAGTTAAGACCTTAACCAGTAGGCCTGAGTAAGAGTTAAGACCATAACCTGTAGGCCATAGTATGAGTCTAAGACCTGAGCTATTAGGCCAGAGTAAGAGTTAAGACCTTAACCAGTAGGCCAGAGTAAGAGTTAAGACCATAACCTGTAGGCCATAGTTCGAGTCTAAGACATTAGCTATTAGGCCAGAGTAAGAGTTAAGACCTTATCTTTTAGGCCAGAGTAAGAGTTAAGACCTTAACCAGTAGGCCAGAGTAAGAGTTAAGACATTGACCAGTAGGCCAGAGTAAGAGTTAAGACCTTAACCTGTAGGCCAGGGTAAGAGTTAAGACCTTAACCATTAGGCCGAAGTACGAGTCTAAGACCATAGCTATTAGGCCAGAGTAAGAGTTAAGACCTTAACCATTAGGCCAGAGTACGAGTCTAAGACATTATCTATTAGGCCAGAGTAAGAGTTAAGACCTTAGCTATTAGGCCAGAGTAAGAGTTAATACCTTAACCAGTAGGCCAGAGTAAGAGTTAAGCCCTTAACCAGTAGGCCAGAGTAAGAGTTAACACCTTAACCTTTAGGCCAGAGTAAGAGTTAAGACCTTAACCAGTAGGCCAGAGTAAGAGTTAAGACCTTAACCAGTAGGCCATAGTACAAGTCTAAGACCTTAGCTATTAGGCCAGAGTAAGAGTTAAGACATTAACCAGTAGGCCAGAGTAAGAGTTAAGACCTTAACCATTAGGCCAGAGTACGAGACTAAGACCTTAGCTATTAGGCCAGAGCAAGAGTTAGGACCTTAGCTATTAGGCCAGAGTAAGGGTTACAACTTTAACCAGTAGGCCAGAGTAAGAGCTGAGACCTTAACCAGTAGGCCAGAGTAAGAGTTAAGACCTTAACCATTAGGCTAGAGTACGAGTCTAAGACCTTAGCTATTAAGCCAGAGTACAAGTCTAAGACCTTAGCTATTAGGCCAGAGTAAGAGTTAAGACCTTAGCTTTTAGGCCAGAGTAAGAGTTAAGACCTTAAAGAGGAGGCCAGAGTAAGAGTTAAGACCTTAACCAATAGGTCAGAGTAAGAGTTAAGACCTTAGCTATTAGGCCAGAGTACGAGTCTTAGACCTTAGCTATTAGGCCAGAGTAAGAGTTAAGACCTTAGCTATTAGGCCACAGTAAGAGTTAAGACCTTAACCATTAGGCCAGAGTAAGAGTTAAGACCTTAGCTATTAGGCCAGAGTAGGAGTTAAGACCTTAACCATTAGGCCAGAGTACGAGTCTAAGACCTTAGCTATTAGGCCAGAGTAAGAGTTGAGACCTTAAAGAGTAGGCCAGAGTAAGAGTTAAGACCTTAACCAGTAGGCCAGAGTACGAGTCTAAGACCTTAGCTATTAGGCCAGAGTAGACCTTAACCAGTAGGCCAGAGTAAGAGTTAAGACCTTAACCATTAGGCCAGAGTAAGAGTTAGGACCTTAACCTGTAGGCCATAGTACGAGTCTAAGACCTTAGCTATTAGGCCAGAGTTAGAGTTAAGACCTTAACCATTAGGCCAGAGTACAAGTCTAAGACCTTAGCTATTAGGCCAGAGTAAGAGTTAAGACCTTAGCTATTAGGCCAGAGTAAGAGTTAAGACCTTAACCATTAGGCCAGAGTACGAGTCTAAGACCTTAGCTATTAGGCCAGAGTAAGAGTTAAAACCTTAACCAGTAGGCCAGAGTAAGAGTTAAGACATTAACCAGTAGGACTGAGTAAGAGTTAAGACCATAACCTGTAGGCCATAGTACGAGTCTAAGACCTTAGCTATTAGGCCAGAGTAAGAGTTAAGACCTTAACCAGTAGGCCAGAGTAAGAGTTAAGACCATAACTTGTAGGCCATAGTTCGAGTCTAAGACATTAGCTATTAGGCCAGAGTAAGAGTTAAGACCTTATCTATTAGGCCAGAGTAAGAGTTAAGACCTTAACCAGTAGGCCAGAGTAAGAGTTAATACCTTAACCTGTAGGCCAGGGTAAGAAGTCTAAGACCTTAGCTATTAGGCCAGAGTAAGAGTTAAGGCCTTAACCAGTAGGCCAGAGTAAGAGTTAAGACCTTAACCAGTAGGCCAGAGTAAGAGTTAAGACCTTAACCATTAGGCCAGAGAACAAATCTAAGACCTTAGCTATTAGGCCAGAGTAAGAGTTAAGACCTTAGCTATTAGGCCAGAGTAAGAGTTAAGACCTTAACCAGTAGGCCAGAGTAAGAGTTAAGACCTTAACCATTAGGCCAGAGTAAGAGTTAAGACCTTAACTATTATGCCAGAGTAAGAGTTAAGACCTTAACCTCTAGGCTATAGTACGAGTCTAAGACCTTAGCTAATAGGCCAGAGTTAGAGTTAAGACCTTAACCATTAGGCCTGAGTACAAGTCTAAGACCTTAGCTATTAGGCCTGAGTAAGAGTTAAGACCTTAGCTATTAGGCCAGAGTAAGAGTTAAGACCTTAACCATTAGGCCAGAGTACGAGTCTAAGACCTTAGCTATTAGGCCAGAGTAAGAGTTAAGACCTTAACCAGTAGGCCAGAGTAAGAGTTAAGACCTTAACCAGTAGGCCTGAGTAAGAGTTAAGACCATAACCTGTAGGCCATAGTACGAGTATAAGACCTTAGCTATTAGGCCAGAGTAAGAGTTAAGACCTTAACCAGTAGGCCAGAGTAAGAGTTAAGACCATAACCTGTAGGCCATAGTTTGAGTCTAAGACATTAGCTATTAGGCCAGAGTAAGAGTTAAGACCTTATCTATTAGGCCAGAGTAAGAGTTAAGACCTTAACCAGTAGGCCAGAGTAAGAGTTAAGACCTTGACCAGTAGGCCAGAGTAAGAGTTAAGACCTTAACCTGTAGGCCAGGGTAAGAGTTAAGACCTTAACCATTAGGCCAGAGTACGAGTCTAAGACCATAGCTATTAGGCCAGAGTAAGAGTTAAGACCTTAACCAGTAGGCCAGAGTACGAGTCTAAGACCTTAGCTATTAGGCCAGAGTGAGAGTTAAGACCTTAGCTATTAGGCAAGAGTAAGAGTTAAGTTAAGACCTTAACCAGTAGGCCAGAGTAAGAGTTAAGACCTTAACCATTAGGCCAGAGTACGAGTCTAAGACCTTAGCTATTAGGCCAGAGTAAGAGTTAAGACCTTAACCATTAGGCCAGAGTATGAGTCTAAGACCTTAGCTATTAGGCCAGAGTAAGAGTTAAGACATTAGCTATTAGGCCAGAGTGTGAGTCTAAGACCTTAGCTATTAGGCCAGAGTATGTGTCTAAGACCTTAGCTATTATGCCAAAGTACGAGTCTAAGACCTTAGCTATTAGGCCAGAGTAGGAGATAAGACCTTAACCATTAGGCCAGAGTACGAGTCTAAGACCTTAGCTATTAGGCCAGAGTACGAGTCTAAGACCTTAGCTATTAGGCCAGAGTAAGAGTTAAGACCTTAGCTATTAGGCCAGAGTAAGATATTAAGATTTTAACCAGTAGGCCAGAGTAAGAGTTAAGACCTTAACCAGTAGGCCAGAGTAAGAGTTAACACCTTAACCTGTAGGCCAGAGTAAGAGTTAAGACCTTAACCATTAGGCCAGAGTACGAGTCTAAGACATTATCTATTAGGCCAGAGTAAGAGTTAAGACCTTAGCTATTAGGCCAGAGTAAGAGTTAATACCTTAACCAGTAGGCCAGAGTAAGAGTTAAGACCTTAACCAGTAGGCCAGAGTAAGAGTTAACACCTTAACCTGTAGGCCAGAGTAAGAGTTAAGACCTTAACCAGTAGGCCATAGAACAAGTCTAAGACCTTAGCTATTAGGCCAGAGTAAGAGTTAAGACCTTAACCAGTAGGCCAGAGTAAGAGTTAAGACCTTAACCATTAGGCCAGAGTACGAGACTAAGACCTTAGCTATTAGGCCAGAGCAAGAGTTAGGACCTTAGCTATTAGGCCAGAGTAAGGGTTACGACTTTAACCAGTAGGCCAGAGTAAGAGCTAAGACCATAACCAGTAGGCCAGAGTAAGAGGTAAGACCTTAACCATTAGGCTAGAGTACGAGTCTAAAACCTTAGCTATTAAGCCAGAGTACAAGTCTAAGACCTTAGCTATTAGGCCAGAGTAAGAGTTAAGACCTTAGCTTTTAGGCCAGAGTAAGAGTTAAGACCTTAAAGAGTAGGCCAGAGTAAGAGTTAAGACCTTAACCAGTAGGTCAGAGTAAGAGTTAAGACCTTAGTTATTAGGCCAGAGTACGAGTCTTAGACCTTAGCTATTAGGCAAGAGTAAGAGTTAAGACCTTAGCTATTAGGCCAGAGTAAGAGTTAAGACCTTAACCATTAGGCCAGAGTAAGAGTTAAGACCTTAGCTATTAGGCCAGAGTTAGAGTTAAGACCTTAACCAGTAGGCGAGAGTAAGAGTTAAGACCTTAGCTATTAGGCCAGAGTACGAGTCTAAGACCTTAGCTATTAGTCCAGAGTAAGAGTTAAGACCTTAACCATTAGGCCAGAGTAAGAGTTAAGATCTTAGCTAATAGGCCAGAGTAAGAGTTAAGACCTTAACCATTAGGCCAGAGTACGAGTCTAAGAGCTTAGCTATTAGGCCAGAGTAAGAGTTAAGACCTTAACCAGTAGGCCAGAGTAAGAGTTAAGATCTTAAGCTGTAGGCCAGAGTACGAGTCTAAGACCTTAGCTATTAGGCCAGAGTAAGAGTTAAGACCTTAGCTATTAGGCCAGAGTAAGAGTTAAGACCTTAACCAGTAGTCCAGAATACGAGTCTAAGTCCTTAGCTATTAGGCCAGAGTAAGAGTTAAGACCTTAACCATTAGGCCAGAGTAAGAGTTAAGACCTTAGCTATTAGGCGAGAGTAAGAGTTAAGACTTTAACCAGTAGGCCAGAGTAAGAGTTAAGACCTTAACCTGTAGGCCAGAGTATGAGTCTAAGACCTTAGCTATTAGGCCAGAGTAAGAGTTAAGACCTTAACCAGTAGGCCATAGTACGAGTCTAAGACCTCAGCTATTAGGCCAGAGTAAGAGTTAAGACCTTAACCAGTAGGCCAGAGTGAGAGTTAAGACCTTAACCAGTAGGCCAGAGTAAGAGTTAAGACCTTAACCATTAGGCCAGAGTAGGAGTCTAAGACCTTAGCTATTAGGCCAGAGTAAGAGTTAAGACCTTAGCTATTAGGCCAGAGTAAGAGTTAAGACCTTAACCAGTAGGCCAGTGTAAGAGGTAAGACCTTAACCAGTAGGCCAGAGTAAGAGTTAAGACCTGAACCATTGGGCCAGAGTACGAGTCTAAGACCTTAGCTATTAAGCCAGAATACAAGTCTAAGACCTTAGCTATTAGGCCAGAGTAAGAGTTAAGACCTTAGCTATTAGGCCAGAGTAAGAGTTAAGACCTTAGCTATTAGGCCAAAGTAAGAGTAAAGACCTTAAAGAGTAGGCCGGAGTAAAAGTTAAGACCTCAACCAGTAGGCCATAGTACGAGTCTAAGACCTTAGCTATTAGGCCAGAGTAAGAGTTAAGACCTTAACCAGTAGGCAAGAGTAAGAAATAAGACCTTAGCTATTAGGCCAGAGTACGAGTCTAAGACCTTAACCAGTAGGCCAGAGTAAGAGTTAAGATGTTAAGCTGTAGGCCAGAGTACGAGTCTAAGACCTTAGCTATTAGGCCAGAGTAAGAGTTAAGACTTTAGCTATTATGCCAGAGTACGAGTCTAAGACATTAGCTATTAGGCAAGAGAAAGAGTTAAGACCTTAACCAGTAGGCCAGAGTAAGAGTTAAGATCTTAAGCTGTAGGCCAGAGTACGAGTCTAAGACCTTAGCTATTAGGACAGAGTAAGAGTTAAGACCTTAGCTATTAGGCCAGAGTAAGAGTTAAGACCTTAACCAGTAGGCCAGAGTACAAGTCTAATACCTTAGCTATTAGGCCAGAGTAAGAGTTAAGACCTTAACCAGTAGGCCAGAGTAAGAGATAAGACCTTAATCATTAGGCCAGAGTAAGAGTTAAGACCTTAGCTATTAGGCCAGAGTAAGAGTTGAGACCTTAGCTATTAGGCCAGAGTAAGAGTTAAGACCTTAAAGAGTAGGCCAGAGTAAGAGTTAAGACCTTAACCAGTAGGTCAGAGTAAGAGTTAAGACCTTAGCTATAAGGCCAGAGTACGAGTCTTAGACCTTAGCTATTAGGCCAGAGTAAGAGTTAAGACCTTAACCATTAGGCCAGAGTACGAGTCTAAGACCTTAGCTATTAGGCCAGAGTAAGAATTAAGACCTTAAAGAGTAGGCCAGAGTAAGAGTTAAGACCTTAACCAGTAGGTCAGAGTAAGAGTTAAGACCTTAGCTATAAGGCCAGAGTAAGAGTTAAGACCTTAACCATTAGGCCAGAGTAAGAGTTAAGACCGTAGCTATTAGGCCAGAGTAGGAGTTAAGACCTTAACCATTAGGCCAGAGTACGAGTCTAAGACCTTAGCTATTAGGCCAGAGTAAGAGTTAAGACCTTAACCAGTAGGCCAGAGTAAGAGTTAAGACCTTAACCATTAGGCCAGAGTAAGAGTTAAGACCTTAACCATTAGGCCAGAGTAAGAGTTAAGACCTTAACCTGTAGGCCATAGTATGAGTCTAAGACCTTAGCTATTAGGCCAGAGTTAGAGTTAAGACCTTAACCATTAGGCCAGAGTACAAGTCTAAGACCTTAGCTATTAGGCCAGAGTAAGAGTTAAGACCTTAGCTATTAGGCCAGAGTAAGAGTTAAGACCTTAACCATTAGGCCAGAGTACGAGTCTAAGACCTTAGCTATCAGGCCAGAGTAAGAGTTAAGACCTTAACCAGTAGGCCAGAGTAAGAGTTAAGACCTTAACCAGTAGGCCTGAGTAAGAGTTAAGACCATAACCTGTAGGCCATAGTATGAGTCTAAGACCTGAGCTATTAGGCCAGAGTAAGAGTTAAGACCTTAACCAGTAGGCCAGAGTAAGAGTTAAGACCATAACCTGTAGGCCATAGTTCGAGTCTAAGACATTAGCTATTAGGCCAGAGTAAGAGTTAAGACCTTATCTTTTAGGCCAGAGTAAGAGTTAAGACCTTAACCAGTAGGCCAGAGTAAGAGTTAAGACATTGACCAGTAGGCCAGAGTAAGAGTTAAGACCTTAACCTGTAGGCCAGGGTAAGAGTTAAGACCTTAACCATTAGGCCGAAGTACGAGTCTAAGACCATAGCTATTAGGCCAGAGTAAGAGTTAAGACCTTAACCATTAGGCCAGAGTACGAGTCTAAGACATTATCTATTAGGCCAGAGTAAGAGTTAAGACCTTAGCTATTAGGCCAGAGTAAGAGTTAATACCTTAACCAGTAGGCCAGAGTAAGAGTTAAGCCCTTAACCAGTAGGCCAGAGTAAGAGTTAACACCTTAACCTTTAGGCCAGAGTAAGAGTTAAGACCTTAACCAGTAGGCCAGAGTAAGAGTTAAGACCTTAACCAGTAGGCCATAGTACAAGTCTAAGACCTTAGCTATTAGGCCAGAGTAAGAGTTAAGACATTAACCAGTAGGCCAGAGTAAGAGTTAAGACCTTAACCATTAGGCCAGAGTACGAGACTAAGACCTTAGCTATTAGGCCAGAGCAAGAGTTAGGACCTTAGCTATTAGGCCAGAGTAAGGGTTACAACTTTAACCAGTAGGCCAGAGTAAGAGCTGAGACCTTAACCAGTAGGCCAGAGTAAGAGTTAAGACCTTAACCATTAGGCTAGAGTACGAGTCTAAGACCTTAGCTATTAAGCCAGAGTACAAGTCTAAGACCTTAGCTATTAGGCCAGAGTAAGAGTTAAGACCTTAGCTTTTAGGCCAGAGTAAGAGTTAAGACCTTAAAGAGGAGGCCAGAGTAAGAGTTAAGACCTTAACCAATAGGTCAGAGTAAGAGTTAAGACCTTAGCTATTAGGCCAGAGTACGAGTCTTAGACCTTAGCTATTAGGCCAGAGTAAGAGTTAAGACCTTAGCTATTAGGCCACAGTAAGAGTTAAGACCTTAACCATTAGGCCAGAGTAAGAGTTAAGACCTTAGCTATTAGGCCAGAGTAGGAGTTAAGACCTTAACCATTAGGCCAGAGTACGAGTCTAAGACCTTAGCTATTAGGCCAGAGTAAGAGTTGAGACCTTAAAGAGTAGGCCAGAGTAAGAGTTAAGACCTTAACCAGTAGGCCAGAGTACGAGTCTAAGACCTTAGCTATTAGGCCAGAGTAGACCTTAACCAGTAGGCCAGAGTAAGAGTTAAGACCTTAACCATTAGGCCAGAGTAAGAGTTAGGACCTTAACCTGTAGGCCATAGTACGAGTCTAAGACCTTAGCTATTAGGCCAGAGTTAGAGTTAAGACCTTAACCATTAGGCCAGAGTACAAGTCTAAGACCTTAGCTATTAGGCCAGAGTAAGAGTTAAGACCTTAGCTATTAGGCCAGAGTAAGAGTTAAGACCTTAACCATTAGGCCAGAGTACGAGTCTAAGACCTTAGCTATTAGGCCAGAGTAAGAGTTAAAACCTTAACCAGTAGGCCAGAGTAAGAGTTAAGACATTAACCAGTAGGACTGAGTAAGAGTTAAGACCATAACCTGTAGGCCATAGTACGAGTCTAAGACCTTAGCTATTAGGCCAGAGTAAGAGTTAAGACCTTAACCAGTAGGCCAGAGTAAGAGTTAAGACCATAACTTGTAGGCCATAGTTCGAGTCTAAGACATTAGCTATTAGGCCAGAGTAAGAGTTAAGACCTTATCTATTAGGCCAGAGTAAGAGTTAAGACCTTAACCAGTAGGCCAGAGTAAGAGTTAATACCTTAACCTGTAGGCCAGGGTAAGAAGTCTAAGACCTTAGCTATTAGGCCAGAGTAAGAGTTAAGGCCTTAACCAGTAGGCCAGAGTAAGAGTTAAGACCTTAACCAGTAGGCCAGAGTAAGAGTTAAGACCTTAACCATTAGGCCAGAGAACAAATCTAAGACCTTAGCTATTAGGCCAGAGTAAGAGTTAAGACCTTAGCTATTAGGCCAGAGTAAGAGTTAAGACCTTAACCAGTAGGCCAGAGTAAGAGTTAAGACCTTAACCATTAGGCCAGAGTAAGAGTTAAGACCTTAACTATTATGCCAGAGTAAGAGTTAAGACCTTAACCTCTAGGCTATAGTACGAGTCTAAGACCTTAGCTAATAGGCCAGAGTTAGAGTTAAGACCTTAACCATTAGGCCTGAGTACAAGTCTAAGACCTTAGCTATTAGGCCTGAGTAAGAGTTAAGACCTTAGCTATTAGGCCAGAGTAAGAGTTAAGACCTTAACCATTAGGCCAGAGTACGAGTCTAAGACCTTAGCTATTAGGCCAGAGTAAGAGTTAAGACCTTAACCAGTAGGCCAGAGTAAGAGTTAAGACCTTAACCAGTAGGCCTGAGTAAGAGTTAAGACCATAACCTGTAGGCCATAGTACGAGTATAAGACCTTAGCTATTAGGCCAGAGTAAGAGTTAAGACCTTAACCAGTAGGCCAGAGTAAGAGTTAAGACCATAACCTGTAGGCCATAGTTCGAGTCTAAGACATTAGCTATTAGGCCAGAGTAAGAGTTAAGACCTTATCTATTAGGCCAGAGTAAGAGTTAAGACCTTAACCAGTAGGCCAGAGTAAGAGTTAAGACCTTGACCAGTAGGCCAGAGTAAGAGTTAAGACCTTAACCTGTAGGCCAGGGTAAGAGTTAAGACCTTAACCATTAGGCCAGAGTACGAGTCTAAGACCATAGCTATTAGGCCAGAGTAAGAGTTAAGACCTTAACCAGTAGGCCAGAGTACGAGTCTAAGACCTTAGCTATTAGGCCAGAGTGAGAGTTAAGACCTTAGCTATTAGGCAAGAGTAAGAGTTAAGTTAAGACCTTAACCAGTAGGCCAGAGTAAGAGTTAAGACCTTAACCATTAGGCCAGAGTACGAGTCTAAGACCTTAGCTATTAGGCCAGAGTAAGAGTTAAGACCTTAACCATTAGGCCAGAGTATGAGTCTAAGACCTTAGCTATTAGGCCAGAGTAAGAGTTAAGACATTAGCTATTAGGCCAGAGTGTGAGTCTAAGACCTTAGCTATTAGGCCAGAGTATGTGTCTAAGACCTTAGCTATTATGCCAAAGTACGAGTCTAAGACCTTAGCTATTAGGCCAGAGTAGGAGATAAGACCTTAACCATTAGGCCAGAGTACGAGTCTAAGACCTTAGCTATTAGGCCAGAGTACGAGTCTAAGACCTTAGCTATTAGGCCAGAGTAAGAGTTAAGACCTTAGCTATTAGGCCAGAGTAAGATATTAAGATTTTAACCAGTAGGCCAGAGTAAGAGTTAAGACCTTAACCAGTAGGCCAGAGTAAGAGTTAACACCTTAACCTGTAGGCCAGAGTAAGAGTTAAGACCTTAACCATTAGGCCAGAGTACGAGTCTAAGACATTATCTATTAGGCCAGAGTAAGAGTTAAGACCTTAGCTATTAGGCCAGAGTAAGAGTTAATACCTTAACCAGTAGGCCAGAGTAAGAGTTAAGACCTTAACCAGTAGGCCAGAGTAAGAGTTAACACCTTAACCTGTAGGCCAGAGTAAGAGTTAAGACCTTAACCAGTAGGCCATAGAACAAGTCTAAGACCTTAGCTATTAGGCCAGAGTAAGAGTTAAGACCTTAACCAGTAGGCCAGAGTAAGAGTTAAGACCTTAACCATTAGGCCAGAGTACGAGACTAAGACCTTAGCTATTAGGCCAGAGCAAGAGTTAGGACCTTAGCTATTAGGCCAGAGTAAGGGTTACGACTTTAACCAGTAGGCCAGAGTAAGAGCTAAGACCATAACCAGTAGGCCAGAGTAAGAGGTAAGACCTTAACCATTAGGCTAGAGTACGAGTCTAAAACCTTAGCTATTAAGCCAGAGTACAAGTCTAAGACCTTAGCTATTAGGCCAGAGTAAGAGTTAAGACCTTAGCTTTTAGGCCAGAGTAAGAGTTAAGACCTTAAAGAGTAGGCCAGAGTAAGAGTTAAGACCTTAACCAGTAGGTCAGAGTAAGAGTTAAGACCTTAGTTATTAGGCCAGAGTACGAGTCTTAGACCTTAGCTATTAGGCAAGAGTAAGAGTTAAGACCTTAGCTATTAGGCCAGAGTAAGAGTTAAGACCTTAACCATTAGGCCAGAGTAAGAGTTAAGACCTTAGCTATTAGGCCAGAGTAGGAGTTAAGACCTTAACCATTAGGCCGGAGTACGAGTCTAAGACCTTAGCTATTAGGCCAGAGTAAGAGTTGAGACCTTAAAGAGTAGGCCAGAGTAAGAGTTAAGACCTTAACCAGTAGGCCAGAGTACGAGTCTAAGACCTTAGCTATTAGGCCAGAGTAAGAGTTAAGACCTTAACCAGTAGGCCAGAGTAAGAGTTAAGACCTTAACCATTAGGCCAGAGTAAGAGTTACGACCTTAACCTGTAGGACATAGTACAAGTCTAAGACCTTAGCTATTAGGCTAGAGCACGGGTACTCATAGTACGGCCCGCGGGCCGTCAGCGGCCCGGCAAGCCTTCCTTGGCGGCCCGCGGACCTTGCAGACATAGTGCCTGTGCCCTGTGCTTGTCAGCGAACACCGCCGGTTACAGCAGCGCGGAGCTGTGTGGCCGGGCGATTCTTTTAAAGGCCATTTACTTGGTAATGAGGCTTTGTTGTATTTCACCTCTTCTTAGCGCCCCTGCGTCTCCCCTCTGAATGAGTTGAGATGCAGGGGCGCTAAGAAGAGGTGAAATACAACAAAGCCTCATTAACAAGTAAATGGCCTTTAAAAGACCTGTGAAGTACTTGGGTGCCGCGTGTGCGTTCCCTGGAAGCTGTCAGCGAGGGGTGAGGTGACAGAGGACAGCAGGGTGAGGTGATGAAGGGCAGCAGGGAGTGAGAGCTGGGGGTGAGGTGACAGCGGGAGGAAGACAGAGTGCCACAGAGGGAGGAAGAGGGAGGGAGAGAGAGGGAGAGGAGGAAGACAGGGAGAGGAGGAAGACAGGGAGAGGAGGAAGACAGGGAGAGGGGGAAGACAGGGAGAGAGAGAGGGAGACAGAGGGGGAGGGAGTGAGGGAGAGGGAGGGAGACGGAGGGAGAACGGAGGAGGGAGGGAGGGAGACAGAGTGAGGGAGACAGAGGGAAAGAGAGCAATAGAGAGAGGGAGGGAGACGGAGAGAGGGAGGGAGAGAGAGAGGGAGGGAGGGGGACAGAAAGAAAGGGAGACAAACAGTGAGTGAGACAGAGGGAGGGAGAGAGAGGGAGGGAGACGGAGAGGAAGGGAGGGAGAGAGGGAGACCGAGAGAGGGAGGGAGAGAGAGGCAGGGAGACAGAGGGAGGAAGGGAGGACAAAGGGAGGGAGGAGGACAAAGGGAGGCAGGGAGACAGAGGGAGGGAGGCAGACAGAGGGAGGGAGGCAGACAGAGGGAGGGAGGGAGGCAGACAGAGGGAGGGAGGGAGACAGAGGGAGGGAGGCAGACAGAGGGAGGGAGGGAGACAGAGGGAGGGAGGCAGACAGAGGGAGGGAGGGAGACAAAGGGAGCGAGAGGGAGACAAACAGTGAGTGAGACAAAGGGAGCGAGAGGGAGACAAACAGTGAGTGAGACAAAGGGAGCGAGAGGGAGACAAACAGTGAGTGAGACAGAGAGAAAGGGAGACAAACAGAGTGATGGACGGAGAGAGAGACAGAGAGAAAGGGAGACAAACAGAGTGATGGACGGAGAGAGAGACAGAGAGAAAGGGAGACAAACAGAGTGATGGACGGAGAGAGAGACAGAGAGAAAGGGAGACAAACAGAGTGATGGACGGAGAGAGAGACAGAGAGAAAGGGAGACAAACAGAGTGATGGACGGAGAGAGAGACAGAGAGAAAGGGAGACAAACAGAGTGATGGACGGAGAGGGAGACAGAGAGAAAGGGAGACGAACAGAGTGATGGACGGAGAGAGAGACAGAGAGAAAGGGAGACGAACAGAGTGATGGACGGAGAGAGAGACAGAGAGAAAGGGAGACAAACAGAGTGATGGACAGAGATAGATAGATAGATAGAGAGGGCGGGAGACAGATAGATAGATAGATAGATAGATAGATAGATAGATAGATAGATAGATAGATAGATAGATAGATAGATAGATAGATAGATAGATAGATAGATAGATAGATAGATAGATAGATAGATAGATAGATAGATAGATAGATAGATAGATAGATAGATAGATAGATAGATAGATAGATAGATAGATAGATAGATAGAGAGGGCGGGAGACAGATAGATAGATAGATAGATAGATAGATAGATAGATAGATAGATAGATAGATAGATAGATAGATAGATAGATAGATAGATAGATAGATAGATAGATAGATAGATAGATAGATAGATAGATAGATAGATAGATAGATAGATAGATAGATAGATAGATAGATAGATAGATAGAGAGGGCGGGAGATAGATAGATAGATAGATAGATAGATAGATAGATAGATAGATAGATAGATAGATAGATAGATAGATAGATAGATAGATAGATAGATAGATAGAAAGATAGAAAGATAGATAGATAGATAGATAGATAGATAGATAGATAGATAGATAGATAGATAGATAGATAGATAGATAGATAGATAGATAGATAGATAGATAGATAGATAGATAGATAGATAGATAGATAGATAGATAGATAGATAGATAGATAGATAGATAGATAGATAGATAGATAGATAGATAGATAGATAGATAGGGCGGGAGACAGATAGATAGATAGATAGATAGATAGATAGATAGATAGATAGATAGATAGATAGATAGATAGATAGATAGATAGATAGATAGATAGATAGATAGATAGATAGATAGATAGATAGATAGATAGATAGATAGATAGATAGATAGATAGATAGATAGATAGATAGATAGAAAGAGAGGGCGGGAGACAGATAGATAGATAGATAGATAGATAGATAGATAGATAGATAGATAGATAGATAGATAGATAGATAGATAGATAGATAGATAGATAGATAGATAGATAGATAGATAGATAGATAGATAGATAGATAGATAGATAGATAGATAGATAGATAGATAGATAGATAGATAGATAGATAGATAGATAGATAGATAGATAGATAGATAGATAGATAGATAGATAGATAGATAGATAGATAGATAGATAGATAGATAGATAGATAGATAGATAGATAGATAGATAGATAGATAGATAGATAGGGCGGGAGACAGATAGATAGATAGATAGATAGATAGATAGATAGATAGATAGATAGATAGATAGATAGATAGATAGATAGATAGATAGATAGATAGATAGATAGATAGATAGATAGATAGATAGATAGATAGATAGATAGATAGATAGATAGATAGATAGATAGAGAGGGCGGGAGACAGATAGATAGATAGATAGATAGATAGATAGATAGATAGATAGATAGATAGATAGATAGATAGATAGATAGATAGATAGATAGATAGATAGATAGATAGATAGATAGATAGATAGATAGATAGATAGATAGATAGATAGATAGATAGATAGATAGATAGATAGGGCGGGAGACAGATAGATAGATAGATAGATAGATAGATAGATAGATAGATAGATAGATAGATAGATAGATAGATAGATAGATAGATAGATAGATAGATAGATAGATAGATAGATAGATAGATAGATAGATAGATAGATAGATAGATAGATAGATAGATAGGGCGGGAGACAGATAGATAGATAGATAGATAGATAGATAGATAGATAGATAGATAGAGAGGGCGGGATACAGATAGATAGATAGATAGAGAGGGTGGGAGAAAGATAGATAGATAGATAGATAGATAGATAGATAGATAGATAGATAGATAGATAGATAGATAGATAGATAGATAGATAGATAGATAGATAGATAGATAGATAGATAGATAGATAGATAGATAGATAGATAGATAGATAGATAGATAGATAGATAGATAGATAGATAGATAGGGCGGGAGACAGATAGATAGATTGATAGATAGATAGATAGATAGATAGATAGATAGATAGATAGATAGATAGATAGATAGATAGATAGATAGATAGATAGATAGATAGATAGATAGATAGATAGATAGATAGATAGATAGATAGATAGATAGATAGATAGATAGATAGATAGATAGATAGATAGATAGATAGATAGAT